>NC_071354.1:175122410-177522410 GCF_943734655.1 Sabethes cyaneus | reverse complement strand
TGTTGGCCTGCTTTTACTTATTTGAAAAAATATTAATGCTGAAGCAAATCAAGCGTTTCATACCGTAATTTTTGGCAGAGATGTCTTTTTGAAGTTCACTTTACGCAATCAAATCGCAACAAACGGTTATTTACAGATTTTGACAAGAAAATAGCTTATATAAAAGACGCCAAAAGTTACATCGGAATCTGTTCAAAAACAAATTTATTTTTGTTTTGTTTTTACAGCATGTGACAACTGTCATACTTGCATAATAGGCTAGTTCCATCAAATACTATGGATTCTGGGTGGTTTTGCATTTTAATTTCGCTTGATTAGAGAAAAATGAAGGTAGGGCACATTGGCCAGGGGGGGGGGGGGGGTCACGTTATACACAATTCCCCTAAATCACAACATCGGTGGGAAATACGTCGGTCACGATATCGGTGATCTAAGGATGTCCGGAAGGAGGAGTTCCTCCTTGCTCTGACACTGGTAGCCGACACTCCTTCACAAGCTATCACAGCTTGGTTAGGTATGAGGTTAGGTTAGGTTACCATTGCTTACACCGACGACGTTGTACTTATCATTATAGGAAAATTTGATGCTGTACTGTCAAGCAGCTTGCAAGGAGCTTTAAACACCATATTATGTTACTTACAAGACGGGCTTAATAAAAATTCCACAAAAATAATCGTTATCATTCACTAGGTGAAGAAAACATGCCATTACTTCCAAAATACCGATTGGTTTCAGACTGAGCTTTAGTAAGGATGTCAAACTCCTTGGAATAATTCTGGATAAAAAGCCCGGCTGCCTGCCTAGATTATGTTACTAAGAAATCCCACCGCAATCCAGTCGTTGAACAGTGTAGACGTATTTAAATTTGCTCGCGTTACTTTTCGCGCTTGACGCGTATTAATTTTGTTCGTTTTGTTTGTGCTAGATTTACAGTTTAGTTTTGTGAACATGAATTGTGAGATTTGTTTGGCGGATTCTGCCGTAGATTCAGTAATGTTGACATGTGTCGGATGCACACGATCATTTCATGCCGCCTGTGCCGGAGTTACAGTTCAGCGAGGATCCCTACGCAAACGAGACAGAAAGATCGACCCACTGGCATATATACTGCCGTGCTGCAGTTCTTGCCAAACACTAATAAATGTCGCTATAGATCTGAAATCGCTAACTGCGGAACAAGCCCAGTTAGTTGAAGTAATTAATAATCACTCCGAAGTGATTCATCGAACAACACAGCAAAATAATGTATGCGCCATACATGAAACGATCGAGCGCATTGAAACACAAATCGCTGACGTTAAAAAAGAGCTGGCGGCCGGCAGAAACACAGCTGGTAATGCTACGTCGATTAAAAACCACGTGACCTCTATGATGGAAATAGCGATGCACACATTCAACGATAACATAGCTGCTACGTTACAAACAATGACGTCATCAATTTCAGCTGACTTGAAACTGATCAGCGAAGAAATTAAATCGATTTCAACTACGTCTAATGTAATAAATGATGGTGCCGTCTCTGCTGACATGTTATATAATTGGCCAGCAGCAGAGATTATGGGTGCGATACACAATTTATCGGAAAAAGTTACTCAATTAGAATCCCCCCAACATGCACCCGTTCTTAGCATAGCTGAGGAATTGAATAATGATAATGGCAATGATCATTCGGGATGGCGATTCATTGGTTCTACAAAGCGTTGGTCTGCTGACTGGAGGAAATACGATGAAAAAATAAAACGACGCGAAATGCAGGAACTTAAGGAATTCAAGGCGTGGCGAAATCGGAAGAAGCGCTCTCAACGTCAACTACGTGCTACTATGAACAACAACTACATCAACAACAACAACAACAACAACAACAACAACAACAACAACAGGAGTCACAATCATAACAGAGGATCAAATAACTATAACAGTAATAGTAACCGGACTAATATCAACAACCGTAGAAATATTAACAACAACAACAACAACAACAACAACCGCAGAAATATTAACAACAACAACAACAACAACAACAGCAACAACAATTACAACAGAAATAACAACAACAATTACAACAGAAATTACAACAACAACAATTACAACAGAAATAACAACAACAGCAACAGGAATAACAATAACAGCAATAGGAATAACAACTACAACAACAACTACAGGAATAACAACAATATCAACAGGAATAATTACAACAACAACAGGAATAACAGCTATATTTCTTTCGATCATCCACAACACAATACATCAGCAATCATCGAAATCATCTTCCCCCGGATAGAGTACTACTTGCGGCTGCTAGACATCACTTTTCTGGACCACCTTTGAGGCCTGCTATACAATTTCAGCGGGGAGAAACGCTCAACCCTTACACAACAAATGATGAACCGCAACGACCGATGGCATCCAATTCTTCTGCTACACATTGTATGGCTTGCCTGCAGCAACACTCGTGTTTTTGATGAAATAAGTCATAGTTCGGTAAATATGTTTGATAACCACGCTACTATTAATACTCATTCCAAACATTGCTTGGAAAATATACCAAATAATTTAATCATTGAAACCCCATCAACTTCTTCGCTTAATTATTCTACGGTAACTGAAGTTTCGGTATACTGCCAAAATCTAAACCGCATGCGAAGTGCTCACAAAATTAATGAAATTCAAAAGAATATCTTATGTTGCTCCTTTTCTATAATTCTTGTAACCGAAACTAGTTGGGATGATAGTGTACATAGCGAGGAAGTTTTTGGTAATAGATATAATGTCTATAGAAATGATCGTAATTATCAATTGTCTGAAATGAAATCAGGTGGCGGTGTATTAATTGCTATTCTATCAGAGCTAGACTCAGACATCATAATCACTCCATCATTTACCGAATTTGAACATGTATGGGCGAAAGCACGAATAGCTGGTGAGACACATATCTTTGCGTCCGTCTATTTTCCTCCAAACAATGCACGTAAAGAAAACTATGAAAAGTTTTTTGAAGTCGCGGAAAATGTCTTATCTGAGCTCTCTCCTGAAATAAAGCTTCACATATACGGAGATTTCAACCAACGCAATCTTGACTTCATTACAGACATTGACAACGAGAGCATTCTTCTCCCAGTCGTTGGTGAAAACGAAACCTTGCAATTAATATTTGACAAATCTGCCAACTTGGGCCTTTATCAGATTAATCACATAAAGAATAGGCAAGATTGCTACTTAGACTTATTGTTTACTAACATAGGCGAAGACTTCTGCGTAACTGAATCGCAAACTCCATTATGGAAAAACGAGGTATTTCATACCGCCATCGAATATTCGTTATTTATACATGAAAATCTGCGTCCCTACGAGTGCGAATATGAAAAAGTATCGGACTTTCAATCCGCAAATTATGGGAACATAAAACAAAGGCTTCACAATATTAATTGGCAACATGTATTTCGAAATGAAAACAATGTAGAAATGGCTGTCGAAGCCTTCTATAAGCTCATATTTGAAATATTAAAAGACGAGGTGCCTATGAAACAACGAAGACGTCAGGCTCATTCAAAGCATCCTATATGGTACAACAGTCAAATAAAAAATATAAAAAATCGCAAGCAAAAAGCACATAAAGCATACAAAAACCATAACAATGACAATAACTTAGCAAATTATCTTGATCTCTGTGATCAACTAAACCAAGCGATAAATGTTGCCTTTGAAAAGTATATACAAAAAACCGAGCGTGAGATAAAATCAAAACCAAAAAACTTTTTCAACTATGTAAAATCAAAATTAAAATCAGAAAACTTTCCATCTAGAATGCATTTGGACGAAAAAACCACAGATAACATAGAAGAAATTTGCGACCTTTTTGCCACTTTCTTCCGAGATATCTATGGTACATTCACAGAAGAGGATCGCGATTACGGCTACTTTACACATTTTCCAGAATCCTCAAATGACGTAAACGTTAGACAAATTAGTGTATTAGAAATATTAGACGCCTTAGAAACATTAGATTCCTCCAAAGGCCCCGGACCAGACGGTTTACCTCCAGCATTCATAAGGAAACTAGCAACAGAGCTAGCTACTCCACTATTCTGGCTTTTTAATTTGTCCCTTCAATCTGGAATTTTCCCAAGCATCTGGAAAAGATCTTTCTTAGTGCCTGTGTTCAAAGCTGGTAAGAAATCTGATATCCGTAATTATAGGGGTATTGCAATTATCTCTTGTATTCCAAAACTTTTTGAAGCAATTGTCAATAAGAAGGTATTCTCGCAAATAAAAAATAGAATTACTCATACACAACATGGTTTCTACAAAGGACGCTCAACCACAACAAATTTACTCGAGTTTGTTAACTTTTCGCTTAACGCAATGGATAATGGAAACTACGTTGAAGCCTTATATACCGACTTTAGTAAAGCATTTGATCGCATTGATATACCAATGCTTCTCTTCAAATTGCAAAAAATAGGTATACATCAAGAACTTTTAATATGGATCGAATCATATCTCACATATCGCCAGCAAATTGTTAAATTTAAAGGAAAAACATCTAATCCCATTCAAGTCACTTCTGGAGTCCCTCAAGGGTCTCATTTAGGACCGCTATTGTTTATTTTATTCGTTAATGATATCTCATTCGTTCTCAAGAATATAAAAATCCTTATTTACGCCGACGATATGAAATTATACTTAGAAATAAAAAATGAGACAGATGTCAACACATTTTGTAACGAAATTCAAATTTTTTATAATTGGTGTAAGAAGAGCTTACTTCAACTAAACGTGAACAAATGTAAATTAATTAAATTCAGTAGGAAACGAAATACACCTATAACCAACATCTCCCTTGGAGATCAAATGATAGAAAATTGTGAACGAATTAGAGATTTGGGAGTTATTCTAGACTCAAAATTAACGTTTATAGATCACTATAATACAATTACTTGTAAAGCAAGCAACATGCTCTCTTTCATAAAACGCTTTAGCTTTAATTTTCGAGACCCATACACATTAAAAACACTTTACATTTACTACGTTCGTTCAATTCTTGAGTACTGTAGCGTGGTATGGTCTCCGTTTGCCAATGCACACATAAATAGAATAGAATCAATACAAAAACAGTTCTTGTTGTATGCACTCCGTAATTTAAATTGGACGAGCCTTCCTCTTCCGTCATATGACGACCGCTGCAAGCTTATAAATATCGAAACATTAAAGGCGCGTCGTGAATTTGCAATGGTCTCATTTGTTAATGACATAGTCTCACAACGTATTGACTCTGCCGAACTCTTATCTAAATTAAATTTTTACGCACCTACTAGAAATTTACGTGTTCGTACACTATTTGCCACGGATCATTATCGAACTAATTATGCTAAATTCGGGCCCATAAATCAAATGATGGTGCTATACAACCAACATTGTAATTTTATTGACTTCACAATTAAAAAAACCAAATTGAAGCAATATTTTAGGACAATAAGTAATTCAAGTCAATAACAACAGAAAACTAGCAGAAACGAGCAAACATAAATAGAATATGTAATCGATTGATAACATTAGGTTAAGCTTGTATCACGGTCTACACACGATTGACTGCAAATAAATAAATAAATAAATAAATAAAAGCATCCCATTGGAATCAAATACAGGGGGACAAAACAGTTAAACAGTTTATCTGCCCAAGTCCTACAGTAGCTAAAAAACTACTCAACTTAAGTCGTAGCGAATTGCGCACAATCACGAGACCCCTAACTGGATTCTGTCCCGCTTTTTATCAGTTAAATAATACCGGATGACACCGAAACCTGCCGCTGCCTTTGTATGTCTGAAATTTAAAGTTCAGTACATCTGCTCTACAATTACGGGGCTCTTGCTTTATCTAGACATAACTTCTTGGAAACTTTCCTTCCCAAAAGTTCATGGCTTTTTTAACCATGTAGTACCGAATTGGGGCACAAGATTACAACTATCTAACTTAACTCCATCAATGGGTATGAGCACTCCGTAAAATGTGTATAAAAAAAGCCTCACTGCTTAATCTGCACAGGGCCTCGCGCGTTGTAACGCCGGCTCTGCCTAAATATCATTGTGTCACTGGATCACTGGTCATTAAAGGGTGTCCCACATCAAATTGCACCAAGGAAGAAACGCTGTACAAAATTACCCGTTGGGTATTTTCTCTTGAAATTTTGGGTAGAAGTAGTTTAGAGTGGATTGAACACTGTGTTTTCATCGCGGTCAATTTTTCAAAAATGGGAAAAAATAGCCCGAAAAGGAACACCGTGAATAGGTTTTGCGCATGCACCTGGAAAATGAGCATCGATTGGAAGGAGAAATACGGTCAGAATGGGTGTTCTATTAGTGATCAGGATCACAAGCGTGTCGTGGAAGTGTTTAAGGAGAATGCCAATGCTTTGGTCAGAGATGTAGCCAAAAAATTGAATCTGACGAAGTCTTTCCCAAGGAACGGGATTCACTGCATACGTACTAAGTGTAGAAGGCTATAAATCGTGACGAACGGCAAAATACGGTGGGATTGCCGCGGGACCGGAAACTGTACACCCGGATGCTGAAGAAGCCTCATTGTCTTACTATGGATGATGAGACTTACGTCAGGGGCGGACTTCTGGCAGCTTCCGCGTCTGCCATCTTAGGTACAGCTTGCGGGATACAGCATTTATCCAGCGAAAAGCAAAATAATATCAAAATGTGTTATTGGAAATCGAATAACTCATATTAAAATTTGGTTTTGTTTTAGCTGACATAGTTGGTAAAATAACAAAAAATAGTATCAAAATTTTACTCCTTTAAGGCCAAAGGAATAACTTGTGTTATTTGAATAACAAAGCAATAACATGACTGTATTCAGAGTTTAGAATAACATATTTTAGTACTATTAAGGTATTAAATAACAAATGCAGTAATATATGAGATATTAAAAAATCATTTTATAAAAATTTTATAATATAAAATCTCTTTAATCAATACAAAATTTTTTTATGAAATATATCGAATGTCATTTTAAGACCAAAATAAAATATGATAACAAAATCACTGTTTTAAATATCTACTCAATAACAAAATGTGTTATTAATGTATCTCCATATCTATTCAATAACAAAATATACCATTATAACACAGTTTGATATTGTGTTTATATTATTTTCATCTTCGCTCCTGCTCGGGTACAGCCGCCCGTTTCGCGACAGACGCTGTGTGAGCCGCCCTTCACCTGGAGAACAGGCGCTCTAGTTCGCACCTCCTAGCTTAGCTGCTTCAGTAAGTACATGAAGCATTTCCAGGTAAGCCCATCGACCGTCATCATTTGACTTAGTTCTGCGTGGAGGCGCCAGGTGGGAGCTTGAGAGAACCAGAGCTATGTTTGACGCTCCTTCCAGGTAACTCTCTCCATTTCATACCCTCCAATTCAACTATGGGTATTAGGAGCATAATGAGCACCCTAACTTGTGACTAATTTAAGCATCCAAAACGACTGAATTTTTAAAATGTCGTCTTTGCAAAACATACTTTGAACTTTGAATTGAAATTGAAAAATAATAGACATGATGACGAAAATTGCAATTTAAATGTTTCAAAAATTAAAAATTGGTCAGTGTGTAGGGCACAATGAGCACCCTTATAAACACATGATTGGAGGGTGTATATAAGTACAACAACCACACACACATACTCGCTCACACATACATACATACACACACATACACATACACATAAACACAAAACGTATCAAAACGTCGAAAAAACTATTGACCGCAAGCCGCTTAAAGCCAATTGAGCCGCGGAAGTTCCCTCTGGAGCACACAAAGAAAGTTTCGGATGGCGCTTAAGGTAACTGTGTTTTGGTGCTGAAGACATATGTCTATCCGTTTCCCTCTGCCGGTTTGTATACAAGGGTACTGATTTCCCGGATAGTAGGGCACCGGAGGGTATTTCCAGCACGCTACTAAATTCGGCATACATTCCCTTTTTTGCTGCGTTTTCGCAAATGAAAACTGTACCGCTATATAACAATACTGAAACGAATGTAGAACTCATAGGCTTTAATGTGTTATTGCTATTTTCATAAAAATGTTATTAATTTGCTCATTTTTATTCAATAAACATCAAAATCAATGTTTCTCCATTAGCACGTAATTAGGCTGAAATAATAGAACCAATCGCTTACGCGCTCTTGATGATGGTTTGGAAAACACCTCGTTCTATGATCTCGTTTACTTATTCTAGAAATTAAACAGCTGTGAATTCGGTATCAGAGAACAATTCTACTTCTTTTTATGACGGAAAAACACAAAAATTCCCCTCTGATATGAAAATATAAATAAATATTCATTCACTAGCCATTTGCAGCATTTTGTTTTTAATTTCAGCATATGGGGCTCTATTTATACTACTGCATATATGCGAGCAGATGCGCCTGAAATTCTTCTATCCTGTTGACATAGCTAGTTTTTGAGTGACAACCACTTGCTTCTGGTGCTAGTGTATATGAACATTTTAATGTTTACTAGCGCCAGAAGCAAGCTGTTGTCACTGCAAAACTAGTTATCTTCAATGAGCCGGTATGTAGGCAATACCGACACGTTATCCATCTATTTCTCTTTTGATCTGTTTTTGAACGACAGTAATCCACCGAATAGGACTCTGCGTATTGCTATTTTCTCACTGTAATTTCTCAGGTTTCTTCAAATAGATAGAGCTGGTTCATGTGTTCTTTAAGCCGTGCGCAAGAGCCTAAAGTGAAAATAGTTTGAATCACAGCTCAACATTCTAAGTATTGACTCCAAGTGAACATCAAATTCTCTTCGTCATATTCGAAGTAGGTAGGATAACCAAAAGGACTTTTATTTTTTGATAAAATAGCGGTTTTCTTTACATTATATTTTCGTCGATAATGAAGAGATAATATATGACTGCCAATGAATAGTGTATGTATTACATGTAATTCGCATTAAAGTAGTTTCTATTGCTGTCAATTCGTTTCTATGTTGCGAAAGTAGACGAAGACCCGTCCTGGACGAATCCACCCAACACCTTACCTCGAATTTTTTAATTCGATTGAACGAGTAAACTACTAAAATAAGCTTACTAAAAATGCACGTATAGAAAGTTTCGTGGAATTTTAAGTCCATTTGGCAAACCTGTACAATACTTTTTAAAATGGACCATTTTACCACACTTGTACGTTTTGCACAGTTCTTCCTCCTGTGCACACTAATTGAAACAAACGATTGGTCCGATTTAAGCGTAGATGACCGATTTTTGATTATTCTTTTTTCTAAATCATCTGTGCTTAAAATCACGATGGAATCCGTTCTTATTTTTCTCAACGTAGCAACAGCATTGGCGGAACTAGCGCCCATTCCTAGGGGGGGCTATAGTCCTCGGAATTTTTTCAACCATTTTATTTCGTCGGCATATTAAAATTTAATGCACATTAATGCCTGGAATCTTATAACAGTCATGCAAATAAACTTTACTCTGAAGTTTTTCGTACCTATACTTATCTAACTATTGGTTTTTCAAAAATTAAAAAACTTAGTCAATTTTTCTAGGGGGGGCTAAATCTTTTCTAGGGAGGGCTTAGCCCCCCCTAGCCCCCCCCTAGTTCCGCCACAGAGCAACAGAGCAGTTAGCTAGCGAACATCATTATACTACAGAGAAAAAAAGCTTAACCTAATTAATTTACATTGCATAGCAACAATTGCTTAATTTTTCGCACACCACATTAAAGCAGCGTGAGCGAAAGTAACCTATAAGCAATACTAGCCCTAGCACCCGACACAAAAGCATATGCATTAAGCAACGTTTCGTTCACTGAATGAAAACACTGCAATCCACTTATCATTCAACAGCAGCGGTGTGTTTTGAAAGTGTTTATCTTATTCAAAACCAATTCATTTTGGAAGTGTTTTTCGTGAAATGGAACAGTCACTTACTCTCTTTATCTTTTTAGGTTTCAAAATTTATGTTTAAGTTTCGTTATTATAAATTGTATCGGTTTTCTTTTTGGACTTTCAATTTAGTTTAGCTCACAAAAAGTTAATGAAGATATAAAGCACGATTTAATGTTTTACCAATTAGTGCAGTGCAGTAAAAAATTGATTAGCATTTACACGCTTTTGAAATTTTAACTTAAACCGACCGACTATATAGCTATTTTTGTTTCCAACTGCCGTAGGTTCGCGCCCTGGAATCGTTTGATAACCCACCCGATAGGGATAACGCCCGCAGAGAGGTGGATAATTTTCCCTCCAACATCTACAGCAAGTACGATAATGTGCAGAAAAAGGTTAAGGATTGGTTTGATGTAAGTAGCTGTCTGTGGTGTGTACTGTCTAACCTATGCAGATTAAATTCTCATCTTTCGATTACAAATTTTGCGCTAGACTGAACCACTAATTGACCATATCCATGAGTCGGAAAAATATGGAAACGAGGGCGATCAGTTTTATTTTATCACAAAACCGCTGGTGCAGCTGACGGAGAAGATGTCTAATTTGACCAACAAAATTCTTGCGGTGAGTTGATAGGAATCTTTTGTGTGGTACACCTTTAAGGTAATTGAATCGATTGTATTGTATTATTTTTGTTCTTTATTTCACAGGCTCCAAGGAATCTTTTCCGCAGTGCCAACAAAAGCGTTTCCGAAAAACTGAATGACTTTGGAGGAAGTTTAGTTGGATTAAGGAGATAATTGAGTGGTGATTACTGCATTATTGACCGTACGTAGACTGAATTGTTCGGTTGATTGTTTGAAAAGTTTGTTAGAGCCAGTAATCGAGTAAAACCTGAAAGCAAAATTTTCGCAATCAAAAAGTTTTACACACCGCCAAATATATAGCTTACATCGTGCTATGATAGAAAGTTACAAATTGAATAAGTGTTTAAAGATTAGAATAAATTATTAATTGCCACGCAAAAGAAATACGATAGGTGTAAGAAACTAACCTTTAAGGTGTATGTAGCACAGTATGTAAATACCTAATAATAAAAGCTCCATCGTCTGTTCATGCAGTCGATTTCAACAAATGACCACAAGAAAAACGATGTCACTTTGTGTGTTTCTTTTTGATTAGCTGTTCACCTGTAGACTATGCACACCGGCCGTCTGAGTGGCTGCCAAGTTCAAATTCAAACAGATCGGCGTCGTTGGGTGTAATCGTATGAATGATGCTGAGGCTGACTGGCTTGGCCGTTTTATGTTAGATAATGGCTGCCACCACCGTTATAACCTTTTTTTTCGGCAGCAATCCTCCAGCGACTAGAGCCATAAGCTATAGAGACGAAACCCAACACATCTGCGGTCGGTCAACATTTTGGGTAATTCAATCAGTTCAACCCAGGTGATCGACTGCAGCGCACTGCTTTGGACCAGATTGCAGCTGATGGAAAGTGAGATCTGGTGATTGTTTCGTGTGTAGAAGAGCTGTTGAAAATAATTTGTTATACGAACTGCAACACTTTGTAGTAAAAACTCCAAGCAATGTCATCCAAAAGGAGTTTGGAGGTCATACTGTTATTCGCAATTTTATTTGCCAACTGTTATCGTGTGCATGGCAGACCCCAAGACAAGCAGAATGTTTTGGAACAAAACCGGCAAGCAGAGTTAACCAAAGAATCAAAAATTGGAGAGACGAAGGTATGATCCAGTAATGTTATGTATGCATATCGATGTCGATATTTGTGCCCCATCGTGCGCAGAGTTCGTGCTAAGTTTGTTTTGCGAAACAAGTCTATTGTGTGTGTGCATTGAGTTTAAAATGAAAATTTCCCGTGAGATAAACGCGTTATTACTGAATTCGACTTTTATTGACAGATAGCGTTTTTCATGTGGAACCTTCAATTTTCATGTAAGGGAACTAGAGGCCAGAAGACCACCCGGGGCAAAAGTGTCACTCTTCAGTTTTTCATGAAAAGGAGAAAGAATTTTAATATGTCTCTTACGATGTACCATAAGAAAAATTATTATTAAACATACAAACTCAGACATAAAACGGATTTTGCAATTTTGCTTGAAACATGCAAGAAAAATGATAAGAAGAGTCATGCGAAAAACTCATTAGTCTTTATATGTACTATTTTTGGCATGAAAGATTAATTCGGCCCAATCCCTATGATTAGAAGTGTCAAATTTAAAATTTTGGAGGATTATCATCAGTAATTTGTAGTTTTAATCGCTGCGATTGGGACAAAAAGAACACAGCTTATACAAAACAAAACTGACACCTGTTTGGGTTAATATAACCTTGAAGTTTAACTTATCAAAAGTTGAGCAATGTTTTCCAAAAGGGGGATTGCCAAAAGTATTAGGCGATTCGCGGCAGTAATTTTTGTCATTGAATTTCGAATTCAAGAGCTGTTAGCAGAGAGTGCCACATTTTTACAAGTTAATGCAAGTAATATACGGGTTTGTTTAGGGGCCATTGTTACATTGACCTGCACAGTTTCAGATGAAACCTGGAGGATGATTGATGGGCGGAGAAAGGTGAAAGCCAGCATAGAGAGGCGACGAACCAAGCGGTTAAGACAACACGCCAAACTAGAAAGGTCTGTGAATAATTCTCATATATGGGGCAAGAGTACCTTGGTTAGCTCCCTAGCTAAGGAGGGTCGCCGGTGCCACGAATGAAACAATTTTTTTTGTATGCCAGAAGGGCATTGGGTTAAAAGGCCACTGCGACAGTCTTAATGATCGGCTTTTGTGGCAGGCCCCGACTGCTGTACACTGTTTACCAATGAACCAATGCACAGTGGTGTCGAATCACCAAAACACAATCATTGGCTATTGCGCTAATACATATAAGCTAAGATAAGACTTTGATAAATATAGCAATATAGTTTGTAGATATTGACATATGAGTCGTTACGAATTATAGTGGTCTATTGACCATTTTTATCAAAAATGAGATTTTGGCATAAATCGTAAATTTTTGCATAGACGTACTCTGCAAACAATAAAAAGTCGTATCAGAAACGTGAGTTTGAATGTATGTTCATGCTATATGAATGCTATATAGTTGAGCCCGAATCTTACGATCCGGAAAATATGAATGTCTGTTCAGAATTCCGAAAACTGCGAATACATTCCATTGACCAGTGTTTGCGAAGCTGTTTAATCTTTGAATTAGTTCTTTGAGTTCTTATATTGCATAATATAGCTCTAAGATGTTTTACATAAAAGAGTCATAGCTGGAAACTGAAACAAATAGTTTTCATGGTCGTATTGGATTTCATTTAACTGAATAAAATCTTCTGGCTGTTTGCAACATTTATGTAGTCTGATTAGAGTAAAATGTAGCTTAGAAAATTCTTGATCGTTTGCTATAATTAACTCATTTTTTTAAATTTTGCGACTTGGTCCGGTCTGATTTAACACCGACCATATGATATCGCGACAAGCAATCGAGTTGAGCAGGCGAGTCGAGCAGCCGAATCAAGCAATCGAGTCAAGCAGCTGGGTCGAGCAGTCGAGTCGAACAGTCGAGTCGAGCAGTCGAATTGAGCAGTCTAGTCGAGCAGTAAAATCAAGCAGTGCGGTCGAGCAGTTGAGTCGAGCAGTCGAGTCGAGCAGTTGAATTGAGCAGTCAAATCGAGCAGTCCAGTCGAGCAGTTGAATCGAGCAGTTAAGTCAAGTAATCCAGTCGAGCAATTGAATCGAGTAGTCTAGTCGAGAACTTGAGTCGAGCAGTCGAATCGAATGGTTAAGTCGAACAGTTGAGTCGAGCAGTTCATTCGAGCAGTCGAGTCGAGCCGTTCAATCGAGCAGTCGAGTCGAGCAGTTCATTCGAACAGTCGAGTCATGCAGTTCACTCGAGTAGTCGAGTCAAGCAGTTGAGCAATCGAGCAGTCTAGCAGTCGACCAGTGAGGTGACTGAGAATACAACCCATTGCACTATGGGCAAGAACGAGAGAAAAAACTGACGCAATTAAGATACGGCCTACAGGCTTATAAAATATAGGTGATCTTATGTAAAATTTTCCGGAGAATCGCGTGGTGCCCACCCCTTTCCTGTTTGTCATGGGGAAGCGTCCCATTTTGCACATTTTCCCCTATTTTTAACATTTTTCACCCTTATTGGATTATTCCAAGCAAGGTTTTGAGAACAAAAACCACGAAAATCTACTAATTTTGTGTAAAAAAGTCCGCAGAATCGAATAGGGCTTATCTCATTTAGTTTAGAGCACATTATTTTTTTTGGTTGAATTTTGGTATGGTCGGTTTTTTGATAACGGGAGCTCAACCAAAAAAAATAATGTGCTCTAAACTAAATGAGATAAACCCCATTCGATTCTGCGGACTTTTTTACATAAAATCATTAGGCTTTTAACGTTTGTTTTCTCAAAGCCTTGCTTGGAACAGCCCAATAAGGGTGAAAAATATTAAAAATAGGGGAAATGTGGCACTTCCCGATGATAAACAGAAAAGTGGTCAGCACCACGCGATTCTCCGGAAAATTTTACATTAGATCACCTATATTTTATAAGCCTGCAGGCCGTGTCTTAATTGCGTTCGTTTTTTCTCTCGTTTTTGCCCATAGCGCATTGCTACGAAAGCATGATGTCCCTTCAGGGACCTGTTTTTAGTTACCGATAAGCCTCTTATGACGTCCTGTCAGAGACCTGGTTTTCGGTACAGACATAAGCCTCTTATATAAATAGATGTTCACGCTAAATGTATAAGTACGCTAATATGGACCGCCTTAAGGTGAAATTAGTGATCATTAAGATATCATCATTTTATATTTGTATTGTTTTGCGAATAGAATAGAAACTGTAAGCGACAAATAACCAAACGCATTGTGTGTATACATGCAGTTTGACGAACTATGTTATTAAAAAACGGGAGTATTGCATAACATATGATGAACATTTCAGCTAAAGTCTAACGAGAGCTTAACACAAAATTCGCAGGTATTCTTTACCCAACGTAATGTTGCCATATCTTCCGTTGAATTTCTTCATTACATGACGAAAAAGTCGTTGGTATTTTGTATGGCACCGCTGGCTTACAACGAACAAAAGATAAAAGAAAGAATACGAGAATCCCCCTGCCGCATGAAATAGAGAAATTGATACGTTCATTTACCGGAATAATTTTGGAAATATCTGGTTTGCAGTCGGCATGCAGTTCGTCTTATGTTTAAGAATAATGTAAATAAAACTTGCCAGATTTTTAGATGGAATAGCTTATATGAGTAAAAGTCGCTGAAACGCAAATTTTAAGTGAAAAGTTCGGTGGATGAAAACTGCGCAAGTTTTTACGCCAGTTGTACATAGGGTATATTGCTGCTTCGTCGTAATTGCCTATTCCCGTCCTATCCAACACAAATTATTAAAATTATTGGAAACGTTCTTATTCGAAACTACCTTATTTGGGGGACTGTTGTACATGTTGACATTACAAATCAGCCCTGGGGTTTGACAAAAGGTGGGAGGGTGGTTTCTCACAAGGGAGGACCAAGGTCCAAATGGGTAAAGGGAAGCGTTTCTTGTGCATTTGGACCGATAGCAGTTGTACAAGTAGTTGGATGACAAAAGGGGGTTTCTGAAATGGGGGGATAAGCTGATCATTGACAAGGGGAAGCAAAAAAAAAGCTCGCTTTATAGAAATTTGCGAAAAGAAGACAGATTTACTAGAACCTGGTGGACAATGGGGGAAGGGACTGACAAAGGGAGTAGAGGCATTCAAACCAAGAAAAAGGGTTTTGTTTCTTGCATTATGAGAATTTTCGTTGCAGTATCAGATGTACAAGTGGGTGATAGACAAAGGGTATGATCGAGCACTTAGCTAGTAATTCATTGAATATGTATTTCAATATACTGAATAACTTTGTAGAATATTTGAAAGCAATGAAAAAATCATGTGTAAAGTAATTGAGCAGCATTGATTTTTAAATGCTCATTTTAAACAAATCATTATATTTCGGGAACAGTAAGAGATAGATAGTTACTTCATTCAGCAAAGATGTTTATTTTTATGTGCTTTGTAATTTTTTTTACAAATCCAAATTTTTTGGACGAATTTTAAAAACAAAGGTTTGTAGCACCCTAATAGATTGACTCGCCTACACCGAAATAGGACAAAATGATCCACTAAATTTTAATAAATTTCCCCAAAGATATCATCTTGGAAAAAATACGCATTTTTTCCGCATCTGTTAATGATCGCGTTTTTGCGATTCGGTGCCACTGTGCAAAGGCAAGATGTTGCTCAAGCACAGAGCTAGCCAGTTACTGAGCAATCATACTGACCAGCTTAATAGATGGGCAGAACACATTGAACAACTTTTCTGAGTCTCAACTATCGCAGACAAACAAAACCAGTTGCACGTGATGCCCACAACAGGTCACATCAACCGCGTCAACGCTGAGGTGCCGTCGCGACGATGGCTAAATTTGAAACAGTAATTAAACGTATGATGTCTAGCAACGCACAAAGTTAGATTGCATTTCAGCCGAGATGCAGAAAGCTGGCCCAGTATTATCAGCTCTTCAGCAATATTTCAGAAACTGCGACATTTCCGGTGGAGTATATGTAGGGTATCTTAGCCTTCTGCGGCTGAGGTGCCCTAATTTTAACGATTATGCTGACGTGATAGTCTGCTGAACGCCTAAACTTTATAATTGTTATTATTGAATTATGTAAATTTAGATTTTATTTAATTAGGTTTGAATTGAGAAAGTAATTAAAACGCAGATATGAATCGGGAAGACATTGCAAACTTCAGAATCAAAATACAATACGTTATGCATCTACCACATTTATTTGATTTCTAGTGTCTGTCAGACTACTATCTCAGCCCCAGAAGGTCAATAAGAGTTACTAAGTAATGGAACTTATCTGCAAGGTTATCAAAATATCAAAGAATTCACGGACCTGGTTTATTGATTTCGTAAAAGTAATCTTGAAAGTACCTGAGGCATATTCTTAATTAAAGCCACTGAGTAATGTTTCAACCCCGACTTGGCCAACGAGGCCTCATAGTCAACGCTGCCAAGTCGACACTAACGATGCCTCCAATTTTATAATAACTGTACAACCGGTTGAAGAGGGGGAAGTTTACCAAGACTAAACACACACGGATCAGAAAGGCCAGTGGCGCCTTTGTGGGTCTTCAGATGCTCAAATCAGCTTTCACTGAACAAAACCTAAATTTTCAATTCTAATGTGAAATCCATTCTACTGTACTATACATCTACGAAAACTGTTGCGTATCGACAAAGAAAACAGACTAAAGATCTTCGTTAGTCGCTGCCAGCAGTACATCGCTCGGGCTTGGTGGCTTCACGCTTGGATTTCCAATGCGGAACTTCATCGCTGATGTCACAAGCGCCAAATAGAATCAGGAAATCGGGAGCATAGATGGAAGTAGATCGGACATAGCTTGAAGAAAGCGAATGAAATTGATTGAGTTCTCTTATGGCAGCTCACTCGATGCCGAATGTGAGCAGTAGCAGCTGCTTACATTTTAAGTAAACGTGGAAATACAGTATGCTTTTTTGTGCGAGGAAGCAGCCCCGATGTTCCCTAGCACAGAGCTAGTCTAGACTTTCTGGCATCCTCCGGCATATTTACAATCTGTCCGACTCTCTGTAGCCTATCGACTTTTACCAGATGTACAATGCAAATTTCTCCAAGCAGTGGCTTTGGTCGTCATGCATACGTCTCCGCCACCTTCCGCTTGCAGTTTGTACTTCGTCAAATGTCGTCCACAGCACCTTTTGCTCGAACACGGGAAGAGCGCGTATGTCTTTCATGGCCAGCCGCACGGCTTCAAGTCCATAAAGAACCACTGGATTTTGTACGTTTCTTAGTTCGTGCGACGGCCTGTGCTTCTTGGTCGTAGCGTTTTGCGAAGGGCAAAGTAGGCCCGATTTCCCGCTTGAAAGCGCCTCTGGATCTCCTTACTATTGTTGTGGTCCGCGGTCACCAGTGATCCGAAATATACGAACACATCTACCAGTTATAGTTCGTCGACGTCAACAGTTTGTTTCCTTTGAGCCTTTTTTTCTTCATGTATTTGGTCTTCTACGCAATTATTTTTAGCCCAATCCTCCTAGACCCAGCTTTCAGTCTAGCGTAGACTGCCTCCGCCGTCGCCAAGTTCCTGGCTATGCTGTTTAAGTCATCTGCAGAGCCTAGGAGACTATCTTTAGTGAAAGTCGTGCCTCTCATTTCAAAATAAACCGTTACCTTGTCTCACTTCTCGCCGCGTCTCAAAGGGACTCGAGAGTGTCCCCGAGATACGCACAAAACACATCACTCGATCAAATGTAGCTCTGCGCAGTCGCATCAGTTTATTCAGAAAACCATGTTTGTGCATTATCTACCATACCTGGTCACGAACGACTGTATCGTATGCTGCTTTGAAATCAATAAATATGTGGTGCGTGAGCACGTTGTACTCCTGACATTTCCTCAAGATCTTTCGGATGGTAAAAATTTGGTCCGTAGTTGGGCAGCCCGCCTGGCAATCCTAACGAAATCTTGAAGCCGACGTAACAGGATCTGGCCTTTACCAGCGTTTTGCCGCGATAGTTGTTGCAGTTCTTCCATCTATTCCTCCGGTAGCTTCTCCTTCTCCCAAGTCTTGGAAATAACCCAGTGTGGAGCAATTGCAAGTGTTTCTCGGCCATGTTCATATAGCTCTGCCGATAGGTGAACCTTACTGAACTCTAGTAGTTTTATGGGTCTTCAGCAACCCGATTTCTCGCTTGGTATCTTGGATCTTAGGCGCTGGGATATTGATGTTTTCCATGGGCCCAGATATCACATCTCTATTTACTTCAAAACAGCATACGATACACTCGATTAATACCAGCTATGACAGATAATGCATGAGCATGGTCTTCCAGACAAACTAACACGATTGATTAAAGCTACATGATTTTGTGCGTAGCTTATTCTAAATACTTTTCAACATCGCTCTTGACGCTGTAGGTAAGGTAAAGGTAGCCAACTCCTAAATTTCGCATATGAACTTGATGTCATGGCCAAGAACTTTGCGACGGCGAAGGCAATCCCCGCCAAACTGTAAGCGAAGTCTAAAAGGATTAAGGGAAAAATAAATTCGTCGAAGGCCAAATAAGTACAAGGAAGAAATAGGCTCATAAGAGACCTCCCTTGAACGATAACTATTGACGGCGACGAACTAGAAGCAGGCTTGGCATACACTTTTCGCTTCGATTTTGCTCTTTTGATTACTGCATCTCAGCGAAACATAATTTGAAAAAGTGGTGTATGGGGCATTTGTAGAGCTGGTAATTATCTATAATATTGCTGAAGAAAGTAAAGCTTTATCTTTAGTATTTATGCCGCTGTAGGGCTGCAATGCCGTTGGTAGCCAAAAGAGCGCTCTTTTTGCTACCAACGGGGTAGCAGCCTTACAGCGTCACAAATACAAAAGATAGACCTTTACTTTCTTCAGTAATATTATAGATAGCTACCAGCTCTATAAATGTCCCATACACCACTTTTTCAAATTCTGCTTCGCTGAGGTGCAGTAATCAAAAGAGCAAAATCGAAGCGAAAAGTGTATGCCAAGCCTGACTAGAAGTGGTAGATGTGTTCGTGTATTTGGGATCGCTGATACAAACGGTGGGATATGGACATTTGAATACCCGAACCCGATGTGTACCCAGCTTATAAAAGATCGAAGAACCTGTTCCTCAAAGAATAATTCGATGTTAACCATACCCGAACCCTATTCACTGTAACTTAAATCTCACAACCCGAACCTGATCAAAGCCCGATAAACTATAAACTTTAGTACTCGCACCTGACCTGCATTCGATTCATACCCGACCCGTATCCGTAACATATCTGGTGCCCAAAATAACTAATACAATCAGGTGGTTGATTCTGACTTATTAGTAAAAGCCATTGCTTTCACGGATTCAAACCTACCAAGGGAAAAATCAACATCTAAGTGATGATAAAATAAACGTTTGAATATCTATTTACTCGGTTTGACACCAAGAATTGTGAATTTATGTTTGATGACAATAGCGAAAATACTTCTTTTTCGCGACACTCAGACCTATCAAAATCATCTCATTTTTGATTGACATAATAACGGTATGCGGCAATTTTTCTGATCATCTCGTCATGCACACAAAATAATACATAAATTTTGAATTCCATAGTAATGATTAAAAATACGTAGAAGTAGACATCTTGCGCGCCATAGAGCAGCTTGAATGGTCAAAATCTAAACCAAACGAACACGCTAAGAGATGACTCTATTGCATTGCAACTGAAACATGTTTTTATAGTATTTATAGTACCTGTTAAGCAGTGTGGAATATTAAATTAGAATATCCACAAGCACATTATTCGATTGAAAATATACAGCAGGCCCTATGTGCTGTAGAAGTACGGTACGCAGAAACTGGTCTTTCGGTAAAACCGATCTCAAACTTATTTATTTGTATGGCATACGTATTGCACTTTCCTCATCCTTCAATTGTTGTTTCTTATTATAAATTATTTGTAGGTTTACGGTTTAATCCACAACGACTCGGAAGGAAAAGAAGCCAAACAGGAAAAGGAAGATTTCGATTCGAAGGTCCTCACTGTTCTAGAAAGTGTTCAGCAAAAAATCATCAATCTATGGAATGTAAGTTATTAATTGCGGCAATTTGAAAATTGCTAAAAAAAAGATCATACTTTTAGCCTGGAGCCGTTATCGACAAAACTACCGCGGAAGATTGGAAGAAAAATCCCATCGAAGATTACCAAGCACTTCGACAGGGCATTGTCAACGCAGTGGACGCCATCGCTAAGCAGATCAATTCAGTTCTCGACGTATGCTTTTTGCCATCCGCTGATAAACTGTTACTCAACAAAGTTTACTTTCTATTATTTTCAGAAACCCCGCAAGCTTACGACGAAAATAAACAAATCGATTACGAAATCTCTCAATGCTATTGGCAACAAATTAGTAGGACTGGAGTAATGTACTGACATAGAACGGTCCGGCAAGAGTATATCGAGCTTTATTACTTTTTCGTGTAAATACATATGCAACACTGCTTTCACTACTGCTTTGGAATGTTTCCTGGCTAGTTTGCTTGAACTAAACCAACGCTCTCTACTGTTTCATTTATGTATAAATAACTTATTAGAGGCAGAATCGTACATTCATACGGTTAAAACTACTCTATTTATCTCATCAAATCCCTATTGTTTTGTATATTGTATGAGAATAAAGTAATTTTGTTCGACTTAATTGCTACACTTCTTTACCTTGGTATGATTTACTGACATAAAAATTATCGTTTATTTTCTTTGATCATAAATTACACTGCCTTAAACCCAATGCAGTCAGAGTTTCTCTGTTGGGTTAGAAACGAACAGTTGTTTTTGGCACAGCGTCTCCTTAATCTAAGGATTCAAATTCTCGTTTATCGACTGTAATAAATGCAGCTTAATGTGTCCGAATGCCAATGCGAATGCGCAGTATAAAACTTGCTTGGAAACTTTATCTGCAGGCACTTTAAGTTGCACATATGAACTTTTAAAACTAGTACGAGTATTATTTCTTTCTAATCCGTCGTTGTATTTGTGAATGTTTTCGTGAGTAATGCGAGTTTGCTTTCTTCGTCGTTTCTTGGCATCATTCCATTTGGTTAATATCAATCGTCCAAATAGGTCCCGGTACTGTTACGATTCAACGTCGTATCCACCGTCGGTGAATAGGACTTGTACGTTTTTGACGATCGCTTATGCTTCACCGTGCAGAATAGTAGCATTGAAGAAATTAAACCGAAAAGCTGAAATTAAATAATGTTACATTTACAAAGTAAAACGAAATATAACTTGGAATTTGTGAACCTGCAGGAACGCTATGACTAGGCCTACCGTGCCAACGACATGTAGCCGCTGAACAAACCACATCTGCAAGATATGTCCGCAGCTTTTGTCCCACAGCAGGGAAGGATCGCCGGCTCTGAAAAACATAATCGCTTTTAAGATCATCGTATTCAATTACCAAACATGTTGAACATACTTCCGGCAGTCTATGCTTTGTAGATCATCGCCAGATCCATCAAGGAATGCAGAATTGTATCGCGGTCGGCAGCAAGATCGTGGTACCCACCGTTCACCGGGCCAAGCGCTGATGTCGTACCAATCTTCATACGAAGTCACTCCGCAACATTGTAGCTGAAACAGATATTCGGGATCAATATTTCCATAAATTGATAAATAAATAATATAAAGCCCAATAATTTAATACAGGCAGGATAAATGACCTTTCGAACTACAAACCGTTCGAAAGAACAAATATCCTGCCACAAAATTAAATCGAAAAAATTAGCTCCGCTAAATCATAATCATTTTTCTCGCGACGGCTATTATATCATATTGCATCACGTTCTTCGATAATTGAGGAAAACTCACCTCCACCTGCAGCTTGTCCCAGATGGATGCTACCGAGGGTGCCAGAATGCCTCCCCGGTCCGTTACATTGTAGTGCTTCTCGATACCGTACTTGAGCTCGTGGACCAACATCCGACCGATGCCGCCGCGAAATACGAACGCCAACGATCCCAGCAGGAACTCGCTCAAAAAGAGCAATACCACCAGCGTGAAATACTGCATAGAACGGAGAATGAAACATTATGCAATTTGCACTCGACCCAATCGAACGCCAGGCGGCGGCGGGTGGAAAAGTCATTACTCACTATAATTAGGAAACACCTGGACTGGAACCACGAGCCGCAGCAGCCGAAGAAGGCGATAACGAAACTAATCACTCCGATGGTGATGAAGACGCAGTCCGCACTAAGGCCGGCGTGGTCCGGAAGCAGGGTGGCATAGCCCTGAGCCGCGAACCGAAGCCAAACTCCGATCGCTAGAAACCCACTGCCGCAGATCTGGGGAGGGAAAATTAATTGATGTTTGCGGGGTTTTACATTGAAAACGCATGTTTTTGACCGGAAAGCTTACCCATATGAGAATGTTGAATGAGCAGAACGTCCGTCGTATGCAGGTGTACCCGGAGTTACCCATTGTACTGAAACGATAATACAAAAACCAATTTCAATAACTGGAAATTGTTATTTTTATTTAAAAAAAAATAAAATTAACTAGACAGGTATGATAGAATTCTGGTCAATTTCAAACACAAGCTTAGAACAGTGAACAAAATATTGCAGTTGATGAAAATTGTTTTACATTTGCCCGTAACGCAAAGTGCTCGTCCCCTATTACTAGTGAATTTTGCACTACAGTTTATACTAATACGCATACGTTTATCTCCCACTTGGAGATAACGATTGCACAAAATGATAACATCCGCTCGGAACATATCCCTGCTTATGCGAGTCAGACATGGTTTTGGATTGAAACGGCACTCCGAACCGCATAGGTCAACATATTTTTAGATAAGCTAATCGCATAATTAGCATAATTATAATACAGAATACCCACGTCTGCCAATAGTACATTGACCAAACTCGTGACTTTAGTCATGACCTTGAAATGCGGTCAGGCATATATTAATATTTATTTTTTGAAACGATGATTCTACAATTGATGAAGGGACGGTAAGGGAAAGTAATGAAGAAGGATTTTTTCGGGAATGAAGGGGAAAGGTGGAAAGGAAGGGGGGGGGGGGGGGGGGTAATTGGTAGCTATGGTTAACAAGTTGTCGTTGTGACTCCTATCTTTTGTCCAATGCTGGAAGGTGCATGGGTCGAACCAAGTTGTAATCAGAGATTATAACCGGATTTGAACCCACAACACCTGCCAGGGCGTGTCGCTCACTGGTACCCGTGTACCTTTGAACCACAGAGGCGCTGGACAAAAGAAGTCTGCACAACCCCCCTTATTAACTTTATTAATCTTTTAATCCCTTATTAATCTTTTGTCCAGCGCCTCTGTGGTTCAAAGGTACACGGGTACCAGTGAGCGACACGCCCTGGCAGGTGTTGTGGGTTCAAATCCGGTTATAATCTCTGATTACAACTTGGTTCGACCCATGCACCTTCCAGCATTGGACAAAAGATAGGAGTCACAACGACAACTTGTTAACCATAGCTACCAATTACCCCCCCCCCCCTTCCTTTCCACCTTTCCCCTTCATTCCCGAAAAAATCCTTCTTCATTACTTTCCCTTACCGTCCCTTCATCAATTGTAGAATCATCGTTTCAAAAAATAAATATTAATATATGCCTGACCGCATTTCAAGGTCATGACTAAAGTCACGAGTTTGGTCAATTTTCATAGGAACGGAGCCTTTCTCCGAAGAACCGCGCTGAGAAACGCGGACTAACACGCTTTCGGACGAAAAGCGTCACACGCAGTACCTTGCAAGTCGTAAGGGCCTGCATAGTGTCGTCGTCCTGAAAGTAAAAAGTCGTTAGACTAAAACTTCTCGGTCGGTGGTTTCTACAGTAGGTGTAGGAAGAGGCACATTGTGTGTCTAAAAATAGAACAACCCATGTCGAGCTATGGTTAATAAGGGGGGTTGTGCAGACTTCTTTTGTCCAGCGCCTCTGTGGTTCAAAGGTACACGGGTACCAGTGAGCGACACGCCCTGGCAGGTGTTGTGGGTTCAAATCCGGTTATAATCTCTGATTACAACTTGGTTCGACCCATGCACCTTCCAGCATTGGACAAAAGATAGGAGTCACAACGACAACTTGTTAACCATAGCTACCAATTACCCCCCCCCCCCCCCTTCCTTTCCACCTTTCCCCTTCATTCCCGAAAAAATCCTTCTTCATTACTTTCCCTTACCGTCCCTTCATCAATTGTAGAATCATCGTTTCAAAAAATAAATATCAATAGTACATTACTGATCTCTGTCTACCAGTGATGCAGCAATGCTGAACTTACTTCCTTTTCCTTGGTAACGGTTAAACCATTTATATTACTGCTGGGCCATTCCATCATAAACTTGAATGTTTAAGAGTTTAAGAGCTAAGCACCTGGGCAAATAAAAAGGTGAGCATTGAATTTTAGAGAATTTTAGAAAAAGAAGACAAAATTTTATTTTTTCACACATTTTTACCTTTGTTATACTATAACAAAGGTTTAAAAATTGGTTTAAAAACACGAAAGCGAACCGAGGCCCGGAGGGCCGAGTCACATATACCAATCGATAGGGTTCGACGAACTGAGCAATGTCTGTTTGTGTATGTATGTATGTGTGTGTGTGTGCGCTTCATTTTCTATCGCCTGTTTTTCGGAGATGGCTGAACCGATTCGTTCGATTTTACTTTTGTTTGAAAGGTACTATTGCCTAGTGTATCACTATTGTGTTGTTTCATGGTCCGACTTTTTGTTTAAAAGTTATGAGTAAAACCCGATTTAATCCACCTAGTGGTGAAAGGAACCTTTGTTATACGGTCTTACTTGCTATTTGAGATAGAAATCGACACATCTTCTGAACATAATTCATCTATCGGTTAACGTTGCGTAGTGCGTTGGTTTACATAAAATTTTTGAAAATTGATTAAGTTTAGAAAATTTGAACAAAATAGGAACACTTAAATTTTGATAGATCTTTTTTCATGAAATTGCTGAGTAAGGATAATTAAGTTGTTATTAATCTGAGTAAGTGCAAATAAAAGTAAGTTGTAAGAGGAAATCTTATCCTTTAGCGTATGAATTGTCTAATAAAGGTCTAATTTATAGGTTTTTAAACTATGCATAGTTTCCTGTAATGCCATTCTATTTGAATCACATCAATAGAGTTTTCTTGAATAATTTTCATCAATTTTGATTAACTTTCGGTTACTCACGCTGTTGTATTTTATACAACACGTGTAGGTTTTTCAACGCCATATTGTTATAAAGTTTCGTTCCCTGCTACTTCCGGGATTGCACAAGGCAGCCATCTGGGTCCGCTGGTGTTTGTCCTATATTTTAACGATGGAATCCATTCGCTAGATTGCCCACGTCTAGCTTTCGCGGATGATTTAAAATTGTTCAACGCTGTCCGAAACATTGACGATGCTTTGTTTCTACAACAACAGCTAAATGCATTTGCCAGTTGGTGCGAGACGAATCGTATGCTACTAAATCCGATCAAATGTTCTGTAATCACTTTTACGAGAAAAAATCAACCGATTCACTTCAACTACAAACTCAATGGACTTCCAATTCCGCGAGTGGAACAAGTCAAGGATCTCGGCGTGTTACTTGATGTTAAGCTAACTTTCAAACAACACGTTTCATTGATTGTTGCCAAAGCGTCTAGACAACTAGGCTTAATTATGCGAATGACACGTGACTTTAACAGCATTGAATGTTTGGTAGCGCTCTACGGGTCACTGGTTCGAGCTTCCTTAGAATACTGTTCCGTAGTATGGATCCCTCACTACAATAACGCTATCTACCGCATCGAAAGTATCCAGCGTCGCTTCGTACGCTACGCTCTTCGATTGCTTCCATGGCGACAGCCAATGAGGAATACTCGATACGAGGATCGTTGCCAACTCATCCGAATCGATACTCTCGAACTTCGCCGAGAAACAGCGCGCGCCATGGTTGTTTCGGATATCTTGACATCCAACATCGACTGCCCTACCATCCTTCGTCAAATCAACTTGAATGCACCAACCAGATCACTGCGGAGGTTATCTCTACTAAATTTACCTTTTCGACGGACGAATTACAGTGCCAACAGCGCTATATCTGGTCTACAGCGTTCTTTCAACCGAGTTTCGGCAGTATTTGATTTTAATTTATCACAACGAGTGTTACGTTCGAGTTTTGTCTCTATGTTTCGACGTTTTATGTATTAGTTATTAAGGTCCATTAGGGCAAGTCTTGCCTGTTGGTAATAATAAATAAATTTGAAATTTGAAATTTGAAGTTACAAATCGTTGTTTAACTAACGTATATTCTTCAACAAACTTATTGTGAGCAAAATATCATAATTATTCGATGCATTAATAATTTAAATTGTTGGGAAAATGTATGCAGCAAAACTATCAACAAATGTAAAATGTTTAAAATGTATCTGTCTGCTGGTAGTCAAGTAATTCGGAGTCAAAATTAGGGTATTCTTTATAATCAAAGTTCTACAGTTCCTAAACAAGCAAACATACAGGTATTTCAGCAAAGTTGTATATTTTTACTACTTGTACATTGTACATGTACTACAACATGAAAAATTACAAAAAGAGCAAAAATAGAAAAACTGATTTTACAAATTCATATACAATAAATAAGATATTTTTATCTTCGCTGCAGAGATAGAAGGTTCCTGTCTTTAGCAAAATTTCTTGTAATAATAGGCTCTATAACTTTGCAAAACACATCACAATGACAACGAAGAAAAATATTTTTTTATTTTACCTTTAGGGGGATTAATCAAAATTTAAATTCCACCAGACGATAGAGCTTTCAATTTCAAGAAACTCTTCCAAAGGTTCGATAAACCTAAAACCAAGTTTTCCCAGTCAAAACCCCAGTGCACACGTTTTCTTTGGTTTGGGGCTATTTTACGCGCGAGTAACCGTGTTATAAAAGTTGGCGCGAGTGTTCGAGGATTAATATCTTTTGACCGGTAAAACCAATTCTTATGAAATTTTGCATATATATTCGTAGCGTCAAAACCTCTCGTATGATATTAAAATAATTGAGATTAGGTAATTTATCTTGGTTAAAATCATTATATATTATTGTTAATTTTGGTGTGGTGTATACGGTTGCTCATAACTTTCAAATTAAACGTCCAATCAAAAAATCATTCAATAGTGATCTATTAGGATATATTATCTTTCAAATGAGACTAATAGCGTATAAATCGGTTTGGCCATCTCTAAGAAACAGGCGATAATTATTACCTTGTCAAAACAGGTTTTTTAAGCATAACTTTTAAACTACTTGTTTGTTTTCAATTAAAAATTCCTGAACAATTTAACTTTAATAAGGGCTTTCATTTGATACTAAGATCGTTGAAATCGGTCATGTACTTTCGGAGAAACCCGTGTCACGTATTTTTCACATTTTTGCTTATAACTTTTAAACGAAACATCGTGTCACGAAACAACTCAATAGTGATCTACTAGACTATAACACCTTTCAAACAAAAGTAATAGCGAACGATTCGGCTCAGCCATCTCTGAGAAACAGGCGATAGAAAAAATCATTACATACATACACACACACACACACACACACAGACATTGCTCAAATCGTCGAACCCTATCGATTGGTATATGTGACTTGGCCCTCCGGGCCTCGGATCAATTTCGTGTTTTTCGACCAATTTTTAAACCTTTGTTATAGTATAACAAAGGTAAAAATGTGACAACTACCAGACACGATTTTCTCCGGAACTAGACAACCGATTTCAATGATCTTAGTACCAAATGCAAGCTCTTCCTATAATATAAAAATTGTCAAGAAGTGTTATTGAGAACAGACAAGTAGTTTAAAAGTTAGCCTTAAAAAACCTGTTTTGACAAGGTAATAATTATCGCCTGTTTCTCAGAGATGGCTAAACCGATTTTTGTGCTATAAGTCTCATTTGAGAGGCAATATAGCCTAATAGATCACTATTGATTTGTTTTTTGATTGGACGTTTAATTCAAAAGTTATGGACAATCGTGTGCAACACATCAAAATTAACATTAATTTATAATAATTTTGACTAAGATAATGTATCAAGTTTCAATTATTTTAGTATCAAACGAAAGGTTTTGACACTGCAAATGTATCTGCAAAATTTCATAAGAATTGGTTTTGCCGGTCAAAAGATATTAACCCTCGATCACTTGCGCTAACTTTTGTAACACGGTTTACTCGCGCGCACAATAGCCCAAAACCAAAAAAAACGTGCGCACTATAGTTTTGCTTGGGAAAACTTGGTCTTAGGTTTATCGAACCTTTGGAAAAGTTTCTTGAAATTGAAAGCTCTATCGTCTGGTAGAATTTAAATTTTGATTAATCCTCCTAAAAGTGAAATAAAAAAATTATTTGTCTTCAATTTCAATATTACGCACTGATGTGTTCTGCAAAGTTTTAGAGCATTTTATTACAAGAAATTTTGCTGAAGACAGAAACCTTCTATCTGTGCAGCGAAGATGGAAAAATTTTATTTATTGTAAATGAATTTGTAAAATCAGTGTTTCTACTTTAGCTCTTTTTGTAATTGTTGTATGACTGGTTCATGTATTACAAAGTTGTACAAATAGCAAAAATACACAACTTTGCTGAATATAGTATAGCTCTATGTTGTAACAAATTAAAGTATTAATGCATTGAATAATTCTAACATTTTGCTCATAACAAGTTTATTGAAGAATATACGTTAGTTAAACCATTTGTAACTTTATAACAATATGGCATTTAAAAGACCTTTACTACGCAATGTATATGTTAAAGAATATTACTTCCTTTTACAACGTTTTTCACCGAAAAGTATCAATTAAAACCAGACAAGCAACTTACATTTACTTGTACTTACTCATATTAGGAACAACTTACTCAGCAATTTCTTGAAAAAAGAATCTATCAAAATTTATAAGTGCTCCTATTTTATTCAAATTTTGTGAACTTATTCAATTTCCAAAAATTTTATGTAAACCAACGCACTATGCATCGTTAACCAATAGATGAATTATGTTCCGAAGACGTGTCGATTTCTATCTCAAATAGCAAGTAAGACCGTATAACAAAAGTTCCTTTCACCACTAGGTGGATTAAAACAGGTTTTTCTTCTTCTTTTTTGTTTTTCTCAAACTGTATTTCGTTTGCAAAGCTCAAAAGCTATAAAAATCGTTACCAAGCTCCTACCAACAAAACAAAAAAAAATGTTTGTTCCAATACGTTGTGTAGTTTCTGAGAAAAAGGTACATAAAGTTTGAAAATCGTGGTTTTTCAGGAGCGGCGTTTTATTCCGTCGAGGTTGTTCCACACCGCACTGGAAAGCTTATGTGCAGGATCGTTTTTCGGCCATTTCGCGCGGTAGGATCAAATCAAAATTAGTATCAAAATAAGCAGAAAAGAGTGCAGAATCAAAATCTGAAATAAAAAAAAATAATGACTTTTTCAAAAGTTTTAGTCGTTTATGTCCCCTTAAAAGCAACGTGATCGCTGATAAACAATCCGCCTCCATCACATGTAAAGAAAAATGAGACGCATGGTAATTTCTTAATTCGTAGCATTTATTGACGCGAATCTAACCAGGACTGCCTCATAGGTTCAATTCAAATTTCAACTTTGAGGTGCTCTTGCGTTAGCACACAAAGTCCAAATATTGTGAGTTTTGCCTAAACTTATACGCAGTCTAAAGGAAACACCGCGTTAGTGTCGCCAAAGGTAACTAAAACTTTATGATTTCTATATTTCTATATAATTTCTTCCAATAATATCAAAATCGACCCGGTAACCATGAAAGAGCATTTCGTTTTTGAGTTGTGTGGTGGATAACTTTCAATGAAATTCACAATACTTAATGCGAGTAAACGTCAATGTTTTGAACGTCAGTAAATCGCTTCATCGCTTTTATCCACTGACCAACCTACCTGCGCCACTGCATCGACAACTGTTTCATCATCTGTCACTGTGAAGTCATTCACCTGTAACTTGTCGCTACCGGGATGCACACCTACAAGCATTTTGGAAGCCCCCAATCCCCTCAGTACAGTCAAGTTATTCCAGCCAGCGCACAGTAGTCCAAAAGGGCGAAAAGTGGAACTTTTTTCCTAGTATCTTCTGTTTTCATTGTATCATTTATGGTTTTCAGCACTTTTGTTCGTAAGAATACTGTGAAAAGTTAGTCATCGCTTACTATAATGAAAATAAAAAAATAACTTTTGTGTGTTATGAAATATAGACATAGTTTCTTCGGCAAAATTGTAAATATTGTAAAAACAAGTAACTTTGCTGAAGAAATAAAATTTCTATTTTTATCGGGTGCTGAACTATAGCGCATATTCTTTAAAACTTCTTTAAAAATTGGTTTTTCAAGCTTAGATTTTCTCCGTTGCATTTTACAAGAATACAACGTTGTAGGCAATTTTCGAAGCTCTCAAAACACACGTTTTTGCAGAAGACCGCAAATCTCTGGGACTCTGGGAGTCGAGTACTATAAACTTGTATGGGTTCCGCTTGTCTCCAACCACCCAAATGAGAGTACGGCAAGCATACGTTTTACGTGTTTCGCGTTCGCTAAAGGCTCGATACACGTCCATTTTCATGTGTTCGTAGATAGACGCATGGTTTCTTCAACAAAGTTATGGATAAGTTATCTATAAGTAAATGAAAATAAAAAGTACAAGGGTCCATGCCTAGTGGCACGGGCGCAGGCTTGAAGTAGGACTACGAATGTAGTGCAATTCGTCTCCCAATGCTAAAGCCGGTGATATTTGTATGAATTTCATATATAGATACTCAAGTTGCGCATTAAAGAATTGTGTTCTTACATGTGATACATGTTGGTGCAGATTTGGGGAATTATTTCGAACAGTTTCGGGAAGATGCAGATTATTTTTTGCAAAAATCTGGCATCCCAGGTTCCGCTAGGCAGCTTTAAACACATGTGTATGTGATACGATTTTTTTCGACCAGGGATACCAGACTTGCAGATTTGTCTGCAAATTCCAGATTTTTGGAACAGTCTTGCAGATCATTATAAATTTGCAGATATTTGCAGTTTTTATGACTTTTATTGTTTTGGTGCAGATTTTTGTTCGAAGCTCTTTAAACTTTCACAGACTTCCTAAAAAAGTGTGCAGATTTTCGCAGATTATTTTCAAACCAGAAAATTCGAGTAGCCGGAAAACTGCTCGATTTTTTCGGTTTTCAAACAGTTCCAGACACATTTTAGAAAATATAGCATCTCTGGTTTCGACTACATCATGGACCAGAGATGCCAGAAGTGAAGACTTGTCTTCATTTTGAAGACATTTTTGTTACAAAAAAGTGAAATGTCTTCACTTGAAGACATGTGAAGACATGTCTTCACCATGCATTTAAATGGGCGGAAAGCCGAAGGAAGACAAATGAAGACATTTTTCCTTGATTCGTGAAGACTTTTCAAAAAATCACCTGGCATCCCTGTCATGGACACGCTACTGTTTTGTTAAGGAAGGTTGGGAACACGATTACGATTCTGCCTGGACTGGCACTGGACCGCTGGCATCTGTATTTTGTTTCGTGATGCCGTAATTTACAGCAATTCGCCATTACGCTATGAAGATCGTCTGTGGTGTGCTGGAAATGGCAAGGTCGCAGAAGTTTTACTATTTTCGCAGCTAAATAATAAACAAGCAAATTAAAGAATGAAAGTTTCAATTTAATCATTCGTAAGCAAAATACTGCACCAGTCTGGCAGATTTGTTTTAAATACATCGATGTTTTGAATCCAACACGGTCGGCGTAATTTCCACTCCACACCAAACAATAATCGGCTGCTGCCGAGTTTTACCACCTTTGCCGCGTCCGGAAAGGGAGATAAAATCGTAACTCTCATTATTATTTGTAACCCAAACAACGCGAAAATGATGCCGTTCGCAAAATCAATTCAACTGCTTCATATACTTATTCAGTAGTTCTTAAAAGAACTGATTGTTTTCTACCAGCTGTTAATAATACAAATCGAAGAAATTTACTGCTTGGCAGCAGCTTTTTTCGGACCGCATTCTCCGTTAGAACTTCTTTTGGCTTTGGAGTTTTCGATGCCTTTGCTATGGTCTTCATTGACTTATTAATCTTGCTTCTCGCTAGCAAGTTTGGTAGGCGAACGAACCGGAAGCGCCAGTTGTTTGTTTGGACCAGCTTTCTCTTGTTGAAAACTAACTTCAAAGCCTTTTTCACGAATGTGTCCAACCTTGAAACGTCACAATTGTAGCTGGCGGCGATATATTTCTAGACGGCTTGCAACGAGGATTCGTTGACTCTTCGGTTTATTGGCGTCTCGCTTAGTGAATTTGGATGTCTTCGTTGCCTTATTCCGGGGAAGAACAGCTGAAGCTCAACGATTTTCGAGCGGATTCTATAGAGCGTAAATTAAATACAATCAAACTTTGATCTCTTTGATTCAAAGGGAATTTAATCCATAGCTGTTCTCCTATATATTTCTGTCATCCGTGTTAGGGAAGTATTGGCGTGGGAAGGCAAAAATAAAATTAAAGCAACGTCATGAGTAAGAAGACCGCATGGTGAGTCACCACATATTTAACGTTTTATAGATCAAATCAGAAGAAATTCTTCATGATTTAAAGAATCAGCGACATTTGGAAATTTAATTAAAGAAATTTAGTATACAGAAAATTTTCATCTCTTCATTAACAAATTCGTTCGTCTTAAAAAGGACGGGTTGTGGTAATTTATGAGGTTGAAAATCCGGCCAGCAGGGCTTGAATGTTTGAAACAACACCTCCCAGGGCAATGGTGACAATGGTTTTCGGACAGAGCATTTTCCATTGATTCAAGCTCTTCCGCTCCCGCAACCAAATATTCTAATATAGCAGATAATAGATCGATGCTCCGGTACCAACGCGTTCTGCGCACTCTACACCAAACAATGATCGGCTGCTGCTGCCGCTGCGCTGCGTTTTACCAGTTTGCCGAGTCCAGTGAGGGAGATATAATCGCAACTCTCTGCTCTGTACCATACCGATGTCAATGCGAAAATGATGCCGTTCGCCGGCTTACTTCTGATTATATACCAGAGCAAACGGCACCAAGTTGTAACAAAGGCGGATCAACGTAGGGCAGAGAATTATAGACACGAAAGAAAGGCGGTACAACGTACAACGAAACCGTACATTGTTTGAACAAAACCGGTGTCCGGTGCTTCCTTATGAAGAGCTACCAGTTTCTGCAGAGCAACCTAATATGAAGCATCGACATCGTCTTCATGCCACCGAAAATCAGTGGAAAGGCCGCAAAGCGCGATAGGAAAAAGAAGACAGAAATTCTTCGGAAGGTTTGTCTTGTCTTAATACAGTTTAAACATGTAATTTCTGACGGGCTCGTACTTCGAACGCTCATACTAAACTGCCAACATCATTTTAAAATGTGAAAAAAGTCAATTTAACTGCTTCGTATACTTTTATTCAGTAGTTCTTAAAAGAACTGATTGTTTTCTACCAGTTATTAGTAATGCAAATCAACGAAATTTACATCTAGGCAGCAGTTTTTTTCGGGCACCTTCTCCGCTGGAACGACTTCCTTTGACTCTGGGGCTTTCGGTGCCTTTGCTACGGTTTTCATTGGCTTAGTAGATTTTTGTTCGGGGGTACCATCGCATATTTACTAGTATAGCTTTAATCGGAGCCGCCTTTGCAGCAGTTAGCAAAGATAAATTGTTTTCGTCCGTTTTATCAACCTTGAACGAATCGGAATCGCCTGTTCTTTTTGTTTGGACCAGCTTTTCGACAGCTAATTTCAAAACCTTTTTCACGAATGTGTCCAACCTTGGAACGTCACAATTGTGGCTAGCGGCGATTTACTTCTAACGGCTTGCAGCGAGGATCCATTGATTTTACTGGGTATTAATAGCAGCAAAAACCATATCGTTCGCTGGCGGACGAGTCGGTGGCTTCTTCGGTTTGTTGGCGTCTTGCTTGGTGAATTTGAATGTCTTCGATGCCTTATTCCGAGCAAGCAGCAACCGCTGAAGCTCAACAATTTTCGAGCGGATTCTATAGAGCGTAAATTAAATACAATCAAAGGTCAGCTTAACCCATAGCTCATTTCGTATATATTTCTGTCATCTGTGCTAGGGAAGCATTGGCGTGGGAAGGCAAAAACATGAAAATAATGAAATAATGAATATCCGTCTAAAATTTTCTCAATTATTAAACGTTTGTTTGGAAAACATGGAATCTATTGTATTGTTATGGATTTTTTGAAAAATTTCCAATCGATTGATACCAACATCTCTAGAATCTGTTGACGGATGACTGAGTTATAGGCGTGCAAACCATAACCACTTTTCGTTACATGTTCCCTTTTCGTTTTTCTAAAGTGCACCCCAGTATAGAAATCAAAGAAGTAGTCCTACTTCAAAAAGTTTAACAAAACGGGTCTTTCCTTTTAAAAAAGAGGTACTACCACTAATCGTGGGGGGTATCAATCGACACCAAATTTAAGATTTTTACTTTCTGACCTAAAATGAACCATCTTTTTTTGAAACGATGATTCTACAATTGATGAAGGGACGGTAAGGGAAAGTAATGAAAGGAATTTTTTTTCGGTAATGAAGGGGAAGGGTGGAAAGGAAGGGGGGGGGTAATAGGTAGCTATGCTTAACAAGTTGTCGTTGTGACTCCTGTCTTTTGTCCAATGCTGGAAGGTGCATGGGTCGAACCAAGCTATAATCAGAGATTATAACCGGATTTGAACCCACAACACCTGCCAGGGCGTGTCGCTCACTAAAGTCACGAGTTTGGTCAATGAACAATCTGACAAAATTTGGTTCAATGCCGTGAAGGTCGATTACACGGTTATCGGATACTTTGCATATTTCACTCTAATAGATAATTTACAGATTTCACATCTGAATAACTTGAGAACGGCTGAGCCTAAGAAACAGTTTATATAAGAATTTAGTTCAAAGTGATACGTATAGAATTTGACTTTTTATAAAAATTACAAATTCAAATACAAATACAAATACAAATCCAAAATAATATTTGAGTTGAAAATGCCCATATCAAATGACATATAAGATGGTATAACAAAGGTTCCTTTCACCACTAGGTCGATTAAATCGGGTTTTGTATATGGGACAGATCACACCTTCTATCCACTCCTCAGGTAGTTTTTTCTACTCCCAAATCCATGAAATTATACAGTAAGGTGCCGTTTCTAGCGATTCCCATTTTTGTAGAGTTCCGCCGGGAGTCGGACCTTTCCGGTGGCTCTATTATTCTTCAGCTAACCAAGTTGTCGCCGGATCTCTTCGATATAGGGAGCCTGCACGCTGTTATCACTGTTATATCACTGTCACTGTTATAACGCGATGGAGATGCTCATCGAAGAACTGCTTCCACCTGTCGACCACCTCGCGCTCGTTTATGATTAGATCGCTTTCCTTGTCTCTACTGCCTGGCTTCGATGCTTACGAGTTTGAGCTCAATCTCATATCTAATTTAAATCCAATATTTAGTCAAATTTAAATTCTGTTTTAAAGCCTGTTTCTACTAAAATTTGAAATCTAATTTAAAGTCTAAGCTCAAATGTATTTTCCAATCCAATCCAATCCAAATCCAATTTACGTTCAATTTCCATTTTTCAAACTTAATATCAAATCGAAATCCACTTCAACTCCATTCAAAATCCATTTCAACTTTATTTTCAAATCCAATTTCCAAGTCCAAGTGTAATTCAATTCCCACTTTTTCTTTTAAATCACATTTCATATCCAGTTCCTAGTTAAATTTCCAGTCCAAATTACTCCAATTTACGTCCAATTTCAAATCCTAGTTTATGTCCAATTTCCTGTTCAATTTGAAATAAAGCTTCGAGCCGAAATTAGTGCAAATTCAAATCTAATTTAATGTCAATTCTGATTTCAAGTCCAATTTCAACTCTAATTCTAAGCCTAACTTCTAATCCAATTTTACCTTTGGATTGAAATATAATTATGCCCAGAAGTTCGAAACTTTCAACTTAACCAGTATTTTTGTGATTAGTAATAATAGATTCGCCATCCTACGGTTACTCTATTTTCCTGACCAAAACATTCTTCTGAAAGGAGGGGTGACCCACCTTTTGTTTATGTTTGCGCACGTTGGTAAATATAGGCTATCCATTGGTTACTGTGATCGTGAATACGTTGCATCTATTTAAAACATGTATTTCTAGTAAATCAGATGTTGTTTATCTGCTATTATAGCGGCACGAAGTGTTTTGTCACGTTTTATTTTTGTAAAATACTCAGTGCTAGCTTAAAAGTACCAAAAAGGAAGTGTTTTGAGTGAGAAAGAAACGAAAATGACTGAAGTCTATAAAAAGAAGATGTATCAAATCGAAAAATCGGGGATAGGATAAAATGGTAAATAACAATAATTTAAACGACTCAGAAAATCATGCTGCAATTAACGAATAGGTCGTCAGAGTCCATTTATGGCAGTCAGTATGGCACCGAATATCACCCTTCCCTTTCCTTCTTCAGTGTACCAACATGCTTCCATAGACTCGGGAAACGATCACAAAAAAATAAAATTAGTTTAACTAATCTGCAAGCCGTAATAAGATCTTGCAACTCGGAGCATTAAACATTGCATTCTATAGGTTCTATTACTTTTTGGGGCATAAATTACAATAAATACCGAGATTTCTGCCCAATTGAAATTCATCACTATATTTTCACTTTTTCGTCGTCGATTTTTCATTAATTTTTTTCGGCCGTTTCATTCGTCACATCAATTACAAAACTTAGCTTGAGACACAGAAAACTTTAATTTACCTCCCGAACAGTTATTTGATAAGATATTATAATGATGTTGCTTAAACTGTTCACTTGAATTGATATAAAAGAACTTTACTTCGTTTCGAATGCAATTCCGAATTCACGGCCGTCGTTGCTGCTGTACGTTACCAAGGAAACGGACATATATATGAAATGATGCCAACGTAAACATTTGAGCATGAAATTGACCAATTATTTTCGCTATTAAATTGAGGGTCGTAGAGTGTCGATAATACCTATACCTCACTGATAATAATATTCATTGTAAACAACATTTTATGTTATAGAATTACTGTCGGATTTAGTTCAACAGTAAAAATGGATACGCTATTCTACGTTTCATAATTGTTCATAACAGATTATTACCTATAACTGGCAGCCCTGTTCTCATGGAAAAAGTGCCATAGCATAAAGAAAACGATAGTAACAACAAGTACTGAAATCAGTAAAACAGCAGCTGGACTCTGCGACCTTCACTTTAAATTTCCGCCGTCTCACCACACGGATAGAAAATTAATCTCCGAAACGAGCAATATGACTCATGATTCCAGGTTTCTAGCTTATGATTTATGAAAATACACCATGAATAATAATCATGATATCACGAGCTTCTTACAGTACAACACGACGCGAAATCATGAACTATTATTCATGATTTTGCGCTGCCCGATATGGCATTTTAGTCATGATTTGACAGCAATTCAAACTTCATGATTTCATGATTTCATTCATGGCATCGGAATCAAATTTCTTCCCATGCACCTAAGATCAACACTGCACTGAATCTACCAATTTTTTAAGCAAATGATCGTTGAAATCGTTTGTTGTGTATTTTAAAATAAATTAACAATAATAAATATGGTCTTACTGCATTTTTGGTTCACGATATTCCGCAGTCCACTTATCTCGAATTGCGTGCTTCATATGCAAACACAGCCAAAAATAAATCGCTCTTACATATAACCTTTCTCTGTTTTGGAATAACAAAAATCGAGCGCAGATTATTCACTTTTTAAAATTCAGCAATCGTAAAAGTGATCCATAAATTACAGGTTTTCGAATAAACAACTCGTTCATTTCTGCTGCATTTACCATCACCTTCGGGAGCAATTTCCCGTGACAGATGCCAGATTTAGCATACCAATGAAGGAAATCTTTGCTTAATCGTCTATACGTTTTTATCTGAATAACTGAGGTGCATTATAGCCATTAATTGTTGAACCAAAAGTAATTGAAATGAACAGAATAGCAATTTGGTGCATTGGAAGTGTTAGATAATTGTGACGCATGAGATTTCCGAGGGATTAGTGTAACATATTTCAAAACACACCCGATTTGTTTTTTGCTTTCATCTACTTTCACAGGTAGGTAAATTAACAAAAAAAAAGCGGAACGATTGGAAGCGAAACGATTGCGACAACGCAAAGCTATTTTGGTCATTTTCATTTACCTCTTTCATTTCCATTCATCAATAATCAAACTTACATAACTGTCATGCAGATTTTTAAACTATGCATAATCAATTCGAATCAATTGGATATTGGAATGCGCACGACGGACGTGTTTCAAAACTAATTCTCGTAAGCAATTATTTTATGCTGTTTCGGGATGGTCCAACCTGTATTTTAGACCTTTGGTTTTGCTTTAAAATTTTAGGTGCCTAAATCATATTCGAAACAATATATACATCAAACCTATTTTGTTTCCTGCGTTCATTGTAATATTCCCTACAACCATCATGTGAAAGAGCCAACAAAAGTGAGAACTTGTATTACCTAGGCAGAAATGGGGACGCTCTCACAGACCGAACCAAAGTTGATCGACCCTGGCTGGTGGAGAAAGCCCCACAGCCCCGCTGTTCAAGCATGAAAATGTCTTTCTAATGCTCCCTAAGCTAAATTTGAGGTGTTGCACGCCAGCCAAGCTGGCCGACAGGTGACTTGCGTCGTACCTTTGTAGATCCAAGGCGTGCGTCGTCGCGAGGTATGGGGCACGGTTTACGGAAGACTGAAAAATAAAGATATGATCTACGGTCACACGAAACATTTGGTGTGCCGCAGCTCATTAAAAATGATTAGCTCGGTGGCATCGTTTCACACACCGGCCGGTTATCACGATGCGAGCGGCATTTGGTTTGAACATAGTATGCATGTTGCAAGCGTATAAAGAAGTCAGTTTTTAGAAACTTTTACTTAGAATGTATTACCTATATCAATGTTATATTACAACGTTACACAGAATAAAATGTTGTTTAGATTCAAGTTTTATGAAGCCTTTAGAATTTTGGTGTTTGGTGCGTAATAACACAGAGAACAGAACAGACAGTTATGTTCATATAAAATTTTATGTAAATGGTATGTGAACTTTTAAAAGGTGTCCCACATCAAATTGCGTCACGGACAAAAGTAGCCTTTTCGACTAGAGTTACCTTTATTTGTGATGGCACTCTCCATTTTGATTTGAAATTTAACGGTTTATGAGTGCCTTGTCGCCTCTGTAATCTATAGTCTCTGTAGCTTTTACTGACGACTTACGTCAAGGAGGACTTCCAGCAGTTTCCGGGGCTACTGTTCTACACCACTCAGCATAAGTTTGATGTTCCGGAGGAAACATCAAAAACTTTCAAAGTATGCCAAAAAATATATGATTTGGCAAGCGATTGCGCCGTTCGTAATTACCGGGACTGTAAACGGGCAGATCTCCCTCAGGGAGTGTCTACAGAAGCATCTGCTTCTCTGTTGAAGCAACACGGGGACCCTACGTTCTTCTGGCCGGATCTAGCTTCGTGCCACTATTCAAAGGATGTTCTAGAGCGGTACAATGCCAACCCACCCAACGCACCAGAGTAAAGGGCTATTATGAAGCAGGTACTACGAAAGCATCCCGAGGAGGGAATCTGAGGACGATGTGAAGAAAAAGTGGGGTTCCGTGCAGAAGAAGCTGCAACCAGATATTGTACAGAACCTTATGAGTGGAGTTCAGCGTAAGGTGCGAGCATACGGTTATGGTAGTGAGGTTGAATTCATTAAATATGGCTAAAAGTTTACTAACGGGTTATATTTTATTGTCTAAAAGTTCGAAAAGGATCGGTTAACTAGGTATTTTCTACAGCGTTTTTTCCGTGATACAAATTGATGTGGGACACCCTTAATAGCAAAAGAAAGCAGGAACATTTCAAGGAGTGTGGTTGTAATCGCGGGTGCTCTGAAATGAATTGCGTTTTTACCAGTGAAATTCAGTACAGTGTTGTGTAAATACAAATGTAATCTATACCTATAAAGAAGGATTTCTGTCTGTCTGTCTGTCTGTCTGTCTGTCTGTCTGTCTGTCTGTCTGTCTGTCTGTCTGTCTGTCTGTCTGTCTGTCTGTCTGTCCGTATGTTCCTTATAGAATCGAAAACTACTGAACCAATCGGCATGAAAATATGCATGTAGAGGTTTTTTGGGGCCAGGAAAGGTTTTAGTGATGGTTAGAAACCCCTCCCCCCACTAAGAGGGGGGGCTCCCATACAAATGAAACACAAATTTCTGCATAACTCGACAACTAATCAAGTAAATAGAACAAAATTTGGCATGTGGGTGTTTTCGGTGACAAGAATTTATTCTATGGTAAATTAAGACCCCTCCCCTCTTTATAAGGGGAATTATAACTCCTCTCCTCCTTAAAAGGGGGGGCTTCCATACAAATTTCCTCATAACTCGAGAACTAATCAAGCAAATGGAACAAAATTTGGCATGTGAAAGTTTTCGAGGGCAAGAATATTTTCTATGGTGAATAAGGACCACTCCCCACTTTAAGAGGGGGGGCTCCTATACAAACGAAATACAAATTTCCTCATAACTCGAGAACTAATTAAGCAAATGGAACAAAATTTGGCACGTGGGTGTTTTTGGAGACAAAAATTTTTTCTATGATGAACTGGGACCCCTTCTCACTTTAGGAGGGGGGCTCCTATACAAATGAAATACAAATTTCGTCATAACTGGAGAGCTAATCAAGCAAATGAAACCAAATTTGGCATGTGAAAGTTTTCGAGGGCAAGAATATTTTCTATGGTGAATTAGGACCCCTCCCAACTTTAAGAGGGGGTGCTTCTACACAAATGAAATACAAATTTCCTCATAATTCGAGAACTAATCAAGCAAATGGAACCATATTTGGCATGTGGGTGTTTTTGGAGGCAACCATTTTTTCTATGATGAATTAGGACCCCTTACCTTTTTAAGAGGGGGGCTCTCATACAAACGAAATACAAATTTCCTCATAACTCTAGAACTAATCAAGCAAATGGAACCAAATTTATCATGTGGGTGTTTTTGTAGGCAAGAATATTTTCTATGGTATATTTTCTATGGATTTCCCCACTTTAAGAGGGGGGGGGGAGGCTCCTATACAAATGAAATACAAATATCCTCATAACTCGAGAATTAATCAAGCGAATGGAACCAGATTTGTCATATTGGGGTCTTAGGACGCTAGAATTTTTTCTTTGGCGAGTTATGCCTCTTCTCCCCTTTAAGAGCAGGGCTCCCATACAACTAAAATACCAATTTCCTCATAACTCGAGAACTAATCAAGCAAATGGAACCAAATTTGGCATGTGGAAGATTTTGAGTCTTGAATTTATTTTACGATAGTTAGAGACCTCTCACCCCTGTGGTAGGGAGATATGGACTCTCATACAAATAAAACAGAAATTTTTGCGAAACTCAAAAACTAATCGAACTCGAGAAATTCGAGACTCTTCCATAAAACATTAGTCAATTCAAGACCACAAAAACTATCTATAGTAACACTAGATCATTCAGGACGAGACGGTCGCGAGTGTTGCCGGTGAACCGCCGTGGGAAGCGCCGCCCACTGGGGGGCTTGCAAAACTCGAGATTGTGACAAAGATCATCCGAGATTCATGATTTATGTACAACACAGGTTAATTTGTGGCAATACGAAGTTTGTCGGGTCAGCTAGTCACGAATAAAGGACCATTGCTATCTACTAATAATCAAATGCCGTGATTTCCGACGCAAATTGTGCTAAATTATGATGTTTTTGGTTAAGCAAATAATACAGGCCACCAAGAAGAATGCGTTAGTTTGTGTATGTGTGAGCGCAGTCGCTTAAAGCGCTGTTTAACACTATCTTTGTGTTTCATTCCAATTGGAATAAAGAAGAATTGAAAAAACCAATTCCGCGAAATACCTACTGTCTTCCTACGAATAAAACAAAAAAAAACTTTTTCTGCAATAATAGTCATACTCATACATTTCGATGGAACAACATGGCTTTTTCCCAAAACGCTCTATTCACACAAACCTGTTGCAGTTTAGCTCGTTCTGTCTTCGTCATATGGCGATTGCTGCTCAAATTGATACAGTATATACTGATCTTAAGGCTGCCTTCGATCGTATCGACTTCCAATTACTGTTACGGAAACTCAACCGGCTAAAGGGCTTCCAACGAATTTATCTGCTGGCTCCAGACATATCTGACGAACCGCAGCCTATCAGTGAAGCTAGGTTCTACCGAATCGTTCAATTTCTGCAACAAGTCTGGCGTCCCACAGGGAAGCAATTTGGGACCATTACTTTTCATAATTTACTTCAATGACGTTTGTGTCGTTATTCCACCGGGATGCAAACTACTATATGATCTGAAATCTGAAATGATCTGAAAATTTTCCTTGCTGTACGATCTGTAGAGGACTGCAAACAACTACAAGACTTAGTTAACCGATTTGCGGATTGGTGTCGCATGAACAACCTTACTATAAGCGTCAACAAATGTTCAGTGATCACCTTCACTAGAAGTAAAACCCCAATCATGTATGATTATAGGATCGACGAATATCTTCTTCGACGTGTCGCTAACGTAAAATACCTGAGAGTGGAAATGGATTCCAAGCTCACCTTTCAAGATCACTATTTCAGTATTATATCCAAAGCAAACTGAAACTTGAGGTTTATTATGCGCTTAGCTAAGGACTTCCGTGACCCGTACTGTCTACGCGCCCTCTACTTTTCCTTAGTGCGATCCATTCTGGACACGACCTCAGTTGTATGGAGCCCATACACACGTCTTTGGATTTCAAGAATTAGAGCTGTGCAACGGAGATTTGTTAGGCATGCATTACGATTCCTTCCATGGTCTGATCCATCAAATCTTCCCCCATACGAAAGTAGGTGTAAACTGATAAATATCGACACCTTGCTTGAAAGGAGGGATACTTCGAGAGCTGTTTTCGCTGCCAAGCTGCTAAAAAGCTGCTGAAATTGATGCGCCAGAAATTTTATCAATGCTGAACATAAATATCGCACCAAGACCTCTGAGAACCCGAGAATTTTTTCGTCCAGCATTCCACCGCACTATGTACGGAAAGCATGAGCCAGTTCAGGAAATATGTAGAATATTTAATAGTGTTTACCACCTGTTCGATTTTCATCAGTCATCAAACCACTTCAAATATAAAATACTTCAGTGTGATATTCTAGGTTAAGTTTGTGAAATTTATAGTTGACAATGTATGTTTGTAATTGTATATGACGATGACTATCTTTGTAATCCATGTTTATAAATCTGTACTGTGAATGAAAAAATGATGGGTTTTTATGCCGATTTGAGAATGATGTTAATGTTGTCAACTCAAATCGGCTTTCCCTACAGATACACTTCTAGAAGACTCAGTCCGTTGAAGTTGAATAAAATAAAATAAAATAAATAAATAAATAAATAAATACTTATATTCGTTATAAGTCAGGTAAGACAGTAGTGATCTGACACCAGTATTTAATTTTATTAGGCGCATGAGGGAAGTATTTGGTTTTTAATTTATGTATTACGTGATGCTGTATTAAAGTATATCGATATAGTTCGTGGCAGTTGCGTGGTATGTTCGTGGAAGGAGAGTTTTTGCTTTTGTCACCATGCATTCGATTCTTTAAGAGTTGTCCTGTTGTTTCGGGCGGGCGGCCTTCGAATTCGTTCTCGTTATTCTCGAATAGTTCTCGGCGACGATGCAATAAACCTACGATGATATCACCCAAGCAACACAGCTTGTTATAGAACAGTATAACATTACATATATCAGAACTTCTCTCTTACCAGAAAAGCGCAAGAAATTGAAGTCTACTGAAACAACAATCGGAAAGAAGTTTGTATCAGGTTATTTCATACCAATTTAAAACGTTATTATAGCGTAGGCTACAACTTGTTCTTCCAGTAGTTTAAATTTAGTAATAGTGACATAATAAACACTTCGTGTTGACATGTTGACAAAAACAAACATTATTCTTTGGATATGAGCTGTCAAATAAATTCATGTCATCACAAAACATCTCAAAACCTTAATAATAACGCCATATGTTTTCAAAGTACGTTTATAATACTCTTGAACAACTACTTTCCATGAATATTATTTTCTAACTTGTTTTGTGTGTTACTTGGGCACAGTCTCGCGCGCGTTTATTATACTACTTTTTCTACTGAAGAATAAACACTGCTTGATAACTTTTGTTAGCAACATGTTAGGTTTATAAAATTAGCTATGAAAGAGACAGGTATTCAAATATGTTTCGATGACATGTTAAGTGCCGTCATGAGTAAAGTAGCTCATTTATCGTAATAGACGACGCAGTTTACGCTATCTGTACTGTAGAATGTAATCGATTGAAATAATTGAATATCCGAGCTAGTAGGTGTTAGCAAACTTCGCGGGCGTTTTAATGAAACAGCTCGAAGCCGTTTGTAGCTATCGACTACTTATTTACTTACTTATTCAGCCGAGAGCCGGGGTGGCTCTTGCCGTAGCAAGAATTCCTCTCCATTGTACTCGGTCCTGGGCTACTCGTCGCCAATTCGTTGCGCGCCTCGACACACGCAAGTCGGCTTCAACCTGGTCGAGCCATCTAGCACGTTGAGCCCCTCTATTCCTGGTGCCGGTGGGGTTCTTGAAGAGAACGGATTTCACTACACAGTTGTCCGGCATCCTTGCGACGTGGCCGGCCCACCGTAGTCTCCCAACTTTCGCCAGGTGTACGATGGGAATCTCTCCGAGCAGTGCCTGTAGTTCGTGACTCATACGCCTCCGCCACTCTCCGCTTTCCGTCAGTACTCCGCCAAAAATAATCCGCAACACTTTTCGTTCAAAAACGGCAAGTGCACGTATGTCTTCCGTAAGTAAAGTTACTGTCTCAAGTCCGTAGAGGACTACCGATCTGATTAGCGTTTTGTACATCGTCAGCTTTGTGCGGCGGCGTATGCTCCTTGATCGAAACGGCTTTCGACTAACTTCTACTAATAACAATTCTTTTCCCGAAATGCTTCTGAAGATGCAGAGGAAATCTTTGATCTTTCGTAGCAATAAGTAATGGACTAACATTCCCTCCCATCCCACCAAGACCCACATTCGGGAAAGGCCGGCATCGGTATTGATCAACATGCAGGATTGCACTGTCCCAAGTATACCTTTACCAGCCATTATTTTGCAATTTTCAGCCATCCTAGTTAACAACGGACTGACAGCAGTTGTATAAGTTTCTGAGTGACAAAAGGCGGTGGCCCGAAAGGGATGGAACATCTATGGGGAGTAGTCAAAATAAGCAAAAGAAGCTTTTCTCTTTCATTGTAAGGATTTTCGAGAGTGAAAATAAATTTGTAAGTGATTGTGGGACAAAATGTGGAAGCTGACCAGGAAACGGGGCGATCTTTATAGGGATTTCCGCTAAGATGACAGAGGTACAGATTGGGTGCAACCGAGGGGCTCATTTTTAACCTTACAAAACAATGATCGAAGTTTTCTGTCACCGTTTAACCATTATTCCAAGTATGTGCATTGCATCATTTTAGCTTCGTTTTATTAAATCAAAACAAACACGAAAATAACGGAACCAAATCATTATTGAATTTCTGCGTTACGTTTGGCTGCACCATTCTTCCGGAATTCCATTCTAGAGTCAAACAAAAGACAAACAAGCGTCAAAATTGAAGCATTAAATCTATGCCAGATAGGACTATGCTCGCTGCTGCTGCCGATGGTAATGGTATGCTGCCGCACACCCACGATGTTATCTTTCATATCGGCGAAAGAGACTACTGCTGGCTCATATAACGGTATTCCCCAGAGGGGAAGGGGTAGGCGTCGGCCAGGCCTCCGCCGATTGTTCACTCGTGGGTCATAAAAGTTGTATACCTACTTCATCGCAAGATAGTCGGCAGCAGCAGCGGCGTAACACTTTTATTCTTCTGCCTTTTCTGTTGTTGTGTTTAATTCTTCTTAACTATTTTTCCGCTTTGCTTTTCGATGCGGTGGTAAAACAATAAGATGTCCATGTAGGTATGATGGGTGTATGATGGATTTATGTTTTGTCTGTTTTGAGCTTTATTTTCGCGTCATTTTTTTTCTCGCTCCCGTTGATACCGCTTCGCGGGCTTAACGTTTCTACGGCCATAAAGGGAACGCGGAGACGGGCTGAGTAAAATCATAAATAATAAAGACAAAAATGTACGCGGCTCATCAACGATGTTGGCACAACTTCTGGGTACCGGAGAAGTATTGTTCTCAGTTATTTTTGATATCGTACCTCAGAGTACCGTTTGGCGGAAAGGTCGTACTTCTCAACGCAGCAGTAACGCAGATTCGTGATGCAACACTTACCGGTGTTCTTGTGTTTCTCATCTTCAGTTCAGTGGTCCATTTTAATTAAATTTTGTTTTCGTTTTTCTTTTCTTTTGTTCCCAGCATTTGGTGGTAGTTAATGATGATTTGTTCCAATTGTTGCGTTTTTTGCGTATCTTAGCTAGGCCTCTGCATTCAACTGAGTTTGATCATGCTGCAAGTTGTAACAGCAATCAATTCAGGTTATGCAAGCCATTAAATTTGATACGAGTGGCCCTAACGGTGGCACTAAAACTGCGATTTCTCAACCTTAGAAATGTGATTTCACATGCATCGGCAGTCATTTTTGTGCAGTATTTCTATCGAGTTTGAGTTTGAAATGTTTTCTATGGTTTTTGTTTAGGACAGTACAAGTATCATGACAGCCAAAATTGACTTTAAATTTGTCTAATCTTTGTTGACTTTGTTGATTGGAGCCCCGACAGGCTGTTATATAAGACTGGAGCAGCTAATAACCGCTGATCACTATTAAATGGTTAAACTTTACAATTTGATCATATCAAATTTGTTATGTACACTGATAAGACTACCAGATGAACCTGTCCTGTGCTATCATATATTCATTTGTTTTATTTGAGCACGAAATTCTCCGACTTTTCAACAAATCGTGGACTGGCAACCTTTTTAGCTCGCCGTAACCGGTATTTGTGACGCTTCACGATAACAGAAAATGTCCAGATAAATTATCTAAAGCTACTGCCATTAAATTGGTTCATTATACATCCTGACTTAGGTGATCGGATAGAACTCGACTCATCAGGAACTACTGTTGAAATTATCACAGAGTTTTGATAACCAGTTCAGATACAAAAAAAAATATGCTGAAACCGAAATTTATATACAGTAAGGTAGTTATAAATTCAGGTTGGAGCAAAAGCAACAAAATGCAGATCCCGATTAGGTCCACTACTGTTTGAATGTTTCTTAAGAATGCCTGTGATGAAACACAGCAGTTTATTCGCCAACTGAAATTGAACCTGTCAGATAGATTCAGATCACATTTCAAGTAGCAAAATTTTCAATATTTTAACTGTTTGTAATATTTTGGCAGTTATTGCGAGCAGACTCCAAGCACAATAGAGACTGTACCATGAAACCTTCACGCAAATTCACGCGTCACGCAAATCTGGCTCGGAATACTGATTTGATCTGCATTGCATTGCAGGGGAGAAATTACCGGACACAATGTCATATATTTTTGCTTAAGCTTAACGAAGTACTTCCTATATCAAACCTTGCTTGCTATGGCACTGCTCTCACTAAAACACAGCTGGAAGAGCACCGATTACGGTCCTAAACATGAATAAAAATCTACACAGCAGAACAGAAGCTCAGCAGATCGTTTCAGTGCACTGACTGGACGGAGGGGACAGATCTCTTTGTCAGTGCGAACTTGATCGTTATGATGGCAGATTATTATTGTCGAATGCACACCGGTCTGTACACAGCATCCATCCATTCTTTGCTTGCATATATGTGTGCGACAACAATCTGTGTCATAAAGGTCTCGTAAATTATTGCGACTCTCGCTAGATTGCTCTCAATTATTATGGTAATTTGCGCCTCGATTTCAGCGTTTCTACCACCATTAGTGTTGTTGATGCTATTGCTGCTTCGGGGTACGTAACACGGAGGTACCAACTGGCAGCTGATTACGCCTTCGTTGCCGCTGTGTGACCTACGGAACGAGTTTGGAATATTCATTTGCCGGTAGAGACAAGCTCAGAGGAAAAAGTAAGCCGGAACACGAATTTGTAAGATACATAAAAGCCAGCAGCATAAATTTGTTCCAACAGAACCCGTTCTTAAATCACGATGTCTGTTTCGGTGATAGGGAACAAACAGTGTCAAGATCGTGATCGCCTCGCTTTGGTTTGTGAATGAAAATGTCTGGAACTCCCTATGCATGACAAACCGTGTTAATGGAAAGTGATCCGGAACGTGTTGAAGAATTTTTCAATGGCGGCAAATCTCATTACTGCTCCTGGAAATCAGTGTATTGAATTCTTATACTTCAGGCGATGTTGTCAAGCTAATCGACGGTCTACCACTTTCGAGCAGTGTTGCTATTCATCGATAAAAGTACTGATTCGGTTCGACACACTCTCTAAGGTGATTCCGAAACGGCAAATTCTCTGGTAGTTCTTTTCTAGCAGAGAATCATTTTATGAGAGTGAGAGAAAAGCGGATTAAAACTCACACTTTTTCAAGCATGAATTGATTGCTAATGACCCCAAAGTGGTTCACAGCCTCGTACCTAGCAACTCCTACCCCTACCTCCTCGTGGTACCAGCCGGGATACGAGCAACCTCGGTGGAGATCGGGTAACCAACCCCGGTGGAAACCAAGGTCGTATGCTGACAGGGGAGGAGGGCTCCTTCGAGCTACGTTGGCCCTCCGGCGATACTGTGGGGTTGGTTGCGGGCTTTGCAAGCCTGAACCACTAAAAAAACGAAAGCAAAGGACTTTGTAAGTAATAATAATAACTCTAATCGGAACAATCGGCAAAGACACAGGCGACGGAAACGGACAAACGATTGGAAATTAGGAACATGGAACTGTCGGTCTCTAAATTTCCTCGGAAGTACCCACGTGCTTTCTAAAGAAGTGAAGAGCCGCAAGTACGACATCGTAGCGCTGCAGGAGATATGCTGGAAAGGAACGATGGTACGTACATATAGAGATGGTCATACCATCTACCAGAGCTGCGGCAATACACACGAGCTAGGCACAGCTTTTATAGTGATGGGCGAGATGCAGAAGCGGGTGATCGGGTGGTGGCCGATCAACCCCCGAATGTGCAGATTAAGAATCAAGGCTCGATTCTTCAATATAAGCATAATTAACGTGCACAGCCCTCACCTCGGAAGTACCGATGATAACAAAGACGAATTCTACGCGCAGTTGGAGCGTGAATACGACCGCTGCCCAAGACATGATGTCAAAATTATCATCGGGGACTGTAATGCTCAGATTGGTCTGGAGGAGAAATTCAAACCGGCGATTGGACGGTTCTGCGCCCACCCGCAAACGAACGAAAACGGCCTAAGACTTGTCGACTTCGCCGCCTCCAAGAACATGGCCATATGTAGTACATTCTTCCAGCATAACCTCTACCATCGGTACACCTAGAAATCACCCAACCACACAGAATCACAAATCGACCACGTTCTGATAGATGGTCGGCACTTTTCAGACATTATCGACGTCAGAACCTATCCGGGCGCTAACATTGATTCGGATCACTACCTAGTGATGGTAAGGCTACGTCAAAAACTATCTGTTGTGAACAACATACGATACCGCCGCCCACCACGGCGCGACTGAGGCAACCGGAGGTCGCCGAAAACTACGCGTTATCTCTCGAAACCGCGCTGCCGGAAGAGGGTGAGCTGGATGAAGCCCCTCTTGAGGACTGTTGGAATGCCGTGAAAACAGCCATTAACAGCGTAGCGGAGAACGTCCTAGGCCGTGTGGCACCGAATCGACGTAACGAATGGTTTAACGAGAAATGCCTTCAGATATTGGCTGAGAAGAACGCAGCACGGGTACAAATGCTGCGCAGAGCCACCCGTCAGAATGTGGAGAGATACAAACGGAAGCAGAGGCAGCAAACCCGACTCTTCAAGGAGAAGAAGCGCCACCAAGAGGAGAAGGAGTGCGAAGAACTCGAACAGCTGTACCGCTTTCACGACACACGGAAGTTCTATCAGAGACTCAACGGATCTCGCAAAGGTTTCGTGCCGCGGGCCGAAATGTGCAGAGATAAAGATGGAGGTATCTTGACTGACGATCGCGAGCGGTGATCGAAAGGTGGAAGCAGCACTACGATGAACACCTGAATGGCGTGCAGGCGGAAGGCCATGATAGCGGAGGAAGTGACCACATTGGTGCAGCAAGCGACGAAGATGTACCACCCCCATCGATAAGGGAAGTTAAAGAAGCCATCCAGCGGCTGAAGAACAACAAAGCAGCGGGAAAGGATGGCATTAGAGCGGAACTTATTAAAATGGGCCCGGACAAGTTGACCGGCTGTCTGCATCAAGATTAGGGATACGGAACGACTACCGGAGGAGTGGAAAGACGGGGTTACCTGCCCTATCTACAAGAAAGGCGATAAGCTGGATTGTGAGAACTACCGAGCCATCACTATCCTGAATGCCGCCTACAAAGTGCTGTCCCAAGTCCTCTTTCATCGACTATCGCCAATAGCCAATAAATTTGTGGGAAGTTACCAGGCCGGCTTCATGGAGGGTCGGTCTACAATAGACCAAATCTTCACCCTGCGGCAGATCCTCCAAAAGTGCCGCGAATTTCGAGTCCCCACGCACCACCTGTTCATCGATCTCAAAGCCGCATATGATAGCGTAAACCGACAAGAGCTATGGAAAATTTTGGACGAAAACGGCTTTCCGGGTAAGCTTAGTAGACTTATCATGGCTACGATGGATGGGATCCAGTGCTGTGTGAGAATCTCGGGTGGATTGTCGGACCCATTCGAATCTCGCAGGGGACTTCGACAAGGAGATGGTCTTTCCTGCCTGCAAATATACTACATTAACAATATAGTTCACTTCGCAAAATCTCGTATATATCCGAAAAGACGCAAAAGTAACACCCTCTTGCGGACAAAAAGGTGACTAAAAGCTTTTTGTAACAAACATCTTTAAGCGTGCAACCAATGCATAAGTAAGAGGTGCGGTAGATTGAATATGCTGTCCCTAACCCTATGATGTCATTCTTCTAGATTGTAACATTAGATATAGAAATGAATTGTGAATAGTAGAAACTATCCAGCTTTTTACGAACCATAATGTCGGACGTGTATGTAATATTTGAACAACATTTTTGACATTTCAGTAGCGTGCAGGAACAAACTTAAAACAATTAATTTATAATTGTCATAATTTTTCATTCATGCTCTGTTGTATTAACCCTTGACGTTTGTTATCAGGATTGAAAAAATCGGATTCATGAAAATGTAGGGAACAAATCAGACTACTTTTGCTGATTGACGGTTTGCGACAAAACTTTGCCCACGTATTCGTTTGCCTAAAGATATAATGAAATAGGAACATTACTGGAAATCGAAATATTCCAGAAATAGTTTACCTTTTGTTAGAATTAATTCGAAAAAAGGAAACACTGGAGGGACCTTCTTTTAAACTGGAACATCCAGAAACTGCACAGTATATGCGACCTATTTTACAAATTTAGCACTTGAACAATAATAAAACTAACCGGATTAGTTTGTTATACAAAAAATTGACAAAAGTCTTAGTTTTACCAAACCACTCAAAAAAAATGTTTAAATTGTAGCAACGATTTTATTTTAAACCGTCTAGTAAATTTTCACTTAATACGCGGCTACGAAAATAAGGTGCTGCCACCAGTATATATTTAGGTCAAAACAAGCAAGGTCAGGAAATCATTAGTGTGAGGAACAGAAAGATTTTTGACAATAATTCGTCATTTAACCTCATAATTCACAATAGAGTTAACAAAAGGGCGAATGCCGCAGGTGTAAACAAAACGCGTGAGTTATTTTTTTTCTGGACGAGCCTAGGAAAATCAACTCTTAAATGGTTTTTTACGCTTGCGGCATTCGCCCTTTTGTTGATTCTTTCTTCTTATGCGCAATTCCATGAGTGTAAAAGGGATGATGGAGAATTGAATTGAATTGTATTGAAGATAGATAGAACCAACAAACCAGAAACTGTGGCAAACGTGAACAAACCGAGCGAGAGCTGATTTTCTTATACTGGTCCAGCAGAAAATAGCTCATCCGTTTGGTTTACATTTACGACATTCGTCCTATTGTTAATTCTATCTTGAAATGGTTAAACTCTATACTGAAAGTTGAGTTGTTTCCGATAGACGTGTCGAATTTACGGTGTATTTTGGTAACCTTTTATGCCGCAATGGCGCTAGTAGTCGTGTCTTCAGGATTATAGAGGAGTGAACTATATTGATAATATAGTATATTTGCTGCCTGCTATTCCACATTGCGCTTGAAGTTTTATAAGACGAGCGGCGATCGAAATGCGGGGCACGATTTTCAATAAATCCAGTGAATTTATCTGCTTTGCTGACGACGTGGATGCTGTCGGCAGAACATTTGAGGCGGTGGAAGTTCAGTACACCAGACTGAAACGCGAAGCAGAGAAGATTGGATTGAAGATAAATACGTCCAAAACGAAGTATATGGTGGCGGGCGGGACCGAGCGCGACAGGGCCCACTTGGGCAGTACCGTGGTAATCGACGGGAATGAGTTCGTATACCTTGGCTTACTGGCAACAGAGGACAACAATACCAGCCATGAGATTAAAAGACGTATTATCAGCGGCAGTCGGGCCTACTACGGACTCCACAAACACTTGCGGTCGAACAATTTGAGCCCCCGTACAAAGTGCACACTGTACAAAATGCTAATTAGACCGGTTGTCCTCTACGGGCACGAAACGTGGACACTGCTACGAGCACTCGGAGTTTTCGAACGGCGGGTGCTAAGAACCATCATCTTTGGCGGAGTGCAAGAGAACGGTGTATGGAGGCGAAGAACGAACCACGAGCTCGCGCGTCTCTACGGCGAACCAAGTATTCAGAAAGTGGTTCAAGCTGGACGGATACGTTGGGCAGGACATGTTGCTAGAATGCCGGACAACTATTCTACAAAAATGGATTTCGCGTCAAATCCGGTAGGAACAAGACGAAGAGGGGCACAGCGAGCGAGGTGGCAAGACCAGGTGGAGCGAGATCTGGCGAGCACTGGGTCTCCACGGAACTGGAAATCAGTTGCCATGGACCGAAACAGATGGAGAAATTATACTGCGCAGGCCTTGTCGTAAAACGTTAGGCCAATTAAGTAAGTAAGTCAATCAATCACGAATTGCTTTCATTTTGAATCATCGCGATGAGCTTTGGTGAATTACAAATTTAAAAAACAAGAATGTTAGGTTATACCATCCAAAAAATTAGTAACACTTATGTTTCTTTTTTCAGTTCGATTATTAGCACCTCAGATACTTGGAATATACACTTTTGTGGAATAGTACATAAATGCACTTTAAAACATCAAAATTCTTTTATACCCAGAGAAATTAGAAGCTCATATTATTTTAACATGTTATTCATAATTTTTAAACAGTCACATTGAGGGCTGCAGAAATTTTTTTTCGCGACAAGCATCAGCGACCAGTTTTTTACAAACGTTTACAAGATAAAAGTGATTTCTTCAGCCATGGTGGTAAGATCTGATTTTTAACAGTGTCCGACAATAATATAATATAATACAATAATAATAATATAAATAATATATGTCGATTAATAATAATATTGTTGCACTAGGTTTGCATTTCATTGAACTAGGTCTTGAAACCATTTTGTTAGTGCGTGATCACGTATCCGTATTCCTAAACAGAACTTTCAAGTGCATACATAATACCTACAAAGATCGAAAACAGCACGGGTCACAGAACTCCTTAGTTGTTTATTGGCTCTGAAGATAATGTCGTTTCTAGCGTATACGGAGAGTTAGTGCGCTATGCAGGACGACTCTAAGATCACGAAAGGGATAGACGCGTTGTAAGAAATGTCCCGCCATATTGTAGCTATAGCTTAGCTTATATTCACGGTGAAAGGAGATGGCGTAGCACTTTGAGATGCTGACCCAATCTACAAATTTGTCCACAAGACGTTGCACTTCAATGCAGTAAGAGTACACTTAAATTACCCTACAAATTTTTACATCGTCGGCATAAAACGAGCGACATCCTGGTGGAAGGAGTTATAGTTCATTTATAAAAAGAGAAAAAAGCAGGGGAGAGTGGGTTTTTAGAGTGGTTTTAACCCAAAGGATCATTCCCCAGGCAGATTCTTCTTCTAGAAGAGTTCAACAATAAAGTCTGGAAATATATAAACAAGAATCTTCCTCGTTTCTCAACAATAACAGAGGGAACAATTTTACATGGCTCTTCAAGTTCATTCCAAATCTAGCACGACATGGGACGGATCACCTTTCCATAGAATCCGCCGAAATTATATTACTTTTCGATACACTGCTTACTTAAGTATAGTTGATTTTTTTTCTCATGCACCCATGAATACAATATTTTTGTTTGACGTTGCACTGTGCCTTGTTAAAGCTTGTATGCAGCCAGTAGACGATTTCTTGTACGAGTCAATGCTTGAATAACATTTTATTGTTTAACGGCAGGTGAGATAGTTTGTCCGTTACCTGCATCAATTTACCCAGACACCACACGTGACTTACGTTTGTGAATTATACTGTTTGTTTTAACATTATCTTATGAAAACAATGATAGTAAGTTAGCTTAAAGACTGCACTCGAAAGAAGTGAGACGCATTGATTAGTTAGTAACTTTTAACGTGTGGGTAAAAGAGATGAAATTCTTACTGAAACTAGCTAAGAGTGTACGGTTTACGTCGGTAGAATTTCATCACAGTCTGGTTATCGAGTTGGCAAGAGCAGATCCACCAAAAAAATATGTACGTCGTCGCGCATAATTCGATTGTGTCCCATAGATTGATCAGGAAACACCTGGGAATCTATCATGCGCCTGTGCCTCAGCTGGTGAAGCCATTCAAAGAGACCCAGACGACCCAGCGGCAGTCAGATAGCAGCAAAAAAAACGGAGAAAGCTGACCTGGTAAAGGCCAAGTAGGTGTAGAATCTGTTGACCAAAACTTTCGATTTGCAATGCGGCGAATGTTTTTATCTGGTTTGTCCAAGAAATGTACCGGCCTCCACGTTTTCTAGGCCCAGACACAAGGGGTAAAATTCGCACAAGCAAGCAGTATCGAGGTGCGCCATGATGGATGACGAAACTTACATCAAGGTGGACACAAAACAGTTGCCGGGACAGGAGTCCTACGTTGATACATCACGATTGGCCACTCCTGAAGAGGAAAGGAAGAAAAAGGTGGACAAATTCGCCAAAAAAGTTCTTGGTTTGATATATTACCTGTGGATGTGGTAAGATGAACCAGTCATACAGCACGACGGGTACCATCAATGGACAAATCTGCCAGGACGAGTACCTTCTGAAGCGCTAACCGCCTTTCTTGAGGTCTTGCAGAGGTGAGACGCTGCTTTTTTGACTCAGCTTGGCACCCTGCCACTACGCGCAGCCAGCGTCAGACTGGTACGGAGATAACAATGTGTTTTGGTTTATGTATCAAAAGACGTCTACTCTCCGAACTGACCAGAATTTCGCATAATGACGAATGAGCAGTTTTCGGCCATCATGAGGGCCAGACTTCGTAAAACATGAGGTTGGAAAACAAACTGGTTTTAAACAAACAGGGGGTAAAATTATTTAAAGAAGTCGGTCCCACCATTTTTCCTAAAGGGAAAAGTGCGGGTATTCGGTTATGGAGAGGAGAAAATATGCAAATCTATTGCAACAATGACTCAGATAAATTTAATGAAAATTTAAAATTCAAAAATTAGAAAATGATATACGAGTGCACAGTTTACACACTCTAAAATTCACCCACTTAACATGCCTAGAAATACAAAAGATTCCACAAAGTTGCTAGAAATAAATAACGCTTCTACTTTATAAGCTAGTATATATTTGTTTGAAAAACAAATGACATGTTAGATTTCACATTGTTATTAATATGAAAACCAAAGTTACAATTGTGGGGACACCAGCTGTCTAAAATTTTTAGATTAGAATTTTTATCAAGCCAAGCCAGCAATGTGGCTGATGAATATTTTAGCTGCAAAGAGGTTCATTAAAATTATGACTGTCCGAACTGTGAACAATCTTATGTCTGTACTAATCATAAATTACCTGGAAAAGCAAAAACATTTTTATTTCCAGAAACACTTAATGGACCACCCATTTTCAGGTGTATCCGAAATTCACAGCGCTAGTAAATCGCTATTCATTATTTCAACTCATCATAAACTGATTCCAATCATAATTTGTACGTACCGTTAAATTTTACGATTGGCTTGTGTTGAAAAAAAAAATATCCGTTCAAAAGCTTACTTCCGCTCTCAGTTTTGCCACCGGTTTTTCGTTTTTTGTTTTTTGGCAATTAACTAAATTCCCATGCTACAATCATCATCATCATCATCATAACAAAGAGTAAATCTATAATAACGCTTTCCAAATCCGTATTCCATGCTAATCCATACCATACAGTTAACATTGAATCACTTACTTTTTCTTGGTAGTAGTAATACAAATCCGATTAACTTCCCACCAATGGCATCAGGCAGCCACAGTCTTTTCGCCTATTAGTTCAGTGACGACTTTGCTATTCTGGATGAAGCACTGCTTCTGTATAATCGCTCCTCCACCGTCTTACTTCCAACTTTCGTTTTCTCCAAATGGTTCCAGCAGCGTTTGGATCTCAGCATAGATCCAGCTGTCCAGAAGTAGAGCACGCTACTGCCGACCGCTGTCTTCAATGTGCTGACCGTCACTTATAATAATGACACAGCGCAAACTGAACCGAACAACCTCCCCGCATCCGCGCAAACATAGGCGGCGGCAGCGACTGTTTTATTTTTCTAATCCACCAACACTCTTCTTATTCAAACACTGCGGAGAATTTGCAATCGATCACGTCACGTTTTTAAATCTGCAAAATTGAAGATAATCCTCAGCCCTGCTGCACTTCTGATCTGCCTTTGGAAAATGCGCACACACGAAAGCACAAACTTTCATTCAACCTTTAGCAACTTTCTACATCACTGCGCACTGGTCACTTGAACCGATTGAAGAGATGTAATTAGATTACCTTTAAACCTGCAATTTTTCACTATCGAACTCGTGGTTCACACCAATGATCCCAATCGAGCTACTACCGACCGATCGTCGCCGCTGTCAGCCGGGAACTAACGCGCTAGCAGAGCAGCTGATCCCTCGACTTGACGAGCCCCAACGAACGATCATACCAAATGCACCCACAGCCATAAGAGAAAGAGAGACACACGAAACAGTTGTGAGTACCTAACCGTGCAAAGCTGGGGCACCAAGTTGATTTATGGCTTTTAAACCAGCGGGAACGCACTTGAAAGTGAAACGCGCACTCACGCGTCATCCGCGAGGTGGGTACTAAGGTGGGTGGGAGGGTGGTTGGAATGGAGTCGCCGGGTTGCGCATACACATAAAAAGCCGGTAATGGCAGCGTCCAGCGGTTCTTGATTAATGTGTCAGTTCTCACATCGTTTGATAGCAATCAACGCGACTTCAAACATGATTTTCCGCCGTTCACAAAGTGCCGTGACGTGAAAAGCTAAGCAAGGAATGTGTGCTTAAACATAAGACTTATCTGGAGTAACAAAAAACGACGGGAATTGACATCTACTACCTTGTTTTTCGGGATTTGGTGCTCAAGCTAAAGATGCTGATACCTCGGTGTGAGAGGCGTTAATGCAAACCATTAGGATTGGAAATACGTATCAATAGTGAAAAAAAAATTAACAGTGGAATGTTATCGTGAAAAAAGCTTCCTTACATTTCAAAATTGGAGTTGTTAGAGATTGTTAAAGTTTAAGAAACATAACAAAAATTTTCCAATTCCAGTTCAAAAAACAAACTGCTCTTTATTATATAGCAGACATAATTTACAGTAACCTAATGTTTTAATTTAAATATTAATAGGCGGTAATCTTAAAGTATTTGATTTTGCTCACGGTGACGGTGGCCATGCGCACTGCGAAAATGTACTCTCAAGATTAAACAAAGTCTCCTGAATGTCGGATTCCACAAGGTAAGCACAAAATAAGTTGCGCTTGTAAGCATCAGACAATATTGTAGAAATACCCTCAATCACTAAGCTCACCATCGAGTTGACCGCACTGTGCTCGTCAAAATACTAGAAAAAAGAGAAAAATTAACACGTGAAGTTTAAGAATTTGGAACTAAAAGAAAGCTTCATTCACAAATTTCTGACAAGTGGTTGCCAAAGGATGACAGGATTGCAACTGATCGACTAATGAAACAAAATCAAGCTTTACGACGGATATTATGTTCAGTACGGTGGGAAGTGTCGCTGTAACTGCGTTTGATTCCATCTGAATATACTGTGCCAACTTGAATAAACGGTTCAGAACATCGGCCATTTGACTGGCATTTCGAAACGTGCAATTATCTATATTGATGGTATAGGTCATCTGCTCCAATAACATTTTATAGTAATCCAACATAATATCAACTCCAGACTCAAAGGACTGGACAAGCCGCAAAGTTATCGACAGCTTCTAGGTATCCCACAGTTGAATTGAACACAATCCTTACACGCTCAACGAAGCATGTAAGGATGTTAGAATGTTATTGTAGGTGCTCAGCACCGCAGCGCAGCGGTTTGTTGCGCAATTCGACCAATTGTCACAAGTCCGTTGGCTCCTACAAAAAGGGGAGCGTACACTGATAAGGCACCACCAAAGCATCTAACGATGCAGATGATGTTTAACCAATGGGTCAACATTTTCGTTGCAAATGAATCATTTGTTTGAGAAACCCCACCACAAGTCCACTCGACACTATTGTTGGAAAACAACAAAAAACTGATTTTCTCAAAATTTTGAACCAATCCTTATATTTTTTGGTATGAGGTTCTATGATAGTATCTAAAATACATTATGTAGACTTATCTTTTGATTGAAATAATGATTCTAGCTAAAATTACAAGGCTTTAAAGTTGATGGATATTTGGGGTTTCTCAAACAAACGAGAAATTGACAGTGCACTTCAGTAGTTTTAGGCCATTTTTATTCAAACTTGTGACCTTTCCATGTTCATAGTATGTAATTTGCTACCATATATCACTGGGGATGTTAATTTAGTACGTACCGCTAAAAAGAAGAAGAAGGGAGGGGCGCTAAATATTATTTATTAAAAATTTTAATGCAGAATACTACAAGTTTTAAAAAAAATTTCGTACTTTTTTAATCGAAATTTTTATCATGGTTTGTATTTACCTATTGAAAAATAAAAGGTAAATGGAATAACGGCGGGTTTTGAAATGCATAAATGGACCAGAGTAACACGAATTCACATCGCACAGAATACCTTGATACTTTTCTAGTTGTAGTTAAAGATGTTATAACCAGAAAACAAGCATTTTAAATCTTGGATAACAACCGTACTATGATTATGGAGCAGAATCTGAGAATAAGGGTCTGTTCTCAAACTACGTTATACCAAAAGGAAATGGAGATCGGGAGTGCTCGACGGATTACTCATATTAGGAAAAGCAGCGAGCTAACAAAAAAGATAAATAGAAGATTAAACCTTTTATTTATATATTGTGCTATTATTAACATCATATAGTAATATGCTTTTGTGAGAAACGCATGGATAGTTTAGTCTGTCGATTTCCGTAACGAGTTTGCTACAGTTTTTACTGTATCTAGATTACAAGAATGGTTTATTTACGTTTATCTTGTCGACCAACTAATCCAAGCTTATCTGCATTTGCAATCAGCTCTCACTTTTTCACCTAAAACATTCTTTTCTTTTTGATTTCATACGCCGTTCTTTTACTTTTAATAACTTTCGCCTTGTATTCTGTAGTCCGCCGAACACTATGTTTCTTCTTTTTGACTGTGTCCAACTCATAATTTTTCGATTCTGAAGACACTTTTATACGATTGAATTGTGTTGCAAAAACTGCTTACAACATTGCACGTAAATATTGAATGATAATTTTGTACTTAACGCAGCTCCGCTCTAGGTGATTATCGGAAACATGGATATTTGGGGTTTCTCAAACAAACGGATATTTGCAACCCCAACTAAAAGGGCTTCGTGGAACTAACTTTGTCTGGAATTTTGAGGGAAGGTGTAGATATCCTCAACGATTCGAAAACTGTTAAAAAGTCAATTTTAATAAAAATGGCGTTTGTGGGGTTTCTCAAACAAACGATTCAAATACTTTCTTGCCGTTTCGAGTTCGAAGGACTACTCATAATGGAGACGCCCACATAGGGTATTTTATATCATTTCGAACCTTTGAATTCCAATTGTTAATATAACGGATGGAAACAGCTGTGATGCAAATGTGTCCATGCCGGTGATTGTGCGGTAAAAACTGGATTCATCTCATATTTTTAATTACAATTGAAACATATTGTTGTTTATTATGAAAAACTGCTATTCGAAAATAGATCTTTAGATAGGTAGATTCCTAAAAACACGCATGTTTATATTATAAAGAATAGAACAGTTGTTAAAGGAGCGCCCCGTACGATAGCGAAGAACGAAGAAGAAAAAAGTTTCACACTCATCCTATTCCGATTCAGTAAAAACGGAAAAGGACCAAAAATTAGTATACATAACCTGAACCAACAACGTATAACCACGTATAACATTGAATATTCTTACTCGTGTTATTGTCGGCGCTGATCAAAGCAAAGCCAAGCCTAGGTAATGGGGTAATGTACTAGGTACTATACAGAACGCACCAGCGGGGAAGAATGGCACATGCCAATAATTGTTTAAAAACGCAGAAACTAGGGCACGGGAGAGTATTTTCAGCATTTCAGCAGAGTATTTTCTAAATTCAGACTATTTGCCCTTTCTTTCGCCAATAACAAATAGTAAGCTGACATACAATTTTAAAATGTTATAACTATTTTCTCAAGATTGTAAGTGATCTACTCTTTTTTATTCAAAGAACGTTAAAACCGCCTGTTCTTCCACTAGAACTAGGCCATTGGCCGAAAAAATAGATGCAATCGCTTAATGGACCGAAAATACCCTCCCGTGCCATATGTCATGAAATTGTGAATACCCTTTTGATTCCGGTGTTAAACAAATTAATTCATAATTCTATAGCATGTGAAAATTTGTATGTAGCGGTTTTTGGGGCCGAGAAAGGTTCTCATGATGCTTCAGCCTCTGGAAGGGGGTGCTCCCATACATTTCGACATTTAATTTTTCAAAGTTTTGTACGGATTGATCAATCCACCTTGCAGTGCCGCTTCTCTACTTTTCTCAGATTTTTGAAAAAACTCATTTTCAATCCGTACAAAACTTTGGGAAATTGAATGTGGGGTTAGAATGAGCAATTGTACCAAATTTGGTTGAAATCGGAGGTGGTCGATTACAACGGGTAAGATCACTTGAGAGGAAATGACCCCTATATAGGGTATACTGCTGCAGGTTGAGACTAGCTGCAAGTTGACAAAATTCGATTTTTTCATCGATTCGATCGATATAAATAGCGCCTCAAGTCTTAGTCCAAACATCAAACCTAAACCTTTGCAGCTATTTAATATCCTGCAGCTAATTTAATATAAATTTACTATCCCCCCCCTCCTCACCTCTCCGCTCTTGCCCCTTCTTCACGGGGCCGTTCCCCGAAAACCCGCGCTGAGAATCGCGGCCAACACGCTGACAGACGAACAACCAACGTCACGTGTAGTACCTTGCATGTCATATAGCCGTACCGGCATAGTGTCGTCGTCCCGCCAGTAAAAACATGTTAGATTTAAACTTCTCGGTCGGTGGTTATCTACAGACCTACAGTAGATGGAGGAAGAGGCACAATTGGTGTCTAAAGCCCAACCAAACGCGTCGCTACCTTGATAAGTGGGTTTTGCAGTCTCCTTTTGTCCAGCGCCTCTGTGCTTCAAAGGTACATGGGTACCAGCGCGCCACATGCCCTGGCGGGTGTTGTGGGTTTGAATCAGGTTAGAATCTCAGATTATAGCTTGGTTCGACCCATGCACCTTCTAACATTGGACGAAAGGTAGAAGTCAAAACGACTACTTGTTAAGCGTGGGTTGAAGGTCAAATAAAATTAGCGTCCCTACCGGTCGCTCTTGTTTTATCTTGCCCATAATTTTCGAAAAAAATTGGTCTTATTTAAAGCTCCAAAAATACCATATGTACAAAAAAATGAATTTGATTTTCATTACTGTAAAAACGAAAAATGTCTCAACCTGCAGCAACAAATTTTTTTTGCGACTTTTAAGAACCTTCACGGAAATGACCATAATTTTTTTTTCTAAAATCAAGTATTTTGCAATTTTTGCTGTATAGGCAATAGAAATACCTTTCCAATGATGTATAACACTCATAAACATAGCAAAAACCAAAATAATTAATGAAAAATCTAATTGGCCCGAGCAGTCCCGGCTGTGATTTTTGGCATACTTCTGCTGTATTCTATAAATGGTCAAGCGGTGTTAACTATGGCTACCAGTAGATGCCTATTAACGAAAAAAGTTACTTGTAAAAATGATAAAATTTTATTTGAAATCAGTTTATAAGTCAAATAAAGCCACATACGATATTTATGTCTTCTAGAAAGTTATGTATTTCGATGATATCAAAAAGTTCTTAGAACATGTTAAATCAGTTAGATAAGGTTTTGTGTGCAAAACGGTTAATAAACTGATTTTAAGGGTTCACAACAGAAAGTCAGCTATATTTCGCAAACCGTTCGACGTAGAAACCAAGTGGATACGGCAATGTTTGATAAAATTTATAGTCCTACAATTTTGCCAAACACATGAACTTGCTATCTACCGTGAACGTACCATATTCTGCGCAGTTAAGACATTTTTATGATTCCTCCGCTATTATAAGTATTCTAGAGTTAAATTGATAACGTTGATAGCAGCAACATGTAGTGCTACGGTCTGTAATATATGGTAAAAAACATGGGAATTAAAAGTCGACCAACAATTGAGTATATCTTTCGTTTTGTAAACTTATCCACGGTGCCTAATTCTGCGCACTCTCTTGCCCATGTTCCTAATTCTGCGCATGTTTGTTCCTAATTCTGCGCACCTAAAAAGTAACAATAAACATTCATACCATGTAGTTTATGTCTTTATACGCTGAAAGCACATCAAAAATCCGACATTAGCCATTACCATGATTAAATCCATGATTTGGCCTTCTTGTGCTGTCCAGGTGGCACAGGAACATTATTATCATTTGGATTGGCTTATTTTAAATATTTTATTGTCGATAACGTGAAGGGCGAATTCATTCGGGTTTTCTCTATACTGAACATTATACTTTAGACTAATATTAACAATTGTGTTTTCATATAGAAACCATTTCCCCACTCCCTGATAGCTCAATGAAGTTCGACTGTCAAAAAAAATCAGAAGACATGGTTCCATGAATTGGCGTTCGTAGGTTCGGACCCCGAGCCGTAACGCAGGATTCCAATCAATGCAAGTTAAAGGTTCTACTTGAATTTCTATGCCTCTATACCTCAGCCATTTGGGAGAAGTTGCGTATTTTTTCGCGATTTCTTCATAGGATACATTACTGCGCAGAATTTGGAACATGAATAAAGAATCTGTGCCTAAATCTGCGCACTACTGCATCGCATTTTTCCAACGAAAACAAGGCATGCAATCACTCTTTTTGCTTAAAACATGACTAAAACTAATTATTCTTTCTAATTATGCTGGGTAATTTGATCATTGCAAAGAATTTCGATCATAATTTTGTTAATTTTCTAGAAGGACAGTTTTAGCGTTGGCACTAACGACGTTGTTTTCTGACATATAAAATACTTTCAGTTTAACTTTAATTTATTTCGCTGTCAAATATTATGGCCCTTCTGTGAATAATGGCGTAATATTCAACAGAGATTTATAAAAAAATAACACAATGGCCATAGTTATGCACAATGTTGAAAAATACTTATATAAAGAAAAATGCGCAGAATTAGGAGCTGCGCAGAATATGGTACGTTCACGGTAGTTCCTACAAAAAGTTTTTCATGTGTGATATCCCCTTAATAACGAATTGCAAGAAAAAATGAAAAGTTGTTAAAGAGTATTTGAAGTAACTTCTCTGAAGACACCTAAGCTCAAACACGTCAGGAAACGCGATAAAGGGTTTTTCACCGTTTTTTTAGAATAGTCCCACTGTGCAACGGTGCGTTGTCGTATAGCCGTCCCTGAATTAAAATAATTGTGTAACAAAACGAACACTGGAAGTGTGTTCATTCACTTGTATTAGGTAACCGACGATCAGAAAATCTACAACCATACTCCTGCTGGGCTGTCGTTGCTAAATAATTAGCGAAGCCTTAACAAAGGTGAATGTTCACGAGTTCTTCCGAAGAATACATTTTAATTCTGCGGTCGTTTTCAGAAACGTCCCAGAGAGACCCGTGAAACCTGTTCCGTTATTGTTTTCTATATACGTCGGACCGTGTCCGTCGCACGCGGTGTTCTAGTGTGCTATTCGTGATGTATGAGTTCGTGCACTTTTTAGATATTAATTAAACTCCCAAAATCATACATTTAAAATGAAATTGCAACGAAACTAAAGGAGATGTGCCTTTAACGTTAAAGAACGAAATATAGAACTGTATGAAAGCTTTATATGGGTAAATAAAAGCAATCAGTTTTACCACACCTTTTAAGGAGAAATTTGATAGAAACGTCTTGAGAAGCACTTATTTCAAAACCTTTTGCTTCTAAAAAGTTACTAAATTTCATGAAGTCCCAGAGCTAATTTAAGGCTAGCAGAACCAAAACCTGTTACGATTGAGATTTGAACATATGCGTGGAAGGATTTTTTCGTCAAATATGGTATATCTGTGAAATATTTGCACTAAGACACCTAACACCCTGTATATATAGTGACTATAACTTACAACTTACAAACAAACAAACTTACTGCGCATGCGAACTGAACAACGAACAGTATGCCTTCGAGCTGGCGCTGGGGGGCATGCAGATGTGCAGGCTCTGCTTTATTTCACGTTGTGTATAATGCACATAATTTATTAGGTAGCTATATATCATACAGTATCTCAAATTGGAGTTGTTAAAGATAGTTAGGCTTATACAAATTTGAAAAAAAGTTTATGTCACCCCCCCCCTTCAAAAATTTTCGAAATTTGAAGGGGCAAAAAAATAAGGTGCAATAATGTTGCATTCTTTAATGGTTAGCAGATTTTTACAATTCAACGTGTTTACATCTCTAAATTACCCAATTCGTGCAAAGTTGAAGCAATTATCCCGTTAGTCTCGATCAACTATCCTACACCATCTTAGCTTTCTGATTCCTGCTACAGGTTACAGGCGACTATTGTGCTTAACCTTTAAGTTCCGACGTCGAAAATTGGGGTGCTTGGAATTAGACTTTTGGCACAATTTACTTTAAATTTTGTTCCATTTTAATTCAACGTGCTTCAAAAGAACCGAATTAGATTGAGGCATCAATCTACTAAACAAAGTATTAGTGAAATTTGCTACTACATACTTTTGACGGAGATATTCCGAATTGCTGTGGGATTATATATTGCTGTCATAGGTAGTAGATAAGATTAAAATAAAAATACAGCAACTTACACACTCCGGAACATCAGCTTTCGGTGCTTTCTGGGTTCCAAATTGATCGTTTTATTCCGTATTGTCCAAGTACCTACCCTAATTTTGGATGTAAGGGACGAAAAACTTAAAGATACAATTTTTTACCATACATTGGACACATGCAGAAAGGATGTCACTGAACTGTTCGAAACTTTTCTGACTATTGTCATGTTGTGATTATCATTGGGATCAATGGTGGCCCCGACCATCACATCAAATCGAAATGTATGAAAGTGGAATTAAATTGGAATAACACTTTCATTGCTAGGCAGTCGAAACAGTCTGATCTTATAACAGGACATTGTCCAAACCGCTATCATCTGAAGCTTATGGGAAAACTGCAAGGTGATATATGTCGATTCTGTCACAGAAAAAATAGACTCAGAACATCTGTTATGCCGATGTCCGGCATTTTTTAATTAAAGATCAAGGTTCTTCGACGGAGGGCTGTTAGAAACTCTGATATTTGGAAAACAACTCCCAGCGCAGTACTGCACCTCATCCGAAGTGCAGCACCGGACTGGACAAATGCTATTAGTCAAACAATGACAATCGCTTCTGATAGTGGTGCGTTAGCATCCTTAATATATCAAAGATAAACACGTTATTGTTGAGAACCAGCATCAACTGAGGAATGGGCTGATACTCGTATGACTAAAAGGTTGACTAAGAAACAAGCAGTTTCAAACGTGAATGGCGTGAGATTTTTTTCGGTAGCATAGCACATGCGTTCCAAGTAAAAAAGTTGTAGGGACCTAATTGCATTTTTACGAGAAGATTAGATTCCGATACTATTTCGTGGTTACCGAGTTCTGGACTAGTAAGTGACACAGATTTGGACTATTATCCAAATCCGAGTGACATACAAGTAAAAAGCAAAATTCAAATGAAGGTTAACGGGAAATTAGCAGTCATCAACTTTTCGTCGGAAATCCCAATTTTGGAAGCAGTTTTTGAGCCCAAAAGCGGAGTTTGGTTCGTAAAACTGTAAATACTGCGTTCTTCTTGCGAATCTGAACACTTCAAATATATTTTCATGAACAGAATTTTTGTTTCAAACAAAAAAAACTGCTTTTGAAATTGGCAGAATCGATGACGACTAATTTCACCTTAAGTTACACGTTTATGACTCACTAAGGTGATCCTGTAGCACTCCACTATTTTCAAGTTGATTCATCTCTGCCAGAATATTTACTTTATGTGCTTGGATCAAAAAATTTTGAAAGTTGGTTTGGTTTGAATTAAAATTTAAGTACCTACTGTACAACTTTTTTGTATTAAACTTTTATTAATCTGGAAAAATAAACACTGGTTTCTTCTCCTTTGTTTAGTTATTGAAGGTTTGATTTTATTATTTTTTTCTTGCCCCCCCCTTGAACAATATTTCGGGACTAGGACATAAACTTTTTTCCAAATTTGTATAAGCCTTAGTGAAGAAATAAAATAGAAATTCCCAATGCCAGTTCAAAAAACAAACTGCACTTTAATGTATAGCAGACATTATTTACAGTAGCTTAGTATATTAATTTATATATCAAGAGACGGTATCCTTAAAGTATTTTTTTTTGCTCACGGCCACGGTGGCGAGGTGCACAGGGAGAATGTATTTTGAAGATTATGCAAAGTCTCCTGAATATCGTGTTCCACTAGTGTAGAACAAAATTGGTTGCGGTTGAAGGCATCATAGAAAGCTGAAGAAATAAACTGCATCACTAAGCTTAGCATCTGCATGCCAGCACTGTGCTCGGAATATATCTCATCAAAATACTAGAAAAAAAGAGGAAAATTAAGACGTGAGGTAGGAAATTATGACTACTGGAATACTCACCCAATTTTGACAATCGGTTGCCAATGGATGACAGGATTTCAACTGATCGACCAACGAAACAAAATCAAGCTTTACAACGGATATCATGTTTAGTACGGCGGGAAGTGCCGCTGTAACTGCGTTTGATTCCATCTGAAGACACTGTGCCAATTTGAACAAACGATTCGGAACATCGGCCATTTGACTGGCATTTCGAAGCGTACAGTTATCAACATTAGCCGTATAGGCCATCTGCTCCAATAACATTCTGTAGTACTGCAAAATAGGATCGAGTCCGCGGTCTAAGGCCTGGACAAGATATCCCAAATCATATCCAATGGTCCAGACGATGTTAGATTCTCCGTATCCCACAGTTGTATTGAACTCCTTTAGATTCTCAACGAAGTCCCGAAGATTGGTTTGATTTGCACCCCAGGTCTTGTTCAAAGCTGTGTAAGTTACGTTAACCCAGCCCATCAAGTCGTTTAACCTCACGAATATCTGAGAGCGGGCTGTATTTAGCGTATTATTGTAGGTGGTGAGCACGGTAGCGGTTTGTTGCGCAATTCGACCAATTACCACTAGTCCATTGGCACCTACAGCAATGGGAGCGTACAATGATAAGGCACCACCAAAGCAGCCAACGATGCAGACGATCTTTAACCAGTGGCTCAACATTTTCGTTGCGAATACTTCGTTGCCGTAACGAGATCGACGGACTACTGATAATGGAGACGCCCGTATGGGGTATTTTATATCGTTTTGAACTTTTGAATCCAATTGTTTATCTAACGGATGAAAACAGCTGTGACGCAGATATATCCATGCCGGTCATTGTGCGGTAAGAACTGAATTCATCTCATTTTTTAATTGCTATTGAAACACATCTTTGCTTATTCTGGAAAACTGCTATCAGAAAATGGATCTTTGCCTGGGTAGACCCCCGAAAATATGTATATGTTTACATTTTGAAGAACACAAAAACAGTTGTTAATGTTAATGTAGGAGCCTCCCATAGGTACGATTACGAAGTAGAAAAAAGTTTTACAATCTTTCCTTCCGGTTCAGTTAAAACGGAAAAGGGCCAAAAATAAATATAATCTGAACCATCAATGTATAACGTCTAATATTCTCTGTTGAATATTGTTGGTGGTGCTCAAATCAAAGCAAAACCGAGGTATTATGGAAGAACTGTATAAAACGAACCACAGGGGTAGAAGGGCCGGTGCCACTTACTGTTTGAAAACACGGAAACCGTTTTATAAAATTATGAATACCTACTTATTTTATTTTGGTGTAAAACAAGCTGATTCATAATTTTGTAGCATGCAAGCATCTTATTTCCTAACAGAATCTTATTTATAATAGTTACCATGTGATTCAAATGAATTTGAAGGGAACCAGATCAGTGTAGACATTAGATGGCTAGGGAACTGAAAATTTCGCAGTCAACCGTGAAGAATATGTAATATGACCTTCGATTGATTTCGTACAAACGACAACGGGTGCACTGTTTGACTGAAAAGCAGAAGGCTACAGTTGCAGGTCGAAAGATGTCGGTAGCGGCTCAAGCGACACGGTGATTGTAAAATTCTGTTTTCGAACGTAAAAATATTCCTACTACAGAATCGCCACAACCTACAAAATTATCGAATATATGCAGCACATCTTTCTGATATTCCTCGGGACAAACTGGTCGTTCAAAGGTTCCAGAATGTTTCCAGCGTGATTGTATAGCGATGTTTCTCCAAAAAGATGAAGATTCCATCGCTATCCATTGGACTTGGTGTTAAAATCAATACTAAATATTACATCGTTAATGTTTTGAAGAATCATTTTCTTCCCATAGTCAAAAAACACTACAAGAATGCACCATACAGCTTCTAACGAGACTCTGCACATTCTCACCAGGCAAAAGCTACACAGACTTGGTGTGAAAACAATTTTCCAGATATTATTTCTTCGAAAGAGTAGCGAGAGTCAGAAGCATAGCTAAAATAGAAAAACTGATTTTAATGATTCACAAATAAGAAATAGGATTTTTCTATCTTCGTTACAGAGATAGAAGGTTACTGTCTTCAGCCAAATTTCTTGTAATAATATGCCCTAAAGCTTTGCAGAACACGTCAATGTGTTATATTTAAACCAAAGATAAATAAATTTTTTATTTCACTTTTGGGGCGATTAATCCAAATTTGAATTTCACCAAACGATAGAACTTTTAATTTCAAGAAACTTTTCTAAAGATTCCATAAACCTAAAATCAAGTTTTCCCACTCAAAACTATAATGCGCACGTTTAATTGGTTTTGGACCACTGTGAAGCCCCCGGGAACTTGTTCCAGAATGACCATTCCGATGATAAATCATTATACTGTTTTAAAACTATGAAAAATGACCTTCCGCAGTAATTTGAGGAATTTTGGATACCCACATTACTATGATTACATCCAAAATCATAAAAAAGTGCTTTAATTGCAGAACACATCCTCGGAATACCGGATTTCCGGAAGCCAGATGAACCACTTCCGGTTCTGTTGTAATCCCATTGGAAGTGAATAAGTTCCTGAATCTTTAGGAGGTACGATGGTCCAAATCAGTCAAATATTATCAAAGATATGAGCGTTTCAATTTGCGGGTACCCGGGTACCCATGTCGAGCACTTAAAGGTGTTTTTTGAAGAACACATAACGGTTAATACTCCTGGATATATGATTAGGATATAACTCAATATTGCTATCATCCATACTGCTTTATAATCCAAAGTTATGAGTTGTATATGAGGACACGCACGACTACAAAATAACTTATTGTTCACTTTATTTTGACAAACTCTAATCATTTTGCAGTTCCAATGTAAAATTGACATGCATACGATTTAATGTAAACTTCATAATACGTGTTATCTGGGATGCATACGGATTTTAATACGATGCGGAAATTTGTCCGATCCACTTCTACCTACGTTCAGGAATTTCTGTGGCTATCGGCCACTGATGACACCGACGATGGAGTTCCTCGTTGGATATCCAGTTGTCAGGCCACCAGGCACGAATGATATATCACAGGCACCGGTTAGTAAATACCTACAGTTTTTGGGTTGTCTCCGCTGAGACGTATCAGGTTTCACAGGTGTACAGCAGTACGGATTTGACGTTTGAATCAAAGATTCGGGTTTTTGTACGTAGAGTGACCTGGTTTGAACGCCAAATGTTTCGCAGACCCGCAAAGGCACCCCTGGAGAGGTCATCTAACTTGCTCTGCATATCGTTTCGGCGTTGTGCGAGCAAGACAATGTCGTCGGCTAGGTCGAGGTCATTTAGCTGCTCCATCGTTAGAGGATTCCAAGGCAATCCTCGATTTGGTCTACTGTCAATTGCTCCAACTAATAACTCATCCATAACGATGAGAAACAGAAGCGGTGATAAACCCTTATGGGGTCGGACAAGACGCCGTCGTGCAAAACCTTGCACGAGAACGCCTCGTACTGGGCCTCGATGAGATGGAATACCTTATCTGGAACTCCTCTACGCCCAGGTGCACCCCAGATGTTTTCGTGGTTGAGTCGGTCGAACGCCTTTGCGAAGTCAACGAACACCAGCAGAAGACAGTTCTGGAATTCGTTGATCTGCTCCAATAGAATACGGAGCGTTGTAATATGGTCTACACATGATCGGCCAGCACGGAATCCAGCTTGCTGCCGCCGGAGAGTACCGTCGACCTTCTTCTGGATCCGGTTGACTATTACCTTGCAGAGTACTTTGAGAGTAATACAGAGCAACGTGATACCAATCCAGTTACCGCATTCAGTTAGGTCTCCTTTCTTAAAGACTTTGACCAATATGCGGTTTCCCCATATATTGCTGAAAAGCTGATGCATCATCTGGGCTGACAAAGTTGGGTCAGCTTTGAGCATTTCGGCTGAAATACAGTCTATCGCTGGCGCTCTATTAGATTTCATACTCTTGATGGCTGCTACAATTTCATCCAGTGGTGGCGCCTCCGAGTTGACGCGATTAATTCGAAGAACTGTAGGCGTCATACGCTGCTGGTTTTGTTGGTCTCAGACATTCGAAACTCGGAAGAATTGTTTAAAATGTTCAGTCATCGCTTAAGCTGTTCTGTACGATTAGTCAGTAGCTGACCAACTCTGTCCTTTAGCGTCATCTATGTATTCATCCTGGCACCACTAAGGCGGCGAGAAATACCGTACAACAAACGGATATCACCATTGGCGGCGGCGGTTTCTCCTTGTTCGGCTAGGGAGTTAGTCCAGGCTCTCTTGTCGCGCCTACAAGCACGTTTAACAACCCTTGCTCATTGCCGGCTTTCGCCACTCTCCACTCATTGATTTTCCTCCAAGGTTCATCCGAGATCCCCTCTCTTCGCCCGCTGCGCACTTTGCCGAGGGTTTCATCACGGGTCGTGATGAAGGCGTTCTTGATGCCGTTTCATTGCTCTTCGACGCTTCCACCAGGTGGCAACTTCGAGGCTCGATATTCAAATTGTTCGACAGTGGCCCTTTTCACCTCAGGATTTTCCAATCGGCGGACGTCGTAGCGGCACCCAACTTTCTCCTCCCGTCGTTGGACACGTGCGACGCGCAAACGCAGGTATTTCAGCTATAACAAGATGATGGTCGGATGCGATATCAGGGCTGCGTTTGTTGCGTACATCAAGAAGGATCTTTCACCATTTTCGGTTGAAGCAGAATTTGTTCACATTGACCAAAAATCTTAATACGATAGATTCACATGCAGCAATGAAAGCATTTGTTTCAAGTGCGCAGTGGTTGGAGAATTCACGAAAAAATGCTTATTTGGATCGATTAAGATCCCTCATGAACATACACTATTCGCCTGCCTCGCCGATAATGCATCGTTCGGCTTTGAATCTCTTCACGAACATAACATCATCGTGAACATCGGAATTCGTTCAAAAATTGAATATTGAAAATTGAGTGTGGTCGATTTAGCGGGTTTAGAATACCCGAAGACGCCGGAATGTATTCAAAATAGTATCACCATGAAAAGAGATTAGTTTGAAGTAGTGTTAGTAACTTTAGAAGCAGCAGAAGGCGTTATTTCGCACTTTGGCGTTGCACACGATATTCGTATATTCAGCGATGCTATGAAGCGTGAATGTATGTGGCTCATTAGTTACAACGAATTGAACCATTCGCATCTCTGTTTTTCTCATGATAAAACCGTTTGCCGATGCTCGGCGTACCTATATATTCATTTTTCGAATTTTCCAACCTCGTGAAGTGCGTGATAAAATTCTCATTATTGCATAATGTGACACGATCCTGGTCCCATATAGAATATTCACCAATGATTTTTCTGAATTATAGGAGCCGTTGTTTTGTAATGATGAAAGCGTTTCTCATATGTGTATATACATGTACTCCTTTTCATAAAAGCCCAATGTACTTGTACTCATTTGAATTTCTTCCAATTCTTCAATATTCACGGTATCACACAGAATGGGATTGTTTCAAATGTTATGATAAGGTTACGAATTCCTTACTTTAAATATCTAAACTACCTTCTAGGCTTTAAAACGAAAAATTAGTTAAACGAAAAATTAGATAGGAAATAATGAATTGATTAGACAAAAATAAAAATAAAAACGTTTGGGATTAAAAGCCAACAATATGCTTGCACAAATGTAGTTTGATCCACGTGCGAAGATCAATATTCCAGTGAATTATAATAGAAACGCCGCTGGCATGTGTCGTGCCGGTCCAAATGTGACGTTCACAAACATGAATGGTTTTCAAAGATGCTGCATAGAATTTACAAGCAATCTACAAGCAATCCTTTGTATTACGTTTCATGCACAATGATCTCGATTAATTAAGCAAGTGGTAAGCAAAACTGTTTATCTATGTATCAACTTGTTTATTTGTTCTAATAGAGTATATTAGGCATCCTCGAAATTTAATCCTACGTTGATAAAGATGCACTTGGTTTCATCTACGTTGAGAAACTTATAATTATTACTGTTTTGACGTTAAATCACCGCAATTATTAATCATATATTATATGTTTATAAATTCAAACATCCATGAAGACAAAAAATGATTCTGTCCAAATAATCATAGGTCATATAGAGATACATACAATTCATTCATTAGTGGACAAACCTATTATTCTTTCAAAGCATACATAAACAGTCCCAAGTGTGATCACCACCTTCTTTTTTGTTTTATCACCTGTTCAACAAGTACTGCGTCACAATAATCGAGTCACCGAACAATATAAAAGCCGTTCGATATCAATTGCAGGCTCATCAGTCGGTTTTCTCCTGCGCTTGATCTACTTCTATAGAGAATGAAGTTTTTCCTGGCTCTAGTTGGGACTCTGTGTCTCGGAACGGTAATCAAAGCTCAAAGCACGGTCTCCATTAATGTGGCCGGTAACGTTACACTTGGTCTAACCGGCCTCAATAATACGATCGCTGCAATCAACAACACCATTAACAAAGCGGACACGGCCATCTGGGGAGCATGGACCAATTGGGCCAATGTATTGATTACTAACCTAACCAGCATAATGAATCGGTTTGAGGGCTATCCTACTTCGGTTAGTTCTCAGCTGAGTTCACTGAACTATTCAATCGAAAACCTACAAAACATGCTCAACACACAACCTTATTATTTGTTGAGCAATTCCGAGCTGATAGTCCTGTACTCGAACATTTATCAACTAGCAGAGCAAACCGGCGATCTACTGAATACTGTAGCGCAAAATATGTCCACCGAAGCAATATGCACGAATGATTATTCAGTTCCTTGTCTACGAAAATACGGACTTCAGCTGACGACCGCACCGGTCCTAATGAGCCGTTTCAACAATTGTCTCTTAGCAGAAAATGCCAGAATCAACAACATCGGAATCAACATGACCACACAAATCAACAGCAGCCTGGCCATAGCTCAAACCTTTATCAATTTACTTTCCGTTTGTACTGTCCCTACGGCAGTGGCCTTGAACCAAACTTGGCCTCAATTTGTGCCAGCGGCTGATTGCCTAAGTATGGTAAGAAAATATGCCCCACTCAAGATAACAAAACATTTATTTAATTGTTTTTTTTTTAATCTTCCAATTAGTACTTAGCCCAACTTGGCTCCCAAATGCAAATGAACTCACCGAGCTACGTGGTGGACATGATGCAGTACAGTCAGGTTCAAATGGTCGTCTTCAGGGCCAATCGTTGTGCCAAGTTGGCACAGTACGACATCCAGAATTCGGTGGTTCGTACACAGGCCGCATTTACCAAATGCTTAACCACTGGTTCTTGAAATGACTTATGGCTCGAATAATTTAAAGTAGGCGGTATCCTAGAGACTAACATAAATTATTAAACAACTACATATAGCAGACATTATACAGTAGCATTAGTCTATTTTATGCAGTTCTTTATTAAAAGAATTGTTTAAATACAATTCGTTATGAATTTAAAACTCGTTTATCTTAAATTAGTAGCTCCATTTCTTTCAACAGAGAGATAACTTTAGAAGTCTTTTTACAAACTGATTTCAACTATTTACACTTTGTACGACTTTTCTCAGCTAGTATTAAAATTCAAGAAAAAAACCAAATGTTGTACATCGATGGATCGGTAAACAACTCGGAATCGCACATTCAACCGAATCGCAAGTGATCAAAACGTTGAACGAACATCAGACTGCCAAGCTACAAGATAGTAGTGGCAGGAAACGCGGCACCATAAGCCCGGAGAATGCCAGGATGGTAGTTGGTAACTGAACATTTCGATTCAGGATATGACGAAAAAGGCAAAAGATTGTGTTTCTTCTGTAGGTACAAAAACAACGACACGTTCTGGGCGGGCGGCATTTTGTGCAAAATTCGAATGGCTGTACAGGAAGTAACTCACAAAACCGTTCTGCATTGTGGTGGAGAATTAAACCTACATGGAGCTCGACATCAAACAAATGCCGAGATAGAACGTTGGCAGTTCTTAAGACTGTACGGATCGTCTACAGACAAATCAACAATAACCAATGCCTCTAAATGCGACTACTGCCCTTCTGGAGATCTCACAAAGCCCAACATTGCACTGTTTTGGCCGGATTTGCCATCTTGCCACTATGTCAAACCCATCTTACACTACTGGTACAAAAACAACAATGTTGAAGACCACTCGGCAAACTCTTCAGAACTTCACTCTATCCAAAAATTTTGGGTCATCCTAAAGCCAAACTTTCCTAGATGCTGAAAAGTGATCGAAAATGAACTTGAATTAAAGAAATTAGCGGGTAATTATTTTACCACAAACTAACAGACGTCACACTGAAACCCCATTCCATCGCCAGCAAAAAAAGTTTATTTCAAATTTCACCTCTAAGAGGAGATCTAAGTTCTTTACAGACGCACAGTGGAACGGATAAAAAAAGGACAGCAGCTTTTTTGGCAACGAAACTGTTAAGTTTTCCGCATTAGTGTCTTCGCAAAAGTTAATAAGGTTTTAAGGTACTTTTTGTTATGCCAAAATATTGGCTTTGGGGTGGGTCAATAAATTGATAATTTAACTTTTTTATTCCAAAATCAAATGTTGGTTGGTAAATGGTTGGTAATGCGTAAAACAGACCCCATTGTGGTCCTTAGCCTCTTATCCAGCAACTCCTAACCCTACCTCTAGGCGGTACCAGCCAGAATACGAGCAACCTTAGCGGAAATCGAGTATAAACCCCGGTGGAAACTAATGTCGTATACCATCAGGGAAAGAGGCACAGTGTTGTCTCGACACTATAAGATGGCAGCTCCATCACGAGACTCGATAGCATGGCCCCAGTACGGCTACCTATCTAAATTCAACGCACTAAAGATAATCAAGGAAATTCTGCTCGGGACATTCGGCATGAACAAAGGCGATGAAATAAGAACATGGGATGGAAGCTTGGTACCTGGAAGTGCAGATCGCTAAATTTTATTGGTGGCGACATGATGCTGCTCAATCAGTTAGAATCCCGAAGTCTCGGCATCGTGGCACTGCAGGAGATCTGTCGCAAAGGCGAGAAGGTATGTAGGATCTGGGGCAGCAAAGCTCAATTTTAGCAGAGCGGTGGAGCGACCAACGAACTGGGAACGAGCTTCGTAATGAAGGGCAAAATGCAGGATCGCGTAATGGACTGGAAAGCGATCAACGAGAGGATGTGCATGCTGAGGATAAAATGCCGTTTTTTCAACTACACCATCGTAAACGTGCATTATCCACACGAAGGTAGCGACGAGAAGGAAGGGTTGAATGCGTAGCTGGAGGCAACGTACGACTGCTGCTCACGACGGGACATCAAGATCGTCATCGGTGATATGAATGCCCAGGTCGGTAGCAATGTATAAATCGGTGATCGGGCCCCATCGCCTGCACACCGACACGAACGATAACGGCCAGCGATGCATTAACTTTGCAGCTTCCCGAAGCTTGGTGATCAGCTTTCTTTCCCCACAAAGATATCCACATCCACCACCTGGAGATCACCTGACCTGACCAACGAACCTTGCACCAAATCGACCATATTCTCATTGAAGGCTGGTTTTTCTCGACCATCACCAACATACCCAGCTAGCACCAACTCGTATATCTATGTACGAAAACTATCGTAAATATCTCCTAACAAACTCGAAATCGTAACTAAAGCTGGATAAAGTGGGATCAAGTTGATTTTCTGTCGTATATAATGATAATGACTGACATACATACGACTTTCACCACAAAATCGTAGAGTAGTACGGAGCGACTCGCGCTTAATCGGATATTATCGTATATAAATACTTATATAGTCGTAACGCTCAAAATTATTCGTAATCACGTATATCGCCTCCAAAATAGTACGGATATGCCAATTTTGCGCATGAAATACGATTTATTTAGCATATATCGTAATGCTGATTTTTACCTTTTTTATACATTTGAAAATGCTAGCCGGGGTGCGGATATCAACTCGGACCATTACCTAGTAGCAGTATATGTGCGCTCAAAATTATCGACGGTTTATACCTTACATTAAAGCCGTCCTCCTCGGTTAAACATTCGGCAATTAGACAACCCGCGAGCTGCCAAAAACTACGCGCGTGTACTGGATAAAGCTCTGCATTCCTCTGTGGAGCCTGATGCTTCGACCCTCGAAGACGGATGGAGTATGACTCGCTCGACCATCAATGAGGCCGCAACCGCGGTGCTAGGTTAGAAAACCTCGAGTGCACGAAATAATTGGTTTGATGGGGTATGCCAACAAGTGATGGAGTGGAAAAAAGAGAAACTTGGAAAAACTATCTAAGTATATCTACGAGGGAGAATTTGGCCAAGTATCAACGAGCGCGGAATCAGTTGACTACGATCCTGAGGAGGAAAAAGCTTCAGAAGGAATACAGAGACCGTGAGGTGCTGGAGCAACTATTCCGGGCTAATGAGAATGACACGCGCAAGTTTTACGAGAAAGTTAACCAAACTCATGAGAACCCCACACCTTAGCCTGCCATGTGAAGGCACGCAACGGAAGTTAATTTAGGAAAGCCTACATGGAAAGATACATGCGTACTGGCTCTCAACCTCGAAGAAATCCGGCGAAAAATCAGTCAGTTGAAGAATAATAGAACCGCCGGAAAGGACCGACTGGACTGGAGGAGACTGTGCCATCTATAAAAAGGACGATCGGCTAGATTGCTGTAACTATCGCTGAATTATGCTGCTCAACGCCGCCTGCAAGTCAGATTTTGTTCCGTCGTCTATTCCCAATAGCAAGAGAATTCGTAGGGCAGTATTAGGCGGGGTTTATGGGACCGTACTTTTACGGATCATCATTTTACTCTCCGACAAATCCTCCAGAAATGTTTGGAGTACGACGTGCTCACGCATCATATTTTCGTGGATTTCAGGGCAGCATACGATACAGTTGATCGCGAACAGCTTTGGCAGATAATGCACGAGAACGGTTTTCCGGACAAACTGAAGCAGCTTATCAAAGCTACCCTGGAGCTAGTGATGTGCTACGTGCACGTTTCAGGGGCACTCTCGTGCCTTTCCGAATCACGCAGAGGGTTGCGCCAAAGGGATGGATTATCCTGTATGTTATTCAATATCGCTATTAAAGGTGTGATCCGGTGAGCCGGCATCAAATGAGAGGAACGATCTTTAGCAAGAGTAGATAACTCCTAGCCTTCGCAGACGACCTCGACATCATTACCAGAAACCTTAGGACGGCGGAGGCAATCTATGCCAGAGGCCAGACTAAGAACGGAGGCTAGGAGGATTGGGTTACAAATCAATGCGTCGAAAACCAAATATATGGTAGGAAGGGGCTCCAGAGAAAGCAACGTTTGCCTCCCACGGATAGTAACTATTGACGGCGGTGAACTGGAAGTGGGTGATGAATTCGTATATTTGGGATCTCTGGTCACCGCAGACAATAATACGAGTAAGGAAATCCAATGACCCATTCAACGATGACTGCCTGACGATATACAATACGTTACCAGACTGGTAGCCCTCTACGGACTTGAGACAGTAACTTTGCTTACGGACGACACGCGTGCACTTGTCGTTTTTAAATGAAAGGTGTTGCGGACTATTTTTGGTGGAGTACAAACGGATAGCGGAGAGTGGTGTTGGCGTATGAACCACGAGTTGCAGGCACTACTTAGAGAGATACCCATCGTCCATCTGGCGAAAGTTAGGAGACTACGGTAGGCCGGCCACGTCGCAAGGATGCCGGACGAATATGCAGTGAAATCCGTTCTCTTCAAGAACCTCGACCAGGTTGAAGCCGACTTGCGTGTGTCGAGACGCGCATCGAATTGGTGACGAGTAGTCCAGGACCGAGTACAATGCACAATAGTGGGAAAATTGCGATTTTTGGCCAAAATTATTTTTTAGTTTCAAATTGATTCTAGATTATATTTGTAACACAAAAAATGATTTAAACATATAAGAACTTATATTTAGGGTGATTTGGGGAAAAATGATCAAATGTTACCGATATAAATATTTGCTTGACAAAAAAAAATTTTCTTTCTCGCGGGGATTCTCCCATTTTCTCATTGAAACTGTCTTCAGGTACTAAATAAATTTAGTAACAAAGATAATCAAATTTGTTGAAAGAGTACTTAAAATTTCAAAGACTTGCTAAAAATATGACAATTTTAAAATTATTTTTTTTCGGAAAACGTCAAATTATAGCAAACTTTTAATTCATGTTTTGATACAACATCCCGAGCAACAATGTGAGTTTTATTGTACTCTTATGGCGATCTTCATAACCAATTTTGGTCTTAAATTCCATCATAAGAGTGTAATAAAACTCAAATTGCTGCTTGGGATACTTCGAGCTTTCAGACGCACTGTTAGAAACTGCGGCGACAAGAGGCGACAAGAGTTGTTTTTTTGATTAAAGTTTGTGAAAATTTCATTTTTATTATAAGTAGCCTATGGCGCACCACATTGAGTTTAAATTTGTTTTCATTTCATTTTTTAATAGGCTAAGATATCAGTTTTAAAATGATATATAACAATAATATTTACATCCGCGATAACTATTTAATTTTTTGACTTTTTCAAATTGATTCATTTTTTCAAACTTTTGAAATGGGCAACTTTGACGGCTTATTTCTACATGATATTTTTTTTCTTTCAAAATTTTATTGACGAATCATAAAAATATAGACAATTTACTACAAAACCGCGTTTAAGCATGTGCTAAAATGTGAAATTTTACATTCGGCAATTTTGGCCGCTACTTTATATGGAGCCCTTCTTATGTGCAATGGAGAGAAATTCTTGATACGGTAAGAGCCACCCCGGCTCTCGGCTGGTGAAAGTAAGTAAGGAGTTTTTGCCAAGAGAAGAATAAGTTTCTATCTTTTAAGGAAAAGATGTTACTGTACTACAAATTAATAAACCCCGTTAACATCTGTTTTCTAATTATTTTCATTTCTACCAGATGAAATTTTCAGATTACCAGTTAAATGCAATAACAAAAGCACAACTTATAAAAACCCGAATTAATCCACCTAGCGGCGTGACCTAGCCTTTCTACTGCCACAATAATCATTATTCAATTTCTCAGGAACATCTATAATTTACTTGACTATATTTTTAAATATCCGTTCCGTATTCCTCAAAATCCTTATTTGCCAGTAAAATACACAACGTATTGCGTAGAATAATTATATTTTCTTTCCTTGGGTGCGTAAATACTTGTAAGCGTCATTTATTTATTTGATGAACACCTTATTTAGTTTTATAATCGGTCGGCCTTAACTTTTGGGTTTCAGAGCCACATACGAAACTTGTTTTGAACTGACAATATGAAATATGCGTTTATAGCATATTTTTTGATATTTTTTTTGAGTGGTTTTAGCCCAAAGGGTAGATTTTTTTTGATATTTTGATATTAATACCATGCGTTCAAAAGTTAGCATCTTTGAAAAACAAGAGTTCAGAAAAATTATTATTATACTTCGTTTTTGAAGAAAAAGGATATCTACAACAAAATGATTAATCTCAAAATTTTACTATTAGTTTGCTTGGCTTCAATTTTGCAATATATCTGAATTAGAAAAAATAACTGAATAGAGCATTAGATATGAAAAAGAGAAATTGAACTTTTTCTTAGCTGGCGCTCCTTCAAATAATTATTTTTGCATGAAAATCAAAACTTGAGCTTCTTTTGAATGTACTTTCATGAAAAGATAGTCATTAGCTTGATCGCATCGTTTTTACAATTTTAGAGGGTTAGGAAAACAAGATGAGGTCGAAAAATAGTGCAAAAACTGCACCATAAACATGCTTGAGAATGAGAAATATGATCGATATGATTTCCAGTGCTGGTTATTTTTGATTTATTTATTAAAACATGATACATGACATAAGACATCTGTCCTTTAAAATGTCACTAACGAAAACAAATCGTACAAAGTTACTACCGTGCAACGTTTACTTCCTATTTTTCATATAACATTTCTAAGCTCCAGTATCTATGGAGCATTTATTAATGCGCAAAATTTGTATGAAATTTGTATAAATTTATTTGGAAAAATCAACTCACTAGTATTTTGATCCTATACAACACTATACTTATATACTTAAATTAACTGCTTTTCTCCGCTTTTTGCTTTGTGTGCAATTGTGAGTAACAGCAAGTGAAGAAAATGACAATTGAAATCTAAAATCAAAGAAAAGAAAAAACTTTGCAATTGAATCCCGCTATTTAATATTTATTTGCGACAGATACGTAGTTCGCCTACGACGTGCAGGCTTCATCAGTGTCTTTTTTCAAAGCGTATACTTATCTGTCGCGAATAAATATTAAATAGTGGAATTCAGTCGGTAAAAGTTTTTTTCTTTTCTTTTATTTCAGAGTTCGTATTCCACTAAGAGGCTTCAAAAACTTCTGACTTTTGACATGTTTCTCACTTTTCTTGAATTTCATTGCAAATTGTCATCACATACACATACATACATACATACATACATACATACATACATACATACATACATACATACATACATACATACATACATACATACATACATACATACATACATACATACATACATACATACATACATACATACATACATACATACATACATACATACATACATACATACATACATACATACATACATACATACATACATACATACATACATACATACATACATACATACATACATACATACATACATCGCACACATTGAATACAATCAACATTTGATTGATATGTTTTGATTTCACACGTTTTAACGGTTTAATATACGGTGCTTAAGTGTTAAAGTTTAAATAACTTTTGAATGAACCGTCCGATTTTAAATAACTCGGTTTCGTTTGATAGAATTCAGCAGTAATTTTCAAATAATAATAAAATGTGTGATGTTTTTTATTGAATTAATTCTTAAATGTTACAAAAATATGTTTTAAATACTATTTTTTCACATTTCTTTATGTAACTTTCAAACTACAAGTCCAATCATCATGAAATTTGGAAGTTAAGGGTTTGTAAGGCTCCTCTCTCATATGCAATCAATTTTGTTCAAATCGGTTAAGGGATCTATGAGATAATGAAGTCCCATATTTTTCGTATTTTTATACATAACTTTTCAACTAAAAGTCCGATCAAAATGAAATTCAATAGCGACCAATGGGACACCTAGACCTTTCATTTGACACTAAGAACATTAAAATCGGTCCAGCCATCTCCGAGAAAAGTGAGTGAGATTAAAAGCGTCACATACACACACACACACACATACACACACACACACACACACACACACACACACACACACACACACACACACACACACACACACACACACACACACACACACACACACACACACACACACACACACACACACACACACACACACACACACACACACACACACACACACACACACACACACACACACACACACACACACACACACACACACACACACACACACACACACACACACACACACACACACACACACACACACACACACATACACACACACAGAAAATGCTCAGTTTTCGAAACTGAGTCGAATGGTATATAACATTCGGCCCGCAGGACCTTCTTTCCATTTCCGGTTTTCCAAGTGATTTCTATACCTTTATACTATATATTTATATAGTAGAAAGGCAAAAATCGTTTGTTATCGATATTAGCTGCATATACGTCATAAACGAATAAAACGTATGGTTACGTTTTATTTCAATAACACGTATATTCGTAGTGAGTAAGGTAAAACAGTAGTTCTAGTGGAAGAACAGGCGGTTTTGACGTTCTTTTAATAGACTAATCTCAAGTTTTTAGTCTTGACCTTGAAATGCGGTCATACATATATATTAATATTTTTTGAAACGATGGTTCTACAATTGATGAAGGGACGGTAGGGGAAAGAAATGAAAATTTTTGGTGAAGGAGGGGAACAGCGGAAAGGAAAGAGGGGGGGGAGGATATTGGCAGCTACGCTTGACAAGTAGTCATTTTGACACTTCGTTTTGTCTGGAAGGTGCATGAGTCGAACCAAGCTATGATCTGAGATTATAACCGGATTTGAACCCACAACACCCGCCAGGGCATGTGGTTCGCTGGTACTTGTACGTTTGAACCATAGAGGCGCTGGACAAAAGGAGACCGCAAAATCCACTTATCAAGATAGCGACGCGTTTGGTTGGGTTATCGACACATATTGTGCCTCTTCCTACATCATTGCAGATTACCACCGAGCGAGAAGTTTTTAATCTAACTGGTTTTTACTGGCAGGACGACGACACTATGCCGGCCCGTTCTTTTAATGCAAAACAGTGAATTACTCATATTTATTAAAAAAAAGTTATAACATGTTAAAGTTGAAATCGGCAAATTCTTTTTATTAGCGAAAGGAAAGGAAAATAGGCTGAATTTAGAAACTGGCCAAAAATACCCTCCCGTACCCTACATATGGAACAAAAATCATCAACATCGTAAGCAATGCACGTATCGTAGTCGTAAGAGTTGCCTATATGCGGGCGTTTCGCTTCTCGCTTCACCTGCGAAACGCTTAAGGTGAAATGAGTCGTCATTGATTTTGTGAATTTTAAAAGGAGTTTTAAGGTTTAAAACAAAAATTCTGTTCATGAAAACATATTCTCTGTGTTTAGCAGTTTTTAGACCCAAAAGCAGGGTTCTGTTAATAGAAATGTAGTCACTGCATGCTTTTTGCCAATCTGAACAAAGGGAATATATTTTCATAAACAAAATTTTTGTTTCAAACAGCAATTCTACAGAAAAAGTGCCGCCGCAATCAATAAAAAAAAATTCATGTTGTGGTTTAGCATCTATTGCGTTCAGCTGTTGGGCAAAGGATTTTTCTTTACATTACCTGCATTCAAAATTGTGTTTACCTGAAGTGAATATCACCTTCTGGATTTGAGAATCACATTTTCCTGTTTAAATTTCACGATATATTGAACTTGTTTACTATGATGAAAATCACTGTGCAGTTGTATATATGAAACTCTGAAGTACAAAAAACAATGTATAAAGATTTTCTGTACTGTTTGAAATTCGGTCATAATTTAATTTACTAATGATACAAAATCAACATATCTTTGGTTTTCTTGCAAAGCTTAGCGAAGAGTTTTTATATATTAACATATTAACATATCAAAAAATTGGCAGCCTGTACGAATATTGATAGACAAGATACCACATGTGTCGCTCTTACAACATTTTGAAACTCTAAATTTAAAAAGAATAGCAAAATGAATACTTAAAGCCGGTCGAGGTAAGGTAAAAATTAATTTTATTGTTAGTTTTATCTTTAAAGTTTTAAAGTCTTGTATGAGTGACACGTTTTGTTTCTTGTTTATCAATATTCGTATTTTGGTGCTCTTACGTTGACTTCGAAACTTTAAAAAGTAGAAACCTGTAATTTTTTGTTTTTGAGATACAATTTTTCGAAGAAACCAAATTCCGAAGATACAATGGAGACGCACGATGTTTAGCATTTACTTGCAGTGAAATTGATATTTTTGGCACACACGATAGTATCCATCAATTTATTTGCTATTCCTTCAAATACATCAGAAGGTTCTAGTAGAGTTTCGGCAACATCATAATATTCGCAATGGAAACCGCTATAGAGTACAATAAAATTTGAGCTGAATTAAAAAAAAATGCTGAAAAAATACATAAAATGAAACAAACAAGTTGTGACGGCCTTCCAGTTGTCCATATTCAAAATTATCGACATTTTCTGCACCTAGGTAAGTGCAGTTTAAGCCACCATTTTTCTTCGTCTCCAGAAACAAGATTATGTTTTCAGTAAAGGGTGTTCCACATCAAATTGCACCACGGAAGAAACGCTGTGGAAAGTTACCTAATTGACCGATCCTTTTCAAACTTTCAGACAACAAAATATAACCCATAAGTAAGTCATATTTGTTTCATTCAACTTCAATACCATAACCGTATGCTCGCACCTTGCGCTTAAAAAAAAGCTTTGAACAACCTAGCTGCAGCTTCATCTGTACGGAAATCCATTTTTTCTTCATGTCTTCCTCAGGCTTGACCTCCTTGGGATGCTTCCGTAGTGCCTACTTCATAATAGCCTAGTATAGCGTTGAATGCGTTCATGTCCTTGGGTACAAAAGTGACTCTGTTGGCATCGTACCACTCCAATACGTCCTTTGAATATTGTCACGAAGGTAGATCCGGCCAGAATATCGTAGGGCTCTCGTGTTGCTTCGAATGAGAAAGCAGATGCTTCTGTAAACACTCCTTGAGGTAGATCTGCCCGTTTACAGTCCCGGTAGTCACGAACGGCACACTCCGTTTGCCACATGATTTATTTCTTAGCCAAATCATGAATTTCTTGGCAAACTATGAAAGTTTCTGCATTCTTACTTTCTCCGGAACATCAAACTTGTGCTGGGCGGTGAAGTACAGTAGACCCGGAAGTTGCCGGAAGTCCGCCTTGACGTAAGTCTCATTATTCATGATGAAAGTGTTGAGGATTTTCCAGGTGCTTGCGCAAAATAAATGTGTAAAAGATACACTCTAAACTACTTATACTCAAATTTTCAAGAGAAAATACCCAATGGGCAATTTTCTACAGCGTTTCTTCTGTGGTGCAATTTGATGTGGAACACCCTTTACACTATAATTTAATGAGTTGTTGTTCTCCGGCAAAACTTTTTTCAAGACACTTTGTTATTAAAATTAAAATGCAATAGTGATCAAAAAACTGACTTGAGTCACTTTTTACCCAATGATAATGGTTTAAGTTTTCTAATGAACCGCGTAAAAAGCGACTTGTCTGGGGACTAAAATTTTAAAGGAAAATCCATTGATCTTGTTTGTTTACGTTGTTACGGTAATTAATGGCAAACATAGCAACATAAATATAGCACAATTTCAAAGCCAGATTATATATTTATTAAATAGCAGACATTATTACAGTGAACTAGCGTTGCTTAAACTTATTTCGATAGGCGGTAACCCTAAGATATTATTTTTGCTTATGACGGTGGCCAGGCACACAAAGAAAATGTATTTTCAAGATTTTGCAAAGTATCCTGAATATCGGCCTGGACAAGTGAAGCACAAAATTGATTGCGGTTGTAGGCATCACTAAAAGCTGAAGAAATATAGTTCATCACCAAACTCAGCATCTGCAAACCAGTGCTATACTCCATAGTTAACTGGTTAAAATACTAGAAAAAGGTAACAGTTTTAAATATGAAATAGAAACTTGCGATGAATCACAATACTCACATAGTTCTGGCAAGTGGTTGCCGAGTAATAACAGGATTTCAACTGATTGGCTAGCGAAACGTAATCAAGCTTTACAACGGATATTATGTTTAATACACTGGGAAGTGTTGCTGCTACTGCAGCCGATTCCGTCTGAAGACATTGTCCCAACTTGAATAGGTGATTTGGTACATCGGCCATTTGACTAGCATTTCGAAGTGTGCAGTTTTCAACATTAGCCGTATAGGCCATCTGCTGTATCAACATCGTATAGTAATTTAAAATTGGATTAATATCGTTGTTCAAGGCCTGAACAAGTTGAGCCAAATCATTCGCAAAGATCGATGTAACGGCTGCTTCTCCTTGTGCCACAGTTGTATTGAACCAATTCACATTCTGAACGAAGCTCGACATAATCGTTTGATTAGCAGCCCAGGTCTTGTTCAAAGCTGTGTAAGTTATGTTCACCCAACCCATCAGATCATTCAGACCGACAAATATTTGACTGCGCGCCGTATTTAGAGTGTTATTGTAGGCGGTAAGCACAGCAGCTGTTTGTTGCGCGATTTGGCTAATTGTCACTAGTCCATTGGCTCCTACCGAAAAGGGAGCATACAGTGACAAGGCTCCACCAAGACAGCCCACAATGCACACGATCTTCAACCAATGACTGAACATTTTTGTTGCGAATACTTCCTTGCCGTATCAAGATCGACGAACTACTGATAATAGACACGATCATGGGAGGCATTTTTATATCGTTCGGGAAACTTTGGAAACAGTTGTCTTGTTGACGGATAACAACTGTTGTGACGCACGTGTATTTGTCTAGTTTTTCTAAAGTTAATTTTCCCTGTATTGTTAAATCGTGTGAATGCGAGCTTAGAGATAAAAGGATACTCGAGAAATCAATCGAAATTAGGAAGATGATTGGAATAACTATTCCAATCATACTTTCGTCTTCAAAAAAATCCAATTCTCTGCATTATGAAGCAAATTTCTTTCGATTGGCTAGGCTGCTAAAAGAAAAGTATAAAAGTATAAAAGAATACATATTTATTATATGTTTAAGAGCAAAAAAGAAACTTCAACTCATTTGCTTTTCCTGTCTTCTTGATGGCATGAAAATTTGGAACTACAGAATTACACACAAATTATATTGATAATCATATATTATTATAATTTTTATACATACATTATTGAACCTTTAAATGTTTTTGAACTTTCTTATATCAATTCTTTCAAAATCAAATCTTAAAAATAACGTTATCTTTACCAATGGAGTTATTTTGAACGGGTATGACCAAGCTGACCACAAAACCGTATGACCCATATTCAAATTTACAGGCTAGCGCTTGGTCAAACTGATGCTTTTCAAAGAGGAAAATGATTCGAAAAACTTGAGCCGAAATTCTGAAAATGATTTTGAATCCTTTTTTTGGCCTAATACATTAGAAATATGCAGAATCAGTGTAAAAAATAGTAAAAGTCATGTAAATTGAACTAGTTCCAAAAGATTGGTTTCAAAAGAATAGCCTTAAACTAAGAATTTTCGGGAATTGCTTTAATGTAATCTATGGATTATTCGTTATTTGTTCATTTTTCTTACCCCATAACAATTTTTGTTCTATAATAGCGGATTCTAACAATATACCAGGGAACCGTCTGAAAAAGGCGACTGGCACGTGGCACGACGTCAAGGTGACATACAGACGTCGATCCCGACGGCTTTCAAAAGTAGTACATACAGGGAATCAACAAGCCGTCCTTTTCATTGTATTTCCACCTACAATGACTCCATTTAATGAAGCATGTCTTCAGCTATTAATAGAACTTCTTTATTTGTCCAATGTCTAGACGAGCAGACTAATATTTCGCAAATTATTGTTTTACGTTGGTAAAGACGCAATTAGTTTTAGCTGTGTGGAAATATTTGGTAAATAACACAATGTGATTCCGTCCAGACAATTAACGATCATGTGTTGGTGCAGTGCAAGCTATTACAAGTATCGTATTGATAACATAATTATATACTACATCAATACATTCAACAGTGCATTAATTGGCAGTACTATTATTCGTTTAAAACATACATTTATAATTGCAAATATGATCACCTCTTTCTTATTTACCCACTGATCCACGTGTAATGCGTCACAAACGATTCGTGGAGCAATATAAAAGCCCAAAATCGGTTACACCTTCATCAGTCGGTTTTCTCCTGTGCTTGATCTGTTACTACAATAGAAAATGAAAATCTTCCTGGCTGTTATTGGGACTCTTTGTCTCGGAACTGTAATCAAAGCTCAAAGCACGGTTTCCATCAATGTGGCCGGTAACGTCACGCTTGGTCTAACAGCAACTAACGCCGCGATTGCCGCAATCAACAGTACCATTAACAAAGCAGACATCGCCATTTTGGGAGCATGGACCAATTGGGCCAATGTATTGATTACGAACCTGACCAGTATAATAAATCGATTCGGAAGCTATCCGAGTTCAATTAGTTCACCACTGTCTTCATTGAACAATACGATCACCAACTTACAAAGCATGCTCAACAGTTCGCAACCTTCTATGTTATTGGGCCAATCCATGCTGACAGGCCTGTACTCGAGCATTTATCAACTGGCACAGCAAACCGGTGACCAATTGAACGCAGCAGCGCAAAACATGTCCTCGCAAGCAATATGCACTAACGATTATTCAGTCACTTGTCTGCGAAAATACGGAGTCCAGTTGACGACTTCACCGGCCCTAATGAGCCGTTTCAACAACTGCCTCACAGCTGAAAATGCCAGGATTAGCTCCATTGGAACAAACATTACCACACAAATCAACAGCAGCCTCGCTACTGCTCAAACCTTTATCAATTTAATTTCCGTTTGTAACGTTCCCACAGCAGCCGCCTTGAACCAAAGTTGGCCCCAGTTTGTACCAGACACTCAATGTCTGAGTTCGGTAAGAAATCATACCACACACAAGGTAACAAAAAATTCTTAATTTAATTTTTTTATCTATCCCAATTAGTACCTAAATCAACTCACGTCCCAATCGCAAGTGCAATCACCAAGCAACATAGTGAACATTATTCAGAACACTCAGGTTCAAATGGTCTTCTTTAGAGCCAACCGTTGTGCCCAGTTGGCACAGTACGACATCCAGGATTCTATAACCCGCACACAGGCCGCTTTTACCAATTGCTTATACACTGGTTCCTAAAATGATTCTTAGCTAGAGTATTTTGAGTGGGCGGTACCCTAGAAACTAATATAAATTATAAAAGAAATATAGCAGACATTATACAAGTGCATAAAATGCATTTTTTGTTATCCTTTGCCTTATTATCTTATTACTTTATTATCTTATTGCCTTATTATCTTATAATCTTATTGTTTGTAGCGGAACTGTTCGTTTAGTTTCTGCCCTGCGTTTTTTGCAGTTAGCATACTAGTGACTTGGAAACCAACTAGGCGTATTTGCGACAGTCTTGACGATGCTGAAGCAATTTATTCGGCGTCAGCGCTGAAACAATCTGTATTCTTTTCGATTTTTTGCCAAGATTCTACCGTGAAATCGTCCATGTGATCGAGTAAACCACATCAACACTGGCAACTAGGATATTCTCCTCTGTACGTACTCTGCCATTCCTCCCAGTTGGCCTCGAGGTACGACGCTGGTCTAACAAACCAGTCGTCGTTTGTTCGAATCTCGGCTGGATGTGGAAGTGGCTGGCTGAATAGGATCGTATCACTAGTCCTGCCATTGTCCTGTTCTCACGACAACAGCTACGAAGTCTGTCATCCGGTGCATAGCACCTATAGCTTTTGCTTTACGTAGGTACTCTGCGAATATGACTCGGTCGTTTGATGTCCTATAGAGTAAAATTTGTATGAGAATTTCCCGCTGCGGCTTGAATGTTTCGCTTACCAGGCCAATTATGAAGATCATAAAAAGGATCATTATAAATTTCTACATTATAAAATTTGTAACGACAGCACTGTGGCATGTTGCACCGTCTTGTTGGAAGCAAAGGTAATCGACATCTATTTCATCAACACTAGGAAATATAAATAGTTAACAATCGAACATGCCGCGATAGCGCTCACAATTGACCGTCATCATACTGCCATCTTCATTTTAGGCCGTCTACAAATGGAGCCACAAACGACATGCCATTATATAGGCAATTTTACTATGAGGAAAATTTGTATATTAAAACACCCATGAACTCCCCAGAAACTTGCAAAACTCGAGATTGTGACAAAGGGCATCCGAGATTCACGATTTATGTACAACACAGTTTAATTTGTGGCAATACGAAGTTTGTCGAGTCAGCTAGTAAGATATATAAACCTTCTGAAAGGTGGGCCACTTTGTAGGAAGGCAGTTTTATGGCGGTCATCAGAAGGTTCTAGCGGAGCTCGTAGATTTATTAGCGGCTTTATGAAATTGGTTATGAAAACCGCTAGAGGAACGTAATAAAACTTAAATTACTGCTTGGGCTTCGACATGTCGAATATTATGAGTCGAATTTTCTTGAAGGTTCGTAGTAACTTTGTTTAGGTACTTTGCCATACTACCGCTACGCTACCGAGTATCGTGATATGACTTCCATCTTAACTTTGGAATCGAGAAAACACATTTCCCAATTCAGCCGCCCGCTCCGAATCACACGCCGTCGTGTGCTGCTCTTTCCCTGCAGTACAACCGCTCACTTGGTTGAGGAATCGTCAACCCGTCAAGACCCACCCCTAACACCGAAACAGTTGCTCAAGGGTGACAAGACTATTCTATGTTACTATGCTCAACTGTCGCATGAGTGCCTCCTTCCCCGTTAGTATACGGCCTTAGTGTCTACCGATGGATTACCCGATCTCCTCTAAGGTTGCTCGTATTCCAAGGCTGGTACCACGAAAAAATAAGTGTACGTATTGTTGGATAATATGTTAAGGACTCCTAGGAGGTCTATTTAATACCTGCAGGTATGCTAGGCATCAATGTTACGCATTAACCAGTCGTTCACTAACCTAGCCATAAAACACAATTACAAATACAACAAAATTGGAAATATATTTAGCAAAAAATACACATAATTGAATTTACTAGCACGAGAGATTATACATTTATTATACAGCAGACATTATTACAGTTTTAATAAAATGAAAGAAATTTTTTTCACTGTTAAATTCCTCTATTATTTATTAACGACAGATACGTATTACGTCTACGACTAGCAGGTTTCGTCAGTGACTGTTTTCGAAGATACTGATGTAGCCAGCAAGTTTTAAGAGAAATACGTATCTGTCGTGAATAAAATAATAATAGTGAATAATAGTGAAATTAAATTGTGAGAAAAGTTTTCTTTCATTTAATATTCGTATTCCACTAAGAAGTTCATATTAAACTATATAATTACAATAATCTAGATTTGTTCGAATTTGGTCGATGGTTCAAATGACAAGACGGTAACCACACAAATTTACTTTCACTCACGACGGTGGCCAGGCGCACAGCGAAAATGTATTTTCAAGGTTTTGCAAAGTATCCTGAATATCGGACTGAACAAGTGTAGCGCAGAACTGATTGCGGTTGTAGGCATCAGTAAAACCTGAAGAAATAAACTGCATCACCAAACTCAGCATCGTTAGACCTGCATTGTACTCTGAATATATTTGGTCAAAATACTAAATAGTGAAAGAAAAATATGTTTTAGATATCCGGAAGAAAATAATAGCTAATCGCAATACTCACATAGTTTTGGCATGTAGTTGCCGACGGATAACAGGATTCCAACTGACTGGCTAACGAAACGAAATCATTCTTCACAACGGATATCATGTTGAGTACGGTGGGAAGCGTTGCTGTAACTGCAGCAGACTCTGTCTGAAGGCATTGTCCCAACTTGAACAAGTGATTCGGAACATCGGCCAATTGACTGGCATTTTGAAGCGTACAATTCTCAACATTAGCCGTATAGCCCATCTGTTGTATCAACATTGAATAATACTGCAGAATAGGATTGATACCGCTGCTTAAGGCCTGAACAAGTTGAGCCAAATCACTCGCAAATAGCGAGGTAATGGAAGCTTCTCCTTGCGCCACGGTTGTGTTGAATCCATTCACGTTCTGAATGAAATACGGCAAATCAGTTTGGTTTGCACCCCAGGTCTTGTTCAAAGCTGTGTAAGTTATGTCCACCCAGCCCATCAGATCATTCAGACCGACGAATATTTTATTACGGGCTGTATTTAGAGTGTTATTGTAAACGGTAAGCACTTCAGCAGTTTGTTGCGCGATTTGGCTAATTACCACTAGTCCATTGGCTCCTACCGAAAAGGGAACATACAGTGACCAGGCTCCACCGAGACAACCAAAAATGCACACGATCTTCAACCAATGCTGGTTCAACATTTTTGTTGCGAATCCTTCCTTGCCGTGTCAAGAACGAGTAACTACTGATAATAGAGACGGTCTTGGGAGGTATTTTATATCGTTTCGAATCTTTTGAAGCATTTGTTTAGTTAACGGATGACGATTGTTGCATCATAACATGTATCCGTATCGTTATGTATTCAATCTTCCATGTATTGTTAAATCATGGGACCTGTGAGTCCAGGAAAAACATTACGTATTTTTATGGCTTATACCGAGAAAACTCTAAGGAAATTGGGAAGTTGATCTAAATAAATATTGAAACACTTTGTCTGCAAGAAATGCCCAAATATCTATGTTTCGGTGTCGATTTTACAGGCCACAAGTATTTCTGATCTATTATAAAATCTAACAATATATTAGCGTATCGTCTTAAAATGGCTACATGCTGTGCACAACAATCGATCCCAATATGGCGTTTGCAGTCATGGATGGTTTTCAAGGTTGGTACATAGTCACACAGGTACATAACCGTCCTTTTTTATCATATTCTGGTGTACAATGAATTCGATTTATGAAGCTATCTTGTTTATTTGCTTACTGTCTAGACCGGTAGGCTAGACTTCCCAATTTTACGGTGATAAAGACACGCTCAATTTTATCTGTGTGAACAAACTCCGTATGTATAAAAATATGAATTTGTCTAAACAATTTACGATCACGGAACAAGCTATTACGAGTAACAAACGGACAATACAATTACATGCAACATCAACACGTTCAATAGCATGCCAGTCGACAAGTCTAGTATTTTTATAAAACAAACATTTATGATAGCAAATGTGATCACCATTTTCTTATTTACCAGCTGGTCGACGTGTAATGTGCCAGAAACGTTCCACAGAGCAATATAAAAGCCGCCCAATATCGGATGGCCACTTATCAGTCAGTATTCTTCTGTGCTCGATCTACCATAAAGAAAATGAAATTGCTCCTGGTTCTAGTAGGGACTCTCTGTCTCGGAACTGTAATCGATGCTCAAAGCACGATCTCCATCAATGTGGCCGGTAACGTTACGCTTGGTCTAGCGAGCCTCAACAGCACGATCGTCGCAATCAACAATACCATCAACAAAGCGGATATCGCCATTATTGGAGGGTGGACCAATTGGACCAAAACGTTGATTACCAACCTAACCAGTCTAGTGAGTCGATTCGGAAGTTATCCTAGTTCGGTTAGTTCTCAGCTGAGTTCACTGAACAATACAATCGCCAACCTGCAAAGCATGCTCAGCAGTTCGGGACCTTCTATGTTATTAGCCGACTCCTCACTGGAAAGTCTTTATGCGAGCGTTTACCAACTGGCCGAGCAAACGGGCAGTACGCTTAATGCCGCAGCACTTAATATGACCACTCAGGCAACAGGCAGTCATTCAGCCTCTTGCTTGCAGAAATACGGAGTCCAGTTGACGACTACGCCGGCTCTAATGAGCCGTTTCAACAGCTGTCTCTCAGCCGAAAGTTCCAGAATTAGCTCCATCGGAACAAACATTACCGCACAAATCAACAGCAGCCTCGCCACTGCTCAGACCTTTATCAATTTGCTTTCCGTTTGTAACATTCCCACCGCAGCAGTATTAAACCAAAGTTGGCCGCAGTTTATACCCCAGACTGGATGCCTGAATACGGTAAGAAAATGCGTACAAGGTAGGAAAACGTATTTAGTATTTTTATCTTCCAATTAGTACCTGACCCAAATCGCCTACCAATCGCAAGTGCAATCACTGGACAACATAGTGGATATTATTCAGAACAGTCAGGTCGAAATGGTCGTCTTCCGAGTCAATCGTTGTGCCCAATTGGCACAGTATGACATTCAGGATTCTGTGGGCCGCACGCAGGCCGCGTTTATCAAATGCTTAACTACTGGTTCATGAAACGATCTTTAGCTCTAATAATTTGAAGTAGGCGGTATCCTAGAAACTAACTTAAATTATAAAGTAAATATAGCAGACATTATACAGTAGCATTCAATCTAATTTTTACAATAATTCACCACCATAACCCAAGTAGTAACAGAGCCTCCGATTGATCTGAGACGGGCACAACATGCTCGCCTCCACGTTCTAGAATTTCTAAAGAATTGCTAACGGCCGATAATGATATCGACGATTTAGTTCCCCGTTGGGCATCCAGTTGCTATGGCATCTAGTTAGAGGATTTCAAATCAATCATCGATTTCGTATACTGTCCTGTCCATAGCTCCAACTAGTATCTCATCCATAACGATGAGAAACTGCAGTGGTGATAATATGCAATCCTGTATCACACCAGTAATGACCCTTATAGGATCGGACAAGACGCAATTTTGCAACATCTTGAACGAGAACACCTCATACTGAGCTTCGTTGAGATGAAATAGCTTATCTGGAACTCCTCTACGTCTAAGTGCGCAGAATGTTTTCGCGCTGTTTTATAGTTAACGAACACTAGCAGAAAAGAATTCGTAGATCTGAGAACCTGTAATCTAATGCATCTAATGCATAAAATCATGAAAATCGGTTCAGTGGTGTGAAACAGCAACTAAAACATAAAAAGCAAAGCCATGGATATAAACGCCTTTAACCCATTAAGCCCCACACTTTTCCCAGCAGGGATAGAAAGTTGAAACTTTCAGGAAAATTCTCTTTTAGGTCAACTAAGAAAAAGCTGCTGACATGTATTTTTAATTTTGACCCTGTGTCCCGCAACGCTACGTTGCGAAAACGCAACGCTGGGCGTTAAGGGTATACCGTTTTTGCATACCTTCATTATTATGCATACAAATGCTTCATACTTTTTTACCGTTAAATCAAATTTGGGATTTTTTTGTGATATTGAGTATTAATAAAGATTAAATGAACGACTTAGAGTATTACATGTTATGTTTTATGATAGATATCGAAACATTTGGGTTGGAGACCAACTTTGCACTAGTCGCGTAGTATGCAGTTTGAATGCTAAATGCATGTCATCGCAGATGATTAAATGCCAGCAACACGTTCCGGATAGGTTGTAACATTAAATTTGGGTCCATGAAACTGTCGTTGCCATCACTCAATTCCTCCAGATATTCCGGAGGCAAAGGTACTTTAACAATTTTCTTACGCTTTTATCACAACGGCTTCTCCATCTGCCATCAGTGTTTGAAGTTGCGAGTTCTATGTTATGTAAACTTTTATAATGTTTTCGGAATATTTTAAATAAACGAAAGATAAGATTTACATTCATTTGTTTACTAAAAAGCAACGACATCAAATGAAACACCTCAGCGAACGAATGAAAACAAACGTTCCCGTTGCAAATTTTGAATTTCGTTACTTCCTAGCGTTGCGTTTTCGCAACGCAAAGCTTTAAACCTATCTTAAAATTACAAAAATAATCAAAATTATGAAACAAAGTTTTTTTTTGGCAAGCAACCGATTCTTACTAACACTGATTGATAGGTCAGGCGTTAATAGAGGTAAAATCGAGTTTTATGAGCATTTTTCCTTAACTATCTTAAAAATAGCAAAACCTGTTGTATTGTCACACCTGTAATTATGTTACATGTAACTTCTGACCTTTGAGCAAAAACAGGTCGATTAGATTTTTTCCAATCTTTCTTTGTTTCTCAGGGTCCAAGTTGATATCTTAAACCGGGCCTTCTCTAGAATCGAATGAAAGGGGGGAGGAAATGGGTTAAGAACTTGGCCCTTCTTTATCGACAGACTTCAGACTTCGCTGAATTCAACATATTTTTTCAATCAATCAATAAATAAGTTTGATGGTTTCATCAATAGAATAATTTTTATCAATCAAATCAAATCGAAAAACGTAATCCAATATTGAGTTTTTGGACGTTTAAAATTTCCCTAACATAAACATGTTAAAAATCCAAAAATTTGTTTCTCACCGTTGCACACCTATCAATCGGTTTTGTACTGCGCTTAGTCTACGCTTACAAAAAAATGAAATTCTTCATAGCTCTTATCGAGACTCTCTGTTTCCGAAACTGCAAATCTTAAGCCACAATCTCCGTTACTGTGTTCTAATGGTCATCCACACCAGAGCGAACACGGTCAATTGAGCTAATAGATTAATTGCCAAGCAAACCAGGCAAGGGAATCAATGCAGTACGTATCCTAGTGAAGTTAATCCCCAGCGGAGCACAATGAACAATACTATCACCCACTTACAAAGTATGCGCAACCCCTCAGGTTCAAGTAAACTGTTGTCCCAATCTTCCCTGATGGACTTTTACTCCAATGGCAATCAGGTGGCAGAGCAAATGCAGCACTGGTCTGAAAAATTATCTGTGCATTGCCATTAGGGAGAACTTGGCAAAATACCGACAAGCAAGAAGCCAGTTGACAACGATCGTGAGGAGTAAAAAGCGCCCAAATAAGGACATAAATCGTTAAGAATTAGAACAGCTATTCCGAGCTAATGACACACACAAGTTTTACGAAAAGATAAACCAATCTCCTAAGGGCTACACACCGAAACCTGACATGTATAGTGAAGGGAGAATCTAATCACAAACGAGCGTGAGGTAGTTGACAGGTGGAAGCAGTTCTTCGATGAACACCTCTATTGCAGGAGGAGGCAAAACGGAAATTCTTTACGGACCATGGAAGATTGTAATGTCCCAACACCTGATCTCCAAGAAACCAAATGAGAAATCGGGCTGCTGAAGACCAACAAAACCGCTGGCAAGGACCGCCTACCGGCAGAGCTTTATAAACATAGCCGAGAAACGCTAGCAATAGCACTACACTGGGTTATTTCCAAGATTTGGAAGGAGGAGAAGCTACCGGAGGATGGAATGGATGGAAAGAGTGGTTTGTCCCATCTACAAATAGGGTGATCGGCTCGACTGCTGCAACTATCACGATATAATGCTGGTAAACGCCGCCTACAAGATAAATACTTTACCTAAAAATAAAAATAAGAAAACTTATCCAATTTAATTCTACTATGTGTATTTTATTCACGACAGATACGTATTTCGCCTACGACTTGCAGGCTTCCTCAGTGTCTGTTAAATACTTTACCAGATTTTTACCATCCGACAGAGCTTGCAGAAATGACGAGAATACAGCGTGTCCGCGCATCACATCTTTATTGATTTCAACGCAGCATAGGTACGATACATTCAATCGAGACCGGATAAACTGATCAGAGCTACATCGATAGAGATCGAGAGATGTGTTTCGTGTGTCTCGGGGATACTATCGAATCCCTTCGAGATGCGGCGAGGGTTAAGGCAAGGTGACAGCTTTTCCTGTATGCTGTTCAACAATCAACCCGTTTGAGGCGGTGATCCGTCAAGCGATCATCGAAACGAGAGACACGATTTTTACCACGGGTAGCCAACTCCTAGGCTTTGCAGATGATTTTGACAGGAACTGCGCATCAGTGGAGAAGATCTACGCCAGACTGAAAACGGAGTTTAGGAGAAATGAACTAAAAATAAAAGCGTCGAAGACCACATACATGAGAGGAAGAGGTACAAAGAAAACAAACGCTTGCCTCCCACGCACGGTAACCCTTGACGGCGGCATACTAGAAGTGGTAGATGAGTTCGTGTATTTGGGATCGCTGGTGACCGCGGACAACAACACTAGTAAAGAGTTCCAGCGCGGCATTCAAGTGAGAAATCTGGCCTACTTTACCCTTCGCAAAGCACTACGATCAAAAAGCACACGCCGCCGTACGAAGCTGACGATGTACTAAACCCTTATTAGACCAGTAGTGCTTTATGGATTTGAAACCGTGACGCTGCTCACGGAGAACATACGCTCCCTTGCTGTGCTAGAGCGAAGGTACAGCGGACGATATTTGACGGAGTACAAACTAAAAGCGGAGCGAAAGTCAGTAGGCGACGTTGGGCCGAACATATCGTAAGGATGCCTGACGACAGTGCGACGAAAACACTTCGCTTTGAAAACCTCACCGGTACCAAGAACAGGGGGCCGTGCAAGATGACACGACCAGGTCGAAAGTGATTTGCAACTTCTAAGACGACTGTGACGACTGGGAACAAGTTGAACGAAGATAACTGCATCAAACTGCACGAGTCATCCCAGCTCTAGACTACTTACGACGACGACAACTGATAATCTGGAATGGAATATACTTCGGAACTGCAGTATCGCAAAAAAAAGCGTAAATAACTGAATTGCTGTATGTTTATGCTCGTCATCTGCTTTATAAACAAAGTTTATGTTTTGCAGCAGCGGATTCAATTCTCGGAAATAAACGACGTATCAAAGTCATTATTAACTGTTTGCAACATTTATGTAATCTGATGAGAGTAAAATGTGACTTAGGAAATCTTTGATCGTTTGCTATCATTAACCCTTTTTTAGATTTTGCAACTTGCTCCGGTCTAATTTAACACCGACTAATTGTCGGTTTCTTAAAACGCTTAAAACCCATTATCAGAATGATAAATCTTCAAAAACAAAAAAGAATTTCTGTTGCTTCAGAAACTACGTCCTCATATCTTGCAGCTTAATCGAGAGATGATTACTAATTTTGAAGAGATTCAAAAATCTCTGAAAAATTTCTAAATTTAATAGCGTCAATACGACTTTACCACCAAGTTTATCCGACTGTTTTAATTGTTTAGTTTTGTCGCAAATAGGTTATCAAGAGAATAATCAAGACTGTAGTTTTCTAGCACTGCAACACTGATATTTTTGGCCTCGTACAAATAGAAAGCAACGAATAGTGTAGGCCAGGGCTTCGGCCGATCCTTTTTTTCTACCGCAGTCACACCAACGCGCATTCCAGTTCACACCGTCCGTTTAGTGGTGGCATACGAATACTATGCATAACGTAACTGGCAGTTTGCTCAGTCAAACGCCGTTTGCACGCAGTAGAACGAACGCTAAACCTTTTTAACATTTTCGTTTCGATCAAGTTGCCTTTACCGTTTGGAGCAGCGAATGACTGCAAAACAGTCAAATAATTGGCAGTCACAACGCTAACGAAAAGCAACCGCACTATCGTATGATTCAATACTACAAAAAAAAACAACCACTACATGTGCATGGAAGAAGTCGGTCGGACTCCGTCCAATACAAACGAATATTTTGCTTGCGTCAAACCGACGTCCGGGTGACAAACTATTAGTGTGAGCAGCCGATTTGGAGACAAAAAGAGAAACGAAAAAAATACGTCACTTTATGCTTCCAGTCAGTTTGCAGTTTATATTCTCAAAGTGCAAAGCAAAACGGGAGATCGACTGTTTGCTTTTGCTGAGATGCCTCATGAATTGTAAGACGGCAGCAGCGCAAGCGGCAGATTGACTGGATTCAAAAAACAGTCAAATGATCGTTCGAAAAGCGCAGGTTGAATGCGGGTAGCATACGCATTCATGGGAATCACATTCAACTTGCGATCCCTTTTCAAGCCCTGGTGTAGGCGTATGAACTATGAACTGCAGGCACTACCTAAAGATATTCCCTTAGCAAAGGATCTAGTGCAAGTATAGTGGGCTGGTCACGTCGCAAGAATACCGGACGACTGTGCAGTGAAATCTATTCTCTTCAAGATCTCCATCGGATTAGGAATAGAGGAACCCGTGCTAGATGGCTCGACCAAGTTAAAGCCGATTTGCTTGTGTCAAAACGTTCAACGAATTCGCGGCAAGTAGCCCATGACCATATACAACGGAGAGTAACTCTAGATACCGCACAAGCCATCCCGGCTCTATGCTGCTAAAGAAGAAGGAGGAAAGTTTTGTTTATTTAATGCTCCAGTTTATTCAAATGTAGCCGAAATGGAGCCCCCCTCAAAGTGGCGCTTCAACCAGCTGCTTGTTTTGCTTAAGGGAAGCGCCGGCCCTGCTTACAGTGTTTAGGAGAAATGCTCCGGACATAATAAATATGTGCAAGGTTGTAAATGCTGATTATTTTAACTTGATGCAAAGCCGAAGAGAGAATACAATTTATTATATAGCAGACATTATTACAGTAACCTAGTTTTGTTAAGCTTTAATATGGTAAAACGATAAATTTATGGTGTTTTTTTTTCTTATGATGGTGGCCAGGCACACAATGAATATGTAGTTTCAAGGTTACGCAAAGTCTCCTGAATATCAGATTGAACAAGAGCAGCACAAAATCGGTTGCGGTTGTAGGTATCATTGAAAAGTGAAGAAATATACTGCACCACCAAACTCAGCATCGATGTACCAGTACTATGCTCCAAATACAACTGGTCAAAATACTATAAAAAGAAAACAATTAGAAAAACCAATCTAAAAATCACGATCAACTCCAATACTTACTTGTTTCTGACACGTGGTTGCCAATGAGTGGCAGGAATCTAACTGATTGGCTAAAGAAACGAAATCAAGTTTCACAACGGATATCAGCTTTAAAATGGCGGGAAGTGTCGCTGTAATTTCGTCCGATTCCATTTGCAGACAATGTGCCAACTTAAACGCATGATTTGGAACATCAGCCATTTGGCTGGCATTTCGAAGCGTACATTTCTCAACATTAACCGTAGAGGGCATTTCTTGTGTCAACATTCTATAGTACTGTAAAATAGGATCAATTGCACGGTCTAAGGCCTGAACAAGCTCACCCAAATCATTCGCAAATATCCAGGTGACGGAAGATTCTCCGTATTTTACAGTATTATTGAGTTCTTTCAGATTCTCGACAAACCCGGGCAAATTAGGATATTTTGCACCCCAGGTGTTATTCAAAGCTGTGTAAGTTATGTTTATCCAACCCAACAAATCATTTAACCCGACGAAGATTTCATTGCGAGCAGAATTCAGAGTGTTATTATAGGACGCAAGCACATCAGCGGTTTGCTGCGCGATTCTGCCAATTACCACTAGTCCTTCGGCTCCGACGGAAATGGGAGTATACAGTGACAAGGCTCCTCCAAGGCAGCCAAAAATGCACACGATCTTCAACCAATAGTTCAACATTTTCGTTCGTGATTACTCGTTTGCCCACCGATAAACTACTGATAACAGGGACGCTCACGTGAGGCATTTTATATCGTTTCGAAACAGTTGAAAGCAGTTGTTTGATTAATAGATGACAACTGTTTTGACGCAAATATATTCGAATCGGGTTTTTTTAATTCAATCTCTCTCTCTCTCTCTTATTTTTAAAACGTAGGCTTTATTCTGATTGAGATTCTTTCAGTTCTCATGGACATGGATTTCATCAAGAATATTCGAGGAATCCATCGGAATTAGAATGATCATCTGATCAAATATACTTTTGGGTCTTCAAAAATGTCTCTATTCAACAATTCTATCTCGCATCCATTTTCATCTTACCATCTTTACTTATCGCGACTTTTCAGTCGCATCACACCATATAATTTACGATTTAGGATTAAGACTTTGCATAGATGGATTTTGTATACAAAAAATCCGGCTACAAAACAGTTACCCAAGTGACTGTTTGTAAAACAATATGACTTTTAGTGACCAGCACTAAAGAAATCGCCAAGTCGCAGAAAGTGATTCTATCAGCGCTGCCGCATAATGCATTTCTGATGCATAAGCCAAAGGTAAATGATCTTTCTTATATCACTTACAACTATGCAACTATCGTGTAAAAAATAACTACAAACAGACCCAAAACACATGCTGCTCCATGATGGTAACGTTGAAAAAAACAATCCATGAATGGCTTCCTGGGGGTTTCACACAGATATATCAAACAGCGCTTTGAATTTTGTTTGCACTAAATACAAGCTGTTTTTCTTTAACCAAACACAAACTTGTTTATTTGTTCTTCTTAAGTGTACGGAACTTCCGTAAAATTTAATTCAATATTGATTTTAATCAGATTTTTTTGATTTACGTAACTTATTCGATTTTGATATTTTTTTGATGAAGGGACGGTAGGAGAAAGAAATGAAAAAATATTTTTTTTGGTGAAGGAGGGGGAAGAGCGGAAAGGTGAGGAGGGGAGGGGGGGATATTGGACACGTCGCTATCTTGATGAGTGGGTTTTGCAGTCTCCTTTTGTCCAGCGCCTCTATGGTTCAAAGGTACATGTACCAGCGAACCACATGCCCTTATGCACGACTTATGCACCTTCCAGCATTGGACAAAAGGTAGGAGTCAAAACGACTACTTGTTAAGCGTAGCTACCAATATCCCCCCCCCCCTCCTCACCTTTCCGCTCTTCCCCCTCCTTCACCAAAAAATTTTCATTTTTTCCCCCTACCGTCCCTTCATCAATTGTAGAACCATCGTTTCAAAAAAATATCAATATATATGACCGCATTTCTAGGTCAAGACTAAAAACACGAGATTAGCTTTTTCGATTTTGTTCAGCTTTATTTTGTCTTATAGGTAACCTTAGGTGGATTGATCATTTATTTTAGAATCTAATGAGAATGAAAAGGGTAAGGTGTTTCGATTAAGGAACGCATAACAAAGAGTACATTTAAACCAGATTTGTTCTAAAACAAATATTTACTACCACGAATTTCCACCAATTTGGTATGTACAAGCTGTTCAACGTGACATGCGTCACAAGCGATCAACAGAACAATATATAAGACACACAATCACCTTTGAACGCTCATCAGTCAGTATTTTCCTGTGCTTGGTCTAAGATTATAGAAGATGAAATTTCTCCTAGTTCTTGTCGGGGCTCTCTGCCTCGGAACTGTAATCAAAGCTCAAAGCACAGTCTCCACCAATGTGGCCAACAGTGTTACGAACGGTTTAACGGCCGTCGACGACAAAATCGCAACGATTAAAGCCTCGATAAGCAATTCGGATACAGCCATTGTAAAATCATGGAGTAAATGGGTCAACAAGTTGATCACCAGCCTGTCCAGTCAAGTGAACCGCTTCGTAAAGTATCCTAGTTCGGTCAGTTCTCAACTGAGTTCACTGAACAATACGATTGCTCAATTACGGAACATGCTCAATACCTCAGGACCAAGTATGTTGCTGGCCCAATCCTCGCTTGTCAGTCTCTACTCGACCATTTACCAAATGGCAGAGCAAACCGGCATCATCCTAAATGCTGCTGCGGTTAACATGACCAATCAAGCAATACCCAGCAATGCATATGCAGCGACTTGCCTGCAGAAATACGGAGCTCAATTGACAGCTAAACCAATTGTGATGAGCCGGTTCAGTAGCTGTCTTGCTGGTGAAAATGCTAGAATCCGCTCCATCGGATCAGATATTAATAAACAAATAAGCAACAGCCTCGCTATGGCCCAAACCTTTATCGAGTTGCTTTCGATTTGTAACGTTCCTACGGCAGCTGAATTAAGCAAAAGTTGGCCTCAGTACGTACCAAAAACGGAATGCTTAAATTCGGTAAGGAAATGCACGTTACCTAAATTATATACATTTACTTATTTTTCTTTTTCCAATTAGTACCTAACCCAAATCGGTTCTCAATCGCAAGTACTGTCACTGAACTATATAGTGGATGTGATTCAGTACAATCAGGTTCAAATGGTCGTCTTCAGATGTAATCGCTGTGCCATGTTGGCATCGAATGACATCCAGGATGCTGTGGCTCGTACACAAGCCGCCTTCAGCAAATGCTTAGTAACCGGCAAGTGACTTGATTCTAATATTTAGTGTATTTAGCCCAGGATATACTATAATAAGAGGAATATAGCAGACATTATACAGTAGCAACAATTTTGTTTTTGTAGTAACCCATTTCCAACTACTATGGTTTAAATATTATTAAAATATAAATGATTAATAAACTGTTATTTCATTGTATCTGGTTACGTGTTCTGTTTTTCACAAACTACAAAAAGCAATCTATTTATTCGAACCATCTGTCTTCTACAACTTCTAATTATTTCAATATCAGTTTTGAGAGTGAATCAGAAAAAATATTTAAGTAATTGATTTAATTTCATTTAAAATAATTTATCTGACCACAACGTCTACGTCTAGAGCAATTAAAATCAAAAAGGTTGTTGGTACACACGATTGAACAAGCAACACAAGCTCATTTTTGTCGTAGTCGATTAGTCGAAAGTCCGGGCGAAAAAATATAAATGTAAATAATAGGGTAACGGCACTAGTTTTCGCCAGGGCACCAGTTTTCGCCACCGTAGGAGTTCAAAAGTGTTTTATTGATATTTGGAATGCCATAATTAGCATAACATTTTCAATAATTTAAACATAGTTATGTACTGAACCAATATAATATGACTCTAATCCCTAAATGGTAATATAACTCAAATAGGCATTATTTTTAGTTGGAGTCGTCATATTGAAATGATTTTTACATGATCCACCTTTCGCGATTGCATTGGCGAATTTCAATGGACCGTTCCTAAGTACATCCCGGGAACCGCTGATGCGATTGTTTCTCAACGGAAATCCATTCTGTTTTCACTATTCAACTGATAATTAATTTTATTTTTCGGAAAAAATATAAATATTAATGAATTTTCAGACTTGAACAAGATACTAACTATCCTTCTGGGGGTGGCGAAAACTGGAGCACAGAAATGGTCGAAAACTGGTGCCTCATTATGCATCACAAATTTTACATTTACTACGACTTTTTCAAATATTAAGTTTTATGCTGAAAATGTTGCAAAAATGTTTCTGTTTAATGTAGGCTAAACGTGAGGAGACACTGTCTGATTGACGACTTAGGGCCCTAAAAGAGACCTTCGGCGTCCACCCCGGAACATCTAGACCAGGTGTTGGGGTTTAAAACGGAGGCTCTAAAGGCTTCGTAAGAAATCGCCTAAGTCAGGCACAGTCTCACTCAATAAATGGTAACATCCAATTGAAACAGCCTGTAACGGAAAAACCGCAACGAAAAAGACGGCAAAAAGTCCGCATTAAACACATAACCTCTTAACCATAGAGCTTGCTAAGCCCAGTGCAAAAGGCTGCAAAAACTTATCGTTTTTCACTCAAACGTATGTTTTTTTACCGGGGTATAACTGGGGGAAAACAAAAACAAACGTGTAAAATCAATGTAAAATCTAACAACAGCAACAACAAACCGCGCGTCGATGTGTGCGTACGATAAACGTCAGCAAGCTCAATTCTCGATCGTACATCCAAAATTATACCACCCTCGACTGCACGAATAGGTGGTATCCGATGGTGATAACAGAGGGTGAGGGAGACAGGAAGAGTGGAGACAAGAGGAAAGGAGGGGAGTTTGTTTGGGTTGATCGCAGTGAGGAGAGATCGTCTTGAGACAGTTTTTAAGTCGTTATCACGCTCGGAAGGGGAAAATGGTAACTCCCTGTCGGTAGTCTCGACGTGTGCAAAGTATCATCAAATATGCCTGAAAATCCAGTGTAATCCGGACCGCTACAACGTTTATAAGGCTGAGTGACCTATTCAAACGCCAACAAAATTCGACGAGCTGGAGTATCCAGTGTTAACAACAACGAGCGGAAAATCCCCGGGTGCTACCAGGTGGGCCAGAGCGAAAGCGTTCGAAAAGTTTATTTCAATGACAAGTCCGTCGAGGCAACCACGTGAACTGCATATTTCGCGACCAGGACTAGATTTGGCGTCACTTTACTCGCCACGGATATCGTGGTCCTCTACTAAGACATCATCCTCCGGAATCATCCTCGAACTACTAGCGGTTACTACGATCGTCCAGTAAGCCACGGGAATTTCGATCAAGAAAGGCCATCCAGTGGCTCCTCTCCCTGCCTTCGACGTTCATCAATAGACCCCAACATGTAATGTCCAGCGCTGCATTGATGCAATGAGGGTAAATAGACAGGTGCGGAGAAGCGCTCTATTAGTATGCGTACAACTGCCATTCTCACACAAATACATTCAGGTCCTTCAATAACTGCCATACCAAACCTATTTAAATAGTGACGTAGTTATTTTTTGTTTACATTTTTAACTTCTCTAATACCAAGAAAATGTATCTTCTTCCTCACCTGTCTATTTATTCACATTGGCATCGCTGAGTCGGTAATAAAAGCTTTGCATGTATGTAAAGGTACCAGTACACTGTTTGCTTTATCGTCAAATTTTCTTCCTGTCAGAAATTGGGCAAATTTTGGTATTTTACAGACATATTTGTCTCGCCCAGCACACTGTTTGTCAAATTTGATGTCAAAAATTAGATCTGAGACGTTACCCGTGTTACAAAACCGAATAAATATTGACATATTTTGTGGGGCCAGTACACTGTTTGCAAAACAGCATGGAATTCGTGAGATTATCAAATACATTCGGCCCGAAAATGTTTGCGCCAGCAGATTTCTGTGCAGATCAAACAGATCAAATAAGCAAAAAAAAGTACGCTCGGAAAGTAAGGCTATTCATTTAACAGGAAGCTGAATGCCATTTTGATTTTTTTAAACAAGTTTTAATACGGTCATTATTAATAATTCAAAATAATTAATACAAATTACTGCGGTATGAAAAAATGCAATTTATATAATTTCAATTTCTACATTTAGTGATGTCCGGTAATTAAAATGGCGTCGAAACAGGAAGCATTTCGAGAGCGCGTTGTACACTTTTACGAACTGCCACTGAAATCTCGGCAAAAAGTATACGGTACAATATTTAAAAAGCGAATATGTTGCGGGTTCGACAGTTTACCATATCCTAAGATGCCCAACAACTATTCGCAAGCAAGGTAGTGGAAGTGGCATCAAACGGAAGCTCCGCCGAACAGCCGATTACGAACCGTTTTGAAATGTACACTAATCTTTTTTCAACAATGGACGATGTATCTTTAATTGCGATAAATCAGATCTTCTTCAAGTATCTTTGTCTTTTTTCGACAGCTTAAGAAAAAAATTCCCAAATTTTAGTTGTCACCCGTTAGAGCCATAAGTGTAATTTTACAAGTAAATGATTTCGATAAAAAATTAAATACCATGGGTCTCCATTGCATTTTCACAACTATGAACATATCTTGAAAACAATGCATCTCAAAAACAAAAAATTATACTGCTCAGAATTTTTGTTATGCTATATGAAAATTTATCTTAAAACTAATTAAAACTAGAGAAATAATTTAAATCACTTATGAAACCATGTTTATATCAAACAAATATTCACAAACAGATTATAAGCACGTGCTGCACCATGATGATGACGGTCGAAAAACGATCCATGAATGATTCTTGGGGGTTCCATACAGGTACATCAAATAGTAGTGCTTTGAATTTTGTTTGCACTCAATACCATCTGTTTCCCGGTAACCAAATACAAACATGGCTATTTGTTGTTATCAAGTGAACAGAGCTTCCCAAAATTTAATTCCACATTGATTTTAATTAGGCTTTGTTTTTAATTCCATCCACTTAAACAAACTTGGCAAGTGACTTATTTGATTTAGACTTACATTTATTGATGCAATGATCAATTTAAACTTTAAATAAATTGATAAATCGTTCCAATAACAATAAAACAGGTCAGAAAAATAAAGTGTTGTGAGTAATAAGTGTATGAAAAGAATTTATCTTACATCCGTTTAATCCAGATTTTTCCTAAAACAAATATTTACTGTCACAGATATTTGTTATTTACAAACTGAAAACATGGCATGTGTCACAAACAATCTACATATAAAAGACTCACAATCACCGTTGCACACTCAGTCGGTATTCTTCTGTGCTTGGCCTACGATAACAGAAGATGAAATTCTTTCTAGTTCTTTTCGGGGTAATCTGTCTCGAAACTGCAATCAAAGCTCAAAGCACAATCTCCGCCAATGTCGCCAATAGTGTTGCCAATGGACTAGCGGCCGTCAATGAGAAGATTGCCACGGTCAAAACATCGATAAGCAGAACGGATACAGCAATTGTGAAATCATGGAGAAATTGGGAGTCATGGAGAAACCGGCAATCTTCTAAATGCTGCTGCGCTTAACATCACCGAACAAGCAATACCCAGCAATGCATATGCAGCTACTTGCCTGCAGAAATACGGAGCCCAATTGACAGCTAAACCAATTGTGATGAACCGGTTCAGTAGCTGTCTTGCTGGTGAAAATGCTAGAATCCGCTCCATCGGAACAGATATACATAACCACACAAATCGACAACAGCCTCGCTATGGCCCAAACCTTTATCGAGTTCCTAAAAATAAAAAATAAGAAAACTTATCCAATTTAATTCTACTATGTGTATTTTATTCAATGACAGATACGTATTTCGCCTACGACTTGCAGGCTTCCTCAGTGTCTGTTTTCGAAAACAGACACTGAGGAAGCCTGCAAGTCGTAGGCGAAATACGTATCTGTCATTGAATAAAATACACATAGTAGAATTAAATTGGATAAGTTTTCTTATTTTTTATTTTTAGGTTTCGTATTCTACTAAGACGCTCCAAAAACTTCAGACTTTATCGAGTTGCTTTCGATTTGTAACGTTCCTACGGCAGCTGAATTAAGCAAAAGTTGGCCTCAATACGTTCCAAAAACAGAATGCTTAAATTCGGTTAGGAAATGCACGTCGCCTAAATTATTTACAAATGCTAATTTGTCCTTTTCCAATTAGTACCTTACCCAAATCGGTTCTCAATCGCAAGTGCTGTCCCTGAACTATATAGCGGATGTGATGCAAATGCTTAGCCACCGGCTCGTGAATTCATTTTCAACTGTAATATTTAGTGCCAACTATGCCCTATAAAACTAACATCGATTATAAGAAAAAATATAGCAGACATTACATAGCAGTAACAATTTTGTTATTACGGTGGTCCGCTACCCAGTATCATAGTTTGAATCCTGAAAGTAATAAAAAAAGAACATTTTTTCCAAATTATATTCCACTAGGGTATCACTACAAAAATTTGACAATTATTGCACACCACCCAACTGTTGCACACTTCATAGTGTATGCACTTTTTCTCGACGGTTTATTATGTTACTAGCTGACCCGACAAACTTCGTATTGCCACAAATTAACCTGTGTTGTACATAAATCATGAATCTCGGATGATCTTTGTCACTATCTCGAGTTTTGCAAGCCCCCCAGTGGGCGGCGCTTCCGATGGCGGGTCACCGGCAACACTCGCGACCGGCTCGTCCTGAATGATCTAGTGTTACTATAGATAGTTTTTGTGGTCTTGTTATTGATTAATGTTTTATGGAAGAGTCTCGAATTTCTCGAGTTGGATTAGTTTTTGAGTTTCGCAAAAATTTCTGTTTTATTTGTATGAGAGTCCATATCCCCCTACCACAGGGGTGAGAGGTCTCTAACTATCGTAAAATGAATTCTAGACTCCAAAATCTCCCACATGCCAAATTTGGTTCCATTTGCTTGATTAGTTCTCAAGTTATAAGGAAATTTGAATTTCATTTGTATGGGAGCTCCCCTCTTAAAAGGGAAAGGGGTCATAATACACCACAGACAAAAAATTCTGCCATCTAAAACTCTCACATGCCAAATTTGGTTCCATTTGGTTGATTAGTTCTAAAGTTATGAGCAAATTTGTATTTCGTTTGAATGGGAGCCCCCCCCCCCCCTCCTGAAAAGGTAAGAAGTCCTAATTCATAATGGGAAAAATGGTTGCCTCCAAAAACACCCACATGCCAAATATGGTTCCATTTGCTTGATTAGTTCTCGAATTATGAGGAAATTTGTATTTCATTTGTGTAGAAGCCTCCCCTCTTGAAGTGTGGAAGGATCCTAATTCACCGTAGAAAATATTTTTGCCTCCAAAAACCTCCACATGCCGAATTTGGTTCTATTTGCTTGATTAGTTCTCGAGTTATGGGGAAATTTGTATTTCATTTGTATTGGAGCCCCCCCTCCTAATGTGGGAAGAGGTCCTAATTCATCACAGAAAAAATTCTTGCCTCCAAAAACACCTACACGCCAAATTTGGTTCCATTTGCTGGATTAGTTCTCGAGTTATGAGGAAATTTGTATTTCGTTTGTATAGGACCCCCCCTCCTAAAGTGGGGAGGGGTCCCAATTCATCATTGAAAAAAAAAATTGTCTCCAAAACCACACATATGCCAAATTTGGTTCAATTCGCTTGATTAGTTCTCGAGTTATGAGGAAATTTGTATTTCATTTGTACAGGAGCCCCTCCTCTTAAAGTGGGGAGGAGTCCTAATTCAACATAGAAAATTTTCTTGCACTCGAAAACCTTCACATGCCAAATTTGGTTGCATTTGCTTGATTAGTTCTCGAGTTATGAGGAAATTTGTATGGAAGCCCCCCCCTCTTAAAGGGGAGAGGAGTTATAATTCCTCTTATAAAGAGGGGAGGGGTCTCAATTCACCATAGAATAAATTCTTGTCACCAAAAAAAACACCCACATGCCAAATGTTGTTCTATTTGCTTGATTAGTTCTCGAGTTAGGAGGAAATTTGTATTTCATTTGTACAGGAGCCCCCCCTCTTAGAGTGGGTAGGGGTCCTAATTCACCGTAGAAAATTTTCTTGCCCTCGAAAACCTTCACATGCCAAATTTGGTTTCATTTGCTTGATTAGTTCTCGAGTTATGAGGAAATTTGTATGGAATCCCCCCTCTTAAAGGGGAGAGGAGTTACAATTCCCCTTATAAAGAGGGAGGGGTCCCAATTCATCATAGAAAAAAATTTTGTCTCCAAAAACACACACATGCCAAATTTGGTTCCATTTGCTTGATTAGTTCTCGAGTTATGAGGAAATTGGTATTTCATTTGTACAGGAGCCCCCCCTCTTAAAGTGAGGAGGGGTCCTAATTCAACATAGCAAATTTTCTTGCCCTCGAAAACTTTCACATGCCAAATTTGGTTCCATTTGCTTGATTAGTTCTCGAGTTATGAGGAAATTTGTATGGAAACCCCCCCTCTTAAAGGGGAGAGGAGTTATAATTCCCCTTACAAAGAGGGGAGGGGTCTCAAATTACCCTAGAATAAATTCTTGTCACCGAAAACACCCACATGCCAAATTTGGTTCTATTTGCTTGATTAGTTCTCGAGTTATGCAGAAATTTGTGTTTCATTTGTATGGGAGCCGCCCCTCTTAGTGGGGGGAGGGGTCTCTAACCATCACTAAAACCTTTCCTGGCCCCAAAAACCTCTACATGCAAATTTTCACGCCGATTGGTTCAGTAGTTTTTGATTCTATAAGGAACACAGGACGGACAGACAGACAGACAGACAGACAGAAATCCTTCTTTATAGGTATAGATATGCAATTTGACAACCACTCCGGCTATACACTTTCATTATCCATCGAATGTTATGATTTTTTTTCTGTAAACCAAAGTGATTTTTAGACGTAATAATAATTGTTTTTACGTGTGTCTCAGCTTTCAGTTTCGCTTTCAACAAACGATTTTCTTGTCAAAATTATTGAGAATGATGATTTACAAAATTAGCTTTTACCAAACGTTAAATGCAAATAAACATGTTCTATCGGTTTCGTAGCATTGATAGAAACTTACTATACTCAATAAGTGAATAAAATTGGGACTTTATAACACAAATTGCCGATAAATTTGTAAGTTCAATAAGTGGCACAAAACTGTGGCACAACACTCCTTCCAATTTTATTGCACACCTGGTTTTCTTGCCCTAGCCCCTGTTTTTCTGCAACGCACGTTTGACAGTTCAGTCCTCTGCGGTGTTGCTTTTTGTTTATCAACGCAAGCGGTGGGTGCCGTAGTTTTCCGTATCGCGATTTTCCCCGTTTTTCACCGTTTATTGCGAGGTTTATTGCGAGGTCTGGGCAGCCTATGTTAGACTAACAAAATGACAGAAAAAAAATTATAGGTGTGAATAATATTTTTGGAGCAACACAAAGTGTACAGGGTAAGTAGCAATAGAGCTTTCCAGTTATGTGTGTGTTAGTGCTTGAAAATGAGGCAAACAACAACAGTAAACAAAAGAGATGCATTCTTTTGTCACCAAGTTACAGAATAATTTTCGTCTTCCGCTGGCTTAAATGACAGCAAATTTGAAAATGTGTACTTGAATTGGAAACAGGATATATCCCGAGCAAAGTTTTAGAGCAAATTGAAAACAAAATATGATATCTTGATGTAAGGGATTTTGAATACTCGGTGTGATTTCATTTTGGTCGACTTAGCGGTTAAAATATCAAAATTGATATCAAAAATTCCACGCCGTGAAATTAAATTGAATGCTACTTTTGCTATCAAAAATATCTAACGGAATACTAATCTTGCTGTTGCACAATATTAATAGGAAAGCAGAATTAGTTGTCATTTTACTATCATATCATTATCATTTTGCTATCATCATATAATTTGAAACACCCATTTTACTAGAAAAAAATTTATGTGAAAATACATTATCCCTCTAACGGGTAAGGCCGTCTGTAGACGGCCTTCGCTTTTGGAACTCCAGAGCCGCATACGAAATTTGTTTTGAATTGACAACATGCAAAATGAGTTCAGAACAGATTTATAGACATTTTGATATTAATATCACAAAATTCTGACTATGCATTCAAAAGTTATCATTTTTCAAAAACAAAAATTCCGAAAAATTTCGAAAATAATTAATGCGCGAATATTTCCTTTTTTACTTTTGATGAAATAGTACATCTAGAACAAAATGATTGACCTTAAAATTGACCCCCTAGAAATGAGCGCTACACGCTATGTCCGAAGGCACATATTATTTAACTTTGATGCACCTCAGATTTTTCTTCACAGGCTGTTAGTATTGATCAAAACAATGAATTTAAAAAAGGTCTTAAAATTTTCTATCTTGGGTTTTTTTAAAAATTCAATTTTTAAGTTTATATAGAGGTCATTTCCTCTCAAGTGATATTACCCGTTGTAATCGACCACCTCCGATTTCAACCAAATTTGGCATAAATGCTCATTTCAACCTCACATTCAATTTCCCAAAGTTTTGTACGGATTGATCAATCCCCCTTGCAGTACCGCTTCTCTATTTTTCTGAGATTTTCGAAAAAACTCATTTTTCACTGCATGTCACTGCAAGAGGGATTGATCAATCCGTACAAAACTTTGGGAAATTGAAGGTGAGGTTGGAATGAGCAATTATGCCAAATTTGGTTGAAATCGGAGGTGGTCGATTACAACGGGTAATATTACTTGAGAGGAAATGACCCCTATATAAACTTAAAAATTGAATTTTTCAAAAAACCCAAGATAGAATATTTTAAGACCTTTTTTAAATTCATCGTTTTGATCAATACTAACAGCCTGTGAAGAAAAATCTGAGGTGCATCAAAGTTAAATAATATGTGCCTTCGGACATAGCGTGCGCTAGTTCCGCCAATGAACAAAACTAATAATCGCTATTTTTCGGTTTGTTCCTCCAACATCAGCTGTTCCCCAACATGAGGCAAACAACATGTATACACGCGTACCAAGTCATCCCTGATTGGCACCTGTCTCGCTCCAGCTACCAGCCTACCACTTCTTCAATAAGTGATAGGTAAGCCTGAAGCGTACAGCAAAATAAACAATGGGGCATACCACAATAGTTCAAAATAATGGACGCAGTGGTGAGAGTACCCAACAGAAGAAGAAGTAAGATACACGCGTATTTCGGTGTTCGCAAGTATTGGTGCATGAGCTGTCAGAAAGCTCTATAGCTATTAGTGTATTTGGACAAGTTTAATTAAAAATGGGTTTATCACAGATGTGTCTGCATATTTTTCGTTTAGAGTGTATTAAAATGATAACACAGCTTGCAAGTAAGTTTTAAATTTTCATTTGTATAAGAATCGCGGTGATCATGGGCGAAAACTTGTGATAAGTCTGTTTTTGAAGATTTTTCGGCTGTGTGATATTTTAAAGAAGCTCACGTCACTCGGAATAAATGAAAGAATCATCTTTCGTACCATAAAATGATACAAGGAAACCGGTTCTTGGAAAATATTCCCCAAATCTAGTCGTAATCGCACTATAATAGAGCGAATTCGACGGGAACCAGATCAGTCCGGGCGTAAGATGGTCAAGGAATGGGAATTTCGCGGTCAACCACCATGAATACGTTGGAAAATGATTTTCAACTTATTTCTTACAAAAAACAACAGCTGCGCTAAAAAGCAGAAGGTTGCTAAAGCCGAAAGATGTCGGTAGCTGCTCAAGCGGCACGGTGATTATGAAATTCTATTTCTGGACAAAAAAGTGTTCCTACTACAGGATCACCACAACCAACAAAATGATCAGATATATGCAGCACATCTTTCTGATATTCCTCGGAATAAACTGGCCGTTCACAGGTTCCAGAATATTTCCTGGGTGATGGTATGAGGATGTCTCCCAAAATTCGAAGGTTCCGTTGCTGTTCATTGAACCTGGTGCTAAAATCAACACTAAATATCACACCGATAATGTTTTGAAGAATCATTGTCAAAAAACACTTCAAGAATGCACCATAATGCTTCCAACAAGATACGGCACCGTCTCAGCAGGCGAAAGCTACATTGGCTTGGTGTGAGGGCAATTTTCTGCATTTTTGTTCTTCTAAAGTGTGACCTGTCTCTCCACTTCTATGTATGGAGTTACATGCTGGGAAATGACTGTGGATACTTAATTGTTTCAACTAAGCTTTTGTTAAATCCTTCCTATTTACGAGTAAACTCAATAAAAATAGCGAGATGCGCCGTTATCGGCCTCAACCAAAGCCTGATAGAAGGCAAAACAAGAAAAAAGCTCATTTAGAAGTGCATGAATTGTGTGTGCAGGTGTGCACCCTGCAGATTCTTATGTATCACCGCCTACATTTTCCAGACCCCCGCCAAGAAGGCCAAAAAGAGCTTGAACTTCAGTGAGGCATCAGCAAATAAGTATAGCGAAATACTGAATAAGAGGCGCTATACCAATCTTGCATGATTTATTGCTCGAAAAAATGATAAACTTAGAATGGAAGGAACACTGATTTATGAAACGAGGGGGCGCCAAATCGACCACGACCGACTCCGGTCACAATAAAATAGGTGGTGTAAAATAGGACCTCCTGCGATAAGCAATCGGTTTATAAATATGTAAATTTTTGTTCGAATCAGAAAAAAATAAATTCCATTTTAATATTTTTCATTATTTTCAATAAAAGGCTTTGCTAAGATATTAAATTGTTTTGGAAAAATACGTTGATACATCCTACATTTAAACTGCTAACATTTAGGCACTACCTATTGCAAGAACGTATAAATGATTCGCAATGAGAACACGTTTATTGACTAGCAGACATTAGCTATAGTAGATCTTACATGGAATTATAGTAAAAGATAGAACATCATTAAATCCTCCACAAACTATTGCGGAGGCCACGAACATTGCATAAATGCATTAGTGAGGTTAGAAATGTTGTCCGAAATATCGGCTTGAATTAGCTGGCCGCAAAATTGATCACGAGATCTAGCTTCATCCAATGCCGCATAAAGTAGCTGATGACCGACAGACAGCAACATTGTGACACTGCTATGTTCTTGCCATATTTGCTCAAAATACTAAAATCAAATATTTCAATTAAAGCAACAGGTATCGATTGGAATATTTTTGTACTTACATAATTTTGGCAGGACTGCGCGTAAAAACTGCACAACTTCAGTTGGTTGACAAGTGATACTATCTCAGTCTTACTATAGGTGAACGCGGTCAAAATACTTGGCAAAAACTGGGTGACCGCAGCAGTGTCCAGTTGGAGGCACGTCACGTATTTGGCCAAAGAAGAGGGCACATTTGACATTTGAGTGGCATTACGCAATGTGCAGTTTTCACCTCTTTCCTGCTGCATCTGGGATACCAACGTGTTGTAGTATTGCATGATATTGTCAATGCCTTGTTGCAAACTGGAGCTCAACGACTGGAGGTTCCAATAGATTTGAGAAGTTATAGATTGGTCACCGTACATAACGGTCTGGTTGGTATACTGAACGCTTTCCATAAAACTTGCTAAATCTGTTTGATTTTGAGCCCAGGTCTTGTTCAGAGCCGTATACGTAATGTTAACGTAACCCATCAAATCGTTCAGAATAACAAACGCTTGATTGCGGCCAGTGTTGAGAGCGTTGCTAAAGGCAGTAACGGCAGGAGAGATCTGTTGTAATGCAGTGCTCATCGTTACCAGACCGTTCGATCCTACCGAAATGGCCGTGTATAGTGAGAAAGCCGCTCCAAGGCATCCCAGAATACAGGAGAACATCAACCAACGCTGCATCATTTCAGCTTCTGGGTTCTTCACGTCAGAAAACCGAGCACTAACTAATGACCACTGTTGTACTTCTGGGGTACTTTTATATCGTTCAATCGAGTGAATCAGATCAATTGATCCTTTGTTCGATCCTTCTACTGACGTTTCTGGTGTGAGCTATGAATAAAATGCGAAACATGTTTTCTTTTGTTTCTGGTGAATATCACGAATATAATCCAAACTACTGTTAAATTTTGTTTTCATGCTGTTGAATAGTCAGGACCAGCCGGTGTTTCTTGTTACATGCAAACATAAAACAGATGCTTGTTTTGTTTTTGAGAAAAGTTACAGCTATTGCAAATATTGGAAAATAATTCAAAGAGTCTAGCACGCGCAGGGAAAACCCCGATGAAGTTCCCATTTTTTAATTTTTCGTCTTTTTCGTGTTGCTAAGCCGAAAACGGTTTGTAAATTTATGTTTTCAAGACGTTGTCGAAAAATGAATCAATTAGGCTACAAACATGAACCTCGAACGAAATTTCGATATCGTTTATGTTGTAGAACAAATATGCGATACATCCTAACTCATAACAACGGACCATACATCAGCAGAACACCGCTGTTATAATTGTATACAATTATGTATGTTTAATCAATTCTTGTTTATTTTTAACTGTTTTCAATTTATATGACATATTATTATCCTATAACAATCGTTCAATTGATTACCTTCTCTACTGTATCAGGAAATACATTTACGCTTGCACAAAATTCACAAATTGAAATCATGTGACGGTAACCTCATGATAAAAGGCAGTATGAATTAAGTATTTCATACGGAGTGAAACGAAACCTTCACTCGAAAATCCCCCTTTCTGTTACTATAAATAATTTCAAAACAATAAGACCATTTTACTTTATCATGTTTTAATGACCAGTAAGGTACTACAGTAAGTAGTAACTCGGTTAATATTACCATTTAATAGATACAATTGCACAATTTTTAGTTGAAAAGTCTAAATTCTCGTTGTAACAACACTATGCTACGTACCGTATTTACTCATTGTGTTGTGACCCAGGCTTACCGTAACTGCTGGTAATTCCGCGCACTTAAGACAGGGAGAGTGTTATGATCTGTGTAAAAAATTCAAATGGTTAGATACAATAACCATAAATTCCGACCATCATCGGACAGGACTTTTAGTCATTTATATTAGAAAAATATAAAAGTTGATGTTAAGTTACAAAAAATAATAAAACAAATGCTTCAGCAGGTTACGTGTCAGTGCATATAATTCCGCTCACTAATTTTTGACTTGATTGTAATTTCGGTCAGACGTGTACATAATTCCGCGCACTATATTGCTATCGTAAATATCACATAAACAAAGTCCAGGAAAAGCCCATAAGCAAAATTAGTCCAAAATTGAAACAAGTACATTATAGGTTCGGACGTCTGATAGGGATTGGAACCATAGACAAACTGACTTAGCAACACAGACAAACAGACGTAACGTAACGTCCTAATAGCATACTAGGAAAGAGTATGAATAATCACACATGGCAACAAATATAATAAAAAATTGACTGCATTCATCACCGCCGATAGATTAAAATAGTATAAAAGCAGGAATATGGCTGAAGCTGAAATGTTTGAACAAATTTACTTGGATAGTTTCAAGACCGTAGATACCTTACATAATCACTACATTTTGAAATAGTAATAAGGCTTAGTAATATTATTTAGCTGTGATTGATCTCTTTTTTGCTTTTATTTTTTTATGTGTCTCATATAAACTTGACTTGATAGTTTAGAGAGTTTTATGCTCGCTTGTAATCCTGAAAGTACGTCATTTGGTGCTTTTCATTCCGTAAGGCACTGGCTGGAATCCCGAACATTTTCGCAGATTTCCGTATTGAACAGCTTTATGTGACTTTCCTTAACCTGTCTGCAAAGTTTAGTAAAGAATAATGCATATTCTGCTAGAAACTTTACTGTGTTATGAATTACAAACGCGGAATTATACACAACACTAATTTCTCTGTCCTTTATTCCGCTCACAACAAATCTTTAAACAAGAAAAATTAGCTTTTGCATAACTATTTCAATAAACCAACTAAATGTTCATCTATTAACCTTTGTGGCACGAACTAATTATAAAAAATACATTTTGGGCGAAAAAAAACCTTACGATAATTTAAACCTCCGCTTAGTACAGTTGTTAAAAAAACACTCGAAAATCATGTTTTGATCTGCATTCAATAAAATTGCATGGCCTTTGGTTTGGCCTGAGTAACGAATCAATAATTGTTTTATCAAGTTTAATAAAGTTTTTGACAATAATGTTAAAAGAACACGGTATATCATGATAGTAGTATACACATCAACGATGTTTTAGTGAAATTTTCTGTTGAAAAATCGATTTTTAGGATGAGTTCGCGGAATCGACTCGAATGCAGCAATTATCGAGGCATTACTCTCCTCAATTCTGCATACAAATTTCTCTCCTGCATTCTGTTTCTCAGACTGGGACAGACTGTTTCGAGAGGGACACTTCGCGACGGACCAAATTTTCACCTTGCGACAAGTCCTCGATACATTTCGGGAATTCAACTTGCAGACTCACCATTTGTTTATAGACTTCAAGGCGGCGTACGATTCAGTTTAACGAAATGAGCTGTGGCAGATTATGCTTGAACATGGTTTTCCAACTAAACTGATTAGGCTGATTCGTGCCACCCTTGATGGTTCAAAATCAAGCGTCAGGATAGCGGGTAAGACATCGGACTCGTTTGTGACGTTCGAGCAATTCCAGCACAAAACGCTGAAAAAAGGCCATTTTTGACAAGACTATTTTTGAATGGAATGAAATTTTGCTAATATGTTGGGTACCACGCAAGAACTCATTTTCCACTAAACTTAATTTTTTTCGTCAAGAGTAACTTTTCAAGTATGTAGAAATGAGAATACTTTTTTTAAAACATCATATCTTGAAAACTACTTATTTGATCAAAATGGCGTCAAAGGGAAAGTTGTAGGAAATTAAGTGTATTTAAAAAATAATACACTGAAGGAAAAAACTGTTCAAAACCATGATAAAAATTATAAAATGTCAATTATCTCTAAGACATCCCTTCCGATTTGCATAATTTTTTTAAAGATAGTTTAAATTATGCCCTAAAATCTGGTGAATAGCTATCGTTGAACACGATTTCGGATTTTGTTTAATTTTTGAAGTTAGACAAATTTTTCAAAAAGATCAAAATTTTATGTTTAAATTAGCCATTCTCAAGTTATTGCATCCTATGAGTAAATTTTAAATTTTCCAGTGGGTAAATTTTAAATTTGCAATAACTCGAGAACGGCAGGCTGGGTTTAAGAAAAAAGTTAATATGTGTAAATTTTGTTCAAAATTATGCGTAGAATTTGATTTTGTTTGAGTTTTACAAAAAAAATAAAATTTTGATATTTTTGGAAAATTTGTAACTTCAAAATTTTAAAAAAAAATCCGAAAAAGTGTCCATCGATAGTTCTTCACCAGATTTTAGCATAGGGGAGAGTAGTCAACAGTGAGACAACAGGAACAGTGAGACATCGGGAATAGCTTCGCCATAAAACATACAAGATCCATGATATTTTCCTGCAAAGTAAAGTTTGTGAATCTATATCACATAATACAGTTTGAGAAAAATTTGTTAATTTTTTAGTATATTTTTCAACAAAAGTCGTTTTTGGGGGGGTCAAAATAAATTTTATTGCGATCATTTTCATGTGATTTTTAACGGCAAATCGCATAGCTAATCCAAATTAAATTTACTACATGGCATCTCATAGGAATGAGAGATAAAAATAAAAAATATAAGACCATCGAATTGTTTGCTAACACCACTATTTCACTATTTCTCATAAAACATTCCTATAGGGAACAGTGAGACAAACAGATGTGGGTAATTTTCAAAAAAAAAATTTGTGTTGAATTGTAACTCAATCTATATATATTGATTGTAAATGAGTTCTAACGTATAAGTTGAAGGTCAGATAACCAGGATTTGACCTTTATATGAATATAAATGTAGTTGTGAGAAAAATCGGAATTTTCAATAATGCACAACAATAATGTATCCTTTATGCACAAAATAAGCAGTACGACCTCTAAACTATTCTTTGTAAACAAAAAATATGGTTTAAGTTTAATTCTAATATGTGTCTCAGTATTCAATACTCGTTGTCTCACTCTTCCCACCTACTGGGGAACAGTGAGCCAAAAAGACACCTTCACATTTGCGTTTGTAACTATTTTATCTTTTAACCAAAAGGGCTGAAACTTTTTTTCAGACAACTAGAAGGATATACCTTTCAAATGGATTGAAGACCTCGTTGGTAACTATCACCAAAAAATTTTTAAAATTTTTGGAAAAAAAGTGTCTCACTGTAGACGTCTCTCCCCTAATTTAAGCTATCTTGAAAAAAATTAGGCAAATAGGGGATGGTTTTGAGATAATAGACATTTTATAATTTTTATCATGTTTTTGAAATTTTTTCTTTCAGTGTAATTTTTTTCTAAGTTCCTACAACTTTCCCTTTGACGCCATTCTGATTAAATTGGTAGTTCTAGTATCGAAATACGCCATTTTGGAAAGTTACTCTTGACGAAAAAAATCAAGCTTAGTGGAAAAGGAGTTCTTGCTTGGTATCCACGACGTTAGGAAAATTTCATTCCAATCAAAAATAGTCGAGTCAAATCGTTTGGCTAGTTGAGCTGGAATTGCTCGTTAGGTGGTTTGAATCAAGGGGACGGACTCTCGAATTTGCTGTTCAACATTTCATTGAAAGGTACTATTCGAAGGGCAGGCGTGCAGAGAAGCGGTACTATCATCACGAAAACTCATATGGTCCTAAGGCTCGCGGACGACATCAATATCAAAGGTGTTAACCGTAAAGCTGTGGAAGAAGCGTACACGCATCTTAAGAAGGAAGCTGCGAGGATAGAGCTTATCATAAATTCTACCAAAACAATGTATATGGTGACTGGTAGAGAGCGTGGTAGCCCTTCGAGTGTTGGGACTGCGGTGGTGATAGATGGAGATACTTTTGAAGTGGTCGACGAATTTGTTTACCTTGGTACGTTAATGACATGTCACAACGATGTGAGCCATGAAGTAAAAAGGCGAATAGTGACTGCCAACAGGGCCTTCTACGGATTACCAAGCCAGTTGAGGTCCCGAGACCTACAACTCCGTTCAAAACTCGCGCTCTTTAAGACGCTAATTCGGCCGATGGTACTCTACGGCCACGAAGCGTGGACGTTGAAAGAGAGCGACTGACGAGCTCTTGGTGTTTTGAGTATAAGATTCTGCGATCAATTCTTGACGGCATTTTAGACGAAGTGTGGCGCAGGCGCATGAATTATGAAATTTACCAAGTATACAAAGATTCGGATATTGTGAAGCGATTAAAATATGGCAGGCTACAATAGGCTGACCACGTAGCAAGAATGCCGGATGAGGGGCCAGTGAAAACAATATTTAGCAGAAAACCCGACAGAGGCTGACGACTTCGAGGCAGACCCCGTACAAATTGGATGAGCACTGTTGACGAGGATGCTAGAACAGCGGGTGTCAGGGGTGACTGCCGGCAGCCTGAACACGGCTCCTGAATTCGGCATTGATTCGATAAGCGAATTGTCGCCCGTAAAGAAGAAGTGCGGAATAATGTGCTGCATGGAATTACCCGCAAGCACGGTACTAACAACCAACTTTTTTTGTTTCGTTGATAGAAGTTTGAAGAAGACATTTATAACTTTTGAGCTTTGCAAAACACAATACGAGAAAAAATGAGAAACTAAAATGATTTCTATTTTGTCAACCATCTTTTTTCTTTTTCAATAATTTAGAACATAGTTTTTCTGGCATTTCTATGCAGTTTTTCATCACCGTAAAAGATTTTGGGAGAAACTTTTTCTAGATGATATTTTTCTTAGATTATTGAGAAAAAGTGCCTAGATTATTGAGAAATATGACAGTAGAATTGTTGGTTAATAACGCAATTTCACTCTTTTTGCGTAAAACATTCTTTTTTTTTGAAACGATGGTTCTACAATTGATGAAGGGACGGAAGGGGAAAGAAATGAAAATTTTTGGTGAAGGAGGGGAAGAGCGGAAAGGAAGGGGGGGGGGGGGAATTGGTAGCTATGCTTGACAATCCGGTTATAATCTCAGATTACAGCTTGGTTCGACTCATGCACCTTCCAGCATTGGACAAAAGGTAGGAGTCAAAATGACTACTTGTCAAGCATAGCTACCAATTCCCCCCCCCCCCTTCCTTTCCGCTCTTCCCCTCCTTCACCAAAAATTTTCATTTCTTTCCCCTACCGTCCCTTCATCAATTGTAGAACCATCGTTTCAAAAAAAAATATTAATATATGTATTACCTCATTCCAAGGTCAAGACTAAAAACTTGTGATTAGTAAAACATTCGACGGATTTCACGCCAACTCGTCTATGGGGTTGGCGGCACCCTCTCAGAATTCAACGAAACTTTGTGTGTGTAAAAAGTTCAAGTAAATAAGAAACTTTGCACACTTAGTTTTTCCAATATTGGTCTAGACTAACTTTTGTAAAGAGCTTAATTTTTTCTCGAAGACTACAGGACCTACAAAATAAATATCTATGAGTGACTTTTAGAAAATATTTTGAATTTTCATAAAAAAAATACTGAAAAAACAAAAATTATTTCCCACACTGAAAAAAAAGTATTTCAAAAACTATACGATTTCCTAAAAAAAGCCACCTAAGAAATTGATGAGATTTTTTTTGGAGATAGATCATCATATGGCCTACAAGTCTTCCATACATTACAAAAAGGCCCAATTTAAGGTAAAATAGTTTTCCTAACAAAAGCCGAAAAAGGTATATAAAAATTTAGAGCACCTATAAAAAAATAATCTATGAGTGACTTTTAGAAAATATTCCGAATTTTCATAATGCCATCTCAAGACATCTTTTGGGAAACCGATTTTTAGTTTTTTATAGGAGTCTGAACCACTGCGACCATTAGATTTTTAGTTTTAAAAATGCTTTTTTTTAGTGTAGGAAATAATTTTAATTTTTCCAGTATTTTTTTATATTCAATGAATTTTTATATTCGGGATATTTTCTAAAAGTCACTCACAGGTCATATTTTTGTAGGTCCTTATAGTTTTCAGATTACATTTTTTATTAAAAAAAATTAAGCCCTTTCTAAAAGTTAATCTGGACCAATGAAGATTTTTTGGAAAAAAAATGTCTCACTGTTAGGCTTTTCCATACAGCAAAAACTATTTTGATATTTTATTTTGACAAATACGCTAAAATTAACATTAAACTGTCTAATTTGAACATTGTAACTTTTTTCTGTTATTTTTTTTCTTTTGATAAACTGACTCATAATCATTTTCGGTTGGAAAATATGCTTCTTGTTTTCGAATTACACTCGACAGGATATGCAACCACTTGACTATTTTGTGTACCTAACACTCAGTATAAGGCGCTTCCATTAAGCCGAGTAGATGAACGCCACCAGGCGCATCTGTCTAAATGGTTGGATGCAGTCGCCTGGTGCACGTTTGATTTTTCTTGCACCTTTGGAGTTGATTCTTTATAGTAACAATATATAACAAAAAATATTCTTTGAACATCACGTAAAATTAGGATGCATTATAGTAAATGTACAGACCCGTTTCATTTGTCTTCCATTAAAAGTTTAATTGTTTTATTCACTACATTAGAAACTTACATTACAAAAATAAAATACAAACTATGGATCAATTAGGTTCAGTACACATTTTAACAACTGTACCTGTGACAGATTCGCTCCAAAAATTCTACGTCAATATCCATATTACAATAAGTTCCATTATCAAGGAGCTGAAAATGAAATATAAAAGCAGATCTCCAGTGTTCTCCCTCCATCAGTTGGTTACCATCTGTGCCTGTGCTGAACTGCTGTAAGATGAAACTGTTTCTGACGGTTGTTGGAACTTTATGCCTTGCTGGCGCCATTCAGGCACAAAGTACCTACGATTTATTAGCACAGAGTACTGTATCACTCTATGTCGCCGGTAATACGTCGTTGGCCCTAGCGGCCATCAATCAAACAATCGCCGGAATCAACGCTACGATAGAGGCCGTAGATTTGGCAACTTTAGCAGCAGTAACTACATGGAAAAGCAATATGATGGCTAATCTTACTTCGCTGGTCAACCGATTCATTAACTATACAGGAACCATCGGTTATACAGCGCAAATGTTGAACAGTTCCATGTACTCGTCTTCAAATATTGACGACATTATGCAGCAGCTATCGGTGGCTTCAGATACCTATTCCATACCTACCATGTATAATACCGTAGTGCAACGACTAACCGAAACAGGAGATGCATTGATTCAAGCAGCTTATAATTTGACTAGTCAAGCTAGTTGTACCAACAATCAGTCGTTAACATGTCTTCGAAAATATGGTGCCAGCCTAACCGCTGCTCCCATTCTATTGAATCGATTCAATGATTGCCTATCAGCGGAAGTAAAGAAAATCGCAAACATAGGAGTGAATATCACCACCCAAATCAACAACGCTATGATTTCATCTAAGGGTTTCTTCGGTCTGATACAACTCTGCAATATCCCCACGGCAGCCGCAATGAATGCTAGCTCAACTCCAATGTCACCCCCGCTGCCATCAGTTACATGTCTGGAAACGGTAATTAAAAAAAATATTAGAAAAATGTTAATTAAACTAATATTTGCTTTTTCACAGTTTTTGAACTCGATCTCTTTTCAATCATCAATTGGTTGGTTGAACTATGCAATTTCCAGTCTCCGCTATCCAGTGTTGGCGACCATTACTTTCCGAGCTGACCGATGCTCCAAGATGGTGCAACTGGACATCTTAGATACAATTCCGCGAGTAAATGCTGCCTTCAGTAATTGCCTGGTGACGGGCAAGTAGTTAACGGACAGTCTTAACAGTAGTGTATTTTAATTAGAACACAATAATGATAACATCTTGACTCAATAAAGCAGACATTACTTAGTAGATAAGCATTGAAATATCGTGGTTTTAATTTAGAATTAGCAATAACTTTATGAAAATTATAGAACTTCTTATTTAATTTGTTTTGCAATGTAAATGCAACTCACTCTCGAATGTTGTTTAGATAGTATTTTCATTCGTGTTTTACATTTCGTCGCAAATTCACAACACTTGCAGCCAAAACTGACAACAAAATAACAAGCTGTTGTCATTTTTACACATTCACCTGATTAGAAGAACATTTTCCTAGAAAAAACTGCCGCCGTTTAAAGCCTCAAAAGACAGATTGTTCAATCTTGCGAAAGTCTTTACATGTCGTCAGCTGTGGGTTCACGCTGTCATCTGCTATCTGTCACGCTATCATTCATGAATATCTTTAGCTTAAAATGATACGGCAAGAGTCAGCACATCTATGCTGCTAGAAACAAATCGACCAAAACAACGCGCCCTCCATAGAAATGTCGACTCAGTTTTCTAAGTTTATAAAACTATATTTAGAAATCTATAGATAATGAAAACTATTGAGCAATTTTTATTTACATCACTCTTATAAACAGCTCGTGCATAAAAATGCATTTAATTTTAATTAGCCGGCGAAATGCATGAAATTTAATTACCGGGCCGCTTGCCCAGAAGCGGCAATGGACAGTTGCCACAAAAATAAAGAAAACAGGTAAAATTAGTAATAATGCTGTTAATGATCGAAAGAAAACAAAAAAAACAACAGTTTATTGAAGCAACTGGTAACAAAGGAATTGAAAACCCTCAGTAAAATTTCCTGTCAGACGCGAACTCACGGAAAAACCTAGGCAAAACACGACCAACCATTCCTTTTTTCTAGGCTTTTGAAGGCAATGCCCGACGAAGTCAAATCGTCACTCGACGATGCAACTGAAAGGACTCCAATTCGCTACAAAATTGGCTTCAGTTGATGGTGTCAGTGACGGTCAATTCATCCACGATGATCGCTTCAAACGTTTTTTAGGGAGTTTAAAGGTCATACAATATCGGCATATCATGGAGGCCCAGAAGAAAAGTTCAGGTTAAAGCTTTTAGTTCGGGACAAAATAACGAACTTCAATCCTTGTAAGTCTTGGTTAAATGATCCTCCTTTTTCTATAATGTTCCACCTTTTTCCTTTCACGACTTGTCCCGCCCTAGGGACACTATAAAACATCTTTGTTCCATTGCTTTCGTGTACCATTTCCCATCGTCTATTGGACAAACTACCGTCATAAAAATTATTCTAATAATACCTAACTTCATTATTGGTCAAGACTATCTTTGAGTCTTTTCTATGAAATATTGAATGAAACGTAATTGTCCCGCACTATAACCGCAGGTCGGTAAGTCTATCGATAAAAACAGAAAATCAAGTTTCGAAAGCAAAATATAGCACCTTTCCTCTAGGCATTGCTCTTTTTGATAGACGTCTAGCATAACTTATAGTTTATATTATAAACTATAATTAATAGGTTAAAAAGGTTGAATTTTTAAAACCGAATAAATTTTGAGTATAAGAAAGGTGTTTGTTAATTTAGGCCAAAATAGTTACAAATTAATTGAGATATTAGACATTTTTCTTCAAACTAAGCGTACATGGAGAAAATAGATACATATATGCATATTGCTCAATAGCTGTACTTTTATTCATATTACCATGGATACATACACATCGATACAGCCATCGATAAATCTTGAATGTCATCTTGAATATCAGACCTCACAAGTTGACCGCAGAACCCATTACGTTCGTAGACTTCCTGTTGGGTATTCCAAAGTGTGCTTTGAAGCAAGTATAACGACATTGTAAAGTAATTCCATTCTGACCACACTTGATTAAAGTACTGCCGAAAAAAAATTTGTTAACATGTAATTTGTTATTTGTTTACGTTTAAGTTTCAATTACCTCATTAATGCATGACGTCGATTGAGCGTTACAAATGCTCAGCTGGTTGTTGAGTAAACTTAAATCGATTTTAGCATAGCTAATTATATTTAGGAGATTTGGAACTATAGCTGTAACCTGATTCACCTCTACTGCCAAACACTGACCTAGTTTTTGCAAAGAATTCGCAACATTCGCCATTTGGGTGGCGTTACGGAGCGTACAGTTCTCTCCATTTGGACTATACGCAGTGCTTGATAGCATCATAAAACTTTGGAATATAGTATCCATCGATTGTCTCAAAGAATCACTCAATGAGTTCAAGTCGTATCCAATGTAATATGTGACTTGATTATCCGCAGATGCAACCGTAGAATTCATATAGGAAACCGAATAAAGCAAACTGTCCAACATTTGTTGACTGGACCCGTAGGTATTGTTCATTGCCGTGTAAGTCACATTGGCATACTTCAATAGATCATTCAACGCCGCGAAGACCTTCGTTCGAGCAGTGTTCAAGGTTGTATAGTGGTTGGCTACCACAGTTGATATGGTTTTCAGATTATTCGACATCGTAACCAAGCTATTTGCACCCACTTGGATCGACGTATAGTACGAATGTGCTCTGCCGAGGAAACTCAGCGCACAAACCAGTGCAAACCAACAATTCATGATAACAGCCGGTAGGTTCAGTTGTGCGTACCAGTCACCGACAAAATACGACTAGTGTTTTAGATTTCCCAAGCGTTCCTTTTATACCAACCATTTTGGGAGTATCAATAGCCCGTATTGTTCTAAGATGGCCGCTAGGGGAATTTTCATCAGTTTGCGAATAATGCAAACAGATGAAATATCCAAACACGGTACGACTTACAACATCGCATCGGTGTGAAAATGGAAAGGCATTGACATGAATACAACGCCAGCTGCGCAATAGCTGTGCGAATGCTAAAAATCAAGTAAAGATTTCTTTGAATATCATAAGAATACCATTCAATATAATTGAATATCATCATAGTATTTGGCAATAGTACCGACTTCAAATTAGTCAACGTAAAATAACAGCAACTAAATTCTTGAGTAATCGGTAATTGATTTCCGAATCTATCCAAACCGACCCATGCCGAATTCTTCGATTCGGCTAGCAACTTACACAATTAATCACTATAACCGAATATGTTGTTGGCTTATTCGATAGTCTATACAAAACAGAAAATTATGTTTAAGAAAATATTTTTCCTTAACAGCTAACAATTCACAAAAAGTCGGGACTTGAAAAACTTGCTTTTCCATTTTCTAAACAATCGAAACTCTTTCAATTTGTTAATTTTTGAAGCACTTCTCAGTTATGTGAGTATGATTTATGTGCGCTAAACTAAAAAAAAGATGGCAACCTAAGCTAAATATTTGTTGATAGAAGAATTAGAAGATAATAAAGAGACAAAAGTTAAAAGTCAATAGTAAACAATTGAGAAAAACATCATTAAACTGTACTGTATGGAAACCAGTGAAACAACCAACAATCCCAAGTTTAGTATGAGCTTTCAATGAATAGCATTGTTCTCTATAGCTCTGACGCCACTGCAGTTCTTCGACAAAGAAACCACATTCATAAAGTGTACCTAGAACTTTCCTTGCACAGAATAACGTGTTTTTGAAAAACAAAATAACCGATGTTTACTTTACTCATTACAGTACAGGAGGTTAACAATATTTTCATTCAACTACCCAAAGACAACATGTTTAGTCAGTTTTTTTATTTTACATTTCGAATATTGACTATGTGAATACGTATTTTTAGCATGGTTGACAACTGGGGATTCTAGTTCGTTAGAAAATTGTACATTGGTTATACCTGGATCGAGATATAATAGAGCAATTCATTAAACAACGACATGAAACATGACCTTTAAGTGTCGCTCTAAGTGTAATGATTATCCTTCCCAAAAATCCCCAAAATTATGACGTAGATTTTACTCAAGATGCTTTATCAAGATGTAACGTTCAGCGATCGAAACAAAAAGGAATATGAATACACCTAGTGTTTTATTAAAAATCCCTCTGAAGTTACTTTTGAATAAAAATATTCAATAACTTTTTAAATTATCTTATTTTCCTAAATTATGACATGCCTTATTATTCGACCACCTTACGGCCTATGTACCGCCAATTGGAATTGATTGTGTACATAAATAATTTGACAGGCTTATCAATTAATTTTTAGCAGTTGCGACGAAAACAGACAAGCAACTACACTCGATGCTTTGTTCGTACTGCCAGATGCAGCCCGGAGTGAAGAAGTTGGACATCGTGAGGCACTTCGTGTCCGCCGGAAATAACCGATCCGGCACATACAACATCCTCTCCCTTCTAGAGAATGGTTAAGTGCAGTAGAAGCTGAAAAGGGACATCAAGAGCAAGGTGCCCTCAGCGCCTTGGGGAGGTCGGAACTAAACAGTGAAAAAGTACCTCGCCAAAATGGACATTTTTAAGTGAATGCATCAGTCAAGGCTGGCTGAAGGCTGAAGGTGCTGGTGAAAGACATCTTTACGGCGAAGGATAACGAGACCTACTTGATGTTAGACGGCAACGACTGTCAAAGCACTGAGTACATTTAGTTCGAAAACAGACACTGATGAAGCCTGCAAGTCGTAGGCGAAATACGTATCTGTCGCGAATAAATATAGATTGTAGAATTTCAGGTACCGTATTCTATTAAGACGTTCCAAAAACTTCAGACATTACGCCCCACCAAGAAGGTAAGCGATGCCTTCAAATATATCTCCCACAGAAAGTTCCCAAAGAATGTCCTTCTGTAACTGACGATCGGCGAGAAGCGAATGTTCAAGCTGCTGTTCTTTCTTTCGGGGCTTGTGGTGAACGGGAATATATGCAGTATGAAGTGCATGCTGGAAGTTACCGCCTGGAGAATGTGGATTTTGGCCGCCCGACCTCGGCCCAATGTGCCAAAAGATCAATGGAGGAGATGTACCGGTTAAAAATAATCATTGTACTGAATACCGTCAACCCTTCTGGCGTCTCCCAGCTGCAAACAATAGAACATTTTCATTGTTTCATCGGCCATTACTAAGGTTCCGGATAACTACCGTCAGTTTACCCTTAAAGTTTACCCTTGCCATGAGGGTCAGTGCAGACTTATTGGCAATCAATTTAGCTGCGTTTGTGTAAGAATTTCGAAATTTATCTATAGTTGTTGCTTGTTGTTTGTGCTGGGACAGCTCTCTCTTCACCAAAGCCCAATACCGCTCGATAGGGCGTAACTCTGGACAGTTAAGTGGATTCGCCTCCTTCGGTACAATATGGACTCCATTAACATCATACCATTCCAAAACATCTTTGGCGTAGTGAAATATTTTTTGATGAACTTGGCTTTCTTCTTTATCCTAAAATACACTGCAACGCCATTCCGTTTGATGGCAGTGTAAAAAGACAATCCAGGAAGTGTTTAAAGTCTTCTAGGACATACGTTTCATCGTCCATTATAACGCATGGAAACTTCGTTAAATATTCGCGATAAAGCTTACGAACACGTGTTTTGGTTATCATTACGGTTTGGCACAGTCCTCACCTTGAAAGACTTCATGCCTTTTCGTTGCTTAGAAGTGTGCACGAATGTTGGCGACATTTTTATTTTACGAGCAATGGTATGTACAGAAAGATCTGGTCTCCTCCGTAATATTTGTTTTACCTTCGCTTCCTTGCGGTGGTTCCTCAGATCCGTTTTTGTTCCACTTCCCTTCTTCCAATCTGTTGTCAAGGGAGTATCGAACGATTTTAAAACACTGTGAACAGTGAACAGTTACTAATTAAGTTGTATCATTTGGTATGTAAGCTGTTGATGCAAAAAATGAAGGTTTTGTGCCTGCTGAAGAAGGAGTCGCTAAAGCCGATCCACTTCCGCGGGCTTTTCCCTTTTCGAAGAATAAAAAATAAAGATAGACTGGTGGTACCGATAACAGTGCTTGGAGGAAATCCAAGCTTTTTGGTAAGTTTTCTTAACGAGAGATTCGGATTTTCATTGCGACCGCTCACAACTGCTTTTCGCACCTCCTCTTCTTTCGACGCCATTTTACGCTGAGCGCTGGTAATATAAACAAGTGTTATATTTTCAGAAAGAACAGACATATGTCTACCACTCTGCAAAATATTTCACTCATTGTTAATGTATTTTCGAAGCTGTGTGTTTTTAGGGGCGTCCAAATTTTGTCGCGAACAAGCCGTAATTTGACTACATACGCCGTTTCCCAAAGATGTTCTTTTAATCGCGGTCCGTATTTGGTTTATTTTTGTAATGCATATGTTATCACCACAACTTGTTTGTCGTTAAAGAAAGAAACTTAGTATCTATTATCCAGAAATATTCGTGTTTCAGTTCCATATTGCATGCTCTGTTTCTTATGTTATTATTGCCGGAAATCAAATTTCGATTCAACTAGAACTACTCGTTTGAATTCGACTTGTCTGGAAAAGATGAGTAGACCTCTCGGTATACATGATACTCCCTCTGTCATTCACCAGACAGTAATACTATTATTTTGGTGATTCAACCACATATAAACTTGTTGATTTGTGACATTATTTCTGACCAATGCAATATAAAAATGGCGAGGTAAAGTTTGAATGATTTCACAATTTTCATGCAGCTTTAGCGAGTTAGCGGTTAGCGATTTCAAGGGATTATTTTTAGCGAAGCTAACGGTTTCGCTAACGTATTCCAAATTTAGCGGAAACGCTAACTCGGTAACCAGAATTTAGCTCTCCACTGTACTCGGTTCCGGGCTCCTCGTCGCCAAATCGCTGAGCGTCACGATACACGCAAGTTGGTTTTAGCCTAGTCATGCCATCTAGGCTGTAGCATTTTTTGGATGTTTTCAACATTCAATAGGCACACCAATAAAATCAATCGATACGTGACCATTTCTAGGACGCCGGGTCGTCCGGGACTTACTTACTTACTTATGTGTCCATGTCCGCCGGTCCGGCAGAAGGAAGTGATGAAATCGAGATCTCCACTGCTGTTACCCGCTATGGCTTTTACCTTACGCCAGGACAGGTTCTCGTCGACAGCCCGGATGTCGTTGGCTAAGCTGCGTCGCCATGAGCCTCTGGGTCTACCTATTCTACGCTGTGCTTCTCTGCAGACCTCGTTCGCTCTTTCCTCAAGGTGGGTCCGATCCACTTCCACCTATGTTCACGAATTTCCGTGGCTATCGGCCGTTCATGACACCGACGATGGAGTTCCATTGGTTATCCAGTTGTCAGCACGAATGATCGCAGGCACCGGTTAATGAATACCTGCAATTTTTGCGTTGTCCCCGCTGAGATACATCGCATTTCGCAGGCATACAGCAGTACGGATTTAACGTCTGAATTAAAGAATCAGACGTAGAGTGATCTGGTTTGAGCGCCAAATGTTTCGCAGACCTGCAAAGGCACCCCTGGCCTTCCTGATCCGTGTGGCTATATCAGTCCTGGCACCACTTTCGGGCGTTGTCTGGCTACCAAGATATTGAAAGGCGGCTACCTGTTCAACTTTTTGTCCCGCTACTGTGAAGTTGGTGGCATTGTCAGTGTTCACTACCATAGGCTTAGTTTGCGCTACATTGACTGTGAGACCCGCTGCCTGGGAGCTCTCGGAGAGCTCATCTAACTTGCTCTGCATATCGTTTCGGCGTTGTGCGAGCAAGACAATATCGTCGGCTAGGTCGTGGTCGAGGTCATTTAGCTGCTCCATCATTAGAGGATTCCAAGGCAATCCTCGATTTGGTCTACTGTCAATTGCGCCAACTAATATCTCATCCATAACGTTGAGAAGCAGAAGCGGTGATAAAATGCAGCCCTGTCTCACGCCCGCAGTAACCCTTATGGGGTCGGACAAGACGCTGTCGTGCAAAACCTTGCACGAGAACGCCTCGTACTGAGCCTTGATGAGATGGACTAGCTTATCTGGAACTCCTCTACGCCCAGGTGCGCCCCAGATGTTTTCGCGGTTGAGTCGGTCGAACGCCGTTTCGAAGTCAACGAACACCAGCAGAAGATAGTACTGGAATTCGTTGATCGGCTCCAATATAATGCGGAGCGTTGTGATATGATCTACACATGATCGGCCAGCACGGAATCCAGCTTGCTGCCGCCGGAAAATAGCGTCGATCTTCTCCTGGATCTGGTTGAGGATTACCTTACAGAGTACTTTGAGAGTAATACAGAACAACGTCATGCCACACCAGTTACCGCATTCAGTTAGCTCTCCTTTCTTAGGGACTAATATGGACCAATATGCCCTGCATCCAGTCTACTGGAAAAGTTGCGGTTTCCCATATATTGCTGAAAAGCTGATGCATCATCTGGGCTGACAAAGATGGGTCAGCTTTGAGTATTTCGACTGAAATACAGTCTATCCCTGGCGCTCTATTGGATTTCATACTCTTGATGGCTGCTACAATTTCATCCAGCGGTGGCGCCTCTGAGTTGACGCGATTAATTCGACGAACTGTAGGTATCATACGCTGCTGGTTTTGTTGGTCTGTGACATTTGAAACTCGAAAGAGTTGTTCAAAATGTTCAGTCCAGTGCTTAAGCTGTTCTGTACGGTCAGTCAGTAGCTGACCAGCTCTGTCCTTTAGGGTCATCTTTGTATTCATTCTGGCACCACTAAGGCGGCGAGAAATACCGTACAACAAACGGATATCACCATTGGTGGCAGCGGTTTCTCCTTGTTCGGCTAGAGAGTTAGTCCAGCTCCTCCCGTCGTTGGACACGTGCCATGTCGTTGGACATGTTCCGATTCGTGTCCATGTTTTCGTGCTAAAGATCGTTGCCGATTATCCAAAGAGATTTCTTCTTTCATTTTTATTAGCTGTTTGTGTTCCGGTACAGTAGGCTGTTAACCTAAGGCCCTTATCCCGCTGATGGGGCTGCCATCTTAATGTGGGCGGGAGCCACTGTGTCCCCTTTCCTGTTAGTGTACGACAACCGAGGTGGCGTACCCTAGCAGGAACCACGTGGAGGTAGGAATAGGAGTTAGTGAACAGAGGTTATGCAATGCACATGTTCACCCTTTGCCAGGTCTTTTCTGAAGACTGTTTGTCAATAAATAAATTGGATCGAGCTTTAATCACTTTAATTAAGTTTAAGTGTCCGAAGGTACTTATTATTTAACTTACATTCACCTCAGATTTCTCTTCACAGGATGTTAGTATTGGTCAAAACAATTAATTTAACGAAGGTCTTAAAATAATCTATCTTGGGTTTTTGACAAAATTCAATTTTCAAGGTTATTTAGGGGTCATCCCATCACAAGTGATCATATCGGTTGTAATCGACCACGTCCGATTTCAACCAAATTTGGCATAATTGCTCATTCCGACCCCACATTCAATTTTCCAAAGTTTTGCACGGATTGATCAATCCCACTAGCAATGACGCTGCTCCATTTTTCTCAGATTTTCGAAAAAACTCATTTTTCACTGCATGTCACTGCAAGGGGGATTGATCAATCCGTACAAAACTTTGGGAAATTGAATGTGGGGTCGGAATGAGCAATTATACCAAATTTGGTTGAAAGCGGAGGTGGTCAATTACAACGGATATGATCACTTGAGAGGAGATGACCCCTATATAACCTTTAAAATTGAATTTTGTCAAAAACCCAAGACAGAATATTTTAAGACCTTCATTAATTTAATTGTTTTGACCAATACCAACATCCTGTGAAGAGAAATCTGAGGTGCATGAAAGTTAAATAATAACTACCTTTGGACATAGCGTGCGGTACACTACAGGTATACCTCGATAGTACGTACAACTTTGCTTCGTTTAGCGTACGTATTACCGAAATGTACGTACTATCGAATCACAATTTTTGGTTCTGAAGCATTGTTGTATTATGCTTAATATTGCATGAAATTTGCAAATTTGCGTACACTTTTGAATAAACATATATTTTAATGGTATTGATTTATTAAAGCAGTTAAGTTTTATTTTTTTTCTTTTGGAACAATGATTTTCCCCTTTGTGAAGCTTGGAATGGAACAAATAAAGTGTTGCTGGAAAATGTACATACTATCTAGGCAAAATGTACGCATTATCGAAGCTACGTACTATCGAGGCAAAATGTACGTATTATGGAGGGTACGTAGTATCGAGGTATACCTGTACTTCAATGCTTCAATGACCATCCTTACCTAATTTCCACACTTTCAGTTTCACGGCTGGTCCCATTCTTATGGATCCTATCAACATCTTTGTTTCATTACTTTCTTCTAATGTAGGGGTTATTAATTGTAAAAAGTTATCGTTATGAAAATTCAAATTTTATAAAAAGCAAGCATTTTAGTTTGCGCTTTTTTCACGGGCATTAAATAATAGGAAACAAATACTCGCTCAAGTTTATTTCAGATAACCAAAAACCCGGTAGTTCCGCTATATTTATTATAATTTAGTCATTCGTTAACTGTGTCTGCGAACGATTATGTGATTGCGTCCTAATTGACAAGCAAGTTGAGAGGTCTCTCGAATAAAAATGGAAAATTGGGTTACAAAAATGAAATGTAGCTTTATTTTATGCGTTTATAGCGAAACGCGATAGACGTCTTAATTCCAGGTGTAAAAACATTGCTCCCAATTACAACTCAGTGGGTTTCGAAAATAGAATAAAATAGAAAGTATATCATATATTCCTAAAAGGTTCCTTGAAAATTATTCCACGACATGAGCTTTCATGAGATCTTTGCCCAAAGCCAAAAGCTGACATATTAAACTATGGATGAATAAGAAGTCTATGTATGTACCTAGATCTGTCGTCACGCAAGTGTGCGCAAATGCAGAATAGAATGAAATGAATTATTCGGTGGATTTTTCAAGCTAAGGCAATATTGTCCTCAAACTTCCAAGAGCCTCTGAATAGCTTTACTGCTTTGATGGTGTCGCCTTCAGCTGGGGAACCCCGCAAACAATGAACTTCGTTTTGTTATTTTTTTGGGTTATAAAAGCGAATCGATCCCCAGTTCCTGCTATCAATCGTTGTGCTACATCAGTGAAATGAACTACTTACTGGCACTGGTTGGCACTCTGTGCCTTGTGGGCGGAATCCAAGCCGATCAACTAACCGATACGATCAACAGTAACATAGCGGCTGCGCTTACAAGTTTCAATAGTTCGGTTGCAGCTATCAACGCCACGATCACCACTGCTAATAATAATGCTTTAAAAGCGTGGGCCAACTGGGGCAACACGACGATAAGCAATTTGACCGCTATTAATAATCGGTTCAAAAACTACTCCAATGTTGATCAAACATCCTTAAACAATACCATTTCTAGCATAGCTAGCCAAATAGCCTACGCGAATCCACAATTGATAGATACATCAATGTTTGACTATTACATTAATCCAATCTATCAGCAAATAAATGCCACTGGAAATCTGCTACTTTCAGCTGCTGCCAACATGAGCTCGGCGGTAATTTGCACCAATGATTTTGCTGCAAACTGTTATAAAAAATACGGAGCAAATTTAACCGCCAACCCGATCTTACTGACTCGTTACAATAATTGTGTCACAGCAGAAAATGTCCGCTTTGCCAACATCGGAATAAACATGACCGCTCAGATTAGCAATTCTTCAGCGATGATTCAAACCTTCCTAAATCTGCTGGATATCTGCAATATTCCTACACAGGCAGCTACATATGCGCAACCATCACCATCTACTATGTGTCTTAATACGGTAGAAAAGCATTACAGTTTTAATATAAAATTTATAATTTTTCAACTAATACATCTTTTATATTTTCAGTTTTTGAGTAATCTTAACCGTCCACCGATCACTACTTATGGCTATTTAACAACATCCGTTTATGAACAAGCCTCAGTAATTCAGTTCCGAATTCAACGATGCGGTACACTGGTTAGTTTGGACATCCAAGACACTGTAGCGCGCGTGCAACAGCAGTTTACAAGTTGTTTATCCACAGGAAAATGAGCTGATTACTAATGGTAACAGCAGTGAAGTATAATAATAAAGTGAAGACAATGTCAAAGATTTTCATTACCTTGTTTGTTCTGTCTTGATAGCAACTGATATGTCTTTGACTTTTTTTTGGATGTATGTAAAAGCGTATCTATTAAAACTAATAGTGGAATTTTATTGTGAAAATAGGTTTGACTTTTCGTTCACTCAGTTTTCGTATTCTGCTAAGACGCTCAAAAACAAACTTAAGTTGTATTATATACTGTTTATGTGCTTCCAGAACAGCGCAATGTGCCTATAGATTAAACCAGATCAATTTTGCTTTTTTTGTTATTTACTTATTGCTAGGAAATTTTATTTTGTTTATGATTTTACATGAGAAATTAGGAATTGTTTGTTTCAAAACGCTATATCTCGAGAACGGGACGGAACACCTCGTAGTTTTGAGTGATACTTATGTAGAAAAGTCTGAGGAATACGATGGTGTTGAAATTTTTGGGATCAAATTGATCAATGAGAGAAAAATGCAAACTTAGTTTTCAGATCGAAAATAAAAGTATTTGGCAGCACTGCGGTCAAAAACTAATATTTTTTTCGGATTTCTCAGATGATTTCCCACGAAAATGTAGAACAAAGTTTTTTTCTAAACTGAATATTTACGAAGATATAAGCAAAAGAAAATTTGACGACGATTTGACGAATTTGACGAAAATGAGGCTTTTTCCAATAAAAGGAGGGGTACTTGTACTTTTTCTCAGTCACTTGACGTGGAATGACCCATATTCATTATAAAACCGTTGATCCAGCCTCACTTTGTTACCATACCATGCCCATTATTCGAATTTTCCCCGAAAACACCCCATCAGCTGTTTCCCATTGTTCGGTAATCGATTTTCGATCGGACTTCTTCTAGCCATTCTGTTCCACCCAGCTTCTTCACAATTGACTAATATTCTTCAATCGTGATGCCATTGTCATTGTACCACTGGCCGAATTTGGATAGAGATAGCTTGCCAAGTCGAGTCAGAAAAAGCAATCAACGCCATGCCACTCAAAAAATGGCAGCAACCTCTTCTGAAGGCGCTCGTTTTGATAAATTTCCTGGTTCATGATTACAGAAGTTCGTCACTTTTTAATTCGCAGCTGTAGATCGCTTACTTTTCCGGGAGCTTCAATCCCTTTTTAATTTTGTGTTTTTGTGGATACTCTATCGATCGAACGAGGCAAAAAAAATCTTCTCCAGGAAACGATCTAGCTAGGTTTCTTTGCCTCCAGATTTTATTTTCTAATCGATGGACACAAATTCGAACAGGTAAATGCGAAACTGAGTCTCATTTGTCGCATAACTGATTAGCTAATCACGAGCGAAAAAACGTATGGAAAACATATCTAGATTTAGCCTCACCTCCACAAGAAACCAAGAATACCAATGTTCTTTTATAAGTACTAAGAAATGGTTCAAATCACTTAATAAAATTTTATTCTAAAACAGTATCAATTTTATTTAATTTTGTGACATATTTATTAGAGATTGGTATTATACGAATTTGATATCTCCATATTTATACAGTACGGATACAGCTAGATTCCTGTCACTACCGTTATCCGAGGTTTACAAATAGGCGTAGTATAAAGCAAAGCATAATATACTAATTATGCTTAGTATCTCTTCAGAAGGCACTATGTTCAATTCAAATGAAAATCTATCGAAACACATGTTAATTCCTAATAATGTCAATTTTTATATGCTACTGCTATGCAATATCCTCAGGTTCGTGTAGTACATACTTTCATTAAAATATTGTTACTAATCGTACCATACAAATCTCTACTGCACGTCATTGTAGTTTCCGTTTTCCACTCGACGGTCGCCCCGCAACATGTCGCAGGCATTTTGCAAGCATCCAGCCAACCAGTATCAGCACGAGTAGGCCCACGCCGACGACATCCAGCAGGGCAAAACTAAACCACGGCAGATCGAGCCCTGCCGAGCGCAGTTGAGGTGCGCCTTTATGTCTGATAACGTACTCGACCCAATAGGCGGCTTCCTGCAGGGCCGAAACGGGCCGATCCCGGAACACCGACGAGACTGTGTCCATGTTTCGCTTGTACTCCGGTTTATACAACAGTTCGTTGAGTGCCCACCGGAATGAGGTTTCCGTAATATTAGGGAAATATAATTTTACTGCGTACCCTCCAAGAACGGCTTTGTTCATGTTCAAATGTTGATCACAATAAATAGGTATTCCGAGCATCGGAACGGCTCGATAGACACCCTCTTGAGTGCCTAACAATCCGCCGTGGGTTATGAAAACTTTCACGCTAGGATGAGCTAAAATATCACTCTGTGGTAACCAACTTTTAACCATCACGTTCGGTGGCAAGTCTTTAATGGAATCACTCTCGAATTTCCACACGACCCGTTGCTTCATTGAACGAAATACCGACAAAATTGCTAGCAATTTATCTTCGGGCATATCAGCACTTCGCAGATTGGTACCCAAACTAAAGTAGATCGCTCCGTGTTTAGCTCCGTCCAGAAACTTACGAAGATCATCAGGAAGCGGTTTCGGTTCTTTGATATGCAATCCGCCAACCTGCACAAGACCAGGAACTTTCGGCCGAGTCGTCGTGAGTGGGGCATGGCTGTTCAGTAAGATAACTGAAACTTGACGTTCCAGGTCGGCTATCTTCGGAAGTGGCCCTTGCAGATGGGCAAAATGTGTTTTAGCCATGGCTTCCTGCTTGGGCATATAATATACGGACCTCATAACCAGCTCATAGTAACTCACCATGGAGTTGTACATTCGTTGGAAAAATGACATATTATCTGTGTACGGCAGAAACTCGTGCGGCACATGGGACCACATATTCATCATTCCCATCATGGGGCCCATGTACTGGGCGAAACCAAAAGTTCCTTAAAATATCGAAATATTAAATATTAATATAAGGCGCTGTTTGCAAAGCAATAAGTAAACTCACCAACAGTAACGATCGATGCCTTATATTTGTGAGCTAGCATTAGATAAGCCTCCTGGTAGAATTGTTCGGCTAAAATCAAATCGAACTCGCTGTGATCGTTGACAATAAAATCCTTTACATTGTCCCTCGTAAAGCCGTGTTCGGCCGTTTCCAATCCAAGACTATACAAAAAGTCCACCAGCATCCGGTGGATGGAGATCTCAGTTAGATCGAACAGTGACTCTACCCGCACCGATTTCTTCCAAAAGTCATAGATTGGAGTTATCCGAATATCCGTATAGTTTTCGTGCTGTCCCCTCGATAGGGGATAGTTGGCGATGCAGGTAACCTGGTGGCCGCGATCCAGCAGTTCGTTCAATATCGCATCTATCATCATCCAATGACTTCTACCGGGAAAGGCAAACACTGCCAGAATGCGCGAGGAGTGTGCCGGTTTCCAAGCCATACAGGCCAGAAACAGTACGAAAAGTACCTTTTGCATTTTCTGAAAAAATCAAGAAATTATCTATTAATTGAATCAAATCCGCGACTTTAATGCTTTTCGATAATATAGTGCAGTACCACGTCAATTTTACTATATAAGCTCAATGAAATTCAGTAAAATAAGATAAATGAAATTAATTAATGTTCATAAAACGGGAATCATAATCCGGATACTTTTAAATCGTTTTCCGGACAATCAAAACTTTCACATATCTTTTATCTAGGAAATTTATGCCTATACTCCTTAAATGCGCAATGTTGCTTTAACCCTCTAACGGGTAAGACCGTCTAGAGACGGCCTTCGCTTTTGGAGCTCCAGAGCCGCATACGAAATTTGCTTTTAATTGGCAATATGCAAAATGTGTTCAGAACAGATTTCTTGACATTTTGATACTAATATCATAACATTCTGACCATGCATTCAAAAGTTATCATTTTTCAAAAACAAAAATTCCGAAAATAATTAATGCGCGAATATTCCCTTTTTTACTTTTGAAGGAAAAGGACATCTATAACAAAATGATTGACCTAAACAATTTTTCTATGAGTAAATCTCATGCATTATTTTAATTTTGTAATACATCTGAATTGAAAAAAATTCTGGGTAGAGTGTTAGACATGAAAAAAGAAAAGGAGAAATTAGACTTTTTCTTACCTGGCGCTCCTCCAGATAATTATTTGTGCATGAAAATCAGAACGTAAGGTTGTTTTGTGTGTACTTTCATGATAAAATAGTCATTAGCTTGATCGCATCGTTTTTACGGTGTTGCCCGTTAGAGGGTTAAAACAACATAGTGAAAAACATCCCCAAAGTAAATTATGTTTACCGCCTTTAGATAAGTAAATTTTTTTTAAATGAATTTTTTCAGCGTGCGCATTTAAGGGTAAGCATACCTCATTAATTGTAAGAAGACGTATTAAATAATTACGTTTCTATACATTTTTTTCATTAAGTACTAAGTACTAAGTAAATCTTTTTACTTCAATTGTTGATGACAGCCTTCAGTTGCTTATTCGATTGAAAAATGTACAGACATAGTCATAGAGCATAGTCATATTGAAATAATTCTGGCTTCTATTTCCAATATTAACTAATCGCTCTTGGTACATTGAATTGGTACATTGAGCCAATCTCGTCAAGAATACACCGAAGCCTGATATGTGTAGAGCCGACGAGGGAAACCTGGTCATAAACGAGCGTGAGGTAGTCGACAGGTGGAAGCAGTTCTGCCAAGGGCATCTGATTAGCGATATAACAGAAGGAGACGCAACGGAAATTAACCAAGTGCCCTCAACGGAAGTGGCATACCGGTTCCTAATCTTGAAGAGATTCGGCGAGTCATTGGCTGAAGAATAATAGAGCTGCCGGAAAGGACCATCTCCCGGCAGAACTCTACATCAATTCTCTCTCTGATTTTGTTACGTCGTTTATCCCTAATACCAAGTCTTTTCGAAAGGTAGTATCAGACGGCCCGTGCTCCTACGGATGAAATTTTCACTCTCCGTCAAATCTTCCAGAAATGTCGGGAGTACAACTTGCCCACATATCATATTTTCGTGGATTTCAGGGCAGCATACAATACAGTAATGCCCGAGAACGGTTTTCCGGACAAACTGACGCGGCTGATCAAAGGTACCCTGAAGCGAGTAAAGAGCTACGTGCGCGTTTCGGATGCACTCTCGAGTCGTGTTGAATCGCGCAGAGGGTTGCGGCGACTATTCTATGTGCTATTCAACATCACTATTAAAGGTGTGATCTGTCGAGCAGGCAAAAGTAGGAGCAGGATTTTCGGCAAAACTAGCCAACTCCTAGCCTTCCTAAACGACCTTGACATCATTACTAGAAACTTTGGGATGGCAGAAGCAATCTACATCAGACTCAAAACAGAGGCAAGGAGGATTGGGTAACAATTCAATGCGCCAAATCCAAATATATGGTAGGAATAGGCTCCAAAGAAAACCATGTTGGCCTACTCCCACGGACAGTGACAATTGACGGCGATGAACTGAAATGGTTGATGAGTTCAAATATTTGGAAGCTCTGGTCACCGCCGACAACGATACGAGTAAGTAGGATACATTCAAGCTGGAAGTCGGGTCTTTTTTTCCTTCCACAAGACGCTTCGATCAAGGAGCATACACCGCCGCACAAAGCTGACGATGTACAAAACGCTAATCAGACCGGTAGTCCACTACGGACTTGAGACAGTAACCTTGCTTACGGGGGACATACGTGCACTAGCCGTATTTGAACGAAAGGTGTTGCGGACTATTTTTGGCGGAGTACAAACAGAAAGCAGAGAGTGGCGGAAGCGTATGAATCACGAGCTACAGGCACTGCTTGGAGATAACACCTGGCGAAAGTTGGGAGACTACGGTGGTAAGGATGCCGGACGATTGCGCAGTGAAATCGGTTCTCTTCAAGAACCCCACCGTCACCAGAAAAAGCGTGTGTCGAAATGCGAAAGGCGAAGAGCCACCCTGGCTCTCGACTGAAAAAATATTTGATTGGCGCACGCTCTCGCTGAAACAAAATTATGTTACACTTATCTATACTTAACGTTAAACAGGTTGTTGAATCACCAGTTCACAAAAGTATTCAAATATTCCTATAAATCCACACAATCGCTTTGGCACGTGATAACTTTATTTAAAGATTTTAGTATAGCCAGCATAAAACAGCCGTCAGGCAAGCAGAAGCAAAAGCACACGGTCATTTATAAAAATCAAGAAAAGAAGCGGGCTTAAGTCGCTGCCTTCCTACCGGTCGATAGGAGAAGCAGTTGGAAACAGTAGGTCCTACTTCGGCATACAAACTTTGTTTCAAGAAGTAAGATCTAAACCATCAGATGGCGTTCATAGAAACATCCAGTCGCTCTATTTTGCCCAGCAAAATACCATTATCTACATGCATTCAGGTCTAAATAGATAGCATCCGATTGAAAGCTAGTTTTCAGGCATTGCAAATAGCAGGAAACAAACTGCACTAAATTTATGGTGACCAATCTTCTAAGAAAAAAAATCCATGCTGCTCAGTATCAATGTTGAATATCCAGCAAGCAAACGAAGCAATGAATCCCGAATAATTTTAAGCAAGCGCACAAAAACGTGAGATAATTAGTAATGTACTTTCGACTGTGGATATTATTTGGTTTAGATATACATTGTATGTTACATGTTGTCAATAAAACAAATATTTGCTGGATTTCATTTGAAAAAGGCCGAAACCAACGGCTGAAACGTCGGATATACAACAAATATCGTTTGAAAATCATTTTCGTAGACTGCAAAAGTCGCATATCTAAACCAGATAATTAGTAATGTTGTATTTATCACATCGCGTTTATCGGTGTATTGGAAAAAGATAAGAAAATATCCATCAGTCAGAAAATTTGCACTGCGGGAACGGCATATTCAAAAGCTTGGGAAGAATGTATGAGACTTTGACTATATTTATAGAATAAGTTAATTTTTTTTGTTTGGTTATAGTCACTTTAACAGCCTTTTTTGTCGGAAGATTTGACCACTGCGACCATTATTTTGATCTATTGTGGTATACTTCTTCTTTTGTCTAGATATTAGTTGCCGACATAACACTATTCATGGAAGTGTTTGTCATTGTCAATTCATACCTCTTCTCCCAGTCCGGCATTGAACTTCTTATGAAGTTTATTACCTGATTGGGATTTGCAGACTAGACTTCGAAAGGCTCCATTGTTCCTTTACCGAAGATTCTTAGTCTGCGAAGAGTGGTAGAGCAGATGTTCTGCGGTTTCGCTTTCGAATTCGCAGAGTTGGCAAGTATCATTGTCCAGCCTACCAATCGTTTTGAGATGGCGTTTGCTCGGACAGTGACCGGTAAATAGTCCTATTATTATGCTTAGTTCGGTTTTCTTCAAATTAAGCAATGATAGACTTTTTTACTGTCTGGCTGTATAAAGCGCTTAGACTGTCTTAGTCCTGTAGAGGATTTCCAATTTTCCTCTATTGTTTTGTGTTCCCATGCCCGAATTTCGGATTTAAGCGCGCTTGGTGACACACCACAGAACGGTTCTGGGCCGATAAAGTCCCTAGACTTTAACAGCTTGGATCACTCGTGACTTCTTCAGTGTTGGCATTTGAACCCGGGTCCTCGGCGTAAGTGCTAACCACTACGCCGGATTGACTCCGGAATTAGTTAATATCCATAATAATGCTGACTTGAACGTCGCTTATTTTGTTCTATTAACGGTGTAGGGCAACTTTATAGCAGTGTAAATATAAAAATAAAGCAATGGTTAATTTAGTAATAATTTAGACATCAACTAGCTCTACGAGGATCGCATACACATAGTTTTTAACTTCAGTTTGACTCGGGCGGTATAATCAAATGAGCAGAATCGACGCAAACCATACTTAGAGAATTACATATAAAGGTATAAAGGTAGGTAAAAAAAATTATAAGAAGATATACCGTGATGCACCTAGCGAATTTTGTTTTTTTTTATTTCACGATGGTTGTCAATCGTTATTGTAAAACGTGATGCTTTATCACCGTAGAGAACTCTTCACATGCACTGTACTGTGTAATTATGCGAATATGGATGACCCATTGAAAACTATTGAATAGAACCAATTCTGGACTTCTATTCCAGCAATAAAAGACAATCATATTTTTTTAACAAGTTAGTAAAAAATTTAATGACTTTTTCAGTTATTTAAAAATATTCATAATTTTAATTCGAATGTTTTTTTAAATTTCCACAAAATATAAACTTTCACTTCTAAACATGTAAATTAAATTCTAAATTTTTAATAAGAATGTCCGAAGTATAACCAGGCAAGTGCATCATAGTTGCCTGAAAATAACTAGTAAAAGTACGTCATACAACTGAATGTTTTGGCCCATCTGTGTTATCACTTCATCACTTTGTTATCATTTTTTTATTGTAACAGTATTGACAGTAATACTTCAATAAAATGATTAATAATAACTGTGACCTACTTTCAATTTTGGTATACCGTTCAGTTTAGTGTTTCGTTTGTTCATTAAAAGTTGTGTATTTTTTAACATCTTGGCAATCAATGATTATGCGAATTTACTAACATCCGACAATATTGGTTTTTACTAGCGATGAATGCAGTGCCTAGCTTAAAACAATACAAAACTGTATAACCATTGTCAATAGATACCAGCATCCAAAATTGCATCTATTAAAACCGTTGCAACACTTCTCAATTATCACACTTTTACACAAGAGTTCATTGGCCTAATCTCCGCTCTTGAGTCGCTAATATTCACATTTCTTTTTTCGTGGCATTATGCCAAATCTTACCATTATCAACCCACTAATTCAATAAACACACTAAGCACTATTCGCTAATCAATAATTCGCTGGTAACCGTTTGGCGCTCGACCGCAAACTAAGCCGAAGGATTGATCTAGCGCTACAACAACGAGTGCGAAATATGATTTTCGCAGAGCAGAGCTTCACATTGTATGCAAAGCGAACATGCTAAATTCACCTAAAAGCTATTTAAAGAAATAAATTCGTGTAAAAAGCATTCAAACCTTCTTGGACTTACTTCGAAATCTAACTGGAATCTCAAAAGATTGTGTAATACAAATTTTCAAGCATTAGTCCACAATTTTGAATGAACTGAAACCGGTATAATGTTCTAATTAAGCAAGGTATACGTGGCGTTTCAGATAAGAAACGACAAAAGTGCTCAGTCATCCTTCTGATACACACAATGTGACCGTTTTGAGGAAGTGTTTGTTAAGTTACACTCACGCGACTCGTGCGCGTCCTAGACCTTCAACCGGTTGAGGCGGGAACAGATTGATCACAGTCCGGCCTAAAAATATTTTTTTTTGTTCAACCGGCTGTATGATGTGCGAGCTTGCATACATAGATACTACGTTTGATAAGCGGTGCACGTTTCTGATCAATTAGTGGTGTTATGCAATAAACATCGGAGATGTAAGAAGTTGACAATTTTACTAACTTAAAGTGTTCGTTTATTTTTGAACTGGTCTGTAATTTAAGGCCAATTAGAACAATCAGCATATCTGAATTGCATGGTCGTTAACGAAATTTAGCGTCAAGGTCAGCGTCCCAAACTGCTTTTGCGTCATTATAAGCAATCTTAAATTTCAGTTTCGCTAATATCTGTAGTATCATAGACATAAAAAAAATTTAATCGAAATTATCGTTTGATATAAAATTAAATAACCGTTCCAAATACTGTTTAGTTTATAATAAAAATAAATTATACGATTGCAAACCGAGCTTGAATATTTTGATTTTGTTTTCAAATTGATTTGCTATAAAAACTACCCAATAGCAGCGCTTGAAACCTGTAACTTTCACCAGTATGTCATGAGGCACATAGAGGGGCACCTTTTCTTTGTAACTTGATGTCAGACATCAATAAAATGCACGTAATCCTGTTCAATTGACCTACATTTTTATTATAGCAGCAGGTGATTGATTTTCTGCTTTGGTCTGCAAATTACGGATTATTACTTCAACATAAAATTGGTAAATGCTGTAACAAAATCAAAATAAATCTTTCCATTCCATGTTTCCATGAACTTTAAATTAGGCGCAACATAAGACAAAAAGTAAGCGAAAATACTCAGGATATCTGAGACAAATAATTCAAATCGGTCTCTATGTTTTGCTATTTTTTTTTTTATTTTCATTTGATTCAGTTTGCTAACTACTTTTTTAAATTGTTTCAATTTGAATTTTATTTTGTCTGCATTGCATCTTAACATACTTTCCGTTTCGTTTGAATGTAATTTTCATTTATTTCCGATTTTTACAATTTAGTTACTATCCCTCTCCTGACGAGTGAGAGTTGGAAGAGTGTTCCTCTTCGAAGTTTTTGTTCTGATGTAATTTATGTATTAACGCGCAGTTCGACTGATCTGGTTTCTGCTTTAGTCTTATGTGGGTGTTCTTCGCCGTCGCAAAGTTTTGTGATGTGATATCAAAATCATCAACTTTCGTTAACTACGTGTAAGATTAACCACTTTCAAGAAAATTATATCAAGCGGGTTGACGCTCTCTTTGCGTATCGCACCCTCAACAGCAATGTTTAAAAGCTAGTACCGTAAACACAGGTAATTCCGAACACTCAACCAAAGTAGCCGATTTTTAAAATATTTTAGATTTATAGTTGAAGGGACTGCTTTAATTATGAGGGTTCTCATTAACTATGGGTTTTAACTGAGTTTTAACTGAGTGATCGGAATTAGGAGCTGATCGGAATTACCTGCGTTCACGGTAAATGTTCCGCTTCGATTGACTTGAAGGAACTCGAAAACATCTCCCAAACACGCACGTAACCCATTACTCGATTCATGATAGCCAGACACAGACGAGTGAACAGGCTTATTTTTGCTCATCTTAATCATAAAAGAGACAGAAAAATTTGCTTCTCACAGCGAGCAAGTACTCTACTGCCCATGGATGTTGAGAAATCGCATTTTTATCGTGAAAAACGTTAAAAGCCATATAATCTTTGCCATAAACTTTTTCAATCGAATAATCTGTCAATTTAGTAGAGTTTATTAATCAAAACAGGACTGACGGGGTTTTATGATTCATTCCTCGTTTATTGTGTTTAAAAAATGTGAACGCCAGTTTATGCGAATAAACAGACTGTTTTATTGAACGATTATTCACATAACTTGGCGTAACGCTACAAAAACAAATGAATCGTTTGTTTGAGAAACCCCACAAACGCCATTTTTATGAAAATGGACTTTTTAACAGTTTTCGAATCCTTGAGGAGATCCACACCTTCCCTCAAAATTCCAGAAAAAGTTAGTTCCACGAACCCCTTTTAATTGGGGTTGCAAGTATCCGTTTGTTTGAGAAACCCCAAATATCCATGTTTCCGATAATCACCTAGAGCGGCGCTGCGATAGGTACAAAATTATCATTCAATATTTACGTGCAATGTTGTATTCGCAACACAATTCAATAGTGTAAAAATGTCTTCGGAATCGAAAAATTACGAGTTGGACACAGTCAAAAAGAAGAAACATAGTGTTCGGCGGACTAAAGAATGCAAGGCGAAGGTTATTAAAAGTAAAAGAACGGCGTATAAAATCGAAAAGAAAAGGATGTTTTAGCTGAAAAAGTGCGAGCTGATTGCAAATGCAGATAAGCTTGGATTAGTTAGTCGACAAGATAAACGCAAATAAACCGTACTTGTAATCTAGATATAGTAAGAACTGTAGCAATCTCGTTCCAGAAATCGACAGACTAAACTATCCATGGTTTTTTCACAAAAGCAGTAACACACCCAGTAACCCAGGGGATTGATCAATCCGTACAAAACTTTGGGAAAATGAATGTGGGGTCGAAATGAGCAACTATACCAAATTTGGTTGAAATAGGAGGTGGTCGAATACAACGGATATGATCACTTGAGAGGGGATGACCCCTAAATAACCTTGAAAATTGAATTTTTCAAAAAACCCAAGATAGAATATTTTAAGGACCTTCTCTAAATTATTTGCTTTGATTAATACTGACATCCTGTAAGGAGAAATCTGAGGTGCATGTAAGTTAAATAATAAGTGCCTTCGGACATAGCGTGCGTCAACTATGCATTCATTGGCAGTCTAGTTCCCTGTTCAACCATTTGTTCTATCCCCGAATGATGACGAATACTGTTTTCACTTACAGCAACTCATTTTGCGCAAAATGCGCTCAACAAGGCGAGCAAATTTTTTCTTCACGCATTGGGGAGTGGACTAGAGACTATTTGCTTCACAGGCCCAAAAAAATATCGGACTCGCAATTATACCGGCAGGACCGATTTACTCTGTGACCTTAAGGCCAAACCAGCACACTAGAGAGAGAGAAAAAAGACTATGCAAAATTTTCAATGAGAGTGCGCTTTCATTAGATGGGTTTGAATACTGTAGGGACATGTCATATCAGGTACGGGTTTTACATAAAATGATGTATTCGAAAAACTATGTTGTAGCGTTATTTCAGAAATAGGTATTCAAGATTTTCAAAATGCTATCTTTCTCGATCGCAGCAACGCTATTTGATGCTTGCGTTGCTTCGGCCTTAAGAGCATGCATTCTTTGGTGCTCCGGCAGAAAAAGGAAGAAGAAACAAAACTGACGCTCAATGAAAGCAAAGTAATAGAAAAAATCTCCTCGTTTTTTGGAAAAGGTAACATCCGACAGAGAGGAGCAAACCTGTTCCACTTCTGCGCTTTGATATAAAATGATTATATTCAGAGTAAAGCAAAAGCCTGCGTGTAGGTTTATCCGGAAGGATGTACTTATTCACGACCGTGATCTGCTAGAGCTTTTTTCGATCGACTGCATCATATGCTGTCTTGAAATCGACGAAAATAAAGTAGGTATGTGGACACGAAAACCTATCGAACTGAGAAGGTTTAATCCGTCGTAGCAACGGGTGTTCATAAAACTCTACTAGTTGGCGCCTGTTCTGATTAACGGTGATTGAATTTGGGACAGAATTTAGGACGCCGAAGGAAATGTAAAGTGACATGGCTCGAATGAACTCGTTCACCAACAAGAACACGATCGCTAAGGTTTGTTGGTTAAGTTGTAACCGGAATACGGGAGTAGCAACCCTACCATCCACGTTATGTATTTTGGGCGTCTTACTTGGGCCCGGAGAAGTATATCCCGATCAATCCATGCAAAGTAAAATAAGCCGTGTTGGTTAGAAAGTAGAACGGCCAACGGTGATATAAAGTAACAAAAACATTTCTAAAAATGCGCGGCCCAGTTTTCAAAGGTCGGGCAGCGAAATTGAAATTCAGCACCCGCTCAATTAAACAGCTTATTTCAATTAAATGGCTTGTGGCTCGGAGAACGAAAATCAAACATATGAACATTTCCGTGTAGCTTGCTGAAAAAACACCACAACAGATTCTAGAGAACCACAATGGGTGCTAAAGAGTTCGGTGCTGCGAGAAGATAAGAGTGCGAGAGACGCTTTCCGTCTAACCAACTGTGGTTATCAATTTTTCAAATGCAGTTGAGGTTGTAGCAGTCCGTCAGATGCAGAACCGAAAGAACGCTGAGGAGGACGATAGTTCCGCAATGCAAGAATGTTCGTTGAATGAATTTTCCATCCAATATCTAAGCAATAAACATGACTTACTGACTGAAGTTTTTGGAGCGTCTGACATGACACTGAGTTTTCCTGCGATGTTCTAAAGTGTCAAAAAAAATTGACCGCCCAGTTCGCTTTGAGGTACGATGCTGATCTAATAAACCAGTATGTTCGAATCTCAGCTGGGCGGTGCTGCTATAGTCAGTAGCATCGTTGCACTAGCCTCGTAACTGTCCTGTACTCAAATAACCGTCTTACGAAGTCTGTCGATAGAGAAGGGTAATGTCTAAAGACGGCTATATAAACATAGCTTTTGATTTTTTCAAAGGTGTCAAGCCCAATAAGGTGACAGCGGTCAGCATACGGAGGCAGGTTCACAGGATCTCGCCAGGAAAGCTCGCCCCCCCCTCTCCCGCAGTGGCCGGCGCTTCCGACGGTGGGTCACCGGCAACTACCGACTGCCTGGGGTTGGCTCGCCCTGAATCATCTAGGAAACATTGAATATATGGATTATGCCAAACGTACATTATGGCTCCCGTCCATTATGGCATTCGACGTATGGCAACCGTCCGTATGGCTATCGTATGTATGCCTCTCGTCCAGGCACCGTACAAAGCCTTTGAATAGCATGGATCCTTGAAATCTTGCCCGATTTTCGAAATAAAGCCGAGTTGCCGAATAGCTTTAGAGGCAATTCAGGTTGAAGCATTTAACCCTGATGCTCTTCCGCCATATGAGGATCTTTGTCTGCTAGTTGGGATTGCACCTCTTGAGCAGCGACGGAAAGATATCATCGCCAAGACTGCTCATAAGATCCTGTTGGGTGCTCTTGACTGCCCTGCTGTTCTGTCGCAGCTTCAGCTATACTGTCCCCTTCGGCCTCAAAGGAACCAACAGTTCCTACGTGTCGATTCACACCGTACTAACTATGGACTTCATGAACCAGTTCGTCGTATGGCTTTGGAGTACAATCGTCGCGGAAATAGCATGGACTTTTAGCTACTTTTTGGTGCAGTTTTTAAAATGTTGGTTTGTGTATTTAAGTTATTTTACTGATTTTGTACTATGTATGTTTATTGTATATCGATGTAAAAGACACTGGGTTTTTGTGCCACTTTGAGTAAGAGTATGTAACTTACTCAAGGTGGCTTTTCCCAGTCCAATCTAATTTCATTAAGACGTAAAGTCGGATGAATTGAATCAAATAAATAATAATAATAATAATAATTTAGATGACGGGCAAAGCCCATATATCTTGACAATAAATAAATGAATGAAGCTAACCTTAGCATCAAGAATAACGCCAAGATCGTTGACCCTTTTAAGGGCTTGACCATCAATATTCAGTTCGAAAAGAACAGGGCTAACAAAGCGATAGAATACATCGAATTCTTGCGACACCAATTGACGAAAATATCCAGCAGCTTTCGCAGTTTACGACAATCTTCAATTGACCATAAGACTAGATGGAATTTCAGATCGTCTGCGCACACTTACAACCGTCACTCAGAAGCGAAGCTATATCATTGAAGTACAGTGAAAAATGCAGTTGGCCAATATTGATGCCTTGTGGTACGGCCAATTTGTTTGAAAATGGGGTAGATAGACAGGAATTGAGCTATACATGTAGTGTTCGACCGCATAAGTAGGAGCATAACCCCTTAGTAAAGTTTTGAGATGCAGAAAGTTTTCGTAAATGTATACGATGGTCAATGAGGTCAAACGCTGGCTTCAAATCGGTGTACATTACATCGATTTGGGCCTTCTGCTCCGACGCGGTATTTGCAACGATTTCTTACGAACGCAATGTCATCTTCCTCAATACCACAGTAAATAAAAAATAGGTTTCCTATAAAAAAAATATAACACATTGTGCAAAGTGCATAAAATGTATGTACCTATATAAAAACTGAATAGAGTGACTTAAACCTTAAGATTGTCATCTTAATTTGAGAATAAAAATACATTGATTGCTTTTTCGTAACGATGATATATTTCTTATCTCTGTAATATATTTTCTCTTTATATATAATTGTACACATTTTTAATTTGCTTTCCGTGAAATATAGTAATAATAATAGGTAGGTATCATCCATTGTGTATGCTACAGCTCACTGAACCCATGCTCCGATGAAGGGCTTAACGTATTGATAACCAGTCCGATATTTCTTTTTTTTTTGCTTCTTCACGTTGTCTTTTTACTCATTCACACCCCAACCCCACCCGTTCCCGTTTTTTGTTACCGTGAACGTTAAGTATTTACACCGAAAGTAAAATATTACAGTCAAACTTACTCGTATTCTGTTTGTTTTTTGTTAGGGGTTCAAATTTTGCAATATTTATGTTTTTAGTATTTTGATCGATTGTATGATTTAATTGTTGGCCGACTATATAATGCATTGTTCCAGCTATTGAATTAGCGTTCATGTTTGGATCCTATCCTGTGTACGTACGTGTGTATATTCAATGTGATTGTGATCGAATATTTGTTTTTTTGGTTGGTTTCTTATGTAGAATATGAATATGTAATGCAAGTAACAGTCACATTCATCGATAATAACTTGTCAACGGTGGAATATGCTATTTTTTTGCCCAGCTGTGGCTTTCCCTACTAACGATTGGTTGATTTCGCATGTCTCTAAACTTTGACAACTGTTTCATATCTTACGATTACTTTTTCGCCAAAAGATTTGTTGTTGAGTTTTGCTGTTTCGTTCAATTTTATAGTTTTCAATTGGTGATTACATATTGATTAAGTCTTCTGACGTGGTGAGAAAAACTTCACATCTTAGCTAATTAGGACCTCGAATCGATATATTCCTCAGTGACACATATAAACATTGTTTTCTAACATTTGGCAACTGAATTCTTACTATAAGAAGATTAAATCTGTATTGCTTCATTGAAGTGAAAACAGTGCTTTCAGACTAAGAGTACGCTTAGCTATTCATATGGACGACACCGAGAAATTTTAACTTGTCGACTGACAACATGAAACCCAAAATTATCAACAAACGGTAATTATCATCAATGTAGCTTTATCGTTTACTCATAAGTGGAATACTTTGCAACTGCGGTTATAGGTTCATACAAAATAAGATTTGTGGCAACCTGGGACGGATGAAAACGCTGATAGAATGATGCCGAAAAGCCGGTGAACACGCGCCAGAAAATAAAATTTGCTGAATCATTGGCGTAAACAAACATTCGTATGATCCTTGACTAGGTAGATGAACTGACCTAGCACCAGTCAGTGCAAACCGAGATTTAATACATCAGCATGACACAACCAATAATGCCGGCCCGTGTGACATACAAAACTTGGTGCAGTGATCCGTAAAATTCCATTCAACACAAATGCGAACTCTCTGTGTTGATTTTCAGATCCGCCAGAGCTGGTGGTGAGAGAAGATAAGTCGGGTTGTCATTTGGGTGCGATTGTTCCATTATCATCGGTGTATTTATATCATTTCAGTGTGGACACACAAGCACGCTCTACGAACCGGCCTAATGGACCTATCGATCATTAGCTAGCAGCGTCTAACTATCTAACTATGAAGCATTCTAACAACATTTTACTCAAGGAAATACGGCGGACTGGCACGTGTTGAAATTGATTGCATTGATGGTGATTGAGCACAAAATTAAGGGGCTTCATTCTTTGGATAAATTCAATCAAATTTTGCATATTAACTGCATTTAATATGAATGTGCATAGGTTTTTGCTGGGTTTGCTGGATTACTTTCATCAAATCAAAAACTTTGAGTTCATGAATTCACTTTTCGGCAGGACTGTATAATAAATATACAGTATTGCTCTTACTTAGCTGCCTCGGTAACAATAAATTCAGATTAAAAATTACAAAAACTAAAATATGTAGGCAGCGTTTCAGTAGAAGGAGGCATTGAATTCAAACGCACAAAGTTCGAATGTTACACATTAGGGCTACAACGACAAGTTTTCATATATTTTTCAAGAATTAAAAGTTTTATAAAAAGATTTGTGATAAAGAATCAATGCAGAATGCAAAAACAATCAAACCAAATGTGTGAGCGTTACTCGACAATGTATTAGAAACTCTTATCTCGAAACAAAACGACTAAAATGCGTTAGTCGAACTCCTAAACTGTAGTTATATCTCAACTATCACAAGGGCATGGATAGAATTTCATAATCCACGGTCGGTAGACAAAAAAGAGTGAATTAATCAATTGTTTACTCATGGACGACAGACGGAATGGATATTCTAGACAGTTACAAACAAAAATGGTGACAATAGACAAATCTACATATAATTCATTTAAATCATTCAGATTATATTTAAACCATTCTGATGTTTCATTATAAAAACTGTGCCCCTAGTTCGGAGAGGCGAACATGTGTGCCAACATTTGTTAAAATTTAAGTGAACCTTTTTATCTTTGAACGAAGCAAAAGGATTCCAGCTATGAGAAAAAACGGATTACGTCAAGTAAGTATTTGAAAACAAATATCTGCGGTTTTGGAAATGGAATGGGATAATCAATTCATGTAATAGCCGCATTAAACACAATTCATTTTCTTATAGTGACATACACTGTCACCAATACCAGTCTGAAGAAACAGTGCCCTTACTGTTATTAATGGATTTTTCCTAACGATAGAAATGAACAGTGGAAGACGAGTGGAGACATGGTACAAAACTAATATTTCTAACTATATGCAATGGATTGAAGTTTTTTTTTAGATTTCAAATGTAACGCAGATAAATAACCTAAAACATGCAATTTGAACTGGCCAATAGTAAAGCAATAAAATAAAATGTAATATCAACAGTTAAAAACAGGTCAACAAAATGGAACAAAACTTAAAATAACTAGAACAAATAATTTAGGAAATCAAAATGAGGAATGAGCTACACTATCAGGGGATGCTGAAGCAACAACGCAACGAAATCCGAAACTGATGCTTTTCATTGCAGAATACCAGTAGCTAACTTGTTGTTTTGTTGTTTTCAATCATCCAATTGTGAGAACATTGATTTTGAACGTCCAACCATAACATCGTTCGTATTCATATCACGTACTATATTTTGTTCTCAGATCTTACGAGTAGCCACAAAGTTTACTCAAAAACTGGGATGAATAATAATAATTCAATAATTCAATAATAATTCTGGGATAATAATTCAATCTAAAGACATTCAAGCCGGATTTCGAAACAGCTTTGCTCATACTAAAGTTCAAAAGTTGATGAGAAAGGCAATAACCAAAAACCCCCCAGCAACTATATCTCAAACGCTTTACACCTCTTTTAAATACAATAAAATACCGCCAAAAAGCCAACTACAGATATAATGTAAAACTGACAAAAAAAATTACAGGGCAACTGATTCTTAAACTTGACTAACTTGTATACTGCTATGCGTCTTCACATCCAGCACTGGTTTCTCCGAATTATTGTTATTGATGATCGTCTCATTGCCGGAATCGAAGGACTCACCCACCTCCAGCGGTTTGCTGCCTCCGTTCCGTTCTGCCGGGCCCAAGCTGTCCAGCAACACTTTATCGTCACCGGCTCCACCCACCCCTCCTGTACTTATAAGAACACCCCCATTGGAGAGCGGCGCCAATTGTTTGGAACCAATCACCTCACCGCCGCTTCCAATCATAATATCAATGCTACTACTCTTACGTTTCGCCATCGTCAGCGGGCTGGTTCTGTCCGGTTCAACCAGCTCGACGTTGCCGGTTTGCATCTGTAACGACTGTTTTCCGGCCAGCTTCTCTTTAACGCCCGAAGCCTTTTTCACGCCCACAGCACCAAGCACCCCACCTTGCTTACCACTTCCTGCCACTCCACCCGTGCCACCACTACCATCATCCTTCTCCTTATCTTTATCTTTCAACTTCTTGAAACCAACAAGCACCTTATGAGTTTTGGAGTCTTTTACCTTACCGCCACCGCCGCCAGGACCGGCTCCTGCACCGGTGGCAGTTTTGGAACCATCGCCAGCTTCATTCTCTTCGTTAATACTGCTTAGTTGGCCGTTCTCCTCCTTGAGGCCCTGGATGGGAATATCGTCTGTTTGGCAGGAAATGAAAATAAGAAAAAAACACACAATCAATTGCTGTCGAAATTCATTAAATCCAATCTAGTGCATGTATGCTTCGTGACTGAGGTGGCAGGATTTCTCCGAACCGCCTGATTATCTCACATCGAAACACAAATGGTGTATAAAAAGGGTGGAAATATTTCCGGAAAAAATAACGGAAAATTGCTTTTTATCTGTTCGTGCTGCATTTGCTTTCACTGCCTAGAGGAGGGGTTTAGTATTGCACTGGTGTTAGATAACAATTACTAAGAAATATTTCTCAGGAATAAGAAAGGGTATTTTATGAATAGAACGTTGAACAAATAAAATTGTGTGTAGCTTCTTTATCACGAAATGACAAAACAGTTTATATTTGGAGAGTTGGTTAGTATTTCCTAATGGTTAGATCACAATTGCGTGTTTCCTTTAAAATATCGAACAGTGTTGACTAGCAGTGTTTTTTTTTCAGGGTATATTTCTTCATCATATTTATCATAAAGATGAGCCAACAAAGAACTTCGAATCTTGGCGACTATAGATAGTATTAGAGTAACATATGCAAAGCAAAATCTTTAAGACTTGACCCTTCTTTATCGATACAGACTTCGCAGACGAACTCCTGCGGACGGAGGAAGAGACACAATTTGTGACCAAAAATAACTCAATCCGCCAGTGTTGGTGGAGCTTGAAGTACATCGCAGGCTTAATAAGGGGGTTGTGAGGTTTCCCTTTTGTCCAGGCCAGGGTCTGGAAAGGAGTAGTGAGTTCGAATCCGGTTGTAATGCTCCGATTACAGTTTGGTTCGATAAATTGATCCCCCAGCTTGGACAGAAAGGAGCGGTACACAACTTCTTAAGCGTTGCTTCAATGAGCCACCTTTACCTAAAATTCCACTCTTTCCCATCCACGGCTCGTTCCCGTTCTGTTTGGATCACTATCAATATTTTGGTTTCATTACTTTCTTCTACCATCCCTTACGTTAATTGTAAAAAACCACCATTATAAACATCTATCTTGAATGTAAAATTAATATCTTTGTGGACATTGTTGAGTATTTTCAAAAGAGTATCAAAGTCCTCTTAATTTAAAATGTAATTAGACTAAATAGAGTAATTTGATTTTTTTTTACTAATATAGAGGTAAAATAAAAGTAGTGTAGTAGTTGATGGAAACCACATGTTGCCAACCCAAATTAAAACCAATCCAACCACCAACGAAACTAATCTGAAACAAAAAACATACAAACACTCGTCGTCCGGTTTCTTATAAAATTCAACAGGATGCGACTGTAGATACATATTTTCCTTTTTCTGCTGTTTACAAGGACACCGCAGCACAAAATAAACTAGAAATCTTAAGTAGAGCATAACCCCATCAAAACGAAAACAAGTACCCACATACTTTAACAACTGCTGTGCGAATAAGTTATGTAGCGCAATTCGCCGCAGGCTAGTTGTCTTGCATTATGGTATTTATCCGATATTGCATACACAACTCGACCGCAGTGTAGGAAAATCGCTTTGCGGCAAAGAGAACTGAAAAACAACGTAGTTTGCAATGGTCAATCATGAGGACTGCACGTTTCAGTCGTTCAGCAAACAAGTCTCACCAACATTATTGTGTGAGCACGAAAGTCATTATCCTGTCGTTTTGCTTCAGGCAATAAAGCAGAATTACCGGTTCGGGGCACACCTGAAACTGTACTAGTTATTTTCTTAAATCCTTCCGGTAAGTGATTTTCATGATTGATTTCTCAAGGATGCGTCAATGATAACTCATGCAGAGAGGCTTCCAATTGTTGATGGTAATAAAAGTCTGTCGCAATTCAACATATCAACGTAAAAAAGTTGTGATACTTTGCTGAAGTCACTTTCCTTATTGCCAGAATCCCGAGATATTTCGATATAAACTTTCCACTATTTTGCTGTTAGTTTGTATTAATTGTGACCCAAACTGAAACCTCACAGTCAATAGTAGATCTTTTTCGCATTCCTAATTTTAAAAACTGCGTAATTGTTATCGCATGTGCACTAACAATAAATAATCTATTTTACACATATAACTTCCCAAGTATTTACAAACTTGTTCACTTCACTCGCGCCACATTCTACATTTATACTAAACTTTCCTTATACCTTTCTGACTGAATAAAACCATTCTAGGTTTATAATCAGAGAGTACAACATCTCGTGATTTTAAGGCAACGCGCATCTGGCTGTGAAAAAATCCAAGTGTTAAAGTGTTTAAAGAACGACAAGTGTTCAAATACTATAAATGTGTTCAAAAAGGTGGAAACCGGGAAATGATCCGACATATTATGAACAAATAGTTGGTATTATTAACGCATGCATAAAATTACTTTCAGTGTAACAGCAGCCACTCAAGCGAATAATGAAGAAGCACATGCCTATACACAGAATTCATTCTGTGTTTTTTTTTTCTATTTCATTTTCTGGTGATTAATTCATAAACTCTACTTTTGGGCGAAATTTTATGTAAGTTTCAAAAACCTAGAGTAAAAGAGTTTGAACATTCTGTCCAAGTCCAGAAAATGTTTTACCTGAACAGTAGTTGAATTACCCCAAATTAACCTTAAACTAAATACATAAGATACAAACAAAGTTTTGTTTGGTAAATGAACAGATCGTCACCTTACTGATAAAGCACAAACGAATTGGAATAAATTCAATCCGCCTAATGATAAAAAGAAACTCTGTCATACCAACACATTCATCATACTAGATAGTAATCGTCGTGTCTCTGGAACATAATTTAACTGTCATGTTGAATTTGAATTGAGATTGAGAATATTGAGATTCTTTTAGGGGCCATTCATAAAGTACGTCAAGCTGAGGTCAAGGGAGAGGGGGTTGACAAAATCTTGACGATTTGTGATGTGTAGGGAGGAGGGAACGGGGGTATGAAGTTGTGTGACGGCACATGAAAAAATTTTCAAATGGAAAATTTATTCGGGGAATTATAATTTAGCTTTTATTTTGAGATACAAACATTGAAGGCTTCTATAGAATTAACGTATTAACGTAACTGATGTATTTTAACACAAATAGTTAAATTTTTTGAATGACAACTTTTCATTTTCAACATATATGTGTGAACAGGACTCATTTATTCTTCTAGTATGAACTCTCCATTAAGCTTTACAGAACATGCTATGCACCCTTGAGGAGCTTGCTATTTAGCAATCGCACAAACTTCTGAGAGGCTACGGGAGATCAAGGGCAATATTTCCTTTCGATATTCATGCTGAATTCGATGAACATACAATCATGCCGAAGTTCTTCCGTATAACTTGCAGGACACTATCCTCATGCAAAAGCTCCCTGAAGGACAGAATTTGTGCCACCTGCGGAGACTACATTTCGCATCTCAGGTAATGTTGAATGATCGCAAAAAATACACAAAATGGCAAAATCCAGCAGAAAAGTTCATTCGAGGCGTGATGTTGCAAGACATCAGCAGGAAGTCTTCTTCTTCCAACCGGATCAGACGAATTTGAGTGGATGGATGAAAATGACTTGGATATGCGCGAAACATTAATTGACGACACATCACGTAACGTGGCGTACTTTTTCAGGGGAGATCATTAAGGTTTGACAAAATATGACAAAGGAGAGAGGGGGGTTGATTGTGGTCAAAATTTATGTGTCGTACTGAATGGATGTCGCCTTATACATATACGTATAGTAGAGAAAGCTCCAAAAATTTATGATATTGTAGTTCACCATAACCATAGGTTGGTAAACGGCTGGATAATGCGGAATATAGAGCCCATAGTGATCGTTAGCCTCTTATCCAGCAACTCCGATCCCGACCTCCTCGTGGTACCAGCCGGAATACGAGCAATCTTAGCGGAGATCGGGTAGCCAACCCCGGTGGAAACTAAGGTTGTATACTAACCGGGAAGGAGGTATTGTGAGTCTCGGCACTATAAGATGGCAGCCCCATCGCGAGACTCGGTAGTGTTGCTCCAGTACGGCTACACACCTAAATTAAATTACAACTAACAAAATTCAAGCAAATTCGGAGCGGAAAGGTCCAGTTTTACCAGAGCGGCGGCGCTACCAACGAACTGGGAACGGGCTTTGTAGTGCTGGGCGGAATGCAGGATCGCGTGATAGATTGGAAGGCGATCAACGAGAGAATGTGTGTATTGAGGATAAAGGGCCGTTTCTTCAATTATAGCATCATAAACGTGCACTGCCCGCACGAAGGTAGACCCGACGATGAGAAAGAAGCGTCCTACGCGAGGCTGGAGGCAACGTACGACAGCTGCTCATCACGGGACATCAAGATCGTCATCGGGGATATGAACACCCAAGTCGGTAGGGAAGAAATGTATAGACCGGTGGTAGGACTCCATAGCCTGCACACCGACACAAACAATAACGGCCACCGATGTATAAACTTCGCAGCTTCCCGAGGCCTGGTGATCCGAAGCACCTTTTTCCCGCGCAAGGATATCCACAAAGCCACCTTGAGATCACCTGACTAACGTACAATGAACCAAATTGACCATGTTCTCATAGAGAGACGATTTTTCACGAACGTACGCTCCCGACGGGGTGCGGACGTTCGATTCTGACCATTACCTAGTAGCAGTACATGTGCGCTCAAAGCTGTCCACCGTATACCGGCCACGTCAAAGCCGCCCTCCTCAGCTGAACATCAGGCAGCTAGATAACCCGCAAGCTGCCAAGAACTATGCGTGAATACTGAATGAGGCACTGCCTTCTTCCGAGGAATTAGGTGCTTCAAAACTCGAAGACGGTTGGGGCAGAATACGCTCGGCCATCGGAGAGGCCGCTACCGCAGCACTAGGTATTGAGCATCGCAGTACACAAATTGATTGGTTTGATGGGGAATGCCAACAAGCGGTGGAGGGGAAAAAATGCTTGGAAAAATTAACTAAGTATTGCCACTAGAGAGAACCTGGCCAAATAAGCATAAGCATAGGACACTAGAGAGAACCTGACCAAATACCGACGAACTAGGAGCCAGTTGACCATGATCCTGAGGAGGAAAAAGCGCCAAAAGGAGGACAGAGATCGTGAAGAATTAGAGCAACTATTCCGAGCTAATGACACGCGCAAGTTTTATGAGAAGGTGAACAAAATTCGGAAGGGCTACACACCGAAACCTGACATGTGTAGGGACGAGGGAGAGAATCTAATTACAAACGAACGCGAGGTGGTCGACAGAAGGAAGCAGTTCTTCGATGAACAACTCAATGGCGAAGTCGCAGAAGGAGGCGGAACGGAAATTAACCTAGGAGTGCCCATGGAAGATAGTAATGTCCTAGCACCTGATCTCCAAGAAGTCAAACGAGAAATCGTGCTGCTGAAGACCAATAAAGCCGCTGGGAAGGACCGCCTACCGCCAGAGCTTTATAAACATGGCAGAGAAACGCTAGTAAAGGCTCTACACTGGGTTATTTCGAGGATTTGGGAGAAGGAAACTGCCGGAAGCTACCGGAGGAATGGATGGAAGGAGTGGTTTGTCCCATCTACAAAATGGGTGATCGGCTAGACTACTGAAACTGTCGTGGTATTACGCTGGAAAACGCCGCCTACAAGGTACTCTCCCAGATCCTGTTACGCAGATTGTCACCGATAGCACAAGGTTTCGTAGGGAATTATCAGGCGGGTTTCATGGAGGCTCGTGCAACTACCGACCAAATTTTTACTATCCCACAGATCTTGCAGAAATGTCGGGAGTACAACGTGCCCACGCATCACATCTTTCTTGATTTCAAAGCAGCATACGATACAGTCGATCGAGACAAGCTATGGCAGATAATGCACGAACACGGTTTTCCGGATAAACTGACAGTCGCGTCAGAGCTACATTGGATCGCGTGATGTGATTTGTACGCATCTCTGGGACACTCTCGAGTCCCTTCGAGACGCGGCGAGGGTTCAGACAAGGTGACGGTTTATCCTGCATGCTGTTCAACATCGCTCTTGAGGGGCTGATCCGACGAGTGGGCATCGAAACGAGAGGCACGATTTTTACCAAGTGTAGCCAACTTCTAGGCTTTGCAGATGACTTCGATATCATAGCCAGGAACTTTGTGACGGCGGAGGCAATCTACGCCAGACTGAAAGCGGAGTCTAGGAGAATTGGGCTAAAAATAAATGCGTCGAAGACCAAATACATGAAAGGAAGGCTCGAAGGAAATAAACGCGCGCCTCCCACGGACGGTAACCGTTGACGGCGATGAACTAGAAGTGCTAGAGGAGTTCGTGTATTTGAGATTGAGAAAACCGGTATTGCATCCTTAACAATGGGACCAAATCTCAAAAACGTGATGATTTATTATAGCCTTAAAAATCTTCAGGAAAGATATTCATAAAATATGGAGCATGTTTTAATCTATTTCTATCTATTGACCGTGGATCCTATCAGATGATCAGTATGATCAGCATGACCTATCAGATTGTCAAAAAATATAGTGTCTTCAGAAAAGCTGTAGAATATATCAAAACAAACCACTTTGCTGAATATAGCAACTGTCTTTCTCTTACTGGTTATGAATTAGTTTGATATGTTTAAAAAAACTGTTTATCACCGTAATAAAACTCAAGCATAGTACACACATAGTAACGGAAAACAAATCAAAAAAATAAAAACAATTAAAATCACAAAAATACATGTTAGCACAGGAATACCAATAAGTAGACCGTATCTATATTGTTCAAGCTATTTTTTATTACAATTATACATTCAGTAAAAACAATTATAACACTTAAAGCAAAATCTAGAGTTTCAATCTATTTTTTGTATACTCTGGATTGAACAATATAATATTCAACCACCTTAGTGTCTAAAGAAAGCATGAGAGTTTGTAAAATTTTCGGAGTACGTAACTTGAAATAAACATTTTATAAACCTACACTACAAACAAGAGCAATGTAAGGACCTAAGGACTAAAACAGGCTGATAATGTTAATGGTTAATATTTTGCTATAGGTACAGTCACGAGCATGATTTGAATGACGATGCGATATATACAATCCCAGTGGAAAATTATGTCTACCATTTGTAAGTCAAAAATATGCATAGTTTTTCAACCTGTTTTGATCACTTAGTAACATCAGCGGCATCTGACGTTATAATTCTTCCTTTGAATCTAGCATATGTTTAAACAACTTATATCATTTAACTTGTACAACGAGTACAAGAAAGCCGCGGAAAACAGTGGAAAAAAAATTTACCAAAAGATATAAAACAGCATAAAAGCAAAAAGACGCAGCAGTAAATAAAGCTGAATTTAGTTGGAAAATTTTTGCTGAATGGATGAAACGATTCTGGATTTAATTCTTCATACCTGAAGATAAGTGGCATCGATGTTTCAATGACGTGCTATGCACCGCAGCTACTTTACGGAACGTCGTTTTGGGGTTATCGATAGATCCCACACACGGGAGAAAGCTTTACTTCTAAGAATGCGACTGTTACCATTGTTAATCGTTGTTTATTTTAATAAGTTGTGCGTTAACATCTAAAAATGCTTATGGGCCGGACTACTCTCTGCTTTGCTGCTACTAATTCGAACACAGGACCAGTTTTATGTTTAGCTGTCGCAGTTTTTGTATTATAAGGCTAATCAAATCTAGTAAAGACCCGGTATTGTAGAGGGTTGTATCAGGTGGATAGTGGCAGGGCGACCATTTACAATAAGCGCCTGCAGTTCGTCATCGGAGTCCTGCAGACTATCTAGTTCTTCGTACAATCGGGCTCCGGCGCTCGCTCGCACCCCTGTTCGATCAATGGGGGACTGATTTTTGCTGGTGAGGAATTTTTTCCTTCGCAATGAAGCCGGTGATATGCCATTCGAGTTTAACTGTTCCTCTCCCTTTGGTCCAGTCCACTTATGTTTAGGCGATTCAGCCGGGCTTGAATGCTTCGAAGAAAGGGATTTTTTGGGAGAATCTCCCTCCTCTTCAATGCTGGCCTGCTTGGGTGTGCTGCTAGCCGGCGCATTCGTCTTCCAGCCCCAGTTTTTCCATATACGTGACTCCTTTTTCTTGCCTTCTGGTCTCGAGTTGTTACCGGAGGCTTCCTCCGCTAAGCCGATCACTACACCATTGACTCCCACTGCCGACCCGGTTTCCACCGCATCTATAGCCGCCAATTTGCCCATCATCTCCTGCTGCGTCGACTGAAGGCTTTTGACAAACTCTACTTCCAGATCGTCTAATGATACGAATATACACAATACATCAAAGGGAACATGATAGAATAATATACTCGAGCAACAATTGAAATAAATCAGTTCTAATCCAATCAAGTGGAGAAGAAAACAGTAGCTAGGCATTGATAAAAAAAAACTAGCACATTGGGTAGCTACTACATCCAAGTGGAGTTAAAAAGAAATAAATGGAAAATAGTATAACAACATGAGAAAAATGTGGTGCATAATGCTACGCTACAAGAAATTATAAGTCTGTTACAAACAAAAAAACGCCAGAGCGCGATGCAAGTGTGGTTCAAATGATGGAAAAGTACTATCAACAGGTCATAGTAAGTTTAAGTCTAAATAAATAATTTGTTTTGATCCATTGAACAAGCTTGTTATCGTTGCACAACTAACTTGTCAAGTGTCTAAATAAACGCTTGCTTTCTTATTTAAGTTATAATGTGTTAAACTATTTAAATGCTACAACCACTGTTTGTAAGATTTAGGAATTTCTTCTTACATTTGTTTTTTTATGTTCACGACTCCAACGAATTAGTCTTACATCAATGCAAAATTATGCATTAAAATCAATCAGGAATCAGCAATTCAATGAAAATTGTACCACCAAAATTTAAACGAATTGCGATTTTGTGTAATGTTTTTTTTCGGAAAATGTTTCACTTGTATTTTTTTCAGTATTATGGTGGTCCTAAAAATTGTCATTTTTACCCACCTCTCTCTCTTTGAAAATTCATAACCTTTAAACTCCTGAATCGATTTCGAGATATTAATAGAAGAAAGACTTTGCTACCGACACGGTAGCAACCCCATAGCGCTATAAATACAAATGATAAAACTTTACTTTCTTCTGCAATATTATAGATAATAAAAACTCTTCGATTGCCCTTTACGCTACTTTTTCGATTTCTGTTTCGCTGAGGCATTGTTGTCAAATGAGCATCTACTGAGATAAGAGATAATTTAATAAGCTTTTCAGAAAAATAGTTTAAGGTTAAAATTTTAGTTTAAAATTTTTTATAATCATAAAAAACATCAACCATATTCGTTTTTTTTCGTTAAAAAAATCGAGAATGCCATGGAGACGCACGGTATTTGGCTTTTACTTATCAATTAAACATTTTTTTTGCAAAGAAACCAATATTTTTGTTTTGTATTAGCGGGCTCGATTGGCAATCTCTAAACTTTATTTTAATTGTACATTGTACACTGTATCTCAAAAACCATTAATTACTTTTTTTTAAATTTTGAATCTAAATCTAATCTTTATGTAAATGTAATGTAATATCTAAATGTAAATCTTTGTGCCTCAGGCGTATAATTTTTCTAAAAGGCTTATCAAAATAGCATTCATTGGTACTAACATATGGTACTAACTAACTAACTAAAATCGATACAATGGTTCAAGAGTTATGAATTTTAAAGGAAAAGAGATTGGTGAAAATGATGTTTTTTGAGACCGCCAAAACTCAGGTTTGGGTACCCATAACAACTCAGTATAACTCGTGAAGCTACAGTTATGTTATCAATAAATGTATCGCAATTGTCAAAGTATGTATTCTTCAAATACTTACGCCTTAAGTTTCGTAAATTTTGAAATCATTGGTCAATTTGAAACAGCTCATATGTTCCGAACGCTTTCACTAGAGACCAAATGTGCCTAACATAAATTTGGAGAAGTGTTGATTGCTTCACTATTAGATCCTAGAATTTTATTTTGATCCCGTCGGCATTCAGAATGCATGGTTGTTAGTCACATCTTTACGCAGTTTACCAATAATGGCCCAAAGAATTTTCATAACATCAATCAGGATAAATCTTCGTTCGCGTTTCATTTCTTCAGTTTCAGGCAGGAAATTTTCCTCTAACCAACAGAATGAAATGAGAAGAGATGATTATCTTCTATGTAATTAAAGATAAACAAAAAAATCAAGATTTTCTCCATTTGTATGAATAGAGCCACATATGTTGAAGATTGGCAGCCAAATGTGTAATACAATAATTTTTGTTATTGGAAACGATTTGGTAAACTAACGAAAACAGAACAAAAACACTACCTACCTATCTTATTTGTATTATAGGAAAGGATAGATCAAATCTCGAAACTATTACGACCGTTGTTCAGTAAAACAAATCGAAATAACGTTAAAGTGTTGTTGTGTAAAACCTTAAAACGGTGGTGGAGAACGAAAAAGGTAATGGTGTTTCAGCGTGATATAGCGGCAGCAACTGTATGTTGAGTGATTGGTGAAAACAAGAGGATTATCATCACACACGGGTATGCACACACGCGGAAGTGCAAGTGCTTATACGGGGGAGGAGTTAAATGCACGACTTCACACCAGGTTGATTTTCTGAGATGATTCGGTGTGAACGATTACGAATTGCCATCGTTCACTAGTCGGTATAGTAGTAGTATTCGGATGAAGATGGAATTTACGATAAAGCCGATGTAGATCAATACGGCCAATAAAAGAAAGCCTGAATCTATAGCAAACTGGCCACATACCTGGTAGCTTTTTCGTGCGGAACGATGCATTGGTAATCATGGATTTGGACACCGTCACAGTGGTTGTTGCGGGCGTTAGTGCTACACTAATACCCATCGGACCATCACATGGTTGACCTACAAAAAGGATGAAAATATAGATAAAATTTTACATAACCCGTAGACAAATTCAAACTTACCGGAGGGATTCGCGTGCAGAGAATTCCGTATTGCGTTCGTAACCAATATCACTTCGGGCAACATCTCATAGCAAGCCCGATTATGCAGATCGTTAACGGCCTCGATGGCAGCCGACGCGAATTCGTTGAACATGGCAAAATAGTTGGCGTGAGCGAGTTCCACAAGAAACTGTGAGTTAACGGCTATTCTTGGAAGCGGTCTACTCACACTGCTGGACAGTGTGATTGAATTTTGAAGCTGAGATCCGGGTGAACTCGTGGCGTTGGCCTGCTGCGGAGACGTTGGATCATTTCCGTAGGAGGCACGCTGCACGTGACCTGGTTTCGAGAAGCCTTGGTTAACCAGCTGGGAGGTGGTCTTGCACAGATGATACAAGGCGGGTTTATGAATTTGGTTGAGCTGCTGATTGTAGGTGAACAACAAAGCGGTCATCACCTTCAATCGATTCTGTGCATTTAACGATTCTACCGAGGGAAGAGGTCCCCAGCTGACTTCCTTATTGCTATTTTCTTCCCAGCGCCGCAAATCTATGGGGTGGAGGCTTTTTTCCTATGAAAAAAATAGAAAATAGAAAGTTGTATTTAATTAACGTATATTGTTTTCTGAACTGCTTCTTACCTCGTGATACATGGACGCATGTGCCAGGACCGGCATGCGAAAAGAAACCACTTTAGGGCTGCCATCGTCCGAGCTAACTTCAATGTTGTATATGCAAATTAACAACGTTTCGATCGGACGACAGCCACGCTTGTCGCCCTGTGCTACCGACGTCAAATACAAATAGATGAGTAACGGCACAAATTGTAACGTAAATCGCCGCAGTTCAATCTCGTTCGATCGGTAGATATTGCACAACTGATTGCAGATTGGGTAAATAAGCTGAAATGACAGGTAGTGTCATGATAGTGTAATCACTGAAATAACAGCCACTTATTATGGATCAACTTACGTCTTTATATTTGACACGCTCGTTCAGGATGGTATAGAGTGCTTTAGATATCTCATAATCATTTTCGTGTTGCGCGGCGAAAGTTCGCAGCTCGGAATCCTGCAGGGCGTTATAGTCCGAAATCCAGTCGGAGATGATCGCCTCGGCCATTCTACGAAATCAATCATCAACCGTTCGGTTTAATCACGCACTACCGACTGTACAACGGGCGGCTCTCAACTCAACGGATTCAATAGATGCCGAAAAAAAAGTTCAATCGGCTGCAGTATGCAACATAGAAACACACCAACTCACATGTGCCAACAACGCTAATAAAATGTTTAAAATGACATCACCACTGCCGTGCCTTTTTCTCTGCGATTTTGTACGAGTGGATAAATGCTGCTTACATTTTATTTGATTTTTTCTAGAAGAGAACACAAAAAAATAGAATGGTTTGAGTGACAGGATATTGATTATGCTGAATCAAATTGTACTATGAAAATCGTCAGTAGCTTAGTTTTCACCCCACCGATTGGCAGAAAGGCCAGTGGGGATAGACACTGCCCGTCTTCACATCAAACAGTCCTATGGAGGAGAAAAGTATGCGGAAAATATGACAATCGAAATATTTCTCTAGCTTTACTTTATTTTGCATTCGTTCATTTAAGTACGCACAATTGAATTAAGTAAGAATAAATTATGGAATATCAATTTATCTAAACAAAGCAGTAATGCGACTGACATGACAATATTCGTTTGCACGTTTTGGGTTTTATCGCCTATGTATGCTAAGGTGAAGGACGGCTCAGTGAAGGATAATGTGAAGAATGTACAAAATAATCAAAAATCTACCATAACACTTTTATGCGAAGAGGGCTAGTGCGTTTTTCCATTCCATAAGTAAGGCTACAAGAGTCCAACATGCGACGCCCGGCTTGTTAGATCAGCGTTTTACCTCGAGGCCAACTGGGAGAAGAAAGTTAAAAACTGATTCTAGGTAAATTAATCTTATTTAAAATAACCACATTATTGTCTATGCACAAGCTTATTTAACACTGCTAGGTAGATAAAGTGAAAAAAATATACTATATTTAGCAACCAAAATACATCTACACTACTTGCAATGCTTCAATATTCCATTGAATATGACGGAAGAAAGTAAAAAATGTCGGAATTTATATAACTCGAAATAGTTAGAATATTGACCATGTGCAAGCTTATTTAGAACTGCTAGGTAGATAAATTGAAGAAAGATACTATATTAGGCACCAAAAGTAAGCTTACACCATTTCTGATTGTTTATTATATAAAAACATTCGTTTTGGAAACTTTATATCGGAATAGGCCGAACCAAGGCCATCGATGGGCCGAACGACGATCAACATAGGCTGAACCAGGATCATAATTTGACTGTCATTAAAAATCAAATTATAAATCATCTGGTCTTCTAAGGTTTCTTCTAAATTAAGAAACAGAATCGTCTTTAGTTATTCTTCCCATACCTTCTAACTAACTTTCTACTACGGCTCTGTTTATGCCATCTTGGTTATTGAAAAGGTACCATGCAACTGTGTTTAGTAAACCAGATTTGTTTTTTATTTTTTTATTTTAGAATATGCCGACCAATTAAGAGTAAGAATTTGTTACGGATATAATAAAACACTTTTGATACCTAAGTCTGAATAATATTTGTCGTTATAAATAAAACAGTACAAACGGCGTATGCCGCATTTTCCGAAAAAGAGTCAATAAAATACACGTGCGCATTCTTATATAACTCAAACTTAACAGAAATTACCGCTACTTACAACCATCACATGATTTTTGAAAGAGTAACACACAAGTGGCGATAATCGCCGTCTGTTGACCATGCATTATACCTGTCTCATAAATTATAATGAATTGATTTTTGGCAAAGTCCCACCTTACACGACCGACGCACACATCATACATATCCATCGTATATATATAAATAAAAGCTGCGACATTGAATTATAATAAGAATCAAAAATTCAAAACAGACACAATGGACATCTATAGCAAATGGTGACATATATATGAGATAATTTAGACTGCCAAGAGCTGCTTTTCGTGTAGTGATTACTGAATTTCCGAAAGGGCCTATTGAAGGACTTTACACATCAGCAAGAACTGATCGAAGAAGAAAGGAGTAAATTTCAAGCAAAATATTTGATATATTACTTTTTGACGTTTGTTTACTATACTGAGACTGGGTCGCACTTTGTGAAAACGAAAATAGAAATGTAACGTTTGAATGAAAGATTTCAAATGCTAATAACGACTTAACTACTGAATGAAATTGAACAATTTATATGTCGTTGGATAGATAAAATGACCAGCAGTTTTATGGAGGGGGTAGGAGATCAATTTTATGAAGAGCGTAAGAGGAGGGGCTCCCACACAATTGAAACACAAATTTCCTCATAACTCGAAAACTAATTGCTTGATGGAACCAAATTTGGTATGTGAGGGTTTTAGAAAGCAGGATTGTTTTTCTATGGTGTGCTGAGACCCATCCGTCTTTTAACAGGGGGGGGGGGCTCCTATACACATGAAATACAAATTTCCTCATAACTCGAGAACTAATTAAGCAAATGGAACCAAATTTATCAAGTGGGGGTTTTGGAGGCATGAATTTATTTTATGATGGTTTGAGACCCCTCACCCTTGTGGTAGGAGGATGAGGGCTCTCATGCAAATAAAACAGAAATTTTTGCGTATGTGCCATATTTTTTGCTATGTTACAAGCAGTAAGCCGTGAAAGTAAACTAGTAAAACCTACGCGAAGCAAAAGACAGCGAATCTACTCCGCTAACTTACGTGTCTGTTACCATTCATGTCAAAAGAGAAGGACATTCGAATGGCACGTCATATTTGCGATGAACGAGCTTTGGCTTTACTGTTATTTGTAACCAATAGCCCTTTTAAAGGCCACAAGCGAGTTAAAGTAAGATTATTGAAACATGTCAAGCCACGCATAATCATATATAATACAATAACCTGTGGGCAGGTCATTCATTACTACTTCACCTATTTCATTACTATGTCCAAAGGTTGTAGGCGTTTCAAAGACACCATTGCATTCAATGAAGAATTGAATCTGAATATTTCGCTCTTCTGTTTCAAACATTCACTTAAACAAGGGCACTCACAGATTCTTATAAACATACATATGCCAGAAATGCAGTTTACAATACTGCCCATGGATGCATAGTCGACGTAACGACCAGCACCATGATTGCTGAGAAAACGCATTTTTATCGTGAAGAACGTTTAAAGCCATATAATCTTTACTATGAACTTTTTCAATTGAATAATCTGTCAATTTAGTAGAGTTTATTAATCAAAACAGAACTGATGGGGTTTTATGATTCATTCCTCATTTATGCGGACCAATGCGAACGCCAGTTTATGCGAATAAACAGACTGTTTTTTTGAACGATTATTCCCATAACTTGGCGTAAAGCTACTAAAACAAATAGATTACTATGCTGATTGATTATGCGGGGAATTACGTCAACCATTAGCATTACTTGAAACCAATAGCAAAGTACCTCAATTTTACTAAATTTCTCGAATATTTTCGAACAAACATATGTTGTTTGAATATTGGGCATGTGAACAACATAGTTAAGAGTGCGTAGGACCGAAAAAGTACATTTTAGTCATTTTGGTTTTTACATCAACTATGCATCCATGGGCAGAATAGCCTTTGATCTAATGATCTGATATAGTCCTACGTCACCCTTTCATACAACCCTCATTGCTGTATACCTTGTAGTTTTTTTGGTGTCGAATATTTCAATAGGTAAAAACTCTAAAATTGTCCAAATGTTTAAAAAAGACATAACTTTGTAACAACAACTTCTTTTAAAATACGATAAAAACAACCACTTTCGTAACGAAATAAACAGATCCAGACATGAACTGCTAAAATTTTCAATTAATTGAAATTTTTCATTCACGTTTGATTTAATAATTTAATTTCGCCACAGCAAATATCTTTGATTAAAGATGCTATATATTTCAATCAACATCCAACCGGTCACAACGTTAATCGTATTGTCGACAATTCACTGACCATCTTCGATGCGGTGGCGATGACTTTATTGTCGGTCAATTCACCGGGCGGTGTTTACTGCTCCAATTGGTAAACAGAGCAGCTTCCGACATACTTTTGTGGTCTCATGTACCTGCAGCAAGAACAATCTTTTGAAGATTGTTTGCACACAGCGGAGCTTATATTTTGGCTTCATCGCCGAAGAAAGACTGTTTACTGTGGACCCTCGTTCATTTGAACGATTCCTCATGCAAACTAACGGGCTTAGTTTTTAATTTGAACAACTGACAACCCTAAATGTGCTGGAACTTGTGTGAACTAGCCACCCTACTCTTTGTTATTGTTTTGGTGGTTTGATTCAGTTGGCAGTTCACAAGCAGCGAATATTTCATTTATCGATCGGATTTCTATTATAATCGTGTGGAAAACGCAATGTGAAACAGAATAAACACTAGATCAGTACAAACAAATCGTGTTTATGTGCATTGTCGGCATAAGCAAATGATTTCATGTTGAGACTGACATTTGAACCATTTTTAATTTGCATGTCGTGCAAACCAGCGTTGTGCAAATTAAAAAGTGTTCAGATTAAAAACGGTCAAACGAACGGGGGTCCGCGGTATTTCACTCCATGTGAGAGGAATTTTCACTGTTCATGTGTATTTTAATTGAAATTCGCACTACGTAGTCAGTCATATGTAGCAGCTGACTAACATTCGAATGCAGAGTGTGTCTCCGTTTGTCCTTCTAGTAACCTCAATCACTGTTCGTTGTCTTTAAAAATAAATTCGTTGCGGCAATAGAAAAAGATCAATCTAAAAGACATATGAGATTCATCAATTGTATCCTGTATTATGCATCATGCAAGATTATTATGATTCCATTCCAGCCTTCTAATAAGCCTCGAGATACGAAATTGGTCTCATTTATTTATTTATTGATTAACTGATTGCAGGCTTCGCCCGTTATATCATCGTTAAAACTAATTGATTATGACGTAAAAACAATCTAAAACTACAGTTAATTTGCTGCTTTGTCATTTAAACATTAACAATATCTAGATGATTATTAAATATGGACATCATTCTGTACACTGGTTCGTTTCTAGCATAATTTTGGACTCTATTTGTCAATTGAAAAGGCCTAGGCCGCCTCAACGAAGAACGTCCATCGAGAGCATCTGTGACTGTGATACGCCGTATGCTTTCTAAGCTTTCCGTTCCATCAGCATCAGCATGATGATGATTATGATTATGATGCACACAAGCAGAGGAGGGCACCGCTAACCGAAATTTTAGCGTCGCTAACAGCTAGTCCGCTAATTCAAAACGTTAGCTTCGATAACCGCTAACCGCTAAAGTAACCAAAAATTTAGCGAAAGCTAACGCTAACCGCTAACCGCTAAATTGGTTAGTAGCGCAAATTTGGCAATATTTTGATAAGCGCCAATTTTGGCAAAAACGAAAATCTTCGTTGCAAAAGTCTAAGATAAAGTATATATCTGGAAAAAATCATGAAAAAAAATCGCAAGCGTTCATAAAAAATGTTTTAAAGAACATTTTCACATTGAAAATAGAAGAGATAGAAAATACAGGCTATGGTTTTTTCGATTATTCTTTGCAGCTTTCTATCACTGTGGAACATTTTGTAAAAGATTTTTCCAAATAATATTTTATCCGGATTGTCAATGATGAAATTTGCCAATGAATCAATGGCCACATTTGTCAGTAAATGACACAAGTACAAGAACAAGAAACAACAAACAATAAAAAGCATTTTGGAAATTTTCCATAAGATAGAGTTTTTCAAACTTTGCTTTGGAGTTCTGCAGCCATAGAAAATTTTGTGATAACCTGTTTTCCAGGCGTACAAAACTTTACGAAGTTTTGAGTAGTGTTCGACATCGAAACGAAAATTGAAGTCCGTGTTCCGGTCTAGTTAAAAACCGGCACTAACTTTTTAGTCCGATCTCATTCCGGTCTGTTTTCTTTCTGTACGGTTCCGGAACTGGAACAGAGCCAAATCGGACTGGAATGAGTTCGGAAGAAATTTTTTTTTACCAGACCGGAACCCGGACTTCATTTTTCGTTCTGAGGTCGAACACTAGTTTTGAGATTCGACTTAAATCTGTGCGATAATATTGATAGATAATAGTTCAATAGCAGAATTAAAAGAAAATTTTCATATTCCTCAACAATTTTCCTCCTGCTAAAAAAAGTTAGCGGTTTATTTAGCGGTGCATAAATTTAGCGGAAGCTAACAAAAACGCTAACGGTTTTAAAAATTAGCGAAACCGCTAACCGCTAACCAAAATTTTAGCTGAGCTAATTAGCTGTTAGCGGATTAGCGGAAATGTGCCCACCTCTGCACACAAGTGATTTTTAAAGGAAATTTCTATGTCTCAAAGGTTGCAGGCGTTATATTTATGAACCCCCGTCCACGTATTTTCAAAACCACCATTGCATTCAATGAAGATTTGAATCTGAATATTTCGCTCTTCTCCTTTAAACATTCACTTAAACAATGGCACTCACAGATTCCTATAAACATACATATGCCAGAAATACAGTTTACATCTGATGATCTGATATAGTCCTACGTCACCCTTTCGTACGACCCTTAGGGCTGTATACCTTGTAGTTTTTTCTGACCGATAGCCGTGAATGAAAATTATAGAAAAATTTTTCTTTAGAAATAAATACCAGTTTTCTCAGTATGGACATGAAAATGTTTTTGTTTTAGAAATACCTTTTTCCCTTAAATATGCGCATTTTAGGGAAAAAAAAGTCAAGGGATTGCGATGTATGCGCGCAGAAAAAAGATAATAGTTAGAGTTCAACTTGCATCATATTTTTGAATCAAAAAATTATTAGCCATGAGTGTACAATATTTTTTATTGAATTTAGACAATATACTTTTGCATTTACAAATTAATTTTCGGCTGAGGAAAGACTTGTAGCCTATCTATCTTTAAAAAAAAATCATCAATTTCTAAGACAGTCTACCACTCTGGTCTCTCTTCAATGTCGAATAAGACGGTCTATTTGATAAAATTGATTTTTAACTTTTCAAATGCTTCTTTTTCAGTGTGAAATTAATTTTTATTTTTTTTCAGTATTTTTTTAAGAAAATTTAGATTATTTTTTGCAGATCCTACAGTTTTTGAGTTATTCTTTACAAATTTCAAAAAACGAAGTATGCAAAGTTGCTTATTTACATGAACTCTTTACACACGCAAAGTTTCATTGACTTCTGAGAGGGTCATGCCTCTGGTCGAATTGGCGTGAAATCCATCATTGTTCTAGTAAAAGATAACATCGTTGGTATTTTAGCACAGACATCAGTTAAATCACCGTCAGTGCAGCTACAGACAATCAAAAGCGCTTGAAAAGTAAATTTGTTATTTTTCGCTTTTAAAAATTGAAATCTGAAATCTTCTTTAATAATTTTTCCATGATTCTCGACTTCCCAAACACAGACGATACTACTGATCACGGTCTGGCTACCATTATCAACTGTACCGATTTTCATTCCTCGATAGTTCCAGCTCAGAAATCAGGGCAAACATCTTAACACAAATATCTAAACAATGAAAGAACAACATTTCTGCAATAAGCTGCGGTTCAACCTCCAAATAATTGACCGCACCTTTCAGTTGTGAGCAGCGTGCTCTTAATTGATTTTGTTCCTTGCATATTTCTTGATGACCAAGCTGAAGATTTTGTATTTTACCGATAACTCAATGAATTTTTTTTGCTAAGGCTTTTTTATGTACGATGTAATGCAAGCTTAATTTTCCACGCCTAAATTTGTATTGTCCGCGAATATCGTAAATCTTTTGAAGATATCACTACATTTTGATGAACAGAAATAAAAAGGACTCCGGACATGTTATTCAATGTTTCCTTAGTGATCTTTAATCATTTCATATGATAGCTAGTCAAACAACAGTACATGGATTTAGTGGTCTTTTCGGTTCGGTCACAGATCTTGCTCGTCAAAATTTCAGCAGATTCCATCGTTCTTAAGTTACTTATTGTTATTTATATCAGTGGATTGCAACCTTCAAGCAACAATGTTTATTACACTTTTAATGCAGTTTTCGTGACCAATTTTGGTCTTAAAAGCCATTATAAACGTGTAATAAAGCCGAAATTGTCACTTGAGCTATTAACACACGCGTAAGTCGATTAAGTGGACTGGGCCAATAGACATCGTTTATAATCGGTGGATTATGTTCGTGATGGGTTAGGATGGATGAGAACAGGAATTTGTCCGAAAAGATTCAAGGACAAGCTATTTTTCAGCTTTTATTATCTACTTGGCAATCACTTGAAACTGCTCACATCTCTTACATTGGCTAAATTATTTGACATTGCTTTTAGCTTTTTGTTGAGTATCTACTGTTCAAGTTACTATACAAAGCTTGTAAATTGTGCAAGTAAATTGATTTTTTTACAAACTATTTTAAAACTAATATTTTGTGGGCGCCTGCCTTGTACATTAAATGTAGACAAAAAATTTTTTACTCATATTTGAGATTCTACTAAGATGCTCAATGATAAAAATTTTGATTATTTAGCAAATACCTGCCTTAAGGAATGTGTAGTGCTACAATCCATCACCTACATTTTCATTCAAGACTTTTCTGCCGGTGGAAGCATAACTGTCCCATGTTACATTTTGTCATTTTCGACATTTTGTTGTCTAACGTTATAATTATATATATATTTTTATAGTTAGTTAAGTTAATGTTCATAGAAAAGGAAACAAACAGCTCAACAAAAGCCTTGTATATCGTAAAAGAAATGCTGATCATTATTGAAGACAAATAAATATGACAATTGCGCTACAAGAAAACGTTCCTTCCACCTTTGCAAATGTACATAGAACAGGTGAACACTAAGTATAGCCTGTAATTAAGCTTTAATAATATAGATAGTAGCATGGCCTCAACGTGGATTCACGTAAAGGCCTAAGTAAAACTTCTAGTCAGCATTGTTAAGTTAATGAAAAACAGTAGCGTACTACTGCCAGCGAGACGATCACCGTTACTGTTTAATGACCAACGACTTCAAATAATGATGGTCAAGTTCGAACGAAATGTCACAAACAACGAAGTGTCGACTAATAACTTTCTACTAGGTCGCGCGCTAGTGTTGGACGCACATGACGAGTGAGGTAGCTTATAGGTATCCAATCAGTCTATCACGTATGAATGTTTCTACCTCGATGTAGGTTGAAACAAAATATCAGCATGTCCTTGTGATGTGAACAAACATAGATGCTAAGTTATTTTCAACCAAAACTTTTAACGCTGATAGTTAGGGTCGATAAATATCGCGAACATATTCAAATGTAAGTACAAAGGTTTTATTCATAATCATACTTTGCGTGCATTTTAAGAAAATAATAAGTAGCAATTTCAACTTCTACTTATTGGGTTCACTTAATAGATTACGATGAAATTCCAGGACAGTTGCACTAATCTACCAATGTTTAATCAAGGTATTTTTGGAATCAAGGAAAATGCGTTATCAATAGGTTTATTACCTATTAATTGAGCTTATCAGCTCAGGCGAAATTACAATCGGTAGTTGAGATACGAAAACACACATACCTTAGTATCAGATTCAAAAACATTTATAATAAAAAGTTTTGTTTCTGAAAAATCAAAGCCGGGTAATATGTCTACTACACCCATATTCAACGTAAAGCAAACGGAAGCTAGATTTTATAAATTTACCATTAAATAATTAAACGGTAAAAGTAAAGCATAGTTTTGCAAGTAAATTATGTATGGCTGTCAGTATACAGTCCTTTAATTCGATTACTCACTTAAGAAGACATTTGTGCCATCTTTCAGCACATCCGAAAACAGAGCGAATCTACTTCTACGTGAATCGATATTAGTCATTTTCACTAATACAGCATTACAAACAAGTTGGGTTTATTGAAAGTCTCAGATTAAAAGTAATCATAGTTAAAAATCAAAATATAGATGCAATGTAATTTGGTAAAGTTACACAATAGCTAAAAATTGATCGTCTGCCTTTACATTTGTCTCATTTTAGAATGCTCGTCGCTGTAATAAACGCGATACCTTCTCTTACCTGGAGATTAACCAATGCAAGAATGTAATCGCAAGTAAATAAATCAACCATTAGTAACCAGCACACACTGTAAGACTTCAATGTAAGTCTGCAATAGAATAATATCGCTCATTCCCAACCATTCCCGTTACCATTGCACGAACAGCAAACCTAATTAATAGCATATAACTTTTTCACATTCACTTCGTGATAAGCAAAATTCCATCGTAATCATCCTTGAATGGAAAACAAATTATGGAACCACTCACTTTTCAAATTCATGGCACTCCGCCGCGACGAATCAGTTTCACTTATCAAACCACACCTATTATCGCACGACTTAGTTGCCGTTTTTCATGTAATAACCACTATCTAGTAAATCCGATAAGTATCATTAACTCGAGACCCTCGAGACTGACGATTCATGCACAATTTTGCTACTCCTGTGCACAGATTAAAATTTTCTGAAAGATTGCATTCTTGACGTTTCCTTCGATTGTCATCGCTAGCCATACTGACCCACAGGGTCGCACTTGGGAAAACATCGACATTAATGTTACGTATATAGTTCTAGATAGAATTAACAAAAGGGCGAATGTAGCAAATGTAAACAAAACGGGTGAGAGTTACTTTTTGCTGGACCAGCATAGGAAAAGCAACCCTCACTCGGTTTGTTTACGCTTGCGACATTCGCCCTTTTGTTAATTCTATCTTCAGTTGCATATTGAAAGGTGAAAACTATTCGATTGGATGGGAGACGGAAACCTTTGAAAATATGTCCCAGTTCCCGAGTTATTGTTTGTGCATACATTTTTGAATTTTAGCAAATTACCGTGTCAGCCATTCAACACTGTACTGGGGGTTACAACACTAGGGGGGAGGGGGGGGGGGGTCACCCCTCGAGCAGTAAGGAGCAAACTAAATCTTGATGTCGCTGCCATCGCTGCTATGTAACTCCAGCACAAAGAAATATTGATAAAGGTACATGGATATTTTTGATGCGTTTGGCAAACTATTTCTGGAGGGCGCTACCGACAGATTATATACACTCAAAATCGATTACTTCCTTCGAGCCTGTTAATCTGTTCTCTGTGCTTCGAGTCTGTTAGGCTGTGAACCATTTCGTGAAATTTTTAACTTTTTGGTTAAAATTTGACAGTACGATGGTTTTTCAAAAATAACCCTGCTCGAGAGCATGGTTATTTTTAACCAAGTTCTGAGAGCCAGTGAGATATGCACAGGTGAGGAAGAGAGCTTCGATGTGTTTCACTGATTTTTCGTTGGATTTTTTTACATTGGTATGGATGCTTATCGCATAATAAATTTGTCCAAACAACCCGGGTTGAAATGAGATGAATTTTATCTATAAAATAAAAGCAAATGAACATCAAAAATGCATCCGATTTTAACTCGGACAGAATAAACAATATTTTCATCCTCACCTTATATGCTCTCATTGAGCAAAAAAAACTATCAATCCGTCAAATATGAAATGGTTCACATTCTGAACTGATTTTAACCACTCAAGGAGAAATAACCATCGAACTGTCAAATTTTAACCAAAAAGTTAAAAATTTCGCGAAATGGTTTACAGCCTTAAGGCCCAAACACAATGCATACGGATTTTACTACGTTGCGGATATTTGACAGAAAACCCATGGAAAAACTATCAAATTGCCGCAACGTTTAAAATCCGTACACGGTAAAAAATTATCACGTCCATCTTAAGTGTTCTTGCATTTGAATCAAATTATTGTGCAGCACTATAAATTGAAGTGATTTAGTATTGATTTTTGAAGGGTTTCCATTTTTTAAAGAAGATGCCATCTATTGAAAATTATTTAATGGATATCGCCATCGAATTGTAGTGCATATCTATAGAATTTGCACCAAATTTTTTTCGTAATTCACAAATGTCAAAAACTCGCGAAACATGGAGGCAGCTGTCTGTAATCGGAAGAAAAAATACAACCCCAAATGGAGAAAATACGTTTTCGTACCAAACTATTGCTATTCTAGAGTGTAAGTATAGCGAATTTATACCTGTGATCGTAATCAATAAATTGCTATCTGTTTTCAGGTTATGGAATTGATCACACGGCACCCGATATGATAGCAGCAATCAACTTGAGATCAACCTTATTTAGATATCCCAGTATTAAAAACAGCAATCCGGTTTCACTATCAGCGATCGATGTTTTATTTGTATTATGTTTATTTATGTAATTGTATAATTATGAGTAATAAATAAAGCATCTTTACAAACAATCTTTTTTATTCAATTGACAGCTCGAAAGTTTAAAAGAAAGCACATTCGAAATTAAAGTGATTTTCTGTTGATTTCATCATGCTTTACGTTGATTCATTTTCAATAAATTGTCATTTCGAATCGTAATGTTTGGCAAGTAGTGCTAATCCAACGGTAAATCACTTCGCTTCAACGTGACAATTTTTTACCGTGTATGCATTGTGTCTTTCAAAGGTGCGCAGTAATCGTTGCTGTTGAAAACCCCTTGCACACAGTAACCAAGTCATGGTTGCCATCATGCTATGGATAAAAAATTTATGTAAACGATATAAACCCCAAACTCATAATTTTGTGACTGTCATTACCTTACAATACGGTACGGACGACGTTTTAGAACTAAAACCAACAAAACAATAGCTGGAAGTTGTTTTCCGAAATTTAATATGCTTTTATTGCTCTTATATTCAGGGATGGTTCGATCACTTTGACTCAATTTTGATTCATTTGACAGTACCGTCTCAGCCGAGCCAAATGACAATGTTATATATGGGACATTTATAGAACTAGTTCTAATCTACAATTTTTCTGAACAAAGTTTTGCTGTATCGTTTGTAATTACGGTGCTACAACGCTAGTAACTCATCAGTGACTAAATGAACGTTCATTTAGTCACTAACAAGATACTAGCATTGTAGCGTCGTAACTACAAAAGATACAGCAAAACTTTATTCAGCAAAATTATAGATAATAACCTGTTCTGCAAATGTTTCATACATAACTTCGTCATATTTGGCCCCGTTAAGACGGTACTGTCAAATGAATCAAAATTGAGTCAAAGTGATCGAACCATCCCTGCTTATATTGTATATACCAAACCAAACATCTGCCAGATTATTTTCTTATTTTATTTAGATTTAAAAAAAAAGTCTACCGGCAACATTGGATTGCACTACAACAGCACCTAAGCAGACAGCCCAGACCCCCAGATAGCAGAGCAGCAAAGAGCAGAGTAGCATTTGCTGATGGTGTAATTTGTGTTGATTATATTTTCATTGATTCTGAATTTAAGAACAACTCTTCAACAAATATTGTTATGTCTCGTCAGAATACTCGTTTAGATACCAAAAAAGTGGTAAGTCTAAATAGCTTAATTATTCACAAAATGCAATTTCTCTGTCAATTGTTTCAAACAATTTTAGTTTGAACTGTCAACAATACTATGCTACTGGGCTGTAATTCGAAACTAAAGCTATTTCTTTAATATTCAATTTATTTCGGTCGTCTTGTTTTTAAATCGCATTTCTTCGACTATCTTTTGCTTGTATTTTAGTACTGCTTTTGAAATAAAGCATACTGTGTTGTAATTGTGTAGTGATTGACGCGAAGCGGACTACCCTGAAAAAATGCAGCCTGAGGGGGCGGAACGCAAGGAAAACATTATAATTAAAATGGAAAATACCGGAGATCAGACAGTTGGTGGTACTCCGATACAAATTCTTCACCTTAACCAGGCGATGCAAGATCCAACTAACCAGCAGCTGCTGCTTCAAAGTTTACAGCAGCATATCGCGAATAATCCCACTGGCCAGCAAGTACAAGTGCTGCCAATCGCAACTCTCTCCGGACAACCTGGATTGGTTATGCCGGCACCAGCGTTACAACAAACAGCACAACCTCAGGTTTTACAATTCACACTAGACGGGGGACAAACATTCCTCTACCAGCCAGTGCAACTGCCCGCCACTACTGAGGCTCTGCAAAATGTCAACATCAATGGAAATATAGTTCAAATTCCCAACCAAACATTGGCCACGACGTCCAGTGCTACGGCTGGAGGACCGGTAGTAATGCTTGCACCATCTGGAGGTCCTGATCAGAATGCAACGCTTGCAACTGTTCCCAATCAGAACACATTTACAGCGTCCGTACAGGGAACGGTGCTACCAACAGGTTCGCTAAACTCCACAGCAAACAGCGGATCCACAGTTACGGAGGCCAGTGGTACCGCACCGGCCGCCGTGAGTAATTCTATTGAAGCCATACAAACCATGGCCAGTGTGGAATCGGAAGAGGAACCACTGTACGTGAACGCTAAACAGTACAAGCGCATTCTCAAAAGGCGACAAGCGCGAGCCAAACTGGAAGCGCAGGGCAAGATCCCAAAGGAGCGACCAAAGTATCTGCACGAGTCCAGACATCGGCATGCGATGAATCGCGTTCGCGGCGACGGGGGACGTTTTCATTCGAGTGGAATGAAACAGGAATTAGATTAAGAGGGTTTTCTTTTCAAATACAATTTTGTATTGTTTGTCAAACGAGAACGCGATCTAAGATAATAAGAAATAAATGTAGTTTAAAAAGTAAAAAGTAAACGTAGTAGTTTCAGTAAGAATTATTTGAGAACATTGGTAAATATTAAATGTTAATGGTTTAAATATCATTTGTTTGCTCTTTCTGCTAGAACTCTGAACTGCTGACGCTTACCTATGGAGCCTTGGTATCTCAGATGCTTCGTGATTTCGAGAACGTCGAAGATGTTAACAAACAGCTCGAACGAATCGGTTACAACATGGGCATGCGATTGATTGAGGACTTTTTGTCTCGAACCAATTCCCCACGTTGTCTGGACATGCGTGAGACAGCGGACAAAATTCAATTGGCATTCAGGATGTATCTGAATGTACAGCCAACAATTTCGAACTGGGCCGCTTCGGGAGACGAATTCTCGCTGATATTTGATTCTAATCCCCTGACGGAGTTTGTCGAACTGCCTGCGGATTATCAGCAGCTTCGCTACAGTTCCATAATATGCGGCTGCATCCGGGGAGCATTGGAAATGGTTCAGCTAGAAGTGCAATGCTGGTTCAGCCAAGATCAGCTGAAGGGAGATGCCACAACAGAACTGCGGGTGAAGTTCGTTCGACGACTCGAGGACGCCGTACCCGCCGGAGAAGATTAATTTTAAGCGCAACATACGGGCGGATATGTTGGAAACTGCATTCCATTTCGAGTGCATGAGGGTAACTGCATTGCAAACGATAGTATATGACTGGAACAATATAAACTCAATGCTATTTATTATTCTGTAGTAGATTTCTTGAAAAAGAACCTTCCATAGGGAGACAGCGACGGGTTTTGAACTAGAAACTCAAATAAATGGCGGAATAAATTTTGAGAATAATAATTCGAAGTACAAACACTTTATTTTCTTTCGAAATCTCGTACAATATCAGTTTGTAAACTACTGCTAAAAGCATCACACGCATCAGGCATAGGCAGATGGCTTTAGAAAATAGAGTAAAAATAGTTTTTCTTTAAGATGGGATTTTCGCTAGAGAAAATTAAAATTAAATATTTGTAAAATTTAAGACGAGTGAGTTGCAGCGCAGGTTAGTTCATTGGCTGGATACCATTTCGCCATGATATCACCGATAGGCCAATTTTCCCAATACAAAACCGCTTATATGCTTCTGTATTAGGTAGAAATTTGTATGCCAAAAATTACTATTTTTATTTCATTAATACTTCGATTCTGGATGAGTTAAAAAGCAATGCAAAACGGCTTTCTTTACATGTTAAAATCTGGGCATTGCTTCAAACTGCCCGTCTCTGTTTGCCTTTGTTTTTATGGGTTGATATTACTGCGAATGGTTTCCAAGCGTAGACTTAATGTTTTATTATTTTTACCAAACTTCAAGAACCCAAGTTTAATTAAAAGATAAATGCGTAATTGCGAAGCAACACAAACACATCTCTTGCATCTAAGTTGCAATTGAATAAATAATTTCCTGACATGACTATGGTTGTTGATGGCTGAAAAGATAAAAAAGTCTCTTCTAGAAGAGATAACGTTGACGGCGGCTTGGCCGCCTTCAATTGCACTTGATATTAAACAAGTTTTAATACGAATAGTAACTAAGGGAAAACAAAAAACTAATAATAATAATAATAATAATAATCATAAACGACATTTTAAACAGAGATAACACTAAAAAACCTATCTGACTAATCTTTGTTCAATTGCTCGGAGGCGGCTTAGCGGGGCTTTAAATATGCATTCAATTCGCAATGGCACTGGTGCTACTGGAACTATGGCACCGAATTAGGTTGGGCTGCGTGGTGAGAACTTTCTTCAGGGTTTCCAGCGTCTTAAGGCAAATGACAACGCAGCACCCTTTTGAGAGGCCTTCGGCTGGACCTCCGCTACAGCTGCAGCTCTGCTGACCCAGCAAACTCGAAAGCAGATCGGAAATAGGCTCGGCCGACGTCGTTGCGGACGATGCTGATGCTCGTGACGAACAACAGCCCGAAGGTTGCAATTCTGGTTGTTTCCTCGTGCTGATGAGTTGTTCATTGCTTTTAGTTATTGCTTGAGTCTGCTGATTCTAAAAACATTAGAAATAGTTAGAAATATTTTGATGTAGCCCTATGTTATAGCAGATAAACCTTACCTGTGGTTGAAGAGAGCCTATTAGCTGTGGCTGCTGCTGCTGCTGCTGACTAGGAACCGAGTGCGGTCTACAAGGGCTATCGGGACCACATCCGCCGACACAACCCTGCAGTGGATCACACCGGCAGTTAATGCATCGACAGATGTCTGCCTCTGCCGTAATGTCCTTAAGTGTTTTGACTGGTCCCATGCAATTGGCGTTGCTGTTATTGTTGTTGTTAGTGTCTGGGATTTGATCTGTGCTCGGCAGCAAGCCCTCCAAGAAAAGTTCATTCAGAATAGTGTCTGTATCTTCACTACCCATTTGCTCCTGGTTAGCCACATTTCGCTCACTTATTTGTATTGCTTTATCAATTTCTTTGCGAACATTTTCCTCAAGTAAATTTTCATTATAATAATTTGGCATAAACAATTCCACATTGTTTCCGTTCGGCTCGGGTTCGGCAAAGTCAGCCACACCCACGTTAAACGGCAAATCAACATACGAAGGGACACTTGTCGGCAATGCCACACAGGAAGACGTTACCGGATCTAGTGCTAAGGGTTTCGATTCCAGTACCGAAATATCTACCCACGGTGCATTGAATTCCTCCTCCGATGCCAGCGCCATCTCCAAGGCCTTAGATTCGTGAAAATCTGCCAAACTAAACGGAGCCTCCTGTTGGTCAGACAAGTTTACAGGTTCCTCTGCTGATTGAGCCGGTTCCGGTTCCAATGGTGGGATCTCATCATCGAGCATCAAATCCTGGGATGATTCCACTTTGATTGCACTTCCGTCTGCTTTGGTGATTTGCTCTAGTTTTCTTTGTTTTTTGGATAGTTTTGAGGGTTTCTTCTTCTAAAAAAAATAGTTGCAAAACTCGCTTTTTTTTGGGAATGCAAATATGTACTTACAGTTTTTTCGTGCGTTTTGGTGTGAGATTTTAAACTGTGCGGTGTGCTAAACGCTTTGTGACAGTCCGAAACGGCGCATGAAAATGGCCTTTCTCCCGAATGCGTACGGATGTGAGTTTTCAAGTGATGTGAAGCGGTAAAGGCCTTACCACATTTGTCCTCTTTGCATCTGTAACGATTGTTAATGGTCAAAAGTAATGATAGATTTTTTCTTTGGTGACTGAATAATAGTTTTAACCCACGGTTACTCGCGCTGTTGTACTTTGTACAACACCTGTGGAACATTAACTTCATCTCGGGATTCAGGCAATAAAGAATTGTTTTCAGCAAGTGGCGTGAGTATCCGAGTTATTTCTGTTCTGTTTTAACATGCCTATGAATTGAAGCTGGCGTGAATGATGAAAGATTAAAAAATACAGTATAACAGACACGACCACGTGATTGGCTTAGAATTGCATTAACCTGATTGGTTTTATTGATTTTGAACCTTTTACCCTGTGATTTTACTAACACTTCTGAGAAAATTTGGTGGCCGTGAAAAGGCCTGTTTTATGGCGATTGCGAAAAATCATCGGCTCAGTAACGATGGACGCCCTAATATTAAGTAATGATGTATTTAGAAGAGTAAGGGAAACCATTCTATAGAGATGAAAGACGCTTTGTGACTCACTCCAACTGAATGTTCCGTCTTCGGGGTAAACGATAACTCGACGCATGAGCCTTCGAGAGTGGTGGTATTCGTAGAATACCAAACCTGCTCATAGACGCTTCTTCATGAAGTCTACAAATACCAAGTTCTGTTCCTTTAACAACACAATGGCAAAGTTACCCATAGCTCGTCTAAACACAAACCTTCCACACAATTGCAAGAAACGTGTCGCTCGAGCTGATGCTGATACCCGTAACTATAGCCAACATAATCTCTTTCGAGTACAATAGCAAATTTCGGAACAAGAACTTCTGCTGGATCACTGTTTCCAAGGAAAGCAGAATGAATTGGTTGGATCTGGCTGGAAACCTGGCGAAACGTAAATCCAAATCAAACGCTTTCTGTTTGCTACGGAAATCAACGACACGCAGATAGCACCGTATTCGTCTGACAAGCTCTACATCAACGCAATTGCAGACTTTGCTGACCGGCTGCGGAATGGTCGTAGCACTGACGAACTGACATGACACATAGAAGAAAATCCTTTAAAAACCATCGTCCTACACATTTTGCTTGCACACTAGCACCCTCTGTTATGCATGTTGCGGAGTAGCTTGCATTTGCAGGGTTTTATGCTGTATGGTTTTTACATTTGTTTGGTTTTATATTGAAAACTCGAAGTAACACTCGCGCGCCGCGGTGTGGCCATGTTGCGAAACATGCTCTTTTGAAAAATGAGTGGTTTTTGATTGGACGATGGAATTAATGCGAGTGTCTCGTCTGTTTGTCTGTGCTCGTAGAAACTGCTGATTTGTTATATAGCAACTCTTGCAGCATTAGTGTGGGTATATTTGGCTTTTGAAACGCAGACAAAATCAATCACCTGTGGATCAGTCTGATCGCAGTTTGTTTCGGAAAGAAAACTAGGAAATCCATCATCAAAAATAATGTTAGATGGGTGCAGATATTCCACAATTACGTTAACCAACTTGTATGCTGACTTGCGCTTATCATTTCTCTCAACTTCCTCAGTCATCCACATTTGCACTTCGTAGATTTTCCTATTTTCTTTCTTGTGCTTAAATGTCTTTAAGACTTGACCCTACTTTCACAACAAACTTTGCGCCTACTCTGACCCTGCATCCCCGCCCAGCCGAACTTCGAACATACGACTGGCTTATTCGGCCAGTATTGTATCTCGAAGCTAACTGGGAACACATAACGATTTTATTCATATCAGTCCTATGCTTCTATTTTAGATCGCATTCTCAGCTGCAGTTTAAGAATGACTCGTGACCAACTTCATTTAATTATATAAATGCAACAGAAAAGAGTTAGCGTTCAGGAGAACGATACAATTGTGCACAATCTGAGTTTTTGTGAGTGTCCATTTAGCTAACAGCCACGGTCGTCACTCTCGCTCGTCATTGCACTACTTCAGCCCGAGCAGCTGATACCGATCGCACGCGAGAGTTCGCACTCCCACACGCGCGTAGAAGATAAAAAAGAAAAGAAAAAGTAATGCAGAATCTGTATCCTAGTTTGCCGCCAGCTCTCACAGGCAACTGGTAGCCCACGAGTTGTTTACCTCGTGAGCGGGCTATGCAGAACGACGCTGCGAGGCTGTGCGTTCCTGTGTGATAGCAGAAAGTCTGCACACATCAACGGCGGTTGTTTGTCGTACGCTTGCGTGAGTGGCGTAAGCGTTGGATGCAATGCTTCTCATACTCGCTCTCGTGTGAGTAGGCATTGTTTGCCTCTCACTCTATTTGTAACATAGACTGGCAGGGCTCATTTCACAGCAGCCAGTTGGTTTTTCTTTGTGTTATCTGTGCTTGACGTGGGAGCAGTCCTCGCTCAATATCAACTTTCACCATTTGGCAATCGACATGAAATCCTCTTTCCATGCGAATCAATGCGTACAAAATTTTTCGATCGATCGAAAAAAAAAATATTAAGAATCAATTAGGATATCACTGAATTATTAGCACTCAAACCCTGACAACTGACTTTTCGTTTCTAGATTTTTTGGAATGACATTCCACCTTCCCATAAGATGTAACCCCACGTCAGAAGTAGTTTTTGAAACTACCCGCATACAAGATTACTCTTAAAAATAAACTTACTTGTAGGGTCTTTCCTGAGTGTGAACCCGCGAGTGCTTCTTCAGGTCACTAAGCGTAGTAAAAAACTTTGAGCAAACCTAAAAGCAGAAAACAAAATTACTTCTTAGTTTTTCTAGATTTTCCAGCTTTACTAACTTCACAATTAAAGGTTTCGCCATTGTGTAACCGCTGGTGTGCTCTCAAACGATATCGGGTGTTGAACGCCTTCTTACAGTTACTTTCCGGGCATACGTACGGCTTGATTTTGGTGTGCACTCTGATGTGAATTTTTTGGCTATAGGAGGTCAGGAACGCCTTACTGCAACCATCTTCCGTGCATTTAAACTTATATTCACCTATTGATGAAGCATAAGGATTAAGCAATGTTTGTATCAATTATCTTTCAACAGCAACAATCAACGCTATGAGCCATGATAACAGAAAAAACATACAATCAACTATTACCTTTTAAAATCCTACGGTTAGTGCATGAAAATGAATGATGAAAGTATTAGCAAATTTCTTCAACATGAAAAACTAAAAAAGTTACGAACCTCGATGAGTTTTCATGTGAGTGCGTAAGTTTCCCACTGTACTGTAGCTCCGATTGCAGCTACCATAATTACAACGATAACGGGCCAGCACTTGGTTGTCAGGTCCCTGGAACGAAAGCAAACTGTAATTCGATCTACAATATACATACTAAAACGCCACTGAATCTAGTAAAAATTACGGTGCAGTGTTTGAATACTATTTCATTCTTTAAATTGTGTATATTAACAATTCTACCATAGAACCAATATGTTCCTCCTTTAGTGTAACTGTAGATACTGATTTCTGTTTCAATTACGAATAAAGACAAGACAAATGTTTGTGTGTGATACTTGTGACGGTGTATAAACAAAGCCCTCGTTAAACTACTAATACTTTTCCTTAGTATTTCATTTGTGTGTACCTCGATTGTGATTGTGGCATGCGATGGCTCTCCTTCTTCGTTTAGAGTATTGTTTTCATAATTACTACATTTCGAACGGAAAATAAAAACGGAAAACGGAGTGTTTTTGAATCAATTTTGTTTGAAACAAAAAAGTGTTGTTAGTAATAGGCAAACGAAACCAAAAAATAAATAATAATCTGGTTAAGTCTAGGTATTTTAAACTGAAATTTAGATTAGTCTGCGGCTAAATCTTTGGAAAGCGAGTTAAATTTAAGTCAAGTTTTTTCAAATTCGTGGAAATCTCACGGAATCATTTACTTTTTATATAGGCACATCTTTATTAACCACCATGATTAGCTCTTCACTGCTTCATCTAGAAAGCAAACAATCACGAAATGGATATAAATATAACAACACATTTGGAAAACGTGATGTATACTAAAATGTAGACAAAATCTATTAATAAAAAGAAGAAAGAATTAAAATCGTCTTCGTTGAATCAAGTTGGAGTATTATCAGCGATTCACTTAGAATTTTTGCGTAATTACTATTTTAATCAACTTTCAAACACAAAGTGCTAATCATTTCCGTAAACATGTTTTAAATTCAAACATTGATGGATCGTTGATCAATGATCGAATCATATTAGTCTATTTTTTGTCATTCATTCCTAGAATAACAAAAATTACAAATGTTCTCCTTCCTTAAATTGAAGTACATTTTAAAGTGGTGTTAAAAAATTCGTTGCACACTTTTAAAAAAGATAGCATATCCATTGCGTAGGTGGGTGGTTAATTAATCATGGTTATAGAGAGAGATACGCGGACTAAAAAAAGCAAAGGAATCGAAATAAACATATGAATAAAGAGCGCGCGCGCAGCTGACAAGAAAGAAAAATCATAAAACAGGAAAAAAAAGATGAAAATCTCTTCATAAGTACCCTCCGTCCTCCTGTTCATCAATTTTCTCAAATTCAATCAGAATACTATTTTCACTACTGCTGCTTCCACTGCCGGAGCTAGAACCGGCTCGACTCCGGATGCCACCGGAGCCAGTTCCAGGCCCGGCTGCTGCTGCTGTCGTTTCCTCTCCATTAACCGAGGCTAGCACTAAATCGAGCGATCCAAGCTGGGGATTTTCCTCCGCCAAGTTCTGAAAATATTGCGGAACCTGTTGCTGGATGGCTCTTTCGAATGCATCGATATCGAAGGTATTATCGTTGATGCAATCCTGCAGTGTTATCTGATAGCTCATCGCGTCCGTTTTATGATTCCTATAAATTTTCCGGCTTTTTAGATCGCCATACACTAGTGAGTAAAAAATTGTGGTGGAAAATTTTCACAACTTGCACAAAAATATCGCCATATTTTCACCTTTTAGCGATGACCGAACGTATGTGACAGTTTCCTCTTAGACAACTGTCAGCTGATGGGGGAGGACCAGGGATGCCAGGTGATTTTTTGAAAAGTCTTCACGAATCAAGGAAAAATGTCTTCATTTGTCTTCCTTCGGCTTTCCGCCCATTTAAATTGCATGGTGAAGACATGTCTTCACATGTCTTCAAGTGAAGACATTTCACTTTTTTGCAACAAAAATGTCTTCAAAATGAAGACATGTCTTCACTTCTGGCATCTCTGGGGAGGACGGAGGATGCGAATAATATAATAAAGAAAAAAGGAAAGCGCAAGAGAGACAATTGTAAGGTTTCAATCAAGACTCATCATCCGTCTCATTGTTTGGGGAGATTGTGTGTTGTGATTTGAATAAATTAAAGAAGATACCCAAAAATTCGCAATAAAAAGAATATCAGTATCGTTTTGATAGTGTAGGAAGTTCAACTGAAGTGGAAGTTGTAGAAAAATATCCGACTTAATACAGAAATCCAGCTTTTATAGTCGGTAAGCGAAATGTTTTGATCTGAGAGTTTAGATTACGGAGTCGACTGTTGTAAAGATCTGCAGCACATACTAAATAGGGGACGGGAGGCTATTTTCAACCTACTTCTGAATTTAGAATACATTTCTTTTGCTGCACCTTCTTAAATAAATATTTATAACAATAACGTTATATAACAATGCTTAAAAGGATATAGCATTCATCACTTTAGCACATACATTTTATATTATACCATTTTTTTCAAAAATGTAAGGAATTTGATGTTTGTTATTTAAACTCACGGTTTCTCCACTAGCACTTAATTAAGCCGAAGAAATATAAGCAATCGCTCACGTGACTGTAGGTACATAGTATCATAAAACAATACTTTTCATTAGAGAACACAAAAATTCACAAATGTCAGAATGACATGAAAAATAAATCAATTTTCATTCACTAGTTGAAAAGTTATCACAATTTCAATTCTAGTCTAGTAAATAAACTAATGTGCATCATTAACACTTACAAATGCGAAAGGCAGAGGAGCCAAGAACGCTTTTAGCGTAATAACGAAGACTACAGAACTCAAGACTGGGCATTCCATCAAATCTCGATGGACTCTGTCCGTACGCCCTCTACGGATGACGGTGGTAACTTTCAGGTTGTATATGTGACATCATTCTAGCATCACAACTACACTGACATCATTGCATGACATCGTGCATCAATACGCATACATTCTTTCAAATGGTTGCGATTACTAATACAGTAGTGCAATAGGCAGTAGTAACTCCCTTGGGATAAGAGAAGGCGTTAGTAGTATCGTTCTTTGCATTGTATATGCAAACCTTATGCTATGCCCAGTCTTGAGTTCTGGAGTCTTCAATATTAAGTAAAAACACATACGAAATTAATTATATTTCCCCGGCAGCACTTCATAAACTTCAACATATAAACCACGTGACACTCTTTCGTCTGCTGTTGAAGTACAGCAATCCCCCGAATAGGACCTTGAATGATACTGTTTGCTCATCCCAATTTCTCAGATTTCTGATAGCTGATTTTTGGTATGCGATATGCCTTTGATAAGTCCGAAAATTATGCCAAAAATCAACTTCATTGTTTTGAAGTAGGACTACTTCTTTGATTTCTATATTGGGGTGCACTTTAGAAAAACGAAAAGGGAACATGTAACGAAAAGTGGTTATAGTTTGCACGCTTATAACTCAGTCATCCGTCAACAGATTCTAGATATATTGGTATCAATCGATTGGAAATTTTTCAAAAAATCCATTACAACACAGTAGATTACATGTTTCCCTAACAGACGTTTAATAATTGAGAAAATATGAGTCGAATATTTAATATTTCATCATTGGCATTCTTTTGCCTTCCCACGTCAGTGCTTCCCTAGCACGGATGAGAGAAATATACACGAGTTGAGCTATGGGTTAAACTTCCTTACCTTCTTCGGTCACCGGCTTTCGTTGGAAACACATCAGCCAGCAGCTAGCTTGCGACGCATCGGACAGTCAGTTTTCGAGTCACATCCGTGGCATAATTTTAAAGGTTGTATTTGAAACATTGTTTGCCTTTGCCTCGGTGTGGGTCATAAGTCGGTCGCCGGCTTTCGTTGGCGAAACATCAGCCAGCAGTTAGCTTGCGACGCATCGGACAGCCAGTTTTCGAGTCACATCCGTGGCATAATTTTAAAGGTTGTATTTGAAACATTGTTTGCCATTGCCTCGGTGCGCGTCATCAATCGCTCACCGGCTTTCGTTGGAGACACATCGGCAAGCAGCTAGCTTGCGACTCATAACATCATAAACATAAAAGTCTATCTTGATTACAGATCCTACCAGTAGCGTTTGTCCGATAAACAGTATTCCCACCATTAATCCACATACCAATAACCTATCTAATAGACGAAAGTAGACAATGGACAGCACGAGTCAGAAATTTGAGAATTGGAGATTAACAAACGGACCTTTTTAGGTCCACCATTTAAATTAGCTGAAGAGTTGAAATTATGAATTTCTCACATGTAAGAACACAATCCTTTACCTTTCGTTACTCGCGTCAACTCCAATTTATAGGCATGCTAAAACGTAACAGAATTCACTCGAATACTAATGCCACTTGGTGAAAAACTTATGGAACTTTTTCCACCATTTGAAAGATCTTTGTCTGCGGATCAACTTTACTGAAAACAGTAATTTTATCTATTGCTAGATTCCCGAGATATACCGAGATAAAGTCAACGGTTCACAGGCGTTGTACAAAATACAACATCGCGAGTAAACCTTCCGTTACTGCGCAACTGGGGAATCTATTATATGAAATTCGTACACAAATCACCGGCTTTGGCATTGGGAGACGAATTGCTCTACATTCGTAGTCCTACTTCAAGCCTGCGCCCGCGCCACTAGGCATGGACCCTTGTACTTTTTTTATTGAGCAACTAAGAACAAATTACGGTACAAATTCATGGGATTACTGTATTAGTATAAGTGTTGTGATTTGAATCATACAGGCGCTTGCTCAAAATAGACGTCACTATTTTCGGGAAGTCAGAAATGTTGTGTCAAAAGGATTTTTCGAAATCTGATCTCGTTAAAACAAAAACTATGGGGTAACGTCAAGGAAAGTAACACAAAACTTTAAACACATGTTTCTTGAAACAATGGTTTTTCAGCTGGCGGCACATAACCTCAGAAGTTACAGGACCGATATGGCTAATTTTTTTTTCAGCACTTAAAAATGAATAATCTACCTATTGTTACTTGCCGTTTTCCAATATCTCAATTCTTCAATTTTTTATGAGCTCTCAATTTTTGAATTTTAAAAACCGCTACGCTAGCAATGAATTGTTTTCTAGAGAGCATCCATGCGCTCAGCTAACAGCCCAATATTTACTATTTTTGCATCCAAAAAATACAAAATACAAATATGTCTTAACCAACAAACAAAATACTCCAACACTTTTTTTTAAATTTAAATCCAACATCAAAAAAAAAATAACGAAAACCAATTATTTTTGTTTTCGATCTTTCAGAGTTCCCCTTAAAATAATCATACTGCGTTGTATTTGTTGTAGCAATCGAATTAGTGTGAAAATTTGGAAGGATTTTGAAATAACTATTTAGAGTCTCCGTGCACTAAAACTAAAACCAAAAACCCATTTGAATAAATCCGTGTTGTGAATTTCTGACCAATTACCGGATTCTTAGCCATAACTCCTAATTAACTATTTGTCAAATCATTTTGTGTCCAAATCACATGCCTAATTAAAACATTGATGAACTTTGTGAAACTGGGTTAATTGCTCGTCTCGCTCGAAGTGAAAGACCAATTGATAACGCTTTCGAACCGATAAGCAAAGCAAACGAAAAACACCACTTTGAGCATATGTATTGTTGAGATCCTATAAACGCACCGTTTGTATTGCTATATTGTGCATGAATATGTTTACAGACATAAAAATAGTTCTGTTTGCTCTTGATAACTAACTTCCAAGAGTTTACCGGATAATCGTAAACATTTTGAAGAGAGATCTTAGTAAATTTAAAGTTCATTGATTTTTGGGATCATTCGTCATATGGGATTACGCGTCTTTGATTTTTAGGATTTTAAAAGCAGTTTTTATACTCAAAATAAAAACTATGTTCACGAAAATGTATTCGTTGTGTTCTGATAGATAGAAAGAATAAAGCAGTTCATGCTTTTGAAATACAAAAGATCAAAGGTGCACGTTGGAACCTTGAAAACGCGAAAAAAAGAATCAGATTCTATTTAATATAACAAACCAAATCGCTTTAGTATTATAAAGTAAATGAAAAACCGATATAAATGCGTCGAAATCATTAGTTTCGACGATACGATTGTCATTATAGGTACATGTTTACCTGCTACTTGTCGCCTAGAATCCTTATCAACTCACAAGTAAAATGCTATATTATCAACTCATCACAGATAGAAGAAGATCAAATAACTTACAAATAAACATTTACCTTTTTGATAACGCGCCAGCTACAGTAATACGCAAGAGAATATATCAAATTGTGAAAGCTTTTTACCTCACAAAACTATTTTTGGACCGCATCGATGAAGCTAGCAATAGTTTCCTAAAAGTTAATTAAATATTTGTGTCGATATTCAAGCGAAAGACCAGAGGTGGGCACAATTCCGCTAACAGCTAATCAGCTCAGCTTACATTTTGATTAGCGGTTAGTGTTTTCGCTAATTTTTAAAACCGTCAGCGTTTTTATTAGCTTCCGCTAAATTTATGTACCGCTAAATAAACCACTAACTTTTTTTAGCAAGAGGAAAATTGTTAAGAAATATGAAAATTTTCTTTTAATTCAACTATTTAACTATTATCTATTAATGTTATCGCATGAATCTAATTGGAAAGATCCCAAAACTTCGTAAACTTTTGTACGCGGGCACAGTTTAATGGACTCCTGAAATAAATCATTATTTAAAAAACTCGGGTTCACCTATATTCTAAGAAAACATCAAGAGAAATTTTTCGATTTATTCACTTCACTTACATCACATACATTATTTTAAAAATTCATAATTCTTGAACCAAGCATCATTGAAAAAATATTCTGAAAATTTAACAAACAACAAAATTATTATCTGGTAAACAGTTTTCCACCAAATTTTCCGTGAAAGCGAAAAATTCCAATGCAAACTTAGAAAATCTATACTCTACCCTATGGAAAATTTCCCAAATAATTTTTCTTGTTTCTCATTGTTTCACAAACTGACTAATGCGTGCTTGTTAGGGATTAAAATTTCACGATACTGTTATTTTTTATTTCCGACTGCTGATCAAAAATGTCGAATTCCTAAAATATTCATAAAAGGTAATACCCCGAATAAGGCGGTATGTAGTGCTACACTACACGCCCACTGCATTTTCTTAATTTCCTTTTATTCAATTTACGTTAAACCCACGTAATTGAACAATTAATTTATCATGCTAATTTTTGGGGGTTAATATATGCATAAAAAATGAGCTGGTCTTAGCGATATTTCATGCGGTTACCCAGCCAACCGGTGGTTAATCCACTTATGTACTGCCGTATTGTATCAACTATGACGAAAACAGTTAACCAACTACACTCGATGCTTTGTTCGTACTGTCAGCTGCAGCCCGGAGTGAACAAGTTGGACATTGTGAGGCATTTCTTGTCCGCCGGATATAGCCGATCCGGGATATACAACTTCCTCCATCTTCTAGAGAAAAGTTTAGTGGAGCAGAAGCTGAAAAGGGACACCGATAGCCTTCCATGCCTTTGGAAGTTCGGAGCCAAACGATGAAGATGTACCTCGCCAAAACGGACATTTTTATGTCTACGCGTCAGTCAGTCGAGGTTGGCCATATCTGAGTATCAGGCAATCAAGGCTGAAAGGTCCTGGTAAAAAACATCTTTCCGGCGAAGGATGACGAGACCTACTTGATACGGCATACATTGCGCCCCATCAAGGAGGTAAGCGATGGCATCAAATATATTTCCCGCATCAAGTTCCCAAAGAAGATCCTTCTGTAACTGTCGACAATCAGCCGGAAGGGAATGTCCAAGCCTCTGTTTTTTCCTTCGAGACTTGCGGTGAACAGGAAGATACGCAGCATGAAGGCCTTGCTGGAAGTTGTCGCCTGGAAGATGTGGTTTTTGGCCGGCCTGGCCTCGGCACATCATGCCAAAAGATCACCGAAGGAGTTGGACCGGCCTCCAGCTGCAAACAATAGGACATTTTTGGGCGAACCTCAAACGGAAGGTCTGGAATAATTTCGTATGCATGTTTGTATGTAAGGGGGTAGCCACCATCACCTCAAGGGTTTCCCATTGTATGCAAGTAGAATTACTGCAGAATCGAATTTATCTACCTAGCAACTTTCATGTCAATGGTGTTCGTGAAGGACCAAAAGGGGTTGGGTGGATCTATAAGCAATGTCGCTTATATGATTCCACGGGAATATAAGACACTCCTTCCAACATAGACTTCCGGTTTCTAGATACATAACTTCGCCGTGCAAGCTTATCTTGCGTGATGATTTGTGTGCTAGAAGGGCGCGTCAAATTCCTCTCCGACCTTATATGACTTGGACTGGTTACCACATCCCTCATCCAGTCTTCGATTCATTCGATACCCTGATGCTCCTTCCCCTTTACGATAATGATGGTATATGGCAATGTAATAAGATATGTGTTATATGAATATACATTATATGACGATATATGGACAAAAATAGAACAATCTCACCAGCAGTCCTTCGAATGGAATAGAGATGCATCATTTGAGTTTACATGAGTGCTTCCATTATTAATTTAATTCTTCTGGTATTCATGAGCATTGTTTAAACTTTCTTCGGCTCGAGTTTTCACTGTACAGCAGGAGGTGCCGAATAACCCGAACGATATTGAAAAGCATGCAGGATAAGATCAACCTCGTGTTTTTGTTTTAACTTTTAAATGAAGTCAGACATTTGAATATTTTTTATAATGACAGTCTTTCCAAGAGACGATGAAAATGATAGAAGAAAGTGATGAAACATCGGACTTTACAGTACCTCCAGGGCGAGACAAGATGTAGTAGAGAGTAGAGATTCTTACCAACGAGCATTGTCAAGATAGGCTCGGTAATTTGGCGGCTGCAGGGCTTTACAATGCTTGATGCAAGAGTTGTGAATTCTTGAAATAAGCAATGTTCGAGAAAATCGTAAAATTTCCCCATACGTTTTCTTATTTCCTTAGTATACCCTAAATTTTAGAGACTCCAAAATTTTTAAATCTTTTCGTTCAATTCTAGGACCAGTCAACTAAACCTATGCAATGATTCTGCCAGACTAACAAATCAATTTCGAATATTCATTTATATAATTTACTGATAAGATACATTAAAACCAATAATAACAGTTAAAACTCTTTCCGGGGACAAAACTAGGTCAAAGTATTTCAACATTTTGAATGCCTAAAAATATATTTGAAGGCAAATATGATGCTTTAAACAAAAAAACTCTTGTTTTGATGTAATTGATTAGGAATTGAATCTTAGCTCTTATATTACTAACAAATGCATAGTTTAAATTTAAAAAAATTCTGTAATTGGTGAATGGTATAAATCAGTTTTAAAAATGAATTGATAATCTTGGATGAACTCGCGTCTTCTTTGACCGCTAGAAAGTGTTTTGCTGGTAGATGAAACTTACTCGTCATACACAAATATGCACGACTCGACTATACATGCAAAAACCTTCAATTCACCAACCAATGCGATCTGTCCATTCTTAATGGACAAAATACGTGACAACAAATGACTCGAATTTTAGAGAACTTTTGCAAAACGATGGTAATAAAGTACACAGAATATTGAATCAGAATTTCTGCCCGTTCGTCAAAAAAATTCAAATGTGCAATACCGATATCCGTTATTTAAAACAAGTTTATGCTGACAAAATAAATCGTTGTCCAGTTTCCTTGGTGCAAATCTCAGTAGAAACTATAAACTGATACTGCTTGGCTGAAGCGGTAGCGAGCATTTCAAGCCTGCTTGCAAATAATGTCCATATTTTGTTTTTAAGAAACCCAGATAAAATTTTAAACATGGTTTGTTGTTACACAGATAATTTTTCTTTAACCTGTTGTTACGGTTTATTCATTTTGGGTCATTCTTGAGCTTGCCTTCTATTTTTCCATGTCAATCATCACTTCCTAACCATTTTAGCATATTCAAATCACTAATGTTTTTTGAAAGGCTATTAAACGCAACCGAAGATTTTTGATCAAACTTTTCTTCATATTTGGTTGGGAGATAGAGCAAAAGTACCTTTCTATTCTGCTTTGTACTCATACTTATTTGATAACATTTCTATACATTCTAATTTCTCGAATGACAGAGTTTAATATTAGTGAACACTGTCTTATGTCTTATGTTATGTCTTATGATGTCTTATGTTAGTGTTATGGTAACCAACGTATTTTGGACCCCATCAGCAGCTGTACATAATTTGGACATTTACAACTAAATCAAAGTGTCCAAATTATGTGCAGCTGCTTATGGGATCCAAAATACTTTGGTTACCCTATGTCTTGTTTCAAATTTAATGATTTTCGCTGTGATCGTTACACTTTTCCATAGAAAAAAGACAGAAACATGTTTTGCAAAAGTTATCGTCATCAGTTCTATATTGCGGAAGCCCGCAGCTTACAAACAGTCGCTCGGCATCTACCAACGGGTGTGGACGTAAGATACAGTTCGCCTCTCTGTTTGTGAATATATTGTTTGAGTGTGACGTGTGACAAACATAAAACTCTTTACTGTAGAGGAATTAAAAAAGTTGATTAATTGAAATTTCTTCAATTTATTCGCTGCTGGCACCAATCGGAATAGTTACTACACAATGGCTTCAAAACTGAAGAAGGAAAAAATCGCTATCATTGGCAGGTAAGTGAAAGTTCTACGGCCTATTATACAATGTGCCAAAAAGGTGTCTAGTTTCGCGCTATCCCAATGAAGTAAATTCGAAAGTATACTTCTTTCAGTGAAACAGGTTCAGTTGTATAACATAATAACTAAACTATCGAGCGTTTTAAGTTGCTTTGTGCGGTCGTGTTGTGACTTTGTGAGGTGGAATACTACATATAATTTGGAAGATATTCAACTTTACACTTTATTGTAAAAAGAAATTGATTTTATCTAAAGGTATTTAGTCATGACAGAATGTCATGTCAGGCTGTGGAATATACGTGATCGTCTGCAATCCCAACTGTTGCAGGTTCAGTCGACACCCATGTGAGACGAAACTAGTCATGTCGGTCCGTTGATATACGAGTCGAAAGTTTTGGGACATGGAAGAAGACCCTCTTTACGTTGATAATTGACATAGTAAATCGTTCGAAATTGCCGCAATCAGATAGGCAAGAATGATAAAAAAACTGCACATTTTTGGATAGTACAGTTGGGAACTCGTTATATAAAGCGCGGTATACAAATACATGTAGCAAATGGTAATTGAGCTAATTGGGGCTATACCCGAGTTTTACGAAATTTTAAATCAATATGACCGTGGTTCCTTTAAGAAAGATGTTAAGTATATATTTTTCCATCTTACAATTGCTTAGTTATGGAACAAAAAAATCAGAGGGGTTGTGTACAAGACACCACCGCATATATAGGTGACGCAGGACTACGTAATTCTCTTTGTAGTGATCATTCGATTCTTCACGTATACATGCTATATGCAACATATATACATGCTACATGCGTTGCATGTAACATTTAGCAAAGTAGTAACATTGCATACGTTCAATTCTCAAAAGATTGTGCGTTTGAAAACAATTTAACAAAATCAGGAACACAAACTATTGCTTTCCTGCTACCTTACTGAAATTAAAGATTGTTTTTATTATCCATGGTTTCCCACGTTGAAGGGATTTTACCAATTCAATCCTATTTTATCAACAGCACATCTTTTCACTACACTTCTAATGGAACGGCAAGCACGCGTATTCATACAGAGTCGTATTATAACCGAATACTACAGCTGTAGTACATTTTTCCAACACAGATATCAAATTCGCCGAGGTTTAATCGTCTCGCAGTAAAGAATTTGCGATCTGTTGGGACAACGAACTTGCATAATTTTTCCCTAACACAGACATCAAATTGGACTAGGTTTAATCGCGTTCGTCAGAAATTTGTTGGTACGAGGGGGCTTTGTCACTCTTTCTGGCATACTTCCCAAGCAAGGACATCAAAATGGTCTAGGTTTAACCGCGGTGTTAAGAAATCTTGTTGAAATGAGGAAACGTTGTCACTTGTTTTGGCTTACTTCCCAAGCACAGATATCAAATTGGTATAGGTTTAGGTCATCGTAAAGAATCTTCCAGCCAATCACAAAGCGAGAATTCTGGTAAAACATAGGTTCATTATTTTCAACTTTTCAATAGTTCAACATCAAGAATACATACTTTTCTTCGTTTGGGTCAATTCTTAGAAGATTTTCAGATCGATTGGTGTAAAAATATTGAAAATCGATCGGAAAACCGCTGAGCTATTAGCGCTCAAAACCTTTCATTTTTCGTGACGCTCGCATTTTTCGATTTTTTGGAATGACACCCTATCTCAAAACTTGCCGTAAGACGTAGTCCTACGTCAAAAATCCCGTCTTGGTATTTCGTTTCTGTGAAGTCTTCTCATAGCTTCAACATTCTTTCTAAAGTTCCTAAGGTTTATGAATTGGCGTAATATAAGAAAAGTAAACAAGTCATACTGAGAAGCCAAGTTGCTCTTTGAGTCCGGTGACTCAATCTAGCCACTATGAAATGCATCAATAGATCCGACATGTACCCGTATGTAATCCAGCCAGTAAGTGAAATCGTTGAAGACGTGTCGATATTCTTCATTCAATCTATAAAACTCAACAATGTCAACAATATTTTTGCACCAACATAACAACGCTGTGTTCAGGAGTTTTCATCATTCAAACAGTTTGTTTGAATTTTTATTTAACAATCAAAAGTTCTTTTGCTTCTTTTGACTGTAAATACTTCTAAATAGAAACGATAAAAGTATTAGTGGATCATCATTTTTGCGATGTTGCCTGTTAAGAAAAACTATACTCCACAATCGACCTTCACAAGCCAAAACGCGGTTCGATAGTAATTTTTCCACCAGTGCCAGTCAATCACTAATCCTGTTCTATTTACTAAAAACTGCATTTCAGTGGACTAATCGGTCGGTCATGGGCCATGCTGTTTGCCGGCGTTGGTTATCAAGTCACCATTTTTGACATAATTCCGGAAGTGGTAGAAAAGGCACTACAACAAACGCTAGAGGAGCTGAATAGCCTTGAAAAGAACGGATTGCTACGCGGTTCACTCAATGCAAGCGAACAATTTTCGTGTATTCGTGGGTCACACCAGCTAAAGGAAGCAGTCGATGGAGCGTTGCTACTCCAAGAATGCGTACCGGAGAACTTAGAACTAAAGAAAAAACTATACAAAGATCTAGACGCTGTAGTCGGATCGAACACGATAATTTCCAGCTCCACCAGTACGTTTATTCCGTCGTTGTTTAGCAAGGATTTGAAGCATAAGGACCAGGTTAGGTTTGCTCTAAATGTGCCACTATGAAGTTATTTAACGAAATATTGATATTCGCAGGTTTTGGTATCTCATCCCGTAAACCCACCGTATTACGTTCCACTGGTGGAAATAGTACCAGCCCCTTGGACGAGACCGGAATTCGTTGTAAAGACACGTGAACTGATGACAGAAATCGGACAAAAACCAGTGACCCTCTCGCGAGAAATCGAAGGATTTGCCCTTAATCGTATTCAGTATGCCATTCTGAACGAAACCTGGCGCTTGGTAGCGGACGGAATTCTAAACGTGAAGGATATTGACAGCGTAATGTCAGACGGATTGGGCATGCGATATGCATTTTTGGGTCCTCTGGAGACCGCCCATCTGAACGCTGAAGGCATGCTTAACTATTGTGATCGATACAGTAAAACAATTTTTGCAGTTAGCGAAACCATGGGAGCGACCCCTAAGATGGAGGGGAAAGTAACCCAACAGGTAGCAAAAGAACTGGAGGAAATGGTTCCGTTGGGCAAGTTACCAGAACGACGAGCCTGGCGAGATGCTTGCCTAACTAAGCTGGCACAATTGAAGAAGGGGATTTAAAAGTTTTTCGTTAATAGAATCAATCATAATGGTTATGGTTCAGTTTTTGCTATTCAGATGACAACTCCATTTAAAATCAAAAATCTACCATCAATAGAGAATCTTCAGGATAACAGAATTCTTATAATATAACTTCCTTAATCAGATAAAGGTCCCAGGTCTACCTACACTTTCTAGTCGGTTCATGGCTGTTTATCCTAACTGCGTAGTCCACGTAGGTCTTCACTTGTTCGATCAATCTTACGTGCTGCGCTGCACACTTCTTCACCCCATTTTTGTCTGCAGCCATCCGATTCTCGCAGCATTCGTCTTATCAGTGTTTTGTAGATAGTCAACTTCATGGTGCGTGAGCCGGAAGTCAGATGATGGCTGTAACTGTGATACGCCAAAACAGAGAGAGGGACACCGACATGCTAGAGCTACCGAAAAGAGAGTTTACCATCGTAAGAAACGGCAGCACTCGGGATCGCGTTCTTGCAGGGGCGGAGAATTGCTTCGAGAGGCACGATACGATAAGCTTTTTTAAAACGATCAACGGAAATCACGCACCGAACCTTGCCAACTCCTGTTATGTGCGATGGTCAATGAGGGAAAGCTGATCCCGGAAAGATCGGAAGCTACCAGGCATTCGTTGTACTATTGACTGATGAATAAGATGGTGTTGTCAACAGAAACAGGATAACGATTGAGGATGATGGACAAAATGTGGATCCACCAACTTTGGACGAGGGTGCTAGTTCGGACGGCCGCGAAGTGTAGACTAACTTTGAAAGGGAGTGATCGACGAGCTTTTCATGTTTTTGAGCGCAAGATTAAAACAAGTTCTGAGGAAAAGTGTAAGATGTCATTTCGGTTCGTTGGTCACGCGTCAATGATTCAATTGCAGCCAACTCATTAGCAGATTGCTACAGTGCTACAGTGTGTTATTGCAGACGCCAGAGGGGCATCCGCTGAGTTCACCCCAAGTTCCTGGTCAAACCACTGGGAATCGTATAGGGGCTGGGCTCTCGCGCCCTCTTTTCAAGGTAGCACATCTGTGAGAAGCACCGGATCGTGCCAACTCCTGTTACGTGCAAGGGTCAAGGAGGAAAACCTGATTCCGGAAAGATCAGAAGTCACCAGACGTTCAATGTACTACTGACTGATGAATTTAGAATTTAGGCCGCGAAGCGTAGACTTTGAAAGGGAGTGATCGACGAGCTTTTCATGTTTTCGAGCCCAAGTTGAAAAAATGTAAGATGTCATTTTGGTTCGTCGGTGCTCGTTCTGGCCACAAAATAAACCACCAACTTCCAACGAATTTTGAAATCAACTACGTTCGTTTTCTGTGGATTGTCAAACGTTGTTTAAATCCGCCCAAATCGTGCCCTATGGATTTAGGATAATGCAGCGTCAGTGATTCAATTGCAGCCAACTCATTAGCAGATTATCATTGCAAGCGTGCGTTGATTCGGTGCTACAGTGTGTTATTGCAGACGCCAGAGGGGCATCAGCTGAGTTCATTCACCCCAAGTTCCTGATCGAACTACTGGGAACCGTATAGGGGCTGGGCTCTCACACCCTCTTTTCAGCCTAGCACAGCTGTGAGAAGCACGATGGCTCTCAGAGTCGGCTGCGGGTCTACTTATTTGATCAAGGAATCAAACACTCAAATAACTGCTCACAAAACGGACTTTTATTCACTAATTTACAAACTCACTGTTTTTCTGGTTCTTGGGTGGTCGGCCGACCAATTCAATACACGATGACAAAATCTCAGCTACGCGATTTCGGCGAACTGCAAATGTTGGATGATATCCGGTAGCGGCTCCAGGTTGTACCCAGGCCCGTCACGGTCTCAGGTTAGAGCACACGTGACCTCGAAGGCAGGATAGAACTACTGTTGTTGATGCAAATATGTTGTCTATACCGGAACTCTGCTTCTGTCTTACCCGGGCCTGTCACAGCCTCTGGCACGAGCGCGTGCGACCTCACAGGCGGGGTTTCTGCGTGGGGGCGTCAAAAGGTCTTCCGCTGTACCAAGATTGTTGTTTTACCCAGGCCCGCCACCGCCTCTGGCACGAGCGCGTATGACGTCACAGGCGGGGTTCGTTCGAGGTTGCGGGGATTTTGGTGTTCGATCACTTCCGTCGGGCAAGACTACAAAGTATTAATACGAGTGATCCGGCTCCGATCGGATTCTGCAAAAAGTACTAATGGGTCCTATCACAAAAGAGAAAGTTCTTTTAGCGTGACATCGTGAGGTTAGGGTGTCGCTCGCCCGGAAACTTTCCCAATGTTCATACCTGACTGGGATATAAATCTTATTTAATTCCTTTGGCGGTATTTATCACACTTCTATGTCCACTTTAGTACTATGTTCTGTCAATCTTCGATTATTCGATTATTAAGTAACGAGTTTTACCCCTCACTCTATTGGCAACTTGATTTAAAGTGATCGAGACATGAATATCGTACGCTACTTTATTTGATTAAACTGTTTTAGGCAAAAAATTTAGCATCTTTTACAAGTTAACTTGTTTTGAAAGTTGAGTCAGAACATATTTCTGTTCAAAACATTTTCAGCACACTGTAACCATGAAGATAAATGAGAACCTACAAATAGTCGGAAGCAACGTGGTTCTGGTGCCATACGAAAGTAAGCACGTTGAGAAATATCACCAGTGGATGCAGAACGAAGAACTACAACAGTTGACGGCATCCGATCCTCTATCCCTGGATGAGGAGTACGAAATGCAAAAATCTTGGCGCGAGGACGACGATAGTGAGTAGTAAAATGTTATTTTTAATCAAACAAAAGCTTAAAAAGTTTCCTTTTTCGACAGAATGTACTTTTCTTATTCTCGACAAAGCCAAGTTAGAGCAAACGGATGATGAAATCCAAGCTCTAATAGGTGATACCAATATATTTCTACTGGCCGATGAAGAAGGATACAGCGAAAAAACAGGAGAAATCGAGATCATGATTGCCGAGCAACCAGCCCGGGGGAAGCGTTACGGTTGGGAATCCACTCTTTTAATGCTCCTATTTGGGATGACTTACCTGCACATCCACAACTACAGGGCGATAACGAAAGATACCAATATCAAGGCGATGCAGATGTTTAAAAAAATGGGATTTAACGAAGTCAAACGAGTTCCAGTTTTTCAAGAGGTCACATTTGAACGATTAGTGGACGATGCATGGGTCGAATGGATGAGGAAGGAAGTTTCTTACCAAATTAAACCATATCAGCGCTAGTGGCTTTAGTTTAGTGAAAGATTATTCTTATATTTAAATCGTTTCTAGTCTTTATAATTCCTCGCTACTTTGCCCCGGTTTAGTCTCTTGTTTTCGAATGATGTTTAACCTAATCAGAGCTATTACATGTGCTTGGTAGCGGCACTCTTTAAATTACATATTACGATACAATCCTTACTAATAGCACAATAGTTGTTTACTCGGTTAAGCCCCGTTTCTTTTAGCTATATTTGGCAGATTATTACATTTTCCTTTTCTTAGTTAGTTCGACCTACATCAATTGGTTCATCAATGAGCGCGAAACCAAATGTATCATCAGTGTGAGTAGAAAATTGCATTACTCCCATGCGCGTCGTTTAGACATAAATACTCAAATAAGCTGTTTTCAAAAAAAAAAAGGTGAATGGTACTAGTCTACTAGTAGTGATGGTTCGATCGGTCAGTTTCTCCTACTTACACGACGTAAATTATATGCATCTTGAGCAAAAATCAGTAATCTAATTGGGTACTTCTAAGTTCATTCTGTTTTATTTGGTGAAAAAGCTAGACGCTAAAATAAGCTACTTCATTCGGAATAAACTAGGTGGATTGTTTTTTTGTGTTTAACTAGACAAACAGGCGATCCATTTCAATAAAAGTGCAAAGTTTGAACCGTTTCTCAACACAAATATGAGTTGAAATTATTTTGGTTGCTTACGCATATGCTATTTGTGTTTTTACAGTACAATTTAATTATATTTGTCTATCTACTTGATTATCGTCTATTGGATATTATGGTAGCCTAAAAATGTACACACGCATCTCTTGTTTTGTTTATATGATCAATTGATTTTTTCTTCTCAGATCCAGTTTGTGTTGCCGTATTTGTTTCATATTGTTTGGTTCCGTTTATCATAAATTCACAGGAAAATAAGCAAGCATTGCATTGCTTTTGAAAAAGCATATTTTATCATATAAGATTCTAAAGAAGATCGATCTTTTGAGGCAGCCAAAAATAAAATTTAAAACGTTAAAAATTGTATAAATTTATTAAACAAATAGAAACCTCCGTGATCTATAAAATATTACAATAAAGTTTGTGGTAAATTGAGGAAAATAAGGGATCTAGTTCATATGTTTCAAGGTTCATTCTACAGTCTATCAAGTAACAGAATGCTCAGCATAACTTGCGGTAGCAGCCAATAAAGTGAATCGTGTTGCTCTTCCATATCCGAACTCATTTTCCAAAATCCAGGTAACGTGAAAATTTCCACAATCATTCACAATCACTGCCACGAACATGCAGTAGTTATCCTCAACTGTACTGAACTGTTTCCCCGCTTGCTAATGAGCGATCCCGTCCTGGAAGAAAACGATTCAAGGAGGATATAAAAATCAGTGAACTATAACAGTCTGATTTCACATAGACTGATTAGTATTCAACTGAATCGGAGTGCGTTTTACACGCTTTCACTCACTGATCGTTCGGATCTAGCTGAATGCATTTACAATACAATCGATATTCATAGGTTTCATAGCATTGAAATGAGCGAATCAATTACAAAAAAAGCATAATTGATTTAAGTTATAAGCAGCAGAGAAAGCGGCATAGATTAAGAAGTAATCATCACTGCGACCAATGTTTTGATCTATTGTGATATCATCGTTTTATTATTTGAAGTATCGCAATTGAATAAGTGATATGCTTCTTATCTGATCTTGTGTTTCCTTTATATTTTTCATTCATGCTTATTACTTGCACCTGTGTTTCTGTGTCCTGTGTCTATAACCAGGAATCGAAACCAAGTCATAGGTTACTAAACAGGAAGTGGAAAACCTGAACAAGAGGCATCATTGCGTTTTTCGAGCCAGTGCCATTCTTATACAACGCACTAGTAAGTTAGATAGCTTCTAGTCTAGTAGGGTTTGAAATGATATTTTCAACAAGTCCTTAATTATCTTGCACTCACTGCTTATGTGTTTCAAAAATCTTTTCCCAGAATACGACAAACAGAAAAAAGGCCCAATGCAGTAATTGATTGAATAAATTCTAATGAAATTTGTATATAATATAGCACCTCTGTGCCTGTTATTTTTGCTTTTTCATGGCAAAATAAAGCAGTAGCCAAATTTGGTGGTATATCTAACAAAAACGAATAATTTTTTTTGTATTTTTGGTTATTTCTCTTCTTGATGTACCGAACCAATATTTGAATCTAGATATTTAATGTGAATAAGCCGAAATCACCATCAATTAAATCATGTCTTTAGGCCGTATGAATAAAACTGTTTGCTTTACTTTTCCCGTGTAAATTTTATGGGAGAGTTTGCTCTAACTCTTTGATTCATACGGCCTATTATATCCGGAAGTGATTCTATCAACGATTAATATAAAAAATCCATAAAATGTTAACACCACAACACACTAATTCGATACAAAACTAAAAATCGTAAAAATATGATAAAATCAATTGGGGGAAAACGTTTACCATTTTGAGGATATAGGTAAGTAACTGCAGTTACTGACATGAACACTCAATTAAATTGATGTCAGAAAAACATTGTCTAACAATAGACCATCCTCGTGTTTGGCTTGACCTTCTAATGAGGTCAGGCATATAAATAATTTTCTATATCGGTAGTTTCATACAATGGACAGAAAGACGGTAGAAGAAAATAATGAAACAAAGGTGTTGATAGTATCCAAGCAGAACGGAATAAGGCGTGAAGGGGAAAGAGCGGAAAATTAGGTAAGGGTGGGCGATTGAAGCAATGCTCAAGAAGTTGTGTATCGCATCTTTTACCCATGCTTCGAAACCACTTCTACTCTCAGGCTCTTGTGGATCGCATATATTGGTTAACCTTTGAACCACAGTGGATTGGATAAAAGAAGATTCCAGACCCCCTTATTTAGCGTGCGACGTACTTCAAACTCCACCAACAGTGGTGGGTTGACTTATTTTCAGACACAAGTTGTACCTTTTCCTCCGTCTATTGTAGTCAAACCAGCGACCAATAAGTTTAGTCTAACTCGTTTACTAACCGGGACGACGAAAGTGTACAGACACTTGCTACTTACAAGGCACTGTAGGGTAACCAACGTATTTTGGACCCCTTTAGCAGCTGTACATAATTTGGACACTTACAGCAGAATCAAATGGAAGTGTCCAAATTATGTACAGCTGCTAAAGGGGTCCAAAATAGGTTGGTTACCCTAGTACGTGCCTACTCGTCCGGTAATGTGCTAGTCGTTTTCTTCTACCGTCCATTGTAAAAAATGCCGTTATAAAACATTGTTCTACAAGCTAAATGTTGCTAACCAACTGCCGTGCACACAAGCCAGATCACATAAAAACAGCATATTTCGGTGGTAAAATAAAGATTCCTAATCCATACTAAATAGAACTTCACAGTATATCCACGAATAGAAAAATCTACCTTTTATCGCTGTACTCAACTACATTTTAATAGTTCAGGGTGGGATGTGTAAAGTGTTGTATAAAAATATTCCTATATTTAATCGGATTCAGGTTATACTCTTCCGGCCTTTTCTGGGAAACCCTCGAAGTGGTTACGTCCATCAAGCGGAGGAACAAACAGGCAGTGTACGTGTAATATGCTTAGTCCATATGTGAGCCGCTGGCTCAACATTCTTGCTTGCTACGAAATTGGTTAGCATTTTATTTCATAATAAAAAGAATGAAAATTGATCAATGCTGCTTTCTTCTAGGATGTGTAAATCGCGTTTCGTTAAAGCAACTTACCACTATAGCCGTGTTTAATAAATTAATTACATTATACTTATTCTCATATGGGCATTTCGCTTTGGAAGCGATCAATAAATTATTCCTACAGATATTTAGTATGTAACTGAGAAAGAAAGAAAAGTCTTCTGGTTTAGAATGGAAACAACAGAACAGATGTGGATATAAATTACTTGCTTATCGGAGCAATCCATGCTGCAACCTAATGTGTGTGTATGTGTATGTGAGTGCATTGCCTATCCCTGCGCATGTATGCATGCGTGACTATTTACTTTACTCTAAGATGATTGTACAACTCTCCATCATACACCGATTCACCTACTCGGACAGTTAATTTCGATGAACCGACAGTAAGGAGTAATTAAACGTATAACTGTTTTATACAATCGTACAAACACGGCTAGAAACAAGAGGAGTTTCATGTTTTCCTATAGAAACTAAAGGGCTTATTTTTCATTAATCTGACTAAATTACAGCTAAAAGTCTGCTTTCCATGAAAATAAACACTGCTGCTACTATCTTCTTTGCGCGATATGCGTATCACTCGTTTGCGTTAGCAGTGGGTACGAAGAATATTATCTCATGCTTTAGCTGCTTTAATGTATTGGATAAATTTCGCTTTCACAAATCGCATCTTCGCCGCTTACTAAAACTTATGCTATTAAATAAATAAACGAAGTAAAAGTTATTACCTGCCGGTGAAGATGTTTATCGAATTGGTTCCACCGCGTTTTCGAATGAGTCGCGCCGATACTGAAAAAATAAAGTAAATCATATGGTACCTCACGCTATTAACCATTATTTAACACTTACTTGAACTATCCTGCGGACTGAGCGGTCTTTCCAGCACTCTTTGAATCATAGTCATCCATTCGTCTCGATCCTGTTCACTGTGTGACGACAAATTATAGGTCCGTTCGGGTGTGAAAAGCGTAAAACTGAAGCCCTGATCCTTGGCACCAACTGGTGCTCCTATTCGGATGCTGTAACCATCGAGTTGATTGCCCAGGAAAATCTCCCCTTTCGGGTTGGCATCTAGCGGGTCATCGTGATACATTAACTTGCGATCGTCCAGTGTGAACCAGCGTCGCTTGTAGCTGTCAGTCGTTCGCGGTCCTGTTTTCAGTAACCAGCCCTCGCGGGCGAAATCATGCGTCAAATAATCCATCAGATCGCTTTCTACCGCACTAGGATAAGCGATCTGCAGTCGGTGCAATTTGGCGCAACGTATCGCCATATACCAGTTGTTGATCTCCTTCGGATCATCATGGTAAACGTAAATATGTCGCGTTGTACCGTCTTTCATGAATGTTAATTGCAAAGAATTGGGGTTTCCCAGCTTGGCTGGGGCGTATACGACATTCAGCTCGGAAATTCTTAGGATTGCCTTTGGTTCACGTTTCTCTTTGACGTAGTAGCGTAGTGTGTCATCCGCCTCGGACAAAACGAACTTACGCAGCTGGTAGCGGCTATCTTCCTTGCCGCGCTTCATCAGGAAACCTTCCATGTGGCCCGAAGTGTATATGGGTCGTTCGTTCATGCAGAACTCGAGTCGTTCGTACTTGGCACGGATCCACTGTTCGATAAGGATTCTGAAAATGTAAATTAGCGCCAAAACTAATTAAAAACTCCGCTAAGACCTTAACTTTAAAACCGTTACTCACTGTGGGTCATTTTCTCTCGGTCGTCGATAGCAGGCAGGGACTCGGTGTTCGTATTTGATCTTCGATGATTTGTTGCCAACTTCGATCATTCGTTCCAGCTGGCTGTCTTCCCATTTGTCCAGTTTCAGATGCTTTACCTTGGATATATGTGCGCCCATGTTCCGGTGAACTGCGCAACACCGTGTGCACAAAAATATGCCAATGTTGTATGAGGCCCATTCGGGATCTGTGAGAAGTATTATAAGGAAAACCAAATAATTAGAGAATGCGGGTGAGATCCGATTAGTTTTTTATATTTACTGAAAAAGATTGAAGATAACATACTGTTGACCTTGATGAAGATCATTGTAGGTCCATCTTCTCAACGACAGGAGATAGAATAACAATAAATTATTTTCGTTTGTCTTAGTAGGATTCAGGACAGGACAGGCTCGAGAGCTACATCCACTTGGAGTAGAGATGGCTGCTATTTCAAGAAGCTCGGTGCTCAAATTCTGGAGAAAGGGAATTCCGTGCAGTAGACATATTGCAGACACTTTTTTCAAATACCATATCAGAACATAGGCAGAACATCGCTTCGTAGCTTTGGAAAAGCAAAAGCGACGAGTTATCTGGTGGATGTCCGTAGACGACCGTATAAGTGTGTTGAGAATTGAAGGTAAATTCTTCAACTACAGCCTAATGTATGCACTGAAAAATGATAAATCCTATGATGCTAAGGACGAATTTTACGCCAGGCTTGAGAGAACCTATGGAGAGTGCCTAAAAATATGAGGGGTCAGTCCCGGCGTAGTGGTTAGCATTCACGCCTCTCACGCCGAGGACCCGGGTTCAAATCCCAACCCCGCAGAAGTCACGAATGACATAAGCTGTTAAAGTGACTATAATCTAACAAAAAAAAAAAAAAAAAAAAAAAATATGACGTGAAAATCATTATCGTAGATGCAAATCGGCAGACCGAGAGGGAGGAGTTTTTTCGTTCTGTCATTGGAAGACATAGCTTTCATTTGTCGATCAGCCAGAGGAATGGCCATCTGCGGCACCTACTTTTCACGTCTGAATGTTAAGAAACACATCTGGAAGCATCCAAATGGAGAGTCTAGCTCTCAGACCGTGATTCATGTCCCGATTGACGATCGACACTTTTCGGATGTCATCGATGTACGGTCTTTTCGGGGACCAAATATCAAATCTAGCCACTATCTCGACGTGTGTAAGATTCACACAAGGTTCTCGAACGCGGCGAAGGCTTGCACTGAGAGGACGCGACGTTTCAACATCCAGCGGTTGACAACGGAATACGCCAAAATGCTCGATCAACGAATCACAGCACAGTCGTAAGAAAAGGAAAACGATATAAGTGGGCTGTGGAGGAAACTCCATGGAACCATTGCAGCAACTGCGAGAAGTGGTAGGCACGACGCGTGAAAGACAGCATGACAGCTGGAAGGAGTACTTCCAGACGCTGGCGAGGTAAGTACGGAGATCAGCAGGAATAGGATAAGAATTGTGAGCGATGGCCAACCTGTGGAGTCACCAACATGGGAGGAGGTTAAGAAGCAAATCAGTGTGCTGAATAACGGAAAGGAGGACGGTATCCCGGCTGAACTCCTAATTGCAGGGAACGAGCGGCTATACAAAGAAATCTACCGGATCGTATGTAGAAGTGCTGGCGTAGGAATAGTTGGATAGCCTCATTTGCCCCATTTTCAAAAAAGGACTTCGACTCGGATATAAAAACTATCGAGACATTTCCTTGCTCAATTCTGCCTAGAAAATGCTTTCCCGTATCCTGTTAGGTAGACTGAGACCGTTAGCGAATTCCTTCGTCGGCGAGTACCAAGCTGGTTTTCGTGAGGATCGCTCCACGACGAATCAGATGTTTGCCCTGCGTCAGTTATTAGACGCGGAAGTTCCAAGAGTTCAACTTGATTTTGCTGATGACGTCGATATCAGAATCCACCGTAGAGCAATGAAAGACGCCTTTAGACCTTTTAAATAGGCAGCAGCGAAATTGGGACTTGGCATTAACGAAACCAAACGGTTACAAAAATAAATCGGAGACCTGATTGGTGTTTTGAGCGTAACATTCTGCGATCTATATTTGATTGCAAAATTGAAAATTGAGTGTGGCGCATGAGCCATGAGATGTACAAAGTATACAAATATGCTGATATAGTGTAAATAGTACAATTTGCCGGCTGCAGATTGCTGCGCACGTGGCCAGAATGCCCGACAAAAGTGTAGCCGAGACTATTTTAGGCAGAAAATCTGGAAGACGTGGGCGCACACTTCGGGGATGTGCGCTGTCGAGGATAATGGTACGTTGAGCTGGTGTTCGAGAAGACTGAAGAACGGGACGGCAACCCAGGACCAGAGATGCCAGAAGTGAAGACATGTCTTCATTTTGAAGACATTTTGGTTACAAAAAAGTGAAATGTCTTCACTTGAAGACATGTGAAGACATGTCTTCACCATGCAATTTAAATGGGCGGAAAGCCGAAAGCAGACAAATGAAGACATTTTTCCTTGATTCGTGAAGACTTTTCAAAAAATCACCTGGCATCTCTGCCCAGGACCGACGACAGTACTAGAAGACCATAATTCGGTCGGCGCAAAATCGATAACGGAACCTACGAAAGTATCGTTACTAAAGTAAGTCCAGGACCGTGTGAAGTAGGGACGAGTTCTTGGCGTGCAACAATAATAGTTGCAAAACAAATAACTACAAAAGTAAAATGAACCATCGTTCACGCGTTTACCTATACACATCTTCAGCGATCATTGTGTATAAAAAAATGATGTATTTTTTATCTTTATTGTATCCCTTGCAATTTAACCTTCAACTCTAATTTTTCTCTTCCTTTTCCCCCTTTTATTCTCAATTATTTTGTGGATACCTTTGAAAGGAAGGAAATATAGCAAGGCGATTAAACTTGAAAGTTTAAAACTTATTTTTATAATCGTTCATTTTCCAAACAGGTTTGATCCTTCAAAATTTTTTTTTTTGTTGTAAAATGGAAGTCTGTGGCAGTCGTTTCGAAATATGTAGAAATAATTCTAATTATGACTGACATTCCAAAAAAAATTTAACTCGATTTGTCTAACAATGAGCAATAAACGGAAGAAATAATTTCCGCCAAGACAGACTAGAATTAGAAATCTTTGAAATGGATTTACGCAGCATAACTACACTAATTAGCTATGGAAACAAGACGTAGGAGAGCGTCAGCAAAAAAAGCTAGCATCGAAGAACGCACAAAATAAATCAAAATATTCTGATGGAGTCCATTCACCTTCGCCACGACTGGTGGAAGCAAATGACGAGCCAATGGAAGATTGATGTGGATAGAACCAACAAGTATGACGAAGCTTTCGCGCGCCCTTGCGTTGTTGTTTTCGAGGTTCGCTGCTGTTGTTTTCATTTCTATTCCGATTCCCGATAAGCACACACTCTGTGTCGCATTTGTTTTGCTCATTCAAAATGTTATTTTTATCTACCCACACAACTGCACACATCTGGTCACTACTAGTGGATGACGCTGTTTCCAGATATAGGTGCCTGGTGTCTACCTACATAATCTCAATTCTCAAACTAGTTCATCGCTTATCAATCAGTTCTTATCTATTTTGAATAAATATCAACATATATGTAGTAGGTATTATACAAATTTCACAACAGGTTCCATATTGCCTATTATGTGTATGTTAAAACTCATAGTAAAATAAGTCGAATTTTACTGTTCAAGCAAACAGCAACAAATACAATTTTAATGAAAATGATGGAAATTAAGAATTTAAAGAATAAATATGCAATACTGAAAAATAGGCTTTGCTGAACAATTTTAAATTCGGTACAACATACTGCTGCAACATAGCTGCTCATGTAATCGCAATCAAAACAAATGTTGTCAATTGTATTTATCAGCTATAGGTTTAACTTTTCTGTGTCCAAGTAGGAATCACTTCCAAGCAAATAATCCCTATGTCACGCATTACAGCTCAAATAGCTCAATACCGAACTACAAGCCACTATTAACACGAGATAAAGCTGTTATTATTTTTCAGTCTCTCTGCTGCCTTTCTCATTCACTGCTACATAATGGCGTAATTATTCAATAAATCTACTCACTTTTCGTTCCGCAGTCTGCACACTCATTATTTCCGTCGATTTGTAGTAACCGCAGCAGAATTTTCTCGTTTTGATCGGCCATAGTAGGAACGGTAGCAATCCTTTTTCCGCCGCAGCACCAAAAATATTTTCCTCCCTATCGTCACAGGGGGATTTTCCGATGATCTATTTTTCTTTTCAGTACCCCGCTTCGGCAAACACCTCCTATTTACACGAGTCTGAGCCGTCGCACCTTTCCGCCAGACGGTTCACACTATGGTCACTGGCTGCTGCGCTGGGGAGCACCTCTGATGAGCTGTGGGTTTTCCTTTCCCACCACAAACAACACACACACGGCGTAAAACAGCTCACGCTGCCCTATTTTACGATGGCTTTTCTTTTCGACAATCTGCTGCCAAACAATCGCAAGCTCACTTTATAATCGCCCAACAGAACAGGACAGTTAACGAACAACTGGAATCATTTTACAAACAATAATCAAGAAAAATTACACCAAATCGCACAAGCTTTTATTTTTATTTGCCACACACTAAAATGTTGCCTTCCACTCTGTTTCACGTCCGTCGTTGAGTTGAATGAACAAAAATTTTCACTTGCTTGCAAGATTTCCAATTTTTGACGTTTCACACACTGAAATGACTTTGAGGAAAATTAGTATAAATGTCCACCTTGAGCCAGCGTCAAAAGTTAATTGGCGCTTTAGTTGAAAGGTTGAAATTACTGTGCATGTAGTAATGTTGTGCAGCATGTAAAAATGGTACAGAAAAATTTCAACTTTTAGATCATATTCGTTTTCATTTTCACAAACTACAAAGTAAACGTCAAAACACTGTTTTCCTCTGTACTGTCTCTACTGTGCTGCTTTTCTCTCGATCGTAGGAAAATAATCATTCGCAATTATTCCCCTAATTTACGCTAGATAAACTTTACTCAGTGGTCTTGCAGAATGTCCGGGTTGATGCGATTAAGTAGCAACGCGCTGTTAGTGCGAAGTCTGATCCAACATTCGGCACGCAGTGCACGTTTGATTTCATCGTCGCAGAAAAATCGCGATGCAGCCGCCGTCGACGTAACGAGCAAGAAAGCAGCCGCAAAACCAGCTGAACCAGCCGCTACTGCCGTAAAAAAGAACTGGGTAAGCTACGGGTTTGACTACAAGGACGAGGCAAACGATCGGAGCGCAACGAACGCATCGTTCTTTTTCTCCGTTACCCTTTGCTTGGTGCTAGGAAGTTTCTACTGGGCCTATCTACCAGATCCTCAGCTACGCGATTGGGCCCAGCGGGAAGGCTATCTGGAGCTGAGGCGCCGCGAAGCAGCTGGTCTGGAACCGATCAGTAAGGATTTCATCGATCCTTCTAAGATCGTGCTGCCGACAGACGAAGAACTAGGCACTACGGAAATCGTTATTTAAAGCTTAATTTCCTGCCTCGGAGTTATGTAACATTGAAATGGTAAATACAGTTTGTGTAAAATAGTTTGAGAATGTCTTGCCGGATGATACAAGTGATGACATACGTTTTGTATTGGGTATTTGAAAAAAAAAAACTTACGAAATAAGCAATACCTAGTGCTGGTACTTTCTAATAAAAAAGGACAATATTCGCGGCACGACTCACTGTTCATTAAAATTTTTGTTGACGCAACTTTACCTACTTACGAAGAACTCATAGTAAGGTTATTAATAATGTAAAATTAAAAAGTAATTTTGTTAGGTTGCTTGATTTAAAAATTGGAACCTAAGTAAATTACACATCAATAAAATAGCACAGTAAAATCAGACAATAGAAGATAGGAATAATTGATGCTCTGGATGGGTACTGTTGTAGGTCTATGAATAGACGATGTTACCATGATCACGTGCTTTTATTAATCGTTTCGTTAGTTTTTTGGCCATAACTTAGGAACAACGCTAATCAGAAAATTTCACCAATAAAAATACTGGGTGAGTAAATCCATAATATATATGTCACTGTTTTTGAATTTGTAACTTTCCACCACTGTGGAAAGTTCAAACCGTTTCCAAATAATATTCTTCCTGATTTATCGAGTAAATTCACATGTATTTTTGTCCCTTTTGCGCGTTTTCCGATACTATTCGAGAAATTGTTGGTATTATTAGTATTATTAGTTTGAAATATAACTAATTTTTCTAGAATGTATTAAATTATTAAAATATGAAGTGTAACCCCGGCTAAGGTTGCTCACACAATTGTGTAGGCTAGTGCTCAAAGGGTTATAACAATTAATAGCTACGATATTTAGGTCCTACGATATGAATTTTTCAAGTAAGTATTTAGATAAAATATTACAATATCAGTTAGAAACCTTACAGCTGCGCCAACAAATGTTTTACACGCGAAAGAAAGAGAGAGAGCTTCACAAACAGCTAAAAATCCCAAATGGGGAGTGCTTTGATACTTATTAAAAGTCCGTTTGATTATATTTAAATTAACTTTATTGTTAGATCGATCTGCTCGACATGAAATTCAGTACAACTATGTCTCTAGACTCTGCTATTCCTTTTCTCTACCAACGGAATCAAATTAACGTATTTTTGCCGTCTTAAACTACATCAAATGGTGCCTAAATATCACAACAGGGAGATTAAGATCTCCTTGGATGACTTCAACGCAAAAAAAGCCTTGGGTTTAAACCGTCTTTAGAAATTACCCTTCTTATTGGCAAACTTCGCAGCCGGCTGTTAGACCACAGGACAACTACGGGGATAGTGCAACGATCCTACTGACTTTAAAAGCACGGCCCAGCCAAGATTCGAACATACGATAACTGGCTTGTTGGGCCAGCATCTCATCTCGAAGCCAACGGGGGCTTCAACGCCTAAACTAAAGATTGGCCTAACCAACGCGGACCTTGAACAAGTCATAATATGCCATGCCATGGGAGAGATAAGAGATGTTAAGAAATACAAAGTTCTTTGGTAATAACAACATGATGATTGGTGGATCGCTCTGCCCCTATCGACCAGCACCCAGCACATAACATCACGTGGGTTTCTCGCGACACCCAAACAGGAGATACGCTATCGTTGAGATACGCTTTGCTCGGTTCTAAGTTTAATTGTGCACAACTACGTTCCGAATCTTGAGTACTGCGCTCCAATGTTAAGTCCCCACTACCAAAATGGAGTTGACAGTACTCTTCAGATTGCTTTGGGACGCCCCCTTCCAGGTGCCATGCTATGAACTACGCTGCAGGTTCATTGACCTTGACCCCTTACTTACTTAGGTGGCTTGCCGTCCTAAAAGACAAAGCCTGTTGAACAAAGTTTCTCCATGTAACTCGGTTGAGGGCTACCGCTCTCCAATTCCTCGGACACCGAGTACTCTCCGCCAGATCTCACTCCACCTGGTCTAACCATCTTGCTCGCTGCGCTCCTGGTCGTCTTGTTCCTACCGGATTTGAGGCGAACATCATCTTTGCAGGATAGTTGTCCGGCATTCTTGCAAAATGTCCTGCCCATCGTATCCGTCCAGCTTTAGCCACCTTCTGGATACTGGATTCGCCATAAAGCTGTGCGAGTTCATGATTCATCCTCCGCCTCCACACTCCGTTCTCCTGTACATCGCGCCGCCGAAGATCGTTCTAAGCACTCAACGTTCGAAAACTCCGAGCAGTCGCTGGTCCTCCTCGAGCACTGTCCATGTTTCATGCCCGTAGAGAACAACTGGTCTAATAAGCGTTTTGTACAGGGTACACTTTGTACGGGGACTTAGTCTGCTCGACCGCAATTGCTTGTGGAGCTCATAGTAAGCACGACTTCCGCTGATAATACGCCTCCGAATCTCACGGCTGGTATCATTGTCCGCCGTTACCAGTGAGCCAAGGTAGACAAATTCATCGACTACCTCAAACTCATCGCCGTCGATCAATATACTACTGCCCAAGCGGTGTCATTCGGCCTCGGTTCCGCTGGCCAGCATGTACTTTGTTTTAGACGTATTTACCTTTAACCCAATCTTTTCTGCTTCGCGCTTTAGTCTGGTGTACTGTTCAGCCACCGCCACAGATGTTCTGCCGATAATATCCATGTCATTGGCAAAGCAGACGAAATTGACTAGATTTGTTGAATATCGTGCCCGCGTGTTGATATCCGCTTAGTTCATAACACCTTGCAGTGCTATGCTGAACAGCAGGCATGAAAGACCATGGCTTGACGAAGCCCTCTGTGTGATTCGAATGAACTTGACAATCCACCCGAAATCCGAACACAGCACTGTGTACCATCCATCGTAGATTTAATCAGTTTGATGAATTTCCTGGGGAAGCTGTTCTCGTCCATGATTTTCCATAGCTCTTTCCGGTCGATGGTATCATATGCGGCTTTGAACTCAACGTACAAATGATGCGTGGGAACTCTGTATTCACGGCCCTTTTGAAGGATTTGCCGCAGTGTAAATATTTGATCCGTTGTAGACCGAGCTTCGACGAAGCCGGCTTGATAAGTTCCCATAAATCTATTCGCAATTGGTCATAGGTGGCGGAAAATGATTTGGGACAGCACTTTATAGGCAGCATTGAGAACGGTGATCGCTCGATAGTTCTCACAGTCCAACTTGTCGCCCTTTTTATAGATCGGGCAGATAATCCCATCTTTCCACTCCTCCGGTAGCTGTTCCGTATCCCTAATCCTAACAATTAGTCGGTGTATACTGGCCATTTAGCTTTTCTGGTCCCAGTTTAATAAGCTCCGCTCCGATGCCATCTTTTCAGCTGCCTTGTTGTTCTTTAGCTGTATGATAGACTCCTTAACTTCGCCTATCGTTGTGGCTGGTACCTCTTCCCCGTTTGTTGCACTGTTGAAATCGCTTTCCCCGCCGCCATGGTTCTCCGCCTGGGCGCTGTTCAGGTGTTCGTCGAAGTGCTGCTTCCACCTATCGGTCACCTTACGATCGTTCGTCAGAATACTGCCAGTCTTAGGTCCCGTACAGAGTAAACGCGACAGCGACGCGACACGACATCGCTCTCATGTTGCTAAATGCACAGTCCTGCTTCGGGCGAAAAAGGGCTGCGCGTATAACTACAGCAAGAAATGTCGTGTCGCGGCGCATGTCGCTTGCACTCTGGCGATACCCTTATCCCGACACATTTCGGCTCGCGGCAAAAAGCCTTTGCGAGATACGTTCAGTTTCTGGAAGAACTTTCGCGTTTCTTGAGAACGATTCAGCCGGTCCAACTCTGCATATTCCTGCTCTTCCAGGAAGCGCTTTATCTCCCGAAAGATTTGGTTTCGCTGCATCTTCTTCTGACACGTTCTGACGTGTGGCACTGCGCATCTCGGCCGCCCGCGCGTTCTCCTCATCCATCACCCTCCTACATTCATCGTCAAACCAATCGTTCCGCTGATTCCGGGCCACATGCCCGATGGAGCTCTCCGCTACCGCTATCCTGCTGATGGCTGTTTTGATAATGTTCCAACAGTTCTCGAGAGGGGCTTCGTCCAGCTCGTCCTCTTCCGGCAGCGCAGCTTCGAGTGAATGCGCGTAGTTTGCGGCGACATCTGGCTGCTTCAGCCGCGCGAGATCTAACCGAGGCTGGCGTCGGTACCGAATATTGTTCACAACGGAGAGTCTTGGGCGCATCTTAACCATCACTAGGCAGTGGTCCGAGTCAACGTTAGCGCTTCGATAGGATCTGACGTCGATAATGTCTGAGAAGTGCCGACTGTCGATCAAAACGTGGTCGATCTGTGATTCTGTCTGATTTGGTGACCTCCAGGTGTACTTGTGATGGATTCTGTGCTGAAAAAAGATACTACGTACGGCCGTATTCTTGGAGGCGGCAAAGTCGATAAGTCTTAGGCCCATTTCATTGGTCCGCTAGTGTGCACTGAACCTTCCAATCACCGGTTTGTATTTTTCCTCCTGGCCGACCTGAGCGTTGAAATCCCCGATGACGATTTTCATATCATGTTTTGGGCAGCGGTCGTATTCACTCTCCAACTGCGCGTAGAATTCATCCTTGTCGTCATCGGCACATCTGAGGTGAGGGCTGTGCACGTTGATGATGCTTATATTGAAGAATCGGCCCTTGATTCTCAACCTGCACATTCGAGGATTGATTGACCACCACCCAATCACCCGTTTCCGCATCGCATCGTACCGCATCGCCCATCACTATGAAAGCTGTACCCAGCTCGTGTGTGTTGCCGCAGCTCTGGTAGATGGTATGTCCATCTCTGAACGTACGTACGGTTGAGCTCTTCCAGCACACCTCCTGCAGCGCTACGACGTCGAACTTGCGGCTCTTCAATACGTCGGAGAGCACTCGAGTGCTCCCTTGAAAGTTGAGAGATCGGCAGTTCCACGTCCCGAGTTTCCAATCCATAGTCCTTTTTCGTCGCGTGGGTCTATTCCGATTGTTCCAGTAAGAATATATTTGTTCTTCGTTCCGTGCTTTAGTATTTTTCGTGGTGACGGCTTGCAAAGCCTGCTACACCAGCCCCCTGTTTCGCCGGAGGGCCAACGAAGCTCGAAAGAGCCCTCCTTTCCTGTCAGCATACGACCTTGGCTTCCACCGGGGTTGGTTACCCGATCTCCACCAAAGTTGCTCGTATCCCGGCTGGTACCACGAGGAGGTAGGAATAGGAGTTGCTGAATAAGAATGAACCACTGTAAGGTCTATTTTATGCCTACACGTGCACAAGGCACCGATGGTACGCATTATTCAGCCGTTTACCAGCCACCATGACCTTGACCCCTTAAGTATAACATTAGGTTCATAATACCTGCTGATATTTTCATACAATTATTTGTATAAAATAAACTTTCTTGTAATAAAAGAGCCAGCGTAAAAATATATTGCATTCCCAAACTAGATACTGTAGAAGTGTAGATCCATATTTTCACGTTCCAACTTTTATACATATGAAACCATCAAAATGGAAATACCTTGCATACCTTTTAGAAGAACTACCAACAGAATTTCAACGAAACTCTCCCCTCAAAAATATTACTGATGCGATGAGTCCATTACTGCGAAATAGATCGGAAACTTTCTTTCCACTCTATAACTGTATACACAGTAGGTATTTAATTTGCCTTTATTTGACACTGCTTCTCGATTAGATAACATACAAAGTTTTCGTAAATTTAGTCGATAGTCTTTCTAAGGTTTTTTGCTTTTCTGTAGCTCATTAAAGCAATGCATATTCCAGACTTGGTTCCAGTGGGCTTCTCTTCCCGCTTATTTTTACTAAAAGAGCTCTTAAAAATGTGCAATATGCAGGCAATCGTACCCTCAATAATAATTTACCATTTAACATAACTTTTTCCGGATGGAACAACACAATAAAAATCATAGACTCGTTAAACGCAATATAATGTATGCAAAATTTGAATATCATGCAGAGCACCTATGCTGGTGAATCTGGCATAATCTTTGTAAACCGATGCGCATGCATGATTACCACCATTCAAGGGCTGACATGACAATCTTTTCATATATACAACTACTTCCAGTTCAGCTTATCTACAGCTATTGCAGTGATTCTCTTCCAGCTGCTCCAGGAGCCTGCTGTTGGGAACTGTTACCAAACTGTAGTCCACGCAGAGCTTCGGCTTCAATGGTGGCGCTGACCGTTATTGGCGGCATACCGGGTAGAGAGATGGGTGTTGTTACGGCACTCGTCTGAAATAATGGCGGTGATTGCTGGACCGAATCAATCGATGTCATTTGTTGAGGGAAAGTGGAATACATCTGAATGGGCGGCGGCATCTGCTGACTAGCCGCAGTGTACTGCTGTGGTTGATATTGCGGTGCATTTTGTTGTTGTTGGAAGTTGATAATGCTGGGTGGGTAGGATAAACTAGCAGGCTGGCCATAATAAAAAGTATTTTTCTAAGCTCACTACAACATAAATATATTATTTTTGCACTTACGGTGTTAATGGTGGAGGTTGGTGCGTTTGTAGCCGTTCCGTAAATTTCGTAAAAGTTACTGCCTAGTGTAGACGGCGGTGGAACATCAGAACTAAAAATGCTCGGATTTACCATTGGCATAGCATTGCTAGTAACGCTGCTCACAGGGTAAGACATTTGCATTGCATGCTGGGCCTGTTTACTATAAGGGTTTTGTTGTTGCTGCTGTCCTTTTGGTGGATACATCGGTATCGTTGTAGTCAATGTCGAGGACATCGAAGCAGCTACGTCTGTTGCTGGTGACGGCGGTACTAATCATTAAAAATAAATATTTTATTATGCATTTCTCCCTCTCAATCAGTCAATGAGTAAAACCGATAGCGTTGGCGTTGATATCATATCATGTTCTGTTTATCACAAACACACATTTTAATTTTAACGTAACAAGTCCAAATTACTTACCATTTGCCGCAGATGTAATTGCTTCCGTAGCTGGCGTGTACAATGTTTGAGCCACGTTGATAGGTGGAGAGGCTACACCCGGATTTGAATCATTGCTTGGCTGTACGATTGATGAACTAGCCAGAAGAGGACTATCGTTAGCCTGATTGGTATGTTGATCCGTCACTGTTTCCGTAGGGCTACCTTTAGGTGAACTTGGACAAACCGTCAGCAGGTCCGCATGAGCAGTTGTTGTGCTGGGAACGAACGTATTTGCTAATGGTGGTACCATCGGTATAAATGGAATTGAACGATTGTTTGTATTTGCATTGGAGTCTCCTCCAGCAGGAACCGAAGTCGGTACCGAAGCCATGGTTTGATTTAGTGCAGGATTCGGTTTAGCGTCCGTCGGTAGTACTCGAATTGGTATTCGATGTAAATAGCCATATCCAATTCCGCACCCAAGACTGCCATCGCCACCCCATTTGCTGTTCGGTGTAATCGTGACTTCCCTGCAGGCATCCTTCTCAATGTTGTAAACGTACATTTTCAAGGGTCGTCCTTCGTGCGATGCAACCAATGTGAACAAATCCTCACTCTCATGCAAAATCGAGTCTGCTCCAATAATGTAATCTGTAAATGGTATTAAACCAGCTTCCTCGGCCGGTGAAGAAGGATGCACTTCTAAAACATGCCAAACCGTCTCGTTTGCACCTTCGAATGAACAGAAACGTATGCTAACTCCAAGCAGCCCTTGTCCGCCCCAGCTAGCGCTTGGACTTATATTGACCACCCGAATATTTTGCGTCTTGCTGCTGAATATAGTCATCTGTATCTCCTTATCGATATTGACCTTCAATAACTCCTTCAGTGTATCATTATCCTGATCCAGTCGTGTGTTTCCGATTGCCAATATAAAATCGAAGAAGGCCTCTAGGCCTGCCTTTTGTCCCGGTGAATTATCTTGCACCTTTATCCAGAGTAGAATTCATAACCGAATAGAACGACAGAAATTGAACACGTCATCTTCGAATAAAAATAACAGACTGAATGCACTCACCCGAAGGACGTGATAGCCCTCAGTTCCTCCTCCAGGAACAGCAATACTGTGTGTCAAACCCATGGTATTACAGAGATTACAGTTTTTTATTGAACGGAAAGTGATTGAGCAACAAATTTATCTAAAACCTTCGCACTTATTTACGACTAGAAGTCAATCAATCCGTCTACCTCTGCAGTGTTCAAGATTGCACCAGTGTATTTTTTCCAGATTTTCATTCAAACGTCAAAAGTGATGTTTCACGATGTTTGTGTGTGGCAAACAATGAAAAATATACAGGTCCGGAAGAAAGAGACATTTTCATCGTTTTTGTCTACACACTTACAATTTTTTACCCAACTTTTTAGCAGCCAAACGTTCGGCAAAATTCAGGGGCTTGCGATCCCGATGGATGCCATGCTTTTGTCGACAACATCTTATAGCACATGCGGAAAAGAAACAGTAAGTCGCTGCATACGTTTCACTCAACAATGTTGGCAGCAAATTTATCCGTCGCACGTCATCGGAAGGCGCACCCTTCGTTAAGTCGACTGTCAAACGCCGATCGTTAAGATAGGGATAGCAATAAAATAGACCAAATCAAGGTGACGTCATCTGGCAGATACTTGCGCCCTTGTTTACAAACAGACTGCTGAGTCCAAAAAAGTTTCAGCTGTTTAAACGGCAAGTTTGTTGCTTAAACCGAGTTTAAACAGCATTAGGACTAAATTTAAATGCCATTATGCCTGTAGAATGTTAAAACACACGCTACAATCGCTATAAACCACGGGAATGACACTTCCAATACCAACCTGTACAAAAAAACGTAGCCAACATAGAGCGGGCCCAAGCTGACAGCTTCATAGATGGGCTCAAGCTGACAACCGAGTCGGATGTGTAAATTGTTAAATTTTGTTAGTTTTAGTTTGATTTTAGCCAAGGTTTTAGCGTCACATGGCTAATGCCAGGCAGGCGAAATTGATGCGAAACAAAAGAAGTTGTGAAAATGGTTAGTTAAATTCGTTTTGTGAAATCGCTTTGCGTTTGCCGCCTTTTTCATGTGAGCAACGAAAATGTGACGTCATATCAGCCCCCTGCTATAAACGGAAAGGAAAGTTTTCCAAAATGTAAACAAGGGCGCCAGTATCTGTCAATTGACGGTATGATGATTTGGTCTATTGGATGGTGTCAATCGACGTTTATGGATCATTAGTAATGTTTGGAATCATAAAAAAATAAACCGAACGGAAAAAAAATTACCGAACGGTCTGCTGCTCAGAGTTTGGTAAAATTTACGGTAATTTACCGATCTTGGTGTAAGTGTGTATAGATCCTATCCAGCTTTTTACGCGCTATAATGGCGGACGCTATAAATTGTGTTCGTATTATACAAGCCCATGGCAGACAACCATGTTCTCGCCGCCAACATCTCGTGTGTGCGAAAATGAGATAGCAATTCAGCCCTGCGTTTCACTCAACTGCCAGCAGTCTGATTTGGGCCCGCTGTCAAATTTTGAGCCCCGGACATGCTGTCGCTGACGTTTACTGCAGCTCGATATAGAGATGTCGATGGGGTGGTATTATACGAACAATCTTTTTGACAACTCTGCATCCATCAAAACTGGGCACTCTTCTCCAGTACCGCAGTGTTGCTCTTTCTTCCGTTTACGCAAAAGAAAGAGAGCAATAGTTTTGTTTACATTTCGCACATTTTTGCTCTCCTTCTTTGGCGCAAACGAAAAAAAGAGCACGGTAGTGTTGCAAGAGAAGAGTGCCAGATTTGATGTATGCAGAGTTGTCAAAAAGATTGTTCGCATATTACGAACACAATTTATGGCGGCCACCATTATAGCGCGTAAAAAGCTGGATTGCGTTTGCTTTCATTTCCCGGCAAATAAATCAAACTTGTGCGTGAACTCCTCATCGGACGTGTAAAGTATGCGTTTTATCCAGCTTTTTACGAGCCATAATGGCGGACGTGTTCGTAATATTTGAATAGTATTTTTGACATACATCGCACGTTTTCTTTCCGCGCGTTCACGGTAAAACTGAAGGAATGTACGGAAAGACAACGTGCGATGTATTAGGGAAATGTCAAAAATGCTGTTCAAATATTACCCAGATAACACAAAATCGTAATAGAAAGTTCGCATTAAATCGTTTTCATGTCAATTTCACATTGGAATTGTATAATGATTAGAGTATGTCAAATCGAAGTGAACAATAAGTTGTTTTGCAGTCGTGCGTGTCTTCATATACAATTCATGACTGTGAATTATAAAGCAGGATAGACAATTGCAATATTTGATTATATCTATATCATTTATTCAGGAGTATTTAGTTGCGTGTTATAAAAACTGCGCAAAATAGAATTACAAATAGTTGTCAAAATTTTCGCACGTATATCGCCTCCACTTTGGTACATATATGTTCTTATATGGCGTGAAATATAACTTTTTCGTTTAGATATGATTTCGTATACCTCAGTTGCAATCGAGATATACAAACCAAATGGTTTACTGGGTACGAACACGTCCGCCATTATGGCTCGTAAAAAGCTGGATAAAGACATATTTTGATGCTGATTGGCGCACGGTTATTTCAGTTCTTATTCAACTCTAAATGTGTGTTTTTCAAATAAACACCAGCCTATATGACAGCATAATGACAGTTCAGAGCATGTTTCCCGTAACTGCTACCAGTGTTGTGCGCGGCGCTGCAATCGCATTTTCGGACCGTCCATAAAAAATGATGCATTATTTCTATAGGAAAACGTTCACTTTTGTAGCATCAATTACGGAAGCAAAAGCTCATCTTGCGTTACATTTGAAATGCGCGTATTACAAAATTGCACATTTATCTTGCTGATTGCAAATCGATAGCTTTTATTCTTTGTTGTATTTGTTTATAATTATGTAATTAAGATGAAAGTCGTAAGCAAATAAGATTTACTTAATTCATCACACGTCAAATATACAAACGTAAGCAAACCGTGTGGAGATTTTTTGCAGTACCAACAAGCATATGTAGAAAAACAATCTTTTACTTGTTTTGGTTTTCGTTTGCACAAATGCCTTTTTGTAGGTTCATGCTTCAAACGTTATGTATCTGTTTACGCAGATTTCAACGAAAAAAGTCTCCCCATCGGCAGGCAACCATGTTTTCGCCGCCAACATCTCGTGTGTGCGAAAATGAGATAGCATGTCAGCACTGCATTTCACTCAACTGCCAGCAGTCTGATTTAGGCCCGCTGTCAAATTTCGAGCCCAGGACATGCTGTCGCTGACGTTCAGTGCAGCTCGATATAGAGCTTTCTGACAGCTCAAGCACCCACACTAGCGACCACGAAATACGCGTGTATATAGATGATGTTTACCTCATTTTGGGGAACAGCTGATGCTGGAGGAACAAACCGAAAAATAGCGATTACTAGTTGTGTTTCTCCGTTTGCCAGACTGCAGAGCACATATTTCGGTCAAATTTTCCATCCTGTTCCAAATTCAAGCACATATTTTGAAAATTTGCTGGTATTTAAGCCAGCGGAAGACGAAATTCATTCTGTACCTTGGTGACAAAGGAATGCATCTCTTTTGTTTACTGTTGTTGTTTGCCTCATTTTCAAGCACCAATACACACATAACTGGAAAGCTGTATAGAGATGTCGATGGGATTAGAGTGACTATATATAGAGTGGCGACAATGTCAAAATTGGAATGATAATTATCTGTCAGTGTCATTCCAATCGAGCAGGCGACCTACCTAACACGTATGCAGAAAAGAGAAAGAAAAACCTTGGAAAACCCGCATTGCATACATTTGGGATGACTTGTCGCCACTCTGTATATAGTCACTCTAGATGGGATGAAAAAAGTAGAATGAAAATGTAGATCAACTTTGTTGCAATAAGCATTTACGACGATGATTTTGGAATTGTCGGTCCATGCCGACATTTTTTCACGGTCTTGAGTGAAACAATAGTTTCTAAATACAGTGGACCCCCGTTCGTTTGAACGATTCCTCATGCAAACTAACGGGGTTAGTTTTTAATTTGAACAACTAGTAACCCTAAATATGCTGAAGTTTGTGTGAACTGGCTGCCCTGCTCTTTGTTATCTCTTTGGTATGCCAGCATACCGGCTATGCAGAGTGAAACGAACAGAACGTATAGCGGTGTCATGCTGTTTCATTTACGCAAGTGGTTAGATGTTGACTGCAAAAACATGGTTGCCTAGCAGGACCGTGAGTTGTATGCAGCAAAGTTTAGTCTTTCTTAAGTTGACAGCAGTCTATGGCTTTAGATCGGTTTCAATAGTATGTCAAATTGTTACGATCACGACATAATACATATGTTGCGAACAGTCTCTCGGTCATCTTTAAAGTCGGATTCGTCAGTCAGTCAGCCATCATCAGCGCAAAGCCAGAGAAGTGTTTTTAGGAGTGGTAGTAAAAGAAGTATTTTTGAAATTGCACCAACAGCACCGCCTTTATTGGAATTAATAGATAAAAAGGGTAAAAAGTGAAATTGCCAGACGGAATTTGTTGGCATTGTGTAGTTTTGTCCCTTCTGTCCGTTCGAAGTTAGCAGCTGCGGTGCCAGTGTGATCATTTGGTGCAAGAAATAGTTGTATTTTTTAAATTCTGCTTGCTACTTTGCCGATAAAAAATTTCTTTGTGTTGGAAGAAGTGAAACAGTAGCCGTAGCAGAAATAAGTGCCGTCGTAGTGTGTGGAAAATTATTTTTCTCTGCTGCCGAAAACTGTGATCCGTCGTGTGTGAAAAAGAAGAGCAATCAGCACTAAGTAAAAAAAGGAAACAAGTCAAGCGAGAGCAGCTAGCTGTTTCGACCAGTAGTACCAGCGGAAAAGTTCCTCAAAATGGTTATCAAAGTGTATATCAGTGGAATGTCTGGAAGCAAGGAGGTAAATATGAAGCAAATTATTATAGCTTGAGTATACGCTTCAGCGAATGCGCCATCAGTCCGGGACCGCGCAAACATTTAGCAAAGTGGATGGAGCAAACTGTACAGTTATCTTTAATTTCGTTTACTAAATAAGGAATGAATCAACTCAATCCAGCATACACTCTTTAACAGGGATGGGCCAAAATCTGATGCGAAATAGAGCAATAGTTTTGCCAATTGGAAAACTGTGATTAATATTAATGATTAAAAAACGACCAATGATATCGAATTATCGATCAGTCGGTGGTGGTTCATCAAACGGGAAATAGCGGAGGGGGAATCATTTCGGATGATGTCATTGATGTAGGTACATACCTATGACGATTAAGCTTATACATATGTAGTTCTGCTACTGCTACCCCTTCCCCAATGGAAGGCAGGAAACGGGGAGATCAGTTTCGAAATCAAATATGATTCAGGAAAATATAAAGAGTGGGCTTGGTAAAGCGAAACAAATGATTCTATTTTCGAGTCATTTGCCCATCAGAGCTCTGTACGAACAACATTATGATGAACCGGGAAGAACGAAACTTGTATTGGGTGTTGAAGAAAAAAAACTGAAGATAAATTGCGATAAGCGAATATAAAGCGAAAAGCAAACTAACTTTATGCTCTACGCGATACATAGGAGATTTTTTCTTCAAGCGCAATTTTCGAATGCCGTGTCTAAACTGTTAGGGTTGAGTCTGCATTGGATATGGTTCCTTTACAATTATAAAGTTGTGCAGAATTTAATTACACTTCAACGAGTAATTTTATTGTACTTTAAAAGTGTAGAAAATTATAAGTGAGTGCTACGTGACATTGGTTTCAATTACCCACATCATTTGCCGACAATGCACATCGATTACGAAGACCTTGCAATTAAATGGAACTAGATTGTGACTCATTGCGTGATAGCGTACGCGTACTTACAATTGATAATCGAAAGATACTAATACTAAAAAAGTAGGTACCGGTATCGACGCAGTTGCTATATATACGGTGCCTATTAGAATTTTTTGTCGCATCCGTGGTACCTGCTATTATACCAGCTAATAAATCGACAGGTTTTGTCGCATCCACAAATGGGGTTTGATGCATCTGCTTCCGGTTTGTGTTCCGTTCTTTGATACCTATGATATTCAATGCGGTGTCTGCTATGTCTGGCCGTGCATTAAACGATTGAGCCGTTTATGGGTATATGCCTAACTGTGAAGTGTGGTAGTGCATGAAACAGTTATTACCTTCATTGCCGAAAACTGATAGCGGCCGTTGTTTACAACAATTCAATCGGAAGCAATTTTGTTTGCCAGTGCTACTGTTATTGTATTACATACTATATTCATAGAGCTTTTCCGATTGTGTATACACGAATAAGAAGGGTTTTAATTAAATAAGAAAAACGTAGACCTTACTACCAAGAAATAAAGAAGGGTTGTATTATAGACACGACCGCATAGTTAACGTAGTACTGTTCTAGAGTTTGTTTCTCACAACTTTGGCTTATGTACATGGAGCTAAAAAGCCAAATAGCGTAAAAAGAGTAAATAGCTTGAAAATAATATTATATTTTACCTAAACAATGGAGAATTGCCCAAAAATTTTCAATTAAATTTTCAAAAGCGAAAAGAAATTAATTGACTATTGTTTAATGAAGCATAAGACTTTTAACGGCATGTATTTTGACTCATTTTTTTTCTCAATAACGTGAAAGGGTTTTTGTTGCATTCTAAACTATAGTCTAGCATTAACAATTTTGTTTTCATACGCACAGTTTTTCTCCACTCTCGTACGGCTTTGTGAAGATAATTTGAAGACAATTTTTGAAGATTGGCGCTCAATGATTTATTCGAAATGAAAAATTTCAAAATGGCCTGGTGATGCTTCGATGTAATTGCCTATGCACGTTCTATCCAATAAAAATTGTTACAAATATCCACATTTTTGACAGTAAAATTAGTATAAAATACTTTTTTTTTATTAAAGAATTTCTAGCAGCCAAATTTTCCTCCTTTTTTCGTATGACAAAGGAACAACGTCGATTGTCTTTACAGCAGAAGCAAAATATTCCGTTGACCAACATTACAACAAACACCTGGAATCCCTATTCCGTGTCAAAATTTTCTTCTGATCTTATAAAACACATTTTCTACAATCTCACATCACTTTTGGGACCATAATTCATATTAAATAAATTTTTTGAACGTTTTAAAATCGTCTTTATTTTCTCATTTTTTTTCTTCGATCAAAAAAATTAAGTCCCACATTTTATTTAAGAGCTATTGGCAGTTTGAAAGTCTAAAGCAGAATAATTTTGCTTTAATTAGTTGATGTGTTGGTCCATACGTCCTAAATGTAGATTTGTCGGTCTTTACGTTAGCACGTAACAGAATTTGCAGTGATAAACCGTCTACTTTAAAATAAGACGTAGTCCTACGTCAAATAAATAAATAATAATTTTGCGGTAATCCCTTAATTACTACGCATTGATACGCCTATGGTCGCCCTTGTTCGTATCTATTGAAAGACTGAGCGGAATAACGAACTGTATAGAAGTCGCAAACACACAAAAGTCTTGGGATATTTTAAAGATAAAGGCAACTTTTCCGTTAGCTTTTGTCAGGGTATCCTTCTAGTGAGGTTTGAAGGTTAGCCAGAAATGGAATAAGCAAACTTAGACGGCTTTTGTCTGGATGAAATGGCACCTAGATAAAGATGATGGAAACTTGACAGATGAACTTGAGTTGTGGTGGAAGTAACACTATAATGATCACAAAAGACATAAAGAGGGAACGAGTCAAGTAGCAAATTGGGAACTACCAAGGTTTCTCTATTGGCAACTAAATCTTTATATTGCGATTGTCCACCCGAAAGTGCCCCGTATCCCCTGGCGCACGACCTATTAATCGATTTTAAAGCTGCTTATGATACTATCGATTGTGAAGTGCTACAAAAAAGTGACAACACAGGTTGAAGCTACAATGGATGGTCTACAATGCTGTGTGAGGATATCTGGTGCTCATTTGAAACACCCAGTGGACTTCGATAAAGCGACGGTATTGCTAAAGGGTTACTAAACTTTACAACAAGTTGAAGCGTGAAGCAAAAAACGTTGGATTGATGGTGAATACATCAAAGACTAAGTATTTTTCATCAGGAGAAACCAAGCGCGAGAGTATTGTAATGGATAAAAGTGTTTAGGACCTTATAGTCAGTACGATGAACAGTAATCGTAATCGTAATTCACCCAGCCAGAAAGAATGAATCTGCCTTAATCCGTAATCCGCGTACGTTTTAAGGGGTTACATACAGTTAGAATTTTCGAAAAATCGATTTCCTGTTTATTTCATGATTGTAGTGTACATATATTTAAGTATGCACACAGAAAATTTTATGCTAATCCGTCAAATATTAACGAAGTTATACGCATATTTGTAACGACGGGACGTGTCAGAGCGATTGAAGAAGTAACGCGAAAGCAAGATTTCTCGAAAACGGCTGAGCCGAATCACTTCGAATTTTGACACAGGTGTTCTAAGGATATATTCTACGGATTAATCGAAGGTTTTTCCTCACCGATCAATAATTCTCATTTTATGAACAATTTTAGAGCAAAGCTTATGCCAAAAATCTATTTTTTATGTTTATAAAGCCGCCATTTCGTGAAAAATGATTATATTGCTAAATCCTTCGATCAATCTATAGATAATATATTTTATCATCGATTCCTTTTTGGTTTTTCGATATCCGATGATTCAGTTCAAAGATATCGTGCTCACTGCAAGATGCTTTATTTTAGAAGAGATCCAGGAGATTAACTATAGCAACTATTTAAATAACATTTATCAAAAACAAAATATATATTAAAAACAGCCAAAAGCTACTATAAGATGTATACAAATTTTCGTTTTAATCAGTTAAAGGGTTTTCTCTAGAAAAATTCTTGAAAATCCACTTTTTAAGCCTCCTAACTGTATATAACTCCTTAATAGTATAAGCGCATGGATGAGTATCTTTCTCAGTATTAGCTAAAGCTGAAGCGCACGATAAGGGAAATAGCTGGAATTGCAGGCTTCATGTAAAAAATGTTATTGGGGGGTAATCATTGCTACGGACAAAAAAACTTTAGAGAGCAAACAAGCAGTACCAAAATGGCATTGGTCTGGGAGATTAAGTTGGATACCCGCATTATCGGGATTGAGTACAGGAATGGCACGGCTCTGATGGTAATAGCTCATTGGAATCAAGATTAGAGTGAATTAATTGGAGACGCGTGAAAACATTTTGTTCGTCGACACGAAGATCAGGAAAAAGTTCTGCTAGTCTGCAATTTAGCCATCTCAAAAAAAGCAAAGCCTAGGTGCTACATTCCGAAACTTGACCTTCTATTTTTTACGACAGACTTCGCAGTCAGCTGTTAGAGAACAAAACAATTGCCGGGCCTAAAACACGCAGAATGACTTTTCACTTTTCTTCTGTGAAACTTTCTTTCCTTCCTTGTTTACCCCTTCCTTGGAGACGAGCAGCGCTGTCAGACTGACAGTCGCGACCGACTTTGCGAAAGGGCGAAACCGGTACTCACTTATGTCGCCTACACAGTGGGTGCATCAACATCCCCCCGCCCGTGTAGTTTCGGTATGCCTGAGACCTTCATCTCTGGTTCTCTTGGTGTCCCCTGAACGTCTAGCAGTGCTAGTTTGATTGCCGGTCGATCGAAAGTTCCTCTTAGTGTGTTCACCACCACTTCCTTTGTCAACTACGATAACTAGGTCCCCAGGTTTCACGGGTTTAAACCATTTGGTGCGTCGTGTTAACGTTGGCAAGTATTCATGGACCCAGAACTTCAAGCAAACTGGGCGAAAGTAATTCAAACCCCGCGTGCGTAAATGACCTTATGCAGGCTGCTAATTTCAGGCAGTGGACCTACGATAGGATCTCTCCCACTCGAAAGCCCACAAACTCTCAAGCCTGGTGGTAACCTTGTGTCTGGGATTTTAGTCACGCGAGGACGGTCAAGGAGAAACCTGGCTACGATGGGATTGACTATTCGTTGAATGTTTTCCAGTAGACGAGCTCCAATCAGCGCCGCTTGTGCTCTAACCGCGGTATTTATAGTGGTTTCAGCGGTGCTACCTTTGTCTTCGCTGCTATTAACGTACACTGAAATGCTCCATTACTACGGCTACGGAAGTACGCGATACAAGCGTACGCGTTTTCACTGGCGTCTACAAAGACGTGTATCTGCCAATCTTGGTGAGTACCAGAAAAGTAGCATGAACGGAGAAGTGTGCAACCAATCCTAACGGATACTCGTTCGAATAGAAGGCGGATGCTTCTAGATTCAATGACTTCTCTTGGACTTTATACCGCTCTCTCCGAGGCGCCTCAGCGTTTCGGCTGAATTCTACACGAAGTTTCGAATTCCCAAACCAACCAAAGAACTCTAGAAGAAAAGAACTTTATGAACTCCACCGCTTCGTCGACTGTATCCGTACTACCGATGTAGTCCACTTAGTGGTTTTCTATTATAGCCTTTGCAGCCTCAGGAAACTGTTTAGTGTGGTTTTCGGTGCTCTTGTTTTTCAAATACTGAGCGATACAGGAAGAACAAGCTGCGCCGAACGTTACTACGCCCATCATGAAAACTTGTGGCGCGGCAACTGTACTGGAATTTCTCAGAAGATTAACCTTTGCACCTGCTTGTCATGCTGCCGAACCAAGTACTGGTGAAACATCTCCCTTATGTCGGCACTGAATGCTACTTACTTTTGTCGCAAAAGTAACAATACGGCCGCCAGGGATGCCAACATGTCTGGTCTTTTTAGCATCATGTCGTTGAATGATACGCCTTCGACTCGAGTCGCTGCATCCCAGATCAGGCTGACCTTTCCTGGTTTTCGGGGGTTGATTACTGCTCTAAGCGGTAAGTTTCACACTCGCCAAGGTTCCGTCGACACTAGCTCTTCAGGAGTAATACGATGGGCATATCCCTTCTTGAGGTTTTCCGCAATTTGTTCCTTCATTTTCGCTTCGAGGTAAAGATCGTTTCGCAGCTTTTTCTCAAACGCCTCCATCCGACGAAAATGGTTATCGAACAGCATTGGTGAACCCTGCTCGTACTGTACCGCACAGATCACCGAATTGCCCGCTTTCGCCCACTTCGCCCCCGCATTCCGAAGGGCAAAGTTACTAGTTTGATCTGTTATGTTCTCAAGGCTGTAATTTTGTTTTATATAACATCTAAACTTTGAGCAAAAACAGGGCGATTAGATTTTTCCCCAATTTTTCTTTGTTTCCTTGGGTCCAAGTTGATACCTCAAAACTGGCCTTCCCTAGAATCGAGAGAAGAGGACGTTGGGAAATTGGTTTATAAGCTTTATTTTTTTAAACTGGTGAAATTAGTTTTCCTACTGTATTTTTGTGAAGATATACTTTACGCAATCGGGTTGATCAAACACCATCTGTTCAATTATCGTTGCAGAAAATAATTTATTTTTGATTAAGATGCACAAAACCGGTTAAACACATATTTCAGTGAGTGAATCAGTTCAAAGTCGTCCATATTTATCGCGGCCATTATCACTGTACTTTATATATTTGGGGTAATTTTTGCTCTAAGCCCACAGACAGATTTTTATTTCCCGTCAGAATGTACTAACTAATTGCTTGTGTATTTCGGTTCGTGAAAACAGTGAAAACGAATCGCGTTAACGACGACATGCTTGAGAATTATTTATAAACAAGCCAACAACTCATTGTAATTCACCATACATCTTTCGCAATTCATTTGAATCTACTGTGCGGTGTCAGCACAGTGAAAGTGAATGTGTACATGATGAAATTCTCCGTCTAGCTTCTTGTCGTAATCGGTAATGGACTTGAGATGAGAAGGGAATTGCATTTATTTTCAATCTTTCGTTGGACCACCTCGCTAACGTAGAATATTTTTTGTTTCCTTCCTTGAATGAATTTATTTCGACTGTCATTAATATCCACTAATGAAATGAAAATTATTAAGTCAACAATCGATGCATCCACTGTAGTATTTCGTAACCAAAACTGGCGAGTAGAAATTATTTCAATTAATGCACAGACAGAATCAAAATGCGTTTAGCTTCAGATGTGTATGTGCTTATCACTTTTGATCGGATGTGAATGACCGCAATCGGGTAGCTAGAGATTCAGAAAATATACTACTACTAGACTACTACCTATCCGATATTAGTAAACATTTTGTTTAGCTACTTTTGCCAAAAACCAATCCCGCACGCTACGAGCAGGTGAGCAAATCAACAGGAGGAGAAACGCTCCGCCAACAGATGCAGGCAGCTTTACCTTGATCGTTCCTCCCATCCCGCTCCCCAACAGTGAGCGTACACATGGCATGGCAGCTCTATATAGCTGTCATCCGCCACGTGAATGGCAAATTTAATGTTAACCTTGGCAAAGATCTTGGATCAAGTCCGTAAAAATGGGGCAACAAAGAGCTATATTTTTCTTCGCCGTCTTTGAGAATGTCTTCTTGCACCTCCTACTTCCGTTCGTTCGTTCGTTTGTGTGCGTGGACGAAGGACGAACGCTGGTGATCGTGCTCACTGATTTTCTCCCGCAGCACAGTGGTAGAGCAATCGCATTGGAGAGAAAATATTCCGTTGGCGTTAAGGAATCTGTGTATAATACAGTTATTCGCAGTTATACCTGAGTTGTAAACATTTTTTTTGCTCCGAATGAAAATGTTATGAAAGATGTAAAGATTTTTTCGTTGTAGGCGCAAACTTGCAAATCAGTCTGAAATGATCATTTTCCTTCGATTTGTTTACGTTTACTTGTGAGCATTTTAAAAAATCATCGTACCAAATCGGTTGAAAGGTCCCAAACATAGCTAATCCACTTATGAATGAAAACAATATATAAAAATCTTAGATGTCCCATTTTCCTAGAAAACTCTAGACATGGCCTATCTCATAAGTCATCTGAGCCAAAGATGTTAAATTTGGACTCATCTACAAAAATAATATCTTACTGGGAAGATGTTTGGCTCAGATGGCTCAGATGATCGTCGTTTTGTATGGAGAAAGTCTAATGAAGAACTAAATGTGAAAAATCTAAAAGCAACGGTTAAACACGGCGAGTGTGAAGTGATGGTAAGGAGGTTGATCTATGCTAAAGGTGTTGGCAGTTTAGTCTTCATCGATGGCATTATGGATCAAAATGTCTATTTGGACATTTTTAAGCAAAATTTGAAGCTAAGTGCCAACAAAATGGGATTTAGTCAAAACTTCAAGTTTTATCAAGAAAATGACCCAAAGCACAAAGCACTTAAGATACGCACATGGTTACTTTACAACTGGTCAAAAGTTATTGATACTCCACCACAATCTCCAGACCTCAATCCCATTGGAAACCTTGGGGAATACAAAAATGATCTTAGAAAGCACTTGATGGACGAATGGGATAAAATTCCCACTGAATACACGAAAAAATTCATAGACATCATTCCAAAGCGACTATAGGCAGTTGCAATAAGCAAAGGATATCGTACTAAATACTAATCCTTGAAATTAAGTTACATCTGCGAAATCAAAACTGTTAATTCGAATCCTGAATTTGAGTGGATTTTTTTATGCGCTAATTTATATATTTTTTTCTGATAAATGAAAACCATTTTTCCAAAACCAGGGGTGACTTTGCGATTCTCGTTTCGAGTGATTTTGGTTCGTTTCGTCCATTTATTTAACGTGGTCGAAACGAACCAAAATCACTCGAAACGCGAATCGCAATGTCACCCCAGATATCATACCTTAATATTAATATTTGACACTATGATTTTATCTAAATAGCATGTCCCTAAAATTTCTGTTAAACTTTCAAATGTAGAAAGACGAAATCTCATGTTGGTGTACGAATTCGAGCTTGTATTACTGTATCTGCAATTGATTATCTCTGATTAAAAACTGCGGAAGGTGACATTGACTATACCCCCACAGATAAGCAATGATGGCATTATAAATCGAGAGTTGTTGTTGTTGTTATTGGTTTATTAAGACTTTTTAAACGCAAGGCGTTCATTCGCCTTGGATGTGTTTGATAATAAACTAAAGGATTATTGATAGGTTCTTGCGAAGGGCATACCGAAGCAAAATATTTGAAGAATTTCTGCCGACTGATTACATGTTTAAAACCTGCTTTCTTTGTTTTCGGCAGTCGGGAATATTGAAAAAAGGACGCATGAAGTCATTATACGCTTGCCAAGCATGTTAGCGCCGAATGTATGTGAGGTACTACGGAACGTCGTGTTGTGTCTGTCCCTTGGTGACGACTTTCGATCTTTCGTCAAATCCGCTATTCAATGCGCGTAACTTAGCTGTAGTAAAAGCCATAAATTAATTTAAATTTATCACCACGAATTAACAGCAAATATGTTCGGCTTTTTTTTCTCTCTCTTCTAGGTGAAAAAACGCCAACAGAGAGTTACAATGATCCTCGACAGCAAGCACATTTCCTACAACGTAATCGACATCACCGAACCGGGCCAGGAGGCAGAGAAGGACTTTATGCAGAAAAACTCAGAACACAATGGTGCGACCATCAGCGATCAGAACCCAAGACATCCACTGCCTCCTCAGCTGTTCAACGATGCGGAATACTGCGGCGATTATGACGATTTTGATTTGGCCAACGAGGTGGACAATCTGGAGGTATTTCTCAAGCTTGAAGCACCCAAACCGCCAGCGGACAGCACTACTGAGGTGAGCGAAGATCAGCAGAAAAACGGCACCGGCGACGAACAGGACCAGAGCCAGGTGACGGCGACGGAGGCCACGGCAGATGATGATGACGAAAACAAAGAAAATAAGACTGAAGAGGGAGCGAATGAGGTTTGAGTTGTTTGACGGTAACAGCGGGAGAATTCTGTTTCCGTTCTTGGTTTCTATTTTTTTTCCTGTTTGCTTTGAGTTCGATGTTTAATTTCGTTACTGTACCTCACTCGCGTGGCCTAAAATCGCTCCCGTTGCGAAACGTATAATGTTAAGCCCTGGCCCGTCGCCAGCAGCAAATATGAAATTAATCGGTTAAAGTTACAGTTTTTGTCAATGATTTCTATTGTTGATGTTTGACTTTTGTTTCTTCTGTGTTTGCTGCAAGCAATTACTGTCAGGAAGAGACAGAGAAGCAATGCTAAGTGCATGTTTGTTTTTTTTTCTCTAAAAATGCTTCCTCGTATTGTCTAAAACACGCTACAAATAACAAACTAATCAGTGCATATTATTACAGTTGAATTGATAATATAGTATATTGTATCGAGAATTGAAGAAAAAAATTTGATTAGATTGGCCTTGTAACAATTATTACTAACCAGCATTTAGTACCTATTATTATACAAGTGAAATTCGACAAAATAATAAAATAAAACTTATAGCTTATTTTTGTTTTTTTTATTTTTAACACTTTCGTTCCGAGAACAAAATTTTAACATCGATAATGTTGCTGCAATCTGCTACGCTATTAGTATAGTAATACCAAACGAGTTTGGCTTCTAATAACATTAATATGCTGTCCCATGCCGCAATGTTGAAAAAAGCCGTTTATAACATCGTGATACAAATTGGCGCATATCACCCTACCGCTTTGTATGACGGTTTAGGAAAAGAACTTATCGCCGTAGATTTCTTGAACTTGAGACGCATAGTTGTTTTGGAGACATCAAAGGCAACCAGTTTAGGTTGCACTTTTTTATCAATCAATGCAGTCGCGACATAGTTGTGAAATTTCATCTATCCCGTGGGTTGCCAAAGAATGGGGAATAAGGCTCGGTGGATCCGCACGTTTATAAAAACGCAAAACACCTCACCATCCATCATCCGGAATATATCTATCGTCTTGACTCAGGAACTGACACACGGAATTACACACGTGCTGAGTATCAATGATTTCTGCAACGCATCTAGCTTACGATTTATCTTTATGTCTTCCAGCAATATTTTCAGAACTAACAACTGTGGAAAAAGCACTACCGGAACCATCTTTGGGACCTTCTCTAATCTCATAAATCTTGCAACTCTAGGGTCCATTGCTAGCCGACGATATTTGAATATTTTTTTATTTGCAAATTTTACTGTTGCTTCATCAAACCCGAATGTTGCAGTAACATGTCCTTCCATATTTTTTTTATTACAACGGAAGTAGCATACCAAAATCGAATTATTTCGATCCGTTCTCCTAAAGTTTAGAATCAAAAAGTCAAAAGACAGTCAAGATTAATCAACAGAATAATTAAAGTATTGTCCGTCGCTTGCCAGGTACTACTTTTTGTCTTGTCTCATGTTCTAATTCCGTATAGGAAAATAGTTTCGTACTTTGAGATGATTCATGTTTCGAGGTGTAATACTCCCATCGAATGAAAAGACGCGATAAAATGTTTTTTCGCATTCTATGACTGTTTTTACTACTGTTTTACTACTCAAACGAGTAAATTGTAGCCTGTATCGGTCGCCCGTAAAGGAATCACGCAGGTCAAAATATACAACACCCTTTTGGTCCCATAGTATAACCTTCGAGCCGCGGAAGGTCTTGTCATATCAAGAATTTCTCTCCACTATACTCGTTACTGGAGTACTTGTCGCCAACTCGTTGAGCGTCTCGACACACGTAAATTGGCTTCAACCTAATCGAGCCATCTAGCTCGTTGGGCTTCTCTATTCCTGGTGCCGGTGGGATTCTTAAAGAGAACTTGTGACGTGGCCGGCCCACTGTAGTCTCCCAACGTTCGCTCCGATGAGAATCTCTCCAAGTAGTGCTTGCAGCTCGTGGTTCACCTACGTCTTCTCCGCTATCCGTTTGTACTCTAGCAAAAATAGACCGCAACACCTTTCGTTCAAATACGTTAAGGCCTCAAATACGTTAAGGCCTCAAGACTACTGTTCTGGGTAGCGTTTTGTACATCGTTAGCATTGTGCGGCAACGTATGTTCCTTGATCGAAGCGTGTTGCGGAGGGAAAAGTAAGCTCGACTTCCAGCTTGAAAGCGTCCTTTAATCTTCTTACGCGTGCTATTGTCGGCGGTGACTAGACATGTAATATATATGAACTTATTAACCACTTCCAATTGCCTCATTGATGGCCGAGCGTACCCTACTCCATTCGTCTTCCAGAGTCGAAACATCTAGCTCCACAGAGGAACCAAGAGCTTCATCCAGTACGCGCGCGTAGCTTCTGGGTCTGGCAACTCGCGGATTGTCTTATGGGCGAATGTTTAACCGAGGAGAACGGCTTTGTCGCGAGGTATAAATCGTCGGTAGTTTAGAACGCACTAGGTAATGGTCTGCACCCCATAGGGGGCGTACGTTGGTGATATTCGAGAAAAACCGACCATCGATGACAATATGGTTCGAGGTTCGTTGGTCAGGCGATCTCCAGATGGCTTTGTGGATATCTTTGCGGGGAAAGAAATCGCTTCTGATCACCAAATTTCGGGAAGCGGCAAAGTTAATGCATCGCTGGCCGTTATCGTTTGTGTCGGTGTGCAAGCTAGGGGGTTCGGCTAACGGTCCATATATTGCTTCCCTGCGGGCCCGGGCGTTCAAAACTCCGATGACGATCTTAATGTCCCGTGACTAGCAGCTATCGTACAATGCCTTCAGCTGCGCATAGAATGCTTCATTCTCGTCATCAAGTCTACCTTCGTGTGAACAATGCAAGTTTGTGATAGTGTAGTTAAAGAAACGGCCTTTCATCCTCAGCATGCACATCCTCTCGTTGATCGCTTTCCAGTCCATTACGCGATGCTGTATTCTGCCCATCACTACGAATCCCATTCGTTAGTCGCATTACTGCTCTGGAAAATGTGGGCTTTGCCACCACGGATCCTCCACACCTTCTCACTTTTACGACATATCTCCTGCAGTGCCACGATGCCGAACTTTCGAAGTTCTAACTAATCGAGCTGCACCCTGTCGCCACCCACGGAATTTAGCGATCAGCAGTTCTAGGTACCAATATCCATTCCATGTCCTTATTTCGTCGCCTTTACTTACTTACTTACTTAGGTGATTTGCCGTTCTAAGACAAAGCCTATTGAACAAAGTTTCTCCATGTAAGTCGGTTGAGGGCTATCGCTCTCCAATTGCTCGGACACCGAGTACTCTCCGCCAGATCTGGCTCCACCTGGTCTAACCATCTTGCTCGCTGCGCTCCTGGTCGTCGTGTTCCTACCGGATTTGAGGCGAACACCATCCTTGCAGGGTAGTTATCTGGTATTATAAAGGCCAACATGCCCTGCCCATCGCATCGGTTCAGCTTTAGCCACCTTCTGGATACTGGGTTCGCCAAAGAGCTGTGCGAGTTCATGATTCATCCTCCGCCTCCATACTCCGTTCTCCTATACGCCGCCGAAGATCGTTCTTAGCACTCGTCGTTCGAAAACTCCGAGCACACGCAGGTCCTCCTCGAGCATTGTCCATGTTTCATGCCCGTAGAGAACAACCGGTCTAATAAGCGTCTTGTACAGGGTGCAATTTGTACGGGGACTTAGTCTGCTTGACCGCAATTGCTTGTGCAGCCCATAGTAAGCACGATTTCCGCTGATAATACGCCTCCGAATCTCACGGCTGGTATCATTGTCCGCCGTTACCAGTGAGCTAATCGCTCCTAGCTCCGGATAGCGTTCCTTGAAAACCATATTGACGTCATTGGCGGTGTACCGTTGTTGGGCCGAATTAGAAAAATTGCAGCTTTTAGTTTGCATAGCCGGACCAGAAAAGGCACTCATCCTCCTGTTGCTCCAGAAAAGGCAGCAACCCTTTTTTAAAGCGCTTATTTCAATAAAATTCTCGGTCAATGGTTGTAGAAGTTACGATAGCATCACTTTTCAGTCCGCAGCTATAGATTGCTTTCCGAACAAAGAAGTTTTTCGGGAACTTCGGCTTGTTTTTCGTTTTCCAGTCTTCCGCAGTCGTATTCGGCAGCAAATTTTCGTAAAATTTGCCAGAGCCTCCAGGCTTTGCTTCATGTTACGGTCTGCTACAATTTGTGCCCTAAAACTTCTCAAACCAGCGTTCTTCTCTGCTTTCTGGAAGCTCTTGCCATTTGTCGGTCATCAGATGTTCTTTGACTCGTTTCAGAACGTCAGCCACCGCCGTGGATCTGTTACACTTTGACAGCCAACTCACAAGCGGATGGTCTGAGATTTTTATTGCGAGAACCGATTCACGATGCGTTTGTTGTGTTCAAATGAACTTATACTGGCAATAAATACTTTCTGCGATGTTATACTCTCAGCGCAATTCAATGAAATTTTGAAAATCTATATCTATAAAAAGGATTTCTGTCTGTCTGTCTGTCCCTATGTTCCTTTTAGAATCGAAAACTACTGAACCGATCAGCGTGAAAATTTGCATGTAGGGTTTTTTGGGGCTACGGAAGGTTCTCTCGATGGCAAAAGACCCCTCCCCCCATTAAGAGGGGGGGGATCCCATACAAATCTATGCCTATAAAAATGGATTTCTGTCTGCTCTATGTTCCTTATAGAATCGAAAACTAAAATTTGCATGTAGGGGTTTTTGGTGCCAGAGAAGGTTCTTATGATGGTTAGAGATCCCTACCCTTACTTAGAGGGGGGATCCCATACAAATCTATACCTATAAAAATGAAGTACTATCTGTCTGCCCGAATGTTCCTTATTGAATCGAAAACTACTGAACCGATCGGCGTGAAAATTTGCATATAGGGGTTTTTGGGGTCAGGGAAGGTTCTTGTGATAGTTAGAGGCCCCTCCTCCCACTAAGAGGGGGGGGGGGCTCCTCTACAAATGAATCACAAATTTCTGCATTACTCGAGAATTAATCAAGCAAATGGAATAAAATTTTACATGTGGTTGTTTTTGGAGACAAATTTTTTTCTATGGTGAATTGAGACCCCTCCCCACTTTAGGAGGGGGGCTCCCATACAAATAAAATACAAATTTCCTCATAACTCGAAAACTAATTAATCAAATGGAACCATATTTGGTATGTGGGTGTTTTTGGAGGCATGAGTTTTTCTATGATGAATTAGGACCCCTTACTTTTTAGGAGGAGACTTTAGATTACAGAGTCGCCGAGACACTCAAAAACCGCTAAATTTTGAACGAAAGCGGAGAGTTACCTTTATTTATGATGGTGCTCTCCGTTTTACTTCAAAATTTAGCGGATTTTGAGTGTCTCGGCGCCTCGGTAATCTACAGTCTCTGTACACTCTGTTCCTAATGCCGATGGAGCTGCATCTTGAAGAGAGTAGATTTCACTGCATAGTTTTTCGGCATTCTTGCGACGTGACCGGCCCACCGTACTCTCCCGACTTTCGCGCCAGATGTGCTATGGGAATATCTTCAAGTAGTGCTTGCAGTTCATGGTTCACACGCCTACACCATTCTCCGCTTTCGTTTGTACTCCGCCAAAAAAAATCCCTGTTGCAGTGCTATAAAATTGCAGCCTTGATTTTTCTGATGGAAACTTATTTGCAACAAAACTTAACGATGGAAACACTCAGATAAGCGTGTTAAGAAAGTTATATTGACGCTATTGAATTAATTAAAAAATTTTTGGGAGATTTTTGTTTTTGAAAGTTTATCATGCTGATAGTGGGTTTCAAAAAACCGACAAATATGCAAGAGATATGGCGCTTAACTATAATTTTGATACGTCTTTTATTTCCCAGGATTGAATCCGCTTCTCACAAGATGAAACTTACTTTTTCATATAAAGCAGATGACGACGACTCTACTCTGAAATTTAAGGTAGAAGGCTTTAACTCTGTTTCAGATAATGTCTTCAATTTTATTGAAACATTTTTTTTAAATTGTTAGATGTACTTCTGATTTTTATACAACAGACTTAGCTACCAGCTATTAGAGTACAGGACAATTGCGGGGCTAGTACTACGCTACGATCCTATTAAATCTAACAACCTCTCCCAGCCGAGATTCGAACAAACGACGGCTAGCTTGATAGGCCAGCATCGTACTCGAAGCTAGCTGGACGGTTTGACGTTGTTATATAAATGCAATATCTATCCGTATCAGAATCTCCTTTGTTCTGGAAGCGCCATTTGATTTATAGGATTTGCGTAAAGCGACAAATTGGCTAGCGCCTGCCCTGGATGTGGGAAAAATTTTTAACGCAGAGTGAGAATTATGCCTCGATAACTGCTGCAATCAAAACGATGGCCTTTTTTGTAAATAGTTCCTCCCACTCATTGGCACTTTTAATTCGACCTTTATTAGCCATTACCCTTAGTATGCTCCGATGTATTGCACAGTATAGCTATTTGTTGCCTACTTTTAAAAGCTGGGCAGGTATGACAGCCTTCCCAGGTGTCTTGCCGTCCTTCAGTGCATTGACTTTTGTCTTCATCTCGTCCAAGGTTAGTGGATCCAAGGCTGTACCTCTTTCCTCTCAACGGCTAGTTAGCTACCTTTTATTTATCGGCAACCAGTTTCCCCTCCTGATCGTTAAATATAACGGAAGTTGGCATGATCTGGTAGAAGCAACTTTAGCATCATGGATGTCTTCTTCGAACGCCTTGATGCAGTGAGAATTATCTTTTTTCACATATTGAGGTTAAGTAATTTATACCTATGTCGATGAATTTAATTCCAATTTTTTTTATGTTTAGCAAAAAATTAATTTAATGTTCCATTTTCAAATGTTACAGTAATACGTTATACGTTCAAAGCAAGTTGAAATAAATGCAAGAAAACCTTCAAAATAAACAAGAATAGAACCTGTTTACAGTTGGTATATAAAAAACTATTCCGGTTAAATTAGTGCATCGACACAAAACAAAACTAGATCCCAATTTTGTGCGAAACATAATCCAACACTAGCTTAGTGATTAGCTTCTAAGTTAACAATATATTATTGCTTCCTATGTACGGCCAATTGTTTAAGCTTATTTACTTGGCGTACCTTCGACCTCTACCGTAGAAATTGTAACACCTTGCATATTATATATTCAAAAAATTTTACAATAAAATTTACATTTCAAGTGCTGATGAATTACATCATTACACCAAATGCGCTGTATTTTTGTTTGTGTGCTGTTTTATTAACCCGATCGCCCTCACAAACCAGCCATTACCAGACTAATCGATGTATCTGTCGTCATTGTCCATATATTGATTCCCTTAGAACATTATTAATTGTTATGTTTGTCTTTTCATTCCATTGTCAAAAAAATACACGATTCCTTCCCATGAAAACCAAAACACTGCTCACCCACGATTTGGCCTCAAATACAACACCCATTCATCCTTGGCACACTTACTCACAAACGCGAAATATAAAAATCATCATTGGATGAAGGATAACATCGAATCGAAGGGGGAAAACAATCAAAAAAGCGACGAAGAAAGTGACGCAAACAAACAGCCTATCGAAGAATCAGTAACAGAAGACGGTCCCGATCAAGACCCAGCAGTCAATGAAAGTGCTGCAATAGAAGAGAAGAATGCTGAACAAGATGAGGAGTCGAACGATGAGAAGATGGATAGCATCCCTGCTCCTGATGAAGCCGTAGAACAAGAAGCAACAGAAGCAAAAATTGCAGAAGCTGATATGCAACAACTGCACAGTAGTTCCAAGGCAGAAGCAGTTTCGGAAGATCAAGTGAAGGATGAAGTTGCTCGAGTCGAAACACAGGATCACATGGAAATCGATGAGCCAGAACAACTTGAGCGAACAAGTGAACCACTTCAGTCACTGGAAGAAACGGCTGATGATTCAGTGGCTGGAAGTGAGATCGAAAGTAATCAAGATTTAACTAATACAGTCGAGACTGGGCAGTTAAATGAAGGTATATCAGAAAATGAACATGGAAGCGGCGAATCGTCGGATAGTGACGAGCTAGATTCCGTTAAAGAAGTGTTAAGTACAAAAACCGAAAATGAAACCGAGCAATTTTCATTCGAACAAGAGGACACAAATCAAAACAAGGAACTGTCTGACGATGAAAGTGTTCAAGATGAACCGCTGGAACCGAAGGTTTGACGGTATACTATTGGATGTTGTATTCGCTGTTCGTCTCTTTCTCTAAATGGCTGACACATCTCTTGCTTTGAGCTTTTGATTGAAGAATTGTTAGCAAATTAATAGGGTATGCCAAACATATATAAATCGGCAGTAGTTCGATGTTTGAGGCATATCAATTATTTATGTTAACAAATTTTCATGGTAGTTGAAATAAGTTCGATCCAGTATTTTGTAAAAAGATGTTTCAAAGAAAAGAAAAAAAGTTGAATCCTACACTATGTGATGTACTCACTATCACGAGTAGTATTTATTAAACAACGCTTGTACTTCCACTAGGTAACATCAAAAATTTCGTTTCTTTCTATAAAATTCATTCATGCAATAACGGTCAAACCGGCCGGCTGGCTGTGGCATATATACAAACACAACACGAACTGTTTCACACTCAGGGCCATGGCCATAGTCCGCTTATCTTCTTTACTCTTTCCTATTTCGATAAGTCTCAATTATCTAGTTCAATTATATGTGATTATATAACAGCCATTTTCGTAAAATGATTTCAGCTGTGCTTGCTGTATACATTTTTTGCTATACTTTTTTTTTCCTCATTTTCTCTAATTCGATTATCCTGCTTTACGCTCATCTGACTATGTTCATCAACGCGACCGTGCTTATGTTTGCATTGACTTGTTTTCACATGTGAAAGCATGAGTTTATTTCTTTTTTTTATTTTAAAAAATGCCGTTGCTCGCGTCTCAACCGGCGTGGTTTCATCTTACCGAGAGCACTCTTAAATATATTTCGCTTACCATAATAAAAAGTCGAGCTTGTTGTCGTGTGATATTTTGCTAATGTAGGAAAAATATCATTCTATGAATGAAAAAAAAAATTGCGTAATTGAGTTATCCTATACCAATTTAAAGGGAAATTATAGTGAAGAGCCTGCAACCGACGCGGATGATGACGCGGAACAGAGGGAACTGTTGAAGGCGGCTGCAGCCATGGGCAAACGAGAGGATGAAGAAGATGCACAGCCAGCAGACCCGGAGGATGTGGACCTAGTTGAAGAGGTTTGCGACATTGTATTGCCTTCGGAATATGTGCATGGAATGTTGCCAAACATCAATAAAACTTCTCTAACAACTAAAGTTCTATTGAAATTTCTTTTAACTAAAATAAAAAAAAACTAGACGTCACAGGAACACCTGTGCTTAAATATAGCGCAAACCATAATCGATATCTTCAAACTATTTTCAGGAGGAAGAATCCGGAAAACTTGCAGACAGCGATGACCCAATGGCTGCCGAACTGGAACAGGAAGAGTAAATCGACCATCATCGACGCATCTATGCTAAGCTTACCATCCGAATTCCAAACAGCGACTCTCAAATGAATTTTATCTATTTCCAACGACATTCAAATCGAGATTTCTCCTCATCCCAAAATCTTTAAGAGCTGCAAAGCGACTGTTCTAATTTTGAGTTTCGCGCGGAATCTGTATTTGGTATCCATTAGAGAAAATGGCAACGTAACTTTAAGTTGAACAAAAGCATTATTAAGACCGGAATTTAGGAAGTAACATAGACTTTAGCATAAACTACTATCCATTTCTCTGGTTGGCGGAGATGAAAAAAATGTGTAAGAAAACAAACAACTTCTTCGATATGGCTGACCCGTGTTAGATTCAGGATCTCTCTGGAGAATGTTATTATTCATGGTAGTTAGTGATTCTTCTGCCATTTGGCAGATAGAAACAGAACTCGAGCTTAATTCGCTTAAAAGATCACACAAAGCAATAACATAGAAATGAACGCACGAAACCATCTTATTAAAAATAAATCACAAAAAGTGGACAGTGTAAAGAACTGAATTTGTTTTCGAATAAAACTGATTTAAATTAAAAAATCTATTAATAACATATTCATTTTTGATGACTGATCCAACGGTGAATTAGTTCAGTTCGTTTGACTTTCGATTGAAATATCGCAACTGTTGATTTCATGTATTCTGCTAAAAGTAAATCTAGCAGTGCTGTTTGAAATCCATTTGAAAACAGAATAATAGTGTATATTAAAGTGACAAGATGCCCCGAATTTTGCGGGCATTGTTGGATTTGGCAAGTCTCATATAACCAAGTATCCTGTATTGATTAACTTATTTTTATCGTACCAGTTAAATGTTGAAACTTTTAAAGAAAGGCTACAGCCAATAGAGTTTCTTTTAGAAAATTACTAACAGTTTTCCTAGAAGATCTTTACCAAAAAAGAAATGTCAAAACATTCACATTCATCTGGAGATCACGCGACCACCACCACAAATCAACCACTTTTTGATAGATGTCTTCTTCTTGACTTCTAATAGCATAGAGCCACTGTGGGTATTGCCCTATCAAGAACTCATCTGCACTGTACCCGGTCCTGAGCTACTCGTCGCCAATTCGTTAAGCGTCACACGCACAAATCGGCTTCGTCCTGTTCGAGCCATTTGGCACGTTGGGTCCGTTTATTCCTGGTGCCGGTGAGGTTCTTGAAGAGAACGGATTTCACTGCACAGTCGTCCGGCATCCTTGCGACGTTGCCGGCCCACCATAGTCTCCTAACTTTTGCCAGATGTACCATGGAAATCTCTCCAAGTAGTACCTGCAACTCGTGGTTCACACGCCTATGCTTTCCGTTTGTACTCCGCCAAAAATAGTCCGCAACACCTTTCGATCCAATAGACCTTTCCATTTATGTCTGTATTGGTGCTTGAAAATGAGGCAAACAAGCATCAGCCCTTTCCGAAAATGAGGCAATTATCATGTATATACACGCGTATTTCGTGTTCGCTAGTGTGGGTGCTTGAGCTGTCAGAAAGCTCTATACGGCAAGTGCACGTTGGCTGGGTAATGCGTACCATCGGTGCCTTGCGCACTGGGCATAAAATATACCCCACAGTGGTCAACTGCTTCTTACCCAGCAACTCCTACCCCTACCTCCTCGTGATACCAGCCGGGATATGAGCAACCTCGGTGGGGATCTGGTAACCAACCCCGGTGGAAACCCAGGTCGTATTCTGACAGGGGAGGAGGGCTCCTTCGAGCTACGTTGGCCCTCCAGCGAAACTGTGAGGGTGGTTGCGGGCTTTGCAAGCCTGAACCACTAAAAATCAAAGCTATGGACTCTGTAAGTAATAATAACTCTAATCGGAACAATCGGCAAAGACCCAGGCGACGAAAACGGACTAACGATTGGAAATTAGGAACAAGGAACTGACGATCTCTAAATTTCCTCGGAAGTACTCACGTGCTTTCTAAAGAAGTGAAGAGCCGCAAGTTCGACATCGTAGCGCTACCAGAGCAGCGGCAACACACACGAGCTGGGCATAGTTTTTATAGCGATGGGCGAGAGGCAGAAGCGGGTAATCCGGTGGTGGCCGGTCAGCCCCCGAATGTGCAGATTAAGAATCAAGGGCCGATTCTTTAATATCAGCATAATTTACGTGCACAGCCCTCACCTCGGAAGTACCGATGATAACAATTATCATCGGGGACTGTAATGCTCAGATTGGTCAGGAGGAGGAATTCAAACCGGTGATTGGACGGTTTAGCGCATACCCGCAAACGAACGAAAACGGCCTAAGACTTGTCGACTTCGCCGTCTCCAAGAACATGGTCATACGTAGTACCAGGGCTGTCTGTCCTGCACTCAGTACCCCTATTTTGCTTATTTAACTGTAACACCTCAATCAAGAAGAATTCGAAAATGTTATGTATGGGGCATTTATAGAGTCAAGTATTATCCACAAGTTTGCTGAACTAAGAATTGCTCTGTCTTAAGTATTTACGACGCACTCGCAGTTCACACTGGGTGGTGCGCAGAGACCGCTCCTGGTGCACCACCAATTTTCAAATTTCACTTGGATGAGGCGTTACAGTTAACTAGCAAAATAGGTGCACTGAGTGCAGGACAGCCCTGGACGCTTCTTCCAGCATAACCTCTGTCATCGGTACACCTGGAGATCACCCAATCAGACAGAATCACAAATTGACCACGTTCTGATAGATGGTCGGCACTTTTTAGACATTATCGACACCAGAACCTATCCGGGCGCTAACATTGATTCGGATCACTAACTAATAGCGAATTCATAAATTAACCTGGGTTCGTGCTAACTCGAACCCGAAATTTACGAACGATACGGGCAGTTTGACAGATCGACCCGTAAACCGTAATGCTAGACAGTTTTAACATGCGCTTCAAACTGAATGCTGTCAGTTTAACCGAAATGCAATCTCGGTTAATTTATGAACGCTTTGACAGCACTTCGATTAAAACGGAGTGCTAATCGACCTGAGCCAGGTTAATTTATGAATTCGCTATAAGCAAACAGTATGCGTGTTCGATTGGCTCCCTTTTGACAATTCTCGCTGCTCGATTGGCTCCTAAGATGGCTGCTTCCGCGTATCTCTCACCTCTGAGTATTTCTAGTTTTTACCAAATGCCTTTCATAAGCGAGGGAAGGAAGATGAACTATTGGAGGCGTGTTTTCTTTGGAATGCCGTATACTCGACTAGCATAATTTTTTAAACACAGTATTTAACAGCCTCCAGTGCTGACTGCAGTTGGTTAACATTACCTGACAACATGTTAGATATTCGGACGTAAGTGCGTGTCATTTTTAAAAAGAAGCAAATTAAATAAAGCATGTTTGCTGAGGGTGCATTTTGCCCCGAGTAACGGGATGCATTTTGCCCCGAACTTACACAAAAAATTGCACGATGGTACCCAATATTGATTCTGAAACGTGATGCGTTATCACTATAAAGAACTCTTCACATGCATTCACACCCCAATAAACATTCTTGTTGAATAACAGCTCATCAAGCGCTTGTTACCTGGTAATTAGCCATACAAGGGTTGAGTAAGCCACAAATCAACAAAAATGTTTGTTGGGATGTACGCTAAATTTTGGGAAAAACACGACGAACTAAAAGCTTGATGAATATGTGTTCAATTAGCCAAAGTTTAGCAAAATTTGCATGAATTTGTTTGTAAGGTATCTACGTATTGCAGAGATAGAGAGTTTGCATTCGGAAATGCTGCATTTTTGTTTATAGCAACCACGTGTAGTTTGACTGCTTTTTAGTTGCACGATCGTGCAACTAGCGGACGTGCAATTAAAATACGGTGCGACTAGAGGACGTGCAATTAGCGCACGAGTGCTGTATAACATTAACCAGCGATTAATATGGTCGGAGCAGTTAAAAAATGTTAGTGAAGTGAAGCAAAAAGTTACAGGTTATTTATAAAAAAACATATTTTTGTTATTATTTGCGTTTCCTTATTAGATAGAACTGCCAAATTTCACATAGTAGCCATAGCAAACATCGATTTAACTGACAGAATTACTTTTTTATTTTTAAATTGTGTTTTGGCTTAGAAACAAAGGGGATGCATTTTACCTTGACGGTGCTTATTACCCCAGGTACCCCTACATAAAGAGATCCTAATGCTAGAAAGCGATTCTATAATCCCGGAATGCGCACAATTTCCATGCTTGTGAGTCCGCTCAACTAGAAATACTCAGAGGTGAGAGATACGCGAAAGCAGCCATCTTGGGAGCCAATCGAGCAGCGAGAATTGTCAAAAGGGAGCCAATCGAACACGCACACTGTTTGCTTAAATGTTTGATTAACAAGTATTGAAATAGTTATGAAATCTACTTAAGCTATTGTCAGTTGTCACGCACCTTGAATATTATACTCAGACACAGTGTGTATAAAGCTTTGCAATGCATTTTACACTGGTTAAGTTGAAAGATATATCGCTCTATTGTGCAAAATTGATGTAAACAAAACAGAAGCAGATCATGTTGAAATCAATCAAGTCACACTGCTACAGCATTTTGCTCCGCAGCAAGTGCTGGCAGTTTTTGTACACTGATGCCAAATCGTTGGCTTTAGTTTCCGCGTATCTCTTACTGAGAGTATTTCTACGCTCAACCCGTTTTGGCCCTTTTGCAACAACATTAGCGGGAAGTTCGTGTGATAATCAAATTTAAATCATTTTGAATCTACTCACATAAACTGGTCAAGACCTTGAACTAATAGTGGCTTCTCCCATGCTCATGTTCATCTGTTACTCTGCGCATCAAGGATTCTATCCTTTCAGAGAAACGTCACCGACAAGAATTTCTTAATTTTTTATCCGAAAGCACATATACTTTATCAATGCTTGAAAAGAAGTCATTCCAAATAAACCATTCCATGTCTGTTTCTGATTTAATATGTTCTAAACGCCTTTGGTTAGGCAAGGCGTAATAAACGTCTATAATTGAAAGAAAAAGCATTATTGAAAATGAATCAATAGATTTATGTAACACAACACTTCAAATATGTTATTTCATAATAAATATGCTCGAACAAAATATTTTACCTGCAAAATACAATTTGAAATCATTTATGCAAATAGAGTTTTATGTTATTCTCGTTGACAGTTATCCATCGCTAGAACTGTGTTGATGAAACGATTGTATATATACAAGATGCAAATCACGAAGCTCCGCCCAGCTGAACCTCGGTGGTCCGGGGTGCAGGCTTCAAACCTGTAGTCGATTAGCGTCGAAGTGGTCCGATTCCACCTGTTGGGCGTGACCCGCGGATGAATGAATTCGCATGATATTTTTACTCCTTTACTTCACATACTACACACCACGCCCATTGAAAAAGAAGATGATTTGGTTCCTTTTAGGGAGAGGAGCGGATACCGGTTTCAGATAAGTGATTTTGTCGTAACGCTGCGTCCTGCGTGCATTGTCATCTTCTAAACGGAAAATTTGGTGTGGTTTATACCAAACCCGCATTATAACACACCCTCAAAGGCTTTCTTTACATATTTACGTGGATTACCAAAAACCATTTTGATAGCATTTGCTTGTTTTTCATTATTTAAAGATTTCCTTCTGTGATTGTGTGGCGTGAACTTGTGAATTTGTTCACTATATAGCTACTATAACTTAGTTTTTTTTCTTTTACCTATATTTTCTAAAAAGTTTTTCGGTTTACAATATAGTTGTCCTTTTACACCGCGCAGTTTTTATGGTTTTAGTTTTGTAATTGAAGAAGATAATAGAAAACATGTGTCTTGCTTGCGCATGTCAGTCGGAAATCTTTCACTCCACTGCTATTAGAGTTCTGTTCTGAAAACTGAACACTCACAGAGATAAATTTATCGTCCTCTTAATGCAACAGCTGGGTATCTAGTTTTGGCAGTTTTGAGAAAAACGGGTCCAAAGTTGTTGTATTCCATAATAGCTTAGTAGCAACTTTGGCTTGGTTTTGGAATATTTCTTTGTTTTTATTGCTACAGGTTTGAAGTTTGCTTTATTGTAGAGAATGTGACATACATTATTCAGCCTTATTCTTATTATCGTTCGACCGTGTTCTTAGGCTTTGTTGAATCGAACTATTTTTTGAAATTGATTTATTCATACGAATGGCCGATACGGCCATAAACAAGAATAAGAGAGATTATGGTTTCGATTCAAAAGTGTCATTTATAAAGATACCTGTTACATCAAGAAGACGATAATCACGCATCTAGATTTTGCGTGTCCCAACAAGTAACCACTTTAGTCGTCATTTTCCGCATCGGATGAGTCGGTGGTGAATTCACTCTCATTCGCCTGCTGTTCGTTGTTATCCGATTCGGACTCGCTGACGTCCCACTGCGGGTGTTCAGTGGGTATCGCGGCCGCTTCCTTCACATCCAACTTCAGATCCACCTGTTGATCCATTCCTAAGTAGGAGTCAGACCTCAGACACACGGTGAAGTTATATATACCGGGCCACTTTGGTGCGGTAAACTTAAGATGAACTTCTTCGCGATGTACCAAACTGGTAACCTGATACGGGGCGGTCAGCAGAGTTCGTGATTTTCTGTCGCAGATATATGTCCACCAGTATTCGAACTTTTCCTAAAATTACGTTTACATATAAGGGTTTGCAATTTGCTTATTTAATTTGAATTTTGTATACCTCCGGGAACAGGGGACAATGAACGGGATGGGATACTTTGGATTTGCCTTCCAGTTTTTCACGCTTGTTGATTTTTTGCTGGAACCTTTAAATAACGAGAAAAACCACATCAAGGCATATTACTTGTAACTAAGTCATGCTTGGCTTACTTCTCCCATTCAACATCGTCGTCTTCCATAGACGATTTCTTGTCCTCATCTGAGCTGCCATCGTTATCAGTCTCTGCTCCACTGTCAGCATCCGTGTCGTCTTTGCGGACTTTATCGTTTGTTTTAGTCTGGAACGGTAGCAGAAACACAACAGAAAATTTATGCGCTTGCACAAGACACAGTTAAAAAAGAAAACATTGCATTATTAGCGTAAGGTGTGACTAATTGGCATTAAGAAACATTGCAGTATTGAAAAACGGTAAAATATTACTACCAAACCTACTCAACAGTATCGCAACTACCAATTAGGTTTAGCTTTACCTTATCGGTTTTGTTAGACTGATTTTGAGCGGCAGCGGCAGCAGCAGCTGCAGCCGCAGCCGCAGCTTGGCGATGCTGTTTGCTTTTGTTAGCACCGCCTTTACTTTTGCTCTTGTGGCCACCCTTACTGGTCTTCGGCTGCCAGGCTGGCTTCTTAGCTTTGGCGTTCTCTTTTTCGTCTTTGACCTGTCCTGTTTCTGCACCGTCTTCTGCTCCTTCGGCTCCTTCCTCGCTACCCTCACTAGAATAGATAGATAAAAGTAATTCAAAAACCACTCAAAAGCAATATCAGGTACTCTCACGTAATGCCTTGCTTCTCCTTTGCGTTGGTGTCTCCAAATAGCTCACTCATGCTGCGCCTTACCAATTCGACAGTAACAGTGACAATCGCCCCGGCTGTGACTACGTTCGAATTTTCATCATCTACCACCTCACACTTGACACTGAAATCGATCAGCGGCATTTTGCCGAGTACTTTAATAACGTTTTCGTACTCGAAGTCACTAAGACTGCGCAAAATTCCACGGCTTTCATCCGGCGGAAGTTGCGCAAATTGTTGCAGATTCCGAATGGGACGTTTTTTCGACACGAAGTAACGCAAATAATCCTCGGTTACGTGTGGTAGTTGCAGAAGTGGATTTTTAGCTTCCCACAATCCTTGAATGATCATAGGTGACAGTTTCATACAGTTTTCAATGGTTTCGATGGTCGGTAGCTTGGAAACTGAAACGACAGCATTAAAACACTTGATTTAACAGTGACAACTCATATGAAACTTACTTCGACGGGCGTAAGCTAGCATGATCAACTGATTTACACAGCTGACCATTTCTTGAATGAGATGTGGGCATTTCTTCACGATAAATTGACGATCTTTGTCCAGCGTTTGCGGATTCAACATCATACGGCTAAGATGTGCATGTAGGATCGCACGAGCTTTGATAGAGTACATACGACAAAGTGGAAGTTCTTTACATTTTTCGTTTAGATGCGGTAATTGTTTGATTAGCTTAAATAGATAGGTTGTTCTCAATGAATTAGTGTTTTTAGTTATTTTATTTTACACTTACCGTAGGCACCTCCTCATTGTCAGATTGACGTTCCACCACCTGTGCATTGTGTCTCTTGTCAAACTCCAAGCTGGCAGCAAGAATCATGACCACGCGCTTGAGAGCCATGTGCGGTGTTTTATGGAAGAAGTAGAAGTACATTTGTGTTGTGTCAAGCAGTACTTTGTCGCCACTGTATCGAATCGACCGGTACCACCAGGTGCCCACAACGGTCGGTAGAGCCACCATGAATACCAGTGCATACAGGCCAAGTACCCATACAGAATTCTCCTTCTCAACTATCCAGGATGGAAGCGCAATGCCGAAAGACGTTGCCCCTGGGCCGTCTGGATTTCCGTATTTCTCCCAATTTTTTCGAGCTTCGTCATCCGTTAGCGCCTGGTACGCTTTGGTGAGTTTCATAAATGCCTTTTCGTCACCGGTTTCTTTGTCCGGATGCAAGATCACTGACAGGGTACGGTACGCTTTCTTGATATCCTTCTGGGAGGAACCTAACGGGACGCCCAGAATTTCGTATGGGTCGAAATTTGACATTTCATAATCAAACTGAGATACTTTGTAGGTCAAAAATGCAAGTAACGCCCAGCCGCCAATTATAGCGACTTTGGTGAAGAATGCCTTTACGCCCTTGTACGGATCGGAATGTGATATCTGGATACGTTTTTGCAGACATGCTTCACATTGACATTCAGCTTTAAATCGCTCGGGGTCTGTGGACACAAAAAAACACATTCACAACAAAAAAATGTTATTTTTTGAAAATAAAATTAAAAGAAAAATAGAGCCAGAAGTGTTCTCATTTCTTCCTCTGCAAATTGATTCACTTATGAGTTCGAAAACTTATTGAAACATCATAATAGCAAATACATAACTTTATAACATGTATTTGTGCTAAAAGACACAATTTTATACTTTTAGATAAAATTGCTTAAAGTTGAAGCTGCATTTATAAAATAAGAACTTAAGCGTGTTCATTCTAGATTGGTATTTCTTGAAATACACTTGTGAAAAGTCTAGAACACTGGCTGTGAAGATTCTCAGGTGTTCATCAATCATTTTATTCTACAAGAAATTACTTTTAGCTTTAAAATAGCTTAAAACATATTACATACATCACATGCATAGCATTAAGCCACTAACGAAAGCCCACGACAGCTGAAAGCCGTGACTGGAGATGATAAACGTCACGAATTAAAACCATCAAGGCAAGGAAGAAGTGAAAACATACCTAACTGTTAATTTCACTCTCTAATCACCCTGCTAAAAGCGGAGCGACTCCTGCTTTTAACCTGATACGGATAACTACGGTCATATAAACCACCCGAAGGGCTACCTACCGTCTTTCTTTTTGCGTGGCCAAAAGTAGAATGTAGCAGGAATAAGCACTAATGCGAGGAACGATAAAATAAAGTAGAAAAACGTTGCCCCGCTTTCATCGTACTGGAATTTTTGTCCACCCATTTTTGCTGCAGTTACTGTGCTTTACGGTGGAGCAATGTTGTACATTTATGGTCGCTGCAATTTGCAACCCGAGTGCCACTGATTCACGGGTTTTTAAACTGTGAAGAAACAATTCAAAATGAAATACTATTTTTTTGCTTTCTATCCAAGTTTCACGCGATATGCAAACTATTTCGGACGGCAAAATTGACTGAAAGCGAACACATCAAAGAAAATAATTTGACACGTTCAACTAGAGTAGCCCCACAGGAAAGTGAGCACATCAGTTGACAGTTCAATCCAAGGGGTTTCCAAAAGCAACGATTACAACACATCTTTGAGCAAAGTTACTTTTGATCAAGAAATCTCGGGAAATTTTTCAAATGGCCTTATCTAAACATTTGCATCGAACTGAGAAAATCAACATTGAAACGATTTGCTCATCATTTTAAATATTTAAAAATCTGGCGATTTTTATTTTAGTGGATACTGCGTAACGGTACTTTTTACTACGGTATTGCATTGTTGTAGTAAGGACACAGAGAACAGACTACCATCAGGTAATCCACAAAAAGTGTGTAAATGGTTTTTATGTAATCTACGAGTAATCCTTCAATAAAGCACCCCTCGAGCAGTAAGTGGCAAACTAAAAATGTCGACCAACATTTGAAAGGGGCGGATGAGCCAACTGTCAAACAGAACGAGCGAGAGTTATTTTTTGCTGGAGCAGCATATAGGAAAATGAACTCTCACTCGTTCTGTTTGACAGTTGGCTTAGCCGCCCCTTTCAAATGTTAGTCGACAAATCTAAAACGGGTCTAGGATCGTGAAATGCACTCGTACGGAAAATAAACAGCGAATTTAAGAAACGTGGTTTATTGTACGAGAATAACTTTCAGAGTAAACAAAGTGATACAATGTAATGTATGCAAAGGTATATGAGATCGTAACTATACATATAGGTAGCATTCGCAAATGCTGGCACATCAAGTAGCGAGGGGTTGTCTACCCTAACACCCCCACTCAACCGCTGCAACTTGTTAATCCGATGGCAGAACAATTTCGGCGAAATACTGCAACCGGCAGACTCTTAGTCATCATGTCAGCTTGTTGATCACTGGTAGGGACGTATTCAATAGCAATCTTGTTCTCCTTCACTAAATCCTTTACGAAGAAAAACTTAACATCGATGTGTTTTAATCTCCCGAAGCCTTCGTCATCCTCGGTTATACGAATCGTCGATTGATTATCTTCGAAATACGGTACTGGGCTTTCCATTGTACATCCTAGATCCTGCAATAAACGCTGCATCCACAGGCCATGACAAACCGCTACACATAACGCTGTCAATTCTGCCTCCGTTGAAGAAAGCGCGACAGTTTGTTGTTTTCGTGTAATCCACGACACCGTTGCTCCGTACACTTTAAACACGCTGCCACTAACCGATCGCCTATCGACTGCATTGTTGGCCCAGTCGGCATCCGTGTACACCTTTAAAACTTACCCTGCATTTCGTTGGTATACAAGACTCAGATCTAAAGAACCTTTTATGTAACGCAGAATCCGTTTCAAGTGTGTCCAGTGATCGTCTGTCGGACAACTTTGATACTGACTGAAGAAGTTCACACTGGCCGCCAGATCTGGCCGTGTTGTCAAGGACGCGTACATCAGACAACCTATCAATTCGCGATAGGGTTGTTTAGTGCGCTTCTCTTCCTCGCCCTTCATGAGCTTCAACCTGTTCTCCATTGGCGTCGAACAGGGTTTGCAATCTTGCATATTAAACCGTCTCAAAACATCTTGAAGATAATTACGCTGATCCATTCGCAGGACTCCTTTCTCACTTTCGTAATCGATCGATATCCCGAGAAAGCACTTAATTTCCCCGATATCCGTCATCTCGAATTCACGTGAAAGTAAACTCTTCAAGCGTTCAACGATCTTCAATGTTGAACCCGCAATCATAATGTCGTCTACGTATAAAACGATAAAAATAATTCCATCGTTCGTCCTCTGTGTATAAAGACATTGATCATTCAAACTTCGTCGAAAGTGCAAACGCTTCTGAACAAAGTGGTCAAACCGGTCGTTCCAGGCTTTGGATGCCTGCTTCAATCTGTATATGGATTTCTTTAAACGACACACAAGATTATTACCGCTTTCGAATCCTTCAGGTTGCGTCATGAAAATCTCTTCAGTGAGTGAACCGTTCAAGAAGGTTGTCCGAACGTCCATCTGATGGACAATCATTTTCTTTTCATTCGCCAAAGCTAAAACTGTACGCAAAGTGTCCAATCTGGCAACCGGGGAATAAGTTTCATCGTAATCAAATCCGAAACGTTGGCTGAAGCCTCTGGCCACCAATCGAGCTTTATAACGATCAGGTTGTCCGTCCATTCCCCTTTTTACCTTAAACACCCACTTGCACGTAACAGGTGACCGCCCTTGTGGTAACTTTGTCAGCTCCCATGTTTGATTTTTCATTAGCGACTGCATCTCTTCATCCACCGCTATTTGACATTTATCCCAGTCCGGACGCTTCCGAGCTTCAGCTAGTGTTTTGGGAAGATTCTCCACAAAGCTTGTGACATTTAACGCGTAAGCCGCATAGTCCATCACGTAGTCTCCATGCCAGGCAGGTGCCCTGCGTTCTCTTCTTACACTCCCCGAGCCATCGTTCGCCTCAGTACCAGCATCCTCGAGAGATTTGTCACTGCCACAGACACTGGAGAAATCTTCATCCTCTGATGTCACCAGCTCATGGTGCATCTCTTCATGCTCCTGCTCAACTTCAGCACCGCCATTATCAACAGCATCTATTGAGATAAAATCATCGGTTGATAAATGCTCTTGTTGATCGACGGAAGACGAGGTTTCCATAAAAACGACATCACGAACATGAAATTCTCTTTGTTTGCTAGGACTCCATACCCGATAGCCATTGATGGAGTATCCAACAAAAATTCCTTTCCATGATTTAGAATTAAGCTTACCTCGTTTTTCCTTAGGAATGTGAACGTACACGTTGCAACCAAAAACTCGAAGTTTAGTCAAGTCAGGCTTGTGCCCTTCCCATCTCTCATACGGCGTTTCACAATTGTCGACAGCACTCGTTGGACTGCGGTTTACTAAGAATGCAGCGGTCTGAATATCATAACCCCAGAAACACTTCTTTATTCCGGAATCCTCCAGCATCGCTCTGGCTTTATCGACGAGAGTGCGGTTCATCCGCTCGCTTACCCCGTTCTGCTCGGGCGTATACGGAACCGTCCATTCCACCACAATTCCTTTCTTCTTCAAGAATTGCTGAAATTGCCCGCTTCGATATTCGCCACCGTTGTCACACCGTAAACGACTGATACGCTGACCGAACTTTGCCGAAACAACCGCTTCGTAATTTCGAAAACATTCAAACACTTCATCTTTCGTATTTATTAAGAACACCATCACAAAGTGGCTCCAATCATCCACGAAAGTAACGAAATATTTCGCACCGCCAACACCAATGGGTGAAACTGGACCGCATACGTCTGAATCAGTTCTAGCACTCGCGACGACCGCTTTTGTGTACGAATCGGAAACGGGTTACGCGTTTGTTTTCCACGTAAGCAAGGCTCGCATACGATACTGCCTTCATCGGTACATGACAGTTTCAGACCTGTCACCATCTCGTTCCGAATCAACTTGTCAATACTGCGCACATTTAAATGACCAAAGCGTCTATGCCACAATTCCAAGTCTTTTGACACACGACCACTTGTCAACATCGATTTCACAGCATTTTTCCGGGAGTACAAATCTAGCTGATATAGCTTCCCGACACGCGAACCACACGCGACGACCTCTGTCCCGCGACGAATTTCGACATGTCCGTTTTCGTACACTACCGTCATCCCAGCATCATCAACACGCATAACCGAGAAAAGATTGCACCGCAAATCTGGTACGTATAGTACTTCGCTTATCGTGCACTCGATTTGTCTGCCGTTAACAACACTAATCGCTTTGACGGTACCAGAATACTCCGCCCGAATCGTCACATTATCCTTCGTAATGGCAATTTCTACGGGATTCTTCAGTGGGGTTAGTTCTTCGAATAATGCCTTATCATTCACTAAATGGTCAGAGCAACCGGAATCAATGTACCAACGAAGTTCTTGCGACCGTCTGCGTGACGCAGTTTTGCTCACTCCGACAAAACTAACACTATTCGGTTCGGCAATGTGCGTTTTCGAATTATTATCACTCCGCTTCTCAAAACCGTTTGCTTTTACCGGACAATCAGCAAATTTATGACCATTTTGTTTACACTTGAAACATTTAATCTTCTTCTTTTTCTTCTGTATTTGCTTCGAACCAGAAAACGCGGCCTCACTTTTTGGCGTACACGACGTTGTGCCTTTCCTTTTTGTTTCTTCGTCCAGCAGCCTGCATTTCACAAATTCAATAGACAGCTTCTCTTCAGGCAGCGTCTCTATTGTCGTAACAACAGTCGAATATGCCGATTCAACCGTTAGCAACAAGTGACAAATTACATCAAGCTCCTCGAAAACGGCACCGGTAGCTCGATATTCGCGAACGAGTCTGTCAAATTTCAGAAAATGTTCCTGCAAAGTGCCACTGGTAAAACGATGCGCAAGCATTTGCTTTTTGAAATGCATCCTGCTTGCCAGACTGCGTCTCTCAAAGACCCGCTGTAGAGTATCCCACACATTTTTCGGTGAAATCTGATCGTGGATATACTCGAGCTGAGAATCGTGAATTCTCGCCACTAGCAACGACTTGCATTTTCGATCCTGTTTTGCACGTTTTTGCTGATTTTTCGCCTTTTGAGCTTTCACTTCAGCATTATCACCAGCCTCGTCCTTCAGCTCCTCCAACTGGTCCGCATCTGACCGGATGCACTCCAGGAGCTCGTGCTCCTCCAGGAGAACCATCATCCGATACTTCCAAGCGGCGTAGTTTGAGCCGTCGAACAGCGGAAGAAAATGCCGGTCGAATTTTTCGTCTTCCATCGCGCGAAACAAACTGCGAAACGAAACTTAACTTGACAAACCGAATGAAAACGCGACTGAGCACATAACCTAAAACGGGTCTAGGATCGTGAAATGCACTCGTACGGAAAATAAACAGCGAATTTAAGAAACGTGGTTTATTGTACGAGAATAACTTTCAGAGTAAACAAAGTGATACAATGTAATGTATGCAAAGGTATATGAGATCGTAACTATACATATAGGTAGCATTCGCAAATGCTGGCACATCAAGTAGCGAGGGGTTGTCTACCCTAACAAAATCTTGATGTCGCATATTGATAAAGGTACATGGATATTTTTTGATGCGTTTGGCAAACTATTTCCGGAGGGCGCTACCGACAGATTTTACACACAAAAAATCGATTACTTCCTTCGAGCCTGTTAATCTGTTCTCTGTGGTTTTAACTAAGTTTTAGTTAAATTCAACCAATTTATGGGTAAACTCATGTAAGAGTGCAGCTCCTTTAGTTTTGTCATGAGAGCATGGAAAAAGCACGCTGCCTAAGTCCCTACGGAGTGCGAATATGCCCTCAAAACTACCGACGGTTTACACCTAGCGACAAAGCCGCCCTCCTCGGTTAAACAATCCACCAGTTGCCAAAAACTACGCTTGCGTACTGAATGAACTTCCTGCCTTCCTCTATGGAGCTCGATGCTTCGACCCTCGAAAATAGATGGAGTCTGATATACTCGGCCGCAACAGCGATACTAGGTGAGGAAACCTCGAGTCATGAAATGATTGGTTTGACGGGGAATGCCAACAAGCGATAGAGAGGGAAAAAAGAGCTTGGAAAAACTATCTAAGCTTGTGACGAGCTGAAACGACTATTCCGGGCTAATGACACGCGCAAGTTTTACGAGAAGGTAAACCAAATTCGCAAGGGTTACACACCTAAAGCTGATATGAGTAGGGACGAAATAGGGGATCTAATCACAAATGAGCGCAAGGTGGTCAACAGGTGGAAGCAGTTCTTCGATGAGCACCTCAACGGCGATATAGCATAAGGAGACGCAACGGAAGTTAATCTAGGAGTGCCTACAAACGACAACAGCGTGCCGACTTCCGATCTTGGAGAGATTCGGCGAGAAATTTATCAGCTGAAGAATAATAGAGGCACCGGAAAGGACCGACTCCCTGCAGAGCTCTACCAAAATGACCAAGAACCGCTAGCAACGGCACTTCATTGGATAATTTCTAGGATTTGGGAGGGAGGGAGAAACTACCGGAGGAGTGGATGGAAAGTGTAGTCTGTTCTATCTACAAGAAAGGCAACCGGCTAGATTGCTGTAATTACCGCGGCATCACGTTGGTCAAAGCCGCCTACAAGGGCGTCTCCCAGATTTTACTGCGTCGTCTATTCTTAATAGCAAGAGAATTCGTAGGGCAGTATTAGGCGGGGTTTGTGGGAGCCCGTGCTATACTACGGATCAAATTTATATTCTCCAACAAATCCTCCAGAAATGTCTAGAGTACAACGTGCCCACGCATAATAATTTCGTGGATTTCAGAGCAGCATACGATACAGTTGAACGCGAACAGCTATGGCAGATAATGCACGTGTACGGTTTTCCGGACAAACTGACGCGGCTGATCAAATCTGCACTAGAACGAGTGATGTGCTCCGTGCGCGTTTTGGGGGCACTCTACAGTCCTTTCGAATTGCACAGAGAGTTGCGGCAAGGGAATGCACTGTCTTGTATATTATTCAATATCGCTATTAAATGTGTGATCCGGCGAGCGGGTATCGAAACGAGAGGAACGATCTTCAGCAAAGTAGCAAATTCCTAGTTCTCAGACGACCTCGAAATCATTATTAGAAACCTTGGGATGGCGAAGGCAATCTACGCCTGATTAAAAACGGAGGCTAGGAGGATAGGGTTACATATTATTTCGTCGAAAACCAAATATATAGTAGGAAGAAGCTCCAGAGAAAGCAACGTTTGCCTCCCACGGACATTGACTGCGGTTGACGGCGATGAACTGGAAGTGGTTGATGAGTTCTTGTATTTGGGATCTCTGGTAAGCGTCGACAATAATATGAGTAAGGAGATCCAACGACGCATTCAAGCTGGAAATCGAGCGTACTTTTTCCTCCGCAAGATGCTTCGATCAAGGAGCGTACGCCACCGCATAAAGCTGACGATGTACAAAACGCTAATTAGACCGGTAGTTCTCTACGGACTTGAGACAGAAACAGAATTGGAACGAAAGGTGTTGCGGACTATTTTTGGTGGACTACAAACGAAAAGCGGAGAGTGGCGGAGGCGTATGAATCACGAGCTATAAGCACTACTTGGAGAGATTCTCATCGTATACCTGGCGAAAGCTGGGAGACTACGGTGGGCCGGCCCCGTCGCAAGGATGCCGGACGACTGTGCAGTGAAATCTGTTCTCTTCAAGAACACCGCCGGTACCAGGAATAGAGGGGCCTAACGTGCTAGATGGTCCGACGAGATTTAAACCGACTTGCGTGTGTCGAGACGCGCAACGAATTGGCGACAAGTAGCTCAGGATCGAGTACAATGCAGAGGAATTCTTGATACGGCAAGAGCTATCGCGGCTCTCGGCTGCTAAAGTAACTAAGTAAACGATTCTTTAACCCTCTAGTGCCCATGTTTTTTCTTAGTGTTCGAGAATTATTTTTATTTTCGTAAGCAATAACTTTTTCAAATTAATATTATAAATCAAACCATGTATTCAGATATATAGATTAAACTATAATGAGAAGGTATGAGCGTATATTAATATACAAACATTAATTACACAGGTCTGCATCAAAAAAACTGCATTGGGTTTTCCAACTGATTCTTATAGATTTTTGTCCACTAAATTCAGAAAAAATAATAAAAATTGTCCATCACGTCACGTTTTCATGTAATACTTGTTGAATAATCTTGAAAGTTGGTTTTAGACATAAAGCAGCAGAAATATCCCGAATGTAAATTACATTAAAAAATTGATTTTTACATCAGAATTGTATTTATTAATGTAAACCCTTCCATGTTTTTTATGAAAACAATATACGATGGATAAACTATGGAGTATATTATTTTAAAGCAAATTTGGTGCGCTCAGTCGACTGTACTGCCTTATAGAAGCAAATTTGATAAAAGTCATGTATGAAACATTTGTAGAACTGTATGCAATCTACAATCTTTCTGAATTAAGTACTCTATTACTTTTGTATTTACGTGCTACGTGGCAATAGTATTGCAACTTTATTCTTAGCTCAAATAAACGTTCTATTTATATAACAAGGCTTAAAGGCCGTCTTTATTATAAATGGAAAAAATAATGCACTACTCTATTCAACAAAATTGTAGATTATATTCAGCTCAAATCAGTATCAGTATCAGTATCAAATGGAAGTGTCCAAATTATGTACAGCTGCTGATGGAGTCTAAGATAGGTTGGTAACCTTATTAGTCAGTTTTGACTTTGCTTATAATCTTTTTAAATGATTTATATTCATCCTGTACTACTAAACAAGTCAATAGTTAATAGTAATAGCTCGGTTAAAAAATGTTTTAATTTTTTTCATTTTGCTCAATCAATTATTTATTTCTAAAAGCATTTTTTGTTATCTTTTCGTTTTGTTATCCTTCCGTTGCCCCAGTTTTGCTAAGATTTTGTCCTGCTGGTTAGCTTCGTAGCTTCGATGTACGATGCTAGTCTCATAAATCAGTCGTCGTGTGTTCGAATCTCGGCTAAACGGTGCTGTTAGAGTTAGTGAGAATTGCACTAGCCCCGTCATTGTCCTGTACTCTAATAACCGGCTGCCAAATCTGTCGATATAGAAAATAGTTAAGTCTTAAATCCATTTATACCCAAGACTTTGCTTTGCTTTGTCCTGCTGGTGTTGCAGCTTTCAATTTTAGGCGCACAATTGTGAAAAGTATAAGACTATAGTATATTTATAATTAAGGATAAAATTGGCTTTAGCAAAAATAAACAATTCATTGAGAATAAAAAAAACGAATCAACGAGATTGAAAGGTGCGAATTCTTACTAGTTGTAGTGAAATTAAAAAGAATTTTTGTAACTAGCTGTACTAGAATTAAATAAAATTTTCTTGAAATTTATCGAAAAACGACAACGCAGATTGAAACCAATTTGTAATCAAATACCCACAGTATTTTATGAGAAACATAGTTACAGCAAATATCGAAGCTGTGTTTAAGAATATGTTTCAAAACTTAATTTGAGCGGTTAATGCAATGCTTCTAAGCTTGAGTTAGTTTTGAAACTATTCATGCTCGATTAGTAAATACATTTATTCGAATTTCATAATAAAACTGAAATATAAAAGAAAGAAACAAATCAATTCTTCACGCAGCTCATTTCCCAAGATTAAATATCCAAAACAACCTTTAAACGTTATGATCATGCATTTTGCATACGTGTCGGATGTAAGAGAACAGGTATTGCGGTGTACAATTATTGATTCGATTTGAATGCACCTAGAAACGTTTAATAATATTTAAAGCTATGTAGGTTGGTATACAGACCACTGTTACTTTTTCGTTTTGGAGGAGCATCGTCTTTCGAGTGACTAATTTGGAGCCGGACTGTGATTGCAAAATCGATGTTCTCGCTCAATATTGAGAAATGTTTGAGCTTCTATTTTAAATCATCAACATGATTAATATTCGTCATACAATGCGGCACACAAATTCCTTATTTTTATTTACGTCCCTTTATATCTTTGGTAGTGCTCATACTTTCAGTTAAAAATTGTGTGCCTTTATTGTGGGCTACAAATTGTTCATCCACGAATCATTAATATTATTGGGGAACCGTAACTGATATTTCAACAAAACTCCAGCATAATGACACAACATACCTGTGTAAATCGGAGGCATTATTTGTCACAGTCGTTCATCGGTTCTCAGTTTGCTGTTTCTTGTGATAATCTGTACGATTTCGATCCTTGTTCAAGTGTGAGCCATCGGCGTTTCGTGTGTACGTAAGCAAAATTGCGCCAGGTTTATGTTTTTTTGCGCGTTACGTTGCCTTATGAAAGACAATATGGAAACAATGTATGGAGGGGTCATTGTCAAAACATGACCAACTGATTGTTTGATCAGTTATGTCTAATAACCATCCGAGAATTTCCCAATGCTCTGCGAGGTTTTGAACGAACTACCACAAAAGGTAAACAAACACGGCATTACTAGCATTTGTGGTAAGAGCATTTTCATGAGCATGAAGATGAGGAATGAAAAACTAGTGCCTAGCGATTATCTGAAGTTGGTAATTAGTCACGTACAAAACGAATTCAAAGATCATCTCATTTACCTCAGCATACTTGATACCTGCATTATTCAAAACGCAGATTGACTCCGAGATGGCCAAAACAACAAGTACCGCAAGATCAATGTATCCTGCCATGAACCCTTAGTGATCCATACATGTCGAATATCCAAAAATATGGCGGTTGCTGAACCAACCAATAATTAACGATCGTTACGGAAAGACACTGAGTTTTATCCATAAATAAAAGTTAATGGATGTTTTAATGATACAGTTATTACGTTAGTAATCACATTCAAAATCGTTTTGTTTAACAATATTTGTTCTTAAGATTCCAAAGTTGGTAGCATTTTATATATTTATAAAAACGTCTAATTAAAAATTATTGATCGCTTAATCATTGCTCGAATGTTCATTGCTCTCATGCAATCTAGCAGTTTTGCATTGAACTTCGATCTCCAAAACACCCACGTATGCGCAATTAATGCAAAAACTTGTCGATTATTTTTTCGTTCCGGTGGTACTGGTAATGCAAGGGATGCAAGGAATGGACTTCACAGGAAAACACATTCATTAGACTAATAATGCCCATGTTTCAACGTAGACATACACTTGCTCATACGACCTGACATGCCTCCTCAACGGCTGGGACCATTCAACCAAACACACAGTTTTTGCATCGATTCAGATGGTATGTAAGACTTCGACTAGAAGCAAACCATCATCAGAGTGTGATTCACAGGAGCTTGATTCATCCGAACACGTAATGTTATGCATGTTAATACATTTGATATTCGTTAGGCGATAGATTTCGGGCAACCGCCAAGCTTCGTAAATTATGCACCAATTCTTAGGTGTTATAGTATAATACAAACTAATTTAAGTATATATGCTAGACAACTAGACTATGTATTTCATATAATGACCGTATCGATGGAAAGATTTTGTCTATTGTCAAAGTTCTAGGGGCTCTTGAGCCTTGCTCCCTTTTTGAAACCTATTCATATTTTTATGTGCCATGATGGTGGACACCATTACACCATTAAGAGTGTTCGTATTTGCAACAAATCAATAGCACTTTTCTTGCATTGGTGTTGACAACAACTTGAAGATCAATTTTTTTCCACACGTTCGTTCCTAGAGAAAACATAAGAAACATACGTAAAGCAAAGCATATGACTGTTTAACGTAAACAGAATTGTCAATAAAAAAGTAGTTCATAACAATCAATAGTGTGTTCGTGTATTCCTTTATGGGCCAGAAGCTGTAACAGTATTTAGATTTTTAATTGTTTCTTGTTGCTTATTTCCCATAGATGGATTTGAAACCATAAAGTTTGGTTTGAATACTTTTTGTTTAACTACTACTTAGGTGTACAATCAACCTCATTATTTAAGTCGATTACTATTCCTTTGAATCAGTTGTCCATTTGATTTGGATTCAGGAATGACTAACTTGCGAACTTGTTGTGCTTGCGCATTGTTTATGCTTTTTTGCAAAAGCAAAAGTGAGCTGGACCAGAAACGGTGATCGTTTGGAAATGAATGTTATAACTATCGGAATCATTGAGATGGGTACAAACAGTATATCTTCTCCTTTGAAGTCTATTTTCATAATATCTACAAATTATGGCCAGACGTCACATGGTTGCGAGGTTGTTCCGGTGTTCCTTGGGGGACCGCGACATGGCATTTTTAGATCATGGTTCTAAATATTTGAAATTTGTTTGACACATGGAGATATTTTTTAACAAATCATCGACTGTGGTCATATCAGTTACTTTGATGCAGTTACGAGTCATGGTGGGCCACCGTGATTCCGGAACCGGTTCCCATAGAGGGACATTTAAGCAACAGTAAAATATGTCATGTCGCATATCAAAAAACATCAGTACTTGACAAAATAGCGATTAGTGAAAATGTCATGTCTCTCAGAGGCCATATGGCCGATTTCATTTTCTGGACAAGCTCCTTAGATCCGTATCGTGCTTGGATCAGAGAATAAAACTTCCCCGGAGCTCGGAAGCGGTTACTAAGGTGCCTTTTGGCGGGCACTATTAAGTATGTACTTTCAAATTATTTACATTCGAAGCCTCTTGGGTTCAGAACAAAGTAAATTTTTCAAGAAATTACCAACATATACAAGCTATAATCCGAGCCAATTATAACCAATTATAAGCCAATTATTACATCCGATTGCCGCCTGTTCCAATCCGCGAATCTCCCAGCTTGGATAAAGACGAACGGTACAAAATTTCTGAAGCGCTACTTTAATAACGCTCCCTTACCTCATTTTTCGCTCTTTTCCCTTAACGCCTTGTCCCGTTCTGTTTGGATACAATCAACGTTTAACACCTTTGTTTCAATACTTGCTTCTACCGTCCCCTCCGTCGATTGTAAAAAAAAACTGCCGTCATTAAAAATTAATTAGGGGGCATCCATAAAGTATGTCACGCTTATAGGGGGAGGGGGGTTGACCTAATCATGACGATTTGTGACGTATTGGGGGGGAGGGGGTATGAAGTTATGTGATGTCACATGAAAAAAAATCAAATGGAAAATTTATTCGAGAAATTATGGTTTTGCCTTCATTTTAAGATACAGCCATTGAAGGCTTCTATAAAATTAACGTACTGATGGATTTTAAAACAAATAGTTAAATTTTTTGAATGAAAACCTTTTTTTAACATATATGTGTGAACAGGAGTCATTTTTTCTTCTATGTAGTATGAACTCTCCATTAAGGCTTTGCAGTACACCGCTGAAGAGCTGTTTGAGCCGTTCTGACCTAAAAGATTTTTACAACCGCAAATAGCAGTCGCACAAACTCCTGAGGGGCTACGGGGCACTATGGGCCAGAAATTGAAATTTCGGGACAAATATATTTGCGGTTGAACGGCGTGTCTCAGCTCAATATAATCTTCGGCAACTTTTTGAATGAAAAAATGATGCATCTTTTGAAGGGGTCGTCCAATATTTACGTGTTACTTTAACAACAATTTAAGTAATAACTTTTTGAGTAAACTTTTTTTCAACTTTTTGATTTCAATATATTAAAGATAAACCAATTTCAAGTATTTTTTATGAAGATATCAAACTTCTACCTATTATCCAATTTCAGCAATAAGCCTATGTTTATAAACGACCCCTCAAATCACATTTCTTCTTGTAACATGTTTATTTTAACAGACAGCTCAATGTGATGTTCTAGACAACATTTTGCACATAAAAGAGGAATATTTTTGCTGAAGACTGTTTTGCTTTTTCTGCATTAATTAATAAGATATAACTGTTTTTAGGCTAAAAACCGTTTGATGAAAAATGCATATTTTTTTAACGGGTGGTGTCTTCGGAGGAGTAAAACAAAAAAATTTAGCGCATCTTCCTGCACTATTAGGGTGACCATGAATTCACCTATCAGGGTGATACAAACTTTTGTTTTTTTAAATAATTTTTAAAAAAAGTTTTTTTCTCCAAAAGTTGCAGAAAATACTAAAATAAGCAACTTTGCTGAATAAAGTAACTATCTATCTCTTACCGGTTACGAAATATTATGATGTGTTAAAAAAGAGCACTTAAAAATCAATTACAGTCAATAACTTTGCACACGATTATTTTATTGCTTTCAAGTGTTCTACAAAGTTATTTAGTATGTTGAAATACAAATTTTCTGTGAACACTGTTTGACGCTAGGACGCATATTTATTAAGTTATAAGATGTATGAAAAAAAATCTGCGCTATTCCCAGGTATTCCCAGCCATGGTATTCCCAGGTATTCTCTGAAATACACATTTTAGCAGATAGCTTTAATAATTCTCTACAAATTGGTATGCAAACTAATTGCAGATACTTGCAGATGGCTAAGATATTCGGATTTTTCATCAGACGGTTTTCAACATAAAATCAGTTATATCTTATTAATTAATGCATATAAAGCAAAACTGTCTTCAGCAAAAATATTCCTCTTTTATGTGCAAAATATTTTCTAGAACATCACATTGAGCTGTCTGTTGAAATAAACATGTTACAAGAAGAAATGTGATTTGAGGGGTCGTTTATAAACAAAGGTCTATTGCTGAAAATAGGTGAAAGGTAGAAGTTTCATATTTTCACAAAAATTACTTGAAATTGGTTTATCTTTAATATTTTGAAACCAAAAAGGTGAAAAAAAGTTTACTCAAAAAGTTATTACTTAAATTGTTGTTAAAGTAACGCTTCAATATTGGACGACCCCTTCAAAATATGCATCAATTTTTTATTCAAAAAGTTGCCGAAGACCACATTGAGCTGAGACATGCTGTTTAACCGCAAATATTTTTGTCCCGAAATTTTAATTTCTGGCCCATAGTGCGGGGTGCTACCAGAGACTCATGGCAATGTTTTCCCTAGATATTCGTGCTGAACTCAATCGATGAACATAAACTCATACCGAAGTTCCACGGCTGCTTTTAAGGTTTTTCGGTATAATTTTTACTGCCTTTCACTCAAAAGCTCTCTGAAGGATAGAGTTTATGCCACTTGCGGAATAAAATTCGCATCTAAGGTAGTGAATGATTGCACGATTGAATGAATAGACACAATGACAAAATCCGTCGGAAAAGTTCCCCCAAGGCGTGTTGCTGCAACACGTCAGCAGGAAGCGAAAGAACTAGTCAACTACATCAGACGAATTTGAGTGGATAGATGTATAAAGGACGTGGATATGCGCGAAACATTAATCGACGACACATCAGTGACTTCCGAAGCGTATCCGATCGCAGCAATTGGAGATCATCTTCAAAATCCGTGAATCGATGATTTATAAGCTCGAAAATTTTCCTTTTTTTATTTGCTGAATTTCATTTGATAGCTTTAAATAAAAAGGTTGGAATGTTTAATTTTTTTTGTTGTGAAGGGGGGGGGGGGGTTCCGTGATGTGACGTACTTTCTTAGGGGAGTCACGAATGTGTGACAAGGGGGAGAGGGGGGGTGGGGGTTGATTTTGGTCAAAATTTGCGTGACGTACTAAATGGATTGCCTCCCAGTTGGCCTCGAGGTATGATGCCGGCCTAATAAGCCAGTCGTCGTAGGTTCGAATCTCGGCTGGGAGAGGCTGTTAGAGTTAATAGGATCGTAGCAACTGGCCCTGCAATTGTCCTGTACTCTAACAGCTGGCTGCGAAGTCTGTCGTATAAAAACAGAAGGTCAAGTCGATAACGGAATGTAGCACCTAGGCTTTGCTTTACTAAATGGTTATCGCCTTATATGTCTCCTTATTAACCCTTATGTGGGCGACGATTTTCCCAATGTGGAAGGGCGATGGGATACCCGTGTACCCGAGCTTATTATGACGCTTAAATAACGAAATATAGCTAAGTAATGTTTAGCAAAGTAATAGGTTTTGATAACATCTAAAAGGTGGTGTTCATGAATTTGTGAATTGTCTTTACCTTAGGTTGTCTCGAGAACGGCTTCCAGAAGTCGCAAGCAAAGGAAACAATCCGGTGTTTTAACCAAACCTAGTCATGCGGAATTCTCTCTTTCTCAAATTGTATTTATTGAAAGATGAATGTAGATTTAGTTTTCAAAGCGAAATAAAAAATATTTGGAAAGTATTTTCTTTCTAAACCTAATACTTCCAGAAATATAAGCCATGAAGAAAACAAGAGGATTTCACAAAAGCATGCCCTGATTAATCCAGGGAACCTCAGTTCGGCACCAAATCTGAAATGAACTATCTGACAAAATTTGGTTCAAATTCGAGAAGGTCGATCACCTTACTATAGAAATATATTACTTTTGCCACTATCTTTTTTCTTCTTTTTTTTCTAAAGCTGTATTCCGTCTACAAATCTCAAAAGTTACAATTTTTTTCCAAACTTGTACCAACAAAATAAAAAAAGTTTGTTCCAATACCTTCTTGAGTGGTTTCCGAGAAACAAATACATAAATTGAAATGGTAATAGATGGTAATAGAAAGCCTGACCGAACGCATTTACTTGAAGCCGGCATATTTGTTGACTGCTTGGAAGGTACCACCAAGACGGCGTGTTTGGCCAACTCACCAGCTGCAACAAGCGAACAGTATTTTGAACTTCGTGAGAGGTGATCGGTAAAAGTTTGTGGTCTCTTTTGACGCGCTCCAAGTAGCAAGCCATAGCCATAGCCATAGCAAGGTCGTGATCGATCCAATCCCCTACTTTCAGGGCCTCCCTCAAGGAAGGTCCGTACGCAGTCTGTTGTTACCGATGACGCAGCAACAGACTGACTCCTAGACAGTAATCAATTTTCGATCCTCCCGGAGGATATCGGTAACGGCGATTCTGTCGTCAAAAAGGAACTCGAGCCCCCGCTCTTCACCCCTAATAGAGATCTCATCAAGCTCGAGGCCGACCTGACTAAAGCAGGCCTACGACCGCACTTCCAGTTGTGTAGTGTGGGTATAAAAATCAGGTGCTCCAGCCTGCAACAGTTCGAGCAGGTGAAAAAATTTCTTGTTGAAACCCTAACGCCGCACTACACGCACGACATTCTCTCGATGAAACCACTGAAGGTGGTCCTACGGGGTCTGCCACCAGTGGAGGTGGCAATCGTACAAACTGTACTGGAGAGGATTGGACTGACGCCACAGGCCATGTACCCGATGAATCGTCGAGCTGAAGCCCAGGACGGCTCTAGGGATCTGTTGTTTCTGGTCCGCCTAGTCAAGGGATCTACCACCATCTGTGCAATGCGCAATATTCGGGACTTATTCCGAATCAATGGTGCAGTGGAAGCCCTACCGCCCGCAGTATCGGGATGTGACCCAAAGTACAAAATGCCTTTGGTTTGGTCACGGTACCAAAAATTGCAAAATGTGTCCGCGTTGCGACAAGTGTGCTGGGCTGCACTCAACTGCGATCAGCATGCATCCCAACGACAACGAGTTAAAGCGTGTTAACTGCGAAGGAAACCATCGCGCCACCAGCCATACCTGCCTTAAGCGATCGGAGCTCAAACGGATTCGACAACAAGCGTCTGCAAATAACCAGCCTGGTCGCAAGCGAACCGATCACGGATACCGAGTATCCTGCTCTCCAGCCCCATCGCCGCCATGAATTCAATACCTCATCAAATGGTCTCCAGCTCCCGTCCAGTCCATCCTCGCCTCATTGCTGCAGCTAACTTTCCAGGTTCTACCGCGCCTAGTGTGTCGCATGCCGGTGTCGCCTCCGGTGCGCCCGCCGATGCCCCTCTCACGACGGAAGAGCTCGTTCAACTCATCTTGGAAGCAATCGCCATTAAGCGTTCCTGTAAAACTTTAGCTGAGCGCTTCCCAGCTGTAATCTCCATCGTTATGGACGTATGGGCAAATATGGACCGTCAAGCCCTCTCCATAGTTAATTGGAACGCTTGCTCACTGAGGAGCAAGCATATTGAACTGCTCGACTTTCTCAACAAATAGAAGATCGACATCGCCGTCATAACAGAAACCCACTTCAAACCAGAGGTTAGTCTCCGTCTATCCAATTTTTACTTTTGAGACACGATCGAACAAGTGCAGGAGGAGAGAGTACAGCCATTGCGGTGAGGCGTAACGTAAAATTTCGCCTACTGCCAAGCTTCAACCTAATGGTCATCGAGGCCATAGGAGTCGAGGTCAGTACGTCGATGGACCATCCCAAACAGACCAGAACCCGGAACGGTACTACCGCTGAATTACGATCCAATTTGGGCAAGCTAACTCGGCGGCGGAAGAAGTACTTCATTGCCGGTTACCTCAATGCTCGCCATGAAGGGTGGGGCAACCAATGGAAAAATCAGAATGGCACCATATTGGCGGAAGATTTCGACGCCGGCCGCTACAACATCCTGGTGCCGGACAGTCTAACTAGAATCTTCAGATCGGGTGTCGTCTCTATCTTGGACATTTTTTTTTAACGAACGTGGTCATCTCCGCAGTACCAGAGGTCATCGAAGAACTATCCTCCGACCACTACCCAGTCATGCTGAAGCTTACTGCTTCTACCGATACGGTGAACAGTCGGCCCAGACAAAACTACCATCATGCCAACTGGATCGAGTTTCAACTCCATCAACTCCAGTGAAATAAGTCTGTATTCAAGACGACAGCAATGGCGAAAAGGTATTCGACAATGTGTGGCGCGACGGCCTGGCGCCTGGTGTACAAGCTGCATCGATATATCAAGAGCATTAGAAGCTATCTGTCAGGCAGAGTGTTCCGGGTATCTCTGAATAGTGTCTGTTCGCAAACATTTACCATCCCTGCAGGTGTGCTTCAAGGAAGTATCCTGGGGTCCATTTTGTATAAAATATATACATCTGACATCTCTCCTCTCCCAGAGGGTGGGGTATTGTCGCAGTTTGCGGACGAAACAGCAGTCATGTGCGACGGTGGTCTCATACGTACCCTCACATGCAAGATTCAGATAGGTCTGGATATTCTGACAGAATTTTTTACGAACTGAAGAATTGTGACCGATGCGGCTAAAACTCAGGCAATCCTTTTCCGACATTCGAAGTCTCCAAAGCTGATTCCGACTGCGAATGTAAGGGTCCGGTTCGGCGATTCCATCATACAGTAGTCCGATGAGGTCGATTAGCTCGGACTCACACTAGACAGGCAACGGATCGTCAGATCTCATAATGACAAAATTATCAACAAATGTAGCATACTTATCCGGTCCTTGTAGCCGATGATATGCAGAATATCCACCCTGAGCCTGACGAATCGGCTGGCTGTTTACAAACAAATCATCTACCCGGCGATTGAGTATGCGGTCCCAGTCTTGTCCGGCTGTGCTAGGACACACAAGCTGCGGTATCAGGGCGCACAAAATAATTGCCTACAGATGATTCTGAACCTGCCCCCTGGACGAGAACCAGCGAAGTGCATGAGCTTGCTGCCTTGGATACCCTGGAAACTAAGTTTGATGCGGATAAGCTAAAAGAGGGGTATTCCCACTCAGTACACGAAATAATTCAAGTTTTGAATTCATCAGGTTACGGCTTTAGTTTTAGGTTAGATAAGTAGGTAGGATATATTTTTAATAATTCGAACAAACAAAAATGTTTCAACATTGAAAATATTAGGTTAATTAAACAAACTAAATCAACGGAAAACGCAAGAAGTATAACAAAGATGAGAAGCAATATTTTGATACTAAGCACTTAAAAATGTAAATATTGTAAGAGACAAAAACAAACAAGAAATAGACATGAATTCAGTCAAAAAAAATCCACAACGGTGTAAAATTCAACTTTTGCCTCGTTGCCTGGGTATTATTTTGGTGTCAACTAAGCAAGAAAATATAATAAACTCTTCAATCGTTATGTGTGGGCCCTTAAAATGACTGATTGTTTAATTATCATAACTCCAACTTTTACTTTTACTTAATACAAGCATGCTTCTGCTCACGACTGCTTGCTTCACAGCAACTGATAACCTTGCCGAACATCAGGCCGTGTTTTGTTCGAACAAAGTATGTCTTCGAAGGCCAATCCTTTTTTCAAATTGCATAACTTCCATTCTTGTCGATTTTTGCTCAAAATCGAAGCGTCTTGTGGAAGAAAAAGTATGCTCGGAGACCAGAGATCTAAAATATACGAATTTATCAACCAATATTTGGCTTTCGTCGGCATGATTTGTAACCCAATCCTCCTCAAGACTAGGACTCGTAGCCTCCGTTTTTAGTCGGGGGTAGATTGCGTATGCCTTCCCAAGATTTCTAGTAATAATGTGGAGGTCATCTACGAAGGCTAGGAATTGGCTACTCTTGCTGGAGATCGTACCTCTCGTTTCAATGCTCGCTCGCCGGATCACTATGAATAACATAGAGAACAGTCCATCCCCCTTGCCGCAACCTTCTGGACGATTCGAAAGGACTTGAGAGTATATCCGAAACGGGACGTAGCACATCACTCGCTCCAAGGTAGCTTTGATTAGCCGCGTCAGTTTGTCCGGAAAACCGTACTCGTGCATTATCTGCCATAGCTGTTCGCGTTCAACTGTATCGTATGCTGCTCTGAAATTCACGAAAATGTAATGCGTGGGTACTTTGTACTCCTGACTCCTGAATTTGTCGGAGAGTAAAAATTTGATCCGAGGTAGCATGGGCCCTCATAAAGGTCGCCTGATACTGCCCTACGATCTCTCTTGCTATTGGGGATAGACGAAGTAACCAAATCTAAGAGAGCACCTTATTGGCGGCGTTGACCAGCGTAATACCGCGGTAGTTACAGCAAGCTAGCCGATTGTCCTTTTTGTACATCGGACAGACCACATTTTCCATCCACTCCTCCGGTAGTTTCTCATCCTCCCAAATTATCCAGTGATCCTCCTCCCAAATTATCCAATCATGTGGCGTTGCTAGCGGTTCTTGACCGGCGGGTCTATTATTCTTCAGCTGACCGATTTATGCTTACCGTGGATATGCGTAAATAGTTTTCCAAACTCTTTTTTCCTCTCTATCGCTTGTTGGCATTCCCGATCAAAATCTATTATTTTCTCGTGACGCTCGCAGTTTTTGTTTCTTTTTTTTAGAATTACCCACGTCAAAATAGTGACTTTTTCAAAGTTTTATCGTTCATGTCACCTAAAGAGAACATACCTACAGTATCTTCCGAAATTGTCAAGTAACCTTTCGGTTCTACAGTTTTACTGGAAAAGATATACATAACTTTTACGATAGCAACAACGAGGGGGGAAACGCTCACGCGTGCATTGTCCCTTTAGGCAATCCTAGTGGCCCAGCTTCCTTTATGCATTATGCATTACCAGTTGCTAGTTTTAGCCACCCCGATCGACCGGTATACGGGTGTGCTGCCAAGAAGTTTTCGACAACTTGAGCACTTAAAAAACAGCGCACGAGTACTTCAGCTCGCAAAAGCGGAGCCCTCGCGTTCGTAAGTTTGCGGCCAGCCAGCCAGCAAGCCAGCCTTTGAAAAGCGGCACAACATCGCATCGGCCGGTCGAAGCACGTGGCTCGTGGCGCACACTGCTGCTGATTGCTGCGCGCTGGTTGATGTGGCGGAGAAAGAAGATTTTTCGCGAGCGGATCGAGTTGATGCTGCACCAAAACAAAACACGCTGTTGGCTTTTAGGATGCCCCTTCTTCTACTGTTTAGTATATAAGTATCGCCGATTGATGGATCCTAAACTTCATTCACGACAATTGTTCGATCGAGCTAAGATCGGGCGAGGGTTTAACGGATCGTTTGCTATCAGATTCTGATTCTAGTTTTAGCGTAAATATCAAGAATAGAAATCCCGCGAAGGTGCTAGAATTCAAAGCCTGCCAAAGTTTAGTGCGCGTCGAGTTGAAGAACGTTATCGCCAAAAAGTTTGCCCGATAAGTGAAGACTTCCTTCTTGTGCGGATTATAATTGCAGCTAATTGACGTTTGCGCATCCTCTGCGCTAGATAATTACGGTGAGTGTTGGCGTTCAGTTCGTTCAGTAAAAATGCCATTAGGTGCCAGTTCGTGGGATGAGGGCATTCGACACAAAAAGTGACTGTAAGCTGGAGCATCACTTTCGGAAGGTGTTGGCCAATCAGAAAGGTCAGAAACGGACGGACCCAGTAAAATAAATGATGTTGATGTTCGCATCCTTTGCACTCACTGTGATTCAAGTTGAAATCTTACTATCTTGCCATGTTCGTTTGAGTGTCTGAAATGTGAATTGATTGGAAATTGTTGTTGATAAATGGAATATGAATTTAGTGCTTTGAATGTACCAAATGGTAAACTGTAGAAAGGTGACCGGCTTGTGAAAAATCGAAATAGTACGTTATATAAGCTGTATTGTCAAATGAATTGCAATTGTAATAAAGAGAGTTTTCGGATGATTCTCAGTGACTCCTACCAATTGTGTTCGGTCATCACAACGTAATTTATAGGTAAAAGAATTAATTTATTCCGCGAAGCGAATGCTTTCATGCGATGCGTACCAGTTTCCACTAAATCGCATTGCTGAAAAAATAGCTCAACATATTATACTAACAGCTGACATTTGAGCGGTGTTTAGATTGATGGCCTAAACTTTAAATTGAAAAAATTGGAAATAAAATTAGTTACAACAGTGCCAACAATTATTTTACGAATGTCAGAATTCTTTTCACGATTGATTCGCTTCTTCAAGAATCCTTTGGAACACTTTTCGTGGTTACCAACAGGGGCATCAAAGTGGGTCAAACTTAGATGAGGGACAGTGGAATAGTTAGAGCATTTCCCTATTGGGTCAAGTGGAGGCGCAGTTAGAGGATTTGTAGCTCATGATAGATCACGACTGGGCCCTGACATTATAAAGATTAAATCAATCGGCAAGATCCAGGTGAAATTCTTGCCATAAGGACGGCGTTAGCAAAAAAGCAGTTAGCAAGTTTATATTATATAACTACTTAAAATATGATTGATGCTTTTTAGATTGTTAATTGGCACTATTTTGAAAATTTTTTGGAAACCAAGTTTATGATTTTTTAGCATTAATGTAATTACAATTTTCAATGCAAATTTGCAGTTATCTTATTCTGAGTTTGATTACAAAACTCTTATTATCTGTGTTAAAGTAGGTAGGAGAGCAAAATGGGTCGAATTTTCTAAATTTCATGAAATTTTGTCCGTCAGTGTAGTTAATGGATTTATGAACGAAAACAATATTCAAAAACCTTTGAGGTTTTATATGTCACGAGAAAACTACAAATGATATTTTCCAATTTTGTCGGAAACTGCTTGTATGTACGCATGCAAATTTTCTTTGCAATCGAGGAAAAATATCCGGAGAAAATGCATTTTCAAAAATGCAAAATACCTATTGTGTGTTGTTCTAGTAATACCTACAGTATATAATATAACATTAAAGTGAATATGTATGGTCGAGTAAAAAAATTGAGCGCATTTTTTACATAATTGTGTGGAAAAATATAAAAATAAAATGCAAAGCCTTTGTGCCTTTCATAATTTGACCGGAAATGTTAGTAGGTGAGAAACCATCAATGCATTTTGATGTGAGCTCAATTGACTGAAGTTTTTGGAGCCCAATATTCATTGGCAGCAGATGGCATTACCAGAAACGAAAACATAAAACTAAAAACTGCAAAAAAGTGGGATTTATTGGGATCAGTTTCGACCTCGCGTTCTTCGCGAACCGCAGGTTTCTAGCACAAATGTGAAACGGTTTGGCGGCTTCAAAATTAAAACAGTTCTCTTTTTTCTACCTAATGATCTTCGAGATTTATGTTTTGTCGCATCACGTTTTCTGCTTCGACTGTTACATAAAATCATCATCGCCACCGGTTGACCACCAGGCCAGACTTGATCCAAGCGCGATCTTCTTGAGGTCTGGATGAGCAGATGATGGTTTCGTCGACTGTGATCTATCTCTCCCGCTGCGAAAGGTGGGCTAAGCAAACTGAACCACCAGTTGTGCGTGAAATACTCCGGTGGAAAATCGTACTGTTGGACAAACTATCCTTCGGGTCAATATGAATCCGACCGACCGCCGCTGGTTAGTTCATCTGGTGTGAGAGAGCTTAAGAAGTTGCAAAAATACGAACGCATCGGCTGCGACTTTCCATCTCGAATTATGTCACACTGTGCGATATGTTGTCGAGTTCGGGGATGACCTTTCGCCATTCGGCTCAATATGGATGGATGGCAGCATTACGTGTGAGACGGTACGACTCGAACCCCATCTTCTAGGATGAGTCGAACGGCATACATATTCCAGTTACCCTGCGTGGTCGCAGTTGATGTAAACGAGTGTGGTTATGTTTTTGTTGACTATTTTCGGAAACATAGGAAAGCGGTGAGGTTCTCTGAATGAGAATACTTCGTCACATTGTTGCAATGCTAAAAGTGCGAAATAGAATAATGGGTAAAAAGCGGTAAACCAACTTTGCTTGGTTCAGTGGTTTCAGATGTCTGCACGCTAGAGAATGGTTGAAATGTCACGTTTTATCGCATTTGCTTAAAAACTCTGTTAAGTTCTAAACCCTTACTGAAGAACATAAATCATAGTTTATGGTGCAAGCTATGCTTCAAATCACTGCGAATAAGTATATAAACTTGAACTTTGTAACTGTAAATATGTTATGGGTTGCGGTAAAGTCAACGTACTCTGATCTGAACTAAAAAAATGGATGTAAAGTTAAACAAAGAGAAAAAGCCTTAAATTAATTTGGTTCTACCTTTGTATAAAATATAGACTTTTGTATAAAGTCGCGTGTAGGGCGCTATGTCTCTACATATTAGCGTTGATAGGAGGAAATGCTTATCAACATAGGGACTATATTGGCTCGTTTCGTTATCCCTGATTTTTATTTTCAGGTATATGTAATAAGTTCAAGTTGTCACGTAGTTTTCGAGCCGTAAATCTCGCATGTGCATAGTATTTTTCGATATAAATTAAATTATGGCACCATTAGCATTATGTTAAATTTGTTAAAAAGGTATTGTTTACATCTTAATTTTCGTAATTACTGGCTTTACAAGAAAATTTTCGAATATCCAGGTTAATCTCATATAACTGGTGCTTACATACTTACATTATCCATCTAGCTCCCCCATCTACTAACAACAATTCCTTTCCCGAAATACTTGTGAAGATGCAGAGGATTCCCTGTCATAAAATTGAACAGAGAGTGATAACTGTACTTCTTTATTTTAGAGGCTTTTAGCCTGCGCGCAGCTCAAACGAAATCAATATCAATAGTAGCAAAACAAGGAGAAGTTAAACAGAACTGACTCAATAGGTTCTATTTAATTTTTTGGTTCACTTATTTTTCCAGTGCCTCTGTGGTTCAAAGGTACATTAGTGCCAGCGAGCCACATGCCCTGGCGGGTGTTGTGGGTTGGAATCCGGTTATAATCTCTGATTATAATGGTTCGACCCATGCACCTTCTGGACTAAAGGTAGGAGTCACAACGACTACTTTGTTAAGCGTAGCACAGTGCTTGTGCTTCTTTATATACAACAATCAAATATATTTTATATTGATGCAATAACTCAATATCTTTACATTCATCTATAAATCATGTGGAGTAATAGTGTTATGCAAAACAAATTCTTTGATTTCTGATTAGGTGCCGAATCGCACTTTTACCCCGCTAGTGGGGCCAAAGTACGAATACCGCGAGGCAAAAGTGCGATGCTTGAATCCTTGAAATTAGTACAGCAGTAGCTAACAAAACCATAATATCTTCAATCTGCGATATATTTCGGTAATGAATATTCCCAATTTGCACCTTTCCTATTTTCCGCTGGCGTACTGCAGCCTCCGTCAGATCGAAACTTTATCAAATGTTTTTTTTTTGTTACACCAGCAGATAGACACTGTTTTCCTTCGGTCAGTATCTGTAGAGCACACAATTTTCTGCAGATATTCCATTTCTAGTATCTATACATTTTTGCCTCGTCCATGAATCGCACTTTTGCCCCGTACGTGAATCGCACCTTTGCCCCGCTAGGCGCTTGACGAAGTTTAATCACATTATGAAAAATCGAAATATATTTTGTATATTCTTCTTACCGCATTTTCAAAAGGGATATGTAAGTGTTATAAAACGCTGCTGTAATTTTTCAACATGTAACATCTACCTGTTGATATCGTATTTGCCGTATAATGAAATATTACATCAAAACCACTCTAAAATTACATTTACATATAACTCAGCATCGTAAACAATAAATGTTTACGATGGATTCAAGCTCCCATCCATGCCAATTACGCGGAATCTGCACCGATAATCAGCGAATCGCAGTTTTGCCCCTCCTTTTATAGTGGCATAAGGATAACCTAAACATTTTTGACGGTCATACGTATTGACAAGAAGAATGAGTCATACGTAACTCTTATAGCTTTTTAATAAATTCGAATAGAACTATTGGTAAAACTAAATTACAGATCTTATTGGGGTTGCTTATATTACTGCAATAAAAGTAGTTTACTATGAAATGTCCCAGTGTTATGCTAACCATTCAATTCGTGCATCCAAAATGTATGTTATTCAGACGGCTTGCACTTCTTCCTGCAATAGGCAGCATTTATTTAAATATGAACGCTGGAAAACAGCGGCGTGTTTTATATGCCAAAAACACCTTCTTTTATTTTTCTGGCTCATAAACCGACTAACTATACTTAATGAATATTTTTACTCATTGTTCGGACAAAACAAATAATAAAATAGCAGTAAAAACCGCAGTAAAACATTATTTTCTGTAATGTTTGTTACTGAATACCAGTTGTTTTGATGCAAGCCCAGAATCCACATATGTGTTAGTGTGCAAAGCCCTATACATAATTGATCTTGTTGCGACTGTTTGTTAAAGTACAATAAAACTTAACAGTCGCAATGTTTCTATTATGTAATAACGATGAATGTACGCACGAAGTGTTATAGTTCTTATGGAATGGAAAGACTCTAACCAAGCAGATCTATTTCAGTTATCATGAAGTGTTACTATCACCCCATCGACATCTCTATAACGAGCTGCGTTGAACGTCAGCGACAGGATGTCCTGGGCTCAAAATTTGACAGCGGGCCCAAATCAGACTGCTGGCAGTTGAGTGAAACGCAGTGCTGACATGCAATCTCATTTTCGCACACACGAGATGTTGGCAGCGAAAACATGGTTGCCTGCCGATGGGGTGGTTGCTATAGTTAGGGGCCGTGCACTAATTACGTAAGGCATAATGGGGGGAGGGAGTGTTCCGCGAAGTCTTACAAAATCTTATTTGGGGGGGAGGGGGGTTTAATCATTTCTTACGTAAGATTTTCACACACGAAAAATTATGAAAAATTCACATTTTTAATAGTAACCCATATTACTTGTTACTAAAAATTTCAAAGAGATAAGTTTTGAAGTGTCGAAATCCTTCATACTGCAAGGAAACGCATAGCAACCTGCTGAGTATTCTAGCCTTGCCCATTCAGGGAAACAACAGTTGGGCTACTTGTTCTTGAGCCATCTGACGTCATCGGTTTATGCTATCCAGCTTTCCACGAGCGAGGAGGGTGGCTGATGGGTGCAGCTTTCTGAAGGGCGCAGCTCGGTTTTGACATTCAGTGCAGGAGCGGTTGCTGCGGTTGCTGTGAGGGCGACTACGGTTGTTTGCTGGTTGAGTGGACAAATGTGGGCATTGTTTGGCTTTCGCGGACCAGCTGAGGAGGAGTTTAGTTGTACGGAAGCGCAGTTTTGTAACTATTCTTTGCTGAAATGTTGTCACGTTGACCCAATGCAAAGACTATTTCACAAAATAATAGCTAAGAAACCACAAAAATTCGATTCTCTTCAACTGGGTTCCTCTTCGGCTGGTCTGCGAAAACTAAACAATGTTTACCAATCACCAAGCGGCCGTGGTGGCTTCCATGGTGACCGCAGTGGCCGCTCCTGCGCTGAATGTCGTGAACTAGCTGCGCCCTTCAGAGAGTTGTGCCCATCAGCCGCCATTGTCGCTCGTGGAAAGCTGGATTATTCCAACATATTTCGTTGCAATTGCTTATCTCAATCCCGCAAGGCAGCCGCAAAATCCCTTATGCTATCACGAGAAACATTTTTGTTTAAAAGTAGCTTATTCAACTAGTGCAGCGGTTCCCAAATGGGGGTTCGCGAACCCCCAGGGGTTCGCCAAAACTTTAATTCGCTGCAGAACAGTATAGGGAAATCCGTCAGGGGGTACGCGAACCGAAAAAAGGTTGGGAACCGCTGAACTAGTGTATAGCTGTACTAGTGCTAAGCTGCTATACAACAAAAATGTTTCTTGGGATGTATTGTTCTTCTGTTCCTAAAGATCTTGAATGCCGCATGTGACCAGAGTGGGGTCAGTATTTTGCTTCAAAGGAAACCGCGGGTGATCATTACAGATCTGTACATTAGACGCAACGGAGTGCCAATTCCAACATAAGACCATGTCGCGTGTCATCTAGAAAAGGCAAAGAAGTTCTTTGTACGCTACTTGACGAGGACACGTGTTTAGACGATTTAGAGTGGATCAATGTGAATTAAGTGAACGCTAGTGAGTTTTTGAGCATACACCAACATTTATTGACAACCTCAATGCTGAAATATGATCTGTTCGTGAGTGGGCCATAAAGGGATTTACAACAGATAAAGGATATTTTTTTAAAATTTTTTTTGAGCTTTGGTTTTTATAAACTTGTTTAAACTTTGTTAACTGTTTCAATATTCTTTCAATGTCTAACTTTTTAAATAAAAGTTGAGTTTTGATGTTTCAAAAAATCGTACTAAGATTTTTTTATGGGGGGAGGGGGGATTGGTCAAAATCTTACAAAATCTTATATAGGGGGGAGGGGGGGGGTTTCAAAAATGAGGAAAAAGCCCTTACGTAATTATTGCACGGCCCCTTAGTAGAGTAGTAGTAGTAGTTAGTTAGAACATAGATAACTATATGCACCTTTTCGCAGAACTGCCCACGAAAAAAAACAACAATCACATATCAGCAACACTATGAAATTCTCAAGAGTGATGTATGAAGAATGATATACTGACGTCATGCTTTTTTGGATACACGGTTTGACAGTTCTTTTGGATACAAAGAAATTATCTTCGCTCATCTAATGTTTACTCTACCATCTGTAAGAGTTACTAGATTTATTAATGAAAACAGTTTATATGTCACGAAATAAAATCATCAAGTCAATAAATTCAGTAAAATAAAGTAAGGTAATTTGCCAATTGTTGCACACCACCTAATTGTAGCACACTTTGTAGTGTTTGCACCTTTTCTCGACGGTTTATTACGTTAAATGTAATTTGACAACAATGTCATCAAATGTTACGTTTTTTTCCTGTAAATCACTGTGATTTTTAAGCGTAATAATAAATTTTGTTACGTGTGTCTCAGTTCCGCCTTCATCAAACGATTTTCTTGTCAAAATTATTAAGAAAGTTGATTTACAAAATAAGCTATTTTAATTACAGTTTTGCGAATTTGACGATCTTGTAAAATTACAATAATTCCGAAGTGTAAAAAGTGAAAAAGTTTTTTTGTAAGATTTAGTCACTGAATTCAGTATGCGTGTTTTAAATACACGATTGAAACTCACCATAATGTGAAAAGGCTTGGTGCCGCGGGCCGAAATGTGCAGAGATAAAGATGGAGGTATCTTGAGTGACGACCGTGCGGTGATTGAAAGCTGGAAGCAGCACTACGATGAACACCTGAAAGGCGTACAAGCGGAAGCCCATGATAGCGGAAGAAGTGACCACATTCATTGGTGTAGCAAGCAATGAAGATGTGTCACCCCCATCGATAAGGGAAGTTAAAGAAGTCATCCAGCGGCTGAAGAACAACAAAGCAGCGGGAAAGGATGGTATTGGAGCGGAACTTTTTAAAATGGGCCCGGACAAGTTGGCCGGCTGTCTGCATCAACTGATTGTCAAGATTTGGGATACGGAACGACCACTGGAGGAGTGGAAAGACGGGGTTATCTACCCTATCTCCAAGAAAGGTGATAAGCTGGATTGTGAGAACTATCGAGCAATCACTATCCTGAATGCCGCCAACAAAGTGCTGTCCCAGTCATCTTTCATCGACTATCGCCTATAGCCAATAGATTTGTAGAAAGTTATCAGTCTGGCTTCATGGAAGATCGGTCTACAACGGACCAAATCTTCACCATGCGGCAGATCCTCCAGAAGTGCCGCGAACTCCGAGTCCTCACGCACCACCTGTTCATCGATTTCAAAACCGTATATGATATCGTTAACCGACAAGAGCTATGACAAATTTTGAACGAAAACGGCTTTTCGGGTAAACTTACTAGACTTATCATGGCTACGATGGATGGGATCCAGCGCTGTGTTAGAATCTCGGGTGGATTGTCGGACCCATTCGAATCTCGCAAGGGACTTCGACAAGGAGATGGTTTTTCCTGCCTGCTATTCAACATTGCACTTGAAAGTGTTATAATACGAGCGGCGATTGAAATGCGTGGTACGATTTTCAATAAATCCAGTCAGTTTATCTGCTTTGCTGACGACGTGGATGCTGTCGGCTGAACATTTGAAGCGGTGGAAGATCAGTACACCAGACTAAAACGCGAAACAGAGAAGATTGGATTGAAGATAAATACGTCCAAAACGAAGTATATGCTGGCAGGCGGGACCGAGCGCGACAGGGCCCGCTTGGGCAGTACCGTGGTAATCGATAGGGATGAGTTCGAGGTAGTCGACGAGTTTGTATACCTTGGCTCACTGGCAACAGAGGACAACAATACCGGCCTTGAGATTAAAAGACGTATTATCAGCTGAAGTTGGGCCTACTACGGACTCCACAAACACTTGCGGTCGAACAATTTGAGGCCCCGTACAAAGTGCACACTGTACAAAAAGCTAATTAGACCGGTTGTCCTCTACGAATACGAAACGTGGACACTGATAGAAGAGAACCTACGAGCACTCGGAGTTTACGAATGGCGAGTAAGAACCATCTTTGGCGGAGTGCAAGAGAACGGTGTATGGAGGCGAAGAATGAACCACGAGCTCGCGCGTCTCTACGGCGAACCAAGTATTCAGAAAGTGGTTAACCCTCTAACGGGTAAGGCCGTCTGTAGACGGCCTTCGCTTTTGGAGCTCCAGAGCCACATACGAAATTTATTTTGATTCGACAATATGCAAAATGTGTTCAGAACAGATTTCTTGACATTTTGATATTAATATTACAACATTCTGACTATGCATTCAAAAGTTATCATTTTTCAAAAACAAAAATTCCAAAAAATTTCGAAAATAATTAATGCGCGAATATTTCCTTTTTTACTTTTGATGAAAAAGCACATCTAGAACAAAATGATTGACCTTAAAATTTTTCTATGAGTAAATTTCATGCTTTATATCAATTTTGTAATGTATTTGAATTGAAAAAATATTTTGGTAGAGCGTTAGACATGAAAAACGAAAAAGAGAAATTGGACTTTTTCTAACCTGGCGCTCCTGCAGATAATTATATTTGCATGAAAATCAGAACTTAAGGTTCTTTTGAGTGTACTTTCATGATAAAACAGTCATTAGCTTGTTTGCATCGTTTTTACGATGTTGCCCGTTAGAGAGTTAAAGCTGGACGGATATGTCGGGTAGGACATGTTGCTAGAATGCCGGACACCTATCGTGCAAAAATGGGTTTCGCATCAAATCCGGTAGGAACAAGACGAAGAGGGGCACAGCAAGCGAGGTGGCAAGACCAGGTGGAGCGAGATCTGGCGAGCACTGGGTGCCCGCGGAACTGGAGACCACCTAACAAACATTTTATTTGAAGAGCAGTTTATTCAACCACTATACAGCCAATATCTAGTAAACAAGCGCTTGATAAGCTATTATACAAAAAAAAATTATGGAGAAATTATATTGCGCAGGCCTTGTTGTACGACGTTAGGCCAATTAAGTAAGTAAATAAGTAATACTCTTAAGTTCATTATTGGTTGCTTTTTACCATGCTAGAAGATTCCCGGGTTGAACCACTTAAAATTATATTCGAGTCCAACCATTCCACCTGGGCCCCTATGATTCGCCGATATTATGTATATTCCTTGAATTACAGAAGGAAAAAGAGTGTTGCTTTAACGACCCTCTCTTTACCTAATATTACGCTCTTTTCCCTTCACGTCTTGTTCGCCCCTAGGAATACTATAAAACACCTTCGTTTCTTTACCGTCTGCTTCGTCCATTGAAAAGAGTAACGTAATAAAAATGTATGAAAAGTAATTTAATTGCTAAACACTAAATAGATTTTGTATACAATTTTGCACAAAAAACTTTCAACAACTTACTATCGCATGATTAACCGTTTTCGAGATAGTCCAAGTGTTGGCGAATGTTGTTCAGTGTTAGCGTTCGTTTTATACCAATCGACATAAAAAAGGCGATAAAGCTCAAATTCTGAAACTATTAGTCTCAGACCTATCACAAAAGACGATCATTAAGACTGTGGCAGTGGTCTTTTACCCTAATGCCCGTAACTGGCATACAAAAAACCGGAATTAATCCACCTAGCGGTGTGACCTAGCCTTTCTACTGCCACAATAATTATTTCTTTAATTTCTCAGGAACATTCATAATAAACTTGACTATATTTTCCGTTCCTTATTCCTCAAACTCCTTATTTACCAGTGAAATACACAAGAACATACTGCGTGCAATAATTACATTTTCCTTCCTAGAGTGCATACATATTTGTAAGCATCATTTAATTTACTTTATCAACACCTTATTTAGCTTAATAATGTTTACGTGATTTATTGAATTGATTTATAGAAATTAACCTACTAACGGGTTTACAGACGGCCTTAACTTTTGGGCGTAGGAGCCACTTACGAAGCTTGTTTTGACTTTACGATTTGAGAAGTGTGTTCATAATAGATTTCTTGATTTTAATACCATGCGTTCAAGAGTTAGCATCTTTCAAAAAAAGAGAATTCAGAAAAATAATTGATTTTACACGTTTCAACGGTTTAATATATGGTGCTTAAGTGTTAAAGTTTGAATAACTTTTGAATGGATCGTCCGATTTTCAATAACTTGGTTTCGTTTGATAGATATCAACAGCAATTTTTAAATAATAATAAATTGTAGGATATACCTCATTGAATTTAATTATATGTTACAAAAATATGTTTTAAATACTTTTTTCCACATTTCTTTATGTAACTTTCAAACCACATGCCCAATTATCTCGAAATTTGAAAGTTAAGGGTTTGAAAGGTTCCCCTTTCATATGCAATTAATTTTTTTTCAAATCGTTAAGGGACCTATGAGAAAATGAAGTCTCATATTTTTCTTATTGTTATTTATAACTTTTGAACTAAAAGTCCGATCAATATGAAATTCAATAGCGACCTATGGGAGACAACTAGACCTTTCATTTGACACTAAGACCATCAAAATGGGTCCAGCCATCTCTGAGAAAAGTGAGTGAGATTAAAAGCGTTACATACACACACATACATACATACACACACACACACACACACACACACACACACACACACACACACACACACACACACACACACACACACACACACACACACACACACACACACACACACACACACACACACACACACACACACACACACACACACACACACACACACACACACACACACACACACACACACACACACACACACACACACACACACACACACACACACACACACACACACACACACACACACACACACACACACACACACACACACACACACACACACACACACACACACACACACACACACACACACACACACACACACACACAGAAAATGCTCAGTTTTCGAAACTGAGTCGAATGGTATATGACATTCGGCCCGCAGGATCTTCTTTCGATTTTCGGTTTTCCGAGTGATTTCTATACCTTTATACTACATTTTCATATAGTAGAAAGGCAAAAAAGTTAGTCTCAACCATTCTGATTCCTCAATGTCGTCCCATTATTCTTCTTGATAACATTTGATTTATTTAGGAATAAAAAACTAGTATTTTCCGAGAATTATGTGCAGTTAGATTTATGCGCTGCTCACGATCACATGAAATAGCAAATGGAAGTACAATAAATAGAGCAAAACAAATGGCTAGTCGGAGTTGTCCTCAGTTTTGACTAAGTACTTTTTATTGCTCAAATTATGGTTTCTGTTCTGGGTTGCTGGCACTTATCTTTTCGGTTTCTTCGGAGATGCATTAGATTTTCTAACATCGATGCATTGTGAAGGGGATCATTGTTACTAACTAGAATCTGCAATTACATTCGCCATTCAGTCTATTAATGTCATAATTCCAGCGCCGTAAAACCCGCTGACGCTAGCGATGCAATTGATCTAGCTTTATCCCTCCCCCCTCTCAGCGCACCCCAGATTGCAGTCTGTATTGCTTCATATTTTTATTTCAAATGAACCTAATAAAATAAATTGCAACATGTATCATAAATCTGCTTTTGTTTGGTTTAGTTGTTTTGTGTAAACAGTGACTATAATATTTAGAATGATATCTTTCGATTGTTTTTCAGCTAGCTTATAACTAAGTTTTGGTCTATGTTAAGAAAAAATGAAGTCATTAACTTTTCGTCGGAGAGCCCAATTTCAGATGCAGTTTTTGGGCCCAAAACAAGAGGTTTTTAGAAATGCATTCACTAAATTGTTCTTGCCGATCTGAACACAGAGAATATATTTTCATGAACAAAATATTTGTTTCAAATAAAAAAAACTGCTTTTAAAATTTAATGAATCAATGACAACTTATTTCTTTTTAAGGCAAAACAAATAAGCTTAGCTTTCCACCTGGTAAGATCGTCTCTACAGGGTCATTATTGTTAGGGCATCAGAGTCATATGTATAGACTTTTTTGTTTAGGGATGTAGAATATATGCTGCCGTTTCGGGAGAACCATTATCTGATTAGGCATTCGAAAGGCCCAAATAGAAAACATCAAGAAATTGCATCGAAAACTATTTTTCCAAACTTTCGACATAGCAATTTTCATTTACACATTTTACTGTTAGCAGTTTATGAGTTATGTAATTTGTAATGCGGGGCTTGTTTTGTCACTATTTTTAGATTTTTTGACATTAAGAGATCATCACCTCTATAATAATAACAGCACAATTTTTAATTCACAATAAAAAGTCTGCTATATTTTCATATAGAACGAAAACAAAATTTCAGTCAGATTATATAGATATTCATCACAAAGCAACCGCAAATTTTGGGCTTTATTACACGTTTGTTGGTAGTTTTGAATGCAGGTTTTTAGTCACATTTAGACATTTCATCAGGCGAAACACTTTTTCCAGTATGCTAAATATATCAGTTTTCTAAAAATAATAAAAAATTGCGGTCCTCAAAAAGTTTAAATCATAAATATGAAAATGCTATTAATAATCTATTATTTCTTTTTCCTTCAAGCAACAATACACGATAAAACTTGCTAATCGAGGGCATACTCTTGCATCAGCTTCGATTTACCTGAAAGTAATCAATCTTTCCCGTAATCAGTACTAATTCTTGCACCTTTTCGAACGTTTGCTTCATCTAGTGTTTTGGTTTTGCCAAACGATGATCTTAATGGCTTAAGTATCGTCATCATCTGGGCTGGGTGTGAATTGCACGAACTGAAATTCGTGCAGCAGCGGCTGCGTATTTCTCCCGGCGGCGCAGTCTTAATGAGATGCAATGCAAAACGTTTGTCGAGTGTTCAAGCGGTGCGGCGCATCGACAGGTAAAATCGTTTGATGGCACTCTTGTTGTCGTTAATGGTCGGCATAATTTGATGTGCAGCGGCACGTTGATGAGGGATTAGTTTAGCTTTACAGCAAATGCAAAATATGATGAACTGGCTCAATACTTGTTTCCGAAGATTTAAGATTAAGATTTTAGAGATTTAGGATCAAAATCGGATGAAATTCCATTCTGTATGGCTTACCTAATGAACGAGGAAACCGTCTTAAGCCGGATTGTACCCGTGTACCATTTGTAATCTATAGCTTTCATTCCTAAATTTTGCAGACACCCAACTGCAACCACTGGTTTCGGTTACGACCAGATAACGATGATCATTAACCTTTACGTCCCCGACATCAAAAATGAAGGTACTTTCAGTTACACTTTTGGCTCTATCTCCACGAATTTTCAATCGATTTTTATGAAACTAGTCTTAAAAGAACCACATTAGATTGGCCTTTCATGAAAATATATGCAGGTAAACTATGGTTCCATTTTCCCGGAGATATTCCAGATCGCGGTGGGATTTTTTTTGACGTCATAAGTAACAGATGAAATAAAATTAGAAATCTGTTTAATTGACAGCGCAAAAGTTATCCATTTTATTTGTAGTCACTAATAATGACTTGTACACTATCCTGTAGAGCGCTGGCTTACGCCTCACTCTCCGGAACATCCGTTGTCGGTTCTACCGGAACTCAAAAGTGGTCATTCAGTATTCTCTTCGAAAATATGGCAAATGGGGTATCAAATCACAGGATTTTTCAACACGAGCTCGTTAGTGGACATTTGGATGTATTTTGAGTCGATCTGGACATTCCGGAACATTCGGCATTGGTTCTACCGGGCCTCAAAAATGGCCATTTGTAATGCTCTTCGAAAACATGGCAAATGGGGTATCAAATCACAGGATTTTTCAACTCGAGCGCTTTAGTGGACATTTGGATGTATTTTGAGTCGATCTGGACATTTCGGAACATCCGGCATCGGTTCTACCAAACTTCAAAAGTGGCCATTTTGAATTCTCTTCAAAAACATGGCAAATGGGGTATCAAATCACAGGATTTTTCAACACGAACTCTTTAGTACATATTTGAATGTATTTTGAGTCGATCTGGGCATTCCGGAACATCCGGCATCGGTTCTACCGGAACTCAAAAGTGGCTATTTGGAATTCTCTTCGAAAACATAGCAAATGGGGTATCAAATCATAGGATTTTTCAACGCGAGCTTTTTAGTGGGTATTTGGATGTTTTTTGAGTAGATCTGGGCATTTCGGAACATCCGGCATCGGTTCTACCGGACCTCAAAAGTGGCCATTTGGAATTCTCTTCGAAAATATGGTAAATGGGGTATCAGATAACAGGATTTTTCAACACGAGCTCTTTATTGCAAATTTTGATGTATTTTGAGTCGATCTGGACATTTCGAAACATCCGGCATCGGTTCTACCGGAACTCAAAAGTGGTCATTTGGAATTTTTGTCGAAAATATGGCAAATGGGGTGTGAAAATGTCCAAATCGGCTCAAATTACATCCAAATGCCCACTAAAGTGGTCGAGTTGAAAAATCCCGTGATTTGATATCCCATTTGCCATATTTTCGAATAGAATTCCAAATGACCACTTTTGAGTTCCGGTAGAACCGATGCCGGATGTTCCGGAATGCCCAGATCGACTCAAAATACATTCAAATATGCACTAAAGAGTTCGTGTTGAAAAATCCTGTGATTTGATACCCCATTTGCCATGTTTTTGAAGAGAATTACAAATGGCCACTTTTGAGTTCCGGTAGAACCGATGCCGGATGTTCCGAAATGTCCAGATCGACTCAAAATACATCCAAATGTCCACTAACGAGCTCGTGTTGAAAAATCCTGTGATTTGATACCCCATTTGCCATATTTTCGAAGAGAATACTGGATGACCACTTTTGAGTTCCGGTAGAACCGACAACGGATGTTCCGGAGAGTGAGGCGTAAGCCAGCGCTCTACAGGATAGTGTACAAGTCATTATTAGTGACTACAAATAAAATGGATAACTTTTGCGCTGTCAATTAAACAGATTTCTAATTTTATTTCATCTGTTACTTATGACGTCAAAAAAAATCCCACCGCGATCTGGAATATCTCCGGGAAAATGGAACCATAATTTACCTGCATATATTTTCATTAAAGGCCAATCTAATGTGGTTCTTTTAAGACTAGTTTCATAAAAATCGATTGAAAATTAGTGGAGATAGAGCCAAAAGTGTAACTGAAAGTACCTTCATTTTTGATGTCGGGGACGTAAAGGTTAATTGAAGCCCGCACAGAGCCACACTATACTTTCTTATTCGCACAGTGAAGGGGATCATCAGAAGGTGACTATTACGATCAGACTTTCATGGGAAAACCATCGTCAATTGTGCCAGACAGTAGCTACTGCTGTGCTGTGACCTCAGACGGCAACGATGGTCATCTATGCAATGGTTTTCTATCCAGTTTAAGAGGTTAAAGTTCTCGTTTGATAATTTGTGCTTTGTTGCTTCTCGATCTAATTTCAGATGTTGAAGCTGCTAATAACGGCCTGCCTGGTGACGCACGGTATTTGTCGGCCAGATGTTTCTCACATTTTGAAGCAGAACAGAACGAATAAGGCCATCCATTCGCCTAACTACCAGAATCAACCAAAAATCCCTTCTGACAGCAAAGTGGCACAACGGAATGCGTTTGATGCTTATGATTATTTCTCTATATTTAACAAATCGGTGACCAATAATGTTGGTACAGCTTCACCGTTCATACATAAATCGGTAAGTGGTCGAAATGATTGGAGCAGAGGGTTTTTAAATGCGGTGAAACCGTCCCCTTTCAAACGAAATGTAGCACAAGATGGCTATACGTATGAAAAACCCGCGGTTCCCTTACCCATCAAACCAGGTGGGCCGCTAGATTTCCCGATTAATCCGGATGCCAACTTGATAAAGCCCATATCTACCCATGCGCCGGAATATCTACCACCTGTGCAACAAGGTCCATCAGCTAGCACACAAGATGGTTCTTCAATAAGGACCAGCACACAGGCTCCAGTGACTCATACACAGTCAGTGGATACTAGCTACGATTCAAGTTCCCAGCCTTCAAGTGCAGGGATGCCAATAACCGGTACGATAGACGGTAATGCCCAATCCACTTATGGTATTGAACAACACGAATCTGAACAATTTACAACTACTACTCCGAGCTATAAACCACAGCAAACAACAACAACAAACGTAAATATTGGCTCACAAGATGCGCAAAACAATATTGGATACCAGCCATCTCATGATTCAGAGACTACCACGGAAAATGTATTCACTGGGTATACTCGAGGACCAGCAGCTCCAAGTACAAACACATATACGCAAAGTTCCATAAGTGACTATTCACAGCAAACCACTTCAACTCCAAATGTCGTATCACCTTATGCAGAGAGTACTCCATCGTCTTTAGCATCAACCGAATCGTCTCTCAGTATCGATGGAAGTCCTCAAAGTACTCCATCAACCAGCATTGACGAGCAGGGCTATAACTATAATAAACCAATTATACCACCAAACCTAGATGATGTCGTCGGAGAACCGGTAGATATAAACGAACTTGCAACAACCACGCCAAGTACCACGACAACAACAAAGTTCAATGGTTATTTTATACCACCTAAACCGTTACCGGGATTGGTAGTTCCAGGTACGCCAGGTACAAGTTCCGAGCAAACCCCTATAGAAAACACTGCAACCGTGAAACCCCAAATAGAAATAACGATTGCTATTACAGCTGGCCCGTCCGGTTCCACCACTGCACCAGAATATTTACCACCAGGTGATTCATCGGAAACCAACGCACCTCATGAGTCTACCGAAGCATCAGCAACAAACTTGCCAAGTTCTGAACCTAATATCCCCTTCTCCGGATATCCAAGCTATAGCCCAACGATCACGGATAATAATGATATGACAACAAACTCGGCTTTTTATACTACTTTCCAAAGTACTTCCACAGAATCATACTCACGGCCTGATGATGGCTCGACAGCTATTGATGGATACTCGCCAGCTGGAAGTTCATCAACCGTCTACACACAAACGTCCGTTGGACCAGATTTTTCAACAACAATCCAAATCTCCGGCTCAACTGGTTATGAGCCATCGGAATATTCTACCCCTGGACAATCTTCCAGTTATGGGCCGTACGGAGAAACCACCGTCAGGGAGTTTTCTTCTCCTTCGCTATCAACTCAACCAAACAATGAACCACAATACTCAACATCACCATCAGCAACCGAACAATCATCCTTTTCGACTGGCGCTCCTGAGTACCTTCCACCGGATGCAGGCAGCGGCACTGCAGGCTACTATTATCCGCCAGCGAACAACTTCTCTGCAGCGTCGGAAAACAATGCTCCTAACTATCAACCTCAGCGTACGGATCAGCCACCAACCAACACATCCAATCAACCAATTTCTGAATCCCCAGTAGAAGCCATGACTATCATTTCCGAAATTAATAACCTGGTGCCGGAGGCAAATTCCGAAAGCACCTACCTACCTCCCGGGGCAGCAGAAGATAACGCTGGCCTACGGATTGTGGTCGAAGACTCGCCCCTAAGCAGTGGCAATGTAATTCTTCCCCAGGAGAGACATTCAAGCACCGCCGCTGATACCATAACAACGTACCATCCGACAAAACCGCCGCGAACCACGGCTGCCGTCGTCGAATCCGAAGCGGAGGGTTCCGAACTACAACCTCAGCTGGCAGTCGCAGCACCGGCGCCAGCAAGCGAGCCGGGCTACAATTATCAGGTTCCAGGCGATAAACTTCCTCCGGCAAGTGCGGTTGTACCCTCACATACATTAGACGATCACGGATATCATTACAAAATTCCTAGTGTACCTTTCCACTAACTCATAACGATGCGGTAAGAATCACATTCCCTAATTTATGTAGATTAATAAGTGCATCAAACCACTCGTGTATGTGAATCTTTGGGATGCCATATTTGGATAGATTGAGCCTTTGTGTGCACAAATTCAAACGCAATAACCAATAGTACTTGACGGAACCTCGTTTTTTGCTGGACCAACAGACGAACACATTTAGCGCCTCATAATTTATTTCGTTTTTATCGGCTTTTATTTTTGCTAACGATAATTGTTTTTCTCACCATGTGGACGAGCCAAAACTACGCCGTCGCAATTGATGGTGGGTGGAGCGGGTGGCTGGGTGGTCTTGCAAGTATGGTTGTCATCCTGCGGCGACGACGGGGACGAGGCGCAGTGCAGTGCCTCCGTAGTGTTAGCACTCCGTGTCGTCACTTATGTAATCCGGCGGCGGTTTAATCCGAACAATCGAATTCGGCGGCAGTTTGATCGTGTCTTCTTCTTCGATTGAAGGGCTTTGTTTGGATACTTTGATCGGTACTGTGGGTGAGAGTGTGAGCTCAGTCGGTGGGAGGATGGCAGTGCAATGGAAGGTGAAGGGGGAAATTGCATACGATCGATTGCCCGTGAGTTGTTTTGAGTTTGCTTTTACGAGAAGACATTGCTTTGTCATGCCTAAGGGAATGTAAGCATTATGGGAATTAATGGTTTGCTTGGGATTAGCTTGAGACATTAGTGAGATTTTGCCGGATCACGGTGCCGTTGGATTGCATTGTCGATAAATGAAGGAGTTGTCAACTCCAGATAATTAACTAAAGGTCATGTTAGACTTGGTGAATCTGCCAATTAGGTGTCTGATAGGGAAATGCTATTTCAAGTTGTTTGCAATGCAAATATTTCATTAATGAGTATTAACACATTTGAATACTTCACAATTTAGCATGATAAAGAAAAATTCTAAGAATCACATGAAACGCAGTTTGTGAGTAAGAATTTTCCAACATATAGTGCAGCCAGATAATACAATGAAATCTGTTAAAAAAATTGCGTTACACGTCAGATGTCACAAATTTCGGATAACATGGATGGGAATACCTATATTTCCATTTGAAGAAGGAAGTCCATGATCTTTAAGGCCACCCTGCTGCAATGGGACCGTTATTAACGCCAAATGAAAAAATACGGGTTTAAATTTTTCCGAAAAGGAATAATTATACAAAATTTGATCGAAATTGGGTCATTTTTCGGTTTCACTAGTACTTTTTTCGTCGACTTACTGTTTTTCATTAGGTGCGCAAAGAATTGTCAGCAAGCTATTGTAGCCCTCCCCTCCCTAGAAAAGATTTAGCCTCCCCCTAGAAAATCGATTCAGTTTTTTAAATTTTTGAAAAATCAATAACTATAGGTAAGAAAAACTTCAGAGTAATGTTTATTCGCATCACTCTTATAAGATCCCAGGCATTAATGTGCATTTAATTTTAATATACCGACGAAATAGAACGGTCGAAGAAAATTCCAGAGGCTATAGCCCCCCTAGAAATGAGCGCTAGTTCCACCAATGGTTACCAAGATACTGAATTGCTAAATATTTAGAGAACATTTCATTAAAGAAATGAAAGCGAAAAATAGGAAAGATCAAAAGGAAAAACTACTACACCAGGAAAATAGTGAATAGTGATATTTCGGCAAAATTAATACAACATAAACTATAAATTGCAAGCTAAAGTATAACTTGTCAACATGTCCAAGGGCAAATATAAGTTAGACCTACAACAACAATATAATTCACAAAACTGTAGGTTGCACTAGCTCCGTCTTCAATCAAGGTCTAGCACCATCTTTGATCAACATTCCCAAATGTTAACTTACAACAGGAGTATCCCTCGAACATGCAAGTAAATTTGAAATGATTGTTACAGCGTGCGAGGAATGAGAGAGTGAGTGTTATGTCTGTTTATCTGTGCTTGTGCCTAAGGTTCCTTCGATAGAACGGTGGTTTTCTGTTTGAAAACCAAATTGAACGAATCAGCACAGTATTTTGAAGGAACAGTAAAGTGAAATTGGGTGAATGAGCGTTCAGCGAGTAATATTCCACGAATTAAAAAATATTCAGAAGAACGTAATTACAAACTAAATAAAGCAAAATTAAGCATACTTTAGAAGAAAACTGGACGCGCAAAAGCACAGAATGAAGTAAGTCAAAAACACTTTTTCGTCTCATATTTGTTTACGACAAATATAAAATAATTTCAGTTTCAATTAGGAGAAGACTGTGTAACTTTTGTGACTATTTAGTTTGAACATTCTGTTAATTTAACTGTGTTTAAGTTTGTTTAATTCTGCGCATGGTTCCTAATCCTGCGCAATGATGTGCAATTCGCAAAGCGCAATTCAAATGAATAGCACTATATACATATGTTTTCCTAGATGTGTTAATTAAGCTAAAAATTTGTAGGAATTTGGAAGCTTCGACTGGAATGTGGGGTGCGCAGAATTAGGCACCATGCACAGAATTAGGTGCGTTTACAGTAAATAAAGACAGACCAAAACATAAAAATGCTTCGATTTTGCTTTAAATTTTATTTATTTGGCGCTTATAGTGTCTCCTTCTAAGTGAGGGTGGGCTAGAAAATAATTTTTGGTATATATTCGCAAGAAAATTACGTTTCTTTGATAGTTAAGAAAAAACACCGGGCGTCTCCATTGAATTATTATCGGTGCTCGCACAAATTGACAGCCCTGCTTGAAGGCGAATATAAAACGCATTCAACGCTTTCAGTTTTACCCCTGATAGTATTTTTTTATCTGTCAGCCCATGAACATGACTACTGAACTGCTGACAGTGTTAATCTTTCTCAGTTTTCTACCCTTCAAAAGAATTCATTTATGAATTACAGTGCTGAATGATTGCTCGACTAACTTGTCAGTCATTTTTTGCTTGCTCTTTACTCATACTTTAGTTTTCAAAGTTTTTTAAATTACCTGCTTTTTAAAATCAAACAAAACCTAGGTGAAGGAAACTGATTAAAACTTCGGAGTAATGTTTATGTTTATTAAGATTTTTTCGCCGTTGTCGGCAGTTCAAAATGAATGAATGATTCACATTTGATTTCATTCGCTATTGTCAAGAATATTATAGCTTTTGGAAATTTTAATGTATTAGGCAAAGGAATCGCAGCCTTTAAGGTAAAAATATAGAAGTTGGATCTCCTTGATTTTTAAACCATAAAAACGAGAAAAATATACATATATTTTCAATGTTTTGCCATTATTAAAAAAGTCGAGCTTCATTCTAAATTTTTTTCTGAAAAGTTCATTATTCTACCTTTCTTTTGAAATCAAAAATCAATAAAATTGGCTCAGAGATTCTTTAGGGAAAAATTTCGATTTTTGAAATCGTCCTATTCAGTATTTCAGAAATGGGCATCCCAAACACCAAATCAAAAATTCGGGTTTAAAAATTTCTGGTACAAGTACACTAATTTTGAACAATCGGATTCTTTTTAAATTTTGTTTCACCGATAAAATAATCATAAATTCCCGTTCATAAAGAAACAAACGCAATAACACTTCAAATTTAAACCGAAACTTTTTGAACGCAACTTCCCAACACCAATCTTTTAGGTCGGCAGCATGTTAAAATCAATTGGATCAGTACTTTTCCTTAAAGTGCACTAAATTGTATAAATTCTACACTTTTAGAGATGGCTCAATTTGACGGATTTTGGACAATCGATTTTGAGTCGCTATTTCTAAAACGAATTTAATTTTTGGAGTATGAAGTGATGCTTTTGAACCTAAAGTTTTGGATTTTGTAGGTCATGGATTGAAAATAATTTTACCGTTAAAACGTTTCCCTACGCATTTCTGTAGGTTAGTCAAGCTATTCAATTGTAAGTTCGCACGCACAATTTTATGATGGGTAATGTTAGTAAAATAGCATGAAAGCGTAATTATCGACCCACAGTATGCCCCTACGACCTACGAACCAGGCATTTTGGACAAAAAAGCCATCAAACAGCCAGCCAATTAAGTTTATCTACCTGCTTATAGCTATTAAACTTATTTAATTGATTGAGATGTCGCCCCTTCACGGATTTTTTCAACCAGCTTCTGCAGTTGCATTAGTGTATTTACATAGCGGGTATTAGGTACCGGCCGGTGGTGCTTGGTAAAGCAACAACATCACAGCATCAGGAGGCATACCATGGTGCTAAGACCCAGCTGCCATAACCCGAGCCCACGCGTGTCTCAATTGAATTTGTTCATCGACAGAAATTACGCACGAAACCGTTTGCAGCGCCATCAAAGTGACAAAGCGTGCACATTAATAGACCAAACTCATTTACCGACGTCATCCTTCTCCTTCGTCCAGTCCCATCCATTCCTTCTAGTGTACGAATTATTCTACTGAAAAAGTTAAAGTTAAGAAACCGAACGAAGATGTTAAATAAAAACTATACAATAACGAGTTTGCGTTTCATTTTGGCACACTGCCGTTCCAGCTTCTGTTGTGTTTTGTTTTTTTTATTGACCGCTTTGTCAAGTGCATTATATATTAATTCACGTTTTTGCTTCGAGTAAAGATTGATGGTTATGACCATCCCAGCAGCCGGCAAACTATTGCTCCATCAGAGAAGTCGATTGTTTTCAATTTGATTGCCACTAGAAAAGCTAAACAGGTAAGTAGACATTACTCGTCATCGTGATTCAACGTCTGGGTGTAGACCGTTGGGTAAGTTTGAGATTTGTAGTGAATCGAAAAAAAGGCGTAGAGTAAAATCTAGTAACGAAAGATGACTAGAATTTTTAACGAACTGATAAATGTACGTTATTTGAATTCAAAACTTGGCTATTGGGTGAAGGGCAATTACAAAATGTTGAGTACCGGTATTTTAAAGACAAAATATGAATTATTTAAAAAAATAAAATACATTTGTTAAAACGGTCTTGTAAATTATTTTCATTATTATTATTATTGTACAAATCGAAATATCATGATTTACCAAATACTAGTTGAAGCTGTCAAAAAATGAATGTTATATACATGCATTTATAAATTGGTCATGAACATAGAGAGATCCGTTCAGTTTTGTTGTAATATAAGTGAGTAACAAGTTGAATACTATGTCCGGTTGACATCACGTGAGGTTCTACGTGCGACTTTAACTTCAAGACAAGCTCGGACAACACAAGGCGACGGCTTGGCTGAGTTTTGTCCCATGGGCGTCAAGAGAGGGATGCACCTCATAACTCCAACCGAATGTTTAGACGGAATCTATTTACTTCTACCAGCCAAAAACCGGAGTGTCTTTTGCCGTATCAAGAACTTCTCTCCACTGTACTCGGTCCTGGGATACTTGTCGCCAATTCGTTGGGCGTCTCGGAAGGGAAGTTACCTTTAACCTGGGATGACATTGCGCATCTCGTTTCGTGTGATTTTGGTTCGTTTCGACCACGTTAAACAAATGGGCGTCTCTAATGAAAATCACTCGAAACGAGATGCGCAATGTCACCCCTGGTCATCTAGCACGTTGGGCCCTGGTGCCAGTGGGGTTCATGAAGAGAATGGATTTTACTGCAAAATCGTCCGGCATCCTTGCGACGTGGGCGGAAGACCATGGTCTCCCAACCTTCGCCATGTGTATGAAGGGAATCTCTCCAAGTAGTGCCTGCAACTCATGGTCGGAATCTGTTTAATGAGCACAATAAACGCAGCGTCGACAACGTATCCGATCACCATTGAAGAATTCGCTTGCGTCTGGCGTGGATTCAATAAAGGAAGTTACTCCACAGAAAGCAAAAAATCGGGTGTCAATTGAACACACCCAAGGTCTTCCAATGAAAAGGCACGTAGCTTACAAATTGTGATGAACGCGATAGTTCGCGGTCCTAATGGGTAAACCAGAAAAGATCTTTTGTGGAAGAACTCAGGGCTCAAGCAGCTTATGTACCAGATGATGGCAGCGTCAGAGAGACGCTGCAGCGTCTGGTAGAAACAGATAGACGATCGAAGAGACTCTAAAGCCACGATATAACGACTTCCTTGCCGACGATGGGGAGAAATCCGCTGTAACAGGTGCCTTCCGTTTCCTTAACAATATCACACGATATCTCAACTGAAGAAGGATGATTATCGCAATGCCTATAAAAGACGCAATTGGTAAGATGTTAAATGAATCAAATGGTTCTAACAATTAGTACAGCTGCTTCCAATGGAAGCGTACAACCCAATCGGATGATTGTAATAAACATATTATATAATTATAACTGCACAATGTCGTTGGTAGCAAAAAAGCGCTCTTCTTGCTTCCCACGGGGTATTAGCTCCGTGGTACCATAAATGCGAAAGGTAAAACTATACTTTCTTCAACATTATTGTTGCTTTTCGCTGAGACGCTGTAATTAAAAGAGCAAAACTTGCGCAAAAGTAATAAATGAAGGCAGTGAAATCTTGTCCTAGTTATTCCGAGTCGCTTCTGGATTCAAGCAAGGAAGTTTATTTTCAATCCTACTTGTATTTTATCGCCGTTGATATTAAAGATATTAAAGATCAATGCACGAAATCGTGGGCTATTTTAAGACCGGTACTACAGTCGAGATTTGAACACACAACGATTGGTTCGTTATAGACCAGTATCGTACTAGACCGGTTGAGTAACATGAAAAATAAATTTTCCCCTGATTTGCTTACATTTGGCGATTAGGTTCTTTTAATAGGCTCAATTTCATCATTAACGCAGACGGGATCATTTTTAGCTTTTACATCTGGCACTGGCATCCATAAATAGTGCCTTTGATCGTTATATAATTATCGCGTTAACACCGGCATGTGTCTTCATTACAATAAGGAGGTGAGAGCGTACGTGTAAGAATCCAGTCGTGATTGCTATATCGGTATGAATCGATCATCGGTTATATTGCTGGCTAGTAAAAAACTAAAGTCGATGATGATGGTCGTATTGGAAAGGTTGACCTGACTTACTGGATATAGGTACGCGCGTGATGAAAATGCGTGCCGCCGTCTGTTAGGTGCACAGTTCGGCAAGTATAACTTTTCATATAGGTCATTGAATCCATTCGGTTTATGTAGAAAATAAGAAAGATATTCCCACTGTCGGAATCCGTTTTAACTGAGTATTTCGATGATGCAACTGGGCTGTGATTGAGGCAGTTGATGGCTGTTAGCTGTTTGGCATTTTATGCAAATCAACAACTTTAGAGATGAAGATTCCACGTGTGTTCATGTAATTGACACAATCGTGATGCAAGCCTTTCTTATCACAATTGTTTAATCTAAAAGCAGCGGTATTATCTCGCCTCAAACAAGGACTAGTGTGTGGGCAGAACATACGTTTTGATACTTATATCGTTCAGCAATAAATACGCAATGGTGTTTTAATTTATTTAATATGTACTTCATAAACATAGTAAACTGGAATCCATTTTTTTCTTTCATTGAATGTATTACGATTCATAATACATTACTTAGAATAAGATGACAAATTTTTCTGAAGAATTTAGTTTCCGCTCTGGCAACTATCTGAATATTGCAATCTACAAACAAAGCCTACAACATCCAATATTATCTTTATTCTTTAAAATTTATTTTCCTAAAAAGTCAGAAAATTTACATAACCTCATGCATAATTTAGTGAGTTGGTCATAGGTAGAGTTAATTTTGCATTCACAGCACAGTGTTTGTCAAATGATGTCAAATGATGAGTGCACAGAAGGAAGACAAGAAATATTCAAACAATGTTTCATAAATAAAATAAATCAATTTGCTATAATTAATTTTAATTAGAGCACTTAAGTTGTGCACTTTAAACGGACTAACAGAGTGCCAATATACTGGGTGGTAGGTAGCTTAGTACAGATATTTCAGGGGCGATAGAGGATCATATTTGACGAAAAAAATCCTTCTACGCATATGGCCAAATCTCGATCGTTACAGAGTTAAAGAACATTTTTAGTTTTCGGTTCTGTTTACCTTCTGGTACAAGAACTATGCTAGCTATAGCTCAATACTATTACTTTCATTCGAAAACTGAGAAAATTTTGTATTGAAAATTGGTCTTAAACCTCCTACTTCATGAGATTTAATAACTTTTTAGAAGCAAAAAGCTTTGAAATAAGTGTTTCTCATGGCATTTTTATCGGAGTTCTTCCAAAGATGTGAGATAAAATAGATTGCTGTTACTCACCGATTCAAAGCTCTTGTACCGTTCTGGAATTCATTCTTAGACGCAAAACGTCTATCTCTTTTAGTTTCGTGGCAATTTCATTTTAAACGTATGGTTTTGGGTGTTGAATTAGTATCAGAAAATTGCAAGAATTCATACATCACGCATAGCACACTAGATTATCGCTTGCGATGAACACATTCTGACACGTATGAAAAACAACAACAGTGGTTTTCATAAATTGATGGTTCGCTGCTACCTTTGCTTGCATAATCTTGCAAAACATGCATGAACATGAAAGGATGCATTTTTACCCGGTTCAGCCCGGTCCACACCTCCATAGTGACAAGGGACTGTGCCGCAATTCCCTTGTGCTTGTCTTGAAATCATTTCCCACGATTCGCAAAATTTTATGGTCAATCGCTGACGCCACTTGCTGATGAGGCTGAGGCCTGAGATTTGGCCATATGCGTAGCAGGATTTTTTTCGTCAAATATGATCCTTTATCACCCCCTGAAATATCTGCACTAAGCTACCTAACACCCTGTATAAGCAATGACCTTTGTCACAATCTCGTGTTTTGCAAGATTCTGAGGAGTTCATGGGTGGTTTAATATACAAATTTTCCTCAAAGTAAAGTAAAAAACAACTCCTCCATTGCTTAGCCTGATAAAATAAAGCGGATAGCATATAGATATTCGCCATGATTATATAACATTTCGCCGAATACCATTTTGCGGAACACCACTTCTCGGTTGATCATAACGCGGAATATAGAGTTTCGCGGATTACCATTTCGCGAAAAACCGTATGCGGGATGTACCATTTCATGGAAAATCTTTTCGTGGAAAGTACTATTTCACAGGGGTGATCCTCTCCCTACTCGGTATCGCTCGTTCGGACCCAACTGAAAGAAAGTAATAGAGATCAGTAGACCTAGGAAAATACATAAACCTAGATAGAGGTGATTTATAGGGGGACTGCCCCCCGCAGTGTCCTGCGCTTCCGACGGTGGGTCGCCGGCAACTCTCGCGGTCTGCGGTCGTCTCTTCCTGAATCATCTAGTGTTACTATTGATAGTTATTGGTGGTCTTGCTATTGACTAACGTTTTATGGAAGAGTCTAAAATTTTTCGAGTTCGATTAGTTTTTGAGTTACGCAAAAATTTCTGTTTTATTTGTATGAGAGTCCTAATCTCCCTACCACAGGGATGAGGGGTCCTAAACCATCATTAAAATATTCCTGCCTCCAAAACCCCCCACTTGCTAAATTTAGTTCCATTTGCTTGATTATTTCTCGAGATATGAGGAAATTTGCATTTCATTTGTACAGGAGCCCCTCCCCCCTTAAGGTGTGGAGGGGTTCCAATTAAACATAGAAACAAATTCTTGCCTTCAAAGACCTTAACATGCCAAATTTGGTTTCAGTTGCTAGATTAGTTCGCGAGTTAAGAGGAAATTTGTGTTTCATTTATATAGGAGCCCCTTCATCTTGAAGGGGAGAGGGGTCATAATTCCCCTCCTAAAGAAGGGAGGGTTCGCAATTCACCATTGAAAAAAAATTGCTTGATTAGTTCTGGAGTTATGGGAAAATTTGTATTTCATTTGTATAGGAGCCCCCCGTCCTAAAGCGGGGAGGGGTCCTAATTCGCCATAGAAAAAATTCTTGCCTCCAAAAATCTTCACGTACCAAATTTGGTTCCATTTGCTTGATTAATTCTCGAGTTATGAGGAAATGTGTATTTCATTTGTACAGGAGCCCCCCTCTTGACGGAAGGAGGGGTCTCCATTCACCATAGAAAAAATTCTTGTCTCCAAAAGCATCCACATGCCAAATTTGGTTCCATTTGCTTGATTAGTTCTCGATATAAGTGGAAATTTGTATTTCATGTGTATGGAAGCCCCCTCTCCCTCTTAAAGCGAAGAGGGGTCATAATTCCCTTTATAAAGAGGGGAGGGGTCTCAATTCACCATAAAAAAAATTCTTGCGTCTTAAAACACCCACATGCCAAATTTGGTTCCAATTGCTTGATTAGTTCTCTAGTTATGCAGAAATGTGTATTTCATTTGTATGCCCGCCCCCTCCCCCTCCTCTTAGGGGAAGGAAGGGACTCTAACTGTTATATGAACCTTTCCCGGCCCCAAAATCTCCTACACGCAAATTTTCACGCCGATCGGTTTAGTAGTTTTCGATTCTATAAGGAACATACCGACCGACAAACAGAAATCTATTTTTATAGGTAGGTACCTATAATAACTAGATTGGAGTGAAAAAGTTCGACCACACATCACTCGAGAACGGAGCGTCTGATTCGAGCTGTCTTTTTTAATTGTGTTCGTTTCTACCACCGCAATGTTTTTATGGCAAGAAAAATCAGAAAGTTTTCTGGAAAGATTGGGAAACTTTACAGGCAATTGGATTTCGCCATATTAATAGTCCGATTCCATGTGCTATGTTTAGCAGCCAGACACTTTGTTACAGGTGCGCTAGATTACTTATGTCAGTGGTGCAGTTGTCAAAATCAGCTGCCTAAAAATGTAAACTTATTGTCTCAAGCTTTTGTTTTGCTGTTTGTAAATAGTGCGGTCTGTGGTAACTTTGCAATCACTCGGCGGGGGTAATAAGGCTTGTGACGTAATAAGCTTCTAATGTACTTCTAAGCCATTTTGTAATACAAACAAAAATCGTGATCACGCAGACCTATAGTAAAGCGTCTAGGTCTATAACGTTGTTACCGTGGTCGTCGAATGGTAAACGAACACGTGTTAATGCGATTACCTTCATTGAAATCGCCACTTCTAACAATGATATAATGATAATACTTGATATTAACCACTTTTCTGGCCTTGCAGTAGATAATCGACATTAAGTAATGTGTTGTAGCTAAACCTTACTGATCAAACCAGACTTAAATTTAAAGTGTCAATAATAAAATACCTTCACCTCATTTACCGAATTAATGAAACAAACACAAAGCAATTTTATACTTTTTTATTTGCATATCCAAAGGTTTGAAAGTAGGTTTACAAATGGTTTAAGCACTGAATTGACTGAACTCGGCCTTTCCAATCATCAAATGTTAAATACATTTTGCATATATAGTTAAATAGAATCCAGTTATATAAATCAACAGTAAATGCATGCATGAATGAAAATTTTACAAAAGTAGTGAACCAAGCAGCTATTATAAATCGTATTTATATAACACTAGCTGACCCGACAAACTTCGTATAGCCACAAATTAAACTGTGTTGTACATGAATCGTGAATCTAGGATGACCTTTGTCACAATCTCGAGTTTTGCACGTTTCTGAGGAGTTCATGGGTGCTTTAATATACAAATTTTCGTCAGAGTAGAAAACAACTCCCCCATTGCTAAGCCTGATAAAATAAAGCGGATAGCATTTAAATATTCGTCATCATTACAAAGCATTTCGCTGAATACCATTTTGCGGAACACCAATTCTCGGTTGACCATAACGCGGAATATAGAGAAAAGGCTTACGCGGGATGTAGCATTTCACGGAAAATCTTTTCGTGGAAAGTGCCATTTTGCAGGGGTGACCCAACTGAATGAAAGTAATAGAGGTCAGTAGACCTAGGAAAATAAATAAACCTAGCTAGAGGTGATCTTTACGAGGGCTGCCCCCCGCAGTGGCTGGCGCTTCCGACGGCAGGTCGCCGGAAACACTCGCGGCCTGTGGCCGTCTCGCCTTGAATCATCTAATGTTACTATTGATAATTTTGGTGTTCTTGTTATTGACTAATGTTTTATGACAAAGTCTAAAATTTCTCGAGTTCGATTAGTTTTGAGTTACGCAAAAAATTCTGTTTTATTTGTATGAAAGTCCTTATCCCCCTACCGTAGAGGTAAGGGGTCTCAAACCATCATAAAAAAATCCTGCCTCCAAAACCCCCCACACGCCATATTTGGTTCCATTTGTTTGATTAGTTCTGGAGTTATGAGGAAATTTGTATTTCATTTGTATGGGAGCCTCCCTGCCCCCTCCTGAACAGATAAGGGGTCCAAATTCATCATCGAAAAAATTTTTGCCTCCAAAAACACCCACATGCCAAATATGGTTCCTAGTTGTGAGGAAATTTGTATTTCATTTGTATACTTTTTATCCCTTTTATTTTGACTCCTTAAAAGTATAGTAAAGTATAAAAGTATAAAATTTTGCTATTGTGATATTTTTTTTGTTAAATTTTAGTCAATTTAACCAGCTTTGGTCATTCGTGACTTCTGCGGGGTTGGGATTTGAACCCTGGTCCTCGGCGTGAGAGGCGTGAATGCTAACCACTACACCGGGACTGACCCCTGTTTTTTTCGTGATAAATTGTTTTAGTTTATGAATTATCATTGAAATAAAGATAACAAAAAAGGATTTGGAGCAAAGGGCTACTTTTATTTGCGTTTTCGTATGTTTGAAGAGGTGGTTAAAAGTGAAATTGAGAATTTAACATTCAATTCATTTTGTGGAATGACAGTTATCGAGATTCTGCATCCTTTTTAATGTTTATAAATCGAGCATATAAATCAAATAAAAATAAAAATCTAATGATTATTGACATCGCATAGGGTAAATGAAGTATTTTGACCCATGTATTACGCGCATTCTATTTTGGCCCACAACTATTTTGGTGAACAAGGAAATATACTGGAGTGCCTCGAGAGCCATCGTACTAACTAACTATTTACTATTTACTTTAATGAATAGGGGTATTAGGGGCATAATGAGCACCCTAACTTGTTGGCTGATTTAAGCACCCAAAATGACTGAATTTTTAAAGTGTCGTCATTGCAAAACATACATTCACTATCGATAATCAAAGGCATACTGTTAACAAATTGAAAAATAATTGGCATGATGACGAAAATTGCAATTTAAATTCATGCTTCGAAAACTAAAAATCGGTCAGTGTGTGGGGCACAATGAGCACCCCCTGGGGCATAATGAGCACCCTTATAAACACATGCTTGAAGGGTGTATATAAGTACAACAACCACACACACATACACACACTCACACACATGCATATACACATACATACACACATACATACACATATACACATACACATACACACCCACACATACACAAACATAAAACGTGTAAAAACGTCGAAAAAACTATTGACCGCCAGCCGCTTAAAGCCAATTGAGCCGCGGAGGTTGCCTCTGGAGCACACAAGAAATGCTTCGGATGACGCTTAAGCTAGCTATGTTTTAGTGTTGAAGACATAGGCTTTTCCGTTTCCCTCTGCCTGGTAGTAATACCGTAGCATCGAATCTCCTATACAAAATATGGACCACTAGCTCTTGTTCTGCAGCGGGAATGAAAACAGTTTTGAAGGAATCAATATAGTCCACCTCCTGCCCCGAGATTGCCCTTTCGTATGGCCCCACATACCGAGCTAACGTCTGCCGCAAAATGCCGTGATACTTGGCGACTTGTTTTGTGGATATTGCGTCTCACCTTATAGTGGTCAAGGCCGCTTGCAAGACCTTTTTTGACCAAATATGTCTTCCGGATTCCCTTGGCATATTCATACCATCACTATAAACAAGCATTGATGCGATAAACAAAGAAACTGACAGGTTAGTTAATGCGACATAGTGCTCATTTCACCCCACCTAAGGGTGCCCATTTCGCCCCCAGTCAAGTAGTTAAAGTAAAAATGGGTTTTTACACTAATTATAGTGTAAAATCAAAACTTCAATGAAGGTGAAATTTGAGATACAATGTATACATCATGTTGTAGTGTGCACTTGATAGATTAAGATATTCAAATGATCGTAAAAGCTTATTTGGTAGTGCACCAAAATTATAATTTTTTCGGCGTCTGAGAACCTAGTTAAGTTTTTTAATATAACTCCGTGTTTTAAAAGTAGAGATCACTCATTTTTGATAAATTGATGCTGTTGTACCTACAGCAGTGTTTCGCATGCCATATGATGTTACAAAATGCGTACTTTCGTAGAAAAGAGGGGTGCCCATTTCGCCCCGTGTGCTCATTATGCCCCTAATCCCCCTACTAATAATGAATCAGATTATTAGTGCTGGTGTTCAGGTTTGAAGTAATTTCTTATATGGGAATTCAGCATCGCTTGCTTTCATGCCTCGCTTGATGCAAAAACTTTGACAACAACTGTTTTATTAAGTCGATACAATGGAATAATTGTTTATTCAGGTTTGCGGTTTTGACTAGTAAGCTTGGATTACTGAGCTTGTAGAGCAACGGCTCGCGGTGGAGGATTCGACCCCGATGTGTTCAAAAAACGCGATCGGCTAGATTGCTGTAATTATCGCGGCATTACGCTGGTCAACGCCGCCCATAAGGTGCTCTCCCAGATTTTGTTATATCGTCTATCCCCAATTCGTAGGGCAGTACCAGCAGGCTTTATGTTCAACAACTTACTTACTTATTTACTTAATTGGCTTGCCGTCCTAAGACAAAGCCTATTGAACAAGGTTTCTCCATGTAACTCGGTTGTGGGCTGCCGCTGACCAACTTCTCGGACACCGAGTACTATCCGCCAGATCTCGCTCCACCTGGTCTAACCATCTTGCTCACTGCGCTCCTGGTCGTCTTGTTCCTACCGGATTTGAGGCGAACACCATATTTCCAGGGTAGTTGTCTGGCATTCTAGCAACATGCCCTGCTCATTGTATCCGTTCAGCTTTAACTACCTTTTGGATACTGAGTTCGCCATAGAGCTGTGCGAGTTCATGGTTCATCATCCGCCTCCATACTCCGTTCATCTGTACGCCGAAGATCGTTTTTAGCACTCGTCGTTCACAGGTCCTCCTCGAGCATGGTCCATGTTTCCGGTCTAATAAGCGTCTGATAAAGGGTACACCTTGTACGGAAGCTTAGTGCTTAGTCTGCTCGACCGCAATTGCTTATGGAGCCCATAGTAAGCATAACTTTCGCTGATAATACGCCTCCGAATCTCACGGCTGGTATCATTATCCGCCGTTAGCAGTGAGCCAAGGTAGACAAATTCGTCGACTACCTCAAACTCATCACCCTCTATCAATATATTACTACCTAAGCGGCGTCGGTCGCCCTTCCGCTTTCCAGCATGTATTTCGTTTTAGACGTATTTACCTTTAACGCTTTGCGCTTTAGTCTGGTGTACTGTTCAGCCATCGCCACAGATGTTCCGCCGATAATATCCATGTCATCGGTAAAGCAAACGAATTGACTAGATTTGTTGCACAGCGTGCCCCGCGTGTTGATATCCGCTCGGTTCATAACACCTTGTAGCGCTCTGTTGAACAGCAGATATGAGAGAGCGTAACCTTGACGAAGCCCTCTGTGTGATTCGAATGAACTTGACAATCCACCCGAAATCCGAACACAGCACTGTGTACCATCAAAGCAGTTTGATGAGTTTCCCGGGGAAGTTGTTCTCGTCCATGATTTTCCGTAGCTCTTTCCGATCAATGGTATCACGTGCGGCTTTGAAGTCAAAGAACAAATGGTGCGTGGGAACTCTATATTCACGGCCCTTTTGAAGGATCTGCCGCAGTGTAAATATTTAATCCGTTGTACCTTCGACGAAGCCGGCTTGATAAATACCCACAAATCTGTTCGCAATTGGTGATAGTCGGCGGGAAATGATTTGGGACAGCACTTTATAGGCGGCTAGTGGCGACTCGTGGGGATCTAGCTTACCTGTTCAACCAGCAAAAAATACAAATAAATGCTATATTTTAAGCATCAAACAAATGTATACGACGGTTTACGGTTTACCACCAAACTCCTTTCTGGATTTCAACTACGAACCGAAGAATTTTCGTACAATTTACCTATTGAACCAAATTCAATTTGCACGCACACGGTGGCAAATAGGCTTATAACTTTGCAGAAGGTTGAACACCACAAGCAACATGCGTAAGTTGTTCAATGCTAAAGATGAACGAGTTAATGAGAAAAATTTGCGAATAATGCATGCCAACCGCGCTCTATTTTCAAATCCCCTTCGTACCAACACATTGTTGGTGTTAGTATCAACAATCAACACTAGAAATAATGCGTTGGCATCGTTGGCATGATTGGTCATTGAGGTCTCTAAAGCAACGTTCAAACGTCGTGTTGAACGTTTTGCTCATTAGCTTCGTAACTAAACAAAATGAAATCGAAGCGCTGGCCCTATAGGGATATGTGGTAGTAAGTTGTTCAATGCAAAAGATGAACGAGTTAATGAGACAATAATGCTCCCGCGCTATCGAGTATCGAAACTGTTTAACATTCTCTTTTTATCTCCTTCGTACCAGCACATTGTTCCTGGTGCTAATTCAGTATCAAGAATCAACACCAGGAACAATGTGTTGGTGTACTTGTTCATTGTGATCTCTAAAGCAACGTTCAAACGTCGTGTTGAACTTTATGCTCATCAGCTTTGTAACTAAACTAAATTCGTATTGCATATGCGTCGGTGCAAACGAGATCATGAACGAAGGAAGAAAATAATTTTGTCGGGCTGAATTTGGTGCCTGTCCTATGAACAGGTTGAACAGGCGGACGAGTCGCCACTGTAGGTGGCATTGAGAACGGTGATCGCTCGATAGTTACCACAGTCCAACTTGTCGCCCTTTTTATGTATTGGGCAGGTAACCCCATCTTTCCACTCCTCCGGTAGTTGTTCCGTATCCTAAATTCTAATAATTAGTCGGTGCATACAAACGGCCAGCTTTTCTGGTCCCCTTTTAATAAGCTCCGCTCCGATGCCATCTTTCCCAGCTGGCTTGTTGTTCTTTAGCTGCATGATGGTCTTCTTAACTTCGCCTATCGTTTGGGCTGGCACCTTTTCCCCGTATGTTGCATCGTTGAAATCGCTTTCCCCGCCGCCATGGTTCGCCGCCTGGGCGCCATTCAGGTGTTAGTAGAATTGCTGCTTCCACTTATCGGTCACCTCACGATCGTCCGTCAGAATACTGCCATTCTTATCCCGAAACATTTCGGCTCGCAGCACAAAGCCTTTGCGGGATCCGTTCAGTTTCTGGTAGAACTTTCGCGTTTCCTGAGAATGACGCAGCTGCTCCAACTCTGCACTGACATCGTAGGGTAAAGTGGCGCAGAATGCACCGCTTAAGCAAAACATCATTTTGCAGAGCAACGGCGTATTTGTTCCACGTTTTTCAACTTCTAGAAGACTTTGGGATCTTTTTTACACTTACTCCTGGTGAAATTTCCTAACAAAAACCAGTATTTTTTGTTATTTTTGACGATTTTTGGCAAGAGTCAAAATCATTATGTGAGGCAGAACGTCAAAGCCCGTGAACAAAACGCACCAAGTTTGCCCAGCTAGGCGTTAAACGCAACCAAAAAATTTACATTTAATCGCGTGTTGTATAAACTCCTGAAACTAGGCTGCCAAAATGGCGGAAGCGTTCGTTATAGCGTTTGTTACATACGCTTGTTCTGGGATACAATGGGTTCATATATCAACATAATTGGCAATAAAATTTAATCATCTACTTTTCTCCAACTGATGTGTGATGAAATATTGTAAGTTAAACAATGTACAATTAGGTTTAAGGCAAATTCTAAGTCCTATACAATACATAATATTGCTACATTTTTAATAAATAATCCGAAACAAAAGATGTACTGCAAATTAAAAATATTTTGTGACTGTTCGATCCCGCTGTGATGCATTCTACCCCTGTTTTGTATTTTGAAGTTTTTTGCAATATATGTGGAAAACATGCCTAGTTAAGGCCGTTTTTGTGATGAATCATCGAGTATGACAGTATATCAATTGGATAGACTGTATTTATTATGAAATTTGCATACCGACTAGTGGTAAAAGCTTAAGAGAAAACCGTGATTTCTTACATGTGGAATGAGATCGCGGATAATCGCTTGATTTTATTGGAAGTGGCTATGTTTGATGCTTTTACATTCTACACAATTATGAATTAGCTTGTTTTACACCAAAATAAAATGCGCATTCATAATTTTACCAAATAGTTTCCGCGTTTTTAAACAATTAATAGCATGGGCCATTCTACCCGCACGGTGCGTTCTGGACAGTCTTCCCCTACGGTAAAACTGAGGTTCCTCACACTGCAAAAGATGAGACTGAATACAACAGGGCAGAAATGATGATCCTCTAACTTATATTATACATTAATATTGAAAACAATTTGTTAACGGTTGAAATAAATTTTGTTTATTGTTTTCCCAAAAGTTATTTTTATGGGCATAATGGGGAGTATAGTTTGACGCATACGAAACGAAACAAGATGGGTTCTGTAATTCTATCAAATTCTAGCAGACTTCAACTTTTCAATACAGTGGTGTCACTCAGTAACAATAGTTTCAAAGTTGTGTTTTAAGAATAAGTTATGCCAATCGTTACACATCAACGAAGCCGTTTAGATCATCATCACAGAACTTAGTTTTGTTGAAATTCGTCTAGATTAGAGATAATAGTTAAGTATCTGTAGTAGTCTAAAATAATTATAGTATCGGAAGAGCCAGCGCCAATCCTCTAGAACACTCCAGAAACTTCAAAATATTTTATTCAATGATATATTAGACTTTTGGTAACTTTGTTCCACCTGTTTGGAGATAGAGAAGTATTCTAGTTGAAATCATCTCTTTCTATTAAATGGAATATAATCTTCTACTATAATAAAATGTTTAAAAGTTACCGCTTAGCACTCTTACATAATTTAATTTCAAAAATTTTAAGGGGAAATTTGAGATTTCTGCAGTAGGAGTTTCTGTCGTAGAATGCCTAATCAACTTCCAGCTTTCGGAAGCTTCCGATTACGCCGGCGGCTATATCTGCGTCGGTGCTATCTGCCCAGTAGGGTGAATTTTTGTTGATTTCGATCTGCATTTCGTCAAGTGCCACTAGCTGATCGCGTTTCGATTTGAGCAGTTCCTTGAACTGAGCAATGCAATCGGCCATCGGAACGGTGCCGCCATATTCTTTGGGCAGTAGCTTCGGGTTGATCTTGGTTTTCAATTCATCCATGTTTTTGTGTACAAATACACGATTCTTCAGCTTGTCACTCAGCACCGACAGGATAAATTCCGACAATTTGTTGGCAAATGGGGGCAAACTGACGAAGTGGTTTTCTTTCTGGCGCATCGGCAACGAATTTTGGACACAGTGAGCAAGATTTTTAATATCCGCAAATGACCAAATTCCAAGGAAACCCATTGACAGCTCGGAGTCGTCAATCACGTGAACATAACCAGCGATTTGGGATTCCTCCTCATCGAGCAGAGCCTCGACCACTATCGAGTGGATACGAATCAATTGGGCCGCCGTGAATCGGTTGGTGTCGAACTTTCCCGCACTGGAGAATACAATTTTGCGTCCTCGTTCGTCGCGTTCCGGCAAGGCAAACAGATAACCGGAATCGATAATCGCTTCCAGATCGGCATCGTTTATGTCCAGCTTGTGGAACCAGTTGGGATAGATCTGTCGAATGGAAAGATACTTTTCCAGCATTTCGGTGGCTGCCGGAATGGAGAACTTCTTTGTTCGCAGGAACCGCAGCAGAAATGGGGCATCCGTTCGGCACTTTTTGATCAGCGGATGTTTGGCGATCCATTCGCGAACCTGTTTCAAGGCATTTTCCCGGATATCATCTTCCTCACGCAGTTCGTCCTGGGCCACGAGTTTGAACTTGTCCGGCAGGTTGAATGCGTAACTGTCGTAGGACTCGGGCGCTTTGTTCATGTTCAGTGCGGCTGCCACTGGAAGAAAAACGAATCAGTTAGTTTTTTAAGACAACTTGCTTTAATGTTTTACTCCAGGCCAGGGATGGTTCGAACTACAACAAATACAGCAGAACTTTATTCAGTAAAATTGTAGATAATAGCTAGTTCTACAAATGTCCCATACACAACTTTGTCAAATTTGGCTTGGCTGAGCGGTACTGTCAAATGAATCAAAATTGAGTCAAAGTGATCGAACCATCCCTAACTCCACTTGCACGAAAACTACGAATAAAATTCTAATTATTGACCATGATTAAAGACAACGCACTGGAAGAGTGAGGAAAACATCTCTTGTAACTTTTCTAAATGATCATTGTAACATTGAGGTATTCTCTTCAACGCAAGGTTTATTAAGGATTAGCTAGCTAATGATGCAAACAAGCGATTCAAATGCAGTCGCAGTAAAATGCATTTTTGTATGTTTGACTGTAAATACAAAAGTTAGATCGATCCAACCCCTTAATGTAAATTTTTTTGGTAAAAGAAAAAAGTACTTCAAAAACCAAGAAACTGTTGCGAAGATACTAAATGTGGAAAACTGGGTAAAAGGTGTCCCACCTCAAATTGCATCACTAAAAAAATGCACTAGAAAATTATCCATTGGATATCTTGTGTTGAAAATTTGAGTAGAAATGGTTTAGAGTGTATTGCTTACACTGTATTTTTATCGCTGTCAATTTTTTGAAAATAGGAAAAATGACGTCACCCGAAAAGCAACGTTGCGACGTTGATTTTATTTATTTATTTATTTATTTATTTATTTATTTATTTATTTATTATTCGATTATATCCATCCGACCTGTTCGGTCTTAATGGATTGGATGGGGAAAATCCAAGTAGAGGCCATCCTCTTGGAAGCATAAAAACCCCACCATCTTTTACAATTGATACATTGATACAGCTATTTACATAAAGTCAACATTTCATGGTCAATCACTTGATTCTAATTAAACTAAATACAAAAATTACAGTCACATTATATAATACCACAATTAACAATTTGCACAAGCCCCTGGAAAATCGTCAATTCTTTCATCGGGACATCGGAAAACAACTCGGAATCTTGCAGTCAACGGTGAGTCGAGTGATTAAATGTTGTTACGAAACTCTGAGCATTGAACGGAAGGAGAAATGCGGTCGGAATGGATGTTGGATCAGGGTCACAAGCGTTTAAGCGGAATCCCAATGCTTCGGTCAGGGATGTGGCCAAAAAGTTGAATCTGTCCGAGTCTTTCGTTCAGAGAGTCAAGGACCGGGAGGGACTGCATACGTACACACTTAAAAAACTCAGCAAGATTTGCCGAGATTTGGACAGCCGAGCGTTCGGTGAAAATTTCAGTTTTGCAAATCAACGTTTACGGATCTTTACTAACGTTTGGCATCATAAAAAATTTTACCGAACGCTCGGCTGTCCAAATCTCGGCAAAATTTTGCTGACTTCGGCACTTTTTTTTAAGTGTGTACAAAGTGCAGAAGGCTCCAAATCGTGACGAACGGCAAAATACAATGGGAAAGTCACGGCCCCGGAAACTGTACACCCAGATGCTGACGAAGTCTCATTGTCTCACCATGGTATCTTCCGGTACCATACCGGTATCTTCCGCGGCTATTGTTCTTCACCGCCCAGCACAAGTTTGATATTCCAGAGAAAGTAAGGACGCAGAAACTTTCGAATTTTGCCAAGAAATACATGATTTGCTCATGTGTCAAAGCGAGTGCGCCGTTCGTGATTACCGGGACTCTAAACGGGCAGATTAACCTCAAGGAATGTCTATAGAAGCGTCTGCTTCCTCTGTTGAAGCAACACGTAGGCCCTACGATCTTCTGGCTGGATCTAGCTTCGTACCACTATTCAAAGGATGTCGTGGAGCCAATAGGGTCACTTTCGTGGGTGGGTTTCCGTACAGAAGAAGCTGCAGCCAGATGTTGTACAGAACCTTATGAGTGGAGTTAATCGTTAGAAGGGAGCGTACGGTTATGATATTGAAGTTGAATGAAATAAATATGTCAAAAGCTTACTAATAGGTTACATTGTATTGTCTGAAAGTTTGAAAAGGATCGTGTAACGAGTTAATTTTTTACAGCGTTTTTCCCGTGATGCAATTTGATGTGGGACACCCTTGAGTTTCTTCGCAAAAGCAATTGTCCGTCTTTTTAGAATACGTCCCATTGCACAATGGGCAAAAACGAGCTCATAATCCCAATAATTAGAAGCCGCTGGTTTGGAATCGTACAAGATACTTATTTCTATGTAGAAAATGTAAGAAATCGATTGGTGGTATTCCCATCATGTGCTCGGTTTTTTAAACATGTCCATTTTGTCCTATTATCTTCAAAAATCATGGTTAAAGCTAATCAAAACGTATAACCACTTATTTGCCGCTCGTGAAATGAACTCAAATAGCTTCCAAATAGTGTTAAAACATCATCTATACTGTGCAAAATGCACGAATAAATCATTTTGCCCTATTCACCCCTAAATACATAGTAGAACCACAGACAAACAAACATACCTCTTGGAAGAAAAATCAACAAAAATTATCGTACCTCACATTTAGCCTGAACACTAGCACCATCTATGATCGACATTCCCAAATATCAAATAGCAACAAAAGTATCCCTAGAAGTAGCATGTATTTTTTATGCGGAATTCCCCTTCTTTCGTCTAAAAGCGCCACTTTGACCAAAATGGAGACATTCCCAACTAAGCCCAAATTTGCAATGACGGTTTAATAGATACGAAGAATAGAAAACGAGTGTTATGTCTGTTTGTCTGTGGTAAAACCTTATTAAAACGGGTGCCGGGCTGATTAGTGTTTTGTACATTATCAGCTTCGTGCGACGGCTCAGCTCCTTGATCGAAACATCTTGCAGGGGTTGGGAAACTTCGTTATATAAAACCCACAAATCTCGATTGCCGGTCAAGTGTGATACCCTTACACCGACACCACATTCTTCTGTTGGGTAGGCTAATACAGGGGTTAGATAAAATGAGAACATGAAAAAAGTCAGTTTTTGACATACTCCTGGACAACCCGGAATACCTCCAATGTCCACAGCTATTGCGAATCTTAAAATATTTTAGAAAAACTAGAAAATATTCACCGTCGAATGTAATTGGTTTCATCTAAAAATGCCTTATTTTGTAGAAGTTATGGCCATTTTAATTTCGTCAAAAATTGTGGTTGTCCCGATCCTATCGAAGTTTTCCAAATCATCCAATTAATCATTTTTCGCGTCATACATTTACTGCTTTTCCAAAAATGTCTTGACAACGATAGGATCATATAGAAAAAAAGAAAACATGTTAGACAGTCGATCCCCTTGCCGCAATCCTCGGCGTGATTCGAAGGGACTCGAGAATGCCCCGAAACAAGCACGTAACACATCAATCGCTCCAGGTTGATTAGCTGCATCAGTTTAAACGGAAAACTGTTCTTGTACATTTTCTCATATAGCTTTTTGCTCTCGACTGTATCGTACGCTGCCCTGAAATTCGCGTAAATATCATGCGTGGGCACATTGTTATGCTCCTTACAAATTTGGAGGATTTGCTGGAGTGTAAAAATTTGATCCATACTAGCACGAGCTCCTATTAAAACCTATGAAATCGCTTGCAGAATCGCGGCTAACACGCTGACAGACGAACAGTGTCACGCGCAGTACCTTGTAAGTCGCAAGAGCCTGCATTGTGTCGTCGTTCTGCCAGCAAAAACAAATTAGATTTAAACTTCTCGGTCGGTGGTTTCTACAGTAGACTGAGGAAGAGGCACAATTTGTGTATAAAAAACCCAACCAGATACGTCGTTACCTTAATAAGTGAGTTGTGCAGTCTCCTTTTGTCCAGCGCCTCTGTGGTTCAAAGGTATATGGGTACCAGCGAACCACATGCCCTGGCGGGTGTTGTGGGTTCGAATCCGGTTATAATCTCAGATTATAGCTTAGTTTGACCCATGCACCTTCCAGCATTGGATAAAAGGTAGGAGTCACAACGACTACTTGTTAAGCGTAACAACCAATAACCCCCCCCCCCTCATCTTTCTGCTCTTTCCCCTCCATAAAAAAAAATTCATTACTTTCCCCTACCGCCCCTTCATCAATTGTAGAACCACTGTTTCAAAAAATATTAATACCTACATATCAAGAGCAACATGTGAAAAGGGCCTATGTGCAAATGAGGGATTCTCTTTGTGTCTCCTCTCTTGCGTTTACCACGGCGACATAAATGCATTCCAATGCAATTTTTCGTAACCAATAGCTAGTAAATAACGCCAGCAACCGTTTCATGCAGAATAAATCCATTCAAGTGCATTTGCATCGCCGTGATAAGCGGAAGAGAGGAGACACGAAGAGAATCTCTCATTTGAACATAGGCCCTTTTCACATGTTGCTCTTGATATGTTTGACTGCATTTCAAGGTCAAGACTAAAAACACGAGGAGAGATTTCGTATAATTTTGGTTTTCACACGCGTTAAAACGAGGTATGGATGGAATTTACAAAAAGGGTGAGTTTTCGCGAAATGGTATTCTGCGAAACTCTATATTCCGCGTTATGGTCAACCGAGAATTGGTGTTCCGCGATGATGGCGAATATTTAAATGCTATCCGCTTTATTTTATCAGGCTGAGCGATGGGGGAAGTTGTTTTCTACTTTACTGTGAGGAAAACTCGCAAAACTTGAGATTGTGACAAAGGTCATCCGAAATTCACGATTTATGTACAACATAGTTTAATTTGTGGCAATACGAAGTTTGTCGGGTCAGCTAGTCTTATATATAAAAATGGATTTCTGTTTGTCGGGATGTTCCTTGTAGAATCAAAAACTACTGAACCAATCGGCGTGAAAATTTGCATGTAGAGGTTTTTGGGGCCAGGAAAGGTTTTAGTGAAGACCCCTCCCCCCACTAAAAGGGGGGGGGGGCTCCCATACAAATGAAACACAAATTTCTGCTTAACTCGAGAACTAATCAAGCAAATCAGGGCTATGGTGTGCTTGTCAAACTCCATATATTCGATGCGTTACTAACATGCACCAAAAATTTGGCTCTTAAGGTTACCATTTTTTCCAAATTAGAGTGACCAAGAAATTTTTGCAATATTTTTATAAATTTTTTACTTTCAACTAAGGCCTTTTTTTTAATTGGTTAGAAATTGAAATAACAACGAAGAAAAAATTTGACATATAAAACTAAATCGCTTGTGAAACTTTAAGCTCATTTTAATTAATTACAATACAAATTCATTACGACAATTATCAATGACCTTCAAACAAAACAAGTTTGGTTAGCTTATTACGAATAGACTGAATGCTTTTTACTATTGAGTATTTGTGTTTTTATGAAGAACGAACATTGGAAGAACTGGGATTGTTGTTTTTGAAATACTACTGCAAATACTAAATAGGAGGAATTTTTTATGGGGATGATGATTTCGATGCTAGGTACGAAAGTTTCGCTTGACCCCCTGAAGCAAATAGAACAAAATTTGGCATGTGGGTGTTTTTGGTGACAAGAATTTATTCTATGATAAATTGGGACCCCTCCCCTTTTTAGAAGGGGAATTATGACTCCTCTCCCCTTTAAGAGGGGGGGCTTCCATACAAATGAAATACAAATTTCATCATAACTCGAGAACTAATCAAGCAAATGGAACCAAATTTGGCATGTGGGTGTTTTTGGAGACAAAATTTTTTTCTATGATGAATTGGGACTCCTCCCCACTTTAGGAGGGGGGGCTTCTATACAAATGAAATGCAAATTTCCTCATAACTCGAGAACTAATCAAGCAAATAGAACCAAATTTGGCATGAGGAGGCTTTTGGAGGCAAAAATGTTTTCGAGACTCTTCCATATATTCGACTCTTCCATGAAACATTAGTCAATAATAAGACCACAAAAACTATCTATAGTAACACTAAATCTTTCAGGACGAAACGGCCGCGAGTGTTGCCAGTGACCCGCCGTCGGAAGCACCGCCCACTGGGGGGAGGCAACTCCCCGCAGAAATCACTACTGTCTAGGTTTATTTGTTTTCCTAGGTCTACCTGAGTTTCTTAGAACGAGCGATAGCGAGTAAGGAGAGGATCGCGAAATGGTACTTTCCACGAAAAAGTTTTCCGTGAAATGGTGCATTCCGCTTAAGGTTTTTCGCGAAATGATATTCGGCGAAATGTTGTAGAATCATGGCGAATATTACTATCCGCTCTCTGGCTATGCAATGAGGGGACAGGGGAGTTGTTTTCTACTTTACTGTGAGGAAAAATTGCAAATTTGTATATTAAACTACCCATTCCTAGTAACTAATAAGCATTAACATTCGCAGCAAATCAGCGTATCTGGCATTTTATACTGCACGTTGTTGTATATTAGCTTTTTGACTTCATAGGTGTTGTAAATTGGCATCCAAAATTGTATTCAAATTCTTCGTGTCGGTAATTAGCTGTAAATTAGCACTGTCAGCACTATAAGAAGGTTATCAGTAAAGTAGCTGTATATTTTGCCAAAATAGCATTTAAGTAGCATTTAAGGCGACTTAAATGCTTATTGGCCTACATTGGCCTACAATAGCATTGGTGATGCTTATTGGTTACCTGGGATGCTTTCATAGTTACGTAACTGCCAAAATGAATCATCTAAGGTTGAACTCCTCAGAAACTTGCAAAACTCGAGATTGTGACAAAGATCATCCGAGATTCATGATTTATGTACAACACAGGCTAATTTGTGGCAATACGAAGTTTGTCGGGTCAGCTAGTATACATATGAAAATGTTGGCTGGGACGATTTTCAGCAACTCTTAAGTTTTGTTGATGACTTTGATATCATAGCTAGGAACTTTGCTATGGCAGAGGCGATCTACGCCAGACTAAAAGCGGAGACTGGGACGTTTTGACTAAAAATAAGACCAAATACATGAAAGGAAGAGGCTCAAAGGAAAGAAACATTTATCTCTCGGACGCTAACCGTTGACGGCGACAAAATAGAGGTGGCAGACAAATTCGTATATTTGGAGCTCGTGACCGCGGACAACAACACTAGTAAGGAGATTCAGCGACGCATTCAAGCGGAAAATCAGGCCTACTTTGCTCTTCACAAATAGCTACGATCAAGATGCATACGCCGCCTTCCAAAGCTGGCAATGTACAAAACTCTTATTAGACCAGTAGTTATTTATGAATTTGAAGCCGTGACGTTGCTCTCGAAGGACATACGCGCCCTTACCGTGTTCGAACGGTAGGTGCTGCGAACGATATTTGGCGGAGTACAAACAGAAAGCGGAGAGTGGCGAAGGCGTATGAATCACGAGCTACAGGCACTCTTTGGAAAGATTTCTCTCGTACAGCTGGCGAAAGTCGGTAGGTTACGGTGGGCCGGACACGTCGCTAGGATGCCGGACGACAGTGCGACGAAAACAGTTTTCTTCAAACACCACCAGGTACCAGCAACAGGGGATTCAACGTGCAAGATGGCTCGACCAGGTCGAAAGTGATTTCCGACTTTTGAGACGACTGGAAAATTGGCGACCAGTGGCCCAAGATCGAGTTGAATATAGAAACGATTGCTTCAAACAGCACCCCGACGAGGACGCGTTAGAATAAAAAAAACTTAAACCGGATTTCCCAGCTGGAAACGTCTGGACGGCATGGAAAATTTCATTACAAAATGATCGACAATCTGAAACCGTCTTATCATATAGCAAATACCGGACGATCAACCATAAACACTGGACTGTCAAGTATTACACCGATATTTCATTAAGATGGCATCATCTTAATTAGCATATTTTCATTCTGAGTCGATGTTGTCTAAATTTGAACGAAACACAATTACAATAATAATTATCTGGAAGTTGTATCTAGAAATTTAGAACTTAATAGTTTTGAAGCTCACATTATCAAAATTGATGTAGTTTTCCGCTCTAGTGAATATCATAATTGTTCCAGTTCAAGTTTTCACTATGTGACATTTTACGAACTGTACTTTATCATCGATTTGCCTTGTGCGGTTCAGTTTAGGCTTATGATTAGCATGAGCTCATTTGTTTTTGGATTTATCGGTCACGGTAAGTGGCGTTGATACCGGTGGTGCCGTAGGCGATAGCAACGGTGTGCTGTCACATCGCGTCGGTCATTCCGCCAGAAGTGTGTGTCGTGCCAATCTAAACAAGTTTCTCCGTCCGGTCTGTCGCACGTAGGGGTTCGTCACTTATAACGAAGCTGAACTTGCCTACCCCAGCTATGTCTGGTTATATCATTTACGATTGCCGTCAGGCGCAATAGGAAACTGATGGCGCTGTTATGTGTGCAAATCGTCGCACAACCGGTTGGCGGATGTCTTGTAGGTCTAGGTGTGAACGTTTCGTTTCACTTTCAGTGGCAGCCTATCTTAGATGTTCATAATTTAATTGAAACCACTCAATTTTGATATGGTTGCACTAAAAAGTATTTAACTGCTAACCACTTCTAAATGTACTTATCAAACGTTCTTGAATTATCAAGTTTATCGAACGCAAATGCAAAAATGAATCGTTGTCGTCAATCGAATTGACGTCATTGAAAATAACTTAACGGTATAGGCTGATTCAAAAAGGAACAATACAGCTAAAAGCACTGTCTGTCGAATGACTCACCCCTCTAATGCTGTGCTGTTGCGTCAAAGTTTCAAATTGAGCCGTTGCGTTGGTAACTCCTGTTGAGAACCGGTTTTAGTGACCGCCAATTTAATGTTTCGCTTGCATTAAAGAAAGTACACTCACTTTTCTGTGAGCCAAGATGCACAATAAAATGAAAAGAAGAAACCAAAACACCGGAATACAGAGGAGAATGGTGCAAAGTTAGGTAAAATGAGAAAATGTTTATTAAAGTAGTTGAAAACGTTTCGACAACTCTTTATGGTTTGCAGTTCTTTTCAACGAACATTGTTCGTCCAGCAATGAAAACTTGCTAGTTTTACCCCAACTGACCCTTTTCTTCTTAACTGATTAATATGCTTTCTTACTGCTACCATGTAACTGGCGGAAAAACGGTGGTGCAATAGCGTGCCGAAGGCCGGGTACGAGTAAGAGGAAAACTTTCTCTTCTGCTACAACTCAGCCGTGTGGTTGGCGCAATAAAACGGCGGCTGTGGCAGACTTTTTTCTGCAATAGTTCAATACAATGTGAAGGTTATTGAACCAAATAAATTCATTTTGCGCTCTAGCAAATGTGTTAACCTTGACCGTTCGGTTTTATCTGAGCGATTAGATATGCAATCAGCTACCGAAACGCTTCCTTCCTCGATCGGTTAGTCTAATCCGGGGGATTTGGCTAAGCAGTTGACCATCTAAGTGCTTCCGTTTCCGTTGTGTAACTGAAGAACAATACAAACTCAGTGGTTAATTATCAGTCATGTGTCTTTCTTAGAAATTTATTTTAAAAAGAGTTTCGGTTTGGTTTACTCTTCCTTTTAAATATTATCACTAAAAATTAAAATCAAAATTGAAATAAACCTTTGAATACAACTTTTTAAGCGTTGCTTCAATGAACTCCCCTTACCTAATTTACTGTTCTTTTCTCTGCACGCTTATTGTTGTGCCCATTCTGTTTGGACACTATCAACACCTTTGTTTCATTACTTTCTTCTACCGTCCCCTCCGTCGGTTGTAAAAACTATCGTTATAACGTTATAAAAAATTAAGAATTAAAGATGTCGGGAACAATTTCTCAAAAGAAAATAGATATTAGAGATTAGAGATAGAGATTTTGGTTTGTGTTCACTAAATATGTTTAACCGTTCCCTTGCAGTTAAGCAAAAACACCATGCGTCTCCATTGTATTATCGACTCTCAATTTCTGTTTGCAATTTGAAATTGATATTTTTCGGTGAATATGATTTGAACAAATTCGGAGTACTTTCAAGTTTCGATGTACCTATCTCTATTTTGTAGAATAGCTGGTAGATTACAATAACCGAGGTTTTCCAACGCAATTTGAAATTAATGTTTTTCCTGCCTTGTCGTGAAAACCGTCGTCGTGAAAGCGTTCTTATTAAATCTAATAAATTCTGTCGATATAACTAAGGAATTTAGCAACAACTTAGTACAAAAAGTATGGATATATTTAATAATTTTGTTTAAATAAATTGTTTCGTGAACAGATTAATTGGTTTACTTGGTTTACTGTACCAGGAAGAACTTTTCGTGTTATTCAGCTGGGCATTGGATGGAAAAAAGGGCTCAGGCTGTGTCACGATTTTGCCAATACGCAAATGATTTCTCTATGAGTGGATAATAAGTTGATAATTATAGAAACTGTAAATTGAATTTGAAGTCTAATCAAATTAATTGAACTGCATCGCTGCATGTACCACAAGAAGCCCAAATGCCGCAATTTGCGGCCAATTATTTTCGGCGCTCCGAATAAAAGAGATGAGTGCGAACCAGAATATCAAAATCCAATTAACACACGAAGCTATTCGGCACCTGTTTCCAACCGGAACTCGGTCTAGCCGTTTCCGTTTCAGTAACCCAAAAAAGTGATCGCTTTCAAACTGAATTCGGGTCGGTCATCATTTTGCGGATACGTAGACTGACAGTTAGTTTTTTTTTCGATTACCATTTCACTCAATTTTCGAATGCATTTTTAATCCATCTTGTGGCAATTACTTGTTGACTTTCAAATTGAAACTATGTATGATCGTTGTATCACTTTCTCTTTTAGCCCGTTAAGTGTGGGTGGCTTAGTGCAATCACTCTGAACGAACAAATAAAACTCACTTTTGATCTGTGAATCCTTGCGGGCAATTTACTTTACAGCAGGGTGGATGAAGGAGCTCCTGAAGCTAAAAACGGGTTTTAAGCCTACTGATAACAGAAAAAAACTCTTGACTGAGTTCGAAAAAAGGGGTACGCGCCGCGTCGCGAAGCTCAAACACTACCGAATTTCGAGATGGACAAATCCAAACTGACTGCTCAAGTGCAAAAGTATCGAGTGGAGACGGATGGCGCAAAGCGAACAACAAACTCCCCAATCCCCACTTCGGTTCGTTCGGTTGAATGTCAGCTCATTTTTTCTCCTACCCATCGTCAGTCCGAATGCGTGGTGGCAGCAGCACGTGGTCTTTCACTTCGCGGCTAATGGAATGGCTTTCGATCGCGGATAGCACACAATCGTATCAGGGAAAAAAAGACACAGATAACACACCATCTTTTGTGGGTACGGGATCAAAATCGGTTGAAATACCGTTCCAAAACATCTAGCAGGGCTCTCGGACCATCGACTGTTAACATGATAGCGGTATTAGATTTTTATTACCTTAACTGAGACAACACAGTATCTTAGTGATAATCTAAGCCGGTTTCAGTCGTATGGCCTGAACATGTTTTTGATTTATCTTAGACGCGAAATTCCTGCAGACTTAAACACCACAAGAAAAATCTAAGAATAATTTTTACTGCAGATACCTGTTTGGGAACTTAGATTTTTGAGTCTGGTCGCGGTTAAGTTAAGACGAAAACGAATTCGGTGATTGAATCAGCGTCAAACTTGCCTAGTGTTCCTTAGTTTGGCAGTTAAGTAGAATTAGTATATAAAGAAGAATAATTTTTCTTCTATATCATTGCCAGCCATAAAAAATACTACTTACCGGAATTTAAAAGTTTTCCAATTTTATTAAAACCTGGTTTCCTTACCCGTTGCTCGTTTATTTAGTGTGCCCCTTTCTGAGTCTTTCCAGTAAAAAATATTTAACCGAAGCTTAGTTTTTCTTTACCATTATAAAAATATTAAAAATATTTTCGTGTTTTTATGGTTTGGAATCCAAACATACTTTTTTCTGGAAAAATGATTTTTGTAAATAACATAGTGAGCACCGGGTTCCCGTTTACTTTTTCCCTTTTTTCTTGAATATTTCTTCTAGAAATAGAAATAATGCATGCTTCTTATTTTTAAAATCTGGTGAGTGTACCCCGTTAGGCATACGGACGATAGGCATACAGATGTTAGGCATACGGACGATAGGCATAATAGACGTTAGGCATAATGGACGTTAGGCATAATGGAAATCAGGTATAATGGACGATAGGCAAATGAATTTTAGGCATAAAGAACGGTAGGCATAATGGACGATAGGCATGATGGATGTTGAGTATAATGGACGGTAGGCATAACGGATGGACAATTTTTTTGTTTATAGGATACGAGACCACTGTACTTAGATCTATTGTGGTAGATCTACACGTGTGATAGGAAATGGACGTGCAGAAGGCATAACGGTCGTTAGATAATCAGCCGTTGGTTTGTAAGCGGTCTAATCAACTCAGTTTAAAAGTGCATTGCATAGGGTATGAGTCAGATTACATACGAGCGACTGAAACACAAATGGCCGCATCACGAATGACTGAAACTCGACTGGACGGAATAATAAATGAAGTAGATTTATTGGCAGAATCAAAATGGCCGAAACACGAATGGCCGAGTCACAAATTGCCGAAATACATATGGCCGAATCACGAAAGGACGAATGTCATCGAAAATATTCGCAGCTTTCGACCTGCTGAAATGTTGGGTATAGGGCTTTTGCCTAAGTGCAAGTTTATTAGTGATCTGGAGAGCATACAAAGCTTCTAAGCCAGGCAAAAATCAATGCAGCATATGCTTGACTAACATTTATTTTGACTTTATTAGACTTTGTGTTCCATTAATGGTACTCAGAAGCATTTTAGTGATAAGTTCGCATTATAAATAATGTTGATTGCCTTTACTGAACAATGTTGAGGCTCCTTGTGTGGAGAAAATGAATAAAGATCTTGATCACTTCCAGATATACCAAAAGGAATTCTCAACACTTAATTCACAGAGATGTTTTAAATCTTGATATTATTGAATACTTAATCACTTGTGTGATATCTCATGTACGAGAATGCTGTATAGCGTTAAAAAGTTAAGACAGGATTGACTTAATTTATAAATTATAAAATTGTATGCGACGAATTCAGCAAGCGGGCTGCATTTATAATTTAACAACAAAATAATTGTACATTCAAGTTAATTCTGTTAATGTTAAGAATGGTGCCTTCACGAAAGGTTGTCAGATGTAGAAACTTAATGCCACACGCAGAAACCTATTTATTAAACTGAAGGAAACCTGTAGGGTGCATCCAGTTTTATATTCCCATTCGACTTGTACGTCTTCCTGCAATTGGCTGCAATTATCTAAATATATTATGAAATATCAATTGAGCCTTATCTTTTTAACCGTTATGTGTGCGACAGGGTACCCGGGTACCTTTTCAGTTTTAAAATAGTTATAACTCATTCAATTTAAAACATACGTCATTGAAATTTTGCAACATCGTAAAACTCGTTGATCTTAAGTAATTGAGGTTTTTTTGGTGCATATCCATAAAGGGGTTTAGCAATGAGAGTCACTTGAATTTTTTTATTACGTAGGAGGGCGACAAGGGTACCCGGGTACCCATGATTTGCAATGCTCATAACTTTGGGTATCTTGAACCGATTTGGCTGAAACCAGTGGCATTTGATTCGTACATTTATCTAGTTTTGATTAGATAAAGCATTTGGCCATCAAATGACATGTAGTTCCCGGGAATAGGTAATTCCGGAGCAACGTCCGGTAAAACGTGGAAAGCCGCTTGTTTTGAAAGAATATCAGCCTTCAGTAAAGCTATTAGTTTTGAACTTGACATTGTGGACCTTTTTTCATCTTATTATATAAATTGGTGACTTTAGATCGCATTGGCCATTCCAGAATTGGGTCCCTGTAGGATTACAGATGGCCAGTTGGGTGCCTAATCCAATATTAGAATTGGTTTAGCGGATCTTTTAGATGTTTTGAACGGATATGGCCAGTTTAGTACTGATTAATAATTTCGGAACTGGTTCCAAATGTATAACGGATGGTTCTACGTTTTGAACGGTTCTGATAATGCTAAGCATTATCTTGAATCCTGCGGTATCATCTGTGACCCCGTAGAAACCATTTTCGAAATAACCAATCAAAATACATCGAAATGTAAAAAATATCACCTACCGAACTAATTCCAAGAACTTTGATACCCATATTGCTAGGTTTTACCTCCAATCCTGGACTGGCCACCCATGACCCCACAGGAACCTACTTCGGAATGGCCAACCTGATTCATCTCATTATATGAAATAGTACATTGTACGAATCTTTAGAGTTTTTATATCCGCATGACTGATTTTGCTGCAATACAATCATTTCTCTTCCTCACAGCGGACACTCTGTCGGAATTCCGGATTTTCGGGCTCCGTATGTCTTTTAGTGGCCAAATGGCCAAATGATTCAAAACTAGATAAATAAACGATTCAAATGACACCTATTTCGTCGAAATCGGTTTAAAATTGTTGATGTTATAACAATATCAATTTTGGGTACCCGGGTACCCCTGTCGCCCTGCTAAAGGTGTTTTTTTTGTCGCACACATAACGGTTAAAATTAAGGCTGGGGAACAGCGGCGTGTTCCATATGCCAAAAGCAACTTGTTTTGTTTTTCTGACACATAACCCGGCTAACTACAATTAATGAATAGGCTTACTCACTGTTCGTGCAAAATAAATGATAAAATAGCAATGAAAACCGTAGTTAAACAATATTTTCTGCTGCTCCGCCGCAGTGGCCGGCGCTTCCGACGGCGGGTCGCCGGCGAACACTCGCGACCTTCGGCCGTCTCGACCTGAATCATCGATGAAATGTTTGCAACTCACTCGGTAAATAGGTCGTGCATCTCAAAATGAGAGTAACTCATTTACGCCTAAGAGAAAGAGACTATTTGTACTACAAATAATTATCAAAATAAACCATAAGGTACAGAGTGTGTTTGTATTGTTGTTCTTAAACTAAGGTGCTTAGATAGAGTCTTACGAAATACTATTTTTCCTTCATTTGATATTTTTCTAAAAAAAGTTTTTGACGAGATTTAGCCAAGTAAGGACTTGGCCTTTCGTGTTTCGACCTTTTATGATTCGGTCAAATTAGGGTTCGGCCTTTCACAATACGCTTAAATACAATATCGGCCTTCGGTGGTAGTTGTTGAAATTCGGTTTGAATTTCGGTTATTTGGTTTGGGGATTGTTCAATCCATACAAAACTTTGAGAAATAAAATGTGGGGTCGGAATAGGCAATTATACCAAATTTGGCTAAAATCGGAGGTGGTCGATTACAACGGATATGATCTCTTGAGAGGGGATGACCCCGAAATAACCTTGAAAATTGAATTTTTCAAAAAACCCGAGATAGAATATTTTAAGACCTGCTCTAAATTAATTGTTTTGATTAATACTAATATCCTGTGAAGAGAAATCTGAGATGCATGTAAGTTAAATAATAAATACCTTCGGACATAGCGTGCTGCGGCAACACACAAGAGCTGAGTACAGCTTTCATAGTGATGGGCAAGATGCGGAAACGGGTGATTGGGTGGTGGCCAATCAACACTGGAATGTGCAGGTTGAGAATCAAGGCCCGGTTCTTCGGCTTAAGCATCATCAACGTGCACAGCCTTCACCTCAGAAGTACCGATGACAACAAGGATGAATTCTACACGCAGTTGGAGAATGAATAACACGGCTGCTCAAAACATCGTCATCGGGGATTTCAATGCTCAGGTCGGCTAGGAGGAGGAACAGAAATTGGTGATTGGGGGGTTCAGCTCACACCAGCTGGCTAACGAAATGGACTTAAGACTTATCGAGCTTGCCGCCTCCAATAACATGGCCTAAAGTAGTACCTTCTTCCAGCACAGACTCCTACACAAGTACACCTTGAGGTCACCAAATCAGAGAGAATCACAGATCGACCACGTTTTGATCGACTATTGGCACTTTTCCGACATTATCGACGTCAGATCCTATCGAAGCGCTAACGCTGACTTGAACTACTAGTTGGTGATGGTTAGGATGCGCCCAAAACTCTCCGTTATGAACAACATTCGGTACCGATGCCAGCCTCGGTGAGATCTCGCGCTGCTGAACCAGCCAGATGTCGCCACAAACTATGTGCAGTTACTCGAAGCAGCACTGGCGGAAGAGGATGAGCTGGACGAAGCTTTTCTCGAGGACTGCTAGAACACCATCAAAATAGCCATTAGTAGTGTAACAGAGAGTTTCACCGGGCATGTGGCACGAAATCAATGGTATGATTGGTTTGACGATGAATGTAGGAGGGTGGTGGATGAGAAGAATACTGCGCGGGCGGCCAAGATGCACCACATAACAGATTGTGGAAAGACACAAACAGAAGAAGATGAAATGAAACCGCCCTTCGTAAAACGCTACGATCAGGAAGCATATGCCGCCGCACGAAGCTAACAATGTACAAAACCCTTCTTAGACCGGTAGTTCTTTATGGACTTGAAGCCGTGACGCTGCTCACGGAGGACATACGCGCCCTTGCCGTGTTTGAGCGGAAAGTGCTGCGGACGATATTTGGCGGAGTACAAACTGAAAGCGGAGAGTGGCGAAGGCGTATGAATCACGAGCTACAAGCACTGGTTGGAGAGACTCCCATCGTACATCTAGCGAAAGCTAGCAGGCTACGGTGGGACGGACACGACGCAAGGATGCCGGACGACAGTGCGACGAAAATAGTTCTTTTCAACAACCCCACCGGCACCAGGAACAGGGGGCCCAACGATGGCTCGACCAGGTCGAAAGTGATTTGCAACTTGTGAGACGACTAGGAAACTGGCGGCCCAAGTATTAGCCTTTAACTAGTCAGCGGATATATGGGGCAAAGGAAGCGGCAGAAGAGTTAAACGATATTAGCTGACACCTCCCTTCACCAAACCTGCAGCCTACCTTGAATGAGGAGGTTAAACCCGATTCACTCACTGATGACTGTCCAAGAAAAATGTCGCAAAGTGGAATCGCACAACGAAGAACAACTCAAAAGCGACAGTGAAACTGATAATTGAACCAAAACCAGATCAGACCGAGGCCTGGCGACTAGCTTTATGAGTCCGGTTTTCGACTAATAGAAGTGGTGGAAATCTTTGGATGTGTGAACTGTACTTGAATTTAAAGGTACCTTGTACATTCTCCTACATGCTAAGTTTTATTACAAATTGTACATGGTGGGTTAGTTATGGCTTCTTGGTTTTACTTGCGGTTTCGTGGGTACTCGTGGTGGGTATGGGTATTCACAGCTGCATAAGGTCTGTCCAGCAGATGACGACACTGACGGCTCGACTCGATGACGTCCACTCAGCAAGCGTATGTATTGGGGAAGAGTAGACGCTGATTGCGGTTAAGTTTCAGGAACAGAATGACACGCCACAGTTTACAGCATGGGCCGTATGCACCGACCCCAAATCAACGGTGGCTACGACTATCAATGATGAACTCAGCAGGTGCCGGATCTACCGACGAAGAGTTTGGAAACGTCGTGGATGAATATCTCGGCAGGTGCCGGATCTACCGCCGAGCGATATATAAACGTCGTGACGGTTGAGGGAAAGTTCAGCAATAGCCGGGCTTAGCGACGCACACCCCAGCAGATGAATGTACCGCCAGTCGTCCTATCGGTCACGGTGCACAGGCAGCAGCCCGGTTCTAAACGGATGAGTTGATTTACCCTCGGCTACAAATGACGTTGATCTCAACTCCGAGTGGCCCGGGTAGAGTATACGCGTGTTGATTTGACCGGTAAATTCGCCGACCGAAACTGAAGAATTGGCTTCGTTGACTTTCCTGTACAGACGAAAAACTCCGGAAATAATCCGGTAAAACAGAAAAGGCCCGCTGGACCTTTCCAGCACGATTAGTAATCGGTCGCCATACCATCTTTTCTTCCACCATCTACCCATACCGCACAATATTTAACCATAATCAATCATACAGAGTTATTCATTTACCTTTTCTGTTGTACAATCTATTTGTCTGACACTCGATACAATAATGACAATACTCAGCTTTATGTTGCTCACAGACAAAAGCTACTAAACGACAATGATTAACAATAAAATACTCCACGTACAATAAAACACTAACCGTATTCTTAACTTATAGATTTCACTTTTGTGCATGCCAAATTTTAGGTTTTTAACTTCTACCTTAGCTGTAAGTATAGAACAACACATTAAAACTTTCACCACTTTTAATAAAATTAATTTACTCTTAATGACACACACGACGCGCACTTCTGGAATCTGTGCCAGTTTCGAACATATACAAGTTTCACTGTGAGAACGCTGAGCTTTTATAGATTCGAAGAGCGGAAGTTGTGAGACGAGGCAACGGCAAGTCCGAATGTCACCGAGAGCGATGATTTGCCTACGTCCACTGAGCTAAACTTCTCCCGTTTAACCATTAGTGAGGTGTGCTGTACGATGTACCTCACACTCATGGTGGTAAGACGCACACATTTAGGTGACGGCGAGATGGCCTGTTGAGTGGTTCATCAGTTTAGTACAATCTGGATGCACCTCACTCATCGGGTCCAGCTAATATCAGGGACGGACTTCGGGAATGGACGGGAAATTTCCACTACAAGTTATTGGCTACATTGTTGTGGCGAATGCCACAACTTATACTTGTAACCCAACGGTTACAATACTCCATCGTCCCTCTCCCCTTTTCCTATCACCTTTAGTATTCTGGTTATTAAACTGATTGCATTTCTTTTTGCACATGCAGAATCTTTTGTACCCAGTACAAAACATTCCCATATCCCCTGAAAACCTCCTGTCCTATTTCTGTGATCTCACTTTCTTTCTTCACTTATATGAAGAAGCAAAAGAGCGCACACCAATACCTATTTATGCTTGGTTACTGTCTGAGTTTGATGGCAATCGTGATTGTGAGGAGAATCAGTGAAGATTAGTAAACGAAGCATCGTGAAAATAAAATTTTCTTAAGGTAAGTATTTCACTTTGATAATTAAAACTTTCCTCTTACAGCGATGTCAACCCGTGATCTCTAGTGCGACTATTCCTCCTCTATTTACTATCATTCGTTTTTGTGCGGTACCACGGTACGAGGAAGTGAAACCCTATCATACCAGCGTCAGATGATTTCCTCTTCTGCAATAGATCATAGCCTGAGTTGAGCCATTTAAGGGATCGTAATTCTAGCATCAATAGTGTATTTCTGATTATGGTCACCGTGGGAATATGCGCGCGCGTTATTCCCTTAAGGATAGACATGGTTTCGTTTCTTAGGTCACGGTGGTTTACACAATCTATTAGATTGTGAAGCGTTAAAGTGAACTGGGGGTATTTCGAACCATTGGTAAATGAAAACATCGCGAATTATAGTCGACCCGGCCCGTCGTGTTTTTTCCGCATCGGGTGTTAGAATCGCAAGTGCCAATTTCCTTCGATGTTGGACCCCCCCCCCCCCCCCCGGCTGATTGCTTCTAAATTGAGGGTTGGCCTCGGTTTGAAGATAACCGTTGCGTTCTCTTTTTAGGATTCTGGCTTCAAATCGGCGGCGGAAAAAACTCCGATATGTTTTCCTCGCTCATCTGCCAATTCATAGGAGCTTGTCCCTACTCGGGCCACTATGGTACATGGCACGTACAGAGCATCAAGCTTCGCGTTGTAGGCCTCTGCGGCGGAGGACTGCCGAAAATTACGTTTGAAAACTCGCTGCCCTACTGCATATACGGGAGCGGTATTCTTTGCACGGAGAAGGTAACTATGTGTATTTTGTTCATGGGCTTTCTGTAGATTTTTAATTACTATAGAATAAATTACTTGATCGATTTCCCCCTTCTTATCAATCCTTTCCCCTTCCGACATGTCCTTTTCCTCCCTATCAATTCTATGTTCTTCCCCGTGTCCTATAATTTCGTGTCCGAAAAGAACCCTGTATGGAGAAAACCCGGTTGCTGAATGTGGAGTATTATTTAGGCAAGATTCGATTTCCGATACCCTGGTGTCCCACAATTTTTGATCCTGCTTTACATACGACCGAATGCAAGCGTTGATTGTTCGGTTTAGTCGTTCCACTGGATTGGCCTGACTATGGTGTCTAGGGCTGGTCCAGTGTTGGACCCCGTACTTAGATAAAAGTGCTTTGAATTCGACTGACAAAAAGGTGCTGGCATTATCGGAAATTAGAAACTCGGGGACTGAATATCGATGAAACCACGCCTCTTCTAGGATTTTAGTTACCTGAGGGGCTGAAATTCTTTTTACTGGCACAAGGAGACACCACTTCGAAAAGAGATCCATAATGACCAAAAGGTGTATGTTTCCCTGTTTACTCCGCGGGAGCGATTGAATAAAATCTAGTGCGATGATCTGAAACGGTTTCGTTGTCAGGCGTTGTTTGCCTGGCTCAGGTAGTTGCGACCGATTAGCCGGCTTATTCTGACGACAGAGACTACATTTACGAATATAATCCCGTACTTCTTTCGCCATCCGAGGCCAAAAGTATTTTTTCCTGATCTTCGCCAGAGTTTTGTCACCACCCAAGTGCAGACGATCATCGTGTTCTTCTATTAGAATTTTCTCTCTCATCGTTTCTGGTACGCATATTTTCCAGGAGAATCGGTAGTCCAGCACATGATCGGGAGAGGCAACGAGTTTTTTCAGAGTCCCTCGGTCGACTCGATAGTCTTTATATTTTTCAGGGGTCGCCTTGACTTTTCCCAATAAGTCGTGATACCAGCCATTCGAAACTTGGAGTTCTTCTATAGATCTGGATAGGGCATCGGCTACTATATTATCCGCACCTTTCCTATGCAAGATGGTCATACTATGCCGTTGGAGTTCTATGCTCCATCGACATAAGCGTGAGGAGGTCCGCCAACTACTCCTCATAATGTAAGTCAACGCCGAAGCGTCCGTGAAAACGGTAAATTTAGTGCCTTCTATGTAACATCTAAACTTTTCAATGGACTTTAGAACAGCTAGTCCCTCCTTTTCAGTCGCGAAGTAACGTTGTTGAGTCCTTGATAATTTTTGTGAAAAGTACGCAACAGGTTTTTCTATACCCTCATACGATTGCGTGAGAATTCCGGCTATCGCAATATCACTCGCAGTGAATCACAAAGGGCCGGCGGAAATCTGGGTTCGTCAGAATGGGGGCACTAATTAGTAAATTTTTAATTTGTACAAATGCGGATTCAGCTTGGTCATTCCAGTGAACCGTTTTTGGTTTGTTTCTGAGTAAATCGGTTAAAGGTTGTGTCACCACGCTGTAATTCACTAAGAACCTTCGGTAATAATTGCACATTCCCAAAAATCTTCGAAGTGCTCGTAAAGATCTGGGACGTTCGTAGTTGACGATGGCCGATACACGGTCCGGATTTGGTTTAAGTCCCCCTTGACCTAGAATATATCCCAGATAAGCTACTTCCAGTACACAAAAACGTGATTTTGAGATATTGATCGAAAGGTTTGCTGCCCTCAGACGGTCTGCGACCTCGCCTAAGAGTGCCACGTGTTCCTCGAACGTGTTACTGACGATAATTATGTCATCTAAATATACGAACACGTTCGGTTCAAGTTCTCCCCCACCGAGCACTCGGTCCATTAGACGCGATAGTGTGGCCGGGCTGTTTACCAAGCCGAATGGCATTCGAGTAAACTGAAATAAACCTTGGCCTAATACTGAAAAGGCCGTGAATTTTCGTGATCTAGGGTGCAAAGGGATTTGCAGGAAAGCCTGCGACAGGTCAATAGTCGAAATAAATTCAGCAGCTCCCAATCGGCTAAGGATTCGGTCCGCATGTGGGAGAGGGTAACAATCTCTGACGGTTCGTTCGTTCAACTTTCGTGCGTCTAAACAAAGTCGTACCGTCCCATCGGATTTGTCCACCGGAACAAGGCGAAGTGCCCAGTCGCTGTAGGATTTTTCGATGATTTTGGCCTTTAACATTCTATTCAATTCAGCGTTAATTTGCTCCTGTCGGGACGGGGACGTAGGGAACGGATTAATTCGCGCAGGTGGCAGTTTTTTTGCTTCTTCAGAAAGCTCGATTCGGTGGCTTATCCAGTCCGTCATGTCCAATATTTCATTCTCTGCCACCTTGAATCGGTTTTTAACACTTTCCAGTTCTGATTTCTGTTTTTCGTTCAGTCCTGTTTCCTGATCCTCGCTTGCGTTTGAAGCGGGATCTACATCTTCGTCTAGTGGTTCCAATTCTTTACTAATTTCTAAGTTCTCCACCCCTGGTTGACCGATCGCTGGTCTAATTTGAAACGATTTCCAAAAATTCATTCCCAGAAGAATTCGTCTTCTGAGTGCGGGAACTACAAGGGTTTCGATTACTTTAGTCCGGCCATTGAAAGTGACTGGGAGGTTTACGATGCCACGTACCATGAGCTCAGTTCCATCCGCCGTTTTTAAACTTATCTCACTGGGAAACAGCTGTAGTTTGCATTGTTTTATTAATTTCAATGAACCTGCTCCCAGAATACTCAAATGTGCTCCGCTATCTAATAAACCTCTTAGGGTATTGCCGTAAATGGAAATTTCGACGAATGGACGGTTATCATTTTCTAATTCGATAATTGCTTCATTAGTTTCATATTGGGAGGAATACACATAATCTTTTGATAAAACTTTGGCAAATCCTAACGTTTGCAAATTGGTTACCTGTTCGGTTTTGGCGAGGGGCTTTTCTAATGTTCGACTGGTCGGCCCTCGGAGACAGTCTTGGGTAAGTTTTTTTCACAGTACGGACACGAAGCTGTGTCCACGTTGTGAAAGCCACACTTTTTGCAAAATTGGTGCTTCGGTCGGTCACATTCCCGAGCGTGATGACCCCTCACCCGACAATTGTAGCAATAGCCCTCTCTTGGCGGTTGATAGTTACGTAGTAGCATGTCGAGTCCCTGATTTTCCTCGGAAGGGTGGGGTTCGTCTCTATTCGGGTATTCTTTCTCGTCTTCTGAGCTCCGCGCGCGCGATTTTGAATTAAAGAAATGACGCGTTTTCTGATGCTCGTACGTTTGTTTCCGCGAGGTTTTCGGTATTGCCCCGGTTTGAATCTCATTCACCTGGGACGTTTTCCCGCGGGGGATATCATTTGCCGTCGTCTGATACTTATACCAGTACGTCGCATCTAAACGGCGACCAAATTTCTTCAGGTCTGCCAGGTTATCTATTTCTGAAGACACCGCGTGGCCTTTGTAATCAGCGCGCATATTTCTGAATACGAACTCGAATTTTTTTCGTTCCGACAACGGTTTGGTAAGGGAATTAAATATTTTTTGCATTTCTAAATAGTAATCTTGAAAGCGTTCGCGTGGGCCCTGTTTTCTCGATCCCGCGCGCGATTCATTCATATGATCGTGATCCGGACTCAAGAATTCTCGTTTGAGCTCTTCTTTTAGTTCGTTCCAGGAGGTGAAATCTTCATTTTCAAAACCTGTCATGAACCACGTTTTCGCGTGGCCGCTAAACAAATGAATTGCCGACCGAAACAATTCTTTGTGCGACATATTTTCCGATTTGGTATAAAACTCCACTTCTTTGAGGAATTTCATTAACGATTGGCCGTTGTCCGCGCCATCGTACTTAAGTCTCCAGTCTGACACTGGTCTTCCTCTACCGATCTGTCGATTTCGCTTTTTTCCTCTCGATTCCCGACGCGATCTATCCGATGACCTTTCCGATTCCGAATCTGTTGCTTCTCTACGCCATCGCGAACGCGGAGGTCTAAAGTCTTGGACTAACGGTAACGATTCAATTCTAGCTCGATTCGATTGTTTTTCCCTTCCTTCAGGAATATCCAGGGTCTCGGCTCTACCATTAACATTTTCAAAGGAATTAATCCCCCACATTTTTTGCGCTGCCCACATTTGCATCTGGGTGGGACCAAACATCCACGGAAACTGACAGGCTTGCATATAGAATGGGAGTAAGTTGTTTGGGGTTACGGTCTGATTATACGACGGGACCCCTATCGACTGTAATTGTCTCTTAAGGTGTCTACCCGGTGTGGCAAACACTTGTTCTTCCGGACTAGAAGATTCCGACCTATTCTCGCTTTCTTGACCGACTGCTAAATTAGACAAAGATTGATTAATTTGGTTCACAATTTCTTGTTGACCCATGGGGGAAATGATCGAAAAGTAAGTATTAAACGTTCCGCGGATACACGATTCTAGTGAATCCAAATCAGCGAGGTCTTCCTCGTTTTCTGTGCCTTCCGCAGCACGCTTCACACGGGCAAAGCAATGTACTAGTCGCGTTTTGAGGGCCTCCCGTATGCCTTCAAATTTCTTACGATGCGAAAGGAACTCCTTAATTTCCTTCACTTTTTTATCTATTACCTCTATCTCCTGATCTACCGAAGTATTAAGCAAATTGAAGTCTAATCCTGCATCATTCTTCGCTTTATCTTCTTTTATTCTAGCCTTGAGTCTTCTTGCCAGTGCGGATCGTGTTTCAACCTCCGTATACTCAATACCGCGAATTATAAGTTCATGCACAATTTCATCCCTTTCTAGATGATGGACTAATAAATTTCTGTATTGTAAATCAAATTCAATATCCATTGTGTGCGTTTGGAGAACGACGTGCCGCTAATCTAAATCAGCGTACTGATTTTTCTTTCCCTCTCCGGGGTCACTAGCCAAAATTCTACTTAGTGGGTATTTAAAGTTGGGCGCCAATTATTAGCCTTTAACTAGTCAGCGGATATATGGGGCAAAGGAAGCGGCAGAAGAGTTAAACGATATTAGCTGACACCTCCCTTCACCAAACCTGCAGCCTACCTTGAATGAGGAGGTTAAACCCGATTCACTCACTGATGACTGTCCAAGAAAAATGTCGCAAAGTGGAATCGCACAACGAAGAACAACTCAAAAGCGACAGTGAAACTGATAATTGAACCAAAACCAGATCAGACCGAGGCCTGGCGACTAGCTTTATGAGTCCGGTTTTCGACTAATAGAAGTGGTGGAAATCTTTGGATGTGTGAACTGTACTTGAATTTAAAGGTACCTTGTACATTCTCCTACATGCTAAGTTTTATTACAAATTGTACATGGTGGGTTAGTTATGGCTTCTTGGTTTTACTTGCGGTTTCGTGGGTACTCGTGGTGGGTATGGGTATTCACAGCTGCATAAGGTCTGTCCAGCAGATGACGACACTGACGGCTCGACTCGATGACGTCCACTCAGCAAGCGTATGTATTGGGGAAGAGTAGACGCTGATTGCGGTTAAGTTTCAGGAACAGAATGACACGCCACAGTTTACAGCATGGGCCGTATGCACCGACCCCAAATCAACGGTGGCTACGACTATCAATGATGAACTCAGCAGGTGCCGGATCTACCGACGAAGAGTTTGGAAACGTCGTGGATGAATATCTCGGCAGGTGCCGGATCTACCGCCGAGCGATATATAAACGTCGTGACGGTTGAGGGAAAGTTCAGCAATAGCCGGGCTTAGCGACGCACACCCCAGCAGATGAATGTACCGCCAGTCGTCCTATCGGTCACGGTGCACAGGCAGCAGCCCGGTTCTAAACGGATGAGTTGATTTACCCTCGGCTACAAATGACGTTGATCTCAACTCCGAGTGGCCCGGGTAGAGTATACGCGTGTTGATTTGACCGGTAAATTCGCCGACCGAAACTGAAGAATTGGCTTCGTTGGCTTTCCTGTACAGACGAAAAACTCCGGAAATAATCCGGTAAAACAGAAAAGGCCCGCTGGACCTTTCCAGCACGATTAGTAATCGGTCGCCATACCATCTTTTCTTCCACCATCTACCCATACCGCACAATATTTAACCATAATCAATCATACAGAGTTATTCATTTACCTTTTCTGTTGTACAATCTATTTGTCTGACACTCGATACAATAATGACAATACTCAGCTTTATGTTGCTCACAGACAAAAGCTACTAAACGACAATGATTAACAATAAAATACTCCACGTACAATAAAACACTAACCGTATTCTTAACTTATAGATTTCACTTTTGTGCATGCCAAATTTTAGGTTTTTAACTTCTACCTTAGCTGTAAGTATAGAACAACACATTAAAACTTTCACCACTTTTAATAAAATTAATTTACTCTTAATGACACACACGACGCGCACTTCTGGAATCTGTGCCAGTTTCGAACATATACAAGTTTCACTGTGAGAACGCTGAGCTTTTATAGATTCGAAGAGCGGAAGTTGTGAGACGAGGCAACGGCAAGTCCGAATGTCACCGAGAGCGATGATTTGCCTACGTCCACTGAGCTAAACTTCTCCCGTTTAACCATTAGTGAGGTGTGCTGTACGATGTACCTCACACTCATGGTGGTAAGACGCACACATTTAGGTGACGGCGAGATGGCCTGTTGAGTGGTTCATCAGTTTAGTACAATCTGGATGCACCTCACTCATCGGGTCCAGCTAATATCAGGGACGGACTTCGGGAATGGACGGGAAATTTCCACTACAAGTTATTGGCTACATTGTTGTGGCGAATGCCACAACTTATACTTGTAACCCAACGGTTACACAAGACCGAGTTGAATGGAGACTAGTGCTTGAAATAGACGAGCCACCCCGGACCTATGCTGAAGAAGAAGAAGAAGAAGAAGAAGTAGAAGAAGAATAAGAAGAAACGAAACCAAATTTTCCGGGAAAAAGCGCTACTTGAAAGAGCAGGAATATACGGAGTTGGAGCGGTTGCATTGTTCTTAAGAAACGCAAAAGTTTTACCAGAAACTGAACGAATCCCACAAAAAGGTTTTGTGCCGCGAGCCCAAATGTGTCGGGATAAGAATGGCACAATTTTGATACTTGACTGTGAGGTGACCGACCGAACGGTGGAAGCAGCACTTCGATGAATACCTGAATGGCACCCAGGCGGAGAACCATGGCGGCGTGGAAAGCAATTTCTCCGAAAAGAGGTACCAGCCCCAACGATAGGAGAAAGTAAGGAGGCCATCATGCAGCTACAGAACAATAAACCGACTGGGAAAGATGGCATCGGAGCGGACCCTATACAAACGACACCAGAAAAGCTTGCCACTTGTCTACACTGGCTTATTGTTAGGATTTGGGCTGTTAGCTACCAGAGGAGTGGAAACATTGGGTTATCTGCTGCATACTACAAAAAGCGCAAGAGTTGGTCTGTGAAAACTATCCAGCGATCACCGTTCTAAATGCCGCCTGCAAAGTGCTGTCTCAAATCATTTCCGCCGTCTATCGCCAATTGCGAACAGATTTGTGGGAATTTATCTAGCCGGTTTCCTTAAACGACGGTCAATAACGGATCAAATATTTACACTGCGCAGATCCTCCAAAAACGGCCGTGAATACAGAGTTCTCATGCATCATTTGTTTGTTGACTGCAAAGCCGCATCTAATACTATCGACCGAAAAAAGCTATGAAAAATAATGGACGGGAACAGCTTCCTCAGGAAGCACATCAAACTGATTCAATCTACGATGGCTGGTACACAGTGCTGTGTTCGGATCTCGCGTGGATTGTTGAGTTCATTCGACTAACCCAGAGGGCTTCGTCAAGGTGATGGTCTCTCATGCCTGCTGTTCAACATAGCGCTACAAGGTGTTATGAACCAAGCGGGTATCAAAACATGGGGCACGATCTTCTATAAATCCAGTCAATTTGTCTGTTTTGTCGATGCTGATTTTGTGGGCCGATATTATCGGCAGAATATCTGTGGCGGTGGCTGAATAGTACACAAGACTACAACGCGAAGCAGAAAAGATTGGGTTAAATGTAAATACGCCTAACACAAAATACATGTTGGCCAGCGGAACCGAGACCGACCGATGCCGTTTGGGCAGTAGTATAATAATCGACGGCGATGAGTCTGAGGTAGCCGATTAATTTGTCTGCTTTGGCTCACTGATAACGGCGGACAATGGCACCAGGAGTGAGATCCGGAGGCGTATTATCAACGGAAGTCGTGGTTACTATGTGCTTCATAAGCAATTGCGGTCGAATAGACTAAGACCTCGTACAAAGTGCGCCCTGGCCAAAACGCTTATTAGACCGGTTGATCTCTACGGGCATGAAACATGGATAATGTTCGGGGAGGACCTGCTCGAGGAGGAGTGCTTAGAGTTATAAAACGACGATTGCTAAGAACGATCTCCGGCGGCGTACAGGAGGAGGATGAACCGTGAACTCGCACAGTTCTACGACGAACACAGTATTCAAAAGCTTGACTAAAGCTTGACTGATACGATGGACAGGGCATGTTGTAAGAATGCCGCACAACTACCCTGCAAAGATGGTGTTCGCATTAAATCCGGTAGGAACAAGACGACCAAGGGCGCAGGAAGCAAGATAGTTAGACCCACCAGGTGGAGCGAGATCTGGCGAAGAGTACACGGTGTCCAAGCACTTGAAAAGCGCTAGCCCACAACCGAGTAAATAGGAGAAACTTTGTTTATCAGGTTTTATCTTAAGACGGTAGCCCAACTAGGTAAGCTAGTTGATGACAATAACTTCTTATTTCTCTACTGTACTCGGGCCTGGGCTACTCGTCGCCAAGTCGTTGCGCGGCTCGACACAGGCTAGTCAGCTTCAACCTGGTCGAGCCATCTTACACGTTGGGATCCTCTATTACTGGTGCCAGTGGTGTTCTTGAAGAGAACGGATTTCACTGCGCAATCGTCAGGCATTCCTACGACGTGGCCGGCCCCCCGTAGTATCCGTACTTTCGTCAGGTGTACGATGGGAATCTCTTCAAGTAGTGCCTGCAACACGTGATGACAATAAAAACTTCGTAAAATATTGACAATGTTTAGTTATCTATAAATTGATTTAGCTTACGTTTAGTGTTTTTAATATGTAGGTACCAAACTTCCTTCCTGTAGTTGTCACTTCTAACCTTTGTCTTTCCCGATCTTTTTTAATTTCTCCACTATTAAGTGTTTTGTATAATTGTTATTTGTATTTTAATTGGTTTCGTACGAACTTGTATGTCACACTTACCAGCTCGAATTATGTATTTAAATAACGGCAATTTTAGTTAAGCATTAGGTAGGCTGAAACCACTTTATCATAGCAGTATAATCTGGAGAGTGATTTTCATTATTTAGTAAGTTAGAATTAGTTTGCATGTACATTTAGTATACATTTCAGGTATATTTAAACATTGTTTTAACCACACCGAATGCACAACCAATTTGCACTTTTTATGGTGCTATCTTGTTGTTTGGTCCTGCTCCGTGTTTATTTTTTACCGCTGACGATATTTCTTTCACCTGGGTTGTTAGATTCTTTGGTCCGCCGCAGAAAGTGAAGCGCCGACCAAGGTGTCACCGCAATAGGTAATGAATAATTCCGCAATAAACACTTCATAAAATTCAAGTAAAACCAAGTGGTTTAAAAATTGGTACTTGGGATTTATAAGCCCCATTTTATAAGAAGATGTGGATTAAAACGTTTTTTTTTTGTTTTGTCTTCTACGTGTTGTAATCAGGCTTACGCCAGCCGTACCCAGAAAGGAATCTTAATTCTCAGCTTTTTACTGCAAAGCGCAGAAAGAGAGTTGATGAGCTTCAATTATGTTTTATCTTTCTTTAACTGTTGGAGCACTACGGAATGCATGCTCTCAAGGTGACAGAGCTAATATCGTTTCAGTTTTATATGTAATTGCAGATTTCTTTGTCTCTTCTTATGATTAAGATAAGCGAAGATGATTATGATTAAGCGTGGTGGTTGTGATTGCGTACTTTCAGTTTCCTGAGAAGAACTGAAATGTCTTTTATGTACAAAATGAAAAGAAGAAGTCCCGAATGAAAGCTTTGAGAGACACCGAAAGTGAGTCGAATTTTATTCGAGTGCAAAAAAGTATTGGGCTTAATCCGTTTTTCCACCCTTCGATTGTTGGATGTAGTCACTTCTATTCCTAATTCGAAAATCAGTTTTATTATTTGCAATTCCATTACTTTTCCCGGCTATGCCGAAAAAAAGTAATATCGGCGATAGGCTATTTTGGGGTTCGTTACTTCGGTGCTTTTGAGTCGTTTGCTAGACAATTACTCCCCGAAATGGTGCGGTCGCGCCTGTTGTATATGTATGTAGAAAGTGGATACACGTATATGAATTCTAATCCATGTAGAAACAAACCTACGCAGATATCTATAATTTGAACACTATGCGAAAAAGTTGAACTTGGAAATATCGTCACCAATATCGAATATACGTAAGCGTTACCCATCGAGGATTGTTTGAACTAAGTGTCTTGTCTCTTGTATAAGATGATTTGCATATTGGTAAGTAATTTTGTGTTGGTGTATCAGATTTCAATAGTTTTTTTAAGGTAGTGGTTGTAATAGCATCTCTATTATCAAACTTGTTTACTGCGCAAACTGCATTAACGTTAGCTGAGGTGATTTGGAGCCTGAATCAATTAACCGGGTGATGAAATAACTTCTATGATAACGCTATACGCAAATTTCCGTTAGTCTATTACCATTTGTTTACATCCATTTACGTTGTCCAAGTACTGGGAATAATAACCACATATAAAGGCATCGAAAGCAGAAAATGCATCATAGGATAAAGAAAAACAGCTTCATATTTTAAAATGAGCCGTTAATCGTTTTTACAAACGCTTTATTTCTTAATAGCACCAGCTTATTACAGCTCCATAAAATCGCGCAATGAAACTAGTTTTCAATGAAAGTGAAATGGATTGAGAGCTCCGGAAAGAAGAAGTTACGAAGGAGCGCAAAAAATGAGAAAAAAAGTAATTGCCCTTTTAGGTATCCTTAATTTAATGAGATCTGCTACAGTAACAACAGCCTCCCTGTCCGAAAATTCCTGCGAGCGGATAAAACTGTCCCAAACTTAAAACTTTCGAAAGCAGGACTTTTGTTTCAAATATCATGTTCTAAAATAATTTGCAGTTCGGTTTGCAATTTTGAAGTAAATCTACATTGCACTACTTCGACGATCCGGTAAGAGTTTGTACTTTTGAAGCTGCCGAAGCTTGGTCGATTGGCTCGCATATTTATGTGTATGTTACCATGAAATACAGCCTGCGGTGCGCCATGACCGCAGCTTGTATTGGTAGGAAAATTTCACTTTCAAGAAGCATTGCATTTTGCTCTTTCTTTTTTCGGCTGCACCGATGCGGACAAACCGAAAACCATCTGCGGAAAAGTGTGTCGTCGAACGGGAAACTGGTTTCTCCACATTGGGGTTGGTTGCTCGTGCAGACGTCGTCGCAAGATACCTATACTATACATAAGGGCACACATTATCAGGGAAGCTATCGGGGAGCTCGTTATGCTGTGGTCAGCAGCATAATAATGTTTTATATGTTGTACTTTTCCTGCAGTTGCAGTGAAAGTTCGATGAACCTTTGCGCCTCTGGTTGTTATTGTTGATTTTTATGCATTTCGTCTTAGATAAGCGACTCATTTATAGCGATGCATAATTAAATCATCCTTGTGTGAATAAAATTTTCAATTATACAATTAAATTGAGCAACCCTTTGCGACATGCACGTTTACTAAACAGTAGTAGCAGGCTTACAGGAAAACGCAATGTATGTGGGTAATTTGGATTTAGTAACTGCACACTGACTGTAGTAAGCTAGGTATTGAATCGACACATGTTGGTTTGTAATGAAAGCTGTTGAATTATACAGTACAAGTTGATGTGGCAGACTTGTTTTATGTCTGCATATTGGTATTGGCGATACAATTTCAAAACGCTGTTGATCGTAACTGGTACCGAAATAGAGATTCGGTATGGTTCAGTTTGTAATTAAGCATGTTTAATGGGTCTGTTTAACTGACTAATAACAAAACATATGAAAAGTTGAGTGAACGATACAATAATTGTAGAGTTGACTATTAGTACTCAGCATGTTGAATACGGGTACCGGTTTTGGAAAAGCTTATTTTGACTTAGAAAAATCATACAATCACCGTTACATTGTATGTACATTATTAGAATTGCAAATATGAGTAAAAGATAAAAAAGTATACCACGAGGAATTAAATATTTTTACATCTAATTTTTTAGAGAAGGTGGGGCACGTACCGCAGTATTCCCCAGCCTAGCCATACTAGCGGTACAAAATTCAAGATGCTCTAAAGCCTTCTTTTTCATTGATAACTTATTTAATTAGGTAATTTATTAATCATGAACATGTGACATTTCATTAGATCTTTATTTTGCTGCGTTGAAATCAATGTAAAATTTTACGAATGCTTGTTTTACGAGCTGTGTGTAGTAGCGTTTGACAACACTTTTAGCTTATATTGAACTTGTATACAGTATATTTTTAGGCCGAAAAATCATTTTTCTTAAATATACTTTCATTTCCAGAATTGCAAGTTTCCAGATTTCATTGTGTCGGATATCCCTTTAGTTCCTAAGTTTTTTCTTAGTTTTTATGAAATTTCGCATGAAATAAGTGTTTCAGATCGACGTAATAATTCAAACTGTGAATTTAATTGGCTAGAATAGACTATAATAAAAAGGCAAGAATATATGTTATCATTTCAGGAAGAATGTCTAGAACTTACAGCGATTTTACATATAGAGACTTACTCTATAGATAGTAGAGTACTCTACTATCTATAATTTACACCCATGCTGTCAAAAGGCCACCCTGGACACCAGAGGGTTAATTAGTTTCATTTTTGAGTAGTTTAACGGTTTGAATTTTAATAATTGAATCCGTGTTGAATAAAACAATTTTTTTTTCAATCACACATTTGAGCAGAAATGCTATTAACAGTTTATCGCTATGTGCTTGGTACAGGTTATAACTATCCTACTCATTTTACTTGTTTGCGATATGGTGATTGTTATCGCCTACATTTATGCTTACTATATACGCCTAAAACTTGGCTACTTTTTCCCTTGTTTACTAAGGTGAACTGATACATTATTGTCTTTCGTATAACTTCCTTAGTTGGAACGCAAGCATAACCATGTTCAAATTTACTTCAAACGTGTCATTTGATTTCCAATATGCTCTAGTATGAAAAATATTCGGATCTTGATTCGAACGAGATGATACTTTTGCTGGTACAATATTTCTCTTCATTGATTTTTGTTTATTAGTTTTATCATTTGACAAATAAATTGGTTCCGAATTAGTTCTCGTATATTTTTGTATTTATTATCTTATCCAGAAACTGAAATTAAAAAAATAAACCTTTGAAAAAATCTAATCAAAAATCGGGTTTTACGCGATATTTCACAAAACGGGGAATGGTTCGTGGTAAAGTCCGCTTGAGCGGCACAGTTATTGAGTATTTTAGTTTTCCGACATCAAGCTGTTTTTGCTGCAAGCCTCTCTCAATCAGGAAAAGAAACGAAGTTGTCTGACGTTTCAAAGGAAAAACTAGTTAACCAGAGATGGCAAAATATGATAAAAGTAATAATTAGGGAGTCTTTTTCCCGTACGGGAGGATTACCATTGCATTTAATAAAATAAGCCGTAAAAGTCGATACCTGCTAAGTGCCATATTGATAATATTTCGAAGAACCATTTACTCAATATTGTATGCCAACAGTAAATTTTGCTTTCAACAGGATTCCACTTCATCCCATCAATCAATGTCTACTTTGGAGTGATTCCACGCGAATTTATGGAATTTTATGTCCTCTAAATATGGTTTAAGCATCAATGGATCTTGACCCATTGAATTACCTTGCTTGGAGTCATATGCTTAGTAAGACTAGCAGAGATACATGTTAGTTTATTAAAAGGGCGATTGGAAGAGACGTTAATTTTGAAAAATAAAATCAAACTGTGTCAGTCACAAGTTACAACTAAATGCATAATAACAGTCTTAGTAGTGAAAATATAACAATAAACATCTGCTTTTAGAAAATGCTTGGATCGATTTGACTGAATAACTATACCAAACGCAAAGTTTTGTGGCCTAGAAGAATTCTATTGAACAGAATTTGAAACGGATGTACGGTTCCGAAGATATGTCCGGAACAAGTTCCGGAATATATGAAACTTGACCATAGGAGCACCTTGCATTATAACAAACCCGTCATGCGACACCTCCAAGTACCCGATATTGCTAAACTAGACCATTGGTAGTCGTATAAAATGTTCAAGACATCATCGGCCACGTCTGAACATGTCCGGGAATGTTCCGGATCGGAGATCAATTTCTGAATTGGGTTGTTTAGTGCCTGAGAAATGTCTCATTTTAACACATTTATGCACGCAGAACACTTCCAGGAACATATAACAAAATTTATTTTTGCATTTAAATTGTCTACAGCTTCGATATTTTAAAAAACATTATTTTAAATTTTTATTAAAAGACACTTGCGTTTATATAATGACGTTCGTGAGTTACGTTGAAAAACATGCAGAAGACACGTAAGATGATTTCAACAGGGACATTATTTCATCACTGTGACATCAAGAAATGTCAAAAGCTTTCGCAAACGCGGCGGACTATAGTTGATGTTGAATGTAATGTTGTCACAAACTATCAGGCAAACAAGCAGTGAATGTCGCGAATGGTTTTTTGATGGCATGTGGTCTTAAATATTGACCTGACATATTAAACATTAAAAAATTTTTTTTGACGTTTATACAATAAAAAAAAACTAAATAGTTTATGTTTTCTTATTTTTTATGCCAATCTACATCATATGCCATTAAAACCCATATACCGTTAAACAACCCAATTGAAGTAAAATACAACATGTGACATCTTTAGGTACTGAAAATTGCAAAAGTAGTTCATTTGTTATCATATAAAGTGTCCAGGATTACATTGGCCACAGCTGGACACGGTCTGGGAACGTTCCGAATACATCCAGAAAAACGGCCTGTTTCTAACTTAAACCAAACCCCAGAATGCGACCCCGCTTTTAACTCAAAATAACAAATCTATACCTTTAAAGAAGGATTTCTGTCTGTCTGTCTGTATGTTCGTTATAGAATCGAAAACTACTGAACCAATCGGCATGAAAATATGCATGTAGAGGTTTTTTGGGGCCAGGAAAGGTTTTAGTGATGGTTAGAAACCCCTCCCCCCACTAAGAGGGGGGGCTCCCATACAAACGAAACACAAATTTCTGCATAACTCGACAACTAATCAAGCAAATAGAACAAAATTTGGCATGTGGGTGTTTTCGGTGACAAGAATTTATTCTATGGTAAATTGAGACCCCTCCCCTCTTTATAAGGGGAATTATAACTCTTCTCCACTTAAAGAGGGGGGGCTTCCATACAAATTTCCTCATAACTCGAGAACTAATCAAGCAAATGGAACCAAATTTGGCATGTGAAGGTTTTCGAAGGCAAGAATATTTTCTATGATGAATTAGGACCCCTCCCCACTTTAAGAGGGGGGGGGGGCTCCTGTACAAATGAAATACAAATTTCCTCATAACTCGAGAACTAATCAAGCAAATGGAACCAAATTTGGCATGTGTGTGTTTTTGGAGACCAAAATTTTTTTTATGACGAATTGGGACCCCTCCCCACTTTAGGAGGAGGGGCTCCTATACAAGCGAAATAAAAATTTCCTCATAACTCGAGAACTAATCAGCAAATGGAACCAAATTTGGCATGTGAAGGTTTTCGAAGGCAAGAATATTTTCTATGATGAATTAGGACCCCTCCTCACTTTAAAAGGGGGGGCTCCTGTACAAATGAAATACAAATTTTCTCATAACTCGAGAACTAATCAAGTAAATGGAGCCAAATTTGGCATGTGTGTGTTTTTGGAGACCAAAATTTTTTCTATGATGAATTGGGACCCCTTACCTTTTTAAGAGGGGGGGCTCTCATACAAACGAAATACAAATTTCCTCATAACTCTAGAACTATCAAGCAAATGGAACCAAATTTATCATGTGGGTGTTTTTGTAGGCAAGAATATTTTCTATGGTATATTTTCTATGGATTTCCCCACTTTAAGAGGGGGGGGCTCCTATACAAATGAAAAACAAATTATCTCATAACTCGAGAACTAATCAAGCAAATGGAACCAAATTTGACATGTAAGTGGTTTTGGACGCAAGATTTTTTTCTTTGGTGAATTGAGACCCCTCTCTTCTTTAGAAAGCAAGTTATGGCCCATCTCCCCTTTAAGAGGGTGGGCTTCCATACAAATGAAATGCAAATTTCCTCTTATCTCGAGAACTAATCAATCAAATGGAACCAAATTTGGCATGTGGGAGTTTTAGATGGCAGAAATTTTTTCTATGGTGAATTACGACCCCTTCCCCTTTTAAGAGGGGAGCTCCCATACAAATGAAATTCAAATTTCCTTATAACTTGAGAACTAATCAAGCAAATGGAACCAAATTTGGCATGTGGGAGATTTTGGAGTCTTGAATTTATTTTACGATAGTTAGAGACCTCTCAGCCCTGTGGTAGGGGGATATAAACTCTCATTCAAATAAAACAGAAATTTTTGCGAAACTCAAAAAGTAATCGAACTCGAGAAATTCGAGACTCTTCCATAAAACATTAGTCAATACAAGACCACAAAAACTATTTATAGTAATACTAGATCATTCAGGACGAGACGGTCACGAGTGTTGCCGGTGACCCGCCGTCGGAAGCGCCGCCCACTGGGGGGCTTGCAAAACTCGAGATTGTGACAAAGATCACCCGAGATTCATGATTTATGTACAACACAGGTTAATTTGTGGCAATACGAAGTTTGTCGGGTCAGCTAGTTACAAATAAAAGGAAGACATTTTTTGATTGCTTTGAAATATTATACAAATTTATCAGTATATTACATAGCCATGCATATGTAATGATGATAACTACCATAGTGTTATTAAAAAGCTGAATTATGTTCCGAAGGTGTATCGAATTCTAACTCAAATGACAAATGAGTTGGTATAACAAAGGTTCCTTTCACCAATAGGTGGTTTAATCGGATTTTTTTATATTAAACTATTAAATGTGGCCCAGCAATATTTGGAGATACCATCAAACGGGGTAACTTGCAACAACGCTATATCGGTCGAATTTATTGTATTTTATGATGCGTTATTTCAACTTTTAATCTTAATCAATTATTGAAACTGGTCGATAACAGATTAAAGAAGCGCTAGTAACTGTAATATTGAATTTTTACTGCTTTGGTAAAGGGTGTCCACGGTAAAATTGCGACACACAAAACTAATTCGCCAAATTCGAGTTTTTATCCGATTGTTATCAAACTTTCAGCGCATCAAATGAAACAATTAAACTTAGTTTTAGCGTTTTTATCTTATTAAATTTCGCCTTCGTATCCGAATGCCCGTGATTTGGCCTTAACTGCTCCAATAAGATTTTTTGTCTTATGCCACTCCATCTCAGCCTTTGCGTAATGGCATGAAGATCCAGAAGATCATAGAACGGTTGTGAGACTTCTGAAGAGGAACAAGTCGCTTTTGGAGACACTCTTTCAAATACACCTGTCCATTCATGGTATCTGTGGTCACGAAAGGTGTACTTCGCTGTCCACATGGGCAAATTGCTTGCCAATTCAAGAATTTCTTGACAAAGATCAACATTGTCTGTTTTCGGAGGTTCTATGGAACATCAAACTTATTATCATTTGCAGTAAAATATTGGTTCCCCGGAATTTGGTTGGAGTCCGCTTTCACGCAGATGTCGTCCATAACACAGCAATGTTGTTCTGTCAGCTTTTGATCGTATAATTTCTGGGTACAGCTTTTCGCGAACGTTCTCTATTGGGGCCTTCTGAACCTTGAACGTACGTAATCCAGCTTAAGTTTTGGCCTTCTGCACGAAACTTTAGCTCAAATTCAGTTGTTTTGCTACCTCTAGAATGGAGAAATTTGGTTTCCCGTCGAAGGCCCCAACTACGCGGGTGTAATCCTTAACAGTATACGGACGCCTTTTTTTCTCCATATCTTGACTCACGATCGAGTCAGATGTTTATGACACGAGAAACCGCAGAATTTGGTATTTCCAACTTTTTACCGATGGCACGATGGTGATGGATTCTTATTTTCGAAGTAGGTACTTGTGCAGTATTTTTTCACGAACGAGCTGTTCTATCGACGGCATTTTTCATATCTTTGGGTACCTAATAAAAAGACTCACACAGTATAAACAATGCACTTTGAGCTTTGTGTATGCAAAATTTCAATTAATTTTACCCAATGTTTAAAGGTTAGAGCAATTTGAGTGTGTTGCAATTGTAACGTAGACACCCTTTATATACCTTCAAAGCAAAGAAGCAAAAGAAGTCAGAAGTACAGCACGTGACGCATTTGTCAACCCAAGCCCGTAAATTACACGATAAACTGAAAGATCGATTCACGGAATTATGTATGATGAAACCTATTAAACTTATATCAAAGCTGATGTTTATATTTGGAAAAGCTTGGAGCGGCTTTGTTGCACATGATAATATGTTGCACATCCATAAATATGATATTTATTTATGTACAAGTCTTCGAATTAATCGTACAGACTATTGCTACTACTTAATTTCCTAAAAAGATACTTAATTTCGGCAATAATACGGTACGAGGAATATGTTACTAGATTAGCAGTTAATTATTTAGGCTCTTCAAATATCACAATCGGTAGTCCTGATTGTTTTGATTTCCATCGCTCGCTTGGCGATGGTGCCGAAGTTAGACATTCTGCACGACTCCTAGATGGATAGCTAAAGTTTACCGTCGTTGAGCTTTTTCTTTGCACTGGCAAGCGAAAGATGGTGCACGGACCCCCGGTCTGCGTTTCGTTTTTATATGTATAAAGTTTTTGGCGACCGCTAATGCAGGAAACATTTGGGTTGCCTTTGTTGTTATGTCTGTGTGCAAAGCAATTGAAATATAATTGATTCAAATTGTTGATCAAACTATGATGGATAAAAGCCGATTATTAATAAATTAAGGGTTTCCGATTCCTCAGTGAAGAATACAATGTCTTATATTTACTCGTTCTTATTATTATACAATTTAGGGTAATTTGTGTTATTTATTAAACTAACCTTGGAATTATGCTTATCAGGTCAGGTGGCTGAACTGGAGCGAAAGCAAATATTAAAATTTCATCCATAGCAACTGAAACGCGTAAACCCAGATGAAGGATACGCACCTACATGGGTACCGTATCTGCCATGCCCATCCACAGGTGGTCGCTAGAATTTTTAGCGGCTATTCACGATATTTATTAATGAAACCAGTTTTGCCAGTGTTGCTTAACGTGACCAAACGTAGTGTTAGGTTCTGAAAGTTGTCGGCTGCTTTCCATGGCGAATTTTGCTATACCTACAGAAAGGGTAGAATGGGGTAATCACTCAGCCGGCTGATCGCGGTCAGTAACAAGTTTTTATGAAGTGAGTCTGCAGGGTAGGGAACTGCAGTGTATGAATTAATATTTTGATTTCACTTTGTAGTTTATAATTTCCAACTGTAGGTGGTGGAAATGGGATTTTTTTCTCACGGGAGTGGTAAGGATTTCAAGTACAATCAATACTCAATTAAAAATAGAAACAAATCCAAATTCGTGTCCAATGTTACCGTGAGAGATCATGGTCAGCAGCTATTTCGCCGACGCGACGCTATCGTTATGCTTCAAACATACCGACAGCAAGTGGAGATAAACACCGGCGGGCACGAGTGTGTCGTTGGCCTCGGAGAATTTTTAAGCTGCGACTTCCATCAACTTGACCTGAATGATGGTATGCGTGTCAGTACGGTTATGCTAGAGTGACTGGATGTCCGTTCAGTTTTCCTTTTCGGTCGACCAATTCACTTTCGGTGAATATATTACAGAATCCAGTTTAGTTTACAGCCGTGAGACGGATGTGCTAGCAGAATAAATTACAAATGTAAGAGACCCACGCAGACAGCATAGACTCATAGAAGATGTATAATTATGTATTTACCGGTCGTCCAGCTGGGATAATTTTGCAAATGTTATTTCTTTTAAAATTAGAAAAATTAGAGTTTTAGAATTATTTATGACCGCGACACCGAGAGTTTTCAGAACAGGTTCTTGTTTTCTATTCGATTTTAAAAGCTATGTTTTAATACTTGAATGCAAATGAGAAGAAATATGTACCATGATGGGGCGAAATGATCATTTTCTCAATGAAACCCCTTTTAATTTCATTTGGTCTCCCAATTAACTCTAGGAAATTCGCAAATGGTTGGTTGTAATCCGGCTTCTTCGACTTCGACTTTAGCAAAGCAAAACCTAGGTGCCATATTCTGATTTTGAAACTTGACCTTCTGTTTTTATATTACAGAGTTCGCAACCAGGGTGGTGTAAGGGTACAGCACAATTGTAGGGCTATGGTCCTATTGACACTTTGGCTTCTCCCAGTCCAGATACAAACATGCGACTCCGATTGATCCTTACTACGTTCGATATTCGTTCCTTTTACCAAGCTAGGAAATCCGGGAAGCCGTAATAACCTATGGAAACCAATTATAATTGGACCCCTTCACATCCTAACTTTCCCTGGCACAGATACTGTAAAACATCTATAATTTTTATTATCTATTGGGAAGGGGCATTTATAGATAATTTTGCATGGTTTACGAAATTTCCGAATTGTACACATTGCGTTGAAAACAAGAAATTCGTTCGAATACGAGAATTTATATTGGCGAAACATATTTTGTAGCAAGCTACTTTATTTTTACTTTTAACTATTCCTGGCAAAATTAACCATTACAAAAGTATTGACCAAGTTTTCCATCATCAGTTTTAAAAGCATAAACAATATGTTTGAATTCATAATTGAAATACAAATTTTATAATGTTGCCGATTGCTGGGGAAAAGCAGTGACCTTGTTATATATTTATATTTTTGTGTATAAACTTAATTCTACATTAATAAACTTCACCATGCTCCACAATAGTATACAAAAATGTACAATATAGAATCATCATAACGTAATGGTTACAAGTTCTCACGTCTTACGGTAACAAATATATCACTTTACGATTTGGATAAGCTTAGAGGAAATCTGGTCAGAAGAAAATTGATCTAGTCAACTTCCAGTTTTCGAAAGCTGCCTATTATTCCGGTGTCCAAATCCCTGCGGCACGTGTCCGCGTAGAAGCTGGAAGATTTTGTGATTTCAATGTGCATCTCATCCATCGCTAGAAGCTGTGCACGTTTCGCTCGACAGCGTTCCTTGAACTGTGCAATCATATCCGCTATTGGCCCAGCGGTGCCACCATATTCCTCCGGTAGGATGCTCTTATCCATTTTCGCTGCAAAATCTTTTACCGTTCGGAAAAGCTAGAAGCCAAAAACAATAATAATTTACAAAAAAAAACTTAAGCAAATTTTCATCACTACTTACATTAACGCGCTTTTTCAATTTATCGGATAACAGAGACACGCAAAACTCCATTATCGTAATCGCTGAGGACGGTAAACCAACAAAGTTGAACGACCTAATGCGGGTTGGGATTCCATTCTGCATGCATTCCGTTACCCGCTTGATATCCACCAAAGACCATAATCCCAGCAACCTCATCGATAGCAGACGATCGTCCAAGCACTGTACGTATCCACAGATTTGAGCCTCTTCGTCATCGGCTAGCACTTCCTGTACCAGAAAATGTGCCTTGGCCAGTACGGTAGAATTAACTCGATTAAGATCGAGATTACCAGCAACCGATAGTACCAACTGTTGTCCATTCGCATCTCGCTGGGGAAGCGGCAGGATATAACCACCGTCGATGACGGCCTCCAATTCCGGGCTATCAATGTCACAGTTTCGAAACCACTTTGGATAGGTCTGCCGGATGGATAAGTACTTTTCCAGCATTTCGCACGCTTGAACAACAGAAAATTTCTTAGTTCGAAGAAAACGTAGCAGGAAAACTGGATCTGTGCGGCATTTTTTGATGTGTGGATTTTTGGCGATCCATTCGCGCATCTGCGCCAGCGATTGCTCCCGGATGGAATCCGTTTCGCGAAGCTCGGCTTTGGCGATTTTACGCAGCTTGTCGCTCAGTGTGAACCGGTACGGTTCATATTTTGCCGGATTCTTGCAGTTGCTGTGAACAACGCCGTCCATGTTCGAAGATGGATTCTAAACAGAAGAGATTAGTTTAGTTAGATCAATAAATAATATGCTAAAGTAGAAGGCGTCTTGGATGGCAATGTTTTATGGCCTTTGCCTAAGCCTAAAAGCTTATTTGAGTTGAACAAACTTGATCTTGGTAAATAAAGGTTCGTTTGCCATTTGTGTTGGGATTTCGAATAAGTTTGAAGTGCTAAATGCACACCTTAGTGTTCGCATTTCTCATACGCACGGTTTAGCAAATGAAATGTTTGATTGACTAAAGTTATGTTTCTTCCATAACTTCAAAATCTGTCAATAATAACCAACTATTCAGAATACTAAAGCATATAGCATTATTGTAAATTGTAATTTTATAAGGTTTTGAGGAGGAGCTGGAAGTTTTTATTTTGAAACTGTCTACACTCAAGTCTTTTTTTACACGGTTTGTTTTTTTCGATTACTCGAAAACAGTGCAGCTAAGGAACTATTTCCAGTCTACATGAGGAATGTCGAGCTACTCCCAAATGTATTGAGAAATAAATGAATGGTCTCTAAGTTACCCCGTTCTTAATACTCAAAAAACTAAACCGTGTAAAAAAAGTACTTGAGTGTAATTTCGCTTGTGTTACCGATCACGTTCAAAATTGATCGGCACAATGGAAGAGTTTGTCTAGTTTAGTGTCTTAGTTCTTAAGTCTGTAAATATTTTGTTTGTTTGTATTTGATTGGCTCTAAATATTGTTGTTAGTTGTTAAATTTCCTTGCTGTTCAAAATTTGTACTTTTTGTTTAATATAGGTTTAAGTATTTACTAACATCTACTAACATAAAAAAACAACCAATAATTAGGCTACGATAATTTGCGATAAAAGAACATGCATGTATTGTGGCCGTTTACAAGCCCGTGGAATCCCTGCCAGATGACACTCTAGGGAAATAAAAGAGGCCTTCGGTGCACACCCCGGAACGTGCAGACCAGACGTTGGGGTTTTTGATCGCGTCCCACAAGGGGCCGTTATTTGTTCCCTAGATGGCCGCCACGACTTGTAAACGGTTACAAAAAAAAAAAAAAAAAAAACACAAGACCATGTACCGGAAAAACCGCAACGGCAAAAGACGGCAAAATAGTCCGCACTAAAACCCAACCGCTAAACTAACCCCATGGATCCTGCACAGCCCTGGAACAGTTCAACCGGTTCGGCGAACTGGCGAATGGAGTGATATCCGGTTAGGGAACGGAGAGAGAAGATCGTCGGTAAAAGAGAGAGATGGAGGATGACAACCAGCAGCAAGGTGAAGAGGTCGAAAAAGTGGACAGTCAGTCGAGCTCGAACTACCCAGTAAACGAACGACAGCTAAACTTCGTTACGGCTAATAAAATCGAACGCCAATCTTCGAAATCGGCAGAAAAAGTGAAATTTGGAAACGAATCTGGTTTCGTTTCACAGTGAAGAGTTGTAGTACGCTATTGGTGGAGTTAAAGTGCGACACGATTTCCCACCCAACGAAAATCCCGAGGAAGGACGTCTGGCATCGTGTGCCTTCTGGACTGCAGTGGACGTATAGCAGCTCGATCGATTGCGGGCGTCGTCTCTGGATGTCTCTGGCGGTTGGCAACATACAGAACTCGCCCTCGCGCCTTCGTCGGCATATGTCATCGTGAAAAACCTCGCTATTCGACCGTGAGCGGTCTGGTATGTACATCCTCTCTCCAGTTTCCTGCATGTCTTCGATGGGCCCCAACGCGTCGTGATCGGGATCGGTACCGCAACGAGAGTATTTCCGGTTTTATAATAAACAAGTAAAATGGAACACTAGATTTATATTTTAAAGAGCCGATCCCTTTTCATCTAATTTCTCTTTTGTTGTCCGCTTCAGTTGGTTCGTGACGGTAAGTAATCGTGTGTACTGAGTCTCCCGAACACGCTACGACCCTGAGTAGATAGAGTGAGCTAGCAGGGCAGTGTGAGCTTTCTCATACTTACAATTGGCGATCCACGTAAAATAAAAATATTCAAATCCTAGATTTGAATATTTTTACCGTGTTTCGGGGAGACTCGAGTACAGGTCGATACTTGTCTCGATTATTCGTTGCATGAACGCTTCCTTTGATGGTCTTGCACGTGGCCGATTTTTAGAACCAAGTGAAAACGCGATAATCGTATCTGTTGCAAACGACGCATGATCAAATTGTATCCGTGAATTGTATTGCCAGCTCGAGAAACGCGATAGTTACAGGTTTATAGAGAACAAAATTTCAGCAATTCTTACCATTCTTTTCTGATTGATTTGAACACGTGGAAGTTAGAGAACAATAGAATTTTAACCATGGCTACGGCCGCGGAAATGAAATACACAATGGAGAATGTCAGGAAGGAATATTTAGATATGCGGGTAGATTTTCTTGATGCGGATGAATTAGACATCGAAATAATGATCAGAAATATTGCATTTTCGGATGAATTCTCAATGTCGAGAAAACGCCGAATGGTACGGGATGCTATGAAACTAGAAAGAGAACAGGAATCAATTGAACACATCTTAATATACGAGGCGGAACATGAACTAGAAATTTGTAAAGCGAAGGTGAAATCATTCGAAAGATCGGTGCTGACGGGTACAGTTGTAGCACCAAAGGGTAATTCGGTGCTGTTGCACGTGGCAAATAGGCTGATACTCGTTATGAACAGTTCATCTGGTATAGTGAAGGAACAGGCGGGTGATCTGTTAACTAAAACTTTAGAACATTTAAACCGTTATTTCAAGAAAAATGTAAGGGAAGAAAGTGATTCGAGGGAAAATTATGCGATAGTCGATAGTGGAACAGAGTTAGGTGGTGGAATGGAAAACACCAGTACGGAGGGGAACGATATAGCAGGCGACAATGGTACGCAGGCAACGAATATTGAGCAGGAGATTGTGGGATACTTACGTCGGTTAGGAATTGTTAACAGCGTTTCTGATGCGACAGATGTTAATGACTTCCGAGCTTCATTGTCAAACCTCGAGTCAGAATTAAAAATGTTAAGGCAATTCCGAGCAGAACACGAACCACACTCATCGAATACAGAAACGAATCCTCCCGTGAATAATACCAGTACCGTCAGTACCTCTATTATGAACGTACAAATGCAGTCAGTCTCGATTACTGAACCTACCCAAATAACCACCCTTCGCACTGTTACTTCAATGCTGTATACCGGTACTATTCCTAAATCGTCCAGCATAAATATTACTAATACTACGGGAAGCAATCAGTATGCCAGACCGATTACCACTCCCACAGTTCAGCCAAATAAAAGTGCACCGATCGCTAACTCTGCCAGCTACAATCAGCTGGTGAATAGATCCACTACAGTAGATCCTTGGATAGACGTTCCTCCACAGACCACGCTGATGGGACGGAATCCGACTTCTGAAAACTCTAGCTTAACACCATGGATACCAGCTTCAGTTCAAACTTGCTTCGGTACGGATCAGAGAAATAATTATTCCTACCCACCGAACACTATTTCAGAACAGATAAACTTTGCCCCACAAATCCCTGTTTCCGTTCCGTTTAACTGGCAATCCGCTGGTAATCGTAATAAAGAATATGCTTGGTTGGGCCAACCTAATTTCGCCCCAGTATTTCCTACACCCACACCGGGAAATCAGGGGGGATTTCAACCGACATTTACAATTCCTGTATCTGATTTCCAATCGCGATCGATGGTGACTACTGCTCATCGTACGTTACCAGTCTCACAATGGAACATCGAAAAATACTCCGGTACAGATCAGGGCACGAAGCTAAATGAGTTCCTAGCACTCGTAGCTCAGCTTTCCCTATCTGAGAGAGTTTCGGAGGCAGAATTATTTGATTCTGCATTCCATCTATTCACTGGACCAGCCGCTAATTGGTACATGTCCATGCGTTCCAGTTATAGACTACAGAACTGGCAACATTTAGTGCATGAGTTACGAAAAACGTTTACCCATCCAGAGCTAGATTCAATGATGCGATCTCGTATTTACCAGAGATATCAGCAAAAAAATGAAACGTTCCAGAATTACTTCTTCGACATTGAAAAAATGTTAAGGTCCATGACAACTCAAATGAGCGACCAAGAGAAGTTAGAAATCATTAAAAGAAACCTTCGAAAGGACTATAAAAAAGCTTTACTTTGGAAGAAAATCTTCACTCTTCCAGATTTAATTGAAGCAGGACACTTAATCGATGCTTCGAATTTTTCGTTGTACCACACTGTTTTCGGTAACCAACAATCCGCCAATGTGGTTGACCAGAGAAATTCTACGAACTCGAAAAACGATAAATGGAAACCCCGCCATGATCAAAATCGAGAAATCAGGAAGAACCCTAGTTCAAAACAGGAATCCTGTGATCGTAGAATGCAATCCGGTAACAGGCAAAATGAATTTGAGAAGAAAAATTCGAAGTCAAAAATTCAAAACGTAGATCCCCAAGAGGGACCATCTAAGCCACGCCGTACAATCGATTTTCTTGTCGCTGGATTCAACCCACCGCCAGCCGACGTCTGTCTAAATTGTCGCTTACCTAGTCACCAGGTGGAACAGTGTCGAACACTGAAAGGCCTGATATGCTTCGTATGTGGCTTCAAAGGGTTTGACACCCAAAACTGTCCTTACTGTAGAAAAAACGGGAAAGTGATGAACGAAAATCGCCGCTCATCGGAGGAATCCGCGTAACATGTCCACAAAGTCATGTAGAGGCACTAGACTGGAGTCTAGTTGACTCGGAAATGTATTCCGATCAATCGCCTCAAATATTAGAAATCACTTTTCCTGATTTTAACGATAATAGACCATACGCATGGGTACAAGTTAACAATTTGAGAATTAAAGGGTTGTTAGATTCGGGTAGTAATCGTACTCTCATGAGTAAGAATCTGTTTCAACGCTTAGGTCGTTATAAAATTAAACCGCTAAAGGACAGATTAGAGCTTAGATCTGCCGATGGTGGAATACTAAACATTATTGGTGAAATATACTTACCATTTCAATTTGATGGAAAAACTAAAATAGTATCGACACTCGTCGTAGATGATTTAATAATAGAATGTTTGTTGGGCATGAATTTTTGGTCGCGATTTAACATTTACCCTCGTGTTCAACAGTGCGCCCTCACTCAGTTAGAAGAAACGGAACTCGAGTCCGAGTCTAACGAGCCGCTAACCACTTTAGCACCCCACGAGGTAAAAGCTCTTGACCAGGTGAAACAATTATTCCAAGTTGCAAATCCTGAATACTTACCAGTAACACCATTAATTGAACATACAATCGAAATTTCAAATGAGTGGAAATCAAAACCACCTGTTCGCCAGTATCCTTATACCATGTCTCCCAAAATAAGAGAGAAAGTAGGGGAAGAGCTAGATCGGTTACTGCGTGTAGGGATAATTGAACGAGCCAATTCAGATTGGTCAATGAATGTAGTTCCAGTAATTAAGCCGACGGGTAAGGTGCGTTTGTGCCTAGACGCACGTAAACTGAACGAGCGTACGGTACGAGACGCCTATCCTTTACCGCACCCCGGTCGAATACTAGGACAGCTACCCAAAGCAAAGTACTTAAGTACGATCGATTTGTCTGAAGCGTTCCTTCAGATTTCCCTAGAAAAACGATCTAGGCGCTACACGGCATTCAGCATCCAAGGTAAAGGAATGTTCCAATTCACCCGCTTACCATTCGGGTTGGCCAACAGTCCGGCTACTCTATCACGGCTGATGGATCAAGTGTTGGGGCACGGTGAATTGGAACCGAAGATTTTCGTTTATCTGGACGATTTGATTATTGTCAGCGACTCGCTCAAGGAGCACATCCAACTGCTAACGGAAGTTGCTCGTCGTTTAAAAGCCGCGAACCTGACTATCAATTTGGCAAAATCGAAGTTTGGTGTCAGCGAGTTGCCATTCCTAGGATATCTGCTTACAAGCGAAGGCCTAAGGGCTAATCCAGAAAAGGTACGGGCTATTGTAGAATACGAACGACCGACGACCATAACCAAATTGCGAAGATTCCTAGGAATGGCCAACTATTATCGGCGATTTATCGACGATTTTAGTGGCACAACCGCTGCCCTGTCCGATCTTTTGAAAACCAAATCAAAAATTATTGGTTGGAACAAGGAAGCCGAAGATGCTTTCTGTACCATTAAAGAAAAGCTTATTACTTCTCCAATCCTGGTAAGTCCGGATTTCGAAAAGGAGTTTTCGATACATACGGATGCGAGTGATGTCGCTGTGGCCGGCGTTCTTACCCAAGAACAAGCTGGGCAGGAAAGAGTAATAGCCTACTTCTCGCATAAGCTGACAACTCCACAGAAGAATTATCATGCTTGCGAAAAAGAAGCTTTGGCCGCTCTCTTGTCCATAGAAGCATTCCGTGGATATATAGAAGGTTCACATTTTACCCTCGTAACAGATTCGTCTGCTTTAACTCACATCTTGAACACCAAGTGGAAGACCTCATCACGGTGTAGTCGATGGAGTTTGACTTTACAACACTACGATATGACAATAATTCACCGGAAAGGCAAAGACAACATAGTTCCGGATGCATTGTCTCGTTGTGTAGCGGTAGTGTCAACTCGATCGACCACATCGTGGTATGAGGATCTCAAACAAAAAGTGTTCAGTCAACCTGACAACTTTGTAGACTACCAACTATTCGATGGCGCCCTATATAAATTCATATCAGTTCCAAACCATCCATATGATTACAAATTCGAATGGAAATTGGTAGTCCCTCCTGAGAAACGTGAATCAATTTTGCAGGAATGCCACGACAATGCTATGCACTTGGGTTTCGAAAAAACACTGGCTAGAATTAGGTTGCGATATTACTGGCCAAAAATGGCCCGAGACGTAAAAGTTCATATTCAAAATTGCCTTACGTGCAAGGAAACTAAAGCTGCGCATGTACCGGTGGTTCCACCAATGGGTGACCAAAGGATAACCACACATCCCTGGCAAATTATCGCGGCTGACTACGTTGGTCCTTTGCCAAGAAGTAGAAACGGGCATCAACACTTATTGGTTGTTGTCGATCTCTTCAGCAAGTGGGTGATGTTGACACCTGTCCGAAGGGTGGACAGTAAATCACTGTGTACCGTTCTCAAAAATCAGTGGTTCTTGCGCCATTCAACACCAGAGGCCATAATTACTGATAATGCTTCCGTATTTTTGTCCCGAGAATTTAAGAATCTCCTCGAGCAGTTCAGCATTCAACATTGGCTCAGTTCGAAATACCACTCCCAGGCCAACCCTGTGGAAAGGGTCAATCGAACGATCAATGCCGCTATAAGGACCTACGTACGTGAAGATCAAAAACTTTGGGATACCAAAATTGCGGAAATCGAAACAGTTCTGAATACTTCCGTACATTCTGCCACTAAACTTACACCATTCTTCACAGTTTACGGTCACGAAGCTTTCGTACAAGGAACTGACCATCGTTGGTTCTCGAAGCCCAACCGTCCCCCGGCGGAAGATCGCGTAGCCCAACAAGAATTGTTTCCCCAAATTTACAAATTGGTTCAAACAAATCTAAAAAAGGCCCACGAAGAGGGTAAAAATAGATACAATTTAAGGCATAAGCAATATGCTGCGCCCTTTCAAGTAGGACAACTTGTCTATAAACGAAATATGAAACAATCAAACGCGGCAGAGGGATACAATGCAAAGTATGGTGCACTGTATCTCCCTGCGAAAATCACAGCTAAAATTGGATCCTCCTCGTATAAGTTAGAGGACCTACAAGGTAAAAATCTGGGAGTGTGGCCTGCTGTCCACCTCAAGCCCGGCTGATATGTTGGTCTTTCAGTAATATGTTGGATAAATTTGTTAGGAATATGTAACACTTCACTTCAGGTCGTCGTAGACTTATATTAAATCCGATGATGATCGACTGGAAAGAAACAAAAGAATTAATGGTATAATATTTAACACAGCTATCACCTGACAGCGGCGAAGAAAAAGAATGCCGAATTTAGACTGGTGCCATTCGTAGGACCTTTTCCACCACCAAATTCGTTCGTCTAATAGTCGACAATGTTTTCAACTAAAAATTTAGAATTTAAAAGAAATTAAGTTCGTAGTACGAAGAAAAACGTGCACGAACAACTTCTCTAGAGAGCAATAAGATACGATTTACTAGAACGAGATCGAATGAACGATTGACAGCTTCCTGAGCAGGGCTGAAAGTAACCGGTTCGCATCTCGATATTATGTTCGAAATTCGAGGGACACATAAAACTTTCATACTCACCGTTTGAATCCAGGGTTCAAATCGGTTGAAGTAAAATAAAATTAATTACATTTAATGTCTTGAATTGATGGGTGGCCTAGATCACTCAAGATGAATGCCTTCGCTGGAGACCAGAGTCTTGTGACGATGAAGGTCAGTAACAGGACCTTCTCAGAAAGTAATCCTCGAAATAGCGCGGAGTTGATAGATCAACGTTGATGCCTTATGACCCCGAAAGCAGCACTATGAGCGACTAGATCAACTTTATCAATCAAGTGAATAAACAAGGCGGAAAGTAAGAGCCTTGCCAGAAATGGAAACACTTTCAGTGACAGAAATTAGGTATTGTCACTAAAGTTAGGTAATAGAATAAATATTAGGAATAATGAAAGTACGAAAGGGAATGAACGAAAGTGAGGGGGAAATGAATGAATTTGGAGGACGCGTCCATTGAATGAAATGTATGAAAGAATTAGAATGAATGAAGTAATTGAGAACTATAGGTTTCCTTAGCAAAAAGCAAAGGAGTAAGAATAAAGAAATATGGGAGTAAAGTAGAATGTCCCATTATAGCTAAAGAAGGAAGAATGGTAGGAAGATAGATTTAGCGATAAGACGTATAAGTTTGATATTAACTTACGCGAAGGCAGAACAATTCTCGGATTCAAAATGAATTATGAAGTTATGCAACAGGTGATAGTAAATATAACTGGTCCAGTCGTGCTACGTCGGCGAGTCAAACCGAAGTATTTGTGCAAAAATAGTCCAGGCATAGACGAAAAATTATATACATAATTTTTCTACACCGGCCTGGGGAAGATTGTTACCGATCACGTTCAAAATTGATCGGCACAATGGAAGAGTTTGTCTAGTTTAGTGTCTTAGTTCTTAAGTCTGTAAATATTTTGTTTGTTTGTATTTGATTGGCTCTAAATATTGTTGTTAGTTGTTAAATTTCCTTGCTGTTCAAAATTTGTACTTTTTGTTTAATATAGGTTTAAGTATTTACTAACATCTACTAACATAAAAAAACAACCAATAATTAGGCTACGATAATTTGCGATAAAAGAACATGCATGTATTGTGGCCGTTTACAAGCCCGTGGAATCCCTGCCAGATGACACTCTAGGGAAATAAAAGAGGCCTTCGGTGCACACCCCGGAACGTGCAGACCAGACGTTGGGGTTTTTGATCGCGTCCCACAAGGGGCCGTTATTTGTTCCCTAGATGGCCGCCACGACTTGTAAACGGTTACAAAAAAAAAAAAAAAAAAAACACAAGACCATGTACCGGAAAAACCGCAACGGCAAAAGACGGCAAAATAGTCCGCACTAAAACCCAACCGCTAAACTAACCCCATGGATCCTGCACAGCCCTGGAACAGTTCAACCGGTTCGGCGAACTGGCGAATGGAGTGATATCCGGTTAGGGAACGGAGAGAGAAGATCGTCGGTAAAAGAGAGAGATGGAGGATGACAACCAGCAGCAAGGTGAAGAGGTCGAAAAAGTGGACAGTCAGTCGAGCTCGAACTACCCAGTAAACGAACGACAGCTAAACTTCGTTACGGCTAATAAAATCGAACGCCAATCTTCGAAATCGGCAGAAAAAGTGAAATTTGGAAACGAATCTGGTTTCGTTTCACAGTGAAGAGTTGTAGTACGCTATTGGTGGAGTTAAAGTGCGACACGATTTCCCACCCAACGAAAATCCCGAGGAAGGACGTCTGGCATCGTGTGCCTTCTGGACTGCAGTGGACGTATAGCAGCTCGATCGATTGCGGGCGTCGTCTCTGGATGTCTCTGGCGGTTGGCAACATACAGAACTCGCCCTCGCGCCTTCGTCGGCATATGTCATCGTGAAAAACCTCGCTATTCGACCGTGAGCGGTCTGGTATGTACATCCTCTCTCCAGTTTCCTGCATGTCTTCGATGGGCCCCAACGCGTCGTGATCGGGATCGGTACCGCAACGAGAGTATTTCCGGTTTTATAATAAACAAGTAAAATGGAACACTAGATTTATATTTTAAAGAGCCGATCCCTTTTCATCTAATTTCTCTTTTGTTGTCCGCTTCAGTTGGTTCGTGACGGTAAGTAATCGTGTGTACTGAGTCTCCCGAACACGCTACGACCCTGAGTAGATAGAGTGAGCTAGCAGGGCAGTGTGAGCTTTCTCATACTTACACTTGTTAACCCATCGTTAGTTGGGCAATAGCCCAATTAGAACGAAACTAGATATCAAAATCGATTGTTTTATTCGAGCTGACAATCAGACGTCAAATTATTAAGAGTTAAGCAAATGTGTGTCAACTTGTATATAGTTTTTAATGTTAGAAAATGTCAGAAGGTATGTGCTCTAGGCACGACCGCTTAGTTGGCGTAGAACTATGTTAGGTAGGGTTTTAAGATGAAATGGTCGGTATCAATCGTTCGAAATCATCATATCTCTGATCAATCAATCATAAATCAATCAGAAATCAATCATAACTCTGGTTGTTTCCAACATTTATGTAGTCTGATTAGAGTAAAATGTATATTAGAAAATTCTTGATCGTTAGCTGTCATTAACCCATTTTTTAAAATTTTGCGTCTTGGTCCAGTCTGATTTAACACCGACCAAATGTAAGGTGAGAAAAAACAAATACCCAGCTCAACTAAAAATATTTGATGTAAACAGCCGTATCTTCAAAATAATAGGTATCCCAAGTAACAATTTGGGTTTTATTACCCTCTTAAGATGGCTCCGCCATAACTCCGCTTCGCCCCCTTCAATCTGTCTACTAGCCACTTGTAAATCTGTCTTTTCGGTAATACCTATAAAGCGAGACACATCTGCTATCGGTACAAATACAAGAAAAATGCACTCTTTTACCCATTTAAATCTTCCTCCCCTTGTATGAGACCGGCTCCTCTTTTGTCAATCCCACTGTGCTGATTCTTTTATGTCAAAGGACATGTATGCCATGTTTGATGAAAATCCGTCTAGCCGCTCCGGAGTTATGGCGGAACATACATTCATTTTTTGTCACCCAACCGCTTACGCAACTGTAATCGGTTTAAATGCAAGAGAAACGCAACCCATTTCACTTTCATCACTTATCCCCCATAATATCCCCCCTTGCCAGGGAACACCCGCTAGTACTGATTCTCTTATGTTTTGGAGTTATGGAGGAACATACTTACATTTTTTTGTATTCTAAAAGGGCACTGGTTTCAAAAATCCCACTGCGACAGTAAAGGAGGCAATCTTTTGTAGTTGGCCCCGATTGCTCTACACAGCTCAGCTTACGAATTGCTCATACCCATTAAAGGAGTTGAGCTAGATCATAAGACTGTGCCCCAATTACCGCATGGTTAATAAAACCAATAACCTTCATGGGATTGAGTTTCCATACATAGTACGGAGTTAATAGGTATAGCTTCTGAAGTTGTATCTGGCAAATGCGCTGATAGTTCTAAGTTGCAAAAGCGGCAAATGTTAGTTAAGACCTTGCCAATTCTCTATAAATAGTAAAGAGAGGGACAATGTCCGGTGAGGAGTCCCGTGATTGTTGGGAATTCACTATGCGTTAAGGTTAGTAGTTTTTTAGCTACTGCAGGGCCTGGGTAGATAAACTGTTTAGTTTGTCTACAGCCTTGCGTTTTATACCAACTGGATGCTATTCCTAGCTTTTCCCAGGTCAGTAATTCGCCTTTGAATGCGGATATGGAGGGAACGGTTCGGGGCCAATAAACTGCTGAGCTGATCCTTGTCTTGCTAGGCTGACAGAAAGCTCATTACTCTCGAGTCCGCAGAGTCCAGGCACCCAGAATAATGAAACTTTGTTCTGGCGGAATAGTTTCCTTAAACTAATTTGGATGCATATTTAATGGACTAGAGAGCCAGTAGTGCAGCCTGGCTGTTTGTAAAGATAGCGATTTTCGCTTGCCAGTCTGCGCGATGGTGTGTTTGGATACGTATTCAACAACCCACATACATACATGCAAATATACAAACTCACGTTCTCTTTTACATATGTAGATAATAATAGCCGTTGCTTGCTCGGGCATTACCAAAAATCAATTAATTCTACATTGAGCAACCGTTTAACCCTTACTCCTGAACAGAGGCTGCAACCGTCGAAGCACAAAAATTGATTTACATTAGCCAGTCCGTGCGTGAGTGAGAGAGAAAGAAATATTAAATTTCGACAAATTATTCAATCAATAATGTTTTCTCGTTTCTCAATATTGAAAACGGAGACTTCTCTTTATGAAATACAGATAAATTTATTAATTTTCTTGATTAAAATTGCCATATTTCTTTGTTATTTCTTACAAATAATTTAAATAAGCAAGCTCTTTACTATATAAAAACCAACTTTGCGTGGTCCTACGTTAACTCGGCGGAAGGGTCTAAGACCTTCAACTTTTCATCCAAAAATTTCCGAAACTTTTGCTTCTCTGTTCTCTGTGATATAATACAGCAGTCCCCCGAACAAGGCAGTGGTGGGTGATTTCTTTGTTGTCCATGAATCCATTAAGTTGATTTTTGGTACATTGTTAGTATCTGGCATAATTGTCAAATAAGCACTTTATTAGATGGACAGCTGAGATATCGCCGTATAGCACCACCCATCGCCTTATTCGGGGGATTCCTATAGTTGCGAACATTAGAATACTACTGTAGATTAGTAGGTTTTAATGTACTGTGGAATCCAACGGGGTGGCACTCTAGGATTTCAGCGTAACGAACATCTATTTTCATTCCGCTTTCACCAAAACTGGATAAATTGTTGTCGTATTTTCACTCATTCTATAGAAAAATATTATATGATGTCTAATATATTACAAAACCGCATGAATATTCAGCAAATGGTACTAAACTGCATAAATAATCGTAAACTGCCATCATTTGGTATAGCCAGCAATAAGTTTTGTTACCCGATTTAGCATTGCTTTAGGGTGAACATGCCATTTTTCGGGTGCCACTGCCAGTAATATCGGTTACTCACCAAATATATGGGAGATGACAACCTTGCCATCTCGTTGGTGGAATCCGGACCTCTGGAGTAGGGAAAAGTTGTCAACAATGAGACAATGAGTCAACGGCAATAGTTTGATTATAAAGCATTCAAAACTCATCAATATTTTGCTGGTTAGTGAAGTTTCTGATTTTACATCACGTAATATAGCTAGAGAAAAATTCAGTAATTTATTAATAGATTCTTCAACAAAAATCATTTTTAATGGGAGGAAGCATTTACTAGCAATAAAGTCTGACTAAAAATAAATCCGGACGCCCCTCGTGCGTCACTGGCGTGCCTCTTGTGGTAGGAGCTGGAACAGATAGCTTTGTTTACATGTTTATGAAGAGTAACAGGTTCAAGTTCCGTCAAAATATTCCAACACGTTGCGGAGCAGTACAGAATGGAACTCAAATGACGTGAACAAATTTTGCACAAACACCTCGAAAATCCAAACACCTGGTCTGGATCAAAGTTGGCTAAAGTGCTAAAAATGCCAAAATCAACAATCCAACAAACATTTTTGTTTAAGAGTAGCTTGTTCAATTATTGTATAGCTAAAACCCATGGAACATGTGCTTGATAAGTTGCTATACAACAAAAATATTCCTAGGGATGTGTAATATTCAGAAGGGTTATTCATAAGAGGAAGAGGTGTGGAGGCAAAGAACTTTCAAGTAAGCCGAAACTAGAGACCGAGAGCTGAGAAGGAAGATATTGGTGCGTTATGTCCAATTGTGGCATCTTCATCCGGGATATAGCAAGAAGGTACGATGCCAACTATCGAACCAATAGGAATATCCTCGATTGAGACGGCTATGGGTCTTACAGTGCCAGTAAACATCCGAACTGGCACTTGAAGTAAAATTAGGTAGCCAAGAAGTGTGCTAGGCATTTGTACGAGTAAATTTTGATGAAATTTAACGGATGTATTTTGATTTTGATGGACGACGGATCTACGTGAAAATGAATTTCAAGCAACTTTCCGGTCAAAAATTATTTTATGTTGCGAGTAGGCATGGCGATGTGCCAGGCAAGTATAGGTTCGTGTTTGTTGATAAATTCGGAAAAAGGCCATGATCAGGCAAGGCATACATATGTAGCTGTGGACTGAAGACTGTGCTTTTTATCGCTTCCTCAACAATGACATCAAGTGGATTTTGCCATTCATTCGCAAAGATTAAGGCAACGTTACATTCTGGCATGATTTAGCTATGTATCATTACTCCAAAGTAGTGCGAGAGCGGTATGCAGCTAATGATGTCGATTTCGTGCCAAAATAGATAATCCCTCAAAATTGTCCCCAGCTTCGACCAATTAAAAATTTTTTTTTCGACCCATTAAAAATTTTTCAGAACCAGAGAAACTCAATGTTTTAATATGTACCTAATATTGTACTGAAAGGAAAGCGGAACAAAAAATACTGCAATCCAACCATTAATGGGTTTTTTGCGACACTCCGTCCTATGGAATTATGGGTTGTTCTATGCTCTTTATTGCATCACAAACCCGAAATGTGTTAAAAAAAATTCATGACTGTAAGTTATAAGTCGGATGATCAGAGATTGTCCTTTGTGAAATTGAGACCCAATATGCAATACTCGTCTCACTCTTCCTGCCTATTGGGAAACAGTGAGACAAACTGATACTTTTACATTTGTGGTTGTAGCTAATTTAAAATATAAGTTCAATAATTTTTTTTTACTTTTTACTAACTAACTAGAAGGGTATCGGGTAGGAGTTCGTTGGTAGCTATCTTTTAAAATATATGAAAATTTTTGGGAAAAAAGGGTCTAAGTGTAGTTGACTTTGACCTATTATATAAGAAACGTCAAACGTCAATAAAAGAATTAGTTTAGACTAGGAAAAGATTAAAACAAGCACCTAAAGTTACTCCTTGATTGATCGGCACCCTTTTATACACTGCAGTGCAGTTTATTTTAGAATAAAAATTTTATTTACATAGTATTATGTCCAAAGCGTAATAATAATGAAATACTTTAGTGAAATCACTTAGGTTATTTGTAATTGAGCTGGTATTTTCATTTTATTTCAGGCATACAATATAGTAATACCATCCATTCATTTATGATTTCTTAACCATGGTAATTGATGGTATTTCTAACTGTTACTTTTTAGACATTAGAGGGTAGTACTGAAGTAGGTTTCAATTTTTATATGAACTACAGTTTTCAATGCAACAAACAACCCGCGCACAGGCACTACATAATAAAAGTTTAACGTCATGAGGAAGTGTCTGCTAATAAAATTGTGTTCCTAAAAGTGCAAATGCGTTCTGTAATTTTCGAGTAGCGTAAATTATCCAACAACTTTCTAATCGACTATTGCAAAATCTAATTTTAGAAGCACTAATATCAGTGGCATTCAGAAATAGCATTTGAATGTTAATTGATAAACCAAATTCTTACGAGTCGAGCAATAATGAATCAGAACCTGGAATAATTCTCACATATAAAAATAGCTGTTGGATTATCATACTCGAACTCGAGTAAATTTTTTGCTAATCCCTGATGGTGATTTCAATATTCATCGCAGAAGGTCACTTTACTGAAATTGTTGAGGTAGTTACCATCGGAGTGGGTGTAACCGAAAATTCCGAAAAACTGTTCATCGAGAGTCGTAAACATGCTTATTTATAACCGGTACGAATCAAACATCTTTCATCAACCAACGAAGATATACAGACGACTGTCTGCGCGATTGAAGCCATTCTAGTAGTATTTATTTATTTAGTACCATTGGCATAGTGTATTAGCGCACGTTAATTAAAAGGCTATTCCGTTTGTCTTCACTTTGTAGTATGGCAATACATATTATAATACGTCGTTGAGTTCGAAGAATTTTCCTCGTGATCGACAACGTGTCGACTGTCACCACGTCATTGCGGTGCTGTCTGCCGTCTGACACCTAAATTGATTGATTCGGTTGAAACGCTACTATTTTGGACAGCATCGCACAGTGCATTGACAAGTAGTACAAAGGGTGTAGTATTCTAGAGAATAATAAAATAATTTTTATGGCACGAGCAAAGGGTGCTAAAGGAGCGCTTCAACGTGAAACGAATTGTTAACGCAATAAAACACAAGACAGTTTTAAGTGTTGAGGGTTTAATGAAAGATTGTTTCACTGCTGCGCATAATAAGCCGCCCGCAGCTGATGGTCGTTTCTTTGTAATATATAAGTTGAATTGATATTTATAAGTGATACTGCATTAAAATGCATTTTCGGTTTCTTAAAAGTGCATCCTCTAAAGTAGTGCACCGAATGAAAATCTGCCAGTTTCACTATTACTTCACCGATCATCAAAACTGGTGTATCGCAATACGTACAAGGTACACTTTTTGCGTTTTGCTTTATGAACCAGTTCCAGACTGCAAAACAGATTTGAACAGTAAGTTAAAATTGATGAAATGTAAAACATAATTCACCACAAATGAAATCATTGAAGTTGTGTGCTTTATTACTTTATTGCACACTTCCAGGGCATAGGATTTATCCTTGCGCAAAAGAGGACGGCAATTGGTTAATTACAGTAAATAACTATGGCGCATGGTCGGTCGTTAATGTTTTGGTCATAATTCAGGATTGAAAAAAATTGATGACTCAAGCGTACTTTAACTACACCTGTGCGGAATATCGATGTTATGGAAATTGCACGATATTAGTCCCAATTTTTCATACGCTGCACAGAGGAGTAACTAGGGCAAAAAGCTGGCCAAAATTATTTTCTTATGTATTAGGTAATATTTTGCTCGAATATGAAGTGAAACGTAAAAATAGTTAATTTTGTAACAAACTGGTGCCATTACTGGTCATTTCAATTCACTTATCAGTGCAAATTATACTTTTCTTCTAGTCACTATTTTGCAGAATTCTCCAAAACCTACAAATGCATGAGCAAATCAATGAGTATCTTGTTTGTTCTTGAATCATATAAGAAAATGATATTGGTTAATACCAAATTGTTGATAGTGGAGTAGACTGATTAGAATCTAAATCAACGCAGATGTCTTCTCTGTGATATATAGCCTTTGTTATATAATTTATCAAATAACAATCACGCCACACATACTATTCGCGTTGACGGCATTAAACGATCTCTTGCACACTCATAGAAATGCCCGTATGTACGTGTGGGTGAAAATCTGCCAAAATTTTTCAATCTCTTGCGCTCTTTAAGAAATTCCTATTTCGCTTCACCCCTACAGTAAACTTATGGAGGTAGCAGCAGCTTCCGTTCGTCAACGCGAATAACATACTTTACCGTCACCCGACTAACATCTTTCCTACTATTTTTGTCAGCGAGTTATGTTGAATGGGAATGTTGATTCAAATAGTGACACATCTGGAGAACAGACCTCATAATCCCTAGACATGTAGTATAGCTAGTGTGCCCATTGTATTCAAGGTGAATTATCTTGCACAAAAGAGTACGCAACTAGATGCGAATTGTCGATATTTCCTTGAAAACGATGTGAAACATACAATTTTCAAAGGGGTCGCAAATGCCAGTCCGGACGTTTCCGGATGAGCTTTACGTACCGATTTGTTCAGAATACCACAAAGATTCATTCCTCCATAGAATATATGACCAGATTCTGCAAGATTTGATAACTTTTTAACCATTGAAAAAGCACAAAATTGCAAAAAAATAGTTGTTTGACAAAACTATTTAAAACAAGTCATATTTTCAAAATTTTAAATTTTCTTCCTACAAACCAGTTAGAATTACTTATGATGAACCTATGTTTTGATAAATATCCTTTGTTAATCGTTTTGTTTACTTCTGATGACATCCGTTTCCTGATGCTTGATGATTTTTAAAAAAAATGTTTCAAATATTGTCAATGTTTGTACACCTGCCATAACTTACAGGTATATTTCTACGTGTTTTGACTAAGAGTACTTTGTGCAGCATCTATTTAAGCATACAAAAAAATATATATTATATTAAAAGACCGAAAAAAATGTTTTTCTTATTTTGGCCAGCTTTTTGCCCTAGTTACTCCTCTGTGCGCTGGTTGAATAATTGAATATGATTGAATTTTTTTAATATTTTGAATCTTGTTTCTGATCAGAGAAACACTGATTGATGCTCAACTATTAGATGCTAGGGGGAAGTCATCTTTGGCCGGACACTAAGATTTCTCAAAAACAGTGATTGATAAAATTGCAAAATTGCATGGTATCCCCATTATGATGTCTTTGTTTCAAAAAGTAAACAAATGAGAACTGTCGAACGGTTTAACCATTAAAGCAGAGGGTATCGAGTAAATTTCATAAAAGTGCGGTTGCAAATGTTTTGAATAAATAAAAGATGCGATATTTCTGAACGTTGGCTTGATAAAGTTATTTGTTCGAAACAGTTTAAATTTGATATGAAAATATAGGATTTTTAAGAAAAAACTTCATTTTTTGAAACTGTGTCGTGTCCTCTATGGCCGGACACCAACCTGTCGTCTGACAGTAAAGTAATCAGCAAAATATATTTGATTCCAATGTAAAATAAAACTAGTTAAGCAATGCAAAACTCAACTCATCGAGTTGTAAATGGAGTTGTCACGTACACGTAACGTTGCATGCATTCTACATTACCAGCACTCTGAACAAAAAATTTATGTGAATAGAACTTTATTCAACATTTATACAGCAAACCTGCCAGGACAGGGGTCACAAGGCCCGTGCTGGAGTTTCAAATTGTTCTAGGATCTTTTTCTTCTATTGATGCTGGTTTTAATAGACCAGTTTATCATGACCGAGCATAGAGGACAGCTTTTGATCTGAGCTAGTTTGTACTCAAAATACTATCTACTTTCAAAATCAACCTTGCAGCGCAAATTTTGTTGCTTTGCTTTTTTTTTGCTTATAATATTGTTTCTCTATACATTAAAGTGTAAAAAGAAGTAATAAAGCTGGTGTTTTTTGTGTTTTATCTTAAAAAACCTATAGTATCCGAGCATAGACGATTTCCCTCTACAAGTCGCCACTGATTTAATAAAGATTGCATTTGAAAATCCGCGAGAAGCATATTGGAATCTTATCTTTTAAAATTATTCACTTCCTTCATTTAGACTCAGCGTAGTTATTTGTACCGATAATACGAAAATATCGCTTGGCGACTGTAAACCAGCCGATTTTCCATCCATTTGAAAAAATAAGATGTAGTAGAATAAGCTGGCTTTGAAGAAAGAGTGGATGAAAGTATCAAAAGGAGTCTCACCATTTTCCAAACCCTTTCCAAGCAGCAATTTAAGTTTTTTACGTTCTTCTAGTGGTTTTTATGGCCAATTTCATAAAGCCACTTATATCTACACACGATTGACTGCAAATAAATAAATAAATAAATAAATAAATAAATAACTGTGAGATCCACTAGAACCTTCTGATGATCATTATAACACTTTCTTCCGACCAAGAGGCCCACTCTTCAGAAGATTAAGCCATAATCTCAAGTAGGTTGATTAAGCTCTGTTGTAAGAGGCAATAATAGCGATTATCCTTTTCACTGCTTGCGGGCAACCGGCATAATCTAATGAAGCTTTCCGCTTCATTCGTTCGACAAAGCTTTCCCCGTAAAAAGCCAAATCACTCGGACAGCTTTATTAACATGAAAATATATCCCTTTAAGCCCCAACCTACGCAAATGTGTAGGTTTATGCTTTTGTTTAAAATTCTGCAAAGAATCGTTTATGGAACCTACAATGTGTAAAAGTTGGGCAATGTTAGCTGAATAGTAACACTACGTATTATAATAGTTATATAGGGTCCGGGAGGGTATTTCCAGCACGCTTCTAAATTCAGCCAATTTGCCTTTTCTTACGCCAATAAAAATACTTTGCTGGCATGCAATTTTAATATGTTATCACTATTTTCCCAAGACTGTAAATAATCTACAATTTTTTATTAAAAGAGCTCAAAACCTTCCACTAGATCTAGGCTGAAAAAATAGATGCAATCGATTACTGGGCTTAAAATAGGGCTGTCTAACCGGTAGTACCGGTAGTACCGAAACCGGTAATACCGGTCAATTTTTGGATACCGAAATACCGGTTTTGGAAAGGCAAAAAACCGGTATTTCCGGTATTTTCTAATATCCTAGTTTTTTTTGTTTCCTTATTCAAAGAAGAACTAAGTTGGATAGAAGATTGTAAAACTCATAAAAAACAACTTCGTGTTAAAGCTGACAAGATTCTTCGACTACTAGCAATGAAGAGGGTGAAACTGTGGATCAAATAATTATACCTCTTGAACCCGTTTAAGGCACAGTACAGCATCTTTGCTGAATGTTTCATGCAAATGTTTCATTGTATCAGCCAGACGTGACGTTTAAATTTATTTTTGAACAACTTGATATTTAGAAGCTACCAAATTATTCTAAGCTTCAAATAATGAATTTAGGAAACAAGATCAGGACCCGGCAACGTCGCTCAGAATAGTAAATGCAATAGTCACTCAACAATGAAGTAATGAAACTTCAGTTTCAACTGCAGCAACGTTGAACGTTTCAAAACTTCAATCAGGCACCATGAAACGATTTTCACTTCACCCTGACGACCGGTTTTAAAGTTTCATTTGTATTCTTTTATCAAATATTCACTAGACGACCAACAACTTTGAATGCAATTGAATTGAATTTGAGTAATATTTCTTACAATTTAATGCATATTATAATTAACCTACTGCCAGTAGTCGTCATTTGTTACAGTCACTAACTTCAGCTGAAGTTTGCTTGAAACGTTCTGTTCAACAAATGAAACAAGTGACTTCATGTATGAAGCGAAGGTACGAGAAAGTCAGCTTCATTTATTTGTTTCGACGATTCCGGGTTGTGTATGAATACAGGGATCTCTGCGATTTTTCAGCAATCGTGCCATTTAAGAATCTGCCAAGACTAAATTTGGAATACTTTTCAAGTCTTTCGAGTGATACTTTGATTGAACAAAATGTACCTGTGAACGATGCTTAAGAGAATGACGCTATCAAAGGTTTCGGTTTGGGGATGGAGGAAAAATTCGTGAAGAGATTGTAGGAAACCGAGGCATTCATTTTAGTGGAAGCTACAATCCCGTAATATTCGTAAATAGTTAAGCGCGTGTTTCCCTACTATAAATTTGAAGAAATGGAAGGAAAATTCCTGATGCGTTCATTAGACTTCGATGAAAGCGGAAGTTTTTTCAATTGTTGGAAGTGTTGGCAACAAAATCCGTTCTAGCAAGAAAAATAAATCGCTAAGTGTACTATATCTGCTTAAATTCTACTTTGCTAAGCAATAATACTGAAGCTAAAGTTTGAAAATAAAGAAATTTACTGAAAATCATCAACATTTCTAGTGATTCTGAATAATCTGCCAATACCGGTATTCTACCGGTACTACCGGTATTTTCTATGGCAATACCGAAATACCGGTTTTCACCAAAAGAGCCCAATACCGACAGTCCTAGCTTAAAATATCCTCCCGTGCCCTACGTTCTAGTAACAATTTTCCGCAAAATTAAAAAAAAGTGCCGTTTGGAAAGGGATATAGCCGTTAGCAGAAAAGGAAAAATTTTACTTTCAAATCCCTTGATCTATTTGATTTATAGCGACCATTATAAAATATTTGAAAGAATATGTATGATAAATTTTCAGCAGTTTCCGGAGTTGTGCAGCATATGCGCAATCAATTTTATCGTGTATGTTGGAATGAAAAGTGGCTAAAATTAACACGCCATCAAAATTTGGCAATTTTTTAAAACATTGCATTCGCCATGTTACTATTGGTGCACAGTCTGCATCGCAGTAAAAAGTAATAAAAGGTATTGGACTTCCTCCGAGCTAGCCGTGGTAGTCGTAGGCAGAAAACCATATTTAAACTAAAATGGCAATAATTTGTGTTTTTGCGAATAAGGCCAGCTTGATGGTAATTAATTATATTAATTTGTATTTTACTTAAATTTAAAATTCGATATCTTTAAGAAAGCAGAGGGGTTATGTATAAGACAGGACCGAATAGATGACGCAGGACCAGGGCTTGAAAAGGGATCGCAAGTTGAATGTGACTGCCGTGAATGCGAACTTTCCGCATTCAAATGCCGCTTTTTGAACGATCATTTGACTGTTTTTTTAATCCAGTCAATCGCCGCTTGCGCTGCTGCCGTCTTACAATTCATGCGGCATCTCAGCAAAAGCAAACAGTCGATCTCCCGTTTTGCTTTGCGCTTTGAGAATATAAACTGCAAACTGACTGGAAGCATACGGTGACGTATTTTTTCGTTTCTCTTTTTGTCTCCAAATCGGCTGCTCACAGTAATAGTTTGTCACCCAGACGTCGGTCCGACGCAAGCAAAATATTCGTTTGTATTGGACGGAGTCCGACCGACTTCTTCCATGCACATGTAGTGGTTGTTTTTTTGTAGTATTGAATCATACGGTGCGGTTGCTTTTCGTTAGCGTGGTGATTGCCAGTCATTTGACTGTTTTGCAGTCATTCGCTGCTCCAAACGGTAAAGGCAACTTGATCGAAATGAAAAATTTTCAAACGTCAAAAATTAATGTCAAAAAATTTTAGAACGCGGTCGTTCTGCTGCCTGCAATCGGCGTTTGACTGAGCAAACTGCCAGTTGTGTTATGCATAGTGTTCGTATTCCACCTCTAAACGGACGGTGTGAACTTGAATGCGCGTTGGTGTGACTGCGGTAGAAAAAAAGGATCGGTCGAAGCCCTGCGCAGGACTGCGTAAGTCTCTTTATAGCGATAGTAGCATGTATCCATACATGTAATAAGTTGATAATTTTTTACAGCGTTTTATTTATTTTATTCATGATTGAAAGCTATTATATAACCCAGGTAACCAATAAGCATTTCCAATGCAATTTAAATGCAAGCCAATAAGCATTTAAGTTGCCTTAAAGGCTACTTAAATGCTATTTTGGCAAAAGATGCAGCTACTTTATTGCTAGCCTTCTTATAGTGCTGACAATGCCTATTTTGCAGCTTTTTTTGTTATCGACAGGAAGATTTTAAATAGAATTGTGGATGCCAATTTACAACAGTAATGCAATCAAAAGGCTGATAAACAGCAACCTACAGTATAAAACGCCAGGGATGCTAATAAACGATTGATTTACTGCTTTTATACTAATGCTTATTGGTTACCTGGGAAGTAAGTTAAAGTTGTTTGCGAAATATTATGTGCCTTTTAATGCTTTATACTGCGTTGATGGTGACAGTCAAATAAAGATAAACTCGGTACAGCGAAGAAAGCGGGTGATTTCATACTTTAACAAAATTGTTTATTATCAGGACCTCAAATTGGACTAGGTTAAATGTTCAAACGATAACATCGCACAGCGGGCAAAATCGATCGAAAAAACGGAACTTTTTGTTGCCGCTGTTTGTATGGGGTAAAAGTGGCTTTTCTTATGTAAAAAATCACTAGAAATCGATTGATGATGGTCTCAACGCGCGGCAATGACGAATAGTAGCCCATTTTGCCCAATTTACTCCTATTTTCTAATAATTTTGAAAGAATCATGTACAAACTCTCTCCAATTGGAGATTCTATGGTAAGTAAAAAAGTAAAAAGATGTAGAACGTTGGGAAATAGGTATATGAACAGTTTTATTTTAACAACATAATCTAGAAGTCTGTTTTGCCCCATTTTCCTCAAGGTTTTTGTACTACTGGCAAAATATCAATTTGATGCTTTTACCAAAGATTTTCAAGAAGGCATGCCTGTTGTGTTGTGCAGGTTGAAACAGTCAAAATATCGAATAACGATCAAGTTTTTCACAAAAATGTCGTGTAAGAGAATGTTTTTCCTTGTTTTACCCTACAACTTGCACTGAAATCTGAGAAAATATTGATCGCAAAACGAGCAACTGTAAAAGTGTTCCGATTTCGTTCAAATTTGGTGTGTTTGTTCCTAGTCGAAAAATTTTAGACCCATAGACATACTTCTCAAGCACAGATAAATTAGACTAGGTTTAATCGCGGTCATAAAGAATTTTGTTGGAACGAGGAGACTTTGTCACTATTTCTGGCGTACTTCCCAAGCACAGATATCAAATTGGTCTAGGTTCAATCGTCACAAAGAAACTTCGACCTGTTGGGACGGAGATTTTCCGATCGACTGGCACAAAAATATTTCAAACCGATCTGGTAACGTTGCTGGTAAGACGTAGTCCCACGTCAAAAGCAACGTTACGTTCAAATACAATACAAAATACAAAACTGATTGAAGTTACAACTGCAGCTTTTGCAAAATATACTTTTAATTAAAATTTCGTTTAATACTTTTAATAAAATTAAACTAATCCGCCTTCCGCTTGATTGATTGATCTTGTGCCGCACTCGCGGTTGGCCGGGTTTTACTAGAGACTTCAGCCACAGAACTGACGGGAATGAGTCGCGTTCGTTCTTACGCTCCGCGAAGCCTGGATCAGGATGAATAACTAATTGCTCAATTTTCACTTTATAATCGTAAGGGAAATTTGGATGTTAAAATATGTCACCTCAAAACCGGCGTCGGCTACAACCAAATCTAAATTTAAAGGTCAGATGTGAGCTTCAAAGACGTTTCGCGATATTGGAACTACTTAAAATGCCATTAAAGTGTACAAACTTAGCTTTACACACGGGAACACGTGACCTGATACAGCTGCTGTGTTATGGATGACGAAACTTAAGTCAAATCTGACTTCCAACAATTCCCAGGACAGCAATTTTACATCGGAAATAATAAGTTCAAAGTGGAAAAAAGAAGAAAATGTTAAAATTTGCAATAAAATATCTCACTGAAAGCCTCCATAAACATCTTTTGCCAGTTTTGGAGCAGAACAATGAAAAATCACTATTCTGGCCGAATTTAGTTTCATGTCACTACTCTAAAGCGTGTTGGAATGGTATGAAGCTAGTTCAATGCATTTTGTCCCCAAGGACATGAACCCACCGAACTGTCCTGAGAGGAGAGAAAGGTACGACACACGACTGTGCAATATTTTATGAAATGTGTTAAGCAAAAGGGTCGAGTATTTTACCAAACAACCTCTAAGGATTGAACTCAGGACATGTATAAAACTGCACTGCCCATTTGGTTCTGATCCGATAAATACAAGAGAATTGACTTCAGTAAATTTACTGTGTTGCAATAATTTCGTGTTCGTCCTTCATACACCGGGACAGTCATTACAACCGACAGTGTATTACAGTCTTCTAAAGCGTTTGAAGCTGGAGCAAACAACCAAAGAACACGTGTGTTGAGTCAACAATTCAAGCTGATTGAGTATTCTTGATGGAGTCCCGAAGTCCTTGGTAATGCAATAAAGAAAAATCAATTTGATATATCACAGTATCACACCCACCGATATGGTAGATATATCGCTTGAGAGTTGTGCGACATAACCATTTTTAATTGTTCCTTAAATATTAGTTCCGTTGCAACATCCTCTCGACTGTCTTCACACCCTTTATAGCAAATAAACTATTGGAAGTTTTTATAATTCATTTGAAAAGTCTCACAAATTTCAGCAAAACACAAAACAAATATTTTCATGCTTGAATTCTCGTTTTCAATGAACCAGTTTCTCCAGATTGCATTCAATCAAAGGTTTATTTTGAATGACACGCTTATTTGTTGACATCGAAATGCTAATTGACAATCACTTTTGGGGTAGTTTTAGATATTTTCCCAATTCGCTTTTTCTAACCGCCTTCAGGCCTTCAAATCGATGCACACATACACACGAAAAAAAAAACGGTTCAAAATGTGACATTTTCAGCACCTTTTGCAGCCCGCGATTTACCATCCCACCACTGAAGATCATAAGACCACCATTAAGAGAGCAACTATTAGCCGACCTTCTTGCGGTTTCCTCTTCGGTAAGGAACCAAACCAGAGGTTTTTTTTTCCTTCTCATGATTATTGACACTGCCGGTGCTTTCGATTCTTCAGAACCGAAGGCTGCACAATCGCCAGCGCTTTTATGACGGCATTATGCAATTTGTTTGCAAACATGAGATTGTGTACCGACCACATGCGGGTCGTGCTACTGGTGGTGGATTTAACTGCACATATACATTGACTCATTGGCACTATTTATGCCTATGTTGCATGTTATGTATTTACATGCATACATACATGCGCCCATATATACAGCTTAAGCGCATATTGCCGGCATATTGCTACTACAGCGCGGCGGCTTAAGTGGCAGCTAATGGGATTACATATTGGAGTTTCTTTCTATGTAATCCAGCACCACGCATGACTGAGTAGATCGTCGACAGGTAAGGCAATCCATGATGACCAATAGCAACCAGTTGTGTTTTAGTTCAGGAACCGGTACCGGGAGTAAAATTGGTTCCGGAGAATATTTTTTGCGGTTTTACGAAATCTGATTTTACGAATCAAAACTGTTAAAAAAACATACTTATGTTTCATCCACTATAAAAATGGAATGTTACTATAATTAAAAGGGTAGCATTACCATCAGGGGTTAGTAAACTAGGTTCGAAGTTACCCCTCGCTACCGGTACTGCATCTGACCGAGATTGAACTAATCATGATCTAAATTGAAGTTTCTTAATTTGTTACTGCTTTTTTTTCTTTCTCTGTCGTCGCCAGGGACAGTAGTGCAGAATCGATTAGCAATCATGCTGACCGGTAATTGTGGGGTCTGGGTGACTGGGCTGCAATGCAGTAAAAGTGAAATCATGTGTCTTGCACTGCTGTTATCTAACCAGGGCAATTATACTGCACTTCGCAGGTGAACAACCAACTTGGCCGACTTATTTTAAGACCACCGTCGTCGCGTCGGTCGTTTGTAAGTTAATCGAGTAACTGACAAAAACTGTTCCGTAACAATCATTGTAAATACGTACCTGGTTAAACTGTTGTTGCCGAAATGAACGCAAAGTTGTAGGTGGAAAGCAAATTTCAGTCGAATGAATCACGAGTGCTGACCGTTCGTCGGTCGGCAAAACAAACCCGCGAAGAAATTGCTTTCCGGTGCGTCTGGTTTTAAACCGTTTCGAACACTTGCACACTCACTCACTAACTTGTTCACTTGTTTGGTTCAAATCGACCACGCACGTGCCGACGCAAAAGCAAGTCAACAATTTCAGATGGTTCTCCACACCGTTCAAGTTCTGCCGCAGCAGACTTTCGAGTTGCTGACTTAGTCCAGATCGCCTTTAATGCTTCCGATCGTCTTGAGGTGCCGTTTGAGACTGAGCGCAGAGCGATTTGCCAGATTTTTTTTCGTCTGCAAACTGTGACGCTCGGTGGAGGGAAATATTGATTGCAAATTTTAGAGTTTTTCTGCTCTTTTTAACCAGAGTACCTACTGTTTGCCAACACATAGCAGTGGATAGGTTGATAGAATGAAGCGAAGGTAAACACTTTGTCACGATCTGCACCTTCGCAGAGAATAGTGAAATAACACGTGCTTATTTTACGAGTCAATTTTGTATCCCCTGTGGTCGCATACTGAAACTTTTATGGGTCCTTAAAACCAGCTGCACTAGTGCGAGACTAGTAGCTGAGAACAGATCAAATATAACAATCTATTGTAATATTTAGTTAGGTATCATTTAGTGGGAATCTATTTTAATTGAGTCGGAGTCTTTGTCACAGACTCATAAGTGCTACATCCAAAGACAAAATTAGTAAATCCGTTGATATGAAAAAATGCGAATAATTTTGACCAACCAAATAACACTTGTGCGAAACTATGTGACTGTCATACCGGTAGTCGCATTCGTTTTACTATCGGACAGGGCGGCTTTCAGAGACAGGGAATATAAATCCGCATCTGGTTGATTGATGTTTTTGGTTTATATTGTGCAAAGCAACACCAAACAAAACCAACGTTGTGGTTCTGCCGAAGCACGAATCTCAGACTGACTCAGACTTTGCTGTACCGAAATGCAGCCAGAAACGGTAGCTATACGGTCAAAGGGTTCTGTTTTATGACCACGCGTCGAGAGGTGCTGATTGATGTTGCAACCACTAGCTAACAGCATCCACACCAACATTTTACGATACTTTGCGCTGCAGATTAGAAAAGTGCGTTCGGAAGGGGAAGGTTATCAGATGACCTCGTGACCAACAGAAATATCACAAAACACTAGTGACATTGTTAAGAATAGAGAAAAATGCCGCCTGACCTTATTTAAACGCTTAGCTACCGTTGCCGGTGCCCCACGAATTCACGATCAAATTGAAGTTCATTATGGTTTATAAATATGTAAGCAAAGCAACGCCGTGGGCTTAAACCGTCATTAGACATTCCCTTCTTTATCGACAGACTTCGCAGCCGGCTGTTTAGAGTACAGGAAAATTCTGAGAGGGTGTTGACAACCCCATAGACGAGTTGGCGTGAAATCCGTCTAATCAAAGTAAAGCGCTATTTTTAATTAACCAATTCGGAAAAATTATCACTTTAAAAATCAAGGTTAAAAAAACTGCTGAGCTTCAGCCGAATATCTTGTCAGAAAAATACAATTGTTGAATGAAAGAAAAGTCTAAACTATTTTCATTATTAAATTTCACTTTTAATTTTATTTCGGCAGATACGCATTTCACCTACGACTTACAGGCTTCAACAGTTAAACCATTCAGTCGATCACCGCCAAGTTTTAGTGAATAAAATGAAATATATTATTAGACTTTTTTCATGTCGGTTTTATTCAATTTCTTTGCCGTATCCAAATGCACGAACCATTCTCACCTGACCAGACGTCCTGAATTTTGCGGGATAGTTCCGGATTTTGTGACATGTCCCGAATGACCCAATTCCCGGAAAATGTTCCTCATTGATTGATTCTGTTATCTGCCTAATTGAATGTTGACACGTTTAGAGAAATGTTACAGGTGAGACAGAGTCTGCTAGAATGAAGAATTGTTAAATCAAGTAAATTCAGCAGAAAAATACATGTAATTTTGTGTTAAATTTTGTCTAAATAATTTCGTCATCCGCAAGCGAATCAATTTTCTTTAGAATTGCCATCAATCCAATCAATCCATTTTTCCGTCATATCTTCCACCGATTCCACTTCCTTAGGATATTTTCGAAGTGCTTGCTTCACGATGCACAGTGGTCTAAATACTCCTGAATATATGATTAAGATATAATCAAATATTGCAATTGTCTATACTGCTTTATATATAATTCACAGTCATGAATTGTATATGAAGACACGCACGACTGCAAAACAACTTATTGTTCACTTCGATTTGACATACTCTAATCATTATACAATTCCAATGTAAAATTGACATGAAAACGATTTAATGTGAACTTTCTATTACGATTTTGTGTTATCTGGGTATTCCTGTGTGGTATATGAGGTAAAATGTGCAAACGGTAACATTTTCGCGAGGGTCGCTCCACGGCGGATCAGATGTTTACCCTGCGTCAGTTACTAGACAGGTTCCGGCGGTACAACTTGCAGACTCATCTACTCTTTGTGGACTTTAAGGCGGCGAACGATTTAGTCAAACGAAATGAGCTGATGGCAGATAATGATAAAACGTTGTTCTCCGTCAAAACAAATTGCGCTGATTCATGCGACGCTTGATGAGTCAAAATTATGCATCAGAATAGCAAGTGAGACCACAGCCGCTTTTAGGCCTTTTAAACGGGAAGCAGAGCGATTGTAACTTATCACTAACATCGTCAAAAGCGAAGTACATGATTATATCGTAAATTACATGATTTTTTCGGTGAAATTTAGAAACATATTGTGTTTGTTGCGGAAGTTTCAACTTGCTATTCTTCGGTCATTGAGTACGCCTAAAACATCTGCCATTTATTGAATAATTTTGTATACTTTAAACAATTTTCTTTGGTTGGCACAAACTTACATAATCATGTATATTCTCTACCTCATCATCTAGTTTTTTCTCTTATCGGCCAGTGGTCGTAGTTTGAGCATTAGCCCGTTATATGTGTCGTTACAATTTCCACTTTCTCTTTGTAAATTGACTGTTCCCTCGTTTTTATGTGAAACGTCCTCTAATTTTTATGTGAAACTGTAAGATCGTGCGATAAAACTGACAACTGCAGATGATCGTCCAGCAGCAATACAAACAGCTACAAAACTGCTAGAAGGTAACAATTATCCAGCATGGGGTACACTCGGGAAATGTTGAAGCAGCACATGCATAAGCATTACAACATTTTGGAAAGGGAAATTCAAAACCAAATGAAAGTAAAACATGTGTCGACTCCTTATGTTCTAGGCTTGAGTGAAAAATTGTCAAAAGTGATTTAATTCTCTGTAATTATTATTCTCCATAAAAGTGATTTAATAATAGTTATGGAACCTAGAGACAAAATAAGAAACCAAATTTTCAGTAATTTAGATCCAATTCCAATGATCTGATATCTGATATCTAGGGACGTGTTGGTCATATCAAGAACAAATTTTGAGATGTTCTATGGTGAGATATTGCTCATGTTCGAAACTGATCCCTGGAGGTTGCCGCTAGGATTGGGAAAAATTCCCGAAAGTATCGATAATTGAATATCAATATCAAATCCGCCGCTTTATCGATACCGTCGATATATCGTTCGTTAAGCATCGATATTAGATTTATCAATACTATTCAAGGCGGCATTCTGGGATAAGGAAATGCTACACAAAAAAGGTATTCATAAAAGTTAATCAATAAAAAACATGTTGAGCTAAGAGAGTGCCCCCAAAACACGCACGCAACACATCACTCGCTCCAGTGCAGCTCTATTTTGGACACGTCGCTTTGTACGGGAAACCGCACCACCTATTCGCGCCCGACTGAATCGTATGCTGCCCCAAAATCCACAAAAATATGATGGGTTGTACTCCCGACACATCTGGATGATTTGCCGAAGAGTAAAAATTTGATCCGTAGTAGCACTGGCCTCCATAAAGCCCACCTGATACTTCCCTACACACTCTCCTGCCACCGGGGATAGACGACGCAACAAAAGCTGGGAGAGCACCCTGTTGGTGGCTTTGACCAACGTTATGCTGCGGCAATTGCAGCAATCTATCCGATCGCCCTTTCCGTAGATGGGACAAACCACACCCTCAATCCACTCGTCCGGCATCCCTCTCCCAAACCCCTGAAACCATCCAGTGAGGTGTCGTTACTGGCGGTTCTTGACCATTCCTGCAGAATTCCACCGGGAGTTGCTCCTTTCCGGTTCTAGCTCTTTTCGATCTCTGTCCCACCTCTGTCACTTTTACCGCTATTATGGCGTGTACAAAGCTGGAAAGTCTTTGTTATTGCCGTCAACGCCCAATAATACTTTCTGTGCTCTCGGATCAGTTCTGAATTGGATAAGAGTCAATTCCAATAAAGTAAATTTGAGAATTAAGCTTAGTAGATACCTGAAAAGAAAACAGCACGAGAAAAAATCCTGAAAATATTGCTCTCTTGAGCATTTCCTGGCCTAGTTTTAGCCTATATTTTTTTAGCTGCATATCCCGCTTTATCAAAACAGTATCGGGATGAAATTATCGATTTAGCATAATATCGACGTCGCGAGTATCGATGAAAAATATCGAAATATCGGCCTTCGAGTATCGATATCGCGGGTATCGATACGGTATCGCCCAATACTAGCCGCAGTCTCCCGAACACTCCCAGATATTACCAACGTCACCCTAGATAGCAGACAAAGATTCCATGATTGAAGCAGTCGTACAATGACTTTTTGTTCATGTTCGAAAATGGCCATTTGTCTGAAGGTGCCCGAGAGTCTCAAAAACATGTCCAGATATGAGCAACGTGGCCCTAGGCAGTTGATCTGGCTTCCATTGATACACTCCCTTTTCTAATATACCGCCACGACACATTATTTGAAAACGTTACTTTTTTATTTCCCCATCGCGAATATTGAAATTGCTCGTTGCCGAAGAGCACTAGACACGTAGCGCCTCCATTGATACCAAAAATCAAGCAGGCGCATGGTTTAGTCCTTAATAGATTTGCTGGTGAAAAATCTGAATATAAATTTAAAACTATTAGAGCACAGCCTTGCAATTCTTCTTTTGATGAAAAAACTGGAGATAATGATAAATTGTCCTACAGTTTCAATTATACTAATAAACTAAATCCTGCTTCACGCAGCAAACGCAGCATTACATTAAAAGTGATAAAAGTGTGGGCAAAAATAAATTCATTATTGTTCACAATTTTTAATTTTATGGAAACCTAGCAAAATCACTTATAGTTTTAGCTAAACAATTGGCTTTGCTTTGATTTGTGAGGCTGAAACGCAACACCGATTGTTCTGCCAGCAAACTGTTAACAATAAGAATTATTAACCTGGTTTTGCAACACGAACGCAAAGACTCCCGGTTGTCTTTGCAATACAACATTGACCTAACGACTACCTCCGTGGCATGTATAATCGGCTGGGAGAGACTGTTAGAGTCAAAAGGATCTAAGCAGTTAGCACTAGCCCTAGGATTGTCTTGTACTTTTTAACAGCTGACTGCAAAGTCTGTCTAATAAACAACAGAACGTAAATTTTAAGAGCACAATAAAGTACCAAGACTTTGCGTTACAACACAAATGAAACGTATTTTCTTATTATGTTGGTCCAAACAACAAGCTGTCAAATTTCTATCGAAGAAATGTCCGCTATATATGTGTGGAGAAAAAATGTTTTCCCAAGTAACAATTTGGGTTTTATTATACTCTTATGATGGCATTCAAGACCATAATTGGTCTTGAAGACCACCATAAAAGTACAATAAAACTTACATTGTTGCTTGGGTTAGGTATTGCTGATTGTATGAAAAATTATACATTCAAAAGTATGCAATCGCTCATAAAAATGCTATTTCAGATTGAATCGCTTCGGTTTTGCGGAAAATCCGCCTTCTTAAAGTCCCACGCGAAAACTATTTGCGTGTTTTTGTCTGCGTCTCACATCTACATTTGCAATTTAGAAATTTGACGTCTCTGTTCACTTCCAATTTGACACTTCTGTGCGCCTCCTTGTTTGACAAGCATATCTTCAATGTATTGGCCAGAAGCGAATAATTAAAGTATGCAAATATGAACTTGCGTAGAACTCGTACAATTGTTGCAAAGCACAATTCTTTCGACACACTCGCGTTACATAGCGTACCTCCGATTTACTCTCAATTTAACGTGTGGCAACGCACGCGGGTTACAGCTAGTATGTTATATTGGTTTATTATTAACGGGAAATTAGCAGTCATTAACTTTTTGTCGGAGAGCCCAATTTTGGAAGTAGTTTTTGGGCCCTAAAGCGGGATACTGATTATAAAAATGTAAATACTGCATTCTTCTTGCCAATCTGATCACAGCGAATATATTTCCATGAACAGAATTTTTGCTTCAAACAATTAAACTGCTTTTGAAATTGGCAGAATCGATGACGACTAATTTCACCTTCATGTTTTTATTGAGGTTAATTGATTACTCACTGTTAGATAAAGTCTCTTTGAACAACAGGGTGCGTGACGAATTTTTGCAGTAAATTTCAACTAGCAACTTCTCATGCTTGCGAAACAATATTCAGATATATACCAATAGGACGCCTCTCACCACACTTAGATTGCGTAAAGCCAAGATCATCGAGGTGATGACGTCTATGGATCGAAACATGGTAAAACGTGCATGCGGCAGTTTCCGGAAGCGTCTATCAACAGTTAATGAAAAGGAAGGCGATTTTTTTGAATGAAATAATTTACAATTTCCGTAACATATGTGAATTGTAAAGAAAATAAGCCACAAAATTTTCAAAAAATGTCATTAACTGCAAAAATTTACGCACCCTGTACTTGTTGGAATGGATATGTTGGTTCTCCCACTATTAAAAACAATCAATTTAAGAATTGACCATCAAATGTTACGAACATCATGCTTGATATTCTATAGTTTGCGTTAGGTTCTTATAATTAGTTAATTTATAAAGGGCCCCTAGTTTGACAGTTTTTGAGTAATCGAAGAAAAATACAAATAATGTGAAAAAGGCTTGAGTGTATGCATGTTCAAAACAACGGAAAACTGCTCCAATCATCAAACTTATATATCAGCTATCGGAAAAGGCAGTTGTTGGTGCTGATTCAGCTGATATTTTGTAGGTGATAAGCTTATTAAGTCCTAACAATCAGCTTTATTGGTCGCAAGTCAGTTGAAAAGTTACGGTTGGCACACAGCGACACCCACTGATGCGATGGTTTGCTGTATTTACTCGTCTTTAGGTCTATGCTGTGCCTGTGACCGCATAAATCATAGAAGAAACCGTTGTTCGATGTTTTGAACGCAAACGTACGGGTGCAACTTTCTGCATACATAAAGGCGAATCCAGTCGTGGTGTAGGAAAAATTAAATTTATAATTGTAGGAGTTATTCTGAACAGAGAAGCTTAACCTAAAAGCTTAAATATGGCAGACAGAGACATTATCCAACGACTGGGTTTCCTGCATGATTATATGTTTACAGAAATCACGAAAAAGATAGGTAAATGCTAAATTTATGCTCATATGCGTGTACCACCGAGATTGAAATTGAACGTATTCAAGTTTTAAACAACTCAATTCGCAAGTTTTATTATGAAATAACAGAAGAAGAAGAGCCTCTGAAGAAAGCTACACTAAAAAGTAGATTTTTTCTCAGTCGACAACCAGTTGTCGGAAGCTACCTATGGCGCCGCTCTCGAGTTCTGTGTCATGTGTTTCCTTCCAGTATTTAGAATCTTTGCTAACCTCGATATTCATCAGATCATTGTTGTTCAGCTTGTCTCGAAGCTTTATACAGTGCTGCTTGAAGGCGGCAATCGAATCTGCTTTAGGAGTTTTACCACCAAACTCCTTTGGTAGCAAGTTTTTGTCCACTTTCAGGTACAATTCGTCCCAATTTTTGTGGCACTGCATGTGAGAAAAAAGATTTTAATGAAATGAGTTTTAAATTAGAACATTTGATTTAATACTTACGAAAACACGCTCCCGTAGCTTTTCACTCAGCATTTGCAGGGCAAAGTTCGCTATGGTAAGCGTAGCAATCGGGGTGTTGACGAAGTGAAACTCCTGAATACGCATCGGTGTTCCATTGTTCAAGTATCCGGCCAACAGGCGGATGTCATTCAACGATACCAAACTTAACTGAGCCAGTGTCATTCCGGACACATCGTACACCATAACCAGACCACCTACCTGAACTTCTGGCATATCATACAAGGATTCCGTAATCAACAAATGAATTCGGGTGACGTGCCCCGCCGTAAACTTCGTCGGATCCAGCTGGGCGGTGTCGTTGAAAATCAAAGTGCGACCTTGGCTGTCACGTTCCATCAAGGGGAAAAGATATCCAGACTCTACCAAGGCACCCAATTCAGTATCCTGAACATCCAAATTCTTGAACCAATTAGGACGCAGCACACGACCAACTAGAGATCGTTCCAATGTTTCGACAGATGTGTTGAAGCAGTATTTTTTGCTACGGAGATACCGCAGCAGAAACGCGGCATCCGTTCGACATTTCTTGATGCACGGATTTTTTGCAATCCAATCTCGCATCTGCTGAAGGCTGTGCTCCCGAATGCTGTCATCCTCCCGTAGCTGTTCTTGTGCGATCTTCTTATAAAAATTGTTCAATTCAGGTATTCGATCGTCGTATTTAGCAGGAGATTTTTCAATGCTGGGAACCGAAAAATAGCTGCTTTCTACTTCGTACATTGTTTGGTATTTAATGAGATCGATCAGCACTTTAAAACTATGTTTCTGCTCTATGCTGAGGACGAGGACTCAACACTAACTGATGGATATACTTAGATGGATTGTTCTATTTATCAAACACCTAGGGATTTTTTTCGGTTTGGTTAACGTTCTGTTCTGTGTTCTCAGCAGAGTGCAGCCGGCTAATGAACACATAACATTCCGAGGTTATTGTCATCAGTCGTTTGTTAATGTCTTTCCTTAATACCTACCCAGTTGAATAGGCAAAAACATACCGAAAGCGATGAAATTTGTGTTTTGCTAGTAGACCTTAATGATCTATTTTTTCGTTATTCTTATCAAAGGGTCCCTTCGGACGATGGAATGATAAACGTTGAGAAAAGTGGAAAAAGTAAGATACAACTGATTGTAGTAGATTATCACATATCCTCTGGAGGAAGATGTAATTGAAGATGATTATTCAGTTATGGCTCATATAATGTGTTCGCGATGTCTAATGGCGTTTGGTTGCCGTTTAACAGCACTTGATGGCATACTAAAGAGACTGTTAAAATAATCTGTTTTAAAATTCTTGAAACAACAACGGAACAAATAATTAATTACCCTGAGCACTAAAAAACATGTTTAGGTTTATTTTTAAATTACTTTATGCTCTAGACACATTCGGTTTAGACTGAAGACTGAAGAACTATTGCCGTACGTTATGTGAGATTTTTCGTACATGAGCGGTACACAACCTTGAATCACTCTTATCCTCCTAAGAAGCGTATTTTCCATAAATAATAACGAATTAATTTACATACTGATTATGTCACTGAAAATGAACTTTTTTTTGTTTACAAGCTATCAACATAGCAAAAACCTGCATGTACGCTTGCAAGTCATGGCAAACGAGACTGTCACAGAGCTCCCGACTTCAAGTGCCGATGTTTCTCATTAGAGTTGTTCGTTTGTCAGTTTTTGTTTAGCAAATGTGTATTGATATTGTTTTGCTGTTTATATTGTTTATTGTTATGCAATCAGTTTTCCAAAAATAAAACTAACCGAAGAATTTGGTATATAAAGATCAAATAGGGCACTGCCTCTAGTTTCTAATAATAAAGAACAGAAGTTGGCGGTAGTGTTTCATCATGCGCCATGCGTGAGAGTATGCTTGAAACTATCAATGTTTCCCTGTTGGATACAACAGATGTCTTTACTTCGTAACGCATATTAGACATTTCGGCACTACAGCTAAATTTTGCCCGGCAATAAGTTCACTCAGCGCAGCAGTTCACTCCAATCAAGATTCTAATCTGCCGAAAATATTATCCCATATATCAAATAAACTCCGTCAAAGTTAGTTATATGCTACTTGACCATTTGATCATTATTGTAAAGCATTTTCTGGACTATTCCATACAAGAAATTTTACTATCAAAATATTATAGCATATACTTACTTACTTACTTTACTTACTTTTCGTAACGTAACAATCCGCTTATTGATTTAATGTCAAATTTAGAATACTAATCTAACAAGCCAGTCGTCCTATTTTCGAATTTGGACTGGGAGAGACTGTTAGATTCAGTAGGATCGTAGCACAAGCCCCATAATTGTCCCATGCACAAATAGTTGGCTAGGAAGTCTGTCGAACAAAAAAGCAGAAAGTCAAATTCCATCAGAATGTAGCGTCAATACTTCGCTTCTTCTAGGATGTGATTCCACATTTATCGAATTTGGTCTAAAATCTTTTAATCGCATTTAGCATCCGTTACTCGAATATTGGCGTTAACAGCGAATTTCCATCGGGTGCCGGCTCTGCATCGGTTCGTCGGCCTCTATCGTATTCTCTACTGAATATTAATCCATGCACTTGCGCTAGGCTCCTTCTTCGCCCGCTTGATGTGGAACAACCACGGGTGATATAGATAAGCCTGGTCAGTATCAGTTGGAATATCATATTCAATCCACCATAATTTATTTCGCGCTACGGAATCGCACGCTGTCTTGTAAAAAAATAGTACGTCTGCGAATTTAATTCTCAACATTTGTTGTGTTTCTGTCGCAAGATGAACATTTGGTCCATTCTGACGCGTTCCTTTCGAAAAAACACATTGTTAAGCTACATTACTACTCACCACAAAAGATTATTCCTGTACCCGCCTCAGCCTGTGAAATAAGATGCGGACGAGAAATTTATATACCGCGTTGAGGAGGATTATACCACAGAACAAAAGTGGAAGTTCGTATAACGCAACGACCAAAAAGTGGTAACAGAGTCTCTTTCGAATTTGTTTATCTTTGGAAGGGTTTTGCATAGAAAGGAATAATAACAGTAATATGAACAGAGCGCTAGCTGTCGTTCGCTGCTAGGGGAAGACAGGGTAAGACGGCCTCCCTAAGCGAACAAATTGCTAGCATAAAATGTGTACGAGAATTCACCATTTTTTGTTTCTCACATTGAAAAGCATTCATTTATCTACCATTAAAAATTATATAAAGAATAAATTAGTCTATTTTCCGTGATTTTTCATCAATTTTCGAAACGTCTAAAAATTACTAGTTCACAACCAGGCGGGGTAAGATGGACCACCAAAGGGGTAAGGCGGACCATGGCGGAGTAAGGTGGATTGTGGCAGATTTGAAGGTTTCTTTGAGTTGTAAACACAATTTCAATATTATTAACTAAGTAAGAAGTTCTTAAGGGGTTTTAGGTACATGCTAAAAGAAGGTATAGTTTAATTTAGAAACCTGCTAAAAGAAGGAATTTTACTACTAGTTGAATTTTAAAAAATAAGAGTAGACGTTATTTTACTCCACTGGTTTTTATTTACTCTTTTCTTGGCGTTATTTTGTCGATTTGTCAGCAGGACTTTTACTCTTTAAATACGCTTCACTTTATTTATTTATTTTTATTTTTATTTCACCATCTTCGACTACGTCGTACAGATTGTTTACTTAATAACTAATTTAAGCCTCGGATTCTACTACTAAACACATTTCTAGACAGAGTAAAATCGAACACATTACAAACATCGTTGAAGGAACGCAAGCAGACATTAAAACAATTATTCGCACCATAATTTGTTCTGTGGAATTGGATGGCCAATAACGGTGGATTCCGAAGCCGACGAGGAGGTACATTCCACGGTATCTGGTACAGGAGTTCCGGGCAATCCACATTGCCTGTTATTAGGTCGAATATAAATAGACGCTGCTGTTTGACGCGCCGGACTGCGAGTGTATCCAGGCTAATCAGTTGACAACGGTCTATGTAACTGGGAAGATTGACTGGATCATTCCACGGTAGCTGACGCAAGGCGAATCGCAAAAATTTTTTCTGAATTCGCTCAATCGCAAGGATCTGTGTTACGTGTGCAGGAGCCCAAACCGGGGAAGCATACTCCAAAATGCTGCGTACGAGAGAGCAATATAGCGTCTTGAGGCAATAAACGTCAGTGAATCCAGACGCATGGCGTCGCATAAAACCAAGCACGGTGTATGCTTTAGCAGTGACTCTACTTATATGCTCGTCGAACCTCAATTTAGAGTCAATAGTAACGCCTAGGTCGAGAATAGAGTTAACACGTTCCAGACAATCCGGTCCCATGCTGTATTGATGAAGAAAAACGGTGTTACGGCGACTGTATGATATTACTTCACACTTATTGCTGTTAACACGCATGCCGTTGTCACTGCACCAGACTAGCAGACGATTAATATCCTCCTGTAATGCGACACAATCGGCAGGGGCACCAATCACCCGAAAGATTTTTAGATCGTCGGCAAACGATAATTTCGATGATGACAGCAGCTCGACCAGGTCATTAATATAAATTATAAAGATGAGCGGGCCAAGCACACTGCCTTGAGGGACACCAGACGATATGTCAAATGTTCTGGAGCGCACGGAGTTCACTGTAACGAATGCTTTGCGATCGGATAAGTATGAGTAAAGCCATTCAGTAAACCATGAGGGAAATCCGATGTAGTTCAGTTTTTCAATAATGAGATTGTGCGGTACAGTATCAAAAGCTTTCGCAAAATCAAAATAGATAGTATCCACTTGCCGCTTAGCTTCTAGCTCACGTGATATCGCCGTGACGTAGCACATAAGATTTGATGTTGTCGAACGATGCTTCATAAATCCATGCTGGCTGTTAGAGATGATCGGTGCAACTGATCTGTATATAGTTGTATGGAGTAGTTTTTCGAATACCTTGCTGAGGCTGCAAAGTATGGATATGCCACGGTAATTGGTGACCGATTTGTAACTTCCGGACTTATGGATCGGCACGATGGACGCCATTTTCCATGCAATTGGGAACGATCCACTACTGATTGAGCGGTTAAAAACAGCGGTAATCGGCGATGCAAGCGAAACGGCGCAGTTTTTTAAAAATACTGGTGGTAGACTGTCTGTTCCGGGTCCTTTCGTTGAATCGAGATCTTCAAGAGCTTTCCGAACCTCGTCTATAGAAAACTGCACTAGTGGTAGATTAATATCACGGAACGGTATATGCTCGAAGCAGTTGTGTCGCTGAACGGGTGATGCTTTACCAAATACGCCCTCGAAAAACGTAGCGAAAAGATTAGCTGATTCTGAGCTCGAGTGAGAAGTTGTTCCTTCGAAGTTGACCGACGGAGGAATATTGTTGCCAGTTTTGCGTTTCTTAACAAAATTCCAGAAACAGGAGGGATCCTGTTTAACAGCAGACTGAATCCTTTGCAAATAGTTGTCATATGTTGCGGTAAGGACAGCTTTATACTCATCCTCACGCTCCCGAAGTTTAGCTCTATCAGACTCGCTTTTAGTAAAGAAATATTGGTTGCGCATTTTACGGAGGTTGTTACGAAGGTTTCGGAGCTGAGGGGTCCACCACGGTTGCTTGAAGTTGGAGACCAACGCTTGTCTTTTTTTGGGCACATGTCTAGTGATAACACCTAAAAGTGAATCATAGACAGCAAGTAGCATCTGGTCAACTGAGTCAGTGTTAAAAAATTGATTATCCCACTCCATGTCCGCAAAAATAGAGTTCAACAGATCATAGTCACATGCAGAGTAGTCAAATCTGATCTGATCAACTTGGTCGTCAGGTATTGTCGCGTCCATCTCGTCAAGTAATAAAATGAATGGTTCGTGATGATAGTCGACAGGCAACAGTGGAGAGGGCGGTGCTACTATATCAAGATATTCTGGGGTATTGGTAAATACCAGGTCCAAGAGCCTACCATTCGTGTTGACAATATGATTAATTTGTCTCAAGCCATTGGAAAACATTGCGTCTGTAAAGTGTAACTCAATTTCAGCTGAGGCACTCGAAGGAATATACCCATTAATATCATCGTCAGCCTTCCACCTTAAGTCAGGTAAATTGAAATCGCCTATTGACAAGATTATGTCCGATTCTGAAAGACAATCCAAGATACACTGTGTTGCTCTTACGTGAGCTGAGTATAGCTCGGTACTCGAATTGGGCGGAAGATATACAGCAACTATGTAGAGTAAACGATGCTGCAACTTAATACGGACTGCAATTTGTTCGAGCTCGTCACAGTTAGGAAGAGTTATGGAGTCACAATCCAGAGAGTTATTGACAGCAATCAGCACTCCACCACCTCGTGAGTGATTGCTGGTCAGTTCATTACGGTCGCAACGGAATATAGCATAGTCAGGCGAAATTTCATGGCTGCCGATATCAGTCCGCAGCCACGTCTCCGTGAAGACAATTATGTCATACTCACAACTTGATAACATTAAGCGCAGCCGAGCAATTTTAGTCCGTAATCCTCTGACGTTCTGGTAGTACACGGAAGGCACGCGATCGGATGCAGGCGTCCTTACGATTGGCACACCAGACTGCGTTGTGACACTGCTGGCCGGCGTGAGATGTGAACCGCTACCAGTGATGCTCGTTTCGGGCCATGAAGCCGAACTGCTAGGACGTAAAGCGACATCAGGTATCGGAAGTTCAGGATAGTGAGTATACTTGCCGGACGTAGCAGGCTGGAAGACCCCGTCACCACTCCCACACACAGGACCAGGATGACTGATGAACGCTGGCTGCATAGGCTCGACTGTGGTGGGGGGCTCCGGGGTTTCCATAATGCCAACTGCAGTGCATCCCGGTGGACGATGGACTTCAGACCTCTGGGCTAAATTTGATTCCGAAACAGACGATGGACAGCAATCAATAGCTTCAGAGTAACGCTCCAGTGAGCGTTCAAAATCAGGAACACGTAAGCACACGTAATCAGTATCTTTCGGTTCAGCGGTTGGCAGTAGAAGAGTAGATGAATTGAGCTGTACTGGAATTGTACTAGGATGCGAAGTGAAGCTGCTAACTGGAATGTCCGCAGGAACGAGTGGTCCGCTTTTTGCATTGTTTGTGTCGGACAAAGGAGTTGAGGTGCTAGGATGTGAAGCAACATCAGGTATCGAAGATTCACCTTGACAAACATACTTGCCTGACAGTGCAGGCTGGAAAACCCCATCACCACTCCCACACGCAGGACCGGGACGACTGATGAACGCTGGCTCCAATGACTCGACTGTGGTGGGGGGCTCCGGGGTTTCCATAGTGCCAATTGCAGTGCATCCCGGTGGGCGACGAATTGACCTCAGAATGAAATTTGATGACACAGACGATGAACTGGAACCAGCAGCTTCAGAATTGGGTTCGGATATGAATTCGCGCACAGGAACGTGAGAATATCCAAATCCGAATTGCAACGCTTTAACGATGGGTTGTAGATGACTGGAAAAGTGGGACAGAACTGGAGGGGTTTCAAAGCGACGATGTAGCGTGTACTTGCCTGCGATAACGGGTTGGAAGACCCCTTCTCCCTGCTCGAGCACAGGACCGGGATGACTGCGGGCCGCTGGCGGGAAAAGCTCGACTGTGACGAGGGGATCAGGGGCTTCCAAGAAACTTGCGTGCATGCATCCCGGTGAGGGCAGATTAGGGGTAAAGTTGTTACATCCCAGCGTACAGTTGAATGATGGTATGACGGTGCTCGCATGAATTAGAGTTCCATTTGTGACGAAATCGGATCCGAGTTGGTCGGCAGAGAAGTCGACGCTGGAGTTAGGTAAACTCCTGGTGTGGCACAAGAAATCTGGACCTGCGATGGGGCCCAATAGTTTTTTGTGTTGTTTTCGAATTCCCTAAAATATATCCCACAGGGCCAACTATCCGGATCAAGCGCTTTGCTCTGATATTTTTTGTCCATTCCAACTTTGAACGAGATGAAGTTCATGGCCTTTAAATCCGCATCCTTTTTTAGCAATGGAATTACTTTAATGGGTTCTTCACATTGCAAGCACTCTTTGACAAGATCGGCAACGGCTTCCGTCTTTACACTTGGATGGATTCTAGATAAGTAGAGCCAGAATGATTCAACGGGTGGAGAAACTGTGGCAACGCCTTTAGATGTTGATGACTTGGTGCCACCAAGTAACGGCATAGCGCTTTTAGGAGCCTCATCACGACGACGTTTCTTTGGGGGCTCGCCGATGGGCAATCTAGAGCTTAAGGGTGTAGTAGAGCTTTCTTGAACCTTCTTAGTGATTTGCTCCATATGCTTTCCGTTAACCAAAACGGCCTCCTTCAATTCATTGATTGCTTCGCCATGATTGTTTGCGATAGAGGCGACGACACTAGTTACCGATGACAAAGCCTTTTTAAAGTGCGCCATCCGCATTAACTTGGCACACTCATCGCACAGCCAAAAAAGATTTTTTCGCTCGTGCAAAACTTTCATAAAAGACGTGTTCATTTTGGCGCATTTTGTGTGAGCAACCTGGTCACAAAAACCCATGCATGTAATATGCTCCTCCTCCTTCTTGACCGGTTTGGCACATTGGTCACAAGCATTATCCATAGTGAACGGTAACAGAATATTGTTTTCAGTGTAGATCGAATATAAAACGATAAGAACGATCTATCGAATGTGACCGCCGGTGGATATGCCCTAAAGCAGCCCAATGCAAAATGTAAACAAACAAGCCGATCGAAAAAACTTGTAGGAAATCACTAGATATTTAGCCGAGTCGAGTAACCACAACAGTTTTAAGCGATGAAAACAGCCTCAGTTCACGCTTTGCACGAGTCACTAGCAATAAAAAAGACACTCAACAAGTAAAAAAACAACGAAATCTGTACGCGGTTTAGATATAAAACTATCGCTGTCCAATACACTGAACGAAAAAGAAGGTTTAGGTGAAGGCAAAGAAGGCAACACATTAAATGAACCGTTAAGTGACTTGGGATCATCGAATTTTGATTCCGTTAGATCCAAAATTAAATAGATTTAGTTATTCGAATGGCACTTGGACGTGGGAGGCTCTGTGTTAGACAGGATGATCTCAGATTCAGGAATAATTTATATTACAGGTGTACTCTATTTCGAAAAAGACACTGATGAAGCCTGCAAGTCGTAAACGAAATGCGTATCTGTCAGAATAATAAAAAAGTTAGTCAAATTCAACAGGAAAAAAGTTGGTTTTTTCATTCAATATTTTTAAAATCTATTAAGACACTAAACAGAAGAACTTTAGGCAATTATGAGCACTATAACGTATGGCCCTTTTACCCCGTGAAAAATGGCCCGTCTTACCCCTAGTTAACAATTTACATTATTTTTCTTTTATCTCTCAATCCGTACTATTCTATATACCTTTTCCGCCACACACAGAACAAGAATTGCCCAATTAAAGTCAGTGGTAAGAGAAACGACAAAATACATAGCTTTTTTTTTGCTGAATAACCTTAAATTTGTTGCTGCTGAAATTATATCGCATGAAGACACTGCGAACGAAAAGTTTGTTTTGATTCTAGTTTTGACGTTGGATACGGCCGAGTGCCACAGGTTGTCTCGAAAGTGTTTTAATAGTCTAATAAACAAAACATACTGGGGCATTTGTAGAAAATTTAAGGATTTCTTGGCGAAATCGATGTTATCCCTCTTACCCCGCTGGGCCTTCTTACCCCTTGTTACCCTATATACTTTTGTGTGACTACGTGTGTTTTCGTTGAAACAACTATTTCTCTAATGCCAGGTTTGCTAGTGTCTGTAAAAGATTGCATGTACGAGTTTGAACTTCCACTTCTGTTTTGTGGTTATACCTCGAAAATTTTCGCAATATTCTTGTAGATCGGGGATATGTGACAAACGAATGAGTCTACCGGTAGTTGTTCCTTAAATCATGTGGTATAGCCCAGTGGTACCAGTGGTATAACCCAGTAGATTGCACAATACAACCGCTCGCATTCGACTTTAAAAAAATCGGTAAACACGTCGTCCTTTCTAGCTGCCTTGCGTTTTCAGCTCTTCTACTACTTTATTCACATCATCCAAAGATGGGAGACAAAACGCTTGTCTATTATCCTCAATCTTTATCCTGTTCCTATCGACGATCCCGGGCTCATCGCCATTAAACATCACACCGAAATGTTGTTTCCAATGATTTCTCGGTAATCATAGTCCTTGAACCTAACAAGAATTGTTCCGTTAGTCTGTGGTTGATTTTTTATAGAAACTTTTCGTATCGTGTCTAGTGCCGTGTCATAAATCAGCCGTTAATTGGCATTCCACGCATTTTTTACTGCGCGTCGCTGTAAAATAGCATTTTGGCTACATACCTTTTGATAGATTGGCATCCGGAATTCTACTTGTTCGTATTCAACTACAAATAAGCCTTTCCCGTGGTAACGGTTGTACTTTTCCGTTCGCTTGAGTCCATATCAATTATTTTACTTACCATCTGGTACCGCCGGGATAGGGATAGAAGTAGTCATAAACCAGAGAAATAGTTACTATGGGGTCTCCGGGACAAATAACTCTAATATATGATCGAGCTGGCCGATCGAAGTTGACCAGTACCATCTTCAACGCACGAAAAAATATTCCCGGGGAAGTTCGCGATTTCCGCTTTTGGAATAATACGAAGTTTGCCGGAATAGCTTGTAAAATATAAGTCTAAATTTCTCGTAGTTTGAACTACGAAAGGTTTTTTTTAAATAAATTAGCTTTTATTTTGTGTTGAAATAATTTTTCTTTCTTTACTTTTGTTATAATGTTTCAAATTGTTGTTTTTGTTTTACCTGCACTCATACTTCTGAAATGTTTATAGAATATTTCATTATGTAATATTCTAATTAAAATGGTTGGGGGCTAGCTTCATTTTGTGGGTTTCTGCAGCCGTAAGGTTACCGAGTCTGCTTTGACAAGCGAGTTGCCGTATTTAAAATCTCGTCCAAACTTAATAGGACTGGGCCATGTGATGACATAGTGACTTTGGCATGAGTTTATTCTCAGGCCACTCTTAACCTTCCTTCATGCTGAATTCTATATAATACCCCGATGAAGCCACTTTTTAAGCGTAAATGTACTGATAATCTGTAGTTAGTGTACTGGTCAGAGGAACGTAATGGGGACTTATCGCTATAATTGGAGATAGAACTGGCGTATGAGGAACGAGGTGGGTAAAGTAGTGCCAGCTTTGAAAAAAGGATAAAACCCAACCACAAGTACCTGCGCATAAAATTTATATAGGGTATTGTCGTTATCGTCGGACCACTGTTATGGTCGGGCCATCACGATTTTACAGTTTTAGTAACTCATGATATCTATGATACAACCATTGTAAAACTTCTTACTGTGATAGCTAACTTTTCACAATATTGTGAGTTTTAATCGTGTATTCAAAACATCCATACTGAATTCAGTGACTAAATCTTAAAAAAAAATTTCCAGACGCAATGAAGTTTTCTTCAAGAAATGATTCATGAAATGCAATTAACAATATAAATTTTGAAAATGTATGAAGTGTGTTGTGCTGCACACGAAGACTATAGAAAAATCCCCTCCAGTAAGGTGATTGGGAAGGCTAGGGTGAAATACTAGAAAAGCGCTAATTGTAAAGGTCGGGCCACTTGAGAAGTCATGGTTGGGCTACCATAATTTTAAGCGCAGAAACGCAATAATCGCTAGAGAATGTCAGTCACGTAAAATGTGATGAAATAAAGCAAAATTAATACGATAAAAACTTAGATTTTTGTTGTTTCTTTCATTGTAGTTGTACACTTCGGAAAAGACGATTGTAGCCACATTGATTTTACAAGCTCGCCAAAATTTCACAAAAATGCAATTAAAAATAGGGTATTTGTATCTATATGAGTCGTTGTTCACGGAATTCATTCTTTTCATGTCTCTATATAGAATTTCCATACGTATGTCTTAGATTTTCTACGGTGGCCCAACCTGCACAACATTGCCCGACTATGACAACATTTTTTGTCTTCACGTAAATGCCTATAACTTTTTTATTTTTCAACCAATCAGTTCAAAACTTTCCGGAAATATACCTTATTGTTGGACCTTTGCAACGATGAGTTTAGATTTCCAAAGCTCCTTTTGAAACGAAAGTTATGGGCGAATTCCAAAACGTGGCCCAACCACGACGACACTCCACTATCACTCACTCAAAGGCGATTATAGCAAAAAGTGCAATACGGTATACAGTAAACATCCGAACGATATCACAATAGATTAACTGTACTGGTCACAATAATGAGTCCATATATAGAAGAAAATCCTTATTTTGCAATCAAAAAATAAGTTTTTCTGGCCAAATTTGAACGCTCACCTGAAGACTCTTTACCGGCATTTTGAAAATGTTATGAATTGTAGATAAATATTGCTTCAACACTGTTGACGACGATGGAAGTAAAAGAAAACTTAACAAAGAATGCCTACATTGCTTCTATTCGATTGATTCCATAATTATGTTGAACTTGCTGTCGTCATACATTTACTTTTCTGATTTCATGCAATTCAATGAGGTAATCATTCCATCAGGTCGCTGTGTTCGACAGTTCCAAGATGAAAAACTGTTACGAAATTGATCAAATAACCATTTTTGGCACCGGAGGAAATTATTTTTTATGACATCCGTTAATCCACACATTGGTTGGGCAAACCAATTCGCGCACACTGGAATTAGGGTGAAAGTATGTAGTCGTTTCAAATTTCAAAAGAGAAAAAGGGACAAAAATAATATTCTAAAAAACATCTCTTTTGCAAGGTTCACAAGATTTTCACATTTACCAAATAATTAGAAAAACTGAATTTGAATTCGATTGTTCTTAGGACCAAGATTTAGTTTCACTCCAAGGTTCTCTAAATAATCTTCGATTGAAATAATAGTTCTTCCAAGCTCCGTTTTGAAATTTATGGGTCATTTTTCTCCATTCAACCATTTCTACTATTTGAATTAGTTTTTAATCGGTTCACAGGTTAAAGATAACGTCTCACTTAGCTCAAATTAATTTACGAGGCAAAAAAGCAGCATGAATTTCCTTCGTTGTTCTAAACGACAATGTGTAGCCATAGTACTGAAACGTCACAGTTTCGATGCTAGTTATTTGAATATTATAAGCAGCAAAAAAATGTCTTTTGTGGCGAGCTGATTGTAGTTGAAAGAAAAAATAGAGAAACATTGTTTCTAGTCCCCTGAACTAATAAAGTCCTAGTACAGAAGTGCCAGCTTAATACAGTGCCAGAATTCCAATTGAAACTCTACTCGTAATACACTACACTAATCATAATTATAATTTTCCGACACTTTTACTAAATGATTTTAACAGCACTTGCAGAGTGAAAACCACTGCAATACCCGAAAGACTTTCTGTTCCAATCAACACACCTGTAAGTTAATTATCATAACCACAAACTTTTTATTCCACAAATATAACAATAGTCTAGTACACAGCACCGCATCATAACATACAGCCATTAATCCACCTGCAGCCTTCGGAACGTTCCAATGGTTCCGCTGTCCAGCTCTGAGGTAGCAGAGGAAGATTCCTTCCAGTATTCGGATCCTTCGGCGACGTCCATATGCATTTCGTCATGTGCCAACAGCTTTGGGCGCAGCTCTCGGCACAATTGTTTGAAATTATCAATCAGTTCGGCTTGAGGAATTTTTCCACCGTATTCTTTAGGTAGCAGATTCTTATCCACCTTGGTGTACAACTCCTCCCAATTGCGATGACACTGATTTATTCAGAAAAAAATGAAAGACACAAATTATTCAGCGTAAACATTCATACTGTTTAGTTGTTCTATAATTAACACTTACGAAGACGCGGTTCCGCAATTTTTCATTCGCCAGCTGCAGGGCGAAATTAGCCACGGTTAGAGCCGCCGGAGGTGTGTTAACAAAGTGTACTTCTTGGGTACGCATCGGGGTCGCATTGTTTAACACTCTGGTCAGCATACGGATTTCGTTAAACGAAACGATATTCATGTGGGCAAGGGTTATTTTGGAGAAGTCGTAGATCAGCACAAAACCAGCACATTGAACTTCGTTTACGTCATGTAACACCTCGGCCATCAGCATGTGAATTCTGCAGGCGTGTGCACCGGTAAACTTATTAGGATCTACACCGGACGATTCACTGAAAATCAATGTGCGGCCTTTACTATCCCGTTCCGGCAGGGGAAATAAATATCCCGCATCTATCAACGCACCCAGTTCAGGTTCATCAACATCCAATCGACTGAACCATTTCTTGTGTAGAACTCTAGCCGCAAGAAAACGTTCCAGCATCTTGGACGAATTGATGAAATTATATTTTTTGGTCCTCAGGAAACGCAGCAAAAATGGAGCATCTGTACGAACTTTTTTGATGTGCGGATGCTTGGCTATCCAATCGCGAAACTGTCGCAGCGATTGCTCCCGTATGTTATCGTCTTCTCGGAGATATTTGGCTGCCAGGTCCTTGAAAAAATCGTCCAGCTCGGTCATGTAATCATCGTATTTTTTCGGTGCCTTATCCAGGCAAGGAGCCAACACTTCACTGGGCATCTTTACGTGCTGGACCGATTCGCGAGAAGACGAAACAATTACTTTCACTTAACACGCGCGCACGAAACGACAAAACCGAGAGCTGCTGCGTGACCGATGCGATGCTGGAACGGATCTGTTCGCGATGGACCTCCGATGCAAACTAAGCCCCGGCTGCGACATGGTTTTCTTATTTAATAAATCGATGTATGTACGACTCATTACCGTGGGTATTCCTAGCCATCATCAATTGGGGTGTTGCGCGGTGTGACGACAACGTGTGTGTATGCACACCGCACTGCGCGGTGTTGTATTGAGATTTTTGGCGCAAGCCCGGGTCCATTCGCAGCCGTTCAATTGCTTTGGGCTTAGGCAATTGCGACCACTCTGCTGGGGTGCGAAATGTAACAAGACAACGTAGATATTTTGATTGCGCTCTAAGGCACACTTCGGGTTAGGTTGCAGTTTGGGGTCAAACGGCAAATGTGAAAGATTTACGCGATTCCTACAAATTGGTGTTTTGTTGATGCTGCTGTGACCCTTTGCGATACGGTAATTGAGGGTCGCCTGCAGCACGTGGATGTTCAAATATTTATTTTTGCGGAGTCATTAATTATGTGGTTTTTAAAAATCTTGCAGTCAAGACAATTTTTATTATACGCACTGATGTTTTGTTTGTCGCGAATGACCTCGCAGATGACAAGCTGCGCTGATTCCAAATGTTCAATATCAACAAATGAGGTTATTATTTGTACATTAGAAATTGATAAGTTTTTTTTTTTGTAAAACCATACATAGTGTATCCGTGAATCCAGCATAATCGGTAAATTTTAAAACTTTCTAAAGCATGACCTACTCACACAATTGCATTACCACTTTTTAGGGTGTAAATCTAAAACAATGTCTTATTCAACAGGTGAAATAGAAAAATAGTTAGACATACAGAAAATAAGCTTCTGTATGTTGATAAATCTTGTTGAGCAATAAGAAAAATTATTCCATTCTATGCTTCTGCAAAAGTCCTGCGTCATGTTGATAATTAAATTGTTTACTTTTCTGTAGCTAACTATAACTTAAAAGGAAAATTGTTATCCAATTCGAACGTTAACTTGATGTTTTGGCTGTATATTCTCGGATATATTACCCTTCGAAGTCATTTCTTCTACGAAATTTACTTTTTTAACATTCTTAAGCCGGTTTCTCACAATATTCTCTTCATATTATTTTATTTCATCATTGATGTTAATCCTCTTTGTATGTACAACACTCATCGATTTATTCTCAATGAAATTGAATACAAGCTAGGATAAACAAACATATATTCAAACGGTTTATGCAAATGCAACGACAATGCTTCGGATTATTTATTCCTTATTTTGGTTTGTTTTGCAGTTTCGGCGGAAATTGGTTTATGTACATACTCGAATTGATCGTACTGACTTGACAGCCTTCTTTATATCGCGTGACAGCAATGTTTGCATTGCTTTGTTGTCACGGCAATGCAATGACGACAATGCTCGAGAATTTACTGATATTTTAAAAAGTTTATTCATTAGTTTTAAGGTAAACGTCCTCTAGATAAGAAATAGTGGCATTGCAACAATAAATTTCATTACTCCGGGTAATTCCATATTCGTTTTAATGAAACATTATCTGGTACAACTTTTAGTTGTTTCAATTTCAATTTGCTCCTTATATATCGAAAATAGTTTAACTAGAGTATTTAGATATAAAATGGCTTGGATACTCTGGATAGACGTATTCAGTCATACTTTCATATATTATTATTATTATTATTTATTTAATATATCCATCTGACAAAGTCTTAATGAATTTATAGTCACATGTAAGGTCCACAATTAAAAATTATATCAAATCAGTGTTCCACAGTCGCTGCGTGAATTTTCCAGTTGGCTCTCCAAACTCGAAGAGTTCTTCAACCCGAGTGAAAGTCCGGACACATGCAGTCATCGGTTCGTGGAATCCAAATGTGGTACGATGAAAAACGGCATGCAACAACGATGTAGTGCGTAAAGATCTTTGCGAAGCACGGAAATTGACTTTAGTATATACATCAATACTTAAAATGTACTATCTCCTAAACCACAAATATTGTTTTGTCTCGTTGAGTGATTCTTATGTAGAATTTTTTTTATTAGAGTGGTTTTAACCCAGAAGGTCATTCGCCATCTTAAGTAGAATTATCTGGCATTATAAAATGAAAATATAATTGAGCATTTTTCTATTGCATCTGGTGTGGTCACTTGCCATGGAATGATCCATTTATGATATGCTGGCTTTTCATTTTTGTAATATTCTGCTGGCTTAAAAAAAATTAATTATGAATTTTCTCCAAAATTTAATCCACCATGAAAGAAACGTTTGTAGTGTTCATGTGCATAAACTAATCACATCATTCATAATTTTGATTTATTCCCACATTCTCCGGGAGTTGGCCGTGATCTGCAATATTACAAAGCAATAATGCTACCCTTGCTATTTGCTTTTGCACCAGGCAGCTATATGTAATTGACCCAGCAACCTCGCGGTTTCGGAGCCATTCATTCTTTGCTATACTATCACAGCTATACTATCATTAGAGATGTAAGTTCATTAGAGGTTGTAGGAAACACTATAATGAGCTATAATCTGTCACAAATATAGTTGATCGTACATCAAGTGAGGAAATAAAAATAGTTCATGGGCCAAATCAAATTCCATTCATTTCATTAGGCAATAATGAGTTCCTAAATGGGAAACGCCGTAGTTCAAATTTGAAAATATATGAGAACACCTCCACTGGAATTGATGAATAACTATAAATCACTAGCTCACTTCCCCATACATAGCTTCATATTTACACCAAAAGTCCTCAAAGGATGTTGCAAATAAAGTAATCCACTATCAAGTCTATGTAGCACTATTGCCTATTGCAGCGATTTTTTTAGTGCCAGCGTTAGTGCCATCGTTGCTGTTTCATGAAGCAAAATAAATCAAGTACAAAGTGCCGATTACGAGACGTCGATTTTCCAGTGACAAAAAGCAGACCGAACTAAAGGATGCTACGATCAAAAATTGGTCCATGCTTGGCGCATTTCTCTTACTCGTGCATTTAAAACACCGTTGTAAAATATTGTATCTTTTAGACCGGCAATGTTATATGCCGTTCCGATTTGGTCAAGTTGTTGTATTACAAGGAAGAAGAGACATAAGAGGATTCAGAATAAAATTCTGAAAATAATTTTGAAGCATCCTCCTTAGTTTAGTACATTAGAATTACAAAGACTCACTGGTATTGAAACCCTAGAAGCTACGTTAAATAAAATTATTTCAAATTTCCGACAAAAATCGTTGCGATACTCTACTGCGATGATTCGGTTTATATATCATTAGTATATATCTTTATAGATCATTAGTTTGGTTAACCATAATTAGATATTAGGTTAAGTTTCTTTATTTTACTTTATTTTACTTGACACGTAGGTTTAAATCTCTACTAGTAAATAGTCTTAATTGTCGTAAACAATCATAATATTGTAAGTTTCATTAAAAGTTATCCACCGCGCAACTCAAAAAAGAAATGGTCTTGAATGGCTGCCGGGCCGATATTGATATTATTGGAAGAAATTACTCAGAAATCATAAAGTTTTAGTTACTTTTGGCATCTAGTTTCCGTCCTTCCAGTCTAACCATTCCCTATACGCACACACATACACTCCCCAGCAGACGGTTGCCCAAGCACTCGGGGGCCAACCGAGAAGTGTGTGGGTTAGAGTCCCACTTACCAATTGAACTACCCAATATATTTTAGCCTCATATCGCAGTTTCCCAGTTTCATCTACTCTACCATTCTTCTCACCAAACGCTACTTCATTTTCATAAAAAATAGTTTACGTTGAACCGCGACAAGGTAAGAGATAAGTAAAACAGAAAAAATCCAGAGTGGTCTGGATCAAAGTTAACGAAGTGCTAAAAATGCCAAATCAAAGTTAACGAAGTGCTAAAAATTCAAAAAAAAAAATCAACAGTGTGTAAAGTTCTACTAGGTTATAAGGAAAACCTAGGTGTGGAAAGGCGGCAAAGAACTTTTAAGAAAACCAGAACTATGCACCGAAAGCTGAGGGGGATCCTGGCATCTTTATCCGGGATATGGCTAGAAGGTACGACTCCAACTATCAAACCACCCGGAATATCCCCGTTCGAAAAGGCCAAGAAGCGTGCTAGGCGTTTGTACAAGGAAGTTTTAACGAAATTCAACGAATGTAATTAAATGGACCACGAAACCTGCGTGAAAATAGATTACAAGCAACTTCCCGGTCAAAAATTTTACATTGCAACTGCGCTTGGCGATATGCCAAGCAAGTATAAGTTCGTGTTTGCTGATATAATCGCAAACAAGACTATGATCTGTCATAGAATATGAAGACCGAGTCTTTCGTCACTTCCTCAACAATGGCATCAAAATAAAAATGGATTTCTGTCAGTCTGTCTGTCTGTCCGCATGTTCCTTACAGAATCGTAAACTGCTGAACCGACAGGCGTGAAAATTTGCCTGTAGTGATTTTTTGGGGACGGAGAAGGTTCTTATGATGGTTAGAGACCTCTCCCCCGACTAAAAGGGGGGGCTGCCATACAAAGGAAACACAAAATTCTGTCTGTCTGTCCGTATGTTCCTTATACAATCGAAAACTACTTAACCGATTGCGTGAAAATTTGCATGAAGGGGTTTTTGGGGCCGGAGAAGGTTCTTATGATGGTTAGAGACCTATCCTCTCACTAAGAGCGGAGGGGGGGTCCCCATACAACTGAAATACAAATTTCCTCATAACTCAAGAACTAATCAAGCAAATGGAACCAAATTTGGCATGTGAAGGTTTTTGGAGACAAGAATTTTGTCTATGGTGAATTAGGACCCCTCCCCACTTTAGGAGGGGGGGCTCCCATACAATGAAACACAAACTTCCTCATAACTCGAGAACTAATCAATCAAATGGAATCAAATTTGGCATGTGAGGGTTTTTAAAGGCAAAAATTTTTTATATGATGAATTAGTATCCCTCCCCTTTTTAGCAGGGGGGGGGGGCTCCCATACAATGAAACACAAACTTCCTCATAACTCTAGAACTAATCAAGCAAATGGAACCAAATTTGGCATGTGAGGGTTTTTAAAGGCAAAAATTTTTTATATGATGAATTAGTACCCCTCCCCTTTTTAGCAGGGGGGGCTCCCATATAATGAAACACAAACTTCCTCATAACTCTAGAACTAATCAAGCAAATGGAACCAAATTTGGCATGTGGGTGTGTTGGAAGGCAAATTGTTTTTCTATTGTGCATTGAGACCCCTCCCCTCTTCAGGAGGAAAATTATGACCCCTCCCCCTATAGGAGGGGATGCTCCCATACAAATGAAATATGTACAAATTTCCTCATAACTAGAAAACTAATCAACCGAATGGAACCAAATTTGGCATGTGGGAGGTTTTGGAGGCTGGTTTTTTTTATGATTGTTTTAGTTGCCTCATCCCTGTGGTAGGGGGATAAGGACTCTCATACAAATAAAACGGATTTTTTTGCGTAACTTAAAAACTAATCGAACTCGAGAAATTTTAGGCTTTTTCATAAAACATTAGTCAATAACAAGACCACCAAAAACTATCAATTAGGTTTATTTATTTTCGTAGGGCTACTGATCTCTATTATTTTCTTTCAGTTGAGTCCGAACGAGCGACAGCGAGTAAGGAGAGAATAACCCCTGCGAAATGGTACTTTCCATTTCGGTGAAATGGTACATCCCGCGTAAGGTTTTTCGCGAAATGGTATTCCACGAGACTCTATATTCCGCGTTATGGTCAACCGAGAAGTAGTGTTTAGCAAAATTATTTTCGGCGAAATGTTATATAATCATGGCGAATATTTTAATGCTATTCGCTTTATTTTATCAGGCTAAGCAATGGGGGAAGTTGTTTTCTACTTTACTGTGAGGAAAAATTGTATATTAAACCATCCATGAACTCCTCAGAAACAAATGACAAAGGATGACAAAGGTCATCCGATATTCACGATTTATGTACAACACAGTTTAACTTGTGGCAATACGAAGTTTGTCGGGTCAGCTAGTATATTATAAACTAAACCCGCCCTATTTGAAAAATTTGAAAAATATCCTAGTCTCGGCTTCCTTTGACAGCATTTTGCCTAGTACAAACTCAACAAGCAAAAACTAAATAGAAATTTGATTTAAACAAAAATATGCATCAAAATAAATAATTTGGGCAGCAACACGGTTTAGTAACAAGTTATAATCGTTTTACAACTTCATGTACATACATAATCTATTCAATTGTGACCGCTCAATTAAGCAATGTTGTCTAACGCAGTTAGGTTTTTCGAATTTCTGTCAAACATTTTTTATCATTTATCCACACAGAAAGCATAATAGAATTATGCATAAATCACACGAAATCCTCCAAGGCTTTTAACCCGGTTTGACATATACCCAAAATCGTTCATTTACCGTCATTGGCTTTGTTTGAATAAAGAATAGACGGTCCCAAAGACAACGCATGAATGCGCTAATTGATCGTAATTTGTTAAACCGTAGCTGGTGCATCGGACTAGTCATTTTTCAATACATCAGTGTTGATATTCTGCAATCCTAGTTTGCTCTGCGATAACATCGAGAAAGTTTCCACAGCTAGATAGATATCAGCGATATAGATTTTATTACCATTATCAATATCAACACTAATCCACTTGCAGTTTCCGAAACGATCCGATTGCTCCCTCTTCCATACCAGCAGCAGTGCCGTTAGTCCACACATCGTTTGGATTATCGATTAGCTCGATTTCCATCTCGTCCAGTGCCAACAGCCGGGGGCGCATCTTTCGACATAGCTCTTTATAGGTGGCTGCCAGCTCGGCTGCCGGAATGTCTCCGCCAAATTCCTTCGGAAGCAGTGATTTATCCACCTTGGAGTGAAGATCTTCCAGCGATGCGTGGCACTGAAAGTATGAGGTACTGAATTAGAATTTGCTAAAGTAAAATTTGGTTTGTGTCAGCATACAATGAAAGAAGATTAAATATACCAACTACTGTTGTCTTTTTGGATGGTTGACTTTTCACAACACAATGGGTCAGATAACAACAACAGCAACAACAACAACAAAAACAAAAACAACTCACAAAACAGGTTGTATAATGTCTTTAACCGACTTTGTTCGAACTTTCAGAAAATGAATTACTACCACATGATTACGTTTGGACAACATTGCTTTTTTGAACCTCTTCTCCTTCAGCCCTTTCATCGAAATTGGACGATGGTAGGGTCGATTTGTTCAGACACTTTCGTAAATTCAAGTTCATTTTCAACTGATGTGATGAATTGGTGACTCATTTTGAAACAGCAGCACATCGCAAGAAATTTTCTAGTTAATTTCGACAGTGTCTTCTCGCGTACAATATAGGGCGTTATAAACTTGGCAACATTTACAACATTTCTATTCTCGCATTTATCTGGTTTAACAATCAATAACAATTCAATATGGTTTTATGAGCCACTTCCTGTACAGCTTCCTTGCGCGAGTTTTCACTGTCGTGTTTAATTTGTCATTCCAGTTCGATGCCTACCGAACTTTGTAATATGTAGTCCAGAACGTGTCATTATTTTTTGCGAGAAAATAAACCGACGCTATTGCCTTTTTTGTCACATCCAGAATCGAAATGTTGAGTTGAAGCTTGAATTGGCCAACTTCTGTCTTGGCCCTCGGTAAACCACTGCCATTCTTCCGCTTGATAACCTGAAGCATTCTGTCTGCTTGGGATATTGGTGAACGTGGAATTCCAAGATGTTTGCCGATCCAACGATGAGAAACATTTGGGCTTTCGAAGTGAGTGCCCTAAACTTTTTGCGTACTTTTTCTTGTTCCACAACCTTCAGTGAAACCATTTAATCGATTTTGATGAAACTCTGCCTTTATAAACCACACATCTTCCACTGCTTTCAGCTAAAATTTCAGTCATATTTGCTCACAAAGAAAATAAAATTACATTATATTGACTGTGTCCAATTTTTTTCTTTATCCAATGCTACATCTTAAAACAGTCTATCAATTCAAAACTTCACATTGGAATTAACTAGTCGATCAGCTATACTTTGAAACAGTACAACTAGAACTAATTTTTCCGAATGAGCTTCGATTCTGATCCTTTCATGTAGTAACGCAACTACTTATCATCACTCAACACCAATCACTGTTAACTTTATTATGTACTTACAAACACTCGACTTCGAATTTTATCACTCATCAGCTGCAGCACCAAATTGGCGATGGCACGCGAAACCGCCGGCGTATTGATAAAGTGCAGCTCCCGAATGCGCGCAGCGGCCGCTGTATTGACCAACTCCGCCAGCGTGCGAATGTCCTGAATGGTCAGCAGCCCCAATGCGTTCATATCGATCAATTCCATGTCGAAAATCCACACGCAGCCAGCACACTGAACTTCATTGGTTTCGTAGAAAATTTCCCCAAGCATGTGAATCATTTTGATTGGGCCGACAATTGTATTCTTAGTCGCATCGAAACCGGACGAACAACTGAAAAACACGGCACGTCCTTTCGAGTCCAACCGCGGCAACGGAAACAGGTAGCAAGCATCGATCAACATCGATAGTTCCGGTTCGTCAATGTCCAAATTATTGAACCACTTCCGGTGTTTGATGCGTCCCGTCAAATAACTTTCCAACGTTTTAGCAGTTTGGATGAAGGAATATTTTTTGGTTCTTAAAAAACGCAGCAGAAATGGAGCATCCGTTCGACAGCGTTTAATGTGTGGATGTTTGGCAATCCATTCGCGTAGCTGCTGAATGCTTTGTTTCCGGGAAAGCTCATCTTCACCCAGTTCCTTCGCTAGATCTCGATAGAATTGACTCATTTCCGACACCTCGTCATCGTACACGTCCGGTACTTTGTCCACGCGGACCTCTCCGAAGCGAAACCCGACTCCTTCCGTCATTACCGTACCGATTTACACGAGTATTTCCGCTACAAATTCGTTACGCGACTTTATTCTGACTGAGTTGATTCGAACGAATGAAGCAAATATTTATCGGTTTTTTGGAAGCTGCAGCGGATATGAAACTTGAAAAGAAGTTTCGTTGCTGTGATCGTTTTAGGCTCGAAAAGTTGTACTATTTACGTTGCCCAGGACTCGTGAAACTTGTTTCGAAAGTGAACTTTTATATAAGTCCTCAAGGACACCTTCTGTAGAATCGGTTCATCGTTTTTGTTTTTTATTTTACACATCTTTGTTTAAGGTGTTATTGAAATTCTTTTTCCGTCCGTTTTGCATCAAGGAATAAACCTACCACCAAAAATGTGCACTAATTTCCTACTTTTTAAGACATAAATTGTACACAATATGAAAAAAACTTTCAAATAATTGATAATATCCTTTTGAACTAATTTAGATTTATTTGTATTTCTATTCGTAATATGTAGTTTTGAAACATATTTTCCAATTTACGGACATTCAAAAAACATACGCCAATAAATAACACATTGTTTTTTTTTCATTTAGTAGATACTATTTTGGAGGTATTCTGTGTGCCGATCAGTTCAGGTATCAAGATTTTTATCGTTAGAATTTTGACATTTTGTTCTGATACGAAATAAATATAATATAAAAAATCGTCGAATAAAAACAAACGAGGAAAAAAACTCACACACGCATACAGAAGTACCGATTTTTGCAAGCCAATCAAAACTTCAGACGACATAATTGCATTCAAGTTGTTGCACAATAACTGGCAAAATTCATATATTATGTTTGCGATTCGTTAAACAACTGTAAAACAACTGTAGGAAATAATAATCATTCAAGTAAAGGTCAGTATTTTAAGTCGCTCATGCTGGCTCCAAAGTCTCCGCCACCCCAATCTTAAAATGGTAGGTACAATTGGTTGACGTTCATTCACCGAACAAAAATACAACGAGTTTGTACTGAAGGCCAAACTTGATTCAAGTACTTCACCTTTCTCTTTCGAAAAGAACAGGACACCGCATCGTGGTTACCCATAGTGTATGTGGCTAGCTGGAAGATCTTATGTAGGTATCCGAAAAAAAATATATGAAAAGCCCCCGACATCGGTGCCAAATCTTGCTGTTGCAATTGAGGCAACGGCGTACTCACATGCATACAACATACACGGTCACTTGGTCAGTGACCAGGCGTGTGCATACATTCATCAATGCAATCATACGTATTTCCCAACACCGAGTGATCGATGATTACCTTCAAAAATTGGGCAGCTTTTTTCGGAGTCTTTCGGAGCTATTCGCTTTCTGACTGTGGATCTCGCAGAGCAGTACAATTCGGCTTGCCAATATGATTGCACCGTACAGCTGAGTACTGCGCACTAGATTTTGATGACCCATAGAGATTTGCGTCGGGTCAGTAGCGTGGCCATGTGGTGCTGTCTGCATTTTAACTAATATTTTTCGGCTAAGACCAGTTAAAAAAAATACTTTTAAAAATCATTCAGAAGACGTATGAATTTAAGAATAAAAGTTCAATCGCTTTTATTGTCATACACACTTCGAAAAAATCTTATAATTTTAGGTCTTCTGATCTGCACATAAATGGAACATCGCAAAGCATATAAAATTACGTGTTATTCCACTTAAAGGCTTGTTTATTACGTGTAAATTGATGTAAAAATATATGTTTAAAAACGGGTTAGGCTGTTTACGTTTTATTTAATGGAAAAATTAATCGGATTTCAATTTACGTCGAATGTGAGATTCATTTTTGCGTTCTGTGTAAACTATGCACGTATTCTAGGATTTATGAACAGTGCCCGAATGGGATGCTTCCATAAATATGATAACCCCAGTAAACAATTTGTATATCTCGGTTGCAACTGAGAAATACGAAATCATATCTGCACAAAAAAGTTATATTTCATGCCACATAAGAACATATAAGTACCAAAGTGGAGGCGAAAATTTTGACAGTTATTTGTAATTCTATCTTGCAGTTTATACAGTGGTTTTTGGAACACGCAACTCAATACTCCTGAATATATAATCAAAATATAACTTAATATTACAATCATCTGCAATGCTTTATAATTCACGATCATGAGTTGTATATGAGGACACGGGCGACTGCAAAACAACTTATTGTTCACTTTCCTTAGACATACTCTAATCAATATGCAATTCCAATGTAATGACATGCATACGACTTAATGTATACTTTCTATTACGATCTTGTGTTATCTGGGACGCGTAAATATCATGCTCAGTTATCATATCTCAAATTTAGTTTAATTTTATTTTTCATATAACTTATTAGCACCCAACATCTTTGGCACTAGAGCCCGAAAATAGCCAGTTCAACCAAAATTTAGGCAACCAATGTAATTTAGGGTAAGCAAACTGAAAATTGGCTGTACTTGACGGGAGTGGGAGTCCATTTGACATAATGTTGATTGGCATAATGCTGTATGCTGTATCATTTGGCATAACGACCATTTGCCATAATTCCTCAAACAACAAAAATTATGCCAAATAATTTTTTACCAAAAGACCATTATGTCAAATGGAATTATGTTTCCTTGTTTTGTTTTTCAATGAGTAATATATAGTATAATGGATATGAAATGGGAAAAGCTGCCCTACTAACACAGTTGTTATGAAATTGTCATCTTAACTAAAAGTACCAAAATTGTGTTGCTTGGGTATCATATATAGCTTCTACCTAGCGCCTCCCACATGTAAGGCAAACGATGACGATCGATGACCATACCTGGCAATGCTTCATGTACACACTAAAGCAGCTAAGCTAGGAGGTGCGAACCTGAACGCCTGTTCCCCAGGAGAGTGGCGGCTTAAACAGCGTTTGTCTCGCAGCGAGCGACTTAATATGAACAGCGTTTCAAGCTACACCTAAAATGGCAGACTCATCAGTGGAATGTAGGCATCGCGACCCCGGCCATTCTCAATGCCACCTACAAAGTGCTGTCCCAAATCATTTTCCGCCGACTATCATCAATTGCGAACAGATTTCTGGAAACTTATTAAACCGGCTTCGTCGAAGGTCAGTCTGCAACCGACCAAATATTTACACTGCGCCAGATCTTCCAAAAGGGCTGTAAATACAGAGTTCCCACGCATAATTTGTTCGTTGACTTCAAAGCCGCATATGATACCATCGACCGGAAAGAGCTGTGGAAAATCATGGACGAGAACAGCTTCCCCAGGAAGCTCATCAAACTGATTAAATCTACGATGGATGGTACACAGTGCTGTATTCGGATTTCGGGTGGATTGTTAAGTTCATTCGAATCACACAGAGGGCTTCGTCAAGGTGATGGTCTCTCATGGCTGTTGTTCCACAGAGCGCTACAAGGTGTTATGAACCGGGCCGATATCAACACACGGGCACGATCTTCAACAAATCTAGTCACTTTATTTGCTTTGCCGACGACATGGACATTGTCGGCAGAACGACTATGGCGGTGGCTAAACAGTGCACCAGACTAAAGCGTGAACCAGAAAAACTTGAGTTGAAGGTTAACAGGTCTAAAACATAGTATATGTTGGGCAGCGGAACCGAGGCCGACCAATTGGGCAGTAGTATAACGATCGACGTCGACAAGTTTGAAGTAGTCGCCGAATTCGTCTACCTAGACTCACTGGTAACGGTGGACAATGATATCAGCCGCAGCCGTGAGATTCGGAGGCGTATTATCAGCGTCGAATTGCGGTCGAATCAACGGCAATTGCGCTCGAACAGACTAGGGCCCCGTACTAAGATCCCTGTACAAGACGCTTATTAGACCGGTTGTTCTCTACGAACATGAAACATGAATTATGGTCGAGAAGGACCTGTCAGTGCTCGGTGTTTTTAAAAGACGAGTGCTAAGAACAATTTTCAGCGGCGTACAGGAGAGTGGAGTATGGAAGCGGAGGATGAACCATGAATTCGCACAGCTCTATGGCGAATCCAGTATTCGAAAGGTGGCTAAAGCTGGACTGGAACGATAGGCAGGGCATGTTGCAAGAATTCTGGCCATCTATCCTGCAAAGATGGTGGTTGCCTCAAATCCCGCAGGAATAAGACGACCAGGAGCGCAAGATGGTTAGACCAGGTGGAGCCGGTAACCTGCCGGAATGGCAGTATTTTAACGGTCGATCGAGGAATTCGAGAGTGGTAGCTCCCAGCCGAGTTATCTGGAGAAATCTTGTTCAACAGGCTTTGGTTTAGGACGACAAGCCACTTAAGTAAGTAAGTATGTATCAATTGGTATTGGACACGACAAAGCACAAGGAAACAGGGTCAGTCCCGGCGTAGTGGTCAGCATTCACGCTTCTCACGCCGAGGACCCGGGTTCAAATCCCAACCCCGCAGAAGTCACGAATGATCCAAGCTGTTAAAGTCTAACAAAAAAAAAACAAGGAAACGGTTAATGGATAACGAGTGGAAACTTGGATCCATGGAATGTTCAAGCTCTCCATGGATCAGCACGAGCTGGAAGTTTGGGCAAGAGCGTAGAGAAAACCGCTGCTATTCAGGAAGTTTGTAGATCCTTGCAGTAGACCAGCGGTTCCCAACCTTTTTTCGGTTCGCGTACCCCCTGACGGATTTCCCTATACTGTTCTGCAGCGAACTAAAGTTTTGGCGAACCCCTGGGGGTTCGCGAACCCCCATTTGGGAACCGCTGCAGTAGACCCTTTTGCAGGTACTTCTTTTAAGTACCACATTTGCTACAGTGGCGGTAGAAAGGCAGAACGCTGCTTACTCATGAAAGCCCGTGCATGACCAATGACCATATATGCGTGATGAAAATTAGGGGCAAATTCTTCAACTTCAGCCTAACACGTATACACACCAACCATTGGTAAATCCGATCATGCTATGCTAAGGACGCGTTTTTTAACTGGCTCGAGAGGACCCATTGAGAGTACCCAAAATATAACGTGCAAATCATTATCTGAGATCCAAATGCGCAGATTGGGAGGGCGGAATTTCTCCGTGTTGTCAATGGGAGTCATTGGAAGACATAGACTTCACCTATCGATCAATGATAATGGTTAAGGCTCCTAAAATTTAGACGCAGTCAGAGGAACAGCTATCTGTAGCACCTACTTTCCACGTCTGAATATTTGGAAACACACTTGGAGGTATTCAATTGTAGATTTTAGATTGATATGGCTTGATTGACGGACACAGCATTTCAATATGGCTTGATTGACGGACACAGCATTTCAATATTCAACGGTTAACTGCAGATGGCATGGCAGTGGAATATGCCAGAAAGCTTGATTAACGAATCGCAGAATAGCAGGAAGAAAGGAAAGGAAATAAAAGTGGGCTTACAGCCTACAGCACGTCCATGGTGCCATTGCATCAACTGTGAGAAAGGTTGCAGGCACGACGCGAGGAAGACAGCATTACAGCTGATGTGATACCGAATGCCAGAAAGTGACAGGTGAGAAAAACCCGACCAGGATCCGCATCCTCACTGCGGCTATACGTTAGAGCCGAGAGAGGTATAGAGTAACAAGACCTAGAGAAAAGGAGTCCACCGTCTGAAAAAAAACGTAAGCATGAAGTCACTAATCTAGGATGGAAGAGGTTAAGTAGGTAACTAGTCAGCTCAAAAACGGTACGGCTGTTCGAAAGGTCGGTATCCCGGCTGAATTTAATTTCTAAAAGCGAGGAGCGAGCGGCAGTAAACCCTTTGAACATTGTGAGGATCTGGGAGGAAGAACATATGCCGGAAGCGTAGATGGCCTCATTTTGACATCCACTCGTATGTATAAACTATCGAGGTATTACATTGCATAATTCTGCATATAGGGTGCCTCCGGATACTGTTCTGTAGACTGACACCCTTAGCAAAGTCTTCGTCGGCGAATACCAAGCTGGTTTTTGTAAGAGTCGCTCCACGACAGATCAGATCTTTATTGTGCGTCAGTCAGACAAGTTCTGGGAGTACAACTTGCAGGCTCACCGTCTGTTTGTGGACTTTAAGACGGCGTACGATTCAGTCAAACGAAATAAACTGTTGCAGATAATGCTAGAACATGATTTTCCGATGAAACTAGTTACGTTGACGCGTGTGAAACTGAATGAGTAAAAATCATGCATCAGAATAGCAGGTGAGATATCAACCGTTTTCCTAACATTGTATGGATTAAAGGAACGAGATGCACTCTCTACCCTGCTATTCTACATTGCCATTCCGAGGTGGAGCTAGAAGGGAAAGATATGAAGTAGTGGGGAAATCCATATACCTTACAATCTCTTTGAATTAACGTCCTCTCATTATACGATCAAAATTTGAATTAACGTTTGAAGGAAACAAGAGTATAAATAGAAGAAAGGGAGAAAGAGTGAACGAGAGAAGCACGCAAGAATAGTCATATTTTTTGTTGTCTTTAGGTGAAATTAGCAGTCATGCCAATTTCAAAAGCAGTTTTTTTGTTTGAAACAAAAATTCTGTTTATAAAAATATATTCGCTGTGTTCAGATTGGCAAGAAGAATGGAGTATTTAAATTTTTACAAACAGAACCCCACTTTTGGGCCCAAAAACTGCTCCCGAAATTGGGCTCTCCGTCGAAAAGTCAATGATTGCTAATTTCCCGTTAATAAATGGCAGTCTTGTGATTGACCTGATAGGAAGAACAGCGGAAATAAAGGTGAGAATATTCTTATACGAAATGTCATTCTCCAAACACGACAATATAACGAATCGTCCGGTTCAGTTTATAACTAGTTTCAAAGGCAGGGACAGAATCATGACTGAACCAAAACAATATCTTCAAGTCAAGTTTCACTTGCAAGATTGTCACTCACATTGTTTTGCGGCAATAAAAGATTCCATAATTAGCCTCACAGCGTTACCGAGAGAATATTCGAACGATTGCTAAGCTTTCGACAATTCTATGATAGTTTAGATGGATGTTTGCGTTCATACCACGCACATTTTCAGAATATACTAGAATCTCTTTTTACGTCCAATCATTTTACGTTCTTTTTTTTTACGTCCTTCGCTTTTTTACAACCGAAATCGATAATGGACCGTTGCCGCCAAACGTAAAGTAAATATATTGTACAATATATTCTTAGAGTGAATAAAAATTCAACGACATTTTATACAGTTTTATTCGATACGCTGAAATCCTAACGTGTCATCCACGGAATTTTCCAGCAACATACTTGATTGTCTTAGTCTTAGTCGACTAGCGTTTGAAGGATGTTAAAATTCAATGGACCATTTTCCGGCCCAATGGACCACTTTCATGACTGATTTAGATTTTATTCACAAATATAAGTTTCTACTAAACAAGTGGTTTCAATTTTTTTTAATTTCAACATGTCAAGTGATTGACCTACTAGTTTAATTTTATAAGGCAACTCGTTCAATTGTTTGTTTGTACTACGTTCAAAAGCGCAACGTATAAATGTTTAATTTATTTCGATCCTATTTGATACGTGTCCTTCTAACTCCTCTCTGAGCACGCTTACGTTCGGCTACCAAAGCAAATCAAACAGCAAAGTTAAACACTTTTTGTACATAGTTGAATGCACATAATTTGATGTGTTGCCACAGCAGAGCTGTGGGTCATCTGAAGCAGCAGATGGTATTATTGCTGGTTAGGCCTACAACCGAGCGCTTAGGGGGCGAACGATCGCACTTTGTAGCCAAAATAGACGCAAAAGGTTTTCGGCTTGCAGTTATGATCGAAAAGTACTCGCACGTCTATCGAAAAGCGAGAGGAAAGCATAAATTAGGCGAAAATCAATATTGATGATGGCATGTGTAACTACGCAATCCGCATTATTGTGCTGTCTACTGCTTAGCCAAGAAGCAAGCAGGAAAGCCATCACAGTTGAGCTGGTTTTGCTAAAGTACTTATATATTCATCAGCTACATGGATCATTTGGTTTATTAGTATAATGGAGGCCTTTGAACAGCATTTTTGCTGGTTGCTTAATAATATATTTACCGACTGGTTAATATAGGTTTACCTATTTCTGTCGTAGAAGTTGACCCTGGGCGAAACGAATCAAATAAAATGATCCTTTTTGTACACTAGTGTTAAATGTTTTATTTTATCTAATTTGATGCTTCTGAAATCTAATCCTATTATACAATAATATTTTTAGTCTTTGCAGTATTTTTAGTATTGATATTAAGTTTAATTGAATATAAATATAAGAAAAAAAATCTCTAGTGCACATGTGCAGTGTTGTTGAACTCATTTGAATCAATGCAATACAGATTACAACAGGACCACCAAAAAATGACGGGGCCAAACAGTTTGCAAAATACATCGCTCTACTGGTCGTCTCCGACTTAAGACAAATAAAAACATCTCGCAGTTCAGACCCCATTTGCCGCTGCATTGACGTAGACGATATGCAAATGAATGTCTCTTTCAGTCTTTGTAAACCTTAGTCTGTGTCGCTAAACTACGTCGCCATGAGCCGCCGAAATTGTCACTTTTAGGTTGAACTTGTCAAGATCGGTCAAGTGCTCCTTCAATGCCACTTGTGCTTCCAAATTTCATTTATTGTCGGCCTTTGGAAAAAATATTTAAAACTTTTCTCTATAAAACTCCATAAACAGCGCCTCTTTCAGTGACCATGACTGTAATCGTCGCCTGCGACCAAGAGAGTACCTCTATCAAAGTTTGGATTCTGCTGACTATACCTAACATGTGCACAGATTTAGTTGCTCTACCACCCTGAGCCTGTTTTTTGAGCTGACCTTGTCCTTGCCAGTCAAGTATATCTTCGCTTCCACTAACGTTCCCGAATTTCGATTACTATCAGCTTCAATGAGGGAATTCCAGTTTTCAGATAAGTGGACTCACTGTGCCAGTAGCGGTAAACAATAACCTGCAGTTCGTGCTTAACGTCGGGAACCTGTATATTCCTGTCTTGATACTAGGTAGCTATTATACTAATTTTTTCAAATTCTATGAACTTGACGCCTGTCTAATTAGGGATTTTTCAAGCTTATTAGTGCCCTTCCTCTTCACCTAGTGCAAGAGTAACAAAGCCCTTTTCCTTATTAATCCTTAGAGTAAGGAGAGGCAAAATTGCGTTGGGGGTGAAAATGCGGTTCAATGATTTATCAGTGCAGATTCCGAGTAAATTGACTACATTGGCTTAGATGAATGACTACTTTGATAGCTTGAATCTATCGTAAACATTTGTTGTTTGGGAAGTATAGTTGCTGAGTTATGTGTAAAGGTTATTTTAGAGTGGTTTTGATGTAATATTTCGTTATACGGCAAATACGATATCAACAAGAGAATATCACTTGTTGAAAAATTGTAGCAGCGTTTTACATCACTCACATATATCTTTTGAAAATGCAGTGAGAAGAATTTGAAAAATATATTTTGCTTTTCCATAATTTAGTTAAACCCTGTCAAGCGTCTAACGGAGCAAAAGTGCAAAATAGCGATTCATGGACGAGGCAAAAATGGTAATTAGGTAATTATATACAGTTTTGGGCACTATATTGCAGATACTAGAAATGCAAGATCTGCAGAAAACTGTGTGTTCCACAGATGCAAGCCGATGGAAAACAGTATCTTTACACTGGTGAAATAAAAAAAAGCATTGGTAAAGTTTCGATCTGACTGCAATACACCAGGGCAAAATAGGATAGGTGCAAATTAAGAATATTCCTTACCACAACATATCGCATATTGAAACTGCTGTGCTAATTTCATGGATTCGAGCTTCGAACTTTTCAACTTATGAACTTTCGACAAGAAATCGACATTGTTTGTCTCTTTTCACTCCAGCATGTCCTTTGCGTAATAGCATGAAGCCAAACCGGCCAGTAGATTGTAGGACAGTTGTGAGAAGAAGAAGCTTTTGGAGACACTCTTTCAAATACACCTGTCCATTTGTGGTCACGAAAGGTGTACTCCGGTTCTCACATGAACAAATTGCTTGTCAAATTAAGAATTTCTTGGCAAACTTTGACATCTTCCCCGGAAACTGGTTGAAGTCCGCTGTCATGTAGGTGCCGTCGTCCATATCGCAGCAGTGTGATTTCATCAGCCTTAATCGTATAACTTCCGGGCTCGGTTTTCACGACCATATTCTGTTAGGGCCTTCTGAACATTGAACGTACTTAATCCAGCTCGAGTTTAGGCCTTCATATTTTCAATGTACTTTTGCAGATATTTTTCGTGTACGAGCTGTTCTTTCGATACCATTTTTCAAATCTTTGAGCACCTGATGAAAAGTCTCACGCTGTGTAAACAATGTACTTTGAGCTTCCTCCATGCAAAATTTCAATTAATTTTACCCAACGGTTCAGGAATTAGTGCAATTTGAGTCTGTTGCAATTTTACTGTGGACATCCTTTAGACATGAAATCGAACTTTAAAGAGTATTTGAATTTTTTATTCAAGTTTTGAACTTGCAATTTTACTTGCAATTAGACTTGCATTAGGTTTGATTTGAAATTGTAGCCAGACTTAAAATTGGAATTAAAGTTTGTGTTGAAATTGAGCTTGAAATCAGAGTTTAAATTTAGTTTAAAATTGCATTTAAATTTGACTTGAAAATGAACTTGAGAATGAATATTAAATAAGACTTGATTTTTCTGTTTTATCCTCTTTTCTGTATTGTTTTCTTGGTTTTTGCTTTCACTTTCCTTCTTTTTCTTTTCGTTTCTCTTTTATTCTTCCGTTTTTCGTCGTTTCCTGTTCCATTTTGGGTTATTTTCTGGTCTATCTTTACTGTCGTATTTCATTAATTTTTTGTAAATTTCTTTCCCGTTTCCCGTTTCCCGTATTTTCTCTTTCCCTTTTCGTTTCCAGTTTGCGTCATTTTCTAACTCTCCTTATTATTCGTTTGTTTTGTTTTACTTCTTTTTGAGGTCCCGTCTCTTCTTTTCTGTCACGTTTATTCTGTTTATTTTCCCTTTTTTATGTCCCGTTTTCATTCCATTCACATTTTGTCCCATCTATATCCTTTTAACTATAGAGATATTGACATGGGCAGTCTTCAGAAAATTTCAAGACATAGATTTGATGTTTTCCTGACATTTCCCAACACTTCGTTGGTGTCGTTGTTGGTGTTGGTGTTGCCCATGCCAATATCTCAATAGATACAAGTGAATCCAGTCGACAAAAAACACAACTATATCCTTTTATATCCGGTACCTCTTCTTATCGTTTACATCGTTTCCTCTATCGGTCTCTCTCTCTCTCTCTCTCACACTCACACACACACACTCGCTATTATTTTTTCCCCTTTCGGTTTCTCTTGTGTTTTCCTTCTCTTGTCCCTTTCATTCTTTTTCTTTACCGGTTACCCACCTTTTCTGTCATGTTGATTTTTTTCTTATTCTTTTTTCTTTTTTCTATCCTCTATCTATTTGTCTCGTTTCCCCTCCTTTTCTCTCTCGTTTTTCTTCTTTTCTGGCTGTTTTCTATTTCTCTTTTTTCCTGTCCTAATTTTCCTCTTTTTTATCTTTGTTATTTCGTTGTTTGCCACTTTTTCTTCAGCGGGTCTGACCATTTTTCCTCTTTTCCAGTCTCGCTTTTTGCATTCTGTCCCGTTAACGTCTTTTCTTTTATCTTCTTTATATCTATTCCGTTCTTTCACTTTTAATGTCCTGCTTTTCCTCCTTGTCTCTCACATTCTGCTTTTCATTTTATCCCGTTTGACTTCTCCTTCCATTTTTCCATCCATTTTTCTTTTTTGCTATTCTTGATTCTCAATTTTCCTGTTCCCTTCTTCTTTTCCTCTTTTTGTATCCATTTTTTTGCCTTCTTTGCTTCGTTATTTCTCCCTTTATGTACAGTTTGTCCTCATTTCTCCTGCTTTTCCTCCTTGTCACTCACATTCTGCTTTTCATTTTATCCCGTTTGACTTCTCCTTCCATTTTTCTTTTTTTCTATTCTTGATTCTCAATTTTCCTGTTCCCTTTTTACTTTTCTTCTTTTTGTATCCATTTGTTTGCCTTCTTTGTTTCGTCATTTCTCCCTTTCTGTACAGTTTGTCCTCATTTCTCCTTGTTTCTTCATCGCTTATCCTTCTTTCCTCTTATTTTTTTCATTTTTCTACCGTTCGCTCTACTTTTCTGTCCAATCTTCTCTTTGTTTGCCTCGTTAGTCCTTTTCGTTTCCCGTTTACTTCTATTCATTTTTTTCGTCACGTCTTCTCTTTTGTTGTGTCACGATTTTTTTCCGTTTTTATGTTTTTCTCTCTCGTTTTTGTCACCTTTTTACGCCTTGCTCTTTTCCGTTTTTCTACAGCAAGAAACGGATACATAATAGGGTAATTTGCCAATTATTGCACACCACCCAATTATTGCGCACTGCGAAGTATTTGCACCTTTTCACGACGTTTAATTATGTTAAATGTAATTTGACAACAACATCGGCTAGATAATTTCATTATCCATCATATACACTTAATTTTTTTTTTCCGAACTCTGAGCAGCCGAAAATTTTTGAACAGGTTTTTCTAAATTTTTAGCAGCTTTTTATAAATTATTCAAAATAAAAGCTTCAGAGAAAGGTTCCTTGAGTATCTTATTATTACATGTAGCATCGAGAAGCTCGAAATCTTTAATTTAAATCGCTGGTTCTCAAAAGAATTAGCAATAACGGACAACAGATAACAGTTTGTTGATCACAGAATAATCTGTGCGTGCGGCAACACTACCGTACAATACCATACCATACCTTCAACGCCGATTTGACAGTTCACTTACCGCGGTGTTGCTTTTAGTTTATCAACACAAGCGATGGGAGTGCTAGTTTTCCGTATCGCGATTTTTCCTGTTTTCACCGTTTATTGCGAGGTTTCTAGGTCTTAATGGATGTTAAGGGGGCATAGTACTTTTTACACCATATTTTTTGCCTAATTTCAAATATTTTATTCTCGATAACGCGAAAAGCGAATCGATTCGGGTTTTCTGCATTCCAAACATTGCACTTTATACTAATATTTACAATTTTGTTTGCATATGTGAACCTCTTCCCCTCTCCCCTACGGCTCCTTGAACATGATCGTTCGAGAAAAACATGATTTGCGGTACCATGGATTGACGCTGGGGGTTTTATCCGAATTGAAAAATTCCAAAACGACATGAAAGTATATTAAATTATCTCGTGTTTGACCCATCCTTTTTTTAAAATTCGAACGCATAACAAAATGGCGGACATTCAAACATAAAAGTAAGGTTTTTAGTCGAAAAAATTGACTTCAAACATTTCTAAAAAATACAAAAATAGTAATATCAAAAAAGGATGGGTCAAACACTAGATAATTTTGTTGGCTTTAAAAAAAAAAAGGATCATGAGAATTGCTTGAGCCGTTCTTGAGATATTTATGGTACCGACTTTCAAAACCTGGTTTAGAGAAAAACGACGTTGAACTTTTTATTCGCCGTATAATCGCTCCAGACATGCGCGGTACAAATAGCTGTAACTTTGTCAATTTTTGGAATTCATTGAAATGACTTGAAACACATATGGTCAAAATGTTAATCTTTCGAAATAATCAATAAAAAAAATTTCGATTTTTTTAAGTTGAAAAAGTACTATGCCCCCTTAAGGCAATCCTAAAGTATGTATATGTAAGTGGCTTTGTCCACAAATAAAACAACTTGACAATAATGCCAATGTAATAATGAGGACAAATCAAAACAAAAGCTGTGCTACAATTGAGCGTAAGGTGTGCAATACCGTGAACCCCCGGTCGTTTGACCGTTTTTAATCTGAACACTTTTTAATTTGAACCCCGTTGGTTTGCACGACGTGCAAATTAAAAATGGTTCAAATGTCATTCTCAATATGACATCATTTGCTTATGCAGACAATGCACATAAACGCGATTTGTTTGTACTGATCTAGCGTGTTCAATCTGTTTCACAATGCGTTTTCCCAACGATTATGGTAGAAATCTAATCGGAGAATGAAATATTCGCTGCTTGCAACTGCCAACTGAATCAAACCACCAAAACAATAACAAAGAACAAGGCAGCCAGTTCACACAAGCTCCAGCATATATAGGGTTACCAGTTGTTCAAATTAAAAGCTAACCCCGTTAGTTTGCATGAGGAATCGTTCAAACGAACGGAGGTCCACTGTAATGCAATTTGAAGGTTATTTTAGGGTGCAATAATTGGGTGTAGAGTTGCTACACAAAAAACGCGTTTTACATGATTTTTGTAAGAAATTCCATTCCGATGTCTATGGGAAACTATTTTGTATTAGTTTATCGACATACTAAGCGGTTTCGCCAAATAAAATTTGCTTTCATTTGTTCAAAATCATCAAATTGCTGTAGACGAGTGCTTAGCTGTGCAACAATTGGCAATTTACCCTAGATATAGGATTCAACAATAACACTGAAGAGATACAAAAATGATGCGAAAATCAATATAAAAATGACCCAAAACAACGCTACAACGCAATAAAGTAATAGTTTTGGTTCACTAACGAATCATTTTGAATTTTCTCATTCAAAAAAAAGTTCCAAAAAATTACTTATATTAAAATAATATTTATACAATGTAGTTACATATAAATATGTCGTACTGTTATTATATATAAGCCATAACTGACCTAAACGTTTTGGAAAACCGCTCTATTCCATGCACACCATAACAGAATTCCCTAGAAAATAATTTTCAAGATTCATTCATTTCCATGAAAAGCATGATATGGTTTCCAAATCAAATGTACCAACAAACTAAAGACTCTATATCGAATTTATATTTATATGGACCCGCCATTACGCACAGCCAAAACTTCATTCTTAGTTTACTTCATTCTTAGTCTATCTGCAGCTTACGGAAACTCCCCACAGCACCGGCTGCCACCATATCCGTGCATTCACGACCCGTCTCTGCCGTTTCGCCCAATTGGATCTGCATTTCGTCCAGCGCTAGTAACATATCTCGTTTTTGCAATAAAAACTGTCGGAACCGCTCGTTTAACTCGGATAGTGGGGTTTTACCGCCATATTCCTTCGGCAGCAAGCTGGCGTCAATTTTTTGCTTCAATTCGTCCAAATTGCGATGACACTAGAAGCGAAGAATGAAAAAAATGTTATTATTCTATCATAACAGCTTTTCCCTCACTAACTTACGTAAATTCGTGACTTGAGCTTTTCGCTAGCAAATGTCATGCAATACTTGCTCAGTTGGGCGGCAAAGCCCGGAACGTTGACAAAATGATTCTGTTTGAGTCGTATCGGAACACTGTTAGTGACGCTACGCAGATAGCCGGTCAGGTTATCCATCGTCCAGCAAGTCACATGCGCCATACTCATGTCACTGTTATCAAACACGTGCGTAAAGCCGGCAATCTGATTGGCTTCCTCGTCGAACAGGGCCTCCGAGACGAGCATATTCAAGCGAATCATCATATCGGAATTGTGCTTCTGGGCGTCGAAATTTCGAACGATACCGAAAACGATCACACGACCGTCGCTATCCCGTCCCACTGGCAGCAGTGCGGCGTAACTGAGCACCTCCTGTAGTTCTTTATCCAGAGGATCCAACCTCTGACACCACTTCGAATAAGTTTGCCTCATCGTAAGATATCGTTCCAACATCTCGCAAGCTCGAACTACTGAAAATTTTTTGATGCGCAGAAACCGCAGCAGGAACCGGTCGTCGGTTCGACAGTTCTTGATCCGCTGATTCTGTCCAATCCAAACCCGCATCTGCTCCAAAGATTGCCGACGCACGAAATCATCTTCATTCAGCTCTTCCCTGGCAATCTTGGTCAAACGATCTTTCAACTCCGGAAATGCAAACAAACAGTCCTCGCCCATAACTGTACGGTAGGACACAACCTGTGCCGTTCACTGCTGAATAACTTTTATGCCGTCGATGAACAATGATCGCTGATTGGCTACCAAATGAGAGGTAGTAGCAAAAAGTTGATCATTCTATAGCAGAAATGAAACTTCGTGCCGCACGAGAACCGGTTCTGGAATAAATACAAACTAATGTGGTGATGAGTTAGGAATTTGAAACGGTGCGGAGAAAGTGGGATTGTTTGAAATTGCTCTAGAATTACGGAATGTACTACTGGGTGTATTTTTAATAATAAAAGGAACAACATTTTGAGTTGTTTCAGTTTGCAAATTTATTTGTGCTGCATTTATGCATTCAAATCCAACATCTTATATTTTGCTAATAGCTTTTTATTTTGATAAGAACAATTGAACCAAAAACATCAAACCAAAATATATTTTTTAAATTTGAAATAATTTCACAATTTAATCGACGTGTTACTAGTCATTTAAACTATATTAGTGTAGTTCATCGTTGAGCTTACGCTCTATGTTTGGTTTGACTAAACATGCATCAAAGCTGTATGATTTTAAATGGTATTCAAAAGACTTTTTGTTCATATGACTATCTATTTTTCATGCGGGAAACATAAATAAAGATTTCATGACTTACTTTATCTGCGCGTGGAATATTGAACCACCCTATTATACATCAATTGAATTCAATTACAGTGACTACGGGTAAACAAAATTTGTTCGGCATGACGAATGCATGAATGGGATGCGTCCGAGTTCTCAACCTTGCTTGCAGCAGCAGCAGCGGAGAAAAAGCACTTACTTACGTCGAACATTATCAATTATGACAGTCAACCCTAATTAGTGTCATTAGTATACGCACGGCAATTAGAATAGGTGTGACATAACCGTACAGTTTATAGCGTCTTGCCTGATGACATGCGATCTGGCTGATATTGTTGTATGCACGGATAGAGATCGTATCAGTTTCCGGAACCAAATACTACAATCTGAAATAGTTATTAGTATTAGATATTTATTCATATACATACCGAAGTTTGAACCCATCTATCTAAAAAATTCTTCAATTAGGTTATTGCGGCCCGCGGACTCATGGGGCGATTTGATTTGGCCCGCACCCCGCCTATGCCTGGGCACCACTGGTTTAGATCGTCGTAAAGAATTTTCCAACCAATCACGAAGCGAGGATTCTCAGTTTGACAAGACTTCATTATTTTCAATTTTTCAATAGTACGTAATTTGAAATCAATAGGTTTCATTGTTGGTGTGGATACGTAGAAGATTTTCCGATTGGTTGGTGCAAAACTGTTGAAAATCGATCGGAAACTCGCTAAGTTATTAGTGCTCAAAATCTTTCATTTTTCGTGACGCTCGCATTTTTCGATTTTTTGAAATTACCCCCTAGACCAGCTACCTTCCTGAAAGACGTAGTCCTACGTCAAAACCTGATCAAGTAAAGAGAAGAGATAGAAATGACCTTGCATTTATCAAGTTCGAAGTTTCGAAATGTTCCGTTATTGGGTGGTGTTGTATGCCCACTGCGATGTCTCAGCAGGCCCTTAACCAACAAAGTTGGTTTTTAGCAGTTGACTTGGTTGTAGTCAATGGTAACAATGTACCAAAAACTAATTTTGTTAGTTATTGAACAACTAAAAATCGCGTTCAGCGTAGTGCACCATCCGCCATCCCAATTGAACGACTGCTGTATGCGTTGGAGATTTTTTTTAAATAGCCTGAGGCTATGAAAAACGATGTGCCAAAGCCACAGGCCCACAGATGACGTGCATCACGTAGGGCAGTCGCACCAGTATTAGGGGGTGTACCAGTAATAGTGGTAGAGCAATGTTCGTCATTGCTATCGTCACACATTTCGTGAGTGCCTTGCAGGTTTCATCAGTGTCTATTTTCGAACTGTTTGTTTGCTTATTTAAATAACTCTAAATACCTCCAAAACTAATAACAACAATGCCTTTTTATTGATTTAGTTTGAGATAAAAAAGAGTCACTCCACTATAGGAATAAGTTTTGCGTCCCTGTTCCAGTAATATTAGCAACGCATGCTCAAAAGTTTTACGATAAGATTCGCAGATATTCTCTAAAAATATAATTTCAAGTTATTGGTAGACTGAATAACAAAACGAAGAACTGAAGAATTGAGCATAGTGTCAATTATGCCACAACATGGTTTTACTGCAGTGTTTTTTCTTCGTTTATGTATACACTGAAGTCGCTTTTTATACGGTTTATTTTTTACACGACTATTTTTACGCAACTTTCGAAATTAACGCGTTTTTTTACGAGAACTTTGGAATTAACGCGCTTTTACGCGATTTTCGGAATTTACGTGGATGCACTCTATGAGTTCACGTGTAGTTTAAAACGAACTACTAGTTTTGGTATTCACGAGATTTTTTTACGCTAATTTGAAAATTTACGCGGTTTTTTACGTGATTTTCGAATTTTACGCGGTTATTTTTACGCTGTTTTGTTTTATGCGGAACGTATCCTACGCGTAAAAAGTAACTTTAGTGTACTTCCTGATTAATTTACCCTGCTTGCTTTGTTACGAGGCTTATTTTAAAGATTAGTCAACTTACCCCGCTCTACCCTACTTTTTGCAGACTTGCGCTAAGCATCATCGGTTCCATCATACACGCAGCTGGTTGCGCCTAAAATGCTGCATTGTGGTAGCAGTGGGTAAGCGTTACTTTAGCGTGTCTCAAATAACAAGTTGCTGTTTATCCATATAGGCCTATGGCATTCCGAGCAGTAAAAAATGAGGCTTATTTTTTAAACCTGCACACTGAAACTGGAGAAGCGTTTGTATCCTCTGCCTGTATATGCAAAAAAATATTTCACTAGAACACTAGTGAAATATTTACCATTTCCCGACTTGTACAGTATTAGCTTATGGACTTATAATCGAAAGCAACTTTTGAATAATAGTTATATAGGGTCTCTATTATTTTTCCTAGAAATCTAGAAATCGGAAATGTTGCAGTTTTTTTTTGTACTAGCTCGTACGTAGCTTATTTCATAAACTCATAATTTTTGAGCACAGTAGATCAAAGAGTTTTTATAGATTTACTTCTAAGAAAATTTTCTCTGCAATCCAGGTAAAATGTTCGAAACAATCGAAACGAGAGTAAAACTCAAAGAAAATTTTTCTTGTACGACAATTTTCAACCTTTTAGTGATTAAAAATTCACTATAGGATAGGATAGAAACAACGACTAACGAAGGTTGTTGAGTGAATGACAGATCAGCCATAATTCAGAAACGAAAGGTAACACTGAAACTTGTATCACTTAAGAATTGGAAATTAGCAAAGTAGAATAAAATAGTTTAAGAATATTACATAAAATAGAAGTACTATCATAGAACCAAGTTTTTCTAAAATTTTTACTATATTTCACAGCACCGCAGAAAATTTTCTGGAAATATCTGAATAAATTTATTCAGATAATGTTTTTTCTGGATTAGGTGCTGGATGGGTTCGTCTACGGCGGGTCTTCGTCTACTTTCCAGGCATATAGACAAGAAACCATTATAAGCAATTTTCATGCGAATTATATTCAAACTAACCTGGTATTGGTATTTATGGATTTTCTCTTCGCTTTCGAGGAAAACAATATGTTAGAAAATTACTATTTTTCACTATTTGTTAAAAAAATAGAAGTCCTTCTGGTTTTTCTACCTAGGTTCTAGTTTTCAGTATGACGAAGAGAATCTGCTGATCACTCGGAGTGACTACTTGAAATTTTGTGCTATGATTCCGAAAAAGTTCCGAAAAAATTTTCGGGCTAATGGGTATAGGTTAAAGTGACCAGATTTTTTTTTGGATGAATGCGAGACATATTGAATAGCTTATTTGCTAAATCGGTTCGGTAATAAAAATGGAATTATTTAAAATTTGGGCACTTCATTTTGGCGATAGCGGCGTTCCCAGTGGCCGTGAATGCTAGCTTTTGGTAGCGTTGTGTTATTTGTAAACAGTTCTGCTCGGTATATTATTTTCGCAGTTTAATGGTGACGCGGTTTCACATGCAGGAGGTGAAATGAAAGTAATAGTGTGCGGTCACCTCCAGAATCCATCAACGTCTGTCCACGAGCTGACGGGACCGACGGATTATTCTAAACGAGCTGTAGTGTGAGTAATGGAGGGGTGCAAGGAAACTGTCAGGGCTGTCCGCAAGGCGCAGGCCAGACGTTGTAGTTGAACTTTCGATCGTCAACTTCGATTGAGGGTCATTCGGTAAGACAAGTCTGATCTCAGCACCATGGATTGTGCTATGGCGAAAAAACTGAATACTGACCGCGAATCCGTCTCGAAAGGGCTACAAGTGTTATAGAGCAATTGGGGAGCTCAACAGCAGCCTCAAACACTAAACAAAGGCTAGAATCCGGTCTTGTGGGCTGTGCGGCCGGGTGGTGACGAAATGCAATGCATGTGTCTGAATCGATGATGAATAAGCTTCAGCTGCAGTTCAGCATACATGCTACAATGGACAAAGGACCTCAGATCATCTCAAAAGAGCTGATTGCACCAAATTATCCCAGGGTTCGTCTAGTATTGAAATACTGGGGGATAATGAAGCGCAAGCTGAACACCAGCGACATTGGTCAGATGAGGAGTTGGAGGTGCCGGCTTGCCGGGCCTTGACTGGAAAGGGTGTGCACCGGCCGACGAGCGGTGACAGCAATAGCTTTTTTCATGCAATGTAACATAATTTCCTATGTTTCATCCTTAGAAACTGTTTCGATTAAAAAATTAATGCGGGACACTTTCCGGGACGCTTAGTAATCCGGGACAAGCCATCCAAATCCGGGACAGTCCGGCATAATACGGGACATCTGGTCAGCCTAGTATAGGTACATGTACAGGCAACATGTGTCAGATTAATCTGGTGTAAACAATTTGAGTTCTTGCGGATTAGTTCTAATAAAAACTCGCAATAAAGTATGGATCGTATGACGAACTGGGTCCGTAACCCTACTATTCTAATTTTTGCTTTTTGTCTGGCTTTGAATCTGTTATGGAATGCAAAACAGCTTTGTAGTTTCTTTTTTTGGGCTTCTCGTCGGCAATTCGTTGAGCATCTTGATAGCCGTAAATCGGCTATATCGGTCGAGCCATCTAGCACGGTGAGTCCCTCTATTCCTCGTGCCGGTGGGGTTCTTTAAGGGGATGAACGACCAAAAATTTTGAAAAAATTTCATTATATTTTTATTTCAGATTTTGATTCTGCAGTCTTTTCCGCTTATTTTGATACCAAATTTGTAATGATCCGGCCACGGGAAGTGGCCGAAAAGCGATCATAAGCATTCCAGTGCGGCGTGGAACAACTTCGGCGGAAGTTTGTTTCGTTTACAAACCTTAAAAGTTATAAAAGTCTGTCAAGCTATTACCAACAAAACAAAAAAAAGTTTGTTCCAATATGTTGTGTAGTTTCTGAGAAAAAGGTACATAAAGTTTGAAAATCGTGGTTTTCCAGGAGCGGCGGTTTATTCCGCCGAAGTTGTTCCACGCCGCACTGGAATGCTTATGTGTATGATCGTTTTTCGGCCACTTCCCGTGGCCGGATCATTACAGATTTAGTATCAAAATAAGTGGAGAAGACTGCAGAATCAAAATATAAAATAAAAAAATAATAATTTTTTCAAAATTTTTAGTCGTTTATGTCCCTTAAGAGAACGGAATTCACTGCACAGTCATCTTGCATCCTTGTGACGTGGCCGACCCACCGTAGCCTCCCGGCTTTTGCCAGGTGCGCGATGGGGACCTCTCCAAGGAGTGTCAGCATTTCGTGGTTGCTACGCATTCGCCAATCTCCACTTTCCGTTTGTACTTCGCCAAAAATAGTCCGGAACACCGTTTGGTCAAATATGACAAGAGCGTGTATATCTTCCCTGAGCAAAGTTACTGTCTCAAGTCCGTAAAGGACTAACGGTCTGACGGCGTTTTCTATATCGTCAGCTCTGTACGGCAGCGTACGCTCTTTGTTAGAAACGATGATCTTGCGGAGAGAAAAGGAAGCCCGATTTCTAGCTTGAATGCGTTGTTGAATCACCTTGCTGGTGATATTATGGGCGGTGACTACTAATTCCAAATATATTAACTCATCAACCACTTCGAGTTCATCGCCTTTATTAACCATTAAGTCTGTACACTGGGGTCAATTTGACCCCAGGCCACTTTGAGAAGCTATAACTTTATTATTTTTCAATGAATTAATCTACTTCTTTCGCGACTAGGTGAGTCTATCGCAGATCTTTTATTATAGTAGTTATTCGATCAAACAATTTCGAAAACTTATGTTTTGCGACAACTTTATTGGAAAACTTACGTTGTCTGTACATTGGGGTCATTTTGACCCCAAAATTCAAATTACTATATCTCAGCGAAAACTTGACGGATTTCTGAATTTTTAGATGTTTCAGAAAGGTAATTTAATGGACTAAATGATAAATTTATGAATTGCGACTTGGCGGGGGGACCTTTTACAAGGAGGGGTTTCAGTAAAGAAAAGTCGGACAAATCGGATTTTTTCAGATTTCTGACGTTTATATCACGAAATCCGTACCACCTACAGCAAAGGTTCCTTCGACAAAAATATAGGCGTATATGAGATCTTCGAAGTTACATGTGGCATTTTACATGATTTGGAACACTATGGAAAACACTATGGCTAATAGTGTGATTCAGAATTTGATCGCTAGGTGGCATTGGTGCTCCATTTGTTTTTATTTTTTATCGCAGCTTAGAATACTGACTAGATGTCAGATTTTTTGCCTACGGGATAATTGTTTAAATAGTCGAGACCACACTATTCTGAAAATTTTGGTACAAACTACAGTCGCAAGGCGACGCCAGTAATGTATTTAGGGTAAGGAACGAGTTAAGCAGTGTCACCTATTTTAATCAGTTTAAAATGAATGAGCCGAAAATGCACTTTTTTATTCATATTTTCAAAATCTTTTGATAGGATCATCTTCACAAATCACTTAACCATACATTTGATTCACACAAACACAATTTACTGGCTTTCCGGCAAGAAATTTGATGAATAAAAAATTGTTGTCCAAAAACGTACATTTTTCAGCTGCTGAAGGCAATCGCCACCTCGCTACTAACGAATCCATCACAGTTTTCAACACTGATTACAACCACTCTGAAAGCCAAGCACTCAATTGTCACATACCATATTATTCACTCTCTTTTTTTCTATTATCTAAGGCTTTGTCACTAGCCGAAAGTTTTATTATTTTATAACAAACCTGAAAACAAATTCTGAATTGACGGAACCTGTTCACCAGTAGTAACAGCTGCAGCAAAACTGATAAACTATCGTGTTGCCAAGACACTGTTTCGGTTCTGGAAATAAGAATTATTTGAAATTAACTGAAACCTCCAATGGTGAAAACGTGGTTCGATACTTTCAAGAGAAATGTATGTTCATAATTAATTTTTCTTTATTAAAAACAACAGAAAAGACAGCTTTTTCAATAATTTTCGAACATTTTCTCAGTGATTTAATGAAGCAACGATGTGTTTTAACGTTATTTGCTTTGACAACACTGTTCTGAGTCGGACCGTGCGGACTGCTATGTTTACCTCTTTTGTTCTCCCACCATCCTTATGAACAGCGAGTGAGACGTCAAACTCGCAGTTTCCCATAAGAACACTAGAGAATAAAAGAGACGACGAATACCGTTTGCCGAACGGTGCGGCGAGTGTATGCCCCGATAAACAATTTAGACAGATGGCATTTCACGCATCTATGCCGATACGCTATGCCGATTACGCATCAGATGCCGATTAGTAGGTCGCGGATAGAAACGCGAACTTACTGAATAGGGGAAAAGTTTGAGGGATTTTTTACGGGGACGTAAAAAAATTCAGATTTCAGGATTGCTTAAAAAAGCACTTTGAGGGTGAAAATATGTTCGGTCTGATCAAAATTAGTTCCACCGCTTCAACTTTTAAAGCGGAAAATCAAAAGATTAGCACAACAATAGTGTCTTCCAATGGTAACAGCTTGAAGAACTAAAGATAGCAAGAAGATTGGTATGCTGATATCCCCCACTTAGTCAACCCATCGCTTGTAATAAGGTAAAACAATCAGTGACCTGCTTAGACTGCTTAAAACCGGTTCTTTACCCTATTTGTTTCCGGCGCTATGTTCAATTTTTGCGGATCGTTTAACATAGGTATGTAAATGACCTAGACAAAGACTCGCTCAATGCTGAATTGATAAGTAGAGCATGCTAAATGCATTATCCTCTCCGTGAGCTCCCAGGCAGCAGGTCTCACAGTCAATATAGCTAAGACCAAGTCTATGATAGTGAACACTAGCAATAGCGCCAACTTCACCTGACCTGATCTAGTTGGCCTGAAAACTGGGTATCGCACGAGGAACTCCAATACATATCGAAAAAATCGAGAACGCAGTTAGAAGTGGAACGGAGAAGCATTCGACTGGAATCCGCAAGAACAATGAAGAAGAGACAGGCCCAAAGACGCATGGCAACGCAGCTTAGTCAATGACATCCGGATTGCTGACGACAACCTGTTCTGACGGAAAGTTTAAACCATAGCAGGTAACCGTCGGCAATGAAGATCTCTGATTTCCCTTTGTTCTGCAAGATTGGCGAATATGGATCACTAAGTAAGTAAAGTTGAATATTTTGGTGAAAGGCCCTCTGGGTTCAAACCACATTAAACAAAAAAACATTTAGTTCAAAGATTAAGTCTGTTTAAATAGTTAATGAGTAGCAATTTAAAAGCTACAGTATTTTTTTCATCACACGCTAATAAATAAATATTTGGTCTAGGTAGTATTCAGTTCGACAGTGCTCAACAGTGTAGCAGATTGTCAAATACATCTTTCGGTTTTTATTCACCTAGGTGGAGCGATTGACCCAATAACCAAAACAATTTGATAGGTGGTGCACCCATTTGAGTACTAATTTCATACCATCCACAAGGATTACCTATTAGCGAGCTACGGTGAATCAGTAAATAAATTTCACGGGAATGTAAAAAATCATACATAATTAATCTGATACCCAGTGTGACAATTTGGTAAATCACCGCCAAACGCTAGTTTTTGGGAAGGCTTTTTGATCTCCGTTGACGACTTAATGGACCTCAACGCCCAGCTTGGTTATTTCAGTGTTGTTCAGTATTATTCACGCCAAAAGTGAATGCCGAAATTTGTTGCAATCAAAAACTAATCAAAGGGAAACAAAAAAGAAACAGCTAGAGACCGTGACTAAAACGTTTTATCAATCATTGCATGTCGATGGTTGATTTAGCAAACTTCTAAATCCTGAAGTTATAAAAAATGTATTTCACTCGTTTCATGTTCGTGAACAAAATTGTTTTTTCACATGAACGTATGTAATTTTTTTAATGAAATTTTAATTTTCATCTAATTAGTCTTATCATTTTATTTATTACTGTAGACAGCTTTTGTAAAGCTTCCATTTTGCAAACTATTTTTATGATAGTTCATAAACTCTAGTGAATTTATGGACAGAAGTGGCAGAGTGGTTGTGATGAAATTTTCGCTAAATATGGTCAATAATGCAATGCAACTAGAATCATAAAATTATTTTTTCCTTCAGTCGAGATGAATTGTTTGTACCTATTTTGATATGTATACATATAAGTAGTTATATATGTTTCATACAAAGTGTGTTTATTTAAAAACTGTTAACTAATCTACTAACAAATTATTGAACCATATTTTTCTTTCGAAAAAAAACTAGAATGTAATGTGTTTTTACTAAAAAGCTAAGATTTAATGTATTGAACAATATATAATTTTAGCTACATAAACAGATCGTAAAAGTCGAGGTTAGATGATCTATCAACCTGTCGCCGAAAAAATGTGAGAATTCAGCAACGATAGACAACCAACTAAAACCTGCCACATTGCATGCCCGATACCTATGCCAACAATTTGCACTTCCGTCCAATTGGCCCAGCACATTACCAAATATCTCCAAATCTACCAACCAAGCCGGTTCGACACGGTGACTGAAAACGGGTAAATCACTTTCCTAGTCAAGAAATTATGCACCCAAAATAGCCGTCGCAGAGCGAACTGGTTTTGCACAGCTCCGAAATTGCCTTGTGCGGAATTGATTTCTAAAATTGTAACATTATGGACCGTACGCGTTCCACACTGAGTGACCCGCTGTCGTTCTATTGTATAACGAATCAGAGGGTGTTGCCTTCGAAAGCTGTCGAAATAGTTCGATTTAGGCGTGCTCCTTCGTTTCTTTTACCAACCCACGTCGCGCGAAGTTTCCATCGAATGCAATAAAATTGACCCATCTGCGGAGGTTATTTTGACGGCACGGATGGTTTGCTTCTGCGGTTACTGGCTCAAGGTAAACTACTGTTAGTTTTCGGATGTCGGGCTTGTATTGTTTGAACTTTTAACTTCTTTTTGAATTCTATGTGAGGATGCATAAATTTTTTCTCTCGACTGAGGATAATACGTTAGATGGTAGGTATCAACTTGAAAAATCAGCCTGTTGTATTCTTCTGCAACGGTTTGCTGTGTAAGGACACTCGTTTGTCTAGTTCGCATGCAAATTGTTGTGCCAACTATACATCTCGTTGTAATATGTTGTCACAACGAATGCCGAAATAAACACAGAGTGATTATGACCTTTACTGTAGAAATTTGCAGATGTGAAGTACCCATCTTTGAAAACTAATTCAGGAAAGATATTTATAAATTCCAATATTTTGGAATGTTAGTCAGAAAACACCAGTTCCTAGGATTATAAAAAAATCGTTGCGATAGAATAAGCCCAAATGCAGATGATGAAGCATTGCCAATTGACACTTCATATTAATCTCAAATAGTGTTCCAATAAGTATCGCCCTATTTACAGTTATAGGTAGAAAAAATAATCTGCGTTATTTTAAAAAGAAAATAATTCAAAGCATGATAAGTATACATTATCATGGTTTAAAGTATGAATCAGTAATTTAAGTCGTTTTACAAAATGCGATCAAAAATATTTGTAGACAATTAACTTACTTCATTGTTAGCCGTGTGTATGACTACTAACGGAATTTACTACCAAAACACGTTTCTGGCAACTTTGAATTAATTAAAATGCAGTTTTCACATTCAATGTTAGTAACTGACCTTACGTTCAGAGTAACACTATTTCATCATAATTTGAATTTTAATAGGACCTTGTCTATCAAGTTTTGGGCAACTGCAGCTGTCGACGATGCAGAACAAGCTCAGCCACCCGCCACCCGGTGAGGTGTGATGCACAGTATCAGCAACATAAGTATGCAACCGCGCTTTGCTTTGTCACTGCGCGCGGCGACGAGAGTCCACGGTTCGTGTTAGGTGCGGTTCAACGGTGGGGATTCGATCGTTAGCGTTTGCCGTCGGCAACGCACAATGGAGGAGAAACTGTCACAAATTTCCTTCTACCTTTCGGTTGTGGTGTTGTCTAAGGTCCATACCGTTTGCACCCCGCCTTTTCGGACGAGTTTGTTATGCTGTGGACGGAAATCAGACTTGCCCGACAGTTTGATTTCGTTCGCCGCCTCGTCAAGATGACCGTGTCCTACGGAGTAGAAAAGTGCCCGGAACAGTTCGATGAGTATCGGTGTACTCTTTCGGAAAAATATCGGCAGCTGGCTAAGGAGCAGCTCAGGGAAGATGACACTCTGCGGGAACAGGCTCTCGAGGCGATGCGAGCGTGGATTGCGAAACATCCGTACATTCGTCGTTGTCGGACGGATGCGCTGTTTCTCTTGCGGTTCCTGCGCCAGCGAAAGTTTTCAATTCCATTGGCCTGTGAGACATTGGAACGATATCTGGCAATGAGACAAACGTTCCCACAGTGGTTCCAGAATCTAAGTCCATTCCAAAAGGACATGGAGGAAATGAGACAAAACGAAGTTTTCCAGGGGCTCGGTTTCGACGAAAAAGGACGTGTATTGATTTTGGTCAAATCGAAAAATTTCAATGTGGAAAGATTCAATCTGGTTCACCTGATCCGGTACATGCACATGTACCTGGAGATTCTATCCTGTGACGAGAGAGTACAAGTAGCCGGTATAGTGCTGATAGTGGATTGTTTCGATACGACGATGAGTCATTTTACGCTGTTCAATTTGTCGGATATGAAGAACATGATGCCCTACATTAACCATCTGCTTCCGGTACGCTGCAGAGAGATTCATGTCATCCGGCTGCCTAAGATGAGCGTCACCCTAGTTGATATCCTGTTTTCCTTCATCAGTCCCAAGCTGAAGCATCGGTTCTTCGTGAGTATTAGCGCTATTTTCCTATTGGGTCAGTAGCGATAACTATTTTTCTGTTGTGTGACTAGCAGTGAAAACGATCATTAGGGATATTTCCTGTAGTGGATGATTGAATAAATGGGCTTTATTCGTTAGTAATTAGTGGCCAGTAATCAATAATTAGTATAGCATTGTCTCAATAAATCGTTGATTGGATTTGTGCCATTCCATCGTTCATAGCAGACATTTTGCAAAATAATAAATGGATTGCAGATATTTTTAAGAAATGTGACTGTAGGTGAGAGCATTTAAAAATGCTTTTAAAACTGGATTCTTCAAAAGTGCGCATTCGTGTGTGAATGATTGATTCTATATTGCATCATCTTGGAGTTACCTGCTCATTATTAAAATTTTCGGGGTAAAATAAATTTCCCTTATATTGCCAAGTTTTCCCAATTTTTCTAGGTAATCGACATCCAGCTTTGTCAACTTTATTTAGGTCTAGAAAAGTCGGTCAACTACAAATGTTTGTCTTAAAAAACTTTATCCTGGTTACGGTCTTGTTAAAACAGTCTTGTTCTTTCCGCTTCCGCTCACGGATAGCCCGATCAGACACCATCGGGATTTTTACCTACTTTAATAAATGGCGATGGTTTTTTAATCATTAGTCATAAAAACCTGATTAGAGTGCAATAAAATTCTAACTGTTACTGGTTTATACATACACTACATACACTTCCTTTAATGAAGCCACAAAGCAATATGGGAAACTAAATCCATCGAATCAGATTCAATCGAAAATATAATTCGCTGTATTCAATAACAAGAGTAACGCGACACTCCATAAATTTCTTGGAAGAATCTAATTTTATTCCATTTATTTTTATTCACGTAAAATGGTCTTTTCAGAAAAGTTGTGAAGCAAAACGTATTAATATTTTAATTTTTAATGAAAAAATGAAAACCGCTTTTTGTATATTTTGAAAGTGGTATAGAAATCGGTTGAATATTGGTTTTTTGCTACTGAATATTATTTTTCACGGCATAATAATTTCGACGTAGCACTTTAGAAGTACGAAAAGTGCTTACATTTAACGGTTTATAACCCGACCATTTCTTAATAAATTTTAAAAAATTTTGTAACAGATGGTCAGGTTTGTCCCGTACTCTAATAATCGGCTACGAGGCCTGCCGATAAAGGAGAGTACTATCTAAAGGCGATTATACTCAACGCTTTGCTTTGTACTGAGATAAAATTGATGTCCTGATAGCAAATAGTGTAAGTGATTAAACTTTCCGTAAGCTGGATACCGATGACATGGAGTAAAAAGGCACTTTACTGCAATTTTCTCAAGTTTCAACGAGAAAACTAGCGTATATTTTTTTTCATTAGCCCAAAACTACAACAAAATAATGAGTACAGTGTAAAGAACATCAAACTTATGGGAGCTAGCATTTAGGGTATGGGAGGGTATTTTCCGCCCATTAAGCGGTAGCCTGGACAATATTCAGGAATTACGTTGAAACTATATTTATTCGAGACTTTTATACCATTTGATAGAATAATATTTACTGAATATCGGCGTGCATTTTGGTCATAATGAAATGCTGCTGAATTTGAGTTATAGTCGCGAGAAATGATGAAGTTGCTGCCGCTAAATTGGGCCCACTTCCTTCCTATAGTGGTGTCTGTGTTGTTTATATCCGGTAGGCCGAAAAGACCGAAAAGGTGACGTAGGACTGTATCAGATCATTAGATCAAAGACTAATGCAAACTGCATTTCTGGCATATGGATGTTTATAAGAATCTGTGAGTGCCACTGATTAAGTGAATGTTTTAAAGAGAAGAGCGAAATATTCATATTCAATTCTTCATTGAATGCAATGGTGGCTTTGAAAATACGTGGACGGGGGTTCATAAGTATAACGCCTGCAACCATTGCACTATGGTCCAGAAAGCGATTTTAGACGGACAAAAATGATTGCGCCTAAACGGAATATTCTAGCTCAATGAAGTCTTCGGCAACTTTTTGAATGAAAACATGACGCATCTTTTGATCTTTTGGGTCGTCCAATGTTCAGATGATACCGTAACAACAATTCAAGTAATAATTTTTTAAATAAGTTTGTTTTCCATTTTTTAGTTTCAAAACATTAAAGATAGATTAATTTCCCATAACTTTTTTAAACATTTCAAATTTCTAACTCTTACGTATTTTCAGCAGTGGACGTTTGTTTATGGACGACCCGTAAAATCATATTTCCTGTTATAACTCATTTATCTCAACAAATAGCTCAACATGATGTTCTACAAAAATTTGTATACGTAAGAGAAGAATATTTTTGCAGAAGACTGTTTTGCTTTATCTTTATGAGTTAATAAGTTATAGCCGAATTCAGGTTAAAAACAGACCAATTTAACTGAAGCATAACTCAAAAAGCGGCAAACGGATCTTGATGAAACTTTGGCGATTTAATATACACATATGCATAAAGTTTTTAGCAAAAAATGGTGGAGGTGTTATTTTTTTAAAAAAAGATAAAATTCTTTGAATTTTATGATTTACTATAGCTAAAATTGTCGTTTTCTTCATAGATTCACATTCAAGTAATCAAGTATGCGACCACGGAATACTATACACAACAAATATACTGGCAATAACCATGGTTGATACTAAAATAGTGAATGCATTCAAAGAGTTACATTCGCAATCTTGTTTTTAAGCGAAAAAACTAAAAGAATGTTTAATAATAACCTTGAATTAAACGATTTTTACGATCCCTTTAGATACTAACACGGACTTTTACTGTTATACGCGTATATTCGCAATATGTTTTGAATGTTTTTTGAAAATATTTTATAGACTAAAAATAACTGCGATGTGAAAAACGACGAAGATGAAGCAGAGCTGCGGAAAACTTATGATTTGCGCGTAATCGAACTACTTACGAAGGAAATTCCACTAATTGTTATACCTTTCGGGAAATTTACCATTGAAATTCAAGAAGAATTCTATTATGATTTTTAAATCCATTTAAAACTATAAAATTAACAATGGAAATAAATCGGGATTTTTTTTCCTTTATTTTCAATCTTAGTATTCCACTGAAACGCTCAAAAAACTTCAGTCAATTTCAACATTTATTAAATATACACCACGTTGATTTATTTGAGCGAATGCACGAGATGCTAATAATTATTAGCAAACATATAACTAACCCTTTAACGGGTAGACTTCTGTAGATAGTTTTTGCTTTGAGAGTCTTAGAGCCATATATGAAATTTATTCTAATTGGATAACACAATATCTGTGCTGAGAATAGATTGACATTTTGGCATCAGCATTGCAACATTCTGACTATGTGTTTAAGAGTTCTTATATTTTAAAATCAAAAATTCAGGAAAATTGTGACGAAAATAATTGCACGATTTTTGTCAATTTTTACTTTTGAAAACATAGGACATCTAAAACAAAATGTTCGACCTCAAAAATATTCAGTGATGAACTACGCACTGAGTTTTGTAATATTTGGAAAAACAAGGATTGGATATGAAACCCAAAATTTTATTTTATAATATGCCTTAACTGTTGCTAGTCCAGATTATTACTTTTGCATGAATATCAAATTGACTTTCTTTTGAGTGTGCTTTCTTGAAAAATAGTCATTATCTATCGTTGCCTCTTTAGAAGGTTAAATACGTACAGTTTCGGGAATACACAGAACAATCTATATGTATAGCTCTATGGCTGGTATCCTTTGCCTCCGACAGTGCAGTGCAAATAGTATTTAGATTTCTTAATTATGTAATTTATCAGTGTATATATATAATAGTTTTTCTCTCAATGTAGGCATTGATACTAAACGTATCAAATAAACTTCATGAATATTTTTCACAAACAGATTGAAAAGACCGCGATTGTCGTAAGATAAGCGTTCGTATTTGTCTCGATAAAACATAAATAGTAAAGCAACAAGCTTTGTATTATGTTTTAGACATTTTCTAAAAAAATAGTTACACAAAATTATGTTTTAACGCTTTGAAACTGAGCAAGAAACTGTACCTGGGCAGTTAGGGATGGATAAAACGAAAACTTTAGCTATAGTAAATCATGAAGTTCAAAGAATTTTATCTTTTTTTTTTAAAATAACACCTCCACCATTTTTTGCTAAAAACTTTATGCATATGTGCATATTAAATCGCCAAAGTTTCATCAAGATCCGTTTGCCGCTTTTTGAGTTATGCTTCAGTAAAATTGGTCTGTTTTTAACCTGAATTCGGCTATAACTTATTAACTCATAAAGATAAAGCAAAACAGTCTTCTGCAAAAATATTCTTCTCTTACGTATACAAATTTTTGTAGAACATCATATTGAGCTATCTGTTGAGATAAATGAGTTATAAGAGGAAATATGACTTTACGGGTCGTCCATAAACAAAGGTCCACTGCTGAAAATACGTAAGAGTTAGAAATTTGGAATGTTTAGAAAAGTTACGTGAAATTAATCTATCTTTAATGTTTTGAAACTAAAAAATGGAAAACAAACTTATTTAAAAAATTATTACTTGAATTGTTGTTACGGTATCATCTGAACATTAGACGACCCTTTTAAAAGATGCGTCATGTTTTCATTCAAAAAGTTGCCGAAGACTTCATTGAGCTAGAATATCCCGTTAAGGCGCAATCATTTTTGTCCGTCTAAAATCGCTTTCTGGACCTCAATGCATTGAGACATAAAGATTTCTTTTAAAAATCACTTGTGTGCATCATAAAGATTGAAATAGTAATGAAGGACCAGCCCACAGATTATTATATTAAATATGATTATGCGTAGCTTGACATGTTTCGATGATCCTACTTTAACTTGCTTGTGGCCTTGAAAAGGGCTATTGGTTACAAATAACATTAGAGTCAAAGCACGTTCATCGCAAAAATGACGTGCCATTCAAATGTCCTCTTTTGACATGAATGGCAACAGGTACGTAAGATAGCGGCGTAGATTCACTGTTTTTTGCTCCAAGAAGGTTTTACCAGTTTACTTTCACAGCTTACCGCTTGTTACATAACAGAAAATACGGCACATACACGAAAATTTCTGTTTTATTTGTATTTATTTTGTATTTCTTCCTACCTCAGGGGTGAGGATTTCAAACCATAAATTCATGTCTCCAAAAAACCCCACATGCCAAATTTGGTTCAATTTGCTTGATTAGTTCGAGATTTATGAGGAAATTTGTATTTTATTTGTATGGGAGCCCCTTCCCCCTCTTAGAAGGGGTAGGGGTCTCAGTGCAGCATAGAAAAAAATCCTACTTTCTAAGACCCTCACATGCCAAATTCGGTTCTATTTGTTTGATTAATTCTCGAGTTTTGAGGAAATTTGTGTTTCATTTGTATAAACCAAATAGCCCCCCATCTCTTACGCCCTCTTATAATTGGTCTCTCACCCCCTCCACAAAATTGCTGATCGTTTTATCTATCCAACGACATATAAATTGTTCAGTTTTGTTCAGTAGTTTAGTAGTTATTAGCATTTGAAATCTTTCATTCAAACGTTACACTTCTATTTTCGTTATCACAAAGTGCTGCCCAGTCCCAGTATAGTAAACAAAGACGTAGTCCTACGTCAAAACAGATCAAAAGAGAGACAGATGGATAACGTGTCGGTATTGCCTACATACTGGCTCATTGAAGATAAATATGTTAGTGTATCATTGAATCGTTCAAATACACTAGCACCAGCAGCAAGTGGTTGTCTCTCAAATACTAGCTATGTCAACACGATAGAAGAGTTTCAAGCACAACTGCCTCGCATATTGGTAGTAGTGTAAATAGAGCACCATATGCTGAAATTAAAAACAGAATGCTGCAAATTGCTAGTGAATGAAAATTGATTTATATTCTCATATCAGAGGGGAACTTTTGTGTTCTTCCGTGATAAAAAAAAATCAGAGGGGTTGTGTACAAGACACGACCGCATATATAGGTTACGCAGGACCACGTAAGTCTCTTTATAGGGATAGTAGTATGTATCCATGCTTGTGATCATTCGATTCTTCATGTATATATGCTATATGCAACATATATACATGCTACATGCGTTGTATGTAACATTTATCAATGCATACGTTCAAACCTCAAAAGATTTCAAAGTTATTTCTATGTGCATTTGGAAACAATTTAACAAAATCAAGAACACAACCTATTGCTTTCCTGCTACTTTAAAGATTGTTTTTATTACCCATGGTTCCCCACGTTGAAGGGATTTTACCAATTCAATCCTATTTTATCAACAGCACATCTTTTTACTACACTTCTAATGAAACGGCAAGCATGCGTATTCATACAGAGTCATATTGTAACCGAACATTACAGCTGTAGCACATTTTTCCAACACAGATATCAAATTTGCCTAGGTTTAATCGTCTCGTAGTAAAGAATTTGCGATCTGTTGGTACAACGAACTTGTTTCATTTTTTCTGACACACTCCCCTAACACAGACATCAAATTGGACTAGGTTTAATCGCGTTCGTAAGAAATCTGTTGGCACGAGGGGGCTTTGTCACTTTTTCTGGCGTACTTCCCAAGGAAGGACATCAAAATGGTCTAGGTTTAATCGTGGTGTTAAGAAATCTTGTTGAAATAAGGAAACTTGGTCACTTGTTTTGGCTTACTTCCCAAGCACAGATATCAAATTGGTGTGGGTTTAGATCATAGTAAGAATCTTCCAACTAATCACGAAGCGAGAAATCTGGTAAAACATAGGTTGATTATTTTCCATTTTTCAATAGTTCAACATCAATAATCCATACTTTTCTTTATGTGGGCCAATTCTTAGAAGATTTTCCAATAGATTGGTGTAAGAATATTGAAAATCGTTCGGGAAACCACTAAGCTATTAGCGTTCAAAACCTGACCACTTTTCGAGAAAGATTTTTTGGAATTACCCCTTATACCAGATACCTTCCTGAAAGACGTAGTCCTACGTCAAAAGGCACTCAAATTTTAACGAGAAAACTAGCGTATAATTTTTTTCATCAACTACAACAATGTGACGAGTACAGTGTAAAGAACACCAAACTTGTGAGAGCTAGCATTTACTTCGATTATTTAAAAACTCGAAGTGAAATCCAAAGATTTTGATTGTTAACGATTGAGTCTGCTATGACTAGCGGGTTGTTCTGAGTTCGAAACTTAGTACAATCAAACCAATCGATGTCAAGTGATTTTACCATCAAACCAGCGACACTGGTTTAGTGAGGATAAGTACTCGCGATCTACTAAATTACTTTGGCATACATTCTCTCATTTCAGTTTTCTCTAATCCGTTCACTTGCTCATATTCGCGCTGAACTGGACTGAACTGATGAAAAAAAGTAGAGCGCTCGAAGCGCGGAACTTTAGAGCCGGTGCGCAAGCAAATGCGAGAAAAAGGAAGAATGACAAAGGTCCCCAAGATGCGTTCCTTGTTCTTTACTAGAAGGTTTGGCAGACGGCAGAAAGTTACGTAGTCTTTTTTTCCGCCGTTCTTATGAACAGCGAATGTGACGCACAGTTCGGAGTGAGATTTCTCGTACATGGTTCAGTGAGCTAGTGAATCATTTAAAAGTAACTAAATTATATTGCTTCCCTATAGCATCTGGAGAGAGTCCCGCAAAGCAGCATTTTGGGACCATTATTTTCGAATGAATGATGTGAATGAGCATTTTCTGCTCAAATAGCAAATTGGCTTGTCTCGACTATTTTTTATTGGGATGAAATTTTGCTGAGACCATGCAAGGATTCTTTTTCCATTAAAAATATTGTTTTCGTCAAGGGTAACTTTCCAAATGGGCAAATGAGATTAATTTTTTAATAAATTTTAGCTTGAATGAGTAGTTTCATTTGATCAAAATGACGGCAAAGGAAAAGTTGTAGATTTATTTTCAGAAAATAAACTACACTGAAAAAAAGTTTACAAAATTCTGATAAAAATCATAAAATGTACAATTTAATTTTTTTAAAGACAGCTTATTTCAGTACACGTGCTGTTACGTGCTAACGTAAGAACTGATAAATATACATTTAGTGTAACGGGACACAATCTCTTATAGTTCTTACAAAACGGATAGTTTACCTTTTAAACCGACCGATTTGGGGAAATATGTTTCCCATCGATTGAGTCTCGAAACCCGTCGGTTTAAAAGGTAAACTATCAATTTTGCAAGAACTATAAGTGTTGTGTCCCGTATCCCGTTGCAATAAACGATGTTTAAATTATGCCCTAAAATTTGGTGAAGGGCCATTCATGGTTTATAAAATTATGGACACTCTTTTAGATTTCTTCAGTCTTTAAAATATGATAAATTTTTTAAAAATATCCAAATTAAAACGATTCTTTACAAACTGAAATAAAATAAAATTTTACGCATCGTTTTGAACTAGATTTCTTACAAAAACTTTTTTCTTATGCCTAGGCATTTTTAACGTATTGAAAATTTGGATTTTATCCAAAAATAATGTATTTAGGGTTATTCCACGTGAAGTGTCCATAACCCGTCTAATCGAGCTCACGAACTTGCACCAAATTTTGACAGACTGTTCATTTTTTGATCAGAAATTAAAAATCCCAAATTTGGTACTAGTTTCTCCGCTGCATGATTAATGGGAGCACCTTCTTTTTTAAAAACAAACACCCCTTTTTTGTTACACGGCAGTGCTGCCAAACCTTTTTGATTCGATTTAAAAACTAAATTAACATTTTTTTCTCAATGAGTACAATTTGATCTCAAAAAATTCCAACCCCATCGTATCGATCCCGAGATATAACAATTTTAAGTAAACAACCCGCAGTTTCTGATGTAGAACCAAAAGCAAAATTACATCATCAATTACACATTTGAAGCAGTTGTATTCCCATTGCAATGTAAAGACACTTTAATCTATCTTGAAAGCATGTTTTGATCGTTGTTTGCAGAAAAGCTAGAATACAATGGAGCGAGACGTTGGAAGCTAACTTGGCAATGCTAGTTTAATAAACACAACAAAAATGGCGATTGTTTCACTAGCGGGGACAATTCAATACATCAATACTACAAACTTACCTTGAACTGATATCTTCCGCAATCGTATTTGGGTTTACATTTTCTGCAACTTTGTGGAAGACACCATGGTTTAATTTTCATTTATTCAAAGGTTGGCCTCCCGGTTGGCCTTGAGGTACGACACTGGTCTAGTAACCCAGGCGTCGCATGGTCCAATATCGACTGGAAGAAGCTGGAAGATTCAATAGGATCGTAGCGCTAGCCCCGTAATAGTCTTGTACTTTTACAGCTGGCTGCGAAGTCTATCGTATGAAAACAGAAGGTCAGGTTTCGTAATCGGAAGGCTAAATCTAGGCTTTGTTTAGCTTAGCTTTGCATTGCTTTTTATACAAAGGTTGACTTTTGTGCCTCTCTCTCAATAGAAGGTATTCATATTATACAAAAGAGGGTATTAATGTTTGTTGTAAAACATAGATAAGACTTTTAGAAGTAATTTCTCTAGAAACATGATTGTGCTTATATGCGAACGTCATTGAAAAGAGATTTGACTTTTGTCTAATTTTTAATTATGAATCACTGTTAATGACGTCGCGTAGGCAATGATCGGTAAAGATATTTATAAACATCTTACAAGTTCTTTTTACAATTCCAATAATTGTATATCTTGTTTCTCTCTAGCTTTATTGCTCTAGCCATCTACGTTATACAATTTATACAATCAAAATCACTTCACAATCCGAAAAACAGACAACGAACTCGGTTAGTCGTTTTCTTTTGATATCTGACACTGCGTGAAAAAGTTGCACTAAACTTATCACCACCCCAGCGAGCGTTCAAATCTAACTCAATGTAACTTAATTTAATTCGCTTTTGAAACAAAGAGCCATTATTGGGCAGTTCAGGTCACCGAACATTTGGTTTTCTGAATTCACAATTGAGTGTCCATCGCGTAACTCGCGGGGACCCTATATTGTATTTGTAATATATCCAATTTTGACACAAGATTAAAATGCGAGGAATTGGTGCAAAACCAGAAGACAATCTGTTAGACGAAATCGTTAAATCTAACTCGCCCTTCGCGCATTTATATTTTCTTTTAGCTCCTGCAGCAATCATCCTACGTTGGTACGGCAAATTGTATTAGATAATATCTTCTTTGGGTTTTACTGCGAAGTAGGACGAAGGCCTCTTTTACATATTTATTTGATGGAAGTTTGCTATTTATGGTCTGCCTATGACAGTACTCGAAACGGACTCGGACGGCTAAACTCTTTATCCAACATACATAGGTACGGATCGATGTCACTAAAGGCGACCGGGTTCGGGTCAATGTTAGCGCCAGCACACTTTAAGTCATTTCATTATTTGATCATCTAAGTGTGGCTTTGAACGTGTTGTGTCAATGAAAAGGGTCGACGTTTTTTACGATGCTTCGATGGCTGTGAAAACAATTGAGTTTCAATAAACTCTCGCTCTGTCACACGAGGTTATCGTTTTGTTGAACTTTAGGTAGGCACATCTTTAGTTGACATTCTTTGTATATAGTAACAAAGGAGTGAAACACAAAAGTAATATTCTTAGACAATAGTTTTCTTTTATTTGTAAAGCACGAAGGTAGAATACGTAACGATTTTCTGATGTTTTCTGATGGCGACTGATGTTTTCTATTTTTTTTTTTCATTTTATAGACCAAATCCTGAGTAGACTATCGTGAGCTTCCCGCTACCCTGTACCATGTTTTATAACTCAAATGCGTGTTTTGTATAAGTTGCAACATCATTTAGTCTGATTGTTTTGAATGAACGCTTTATTGATCCAGTAGTAGATAGTAATAGATGAAAGAAAAATCAAGTCAGATATTATGCAACTCTTGACTTGGAGCCATTTGGTTCACATACCATTTTCGCTCTTGAAAGTAGTATCTACGTTGTAACAGTGACACCCTTCAAATTAAACCTAATCCCTATGTAGCCTTAACCCACAAACTGAATAACCGATTGGGGAGTTGCTGTGATATGCATATCTGCGTCTATCCTATCACATGTAATCTAACGAAACATGACATATTGGTGAAGTCGATTGCGTGTCTGTCCTACCTATTACGGTTGGCGATGTCAAGAAGTTTGACATTTCAGTCGAATATAGCTCAGGGCGTAGAACATGTTGTTATTTGTTAACACGACTTAGCAAATAAATTGAATTTTACTTTGTTCGACTTTTTATGGTGTTATGAATATATGAATGGTAGTAAACCGCTAACACGACATTCACAAAAAATAATGGTTTGATCTTCTTATTAAAACCAAAAAACGATCAAGATTAATCTTCACTTCTATTAAGCAGTAGATTAATTGATTTATGATATGATGAAGACAGGCACTTTTTACTGTCGTATTCTTCTACTAATCAATCTTTCACGGCTTTTAACCTTTTCTAAACAGTTCCACAAGACGTTGATGGATGCCCGAAAACACCTAGACAAATCGTTGCTACCCGGGGAGTATGATGGAACCAACGACTCATCGGAGCTGTCTGTCCATATGCACAAACTGGTTCAAGATTCCCACGACGAGCTGAGTCTGCTCGATCAGATGGAGATAGACATTAGCGGGTATACGGCTTTGTGGAACCAGAACCATCCTGCCGGCGGTGGCGGCTGCGGTAAGGCCAGTGAAATCGAAAGCGGCATGGTGGGCAGCTTCAGAAAGCTCAACATCGACTAAAATTCCGCCGGTTTAGCTGAAACAGTGTGACAAGACAAGGTTACGTAAGGATGTGGCTCGAAGTGCGTTGGATCTTCGCTATCAACAGCGCGCGCCGGACGATCTGCGAGATGATTATTCAAAAAATGTTGCCAAAAACGTGCTTTTCGTCTTTGAGAAATAATACCTTTCACTGATTAGTATTCGTTTTCTATTATGAAATGGTGTGATAGTGTATTAGGAGAACGGATATGGAAATCGAGGCAGTTCCAAGTTGAAATTTTGCAATCCAAAACAACAGTATTGAATAGTATCATGGATTCAGAGAAACGTCAACCGTGAATCTCGTGTGAGTGTACCTATCTATCATATTTTCCGATCGTATTCATCCATGAAGAGTGCATAATTTAAGACGTTTACATTGGTATTTCTATAACGTACGAGTAGGATAGATGTAATGGTATCAAAACTAATGATAATATACGTGTTTAAATATAAATATTTATCAAAAAAGTCCTTGCTTTGCTTCGAAATATCACTTTACAAAATGAATTTTCCGAAATCAACAAATCTAATCTCACACCATAAATCGCGACCGCCCTATCTGACTCGTTGTATTTTCAGTATTTTTGTTGTTTACTGATCTTTTCCCTATATGACAAATAATTCCCAACAAAAATAAAGCATTTGTCTACACATCACCTTTAATAATTTAGTTTTTAACATTATCACATACGTCAGCTATCGAGAGCTATTTATCAAGCTAATTCCTATGGCTTCAATCAAGCTACCTAGCCGATCCTAGTCGAACCCAGTAACCTAGTCGACATTTAATTGACGAAAGCTTCCAATCACGGACTCTTCGGCAAATTCACGCTGAAGCCCGCTGTTGCTCTTGCTTTGGGCGTTTGGTGACGGAATCGACAGATCGATGTACATTTCTGTTTGCTTCAGGAGTCGGTTCCGCTCCTGGAAGGTACGCCTGAGAAATTCTTTATTTGCATCCTCCAACGTTTGCTTGCCTCCATAGATTGTCGGTAAGACGGATTCATCAATGGAACCCTTCAGACCGTCCAGCGTCTTGTGAAACTGGGGAAGAGTAGAAGAAAGAACGAGAAAATTGGAGTAATATGAGCTGGAAATAAAAAATTAAATCCTAACTAATTTTAACGTATATTGGTGGATATCCGTATCGCTGACGTTTATATGACGTCCGTATCGCTGACGTTTATAAAACGATTCCTGTTTTGTGTGTGTGTCGAAAAAGGTATGTAATAAGTACGGCTGGATGATAAATGTTAAATGGTGACAACTGTAAACTAGGTGTAAGACGGGCCATTTTTCACGGGGTAAAAGCGCCATACATTGAAGTACTTTTTCAGTATTTGCTGCAGCTTGAGAAGCGGTTCTATGGACTAAGTATGCGTGACATAAAAGAACATGGCATTTAAGTTAACCGGGTAGAACAACGCGTCCTTTTAATAGACAAATACAGCCTAAACCGGCATGAATTGACAATGCCGATGAAACAGTTGTCTGTACGGTAAATATTGTTTTCCTTACAATCAAAAGCTAAAACTGTCCCACGTTTAATTTTTTTTTCATGGTAAGAAGAAAGAAGGAGAGAAGAGAACGTAAGGAGAGGAAAATTTCGTTCCTTAAGGGGAAACCGAAAGTGGCTCAAAGATGGCTGGGTAAATGGCTACCATTCGAAGCATGTATTGTTTTGCACCTTAAAAATGCATCTGTATTGGTAGAGTACGCTTTCGCCACGTAATCAGTGCTTCCAGCGCTGTTATAATTTCCTAAAACTTGTAATTCAAATCATCGATCTGCTATGTATCAATAAATCGGATTGCGTTTTCGATTCCTGCGTTTGCGTTTGGTTTGTTTACCTCACTCTAAGCTCATCGATGCGGCGAAAGTTGAAAGCTCTTTAAAAGCTCATTGATGTGACGAAAGTTTGATACTGTGTTGCTGCTTTTTCGGAAATCGCTAGTTCAACGAAATATGTGCGCAACCAAATATCTATTAACTAATTCCAAATTATACATTGGTCGCTTTTATGAACACGTAATGATCGATATGATCAGTTAAATTTATTTTCCATTAGCAATTATGTTTTGCTGAGCGTTTATTGATACATAGCAGATCGATAAATTGAATTACAAGTTTTAGGAAATTATAACAGCGCTGGAAGCACTGATTACGTGGCGAAAGCGTTTTCTGCCAATACAGATGCATTTTTAAGGTGCAAAACAATACATGCTTCGAATGGTAGCCATTTACCCAGCCATCTTTGAGCCACTTTCGGTTTCCCCTTAAGGGAAAGAACCAGGTTGGAGCACTAACATCTGCCGAAAGAAGTAAAACAATCACAGCAATTATGTGTATGTCAGCGGCCGGACATCTTATTACTTACTTATTCAGCCGAGAGCCGGGGTGGCTCTTGCCGTATCAATAATTCCTCTCCATTGTACTCGGTCCTGGGCTACTCGTCGCCAATTCGTTGCGCGTCTCGACACACACAAGTCGGCTTCAACCTGGTCGAGCCATCGTGCACGTCGAGCCCCTCTATTCCTGGTGCCGGTGGGGTTCTTGGAGAGAATGGATTTCACTACAAAGTCGTCCGGCATCCTTGCGACGTGGTCGGCCCACCGTAGTCTTCCAACTTTCGCCAGGTGTACGATGGGAATCTCTCGAAGCAGTACCTGTAGATCGTGATTCATACGTCTCCGCCACTCTCCGCTTTCCGTTTGTACTCCGCCAAAAATAGTCCGCAACACCTTTCGTTCAAAAAATGGCAAGTGCACGTATGTCTTCCGTAAGCAAAGTTACTGTCTCAAGTCCGTAGAGCACTACCGGTTTTATTAGCGTTTTGTACATCGTCAGCTTTGTGCGGCGGCGTATGCTTCTAGATCGAAACGTCTTGCGGGGGGAAAAGTATGCTCGATTTCCAGCTTGAATACGTCGGTGGATCTGCTTACTAATATTATTGTCGGCGTTGACCAGAGATCCCAAATATACGAACTCATCAGCCACTTCCAGTTCATCGCCGTCAATAGTTACTGTCCGTGGGAGGCAAACGTTACTTTCTCGGGAGCCTCTTCCTACCATATATTTGGTTTTCGACGCATTAATTTGTAGCCCTATCCTCCTAGCCTCCGTTTTTAGTCTGGCGTAGATTGCCTCCGCCGTCCCACGATTTCTAGTATGTACTGATGTCGAGGTCGGCTGCAAAGGCTAGGAGTTGGCTACTCTTGTGGAAGATCATTCCTCTCGTTTCGATGCCCGCTCGCCGGATCACACCTTCAATAGCGATGTTGAATAACATACAGGACAGTCCATCCCATTGCCGTAACCCTCTGCGCGATTTGAAAGGACTTGAGAGTGTCCCCGAAACGCGCACGTAGAACATCACTCGTTTCAGAGTAGCTCTGAACAGCTGCGTCAGTTTGTCCGGAAAACCGTACTCGTGCATTATTTGCCATAGCTGTTCGTTCAACGGTATCGTATGCTACTCTGAAATCCACGAAAATATGATGCGTGGGCACGTTGTACTCTCGACATTTCTGGAGGATTTGTCGGAGAGTACAAATTTGATCCGTAGCAGCACGGTCCCCCATAAAGCCCGCCTGATACTGCCGTACGGAGTCTCTTGCTATTGGGAATAGACGACGCAACAAAATCTGGGAGAGCACCTTGTAGGCGGCGTTGACCAGCGTAATGGCGCGGTAGATACAGCAGTCTAGCCGGTCGCCCTTTTTGTAGATGAGACAGACTACGCCTTCCATCCACTCCTCCGGTAGTTTCTCTTCTTCCCAAATCCATGAAATCAGCCAGTAAAGTGCCGTTGCTAGCGGTTGGCCATTTTTGTTGAGTTCTGCCGGGAGTCGGTCCTTTCCGGTGGCTCTATTATTCTTCAGCAGATTGATTTCTCACCGGATCTCTTCGAAATCGCGAGCCGGTACGCTGTTGTCGTTTGTAGGTGTTCCGAGGTTAACTTCCATTGCGTCTCCTGCTGCTACGTCGCCGTTGAGGTGATCATCGAAGAACTGCTTCCACCTATCGACCACCTCGCGCTCGTTTGTGATTAGATCCCCTCTCTCGTCCCTACTCATAGCAGCTTTAGGTGTGTAGCCCTTACGAATTTGGTTTACCTTCTCGTAAAACTTGCGCCCGGAATAGTTGTTCTAGCTATTCACGATCTCTGTCCTCCTTCTGGCGCTTTTTCCTCCTCAGGATCGTGGTCAACTCATTCCTCGCTCGTCGATACTTGGCCCAATTCTCTCTCGTGGATATGCTCAGATAGTTTTCCCAAGCTCTTTTTTTCCTCTCTATCGCTTCTTGGCATTCCCCGTCAAACCAACCACTTCGTGCACTCGAGGTTTCCACACCTCTAGCACCACGGTTGCGACCTCGTAGTGTATCATACTCCATCCGTTTTCGAGGGTCGAAGCATCTAGCTCCACAGAGGAAGGCAGAGCTTCATCCAGCACGCGCGCGTAGTTTTCGGCAGTTTGCGGGTTGTCTAGTTGCCGATTGTTTAGCCGAGGAGGGCAACTTTGTCGCGAGGTATAAGCCGTCGATAGTTTTGAGCGCAAATGTAATGCTACTAGGTAGTGGTCCGAGTCAATATCCGCACTCCGTAGGGGCGTACGTTGGTGATGTTCGAGAAAAACCGGCCCTCGATGAGAATATGGTCGATTTGGGTCGAGGTTCGTTGGTCGTTGGTTTGTGGGGAAAGAAGGTACTTTTGATCACCAAGCCTTGGGAAACCGCAAAGTTGATGCATCGTTGGCCGTTATCGTTCATGTCGGTGTGCAGGCTATGGGGCCCGAACACCGGTCTATATATTGCTTCCCTGCTGATTTGGGCGTTCATATCCCCGATGACGATCTTGATGTCCCATGGTGAGCAGCTGTCGTACGTTGCCTCCAGCTGCGCATAGAACCCTTCCGAGTCTCGGGATGCGGCTGCCATCTTTCAGTGTCGAGACAATACTGTGCTTCGTCCCGTGTTAGCATACGACCTTAGTTTCCACCGGGGTTGGTTACTCGATCTCCGCTAAAATTGCTCGTATTCCGGCAGGTACCACATGGAGGTAGGGGTAGAAGTTGCTAGATAAGAGGCTAGGGACCACAATGGGGTCTGTTTTACACATTATTCAACCATTTACCAACCACCGGACATCATCCTCCTCCATTCCTGATTTTTTCGAGGGTACGCATGCATGAATTACTGAAGAAAGGAGACCCCGTGGGAACTGCGTTTTATGTAATCCTAACGGTTACATGACAGTCGACCTATTCAATATTTGGTTTGGCTATTTTTTGAAGTATGCTCGTCCATCGGAAGAATCTCCTTTACTATTAATGGACATGGGCTTGGGGATAGGCATTCTTCGCACACGAAGAATTTGATGTTTTCCGAAAAGGCTCGAGCAAACAACGTGACTGTTGTAGCGCTACCACCACACTGCAGCCACAAACTGCAACCTTCAGATATTACACTTATGGCTCCGTTTAAAACTTTTTATGCTGATGCGGTTGAGAAATTTATGTCAAACAACCCTGAAAGAACTGTTGGGCGATACGACACTGCCGAACTGTTGTGTCAGGCTTTCACCAAAGCGTGTACAATAGAAACAACAGGAATATTTGCACTTGATCCGAATATTTTTGGTGACGAGGAATATGCACTGTCACATGTCACCGATTAGGGCGTCGACTAAGGGCCCAAGAGCACACCCGGATCAAAAATTATTCCTGAGCCATAGATTATCCCGGCTAACCCATTGCTTTCCGCGTCAAAGTGAGCCAGCAAGAACATATCGGACTCATCGAATAAGTTCGACAATTGCAATTCACAAATATCGATTAGCCTGATCTCCTATGCAAGGTTAATTTTAGTGTTCCAGTAGAAGACTCCGTCTGTTACCATCACTGTGGATCTCGAGACACTAACTAACTAACACTAACTGCGGTCCGAATAGCTCTCTAAATCGTTGCGTTGTTGTAGACACTTCAACGCCAGTCAAAAACAAATTTTAAATTATTGATTCTTAGAGTTTAACTAATTTTATTGGTGTTTGTACAGTTCGTTACTGAATATTGATTGCTAATATATCAAATGTGTAATAAATCAATTGCAACCATTTATTTTAGTTAAATAGTTCTGTTGAATAAATTATATTATACCAGGAATAATTTTCTGAAGGCGTCTAAATTTCATGTTCTTCATGATACGCAAAGTAAAATACACTCAAGTCACTTTTTACGCGAAGGATACGTCCCGCGTAAATCAAAACCGCGTAAATTCCAAAAATCGCGTAAATTCCGAAATACGCGTAAAAAACCGCGTAAATTCCAAAATTCGCGTAAAAAAACAAAATTTTGCGTAAAAAAACTATGTGGATTTCAACAATACGCGAAAAAATAGACGTTTTGAGCACATCCGCGTGAATTCCGAAAATCGCGTAATAAAAAATCGCGTAAATTCCGAAATTCGCGTAAAAATAGTCGCGTAAAAAACCTCGTAAAAAGCGACTTCAGTGTACCCCGGTTGCAGTGTAATACACGCACATGGGAGGCTACCTACATCGCATATTACAATAAATTTTCAACGATCATGATAGTGTTCAGAAGTAAATAACCGAATATTCGAGTTTATTGCCTGGCCGAATTTGGAAGCCATTTCATTCAAGAACCACACAAGAATTTGTATTCGAGAAACCCTTTGCAGAAATGAGCTTTTGACTCAACTCTCAAATACAATAATTGAGTTCAAATTTGCAATAAACTCAATCTGGGTTGTGTTACGTATTAGATATTTATCTATCATTCTGTCAGATTCCAGAATGCGTACTAAATTCGTTGTGATTCCACGTACTAAAAAAGTTGAAGTTTACAGAATACAGCATAAGAACAAAATAAAATAATAAAATGAGTTAAAGCTGAAAAATAAATTGAAAACATCCATACTTGAACTGAAAATTATTTAAATATTAAAAACTCTAAATTAAAAAAAATACCAAATGGACAAATGCTGCAAAATAGAATTTTGAGCGAGATTATCTCAGAAGATTTTGGAATTTCGAAAACACGTAGAGTTTATGGATCTACGAAGAAAATATTTTTCTATATTCCCAATTGAGTTGTACAATATAAAAGAATATAATATGTCTAAAGCTTAAATGGTGAAACAGTAGAAATTATGTTTTTTAAATGGTGTATTTCAGATGTATTGAGCGTCAGTAGCAGTTGAATTTGACATAAAAGATTAAGCTTTAAATTGGTGGGATTGGACTCATCGTGTTTCATGCTGGAATAATTGAATATATTTTCAAAATAATAAATGTTTTAGGTAAGGCTGAAAATTTCTTGATTCATTGAATAGGATCAAGCCGGACTACAAAAACAAAGTTTCTCTTTTCATTTAGTGTCCTCATCCATCCATATCTAATTAACTTTGACCTACGCAAAAAGCATGCAAGCAAATGATCACAAAAGCCCGCCTTTAAATATCCACGCCTAAACCTGACTTTCGTACACGCGACGCAAAATTGTTCTCTAGTTCAAGGTTTACATAATAGCACATGTGTCCGTTAATGGGCCAACGCTGTCTGGTAGGAAATATGAGCACACACCATTAGGAATGCAGTTTTTCTGCTATTGACAGGGGTTACTGATTGACATGATCAGGTACAAAAATACGAATAGTAACGCGGTCGTGATTGAGAGGTTCGACTTCCACCCGGAGATGAATAATTATTTCGCGTTGTTTTCACTGACAAGTCAATACAATAGCAGACATTAACCTTGGCCTAGATCTGTGCAGACGATCCATTACCCTTTAACACAACTGCTGATAATTGGTTTCATTTCATTTTCATTTATCTGCTCTCAATTGGGAGGGGGGGTTTGATAGTCTATTAGAGATTAGAGTTGTTTGATAGTCTAGTTTATGCTTCTCAATGTCGTGAACCCTTGTAATGTAAACATGTACACAGTTTAAAGTAGCTCATTTTTCACTTTGTCTAGTCAACATAACTGTCAAAAATCGTGTTTAACGTTTAGTTAACTTTTAATGTAAACGCATTCAAATTAACGGGGCTCAGTTTAAAAAAATCCGGTTTTGGATGATCGTATTAGCGGGACTTAACGATGTTTTAAGTAATCTTGTCACACACAAAATTATAAACTTTAATAAAATAAAAAAGAAACTCACCTTAATTCTGCGTCGTAACTTTTCTGAGAGACCTGCTATGGCAAAATCAGCTAATATTGCGCCATACTTGGGCAGTTGCACTATATGAATTTCCTTTATCCGAAACGTTACTATCTCGTTCATGGCATTGATGATTACCTTCAGTTTGGGAAACGTCCAAATTCCAAAATGGGCCATCGTCGTTTCTTGAAAATCCATTATCAAAACTAGCCCGTTCACTTGATAAAGCTCCGTATCTAGGTACGTTTCTAGGGCCAAGCTAATCAACCGAGACTGCTCCTCCGGATAAGTGGTTTTGGTATCAAACTGCCCTATCCTCATGGTAATGACCAGCCGTCCCTCGTTGTCTGATCCTAGCGGGACAAATATACACTTTGAAATTAGCGGTTCCAGCAGAAGCGGATCAATTTCCACGAAAAAGTCGTACTCGAGTTGGCCAGCTTGTAGATATTTCTCGAGCATCATCTGGGCTGCCACCACGTTGAATTTCCGAGCGCGCAGATATCTCAACAAGAACACGGCATCCGTTCGACAGCGAAGAATCTGCGGATGTTTTGCGATGAATTCACGCATCTGGACCAAAGCTGGCTCCCGGGTATAATCATCTTCGTGCAGTTCGTTGCGCGCCTTCTCCTGATACTTAGGTTCCAGTGTCGAAACGTACTGGTCGTAGATGGCAGGTTGCTTTTCCACACCCGGAACGGAAGACATTCTGAACCGTTTGATCAGAAGTTTTACGCCATACTAACGCCACTTTGCCGTGGAATAATTTATCAGCTGCATTAGATAACCAGGAACGAAATGCTAAATAATCACGGCCAGTTCAACAGCTCCAAGGTTTCCCGGCCGCTGTTAAACGTCTTTCTAGATGATTCTGAGGTAGTAGCACTTGTTTCGCATTTTTTTGACGCAAGTGAAGAGTGATTATAGGTAAACAATTGCCGGTAGGAGATAGTGCAGCACGCAATTGCATTTTCTCATCTCATTTGCATCAGCTTGTGACATGGTCGTAGCCAGAGTCAAATGTATGGGGAAGATCATATTTGGTCAAAGAAGAAACTTCGTATGCTAAAACTTACTGGATTTTGACTACAATTCATGAAACGGTGTAAATCAACTATTACAAAAATGAAAAGTACCTTCAAATAAATAAAATATAATGATGCAAATTTCAAACTTATTGAATACGATTACGAATTATATGATAAATATTGTTCCATTCTTTTCAAATAAATGTATTTTTAAACTACAAAAAATACATGAAAATACTGTTTCATAAAAAAATCTCTATACTATCGGAGCCATTTAGAATAAGGAGTAACTCTATATAATAGAGTAAAGGTCAAACTTTTTCAGGTTCTCTTTCCTTGACTGAAGTTCGAAAACAGCCACTGAGGAAACCTGCAAGTCGTAAGCGAAATACGTATCTGTCAAGAATAAAATATACATAGTAGAATTAAATTGGATAAGTTTTCTTTTTATTTAATTTCCAGGTCTCTTTCCTTATTATTCTCGCTCAGGGCCCAAAGCAAAACGTATATCTCTCGCACCCTGTGCAACGCTACTGCATCAGATACCAACTTTTCTCAATAGGGCCATGGAATGCCACAATTTACGCATCCTCGAAAGTTTTTTAACCTTGTAAGGTTATACGTTGATGCATTCTTATAAGTCGAAAAAACTTAGACTAATACTTGATCTAGAGTATTGATCTTGATTCTAAAGTAGGAAGGCAAATAATTTCCAGAAAAGTTCAATTAGTGTAGTACACAGAAAGTTGCGTTCAGTTCTGGATTGTGCAAATCCAAACCAAATTGACTATCTCATATTTGTTTACAAATAAACAAATTATTCGAAGTATTCGGACAAACACAAGCAGTCATAAATTGTTTGAAAGAAGCTGTCAATGTAGCCTGTCATTTTGTTGATGCCACAGTAAAAGCTGAAACATTTATAAAATTCCGAACATACGAAAAATGCTCCCATTTATTGGCTTTGCAATTTTTTTGTAAGTTTTGTGAAATACGTTAGGGATATAAAGAGTGATTAGTGAGTAGGTATTTGGCATTTTTTATAATGCTTTTATAATCGACAGAGGAGACGGTAGAAGAAAGTAATGAAACAAAACTGTTCATAATATCCAAATAGAAAGGGACAAGACGAGAAGGAGAAAGACCTCTTTATTAAGACAAAAGCACGAGGTTGGCCTAGTTATTTGTTGATACCCTGACAACACATTCTTTTTTCTTATTAAAAATCTTCTTTATTTTTGTTAATTTGTTTACGTCATGGCGCCAGCAAGTGCATCGCGAATTGATCCTGCACGCTCGTAATGAAATTTATCCACTGGCTGAATTGGGCTAGCTGATGAATTGTCGCAGGGATCCATGATGTGTGATGCTCTGGAACGAATTGAAGAACGTCTGATCTTTTTTGGACAGAAAATGTAGCTGATCTTAAAACTCTTTCGTAAGTGATATCTCTATGTTGATATGTTGATATGTTGCCGCAGGTTCCTTGATGATAACGATGGTACCGATGTCAATATTGACAGGAGGGCTGCACTCCTTTGTGGCACGGGATTGCAGTTCTTCAATGTATTCCGGATGCCAACGGGACCAGATTTATTGCATACATTTCTGCGTCAATTCCCAGTGGTTTAGACGATTATCATCGATCTCCTTTAAATTGATTACAGGAACTGCTAGTAGATTACTTCCCACAATGAAGTACCCAGATGTCAGTACGACCAGATCATTGGGGTGCTGTGGTATCGGAGTGAGGAGTCGAGAGTTGAGGCACATCTCGACTTGTGCCAACAAGATCAGCAGATCCTTATATGCCAGATTGATTTTGTGCTACCTTGAGAAAATGATTTTTTGCCGATGTGACTGCTGCTTTCCAGAGCCCTCCGAAATGTGGAGCTCTACCTGGTATGAACTTCCAGGTGATTTCGTTGTTTGATTCGATCGGTTTGAGTCGATTGGCGGTTTCGACTTTCACTATGGGGTAGATTCTATTTAGAGCGTGTGAGACCCCTCCGAATGAACTACACATACTTTGGTAGGATCGTAGACGTTAAGTAGAAGGGTCGACACTGCACACGGAAAATGGATGCGTCGGTGATACTCGCGATACCGGCAGATCGGCTGTGCTCTGCTGGACTAGAGTAAACTTGAATCTGAAACAAGTATGGCATTGGTGGTAGACGGACTTTACAAGATATCAGCCGCCGACGATCCACAACTTCTGGCTGAGAGTAACTATCAGGAGTTGTGTTAATTGGTAGCTAGCAGAGCAGACAGTGGACATTTGGCGTACAGAGCGATCGGACGGAGCACCAACTGCTTGACTTGCAAACCCTGGCTGCTCCTATCTGCCATCTGGTGGTCAGTACAGGAGTTCGTTCTACTTAACGAAACATGTCATATTTTTGTCGCATGCTTCTTGATCGTAGTAACGGGCCCCTGAAACTGCCACCCCTATCCTAAATCAAAAGTTTACTTCAATATAGTTTTATTCAATTTAAATTTTATTTATATAATTCTGTTTTTCATTTCAGGCGTGAGAATTTACATTTACTCCCAGTATTTTAGTGGTTTTATTTCGCAAAACTATCCACAAAATATCGCAGATCAAACTGTAACTTCTTACAATTGTTGACTTCAAAACTGGAACTGGGACGAGAACAGTTTCCACTCAGCTTGCAGTTTCTCTGGTAGAGGGGAGCCTCATTCACATGCGACACCATCGCGCTTGCTGGCCTAACAAGCCAGTCGTCGTATGTTCGAAGCTCGACTGGGCGGTGCCGCTCCAGAGTTAATAGAATCTTTGCACTAGTCTCGTAATGTTCCTGTACTATAATAATCGGCTGCGAAGTTTGTCGATAAAGAAGGGTCATGTTCTGAAGAACGTTTATACCCATGGCTCTGCTTTTTTACCAGCGCGCTTCAGCATCCACATAAAGAACTTTGCCTTGGTTGTCGATGGACCTAACAGTCCAAGAGGGTAAAATATTTGGGTGATGTATGACATTACCTTCCGCTTGGTGAGAATAGCAGAAGCGGAAGAGGTAGTTCAACCTTGAACCGAAGTTTATCAACCATTGGACCCCACAGGAGGCCAAGTGTGGATATTGTCTGCTCATCTTGCACGTTGTAAAGCAGCTGAATTGCCAGCTCTTCTGAAAAGACATTTTTCAGGACTTCCGGCGCGTTAGACGCCCACTATTTTTGCGTAAAACTAGCGAAATTGAGCATGGCAATAATTTCTTAGAGTGATAGCAGATTTCACGAAGTCTTGCAAGACTCATTGTAAACCCTGACCTTTGTAGTCGTCCTAGTTTCATTGAATACGGCGTAATGGTGATTGTAGCAGTGCTGGATGCGGTCATCTGCAGGCTCTTCAATCTTTTTCATGTGTCCAAGCCACAGATAAAGCTTGCTTCATTTAGAATTAGAACAAACTTTTGCTCATATGTTGGCGCTGTTGGTGGACGGATTTGTAAGTTCTTGGTCTTCCACGTGTCGAAATTTTTTTAGCTTCACCTATGTATTTTTGATATTTTGCAAAACGACTGTATTTTGTAAACATGGAAGTCGAAAGAAGGGAAAAAATTGTGCACAGTTATTTGGAAAATCCATTGTGGTCTGCGCCTAGGCTAGCTGAACAGTTGAAAATTGCCTAGAAATACCGTATGGCGCGTTATCAAACGGTATAAGCAAACATTAACGATGATTCGGAAGCCTCAAGCTAATCATCGGAGTGGAACTGTCGACCAGAAACTACGTGGTAAGATTTTGAAAACCATCAAGAGGAATCCCAATCTATCGGACCGTGATTTGGCCAGAAAATTCGGTGCTGCCCATAGTACCATGAGGAGAATTCGACTCCGGGAAGAAATTAAAGGGCCAAACAGCGTCAATTCAACAGTAAACCCATGAGAAAACTGTCAGAATAATGCTGACGGACGCGTTGACGCAGCATTCTCTTTGGCCCTTAAGTCATATCGAGCTGGCAAACAGCCAAACCGAACCGTAAAACAGAATAGTGTGGTCAAAATCCGAAAATTTTACTCTACAACGGCTCGGAGGATGTTCCAAGCAAATTTAAATTTGTTTTTGCCGACAAATTTGCACGAAAATTTATGATTTGGCAGGGCATTTTCAGCTGTGACAGAAAAACGAAAGTTTTCGTTACACATTAGACGATGACCTCGGAACTGTTAACTGTACCAAAAGAAGTGTCTCCAAAAACGAATTTTTCCGATCATTTGATCCCACCACCATCCCGTAATGTTTTGCCTAGATTTGGCAAGCTGTCGTTACAGCATAGTCGTTCAAGAATGGTATGCAGAGAAAGGGGTCCAGTTTGTTCCGAAAGACCTTAACCAGCCCAATTGCCCCCGTTCCGCCCTATTGAGAAATACTGGGCAATCATGAAGAGGAGACGCAAGGCAAAGGGAAAAGTTGTCGAAGACATCAATCAGATGAAGACCTGGTGGAATAAGATAGCCAAACCGATGGACGAAGAAAGTGTTGAGCCATATTACAGGAGAAGTTCAAGAATTCCTTCGAAAGCGTGACGAATAATTTCATCCGTATTTTTTCTTAAAAGTATGATGAAAAGGCTACATTTGTGTAAGAAAAAATGTTGAATTCAATAATAAATAAATGAAATACGCGAAATAGCTTTTGTTCCAATACTATCTGAAGCAAGCTTTACTTCTCCATAAACTGATGATACGGTTGCAGAATCTCGTTCGAGTCGACGTTCTAGACTCAGGAAACTTCGGTCTGCGATTGATCGGAGAACGAGAAGAATACAGACCAATTAATACGTCGTACGAGGCGAAAGCCTCTTGTACAGATGTTGCAATACTCAGCGATTAGCACGTCAGGAAGCTCGTTCAACGAACCGCAGAACAGCAGGAAGAGATGAAAAGGGATACAATTGGACTATGAAATCGAGGTACGATGCTGGTCTACCAAGCTAATGGGTTCGAATCTCGGCTAGGCGGTGCTGCTAGATAGAGTCAGTAGGATTGTTGCACTAGTTCCGTAACTGTCCTGTACTCTACGCCAGCTATGAAGCCTGTTAATAAAGAAGGGTCAGGTCTTAGAAAAAAATTTTTGAGCCCAAGGCTTTTTTGGACTAAGAAATAACTGTGGTGTCATTAAAATAACTGTGAGAGAATCGGTAGGTACGATTCGTGAAAGTCAGTAAGTTACCGGTTTGAAGCAGAATATCCGAGAGTAAAAGATAGGAAGAACTAAGACAAGATTTGCTCACTGCGATTATGCGTAAGAGCAAAGAAATATATATAAGGAGGCTAGAGCTGTAGATAAATGGCTTCATCGAAGAAGCCCAAGTACGAAGAGCTACCAACACACGACGACGTCGAAAAAGGTACTAATTAGTTAGGCTACTAGGAGGGACGGAATCCCGATCGAGGTTCTGAGAGTGGAGTACGAGCAGCTATACGCAGTGATCCACCAGATCATTCGGTAATGCTAGTAATGCAACCGACGGAATGAACGGTAGAATAAAATAATAAAACAGAGGTGTTGATAGTATGTCAGGAAAGACAAGGCATGAAGAGGAAAGGGCGAAAAATTAGGTAAGGAAGGATCATTGAAGCAACGCTAATTAAGTTTGTATAGCGTTCCTCTTTTTCAAACCTGGGAGATCCGCTGCTCGAACCAATCTAAAATGGGAGCCAATTACTATATAATCGGATTCGAATAACTGTTCACCCCGGCCTGTGAATCACAGCGAACTGGATTCCTCACTGGACTGGCCTGGGCATAACATGAGATTGGTCTACTAAAATGGTGTTGGTGATGCAGTGGAGCTGAGTGGAAAACAATTCACAATAATCGAGGGATCCATATACTTTGGTACACTCGTAACAGGTGATAAAGATGTGAGTTATGAATCCCAAGAATCCCTTTACGGGCATGAAGCGTGGATGCTGAAGAAAGTAGATGGAACGAGTGGTTGGAGTTTTTGAGGCTTAAATTCTACAATCAATACTCGGTGGAAGAACAGAAACAACGTGTGAGGTAAGATGTACATTTTGTACAAATCCAATTTCCCAATGCTTGTTTAAAAGTGAAAAACTCCTAAACTAAAATAAACCAATATTTTATTCCAGATTTCGGTTCTGTGAACTTTTGCGCCTTAACCTATTGAAACATACTGTTTGTGTCGTTTACAGATGTTCAGAGGCGACTTTTCTTGTTTTAGAATTTTGAAAACAAAACATAGAGTGATTACAAAACAACTATGGTTTTATGAAAACGTTGTTTATTCATAAGAAGCTTACACCACAAACCAGTGATATACTTTATTATATTATTATTATTTTTTAATTCACTTCCCCTGGGTGGACCGGATCGGTCGGTCGGATAAATTTATTTTATTGCTGTTTTATCCAAATATTGTTCGCATTTCTTAAAATATCTTTGTGTCTTTAAAATCACCTCTAGCTTAGAAACCCATTTAATTTGCAGCTTTGATTACCTGACTAGTCTGCTACTTGGCTGGTAAACCGATTCAATTAGATAACCTCGCTCTGAAGCAATTAATTGCACTGCTCGCCGGTTCACAACGAAATACCTCCTATCGGATATAAACAATCGACTGCAGCCGCGTGCAAGAAACGGTAAATTTACGTAACCAAGATGTAGTGATGTTCACCCACCGGTTTTAGTTTACGCGGCTGAAAACTAACAGCTGTGAATTAAGTGCCCCAGAAATAGATTACGCAATCGATAAAATATAATTCCCAAGTGCCAACGATTTATTGTTCATTCCTCTTAAAATATTTTTCTACCATCTATCCTACATGGTCATGACAATGTATTTAGTATGAAGTCCAATCAGTAATATAATTACTCGTGATCAAGTATATCGAATGACGTTAAACCACATAGGACTGAACCTTGTTTTAATTTCTCTCACCACTCCATCTATTTTGCGTTGCATCGGACTACAGTGGCCTACTGACAATGAATTTTACATTTGTGATTCAACCAGTTTTCTACAAGGGCGCCACTGAAAGAGCAATATTTATAAACAAATCGTTGAGAAGCCTTGGAATAGAATAAATTAAAAAGCGCTGGTCTTCACGGATGAAACGGGGAGAGAAACGAAGCAAAAAATAATTTGCATTTTTGTTAATAAATGCAAGTCATTCTTTACTTCTAATCTACACCCAACTGTCTGAAGCTGCCGGCCACTCCGGAATCGATGCTGATGTCGGAACTTTGCTGCCAAAGAGATTTGTAGCGCGTGGCATCAATTTCCAACTGATCCAACTGCAACAGCTGATTGCGCATGCCGCGGGCACGATTGATGAATTTTTGTTTCAGCTCCTGAGGATCTTGGGTTCCACCTTCGTAGTCGGTGGGTAGTAGGGATTCTTGTAGATGTTTTTTCGCCTCAGCCAAGGTTTTGTGGCACTGGAAGTTGAAATTAGAGATATTTATGTACTGCACAGCATGCATGAGATAAGGTTCGTCACTTGTGAGACTGTGCAACTTTAGTGTAGCTACATAATTTACGGGTTCAAACTATAATTACTGTATTAAACTTAGGTAATCAATTTGGATTAGATCTCATCTAAACATATTTAACAGCAGTTGAATAGAAAAAGAACAAGCTAAACTAACACGAAACATTTACAATTACAATTTTCAAACTTACGAATACTCGTTCTCGCAGCTTTTGACTCAGGCAGGACATTGCTAACTCAGCTATGGTAACGGCAAACTTGGGCAACCTTATCGCATGCACCTCGCGCAACCTTATCGGCAACGAATGGTTGACACAACTGATAAAATTCTTAACGTCCATCAAAGACCAAACCGCCAACTGACGCATTGTCATATCCATGTAATCCAAAATGACCACGAATCCTCCGATCTGAGTTTGTTCATCGTCAAATAACGTTTCCAATAGGAGCTGGACGTGCCGCGACTGATGTTCGGAAGTAAACTTGTCTGCATTAAAACACTTTGTTTTCATCAAAATTACAGTACGACCCTTGGAATCCTGACCCAAAATTTGGAACTGATTATCTTCAAGCAGCTGCTGCATGTCCGCATCCATAGGGTCCAATTTCTGAAACCAATGCGGGAAAGCTTGTCTCATTGCTAGATAACGTTCCAGGGTTTCTTGCGTTTTCGGAATAGAAAACTTCCTCATTCGGAGGAAGCGCAATAGAAATAACGAATCCGTGCGACATTTGCTAATATACGGATGCTTCGCAATCCATTCGCGCATTTGCGCCAACGACTGCTGACGAATTTCCTCCGTTTCGTTGAGGTCCTTTTCGGCAATTTGCCGATAGAGGTCACCAACGGTAAACTCGTATGTATCGTACTGATTGGGACATTTTTCCACACTAAGCTCCATCGATTAATACGTTACAAGCCCTCACGTTAAAACCAACCCGCTAATTATCAAATGTAACCAGCAACTGACAAAACCACGCTGAAACGAAGTGCAATTATAACATTGTCGGATAAAGTATTTTCCCGCACGAGCTTTGAATAATTTATATAATGTCTAAATCTAATTTTTTATCGCACCAGTTATCCACCAAGTTGCATAAAGCGAGTAAACACAAGACGGCAGATATGATGACTATATCAAATAGTATCTAATCTCAGCGGATGCATTGTATATCGAATTTGTTCTATCAGCACAGTTTACTGGGTAGTGAAACTCAATTTCGTTGAAGAATTGCCTATATTAGGACACTAAGCCCTATATACAGTCAGTTTAGTACACTCACTCCCGCTGCAACCAGACGGCTGGCAAGAAGATCGGTCTGGTCCGCAGGATAACAACATATAATCTAATTTTATAGACTAGAATAATTATATATATACACTGAACAATCATGCACAAATACTAGATGAATGTGGACAATTTGACGAAAGCGCGACGGATTAGGTACGCGGACTGATCGCGGCCGTTGCTTAGTGGGTTTATATAGCTAAACCAAACTCCTTACTAATAAAGACTAATAGGTAATAAAATGCATGATAAAGGTTTGTAACAAATTATTATAAAACAATAAAGACTTATTGTTGTTCAGCGCCACTGGTAACTCACGGCACGTACAGTGAAACCTCCATTAGTACTACTAGTACTCTCAAATATCTTGCCCTTCTTAAATATGCTTGGCATCAATGAACTTTAGGACCGCTACTGCCGTAGCAGTGCCTTAGAGATGTTGAGTGCAGAAACATGGCGTCGACTCGATCAACTGTTACGCAGCCAACATTAATAAGGCAAATCGAAGAACAACTCCGTTCATCCTGTAGATGCTTGATTGCTTCGATTGTGATGAACAAAGGTGATTACTTAACGATGAATGCTGGATTCCGACTAGCCACTTCAAAGTGGTGACACAGTTCTCCCTGCACGGCGTTCCGCTTTCGCTTTTGTGTAGATACAGTGGTAACCCGATTTTGTCACTCCCCGATTTTGTCACTCCCTGATTTTGTCACCCCCGATTTTGTCACGTTTTTGACCCGATTTTGTCACCCCCGATTTTGTCACGTTTTTGACCCGATTTTGTCACGCTTTTGGTTTATCAAAAGCTTAGTTTGAAAATCATTTTCAAACATATCAAATGTGTTAAAACACTGTGAAAACAACTGTGTTGATTTTCGTGGAGTTTCCACAAAAGTTGTTTCTTATCTCCATAACTGTAATAGCTAGAAGGTCACTTTCTTTGGCAAAGTTCTTTATAATAATCTTCTCAAAAATTTTGTAGAACATTGTTTTGCTCTCTCTCTTACTACTTGAAAAATAAATTTTCTATCTTACTTTTAGGGGGGTTAATCAAAGAATCGTTCATACCATAAGAAAGAGCTTTTTACGCTATGAAATTTCTTTGAACATAGTCAACCAGTATAATCAACCATTTCGGCCCAATTAAAAAACGCGTGTTTTCATACCTGTGGGACCTCACACCACAGGTGATAAATGTCCACAGAGAGGTAGAAAGAAGTGCGAAAGGTCCTAAAATTGATCAGAATGAAATATATGTAGTTCGGTCTAAGTTATCTGCAAAAAAATAAAAATTGAAAATATACCCGATTTTGTCACTGTCCCGTTTTTGTCACCCCTAAATTCATCATGGGGGTGACAAAATCGGGTCATTACTGTATCTACCCTGTTGGACTAAGCCCCTAGTTGAACATTGCAGTATCTGGTACGTGAGGTCTTTTGACACTTTTATCCGACATATCCGACGCAGTTAACCTAACCACTTCACCGTTATCGTTAATCCTTTACTTCCACCCTACCCTCTGGCATGCTCTGCGACATCGTTTTTAGAATTAATCTCTTGAGTGTTTAGCTGTTAGCAAGGTTGCCAACAGGTTTTCCCGAAAATCTGGCGGACTCGAATAAAAATGTTTGGTAAAAATCTGGTGGTCAATTAGTCCGATGGGGAGGCGTTTTCCTGAAAAAATCTTGCTCGTTTTGCTCACCGTAGATGCAAAATTTCGTCCAAAATTAGAAGTGATGACCTTTTTGCAAGACGGTGGATCGGAAATCTGACAAAAATCTGGCACATTGCCAAATATCTGGAAGATTTTGAGCTTTTTCTGTTTGTCTGGCGCGCAATCAAAAATCTAGCAAAATCCAGATTTATCTGGCATACTGGCAACCGTGGCTATTAGTACCGCAGCTGCGTCTAATGCTGCCTCCAAAACTTGAGACCCTCGACGTTACCTTTCAGTTAGAAGTGTAAGAATGCAAGTATGTATATGCAAGTCGGCTTCCACATGGCCGATTTATCTTTATCTTGCCAAGCCACCATTTTGTCTCATTTCAGCTGCGTAGTCCTCTAGAACCATTTTCATTGGACATGCTTGACACCGAATCACGCGGCAGGGACGATGGGTGTTTCTCCTAGCATGTACCGCAATCTATGGATTGTTTGCCTTCTCCACGATTCGTTATCCATATTCATCGATCGCCGTAAATGGTGCGCAACACATTTGCTTTTGTAGCATAATTTCTGTGACCGGCAGTTTGATCGATTGCAATAACATAGAGGTATTGTTCTGTATTCCGCACTACGTTATATTGCAGTATCGCTATTGAACTGCTTATTAGTGGTGCTTAAAAATCGTTTTTCACGCTTTTTTCCTTTATGTTTTTTTACTCTCTTGGTTTAGAACGTGCGGAAACTAGTTGAAACTAGCGCATGAACAATACAGTGTAACACATATATATTCGAACAAAAATCATTTTGTTTGCAGCGGACCATGTGTGTGTGGCATCATGAGTTAAGTCTTTCTTGACGTAGTTTCATTTTCGTATTGTGTCTTGTTCGGTGTGCACGTATGTACCAGAGTATGAGTTACGGTCGTTGATAATAAATAAATTGTTGGACGGTGCTATATGCGGCACTATTTTTCGTGACCTCAAACATCATGGCATAAAAAGAGGATTTGTATACTATACACTTTAAAGATTTGTCGAGACGGAATCTGTTGAAAACCGTAAAAAAAATCGGAAGAAAACGAAATTTTAGAACTGCAGAGGTAAAAAAGTTTGTTCGAGAACGAATTAGTCGCATTTGCGACAGGTCCGCACGGAAAATGGCAGTTCAGCTGAATATCAAAAGGAAAACTCTTCGTCAAATTTGGAAAATAAATCTGCCTATGAAACCAATCAAAAAACGTAAAATCCATGGATTAACGGAAACAACAAAACAAAAACGGCAGGAAAGATGCAAACTGCTGCTCTGTCGGCATGGTGTTTCAGAAGTGATCTATTCTGATGAGAAGCTGTTTGTTGTTCAAACACCGCATCATGCTCAAAATGGTCGGTTTCGACCATGAACGTTCAAAAGCACAAACGGAATGTACCACGATACCAAAATTCATCAACGGTCATGGTATGGGGAGGCATTTCAAAGAAATTGAAACTTCCTCTAGTATTTATTGATGAGGGTGTGAAAGTTAATGCAAAATACTATCTGGAAATGGTCTTAGAACAATAAAATTTGATAACTTACGTTCGGGGAATGTATGGTGAAGAAGATTACGGCTTTCAACAGGATGAAACTTCAGCCCACATTGCAAATCTTGTGAAGATGTGGTGCAAAGCCACTCCGACGGATTTCATATCGAAAAAGGAAAGGCCTCCAAGTTCTCCTGATTTGAACTCACTGGATTTTTGTATATGGTGGAACATGCCACAGAAGCTCAAGGATTACAAATATCATAATTTGAATGAATTTAAGTTAGTTATCAACAAGATATGGGATGATATTCCGATGGAAGTAGTGCGTGCCGCATGTAACGACTTTAAAAAGCGTTTGAAGCCTGTTATCCAGGCAAAAGGCGATTCAATAGAGTAATGATTGTTTCTTGCGTTCTGTATCTATGGGTACACAACTTCTAAAAGTAAAATTCGAAATTCAGCCTTTATTTACAAAAATATACGACTGTAGTCTGCCACCTTTCGCCAGGTATACGATGGGAAGTAGTGCCTGCAACTCGTGTGACTCATATGCCCTCGCCACTCTCCAATATCCGTTTGTACTTTGCCAGAAAAATAGTCCACAACACCTTTCGTTCACATACGACAAGTGCACGTAATTCTTCCGTAAGCAAATGTACTGTCTCAAGTCCGTAGAGGACTGCCGGTCTGTTTGACGTTTTGTACATTATCATCTTTGTGCGGCGGCATATGCTCCTTGATCGAAGCGTCTTTCGGAGGAAAAATTGGCTCTACGTCCAGCTTTAATGCGTCGTTGTATCTCCTTACTCCTATTATTATCGGCAGTAACCAGAGATCTCAAATATACGAACTCATCAACCTCCTCCAGTTCATCGGCGTCAATAGTCACTATCCGTGGGAGGCAAACGTTGCTTTCTCTGGAACCTCTTCCTACCATATATTTGACGCATTGGTTTCTAATTCAATCTTCCTAGCCTCTGGTTTTAGTCTGGCATAGATTGCCTCCGCCGTCCCAAGATTTCTAGTAATGATGTCGTCTGCGAAGGCTAGGAGTTGACTACTGTTGCTAAAGATCGTTCCTTTCGTTTCGATGCCCGCTCGCCGAGTCACACCTTCAATAGCGAAATTGAATGTCATACAGGACAGCCCATACAGGCAGGCTCTTGCCACAATCCTTTGCGCGATTCGAAAGGACTCGAGGGTGCCCCCGAAACACACAGTAGCACATCATTCGAGCCAAGGTCAGCCGCGACAGTTTGTCCAGAAAACCCTACTCGTGCATTATCTGTCCTAACTGTTCGCATCTGTATCGTATGCTGCACAGAAATCCACGAAAATATGACGCGTGGGCATGTTGTACTCCCGACATTTCTGGAGAATTTGGCGGAGAGTAAAGTACGATGCTAGTCTAGTCGTAGGTTCGAATCTCGGCGGAGAAAGTCTGTTAGAGTCAATAGCTTCGTTGCTCTGACCTCCCAATTGTCCTGTACTGTAAGAGCTGGCTGCGAAGTTTGACGTATAAATACAGAAGATTAAGTTTCGATAACAGAATGCAGCACCTAGGCTTTACTTTGCTTAATAGCACGGGCCCCATAGAACCCGCCTGATACTGCCCTATTAATTTCTTACTATTAGGGATAGACGACGCAACAAAATTTGAGAGAGCACTTTGTAGGCGGCATTGACCAGGGTAATTCCGCGATAATTACAGCAATTTTTGTAGTTCGGATAGACCACATCTTCCATCTAGTTCTCCGATAGTTTCCAATCCTCCTAAATCCTTGAAATTATCCAGTGAAGTGCCGTTGCTAGCAGTTCTGGGTCATTTTTGTAGAATTGTGTCGGAAGTCGGTCTTTTTGGCGGCTCTATTATTCTTCAGCTGACCGATTTCTCGCCGGATCTCTGCCGGCACGCTGTTATCGTTTGTAGGCACTCCTAGGTTAACTTCCGTTGTGTCTTCTTCTGTTATATCGCCGTTGAGATGTTTATCGAAGATCTGCTTCCACCTATCGTCCACTTTGCGCCCGTTTGTGATTAGATCCTCTCCCTCATCCCTACGTTTGTTAGGTTTAGGTGTGTAGCCCTTACGAGAATGGTTCACCTTCTCATAAAACTTGCGCGTGTCATTAACCTGGAATAGTTCTTCCAGTTCCACGCGATCTGTGTCCTACTTCTGGATGGTGGTCTTTCTCATTCCGCGCTCATCGATACGTTGATTGCAGCTGCGCATCGAACTCTTCCTTCTCGTTGTCGGGTTTACCTTCGTGTGAACAATGTACGATTATGATAGTGTAGTTGAAGAAAAAGCCTTTTATCTTCAACATGCACATCCGTTCGTTGATCGCTTTCCAGTCCATTATGCGATCCTGCATTTTTCCCAACACTACGAAGCCCGTTCCCAGCTCGTTGGTCGCTCCACCGCTCTGGAAACATTGGGCTTTGCCGCCATAGATCCTCCATACCTTCTCGGTTTTGTGACAGATCTCCTGCAGTGCCACGATGCCGAACTTTCGATGTTCTAACTGAGCGAGCAGCCACCCTGCCGCCATCTACGAAATTTAGCGATCTGTAGTTTCTGTAGGAACCAAGTTTCCATTCTATGTCCTTATTTCGTTGCCTTTGTCCATGCCGAATGCCGGAAAAATGTTTCTTATCAACACCTTCAGCTGCTCTTTCTGAACGATTGCTTGCTGCTCAAACATGGCGGCCGGTCTCAACTGACGCTTTCGCATAAAAATGTCCATTTTGGTCAGGTACTTGTACACTGTTAGGCCGGTTGCTCTGACTTCCCAGTCCAAGGCGCTGAACGATTAGGACACCTTGCCCTCGGTCGCGCAGCACCATCGAGCGGCCGGATTCGACCTTCGACGCTCTCACCTTTTCGAAAGGAAGGAGGAGTTATACATACCGGATGAGCTATATCAGGTGGACACAAAGTGCCGCACGATATCCAACTTCTTCTTCTTCGCTCCGGGGTGGAGCTGGCAGTATGTAACCAGTGACCGTATGGCAACCTCAAGAATGTCGAGATTAACGCGAGTAGCTCGTATTTAATTATAAAATAAGGCAAGAACATAGTTGTTACAGGTCAAAGGTATCTCTTTCAATAAATCCCACAAATGGCACGACGAGAAGCGACCGCAGTAGGTCTATCGACCGCCAGAGGACCCATGTCGGCCAACGGGGAAACAACGGTCGGCCGAAGAAAAGCGGTGCAAAGGACGGAAAATAGGGAGGAATTAATGGATGCGCTGTTGGAGAGTGCGAAAGGTTATCCACCATCCTGATCGTTCCAATAATCCGGCTAACCTGACAGCGAAAGGTCGCAAAGGTGAAAAACTGCAAACCAACATAAAAGAAAGCAGTAGAGCCACAAAGATTGGCTAAAGAAAGTTTAAAGTGAAACCGTAAAGCTGAAATGGTGAAAGAATGGAGAAGAGAATCGTGCCGGATATACTGATCGTTCAGGTGAAATTAAAAGCCGAAATTGAGCGGATTACAGCCTCCAACTGACGCCCACCCTTCATTTTCTATTTCCTCCCATTGTGCTCACAGGACCCCATTGTATACCTCATTTTACTCGCTATTGAAGATCATTCCGATCCGGTGACCCGGTCGTTACAATACTGGCAGTAGGTGTGAGTGCGTCGATAACGCTCAAACGCATCCTCCCAACTTCCAGAAGGGAAAAGTGGCGTCGGTGTCCGGAAGGTGCGAATCGGAAGTAGACGACTGCGGACGGAGGGGGGGGGGGGGGCGAAGTGAAAATAGAGAGCTAAGAGGTAAGAGATAGACAGAAAGAAAGTGGGAAAAACAAAGTGTCGACAAAAAGAGAATAAAAAGGGAGGTTGCTTGAGACCGATTTCAAGTGTTTTCTTGTCCGGTAGCCAAGAGTGTATGCCGACCGTGAGGCAGTGAAGAGGGAAGTTTCCGCATTACTGTGAGTGTCCTTTACCCGCTAGTTATAAGTAGCAACAAAGCGTTGAGCGCAGTTACTTGAGTGTTTCGTCATGAGTGCTGCAAAGTAAAGCCTAGGTGCTACATTCCGTTATCGAAACTTGAACTTCTGTTTTTATACGGCAGACTTCGCAGCCAGCTGTTCGAGTACAGGACAATTACAGGGCCAGTTGAACGATCCTATTGACTCTAACAGCCTCTCCAAGTCGAGATTCAAACATACGACGACTGGCTTATTAGGCCAGTATCATGCCTCGAGGCCAACTGGGATTGCTGCAAATAAACTAATAACGCTGATAATGATGGTTTTACCACCAGGTGGCCTAGTAATCGCATGAAAAATAGCTGAAATCAGTCTATATTTTGTAATGCATACGTTACCATAGATGCAGTTTTTTAGCATATTGCTGGAATTGCAGAGCTCGAAAACATGTTAAAGGTTTCACAGCGGTTACAAAACTTGTGATTGAGTAATGAGAAACAACAGCAGGTAAGAACCGTCCATTCGAAACTATATCAATGATAACACTAGATACTAGTGGATCTGTTTTTGGTTCCTCTACATCTCTGTGGAAGATTTGAATTTGAGAGTCTGTTGCAAGCGATTTAACATTAAACGTATCGCAAAGGGGTGACTTAACCCCTTGCTTTTTTGGCTCATTTTCACAGCGTTAGAACACTATTCCGCATAACTATTTTTATTGGAAAAACTATTTAAAACATAATGTAAAGCTTGTTGTTTTTATGAAAAAGAATATTAACACTAATCTATTTGTTAGCGAAAGAACAGTCGGAATGTATAGTGACGTGGGTGGCTTTACAAAAGTAAAAATTATTGGCACTATTTAGCATTAGTGAATGGCCTTTGAGTTTCATTATGCCTATTATCTACCTGCAATATTTTGCCTTCGGCGTCAACTATGGTTAACTGTTGATTCGCCTAATTTCATTTCCGAGACTCGTCACACTCAGTTTGTTTGACAAAATCTCAGTAAAACATATTGACGAATATCGAACAACACTTTTATTTTGCTTGGAAAATCAACAAAAACGTGGGTTGTCAATAAATTCAGCATTGTTTGTTGCCGAGCTCGAGAATCAGCTCTAAAAGTAGTACAGTTTACTGTTTCAGGAATGCACATCTATATGAATAGCTTATGCAGTATAACATGATACATATTAGTTCAATATTTTACATATACAGTAAAAGGAGTAAGAATATGGTTTGAGAAAAATAATACAATAGAAGTATGATTAATAATCTTTTGCTTTCCCATATCGGAACGCTGCAGTGTTAAATTAAATTGTGATTAAAGTTCATAAATCGGGAGATTGGAAGGCGATAATGTAATTTTCTTCCAGTACACTTGAGTAGCGATCCAATACATCTTGTTTAATTGCATTAACTCTATAATCAAAGCAGTACAGTGTATACGTACTACAAATAATTAGCATACAATTAGCTATCAAGCACGATGCGATCTGCAAAAATCTAATCCGATACCATTAATATATGAGAAGGTACCCAATCATTATTTTCAGAGGAGTACAATCACTTGACAACTCTAGGTTGTTAATATTAGATAAAAATGGTTGCGTAAAGTAGGGTACCTTCACCAGTAGTGGCCCATTTCCGTGTTGTGAACACAAGGATGCAACTAAAAAAATACAGTTAAACAAAACACATCATATAATATTTTTGAAGTCATTAGATAATTTTTATTCCACCTTTTGTAACAATTTGTTGATCCGCTATACGCAGGACAGAATAAGATTTTTGAATCAACACCGGAATTTATTTCTGATCTCTCTTCTTCTTATATTATAGAATTAAAAAAAAGGCAGTTAGGTACAGAGGAAATTTTTAACACATGTTTGTCAAATTTTTGAAGTCTCCGTGGTTGTCCGTCGGTTAACTCTCGTCATGAGAATATTTATATCGAATCCCTCGATCATGTCGAGGATTTTTTCAGGCTGGAAATTTTCTCGATTAGCACCGAGGCACGGTGTATCATATTGCCCATAGCATCCATACATTATGTGCTCTCAACTGTCATGTTTAGTCGTTCTGCTCCCGGCTTAAAATGCGCAATAATTGTTTTTTTTTTCAATTGCTAATGTTAGTATTATGACCGGCATAAAGCCGATAACAAAGCTGCGGTAATTCATATGTACCTTGCCCTAAAGGCAGACTAACCGATGTAACCGATAATACAATTAAATACAAAAACAAATTAACAGCATCCCACGGCAGGCTGACCCACACCTTCAGTTCTCGTTTGCATGTGAACAGCATCGTGTCGTTTCGCACCAAATGGCTACTTTTTCCGTAGAGAAAACTCCCGCCAGTTATGAGCCGTACATATTTTCACTTTCGGACAAATATCGAGCGTTGGCACGACAGGAACTCGGTGAAGATGACGACATCCGAGAGCAATCGTTGGCACACCTACGCCAGTGGATTGCCAAGCATCCCTACATCCGAAAGTGCCGGACGGACCCCACCTTTTTGTTGCGGTTCCTAAGATTCCGTAAGTTTTCTGTTCCGATGGCTCAGGCTGCGATTGAACGCTACCTAGCGATGCGACAGACCTTTCCGGATTGGTTCCAGAAAATGGATTCGGATGATCAGTTGATACAGGAAGCCATAGATGACGAGGTGTTTAGTATCATGGGCCGCGATGAGGTCGGCCGAACTGTCATTTGGATACGGTATGGACGGTTTAATGTGGAAAAACTAAACCCGGTTGCTATGTTTCGCTTTACAATGGTGTTTCTGGAAGCGTTGATGGACGACGAAGAGATACAGATCGGAGGCTTCAGGGCTTGGGTAGATTACACCGAAACTACAATGAAACACTTCGGGATGTGGGGTATATCGGACTTGAAACTACTAATGGATGCAATCAATAGGTCTCTGCCGATGAGAATACGAGAGGTGCAGGGAGCGAAACTACCAAAATTTGCCATCGCTATCGCTAATTTGGCACTGAGTTTCGCCACTCCGAAACTGAAGAACAGAGTAACGGTAATTCACATTTTGCATAAGGTATGAATCAGACAAATCTCTTAACAAGCATTATTTTCAGTGTAATCGGACAGTGGAGGAATCTAAGCAATACTTCGACAAATCATTGTGGCCTCAGCAATACGGAGGAACGCATAACTCAACCGATATAGCACGCAACTTGAGAAAGCTCTTCGCTGAGAAACGTGCCGTAATATTAGCTTTGGATGATATGGACATCGATATTGCACATTATTCGACACTTTGGAATCAGGCAAACGCTGCTCCGGGCAGCGATATCGATGGAGGAATTGCAGGCTGCTTCAGGAAGCTTAATGTGGATTGAACTATATACGTCAATGCTTGAGTAATTTGGTAAAAAAAAATTTAATTATTGGTATTTTTAATGAGGGTAATACATTATATACATGATGAAAAATTAAACTTTTTGGTCCACAATAATTCAGTCAATCTCCATGCCAAACTCAACATCTTCATCTCGGCCTTGATGCCAGAAGCTAGTGTATGGTGCAACATCGATTATCATTTCATCTAGTTGAACTAATTTGGATCGTTGCTCCTCCAGGCGTTTTCGCAGCCGCTCTGTGATATCCCGTGCATCCTGTGTACCCCCGTATTCCATTGGCAGTAGGGACTGGTCCAGTAATTTCAGTGCATCGTCCAGTGTTGCGTGGAACTATTAAATGTAGACAGTTTTTCTTAACAAATTAAATACTTATTTTTCTCTATTACTACTGGTCCAACTTACATGAATCCTTCGCTTCATTTCGGTGCTAGCCAGACTAACTACGAGATCACCAATCGCGGCCCCAATACGAGGCAGTCCAATTATGTGCACTTCCTGAACGCGTACTGGTAGCGCAAGCTTCAGATGCTCCATGAAATTCCTAATATCCGATAGTTTAAACAGCGTAAAGTGAGCCATTGCAGCATCTTCGCAATCCACAATAGCGACACCCCCTCCAAGTTGAACCTGTTCGTCGTCATAGAATGCCTCAAATGCCATATGGGTAAACCGACCCAAATGGTGGCTTGTGTACTTGGTTGGGTCAAAATTTCGTACCTTCACCAATGCTACCATTCGGCCCCGTTCGTCGAGTCCCAAAGGCAACGCACCTTCTGTTGCCACCAGCTGTTTCATGTATTTATCTTCCGGATCCAAATTTTCGTACCAGATTTTAAACACCTGTCGCATAGACAGGTACCGTTCTAACATTTCACAAGCATCCGGAAGGTTAAACTTTCGCGCTCGCAAAAATCTCAACAAAAACAAAGGATCCGTACGACACTTCTGAATGTGTTGATGTCGTGCAATCCAATCTCGCATCTGCTGAAGACATTGCTCTCGGCTTGCATCATTTTCTCCCAATTCTACCTTGGCCAGCTGACGTTCTTGATCTGTTAACGTACTTTTATACGTCTTATACTCCGCGGGACTTTTATCGACACTGAAAACTTCTCCACTTGCCATGCTTCAACAAGACTGTTAACTGCAGACTGAAGTGTGGTTGAACTGTTTGCTGCCGACGTGCAGCAAGTGGCACTCGTACAGCCGTGATTTCACATTCAGTAACGCGGAAGAGTTTGCAACGTCGTTGAATGGAATTGAACATGAACTAAAATATTAACAGCAAATGAGTGTGTTAAGGGCCGGTATTGCTTATAATAATTGTAGAAGGTACGTAAGCGACACCTTCCACTAGAAATTAAGTGCAACAGCTTTCACTTCGATTTAGAAAAAAAAAATCATGTTGAAGGGAACAACGTTAGTATATTGTATTGAAGTGCAATTACTAGTCGGTTTGTATAATTTAAATAACAACATGAAAAAAACCATTTCACTGATAGTTAGGCAAATTAAGTACATTACAAAATTTAATTTATTTTAAATAAAAGAAACCCTTGATTTTTTGCCGTTAGCAAACAGCCTCATCAACCAACTAATTATAAAAACGGTTGTCTGCGTTCGAGTTTTAAGCCGCTTTTCCGGTCATCACCGTAACCAGAAGCGGCGTATGTGTTGTAACACGTTACCGCTGCACATTGCTTCTGCGCATAGCTCTCACCTTTTTATTCATTTTACGCACATCAACTATGACCGTGAAAAACGCGAGGTTGTGGATTTATCTCAAGCGAGCAAAAAGTGTCTTCTCTTTGCAGGTACCGTAGAAAACCGAAGTCCGTACACCTGTGCACTAGGCATTAATTAATGGTATGACGATTTTTCAAAATCGTACAGGTTTGAGCCAAAGGGTCTCAGAATTTCACGAAATTTTGCACACAAGCATAGTTAATGAACTTATTAATAAAAAAAAATTGGATAAAAAAGGCTTTTCTAGAAAACTTTAAGCAAAATTTTCTCGGACAAAGCTAACTTCAAAAGGTCCTTAAGATCCTTAAGAAGGATAATCCTTACTCTATAAGAATGAGTGAAATAAATTAAATTAAAATTACTTCAAAAGGTCTTAATTCTTGAACTAAGCGTCGTAGAACAAAAAAAAATATGGAAATTGCATGAAAATCTTTTTAGCAATCTGAAAAAATATCAGTAAAAAAATATCGACCAAACCTCGTGATTTTAGTCATGACCTTGAAATGCGGTCAGGCATGTACACTAAAGTCGCTTTTTACGAGGTTTTTTACGCGAATTTTTTTACGCGAGTTTCGGAATTTACGCGTTTTTTTACGCGATTTTCGGAATTTACACGATTTTTTTACCAGAAATTAGGAATTTTCGCGGCTTTTTTACCCAAATTTCGGAATTTACGCGATTTTGATTTGCGCGGGACGTATCCTTCGCGTAAAAAGCGACTTGAGTATATTAATATTTTTTGAAACGATGATTCTACAATTGATGAAGGGACGGTAAGGCAAAGTAATGAAGAAGGATTTTTTGGGGATGGAGGGAAAAGAGCGGGAAAGGAAGTGGGAGGGGTAATAGGTAGCTACGCTTAACAAGTTGTCGTTGTGACTCCTACCTTTTGTCCAATGCTGCAAGGTGCGTGGGTCGAACCAAGCTATAATCTGAGATTATAACCTGATTCGAACCCACAACACCCGCCAGGGCATGTGGCTCGCTGGTACCCGTGTACCTATGAACCACAGAGGCGCTGGACAAAAGGAGTCTGCACAATCCCCCTTATTAATGTAGCGAAACGGGTTGGGCTATTTTTAGACACAAATTGTGCCTCTTCCTCCACCTACTGTAGAAACCAACGACCGAGAAGTTTAATCTAACTTTGTGTTTACTGGCGGGACGACGACACTATGCAGACCCTTGCGACTTACAACACAAGGTACTGCGTATGAACGCTGTTCGTCTGCCAGCGTTTCACAGGAACGGGGCCTTCCCCTAAAACCCCACGCTGAAAACCGCGGCTAACACTGATCCACCGGGTCTGAAGTTCACAGACAAGGGAAGGTACCCCTGAACTTCCACCCGACCAGTAATTCGAACGGAGTTACTCCAAATCTTGAGAGTGGTCTTATTTTATTATGAACATGAACATATTTTGCCAGGGACACTCTCCAGTTCATGTTATCCCATTTAGATGAAGCTCGCGCCCGTTTGATTCCTTCATTCTGTCTTTCTACAGCTCCATTGGATTGTGGGCTCAGTGGAATCGATTTACGTATTTTAACACCTTTGTTTTCCCATGTTTTCACGAATCTTTCGCTTTGGAAGGGCGGCCCATTGTCGCTCTGAATAACCATGGGATATCCTCATGTTGTAAAAATTTTGTTAAGGGCGTCGTTCGTGGTATCCGCGTTTATGTGTTTCATTTCGACAACATGGAGAAACCTTGAATAAGTATCCACAAGCACAAGAAACTCTCCATGACCAAATTCCTTGTCCGTGAAAAAGTCTATTTGGAGAATTTCCCACGGGCCGTTCGGAAGTTCTCTACAGCTCAAGCGAACCGGAGGATTTTTTCTAGATAGGCGAAGGCATGTTTCACAGTGTCTTAAAAACGTCTCTGTCTCTTTGGACATTCCTGGCCACCAAAAATATTCACGCAATATTCGTTTAGTGGAGCCTATCCCTACATGGCCTTGGTGGGCGGAACGGATTGCCTTTTGGCGCAATGAACATGAGAGAATTATTTGATTGTTTTTGAAAACAAGGTATCCGAATACGTGGAGTTCTTTAGCCTGACTCTCAAATCTACGTAAACCAGCTTTCCAATAACCTGTCTGAATGGCAGTTCTCAATTGATACAATTCTTCATCACATTGCGCATGTTTTTCTATATCGTTCCATGAAATTTCAAGCGCACTGGTATCCAAAAAGTACAACAAATATTTTTCACTCGCGTCTTCAAATGGTCCGGAAATAGATTCCATAAGTCTAGAAAGAGCATCAGCAACATTTTGTTCACCTGAGACACGTCGCACATTGAAACGAAACGGCTGAAGTCTTAATGCCCATGCCTCTGCTCTGGAGACTGCCCTCTTCCCAATCCTGTGTAATCCACCAAATATTAACTCATTGGATTCGACATCTGTTCGAATAGTGAAACTCAAACTCATTAGGTACATTGAAAATTTCTCCACTCCCACCACCATGGCAAGAGCTTCACGCTGTGTTTGTGGATACTTTTGTTCGGTAGAAGAAAGCGTTTTTGATGCACATGCGATAATTCTAGGATTTGCATCTTGGTCGAATTACACCAATACTGCTCCCAAACCATAAGGGGAAGCATCAACCTAATGCTCCGTTTTGTCTTCTCTGTTAAAGTAACCCAGAGTAGTGATCACTCTCCAAGCATCGTTTTTAAGATATTCGAACTCATTTTCAAGATCCGAATCCCAGTAGAAATGATCCGACTTCGCTAATTCTCGAAGCCTACGAGTTTTGTCCGCTCGATTCTGGATAAATCTTTCAACAAAGTTGATATGTCCCAGGAAACTTTTGACTTCAGCAATGGATTCAGGACATCTAAAACCTTTGATGGCTGCTATCTTTTCCTCTTCAACCGCTGAGACCGCGAATCCTAAGAATTCAACTAGCTGTTTCCCAAACACGTATTTTTCTTTATTAAACTTGACGTTATGGTTTTCCGGACATGCCATGACCTTCGCTAGACTTTGATCGTGCTCTTCTTTAGTTTTCCCTGAAACTAAGATGTCGTCTAAATAATTGACAGTTCCATCGCACCTGGCCAGTACAATGGTTTGTATAATCTCTTGGAACACATCTGGTGCGTTACACAAGCCAAATGGTAGACGTTGATAGCGCTATATTTCGTCTCCAGTGAAAAAATTCGTTAGGTGTCGCGAGTCTTCATTCAATTTTACATGGAAAAATGTACTGGATAAATCAATCGTCGAAAACCACTGTGCCCCATGAAGATCCATCAGAATTGACTCGAACGTGGGCCTTTTGAACGGTGTACGATCAATGCAACGATTAGGACCTCTAGAATCAATTACCAAACGAATATCATCCTTTCCTTTCGGAACAACACTGAATACTGATTGCTATTTATTGAACGCCTTTTATACACTTGTAGTAAATAGATTTCTTCCACATTCAGAACAATAGCTTCTGCGTATCCCGTTCGGTCGAACGGACAATAGTTTTTTGTTACTAGATTCGGCAGGATAATAGGAGACCCTGAAGAAGACTGAAATACACAGTTAAAACGTTGGGAAGATTACAAAATCTGTTCTACTATCAATAGGCTGACAGCCAATTAAAACGAGAATATTAAATTCTACAGTCGAAAAAACAAATTCATGATAGCAATGGCGAACACATCACATACAATTACAAATTCATCGTCTACGAGAGAGTCGTCGTTGAAAATTATTGGGCGTCATGTTGAAATCGAACCAACCGTAGAGTTCGTTGAACCACATTGCCATAAACTGGATTAGGTCGTACAGTCCATAATTTGCATTCCGTCCCTGCTGGTGCAGGAAATACCTAGTTCTGAGGGGTCGTTCAGGATTCAGCCCATGATTCAGATTCAGTTGACTCAGAAGAGAGTTGACTCCTATTGAATTTAGAACATGATTACCAAATATTAAAGGCATTCAGTATTTTTGGTATTATAGCAGGTGTCAATCACTTCATTTTGATATCCTTTAAATATTTGTCGTTTTACCTGTGTTTTTGCGTCGTTATTATCGTTGTTATTCTATAGTTATTATCATTTTATTTTCTTTATGTTTGTGTTATTTATGTATGAATTTGGTTTTTTTTATATTTTTGTCAATGTAGATTATAATTTTAATGGTAATATTGTTCCATTTTTCTGTCAGTTATTGGGTCATGATTGTAACATTTTTTAATAAATTTAAATAAATATTATGATTTTGAAAGTTTATTTTTGTGTATATTTTGCATGATTTTATTAATTTGTGTTATCCTTTTGTCGTTTATTTATCATTCTCATTGTTGCGTCATTTTGAATTACTTTTCACCAGGTCATGTGAATCTTTGATGTCATTTTCATAGCATTTTATTATTTCTTGCATGTTTATTATTTTTATGTAATTTTTGTATACATTTTTAATCATTTAATTACCAGCTTTTATTTAAATCTGTGTATTATATTTATATACATTTTTACTTATACGATTTTTGTTGCACTGTTTATTTATTAATTCTGTTTCAATTAATTTTCACATTACATTTTATACTAAATTTTCTTCTATTGCTTTCTGAGTTTTTCTTACTAAATCGATTGCATCAGCATAAAACCTAAGTGAGGAGCGCAGATTTTAAGGGGGCATAGTTCTTTTTACACCATATTTTTAACCTCATTTCAAATATTTTTTTTTCGATAAGGCGAGTCGATTCGGATTTTTTGCATTCTAAACATTGCATTTTATACTAATATTTACTATTTTGTTTACATATGGGAACCTCTTCCCCCCCTCCCCTACAGCTCCTTGAACATGATTTTTTAAATGAACATTTTACTGTATCTTTTGTATTTACGGTGGCACAATGCTAGAACCTTCTTAGTGACTAAATGAATGCTCATTTAGTTATTAATGACGTACTAGCATTGTAGCATCGTAACTACAACAGATACTACAAAACTTTATTTAGCAAAATTGAAGATGATAACTAGTTCTACAAATGTTTCATATATAACTTTGCCAAATTTTGCTCGGCAGAGACGGTAGTGTCAAATGAATCAAAATTGAGTCAAAGTGAACGATAAGCCCTGGGGATAGTAAAATACTGGTTCTCCGGAATTGAGTGGAAGTTTGCTTTTACATAGGTTTCGTCGTCTATAAGTAGCAGTGTGGTTTCGTCAGCTTTTCGTAATATAAGTTTCGGGTACGACTTTTCGCGACCGTATTCTGTTGGGGCCTTCTGAACCTTAAACTAAGGATGCTATACCGGTTTTACCGAAACCGGTTTTACCGGTATTACCGGGCTATTTTCCAATACCGAATTACCGGTTTTTCCACGATCAAAAACCGGTATTTTCGGTATTTTTTTTTTTTTGCATGATTAAATAATAATTCAAGAAGCCTGAATCGCTGGTAAAACTTTTGAAGCATGGGGTAAACTTAATTTCATGATTGAAGGTTCTACAAATAATAACTCATTTATGTAGTTCTTCCAAAGGGAACATCCCGAAATACCTCACCGCTGCCAGCATAGAACCAGAGTACATCGTGTTTTTCAAGCAGTCGTCTCCATTCAACTCGTTCCACTCCATGGGCTACTCGTCGCCAATTTCCCATTTGTCTCAGAAGTCGTAAATTTGATCGAGCCATCTTGCACGTTGAGCCCCTCTGTTCCTGGTGCTGATGGGGTCATTGAAGAGAACTGTCTTCCGGCTCTTCGACGTATCCATCCCACCGTAGCCTATCCACTTTCGTCAGCTGCCTGCGCCTCTGCCACTCTCTGCTTTCAGTTTGTACTCTACCAAATATCTTCTGTAGCATCTTCCGGTCAAACACGACAAGGGTGCGTATTTCCACCGTGAGCGATGTCACAGCTTCAAGTCCGTAAAGAACTACCGGTTAAATAAGGGTTTTGTACATTGTCTGCTTCGTACGGCGGCGTATGCTTCTTGATCGTAGCGTTTTGCGAAGAGCAAAGTAGGTCTGATTTCTTGCTTGTATGAGCCAAATAATTAAGAATATTGCGTAATAGAAGAAATGTGCGATATCAGTGAAGCTGTTCAGAAAATCTTCAGTGAAAATACTCTGTTAACTCTAGAGAAATGTCAAAGCACAACACGCAAAAGAAATTCTTTCGGTTGCTAGGACAAACTGGAATAGACATAACTTTATGTTTAGTTAGAATAACCTTTGGCAGGGCTGAGACAATTCTGCGGGCTTCAATCATCGCTTCGATCGTTTCTGTCCGATCTGAGAAGCAACGATACGCTTCACTTATGCGATGAGGAATTCATGAAGAAAGAAGATTTTGTCGTAGTGCTAGAACCAGTCTGCTGCTGTCGAATTGCTGTGCCGGAAAAATTACAAACTTTACGAACTACGAACTCTAAAACTACTCACGGAACACCTTTCAGGTACCGCACAACTGCTGTTCGAGTTACTGTATCGGTAGAATTTCAGAGAGAGCTTGTACCTATATTTAAATTTATTCATTTTATAATTAACCGCACTATTCGGGATGACTTTGTAATATTCTTCAAAGCTTCAAGGTTCTCTGCAAGGTGTTATTATTTTAAAAGTCAATGGAATAAATTCAGAAACCGAGTAGGCAGAGGAACCAAATTAACTGAACTTTCAGTTATAATTTGTCATAAATGTCAGTGTTCAGTAAACTCTTGAACAAGGGTTTTCCTAGACACATTTCTAATTTACCACTAGGAATTGTTCTTTCTTTCTCTGTGAACACCGAATGAAGATTCTTTGCCTTCGGAAGATTTTCATTAAAATTTGTTCTCGTTTAAAAGATGACACGGTAAGTGCTCTTCGCATTGTTAAATATTATTATTTTAATGAACTAGCTCAGTTAAAAAAATTGAGTACCATTGATTATGGAAAGATTCTCTTCAAATCATATAATTTTTAAATGTAGTTTTCAAATGTTAACTTTTACCGGTTTTTTACCGGTTTTACCGGTATTGCATTTATCAATACCGAAAAACCGGTCTTCAAAATACCCCCCGGTATTGGCATCTCTACCTTAAACGTATGCAAATCCAGCTCGTGCTTTAATCTTCTGCACGAAACTTTTGCTTAGATTCAGTTTTGTTTTTGCAACTTCTCGAACGGAGGAGTTTGGGTTGGCTCTATCTACGCTGGCGTGATCTTTAACAGTATACGGACGACATTTTTCTCCGCATCTTAGCTTCCTATCGACAGTCAGACGTTCTTCAAACCGTTTTTTGACACGAGAAACCGTAGAATTGGGTATTCCTAACTTTTTACCGATGGCACGATGTGATAGATTCTCGTTTTCGATGTACTTGTGCAGAATTTTTTCGCGAATTAGCTATTCTTTCACAGCCATTTTTCAGATCTTTGCGCACCTCATGAAAAGACTCACACAGTATAAAGTGCATTGTTTAAACTTTCTCCATACAAATTTTCAACTAATTGTACCCAACAGTTCAAAAGTTAGAGCAATTTGAGTGTGTTGCAATTTTACCGTGGACACCCTTTACAGCATGATATGTTATTGCTGTGAACCTAAACTTAAACCTTAAAGTTTGAACTTTAAATTCAACAATATTGAAATTTACAGTTTCAATATTTCTAACGACTACAGATTAACACAGATCTAAATAACTTTAAATCTTGGAAGAAAACCGCACAGCGATTGATAGACAATAGTGATCATTAGAAACCTACCTATACCTAATGGGTTTTGTATTAGAAAAAAAAAAACCTTTTCCCACCTCAGTATTTGCCAGGGCCGAAGCTTAGACAGTTTTGTAACTGTGAACGGTTACGCTTTGTCATTTATAAGAATGTTTTATGCCGGAATTCCAATTTTATAAGTATAAGAAGATTAAAAAGAAAACTAGAAAAATTATTTTATACCAGTTTTGAGCAAATACAAGTAATACAAGAAGCAGGTTTTTCAAGAACCAACACGGGCTCTGATGGTGACGCTGCTGCGGATCGCGGCTGCCGACTTTAATCGCGAATGTATGCGTCACACTCCTTAGTACACTTATCTACAGTCTGTAAATGGTAATTTTTCATCTAGGCGCTAATTTTGTGCGCTATGCGGTGCCTGTGTCTGGAACTTGCTCTTGACTTCAGGGAATGCATTTAAATTTAACCCTTTGTCGATCATTTTAAATCGGGCATATTATGGAATTTTTAAATTTAATTATTATTATATTTGTGTACGTATTTAGAAACCAACTGAAGAATCAGGAACAATTTAACATATTATGGGCATTACAGTACATGTAGAAAGCTAATGATAGCTTTGCAACCGCTCATTTCAATACAGCTGAGTTAACTATGATTCTATAAAGCCCAGCACTTCTCAAACAAATTAGTATAACCCAGTTAACTCAAGCACTGCATCCGCTCCACAATTCTTACTATCATCATATAATCATGGATTCAAACACCAAATCCTATAGCTTTACGCTTTCTGACGAGTACCGCGAGCTGGCTCGTAAGGAACTACGCGAAGACGATGAAATCCGAAAGCAAACCCTTATACAAATGCGTGAATGGATAGAGAAGAATCCGTACATCAAAAAGTGTCGCACCGACAACACATTTTTACTCAAATTTTTGCGGGCTAGAAAGTTTTCCGTTCCACAAGCAACGGAGGCGCTTGAGCGATACTTGGTTGCGAGGCAGAAATTTCCGGAATGGTTTCGTAAATTAGACCCATTGGAACCGACAATGAATGACATCATAAAAGATGGACCATTAGTGGTCCTTGGGCGCGATCAACACGGCAGAACGGCCATCCTAATTCGTTACAGTCGATTTAACGTGGACCAAGTGACCCCGCAATCCTTATGCCGATATGTGTTGATGATGATGGAAGTCCTATCGGAGCAGGAAGAATTTCAGATCGCTGGAACTCGCCTGTGGGAGGATCACAGTGATATGACGATGAAGTTCGTAGGAATGTTCAGTTTAACGGAGCTCAGTTCGATATTGCAGGTCCTGATGAAATCGATGCCGGTTCGCATTCGACAAATCAACTGGATCAACCTGCCGAAGTTTGCCGCTACGGTGGCTAATTTCGCCCGGGCCTTCGTGAGCGGTAAATTGAGCGAGCGAATTCTTGTAAGCAATACTTTGACGAAATGGAATGGTACAAATTGTGCTGCTAAGTCACGCGTGTTTCGTTTTTTTTTAGGTTCACGCTACGGTACATGAGTCTAAGCAAGACCTACAAGAATCACTGTGGCCACAAGAGTATGGTGGAATGGTTGACGTCAAACTGCATAATCGTGAAATGATGGCACTGCTAGAACAGAAACGAGAGTTTTTGCTGTCATTGGATGAAATGGAAATCGACGCCGATCACTATATGAATTTATGGAATAAAAACGAATTGAATTCTACGGAAGAAATTGACAGTGGCGTGATCGGTAGCTTTCGCAAGCTAAATGTTGATTAGTTCCAGTGAATTGAAATTAGGATCAAATCTACCGAAAACTGATGCAAACTTGAGCATCAGGTTTCCAACCATTTGTAAAACATGAAGCAACCCAAACATAAAAATATTCTTTTACAACCGTCAATGTATTTGGTAGTGTTAGATAGTTACAATTAATTTTTGAGTGCGTAAGGGGATCATAGGGTCAGACCTCCAGCGATAAATCACTGTCCATATTATATCATAAAGAAAGGTAGGTTAGCAACCCAAAATAAAAACTAGGGCCGGGTCGAATGAAACTTGTTTAACAAGAGTGAATATAGACGGGAAATGAAATAGATGATTTGGTAGGTATATGCTTATCAATCATTTTGCTTGTTCAGGCCGTAGAATGGCGTATTTGATGAACTTGTTCTACCGTCAAGGCTTTTGTAAGATCCGTAAATTAATTTTAAACGCGCATTGTATCTTTTACCGTATGTCCACTTAAAACATTAATGTGCAAGAACAAGAAGATTCATTTTTCTTTCTGTGTCAGGATATAGTCTTAAATTTATTTTCTATGTGAGATAGGGTCGACCTGATTTCTATTTGCCTCCCACGCCATTAAAGTGGGGCGTTCCTTACATCCCTTGGGTTGTGTTCTTTACAACATGCCCAAATATGCTACTCGAAACTTGTTGTTGATCGTGTAATACGGTAGAATCAATATATATTGATTATACTTGTAACACAGAAAACAGACTACCAGGTAATCAACAAAAAGTGTGTAAAAGGTTTTTATGTAATCTACGAGTAATCCTTCAATAGAGCACCCCTCGAGCAGTAAGTGGCAAACTAAATCTTGATGTCGCTGCCATCGCTGCTATGTAACTCCAGCACAAAGAAATATTGATAAAGGTACATGGATATTTTTTTATGCGTTTGGCAAACTATTCCTGGAGGGCGCCACCGACAGATTTTACACACAAAAATTCGATTACTTCCTTCGAGTCTGTTAATCTGTTCTCTGTGCTTGTAATACCCTAATTCCCTTACTGCAATGTATTTGGATGGCATTTCAAAGTTCGGTTCTTCCCGGACGTCATTTTTGTGGCGCTGATTCACGATTGCCATTATTAGGCATGTCTTCTGTGCTCCATACCGCAAATTAGTGACAACCACCACTTTATATTTCCCAAACTTTTGTACATATTTCTTTCGCAACACACTTAGTGCTGAAAAGATAGATTTCCATTTCATTAGAGACTAGCATGGGTTCTAGATTAGGAATGATTGCGTCCTTCGACCAAATTATTGTATTGATGTGTCTTTTGACAGTCAAGCTACGATAATTCTGTTTATGAGTGCTTTAGAGACACCCATGGATATCAAAATTACAGCGGCTTTTGTTGTCAATTCTGTCGAAGGCTTGTTTTAAATTAAGAGTCTATCACCGTTGGAGCCCTTCCTCCATTCTTCATGTCTCCATCTAGAAGTTTGCCAAGAACAAAGATTTGTTTTGCTGCACTTTCTTATGCCTGGCAAACCTTTTAATACACTGGCATCGACGGCAATTGTCTCTCTATTATGCGCATGAGAATTTCCGCAATAAATTTTGTGCACGGTTCCGCAGAGGGTTGCTCTACAATGTGGTTTTCGAGATCGGAATTTGGCTCGTTGTCTGCCAAAATAAGCAAGTTTAAGTCTACGTTGCCTTCGATTGCATCTTACGTTCTATATTTGAGTTCGGAAATCTTCAGTCCGGGGCATTATTGTTCATCAATCGTATTACATTTCAGACAGGTCGGTGTATCACTGGAACTTAACCTATCAGGCTTCTACAACATTTGTCACGTTTGTAGACCTTGGATGTGTTTGTGCTCCATTTCTGCTAAACTGAGTCCAAATCCATTGGCACACGAGATCGAAGCTTTCGACCAAGTGAGTTTGAATGTTTCGTTTTTCTCATTTTTGAGCCCATTTAGATTCAGATGCTAATGCTAATGCTTCCGATTTAACTTTGTTTGCCGATAAGCTGCTGTTGAGCTTCTCGATTTTTCTTGATTACAATTTTATGATCACTTATTTTATCCGTGCCCATCTCCTAGAATGTTTTAGGGACAGTTCGGAAGTCCTCAGATATAACGCATTACAAGGCTAGTATCTGCTGTCTGCACCAGTATTCATATATTGCAATGAACACCACACATTTGCCTAAGTGATTGCTAATGAATGATAAAAATATTGTAAAATTGTTGTCATTTATGTTGTACCAATAGAAACTTTTCATTTCTATTGCGCAATCGTGAGGAATGCATGATTCTTTTACTGCAGCTGATAAAATGCCTTGTTGAATTTATTGGAAATGCCATTATTCTTGGAATTCTATACCATGCTCTTATCTAACTGGAAACTCTGCTACTCTCTTAATGTTGTCGGTAACTTCTAACAAAGATTCCATACAAAGAGTTGCTCCGTTTTGCCGTTCGTACCATGAAGCTGATCAACCGTGGCCGAGAAAAGATGGTGACTATCTCTTTTCATTAGTCCGACCTTTACTACAGCAATATCGTATCTCATCGTTTCTATTTTGCGTGTTTAACACTTCAATCAATTCACCTATTAGGAGAATTAACCACAAGGGAGAATGCCGAGAGCAGATCGGAACATAGAACGACCTCTGAATCTCTCCTAAGGAGTAAGTACGTGCCATCAGGTTGACCACCAAGCCCTGGGGTATTTCGACATGTTTTAGTTAGTAACTTATTAACAAACACGTAAATAGAAATTTTTGCAAATTTACTAAGCCGCGGAAAAGTTCAGTTTCTACACTGCACGGGTTTAAGTTGGTTAATTTGTTTGCCTAGTTGGAACTGCTGGACGAAATATGCTATAAAACAGTATTAAAATCTGGTATCAAGTACATGCTGTTATTGCTTCAAAAGTGAAATGTCTTTCGCGGTCACAATCACAGTTGCATATTGTGGCTGATCAGTTTACTACAACCTACCCTGATCTATTGGACAGTTGCCTTCATTTTGCAGACACCATTTTGGCTGCAAGCTTTCGGCGGCGATTCCATTTGCCACCAGCCGCTCGCGGTGAACTAGCATACGTGAATCAGCGAGGTGCCAGCCGCCGCGTGGATCTGTCCAAAGTCTTTCAGCCAATGCGCTCAATCGAGGCCATAAACGAGCATCCAATGTTAGCTGATCGGCTTGCTCGGTCCATAGGGCACCTTCAGCACCCAGTACTTGTGAGGCGTATGCACCACCCATTGTCTTCAAATCGTTGTTATAAACCTTTTGCCAACCAATATAAGGCGAACACCAATTGTTACCATCTTGAACCCAGCCAGCAAATCCACAATCCAGATAGAGAGCATCATAATTGGAAATGATCACTCGATAGCCTTTCTCCAAAAGTTTTGCCAACTTGGGATCGTTGCCCGTAGTCCAAATTTGAATAATGTACCTATTTTTGTCCAAATACTGATCAACGTATGGCTCTTCAGTTAGACGGCTGGTCCACATCACTATTGGGCGATTATCTCCCAAAGATTTATCTAACCGTTCGAGTGCATTAGTCTGGAAATAATTCCACAGTTTAAGAAAGTCCGCTTCATTTAGTCCCCAACCTTTGGCTTGCATCCACTGTTGAATTTCGACACTTGTGTTCCAACAACCAATCGAAACTTCATCACCACCCATATGAAACAGATCAGAACGGCTGAACATGGCATTCATTTCTCGATAGATGTCCTCTAACACATCGTATACCTGATCTTTCGTAGGATCTAGCTGTCCGCACGGTGGTTCTACACAATATTTAACCCATGGTTGATAGTTAAAACAGCTGGTCAGATTAGTTTTCTCCCAGCCCTCGCCAACGTGAGCAGGGGCATCCAGTTCTGGAATGACTCGTATGCCACGTACTAAAGCATACTGCACGATATCTGCAACATCTTCAGCAGTGTAAATTTCCTTACGCGAGTAAGCGCCATATTTATGGAGAATCGGTTGAGAATTAATCACCAACGGGAAGCTTTGCGAGTCCGTTACATGCCAATGAAAGACATTCATTTTGACCATTGCTAAAGTATCAATAGTTCGCTTGATCGAGGCTACATCGACATAATTCCTAGACGTATCTAAAGCAACACCACGATGCGTATAAGCAGGGGAATCCTTAATTTCCACATCAGCCACTATCTGAAGCTCATCCCGAATATCATCAAATACAATTAATTGCGCTAACGTTTCCAATCCATGTCTCGCTCCAAAATAATTGGCAGCATCGATTTGCACCGCCACGTCACCGGAATCCGCTGCACTAATCGATAACTTGTAGCTTTCGTCAGTTTCATAGTTCAAGACCAACGAATCTGCCCCGACGGCAACTTTAACAATCACACGCTTTCCACCGTTCTTCAGAGTATGTCCAGATTGGACCATTCTCATTAACTGCCCTCTAAATCTTTCAATACTGGAGTCCCAATTGCGACTCAGTGCTTCGTATGCTTTAGCCCATTGCCACTGGATATCATAGACGTTGATATGGATCAGGTTGTTTCCCCGTCGATATTCACCGGTTGGGCGCGGCCACAGTGTACCGAATACTTCATTGCAATAGAGACGACAAACCGACAAGCTTACCGCTTTCTCACGGGCAGTATCGTTTGCATCCAGGGCTACCTTCTCACAGCGACTATCCACGCAACGATAACCCCAGACTGGTGCGCTGTAAATATATAACGCATTCAATATTAAGGATGATGTATTTGCAAATGGAACACGGAAATCAACGGATGCAAAAATACAAGAAAATTTAGAATTATATGCAACAAATATCTCGCCATGTTGAGTTACGAAAAATAGAAGTTTTATTGTTAAAGCTTTATTTTTTGTTCAGTTGAGTAATCTGACCATACTGTAACTCAACAGAAATTGTGTGATATCAAATACAAATCACTTCACCTCGTAAACGAATCCGTTGTATTGCAAAGCCCAATATAACTGACCGCTACGTAGATTCCGGTAGTGACAATTGCCACGAATGAAACTACAAGCACTAAATGCAGCCAACGTTTGGTAGTCATTTCACCATGAATTTTGTCGAAAATTTACAGAACAAGCGTTTCAAGTATTAGGATTAATAACACTTATCTACAGATATGATGTCGTGTAAGCTAATAAAAATCGCAGGTTATCTTTTAAAGCTGACCGATGATAGTTCATGTGAGCAAAATATTATAGGAATCTGTATTATTATGGACTGACACCTTCTTTACCAAAGCACCGACTGTTATTTTTCATAGTAAATCTCTATTGACAGTCTTTACTATGAGTGTTTTCTATACATTGACTCAAATCCAATTATAGATAGTTAGAAGGGGTAAAAGAAATATGACTATAAGGAATAACGAATTTCTTACCTTTCTTCCTGTTGTGCAAATGCTTCTTTGAGTGCCACTAGACATGTAAACAGAACAACTACGGCGAGACACCTCATTTTGATATTCCGGTGATCTTCAACTGCAAAATAAGGCTATTATCAGGAAAGTTAAAAACGAACAACTTAATATATAGCAAGGTATTAAGACAGCAGATTCCATTCGTTCCATTGTCTAATCTAAAACATTCAGTCCAGCAGATACAGCATCGCAATCAAACTGTGAAGCGTATATTTAAACAATTGGACAACGATAACGATCCAATTTGTAAAATTGACGCGAGATGCTATGTTAACTGGGCAGAGAAAAAATAGCCACTAGGTACAAGAGTAGATTAGCTATCATTTGGTTAAAGTTCTGTGAGTAAGATACCTATATTATTTCTTAAAACGTGACAACTATATTCACTGAACTGATCATACTCTACAATTTACACTTTCATTTCATATCACGGAGTGCAAACACAAGGTATACCACGCAATGCGAGACATAGTGTCCAGTCAAGTGGGAGTGGGAGGAAATAATTATATTGAACGGTGGTGCTGCAATACCATTATATTCCGTCGCTATGAATCGCGCCGCATTGATTAGGTGATACTTTTCATTTCTTGACTCTACTACCTCTTTTGCATATGAGAAAAATCACCGATTATAATGCAGCTATTATTAGTAAACAGGAATGGAGAATTCAAACTAAAAGCAAAACTTATAATTTATAAATGTTTTGTGGCTCACCCAAAGAAACCGAATGTGTCCCACGTACAGCTTATTTGGTTTCGGCAAGAAGTGCCCACTTTTACTGTTCTGAAGAACACTTTTGAACCGACCGTCTTGCGTGCGGCCAATGAACTGAGCTCGTCTGTCGTAGCGGATGGCCGTTTTGTTGCTCAAACCAGACTATCGAAGAAGACGTTTTATTCACTGTCCATTAATGTCGTGGGCAGCTTTCCTCTACTAGTACCATGACATTGTTATACCTGGCCAATCGCTTCTTCTTTTTATATCAGTTTTACCATATAAATTCAACATTGTTTGCGGTTTCAACAGAATCCCGATCCCGAAGAACAAAATAACTTTAAACTATATACGGCACATTGACCCACCACACACGATGTAAACCGGTTTATTCGCATATGGTTCGGAATTTAAGTGAGTCTCCTGACAACTTTAAAGTAAATAAAGTGCTTGTATTATTGGTAAACGACATACCTATCGGACGAAACTAATTTTACGATTTATCAAAAAAATTTTAATATTCTCCTCATTATTCCTTGTTATCAATAATCAATGGTGGGACTCCGTATAATCAGGATTACGATATCAGGAAGGAGCGAAGGACGAAAGATTACAAGCGGGGTTGCCAATATTTCTTCTAGAATTTGACGTATTGGTGACCAACGTATATTGGCATACTGTATAGGTATGCTACATTTTTGTTCAACGCGAAACAATGATGCGAAAACTGCAAGAATTTATTTGTATCGCTGTTCGCCTTGCTGTTCGCTGTTGCCCGCTTAGGCGCGTCCGGCAGAAATCGAACAAAAATCTGGCAGCGAAAAACTTTTTCTGCCAGACATTCTACCGGATTTCTGGCCGCCGTCACCCGTGAAAACTACACCGAAAAAACTATACACGTGCGATCAATGTGCAGATCACATATAGATATTCTCCTGATCAGTGCTTAAAATTATCAGTTGATACTCATAAAATTGAATATCAACTCGCTCCCTATCCCAAGTAACAATTTCAGGCTGATCAAACGCTTTAATAGCTGATTTTATTCAACCTGTGGCTGATCTATGGTTTAGGTTTAGAAATAAAAACCTTTTTTCAGCTTTTAAACATCTAAATCTGGTGATTTTATCAAGCTTCAGGCTAATTAATAGCTGCTTTCGAAGCTGCAATGAAGCTTAATAGAAATTTGTTTGTGCTTTTAAATAGCCAATTTGCGCAATGCTGTCAATTCTATTTTTAGAACGAGAAATAGTCTTGCAATCTGCTTTTCCATTCGCTTAATAAACGCTTCACCAACCTTTATGCAGTCAAAAAAAATCTATTTTTAAATTTAAAAAAGTGGAACGCGCTAGGGGGAACGCGTCATTTTTATTTTGCCGTGAACGTGATTATTTTAATTTCGAAAACTTTAATTCGTCGAAGTAAGCTAACTAATTAAAAATGCATGTCTTTTTTCCGGGAATGGAACCCGCCATCTTTTGATCCATAAGCACTCAGCATATGATCCGCCCCATTTGCATCTGCAGAACAGACAGTGAGAATATCTTTACACCTGAAGCCTAGCCCGCCTAGCGTGAAGTAGTCGATAATGTCGATAATTGACAAACTTTTGCTGTCAGTCGAATTGCGAAATTCTATGATCTGACAATATGTGTGCTGTGAGCCGAAAGAAAACTTGTTAGAAGTTTGTAAAGCCACTTTAACACCCTTGAGCAGCCTTAAAGTAGTTTGAAAGCTGTGAGCCTAATGAAAGCTTCCACTCTACACTTTAACACCTTTAAGCAGCTGTAAAACGGTTTGATGTTTATGGCTGTTTAGAAGCAGATTTTTTAGAAGAAAAATCCGCTATTAAGCTTGTTTATCAGCTTTTTGGAAAGAACTGGTTTGAAAAACTTGAAGTAGCTTAAACATCGCTTATTTAAACACCATTTAAGTGCTTACTTTATGCAGCTTTCCCAACAAACATTTTTGTTGAATAACAGCTTATCAAGCGCTTGTTTACTGAATATTAGCTGTATAATGGTTGAATAAACTGCTCTTCAAAAAAAAAATGTTTGTTGGGTTGATCGCTTTAAACCAACCCGTAAACAGCCATTGCTCTTGCAATTCAGCTACCGTTGTTACTTGGGTGCCCAAGTAACCACAAGCATTAACGCATAACCCCATATTGGCTGTAGCTCGGCATCGCTAATACCAGACAGCGGTATATCAGCAATTCGCATGGTTAAAACTTTTGTATAAACATTGCTAATGCGTTTAAGCATTATCGTAAATTAGCATTATTAAAAACACTATTTGCGTATATAATGTTACAATATGTTGCTTACAAGCTTTAGGACAAATCTTTAAAACGTACCGTAAATGTTAATAAAATGCTTATACCTGACTTCGTTTTTGCTTATTTACGGCCACTACTCATACTCTGTTTCACCTAACTGCTGCTGTCTTTTTTCAACCAATTGAATTCTAAAATCAACTACGAACGACGATTTAAGTACGACTAATTACAACCCACTCATCTATAACAGCTGTGGTTAAGATATCAAAGGCGCCAGCAAATGAACCATGCAGGGATACACGCACCCATCAGGTTCAAGTCTCATTAAAGGTAACATTTGAAATGCAAAAAAAATCCATTCGTCGTAAATAATGAAGTAACGCGCATAGCTTGAGAAGCTGCTAGAACCAGCGGACTTAAAAAATAAATATGAAATATATTTATTTTTGTCTTTTGACACGCCGACCGAATTGATGTTTTTATATTTTTTTCGCAAACAGGCTAAAAATAACGATATGTCGATAATGCAGGCGAAGCGATGTTTAATTCATGCCGTAATGGTGCTTTAGCAATTGCTATTATAATGCAGCTTTAATTTGACAATAGTGGGGCCCTTTTCCACTTTATTACTGCATTTATTGTACATGTAAGAAAATAACACATTATATGATATGCTTTGTAGCGCACTATAAAGCATTACAATTGAATTGATATAAAGCTTCGTGGTTACTTGGGTGGTTACCCAAGTAACCAGTAAGCACTAAACACTAGTCCTTGGACAACATTGTATAAGCATATACAGAACTATGAATAAAAGCATATTTTTCTTTATATACTTCTGTAGAACTCACATAATGCTAAAAAGGCGAAATAGCGGGTTGTTAAAATGCTACGCCACAAGCTTCCAATAAGCATTATCAGTGTTTGTTTGAGGCTTAAACGAAACGTCATTTTGTCTACATTATCGACGTATCGAAAAAGTATCGATGGCATATCGTTTGCTTGTTATGGTAAATAAAAATAGATTCGGTCGGGATTTAAAAAACTAAAGGTACTAGTACACTGTTTGCTGAATCATCCAATATTTGATCTATTTCATCAAATAAATTTGAAAACCCGTGTACTGACCCAACCAAATATTCGAACAAATTTTATTTTTCAAAATGTCGCCGAGCTTTTCCAATAAAATTTGGCGGTTTGTAAAACAGTGTAATATGCCAATCAAATTAAATTTGTTTTCGCAACATTTTGCGCTGTTCGCCGGTTTGTTTGCTTGAAACTTATCAAAAAAGCTCACAATGTTTATTATTTGAACTGCTGTCAAAATAGAATTTGGTACAGGAAAAATCGTGCAGAAAGGAAGTTTTGCAAAGGAAATGACACTGGAATAAATCAGGACATTATTAAATCAATAGTGAAAAGTTAAAAAGATTATGAATAATGAGGAGATCACTTAATATCTAGATCTGAGCAATATATAATTGAATATGATATTTTTCACCACGATATTTACCTGACCTCGATCGGATTAGTATTTTTTGCAAGATTTTTCGATATGTTTAGTAAATATGCAAGTTCAAGTCTATTGGACTCTAAGCAAACATCGCTGGCAATATAGCAACACTGCTGTGCCATTATTAAGGCTGTCTGGCTGTCTTTGACAGTTCGGTCGCACAAAACATAGAAGAAGAAAGAAGAATGAAGGCGCTGTAATCTATAAGTGTTTACGGTATTTACAAGGGCGTATAATAGCGAATTCATAAATTACCCTAATGGGCTCGCATTTATAAGAACCCAACATTTATATAACACGATATGTGCAGTTTGACAAATCTAATTGTAAACCATTGAGGAGACGAGGTAGACATGATCGATTTTTTTTTATTTTTCGCGAAGCGAAGAGGAAAAAAATCTAACGTCAAATGCAGCCTGTACGATCTGTCAAATGCAGCCAGCCCAACAATAATTTTTGTCGTATAAAATTGATTGAAATAGCTAAGCTAAGCTGCTACATATTCAACAAAAATGTTTGGTGGGAGTCGTTATCGTTAGTTAAGTATGAAAAGTATTGATAATTCACATAAGTTTCTGCTGGTGAATTTTGTATAGCACACATTTGGAATCGAATTACCTACCCAGGTAACCAATAAGCATTTCCAATGCAATTTAAATGCAAGCCAAAAAGCATTTAAGTTGCCTTAAATGCTACTTAAATGCTATTTTGGCAAAATATACGGCTACTTTACTGCTCTACTGCTGCTTTACTGCCCTCTTATAGTGCTGACAATGCTTATTTGCAGCTAGTTACCGACAAGAAGAATTTAAATAGAATTGTGGATGCCAATTTACAACAGTTATGCAGTCAAAAGGCTGATAAACAACAACCTGCAGTATAAAACGCCAGGGATGCTAATAAACGACTGATCTACTGCTTATTTTAATGCTTATTGGTTACCTGGGTAGTCTCTTTTTTACTTTTTCAACTTTTTTGCAAAAGCTGAAATCTGGCTTTAGTTTTCAAAAGGTCGCATAATGCATGCAAAAGGGTTGATTATGCGACCTTTTGAAAACTAAAGCCAGAAATACCCGTGGGCCAACTAAGTAGCAACAAAATATGTCATTATAAAACGCAGACATTAATAACGGCCTATAAGGAAGGAGTTCACGCCTAGGTTCACGCACAAGTTTGATTTGTTTGCCCGAAAATAGAAGCAAACGTAATAGGAAGAAGAACAGCCAAGCCACGAGGAAAAGCCTCTCTCTCTCTCTCTCTCTCTCTCTATCAGGTTCTACAAACTGCAACCATTGGTCATTCACCACAAAAACTTGATTGTCTTGATCCCACATGGTAGAGGTGGGCAAAACGGCTCTTTTGTGTGAGCGGCTCCGAACCGTTCATTTGCTGCTGCGAACCGATTCAAATGAGCGGCTCATGGCTCACAGTTCGTTGTTCGGCAGGTTGACAGTTCGGAAAATTACGATTCCTGAACCAAACTTCGTGTCGCCTTCGGGTGCGTTTGAGGAACCGTGGTTCTTTTTCAAGAGCCGTTCGTTTGAACGCTCTGTTTTGTGAACCGGTTCATTTGAACGGCTCGTGAGCCGTTCGCCCATCTCTACCACATGGATTCAAATTATTTTCTGTTTACAGCGGCTCCAAAGGCGTCAAGCGATCAACGCAGAAATCAATTCGCAGGCATTCTAAACTGATGGGAATAGAAATGCGAAACAAACAACAAATGGTAAAGCAAAGCATAACGTCAAAGTCGTTTGTACTTTTTTCGTGTATTGAATTTGCGTATGTGTCATCATCTTTCGCTATGCACGAAGGGTGCAATTTCCACTAGCAAGAAAATCAATCATCATTTTCACGACATCGCCACACAGCACAGTGGAAAATATTGGTATCTGCGGATACTTCTACGCGAACTTTAAATTCTCAAATTAAAAAGTGGCAATCCACTAGTGCGCAGTTGAAATAGTTAGAGTTAATGTTGAATAAGAGCTAAAGTGTCCGAATTGAACAGAATTTCCACACCCGATTGAGAAAAATAATTACGGTGATAGTCAAGGGTGCTGTCTTTTTTTATTAGCGTTTCCTTTAGTGATGAAAAATCATTCTTAATATTTGACTCAAAATGGAGAGACGATTGTGAATTAGTGAAAAACATAAAGAAAGCATATTTCGACATTGGTGTGGACCTCTGTCTAAAGAATAGTGCAGTGGAAATAAACCAGACAGCTTTCACGGGCAGCTGACTAATCCTAGCCGACTACAAACAGTTTTACGCTAGTTTTATTGTTTTTTCTGTGCACCACTTTTTTGCCAGTTCAATTTTTATTATTCATTAGTTCGGGATATGGCATCGGAAAAAATGTCCGATAAATGCCCCCACCAGAATACTAACAACAAATGGCTATATTTGAAAGACGATTGCAGCAAAAGGTCGTCTTAGATGATACGGAAGCGATTGTATGCACTATTGAGACAGCTCAAAATATTGACGGACATACGGTACGTTTTTCTCTATGCCAGTAGATATACAGCACGTAAAAAGCATATATTAAATGACCTTTATTGAACATTAGCTGTACAGTGTCTGTATTTAATTCGAAAATGAAAGCAGTTTATGTGTATGCTTTGCCTCTACTATTTTCTTCATTTATTTTTTATTCTATTTTTTATTAGGAATATGTACTAAGAGTGCAGCGTGGCCCATATCCCGAAAACAGCTGGCGCATTTTGAGACGTTACAATGATTTCGCTACTCTCAATAAATGCTTACAGATTTCGGGAATTGAGCTGCCGTTTCCCGGGAAAAAGTTTATTGGTAAGTATGACGTACTACATTTACTCTGGAGTCCAATATGGTGATCGTTTAATGTTTATTCTTACGGAGTGTAACATGAGCCTTTTCTGTCGGTTTGTTTGTTTTTTGTTTATCTGAACTTTGCTGCTGTAAGCAATTTTGTGCGATGCCTTCGCATATAATGTTGAAGGCGGGAGTGCAAGAATATAGAATTGCTTTAAATGCTTTTATTTTGAAAAAGAATTACCAAAATAGAAATAGAGTTGGTAAATGTTTGAAATTGCTTTATATAATGGGAAAATACTGGAATTAGAGTGAAATTTCGGATTAATAACAACTTTATGTTACGTTTTAAAATTTACTATTACCATAACTTTCGAATATTCTCCTCAGGTAACATGCGCCCTGATTTCATAGCTGAACGATTGTATGCACTGCAAGAATATTTAAAACAAGTACTCATGAATCCCATTTTGGCTTCATCGTTGCCAACCAAAAAGTTTATTGACCCTGACAGTTACTCAACACCGTTTCACGGTAAGACTTCAACAATTTTATAATACAATTTATGCAACTAAAAGCTTTTAAAATAATGCAGATCTAGCCCTCCAATATGCGTCCATGTGTTTACGGGCCGAAGGCGTGTATACGCTGGGTCAGTCTCTCGGGCCAATTGGTTGGCGTTTGCGGAAACACTACTTCAAAGTAGTTCATAAACCGCAAGGAAACAAACACTCGCCGGGTCATTCCACCACCAAACATCACTTGATCAAGTCAAGTTCACAATCGCACGGTAAACAGCATACTACGCAGGTTTGTGTGACTACCTCTACCGAGAAGGATTACAACAATTCTCGAGATGGCAGTGGCAAAGAGGATTTGATTCTTAGCTGGACCGAGTTCGGACCGGATAGGTACATTGATGAGAAGGAAATTCACAGTGTGCTGAAGAATCTAGGGGGCGTGCAGCATCCTTACATTGCTCCGATCGAATATATTACCTCGAATGATAACGGAGCATTGGTAATCCGGAAGTTTCACAAGCAAGGCAGTTTAAAGGATGTTCTGTGTGCAGTTTCTCCATGTAATCCGTTTCTTTCCAAGTATGGCAGTCCTAAGGGACGAGCTCCGTTACCATTAAAGGAATTAGCGATGTACGCACGGCAAATTCTGGAAGCCATTCGCTTTCTCCACTCCAAAGGCATGGCATACGGCCATGTGCACTGCGGTAATGTCGTAATCGTGGATGGAGTGGCTCGCTTGATGGATGTTGAGAATTTTATTTTCGGTGTACCTTCGTTCTATAGGCCATTTTTTGTTCAGCATAGCAAAATAAATACTTGCGAGGCGATTGACGTATACGGCTTTGGTCATCTGTTGTACGAAATGTGCATGGGCTACCCGTTGCAGGATTCCTATGCCAGACAAATAACGGATTGTCCGGATAGTTTGAGTAAATTATTGATTTTAAGCAGTTGATTTCAGCAAATCATTGATGAGTTTATTTTGCAGGAGCACTTTTAGAATCAGTTCTATCGAAAGATGCTTGCAAATCGGCGATGCCAACCTTAGATCAGCTGGCGGCTCATCCATTTTTCAGTGAGTACGCTGCGTCTTTCAACGAACAGTATGCAGCGGCCATCGGTGTTCAGAAACCCCATTTAAAGTTTTCATCCAATGCCAAAGAACAGTTGAAGATAGCTGTACAGAAGACTGAGAATCGTGTCCGAGACGAGCAGAAGTCGGTGAAAAATCAGAAACGTCTAGTCAGGGTGCAAGAGATGATGACTTCCGAAGAGGAGAAAAAGAAAATTAAACACAAAGCGGTGAGTTTAGGTTTTCTTCGACTATTACCAAAAAGAAAATTTGATTATGCTACTATTTTTGAAACATTACAGAAACAAGAACAGCGGCAAGCTAAATTGCGAGCCCAAAATTCACTACAGTTAAATAATGGTCCTCCACAAACGGTCACGATTAGCGCCAGCTCCGGATCAGCCGGTGCAGTTATGGTCAAGTCGGATAGTGCAAATAGTATTACCTCACCGCAGGATGTAGGCTTGATGTCGCCTCCTCCTACACACGCAGCAGCAACGGACAGTGGCAGCGGCAGTGTTTCGTCCCCACTGCCACCACCGCCTCCGTCCGCTCCACCGTTAGCTCCACCGTCGAGTTTAGCTCTATTTGATCAGCAACCTGGTTCCTCTGCTAGTGAAGGTAGGCGACTACACAAGTCAATTTCCGGTGACGACGAGTACGGCACCACCACCAATCGCAGCGCTCTGCTGGAATCGATTTGCAATTTCAACAAGAACGGTCTAAAGAAAATCAACATCAATGAGAAGTGAAGCGTAGTGAACGAATAAGTAGTGAATCATTGAAATGTGTGTAGCGCAAAACGGACATTCGGTCTGTGAACATCAATCAATCAAGAGAGTACCATACGGGAAGGAACACACCTTGAACAAGGGTGCATCAAACTAACATACAAACAAATAATCAAAGTAACATACAAGTATCAAACAAAGGAAGTGTTTTGGACCAATTTATTCGTACTGTAGTAACAATTTTAGAAACATTACCACCACCTCCAGAAATCATCTATATTAATAACAAACATAAAACCAACACCGCGTAAAGTACACAAATAGAAAACAACGTATACATCTAGTGCTAGACCAGAAACACTACAGAAATTTAAGGCAGATTGTGCAGTCTATGTTATTGAATCAGTACTTTGATCAGTAGTTGATTTTTTGTTAAATCCTTCTTTCCTGCTTCTAGTATATTAGCAAATATATCTTCAAATATATTTTATATGTTGGAAATATGATTTTTTTCTTTAATTTATAGTTTCCATTATATGGTAATTCCAGGTAAAACAATAGCTAATTACCAAAGTTATATTTTGTTTCGTTTTTCTCAAAGTTAGATCGTTTCACGCCAATACAAATACTTGTGTGCTTTTTTTTACAACACGACAGCTTAGTCAGAAAAATTGCTTTTTTAAAATTGATTCATATAGTTATATTTTGTTTCTTGTAGTTTTCTGTTCAAAAGTCTTTATCACTATTAAAGTATATTAGAAGAATTTTCGACCCATTTTTTTGTAATTTTTGTAAGTATATTTTTGAAGACTTTAAAGATTATGGTGTTGAATTACCCGCGCACGCTTAGATAATGCGTCCCATCGACGACAGACATAATGCATCCGTTCAGGCAAGCTAGTTGTAGAGCATACAGACTGTTAGCAAACAATCAGTAAACAAAAAGTAAACAGTTAAACTTAAACAAATAATGTTGAAGAAAAAAAACTTAAAAAAAAGGAATGGTGGAAAATGTTGGACAGCCAACACGATAACGATCTGGTATATCTGAGATAGCGAACGGACATACTTCTATATATCTATGGCTTTAAACTAAACCATGGGAAAACAATTAGCACTTTGAATGGTAACTAGTATCAAAATAATTATTCCATAAGGTATTGTTGTTGTTATGTAGATGTATTGTGAATACAATCTTAATCCATCGTTTACGCTAGATAATATCCTTTCAAGTTTTGTAAAGATTTTATGATTTCCCGTCATCTCATGTGAAGCTATTATATTCCAACCCTAAAGGATATTTTCTTGTTGTGCTTGTGATTTTACATTGTTTCAAATCCACTTGGAAGTGCTTTGAATTGAATCAGTGACATTGATCAGATTAAAATCGAAGATGACAAGCGGAAATGATCTTATGAACGATATCATGCTAAATGCAAACTATTTGATGTTTATATTGTAAAAAAATATATGTTTTCTAAAGGAAAATACTCGAAAAAGTAAAAATAGCTAATCTATAGTTGACTTGCACATTCCAGCAGAGCGAACAAAGCTTTATTCCTGTAAAACCACTCATCTATCTTGACTTGATAATTTAGAATGTTCATGATTAGTGCCATAGTAGGCGTTTAACAGATTTCCCACAAGATACAAACATTCAAGGCCAGCTGTGAGAATTAGAAAGGATTTTATTGGTGTCAAGAAAAATTGTTATCGACTAAAAACGGAAAATTAATCGACTAATGTCTTATACTGCAACACATATTTACCTATTACAAATAGCAAATTTATCTCTATCTCATATAATATTAACAACAATTAATTGTGATTTACGTGAATAAAATTTGTATCCTGATATTCTCCCCTTTTATAACAATATTATACAAAACCAAAACGATTCCAACCAGTGTAAAAAAATTATTCAAATGCCAATTGCGGCGAAGTAACTATTCATATTTCTGTGGCAGCGGATACATTTTAGCAATGGCTAATCAAATACTACAAAAACTACTTTTTTGATAATGCAAACAAATTTATAGAGAATACATACTACTTACCACATGAGCACTAAAAACATAAACCCTTAACGTAACGTGTATTGCATACATCTAGGAAAACCGACACATTAATTATTGTAAAACTAACTACATTTCTACTTGCATATAGTTTTCAAATGTATCTAAACAATTTTCTAATGCGCAAAATATCATTTGTTATCAAACTGCATGCTTGTGCTAGTCTCAATGAAACCACAGTTTATAATTTATTTCCCAGGGATCAATCGCATGCTCTGAAAGTTCGCGCAACATTCAAGCTTCTGGCGAAGATGAATCCCCGAGAATGTAAACCTACCTGCTACTAATACAAATCGATTGTAACTAAATGAAACCACCAGAAGAGGAGTATATTTGTCAAATTTAATAATAGAAACAACATTGTTTGTTTTACAGTTACGAAACAACTCCCTGATGCCCTTTGGCTTCGTACATAAATTACGTAACGCTTAGTGGGGAGGGAGGGGGGTCGAGTTTACGTTACTTGTTGTTACATAGGGGGGAAGGGGAGTCATGAGAATAGTTACGTAACAAATTTATGAATACCAAAAAGGCAGTTGCCAAACGAGGAAAGGACGTGTTGGAGGTGGAAAACAATGAATCGGTTTATATTGATGAAAATTCTGATACAAAATTATAGTTTGCAGCTGATAAAGATATTCCTATACTAAATTTCCAGTTATTACGGTTCAAGACCAAGGTTTCGTTAGCGTTGCGTAACTTAATGGAGTGGTTATGCCAACCGTTACTTAATGTTACATATACACACTTAAACGATTCGGTAAAATTTACCGAAATCTAAACAGCTGAACGTTCGGTAAAATTTTTTATTGCACCATACATTACTAATGATCTGTAAACGTCGATTGGCACCCATCGAAATTTTTACCGAACGTTCAGCTGTTTAAAATTCGGTAAAATTTTACCGAATTCGGTGCTTTTTGTTAAGTGTGTAGGAGAGGGATGAGGAGAATAAAATTGGATAAGTTTTTTTTTATTTTATTTTATTTCCAGGTTCGAGTGATTTGTTTGTTAGCTTTGCGTGGTGGTGTATGCTTTTTGCTTGAAATGTGTTGTGGAGAGAAAAGTAGACACGACTTCCAGCTTAAAAGCGTCGTGGAATCTCGCAGTTATTCGTATTATTGTCGGCAGTGACCAGAAATCCCAAATATACGAACACATCAACCACTTCCAGTTCATCGCCGTCAATAGTTACTGGTCATGGGAGAAGAACGTTGTTTTCTCTGGAGCTTCTTCCTACTATATATTTGGTTTTTGATGCATTGATTTGTAACCAATCCTAGCCTTCGCTTTTTGTCTGGCGTAGATTGCCTTCACCGTCCCAAAGTTTCCAGTAATGATGCGAAGGTCGTCTGCGAAGGCCAGGAGTTGGCTACTTTTGCCGAAGATTATTCCTCTCTTTCGATGCCCGCTGGACGCATCACTTCTATACTTACTTATGTGTCCATGTCCACCGGTCCAGTAGAACAAAGAGATGAAATCAGCAGGTGGACCAGAACGGGGTTTCGTCTATAGCCCGGATGTCGTTGGCTAAGCTACGTCGGCATGAGTCCCTGCCTCTTCCACGCTGTCCTTGCGGTTCCAGTTGAGTGCTTCTCTGCAGATCTCGTTCACCCCATTCGTCAACGTGTGTTCGATTTACTACACTTCGTGTGTTGGATATTCACTTACCACTTGTCAGGCTACCAGGCAATGATTAATAAATATCTGTGATTGTTCCGTTGTCTCCGCTGAGACGTACCACGTTTCGCAGGCATACAGTAAACACGCATTTAACGTTTGCGTTAAAAATTCGGGTTTTGGTATGTCGAGTGACCTGGTTTGAGCAACAAATGTTTCGCAGATCTGCAAAGGCCTTCCTTATCCGTGTGGTTATATCTGTCTTGGTATGACCATCGGGTGTTGCCTGGCTGCCAAGATATCGAAAGATTTCTACCTGCTCAACCTGTTGTTCCGCTATTCTGAAATTGGTAGGATTGCCACAGTGTTCACTACCATAGATTTACTATTAGCTGGTGTTGTCGTCGAGGTCGAGATCATTTAGCTGATCCATTGTTATAGGATTCCAAGGCAATCCTCGATTTGGTCTAATATCCATCGCTCCAACTGATATCTCATCCATAATGATGCGAAACAGCATCGATGATAAAATGCTCACACCAGCAATAGCCTTTATAGGGTCGGACAAGACGCCATTGTGCAACACCTTGCACGTGAACACTTGAACGTAGTTTTCGTACCGAGCCTCGATGATATGTGTAGTAGATAAGCGAGGTATTAATAAAAGTTGGCATCCGCAAAATATGTATGCCCGCTATATACTTCGAGTCACAGGTCTCAAGCGTACATACGCACACAGGCAGACGGTAGCCTTTCCAGATAGGAAAGAGTGGAAACCGATCAAATATGATATGCGAGAATAAAAAGTCGTAGCTTTTGCGTTGGCGCTATTGAGCGAACTCTTGTCCACTTATAGAGCTGCGCGTGTGTGAGTGTGACTGAGGACTTGCGCAAGTTGGTTTTGCCTCGAGCGCTCTTTGGCGGGAGCCGATGCCGACTTCACACATACTATATCGATGGAAGCCAGTAACGTATTGCCATCAATAAAGATGGCTTGTCCGATTACTGAATATTCTCTAACGATGTTATTGGCGGGAGAGAAATTGTATGAGCGGAAGAGAATCGGTCGGTATCGTTGGTTCTTCGGAGCGTTCGGGGAACGGGTGATTAAGAGAAGCAATTCGGCTTTGAGTTAGAAGAGCAGCTAAAGGTTGCTAACAATTAAATAGGGAGACGATTCTCATTCTGTTGGCTAAGTTTGCATTGAATGCACGTATTTCTCGTGGGTGAAATTATATTTCGAAAATGGCTACGAAACGGGTTGATAAGCACGACATTGGCGCAGGACAAGCTCCCGACCGGTAAGTTGGTCTACGGTCACAGGTGTTTTAATTGAAGTGAATGATAGCGGTTAGTGAATTATTAGTTGCGGGGGGAAATATATAAAATTATGCTTGTAGAAGAAAATGGTGCGGAAAAAAACTGATTGAAAAACCAAAATGGCGAATGATAGCGGATAGTGAATTATTAGTTGCGGGGGGAAAATATGTAAAATTATGCCTGTACGAGAAAATAGTGCGCAAAAAAAAACCGATTGAAAACCCAAAATGGCGAATGATAGCGGATAGTGCATTAGTTGTGGGGGAAAATATGTAAAATTATGCCTGTACGAGAAAATGGTGCGCAAAAAAAACCGATTGAAAAACCAAAATGGCGAATGATAGCGGATAGTGAATTATTAGTTGTGGGGGAAAATATGTAAAATTATGCCGGTACGAGAAAATGGTGCGCAAAAAAAAAGCCGATTGAACGAGCGAATTGCCTGGATTTATTTGTTACCGAACGAGCGGAATTGTCAAATACAAGCGGGGGGTAGAGTGCAAAACAAAAAAAAAAAGAAAATGGCTACGGAAGCGAAGCGAAGAGCAAGCGATGATTTATAGCGGAACGTATGGTTGAGCGGCCATTAGATGTTTTAAATAAAGTAGTTGATAGTGATGTGTTAGTGTCGGGGAGAGAAATTCATATAAAATTATACTTATAAAAGAAAATGGTGCACAAAAAAAAAAAAAAAAACGGATTGAAACACAAAAATGGCGAATGGTAGCGGAAAGTGAATTATTAGTTGCGGGGGAAATTATATATCATTATGCCTGTACAAGAAAATGATGTGCAAAAAAAAAGCCGATTGAACGAGCGAATTGCCTGGATTTATTTGTTACCGAACGAGCGGAATTGTCAAATACAAGCGGGGGGTAGAGTGCAAAACAAAAAAAAAAGAAAATGGCTACGGAAGCGAAGCGAAGAGCAAGCGATGATTTATAGCGGAACGTATGGTTGAGCGGCCATTAGATGTTTTAAATAAAGTAGTTGATAGTGATGTGTTAGTGTCGGGGAGAGAAATTCATATAAAATTATACTTATAAAAGAAAATGGTGCACAAAAAAAAAAAAAAAAACGGATTGAAACACAAAAATGGCGAATGGTAGCGGAAAGTGAATTATTAGTTGCGGGGGAAATTATATATCATTATGCCTGTACAAGAAAATGATGTGCAAAAAAAAACCGATTGAATGAGCGAATCGCTTGAATTTATTTGTTGCCGAATGAGCGGAATCGTCATGTACATGCAGGGGGGTAGACTGCAAAAAAAAATGGCTTCAGAAGCGAAGAGCAAGCGATGACTTATGGTGGAACGTATGGTTGAGCGGTCATTAGATGTTTTAAATAAAGTGGATGATAGTGATGTGTTAGTATCGGGGGGAAATTTATATAAAATTATGTTTATAGGTGAAAGGCAGTTTCAGATTTAAGCGGTAAACGAAGTCAACGACGATTTAGTGAAACACACGTTTTATTTATGAATGTATTGGTTTGGAACAGGACGTTTGCTTGCAGGTAAAATTGATGCGGTTTATATATTGCGCAAGGAGGAACTATAAAAAAAAAATGGTTTCGCATATTTCATTGACCCTTTTCGCGTTGATAGAATTTTTATTTCCAAGTAAATTAATAAAGGAAATAAAAGGGATACATTTAATACACTTACAAGTGAGGTGTATTTACCGTTAGCAAAAAAAGTTAAATAAAGCGTAAAGGCTCGAAATAAGGAGCAGTTGGACTCCTAAAACATAATTACGGATAATTGAATTAGGAAGCGGTAATTGAATACTGAAATATTTATATTATTTCATGACTTGTAAATCAGATAAGAGAATCAAAGGCAGTCTGTTCTATGAGTAAGAGATTCACGCATACGGTCCAATATATTTGGTTAAACATCAAAGAGGCGTAATTCTAAAGTAAATAAAGGAGCAATTGGACTCCCACTGGATAAATGAAGCAAAAAAAGTACAAGGGTCCATGCCTAGTAGCACGGGCGCAGGCTTGAAGTAGGACTACGAATGTAGTGCAATTCGTCTCCCAATGCTAAAGCCGGCGATATTTGTATGAATTTCATATTAGATAGTCAATAGATACTCAAGTTGCGCATTAAAGAATTGTGTTCTTACATGTGATACATGTTGGTGCAGATTTGGGGAATTATTTCGAACAGTTTCGGGTAGATGCAGATTATTTTTTGCAAAAATCTGGCATCCCTGGTTCCGCTAGGCAGCTTTATACACATGTGTATGTGATATGATTTGTTTCGACTACATCATGGACACGCTGCTGTTTTGTTAAGGAAGGTTGGGAACACGATTACGATTCTGCCTGGACTGGCACTGGACCGCTGGCATCTGTATTTTGTTTCGTAATGCCGTAATTTACAGCAATTCGCCATTACGCTATGAAGGTCGTCTGTGGTGTGCTGGAAATGGCAAGGTCGCAGAAGTTTTACTATTTTCGCAGCTAAATAATAAACAAGCAAAGTAAAGAATGAAAGTTTCAATTTAATCATTCGTAAGCAAAATACTGCACCAGTCTGGCAGCTTTGTTTTAAATAGATCGATGTGTCGAATCCAACACGGTCGGCGTAATTTCCACTCCGCACCAAACAATAATCGGTTGCTGCCGAGTTTTAACACCTTTGCCGCGTCCGGACAGGGAGATAAAATCGTAGCTCTCATTATTATTTGTAACCCAAACAACGCGAAAACGATGCCGTTCGCAAAATCAATTCATATTCTATAAAATATATTTAATTAATTCATGACTCGATTGCACTAAATAACCAATAACTCTCTTTAACTTCTTATAAAATAAAAAAAACCAGTAATTTAGACTCCTTACGGTTACGGTAAGGAGTAATTGGACTCTTTATGGTTGAAAGGAGCAATTAGACTCCCTATCGTGAAAAAGAACAATTGGACTCCTTATAGCTGAAGAGAGCGTTATACTCCGTAGAATAATAGCGAGCAAATGGACGCCTTATCGAAAAGGTGCAGTGGGACTCCTTATGAAGGAAGAGAGCAATTGGACTCTATGGTCGAGAGGAGCAATTGGACTCCTTATAGTTAGAAGGAGCAATTGGACTCTTTATGGTTGAAAGGAGTAATTGGACTCATCATGAAGGAAGGGAGCAATTGGATTCCCTATTGCCGAGAGGAGCAATTGGACTCCTTATGGTTGAAGGAGCAATTGGACTCTTATGGTTGAAAGGAGCAATTGGACTCTTTATGGATGAAAGGAGCAATTGGACTCTTTATGGTCGAAAGGAGCAATTGGACTCTTTATGGTCGAAAGGAGCAATTGGACTCTTTATAGAAAGGAGCAGTAGGACTCCTTACGATGGAGGGGAGCAATTGGACTCCCTATGAGTGAAAGGAGCAATTGGACTTCTTATGGTGGATTAGGGCAATTGGACTCCTAATGCAAAAAAAAAAAAAAAAAAAAAAAAAAAACAAAGAAAGAACAGAAAAGAACACATAACAAGAACAAGGAATTCTAAAGGTATTTGTTGGACATTTTGGTGAGTATACGGTAATATATTTAAAATATTTCTTAATAAATTTTTTGCTTTTATAATGAATTTAAAAATACCGAACGAATATTTAAAGTTTACAGCGCAGAGTAGAGGTAAAGGGTATTGTAGTAGATAAGCGAGGTATTAATAAAAGTTGGCATCCGCAAAATATGTATGCCCGCTATATACTTCGAGTCACAGGTCTCAAGCGTACATACGCACACAGGCAGACGGTAGCCTTTCCAGATAGGAAAGAGTGGAAACCGATCAAATATGATATGCGAGAATAAAAAGTCGTAGCTTTTGCGTTGGCGCTATTGAGCGAACTCTTGTCCACTTATAGAGCTGCGCGTGTGTGAGTGTGACTGAGGACTTGCGCAAGTTGGTTTTGCCTCGAGCGCTCTTTGGCGGGAGCCGATGCCGACTTCACACATACTATATCGATGGAAGCCAGTAACGTATTGCCATCAATAAAGATGGCTTGTCCGATTACTGAATATTCTCTAACGATGTTATTGGCGGGAGAGAAATTGTATGAGCGGAAGAGAATCGGTCGGTATCGTTGGTTCTTCGGAGCGTTCGGGGAACGGGTGATTAAGAGAAGCAATTCGGCTTTGAGTTAGAAGAGCAGCTAAAGGTTGCTAACAATTAAATAGGGAGACGATTCTCATTCTGTTGGCTAAGTTTGCATTGAATGCACGTATTTCTCGTGGGTGAAATTATATTTCGAAAATGGCTACGAAACGGGTTGATAAGCACGACAATATGGAGTAGCTTATCTGGAACTCCTCTAGGCATAAGTACGCCCCAGATGTTTTCGTGATTGCGTCGGTCGAACGTGTTTTCGTAGTCAACGAACACCAGCAGAAGAGAGTTTTGGAAGTCGTTGATCTGCTCCCATATAATGCGGAGCATCGTGATATGGTCTACACATTATTGGCCAGTACGGAATTCAGCTTGCTGCCGCCGGAAAGTAGCGTCGATCTTCTCCTGGGTTTAGGATTATGTTACAAAGTACTTGAAGAGTAATACAGAACAACGTGATGCTAGGCCAACTATCACATTCGCGTATGCCTCCTTTTAAAGGGACATTGACCAATATGCCCAGTAGCTAGTCCACCGAAAAAGTTACGGTTTCCCATATATTGCTGAGAAGCTTTGAGTATTTCGGCTGAAATACAGTCTATTCCAGGCGCTCTTTGGATTTTATACTTTTGATGGCAGCTTCAATTTCATCCAGTGATGGCACCTTAGAGTTGACTATTGGCGTCATCCACTGCTGGTTTTGTTGGTCTCTGATATTTAAAACACGGAAGAGTTGTTCAAAATATTCAGTCCGTCGTTTTAGCTGTTCTGTACGGTCAGTCAGTAGCTGACCAGCTCTGTCCTTTAGCGGCATCTTGGTATTCACCCTGGCACCACTAAGGCGGCGAGAAATATCGTACAACAAACGGATATCACCATTGGCGGTAGCGGTTTCTCCTTGTTCGGCTAGGGAGTTAGTCCAAGCTCTCTTGTCCTGCCTGCAAGCACGTTTAACAGCTCTCTCCAGTTCGGCATTTCGTTGACAGGCAACTGTCTTAGCCGATCTGGTTCATGCTCGTTCAATGCTTCCTCCAAGTTTCATCCGAAATTCACTCCTACCGGCCGCTGCGTTTCGTCACTGATGGTAGTGATGCAGGCATTCTTGATGCCGGTCTATTGGTCTTCAACGGTTCCACCAGGTAGCAACTCCGATGCGTGGGATTCAAGTTGTTCAATAAAGGCCCTTTTCACCTCAGGATTTTCCAATCGGCAAACGTCGTTACGGCACCCAACTTTCTCTTCCCGTCGTTGGACTTGTGCAGCGTGCAAATGTATCTTAGCGATAACAAGGTTTAAGTCGCTCAAGGAGATTTGGCTGTCTCCCTTCGGGATTTTCACACCCACACTGTTCAGCTGGTTGTAGAAGCTCTCTTACTCCGGCAGCATCTGTTCGCGCATAGCATTGGATTGCTGTACCCGTGTTCTGAATCTGGTAACGAATATTTATTCGTTTTTCGTTTTCCACTTCATCACGGCCGCATGTCCTTCTGGGCTCTGTAGGAATGCAACCCCTCTTTCTCGAGTAGCATTTTCACCTCGAATGCCAGAGTAGAGCAAGACTTGCCCAGATGATGTCTTGTTTACCAGTACCCGGCCAGCGGTTGTCGCTTAGCCTAGCCTAGCGCACGCAGATCTATGATGCTATCGCATTTGCCAAAATAGTACAATTATTTGATAGTAGCGCTGGAAAGTCAGCCAGACCTCTTAGACGACTACGGGAATTTAGTGGATGAAGACGGACGGCGAGAGCAAGACTGCGGAAGATTTGGGTAAAGCATTGAAATTTTTTGAAAAGGACAGAAGCAACATATTATAAGAAAAAACTGTAAGGAAAATCTGTGCCCGACTCCTCGCTCGGCGAGTAAAATTACTGGTTTGGGATTAACAATTGTATTCGGCAAGCATGAATGCATTCTTGAAAAACGAGTGTTACGTTGTGTAATTGAACTCCTGCTCAAACACAGACAATAATCGTCTTTGTTTATATTGAAAACTTCCGTTTTTCAACAGTTTATATGCAGCTTCTGCAAAACGATACAGAACGCAAAAGAAAACCATCATTTTAACTCATGTAACTGCCAACTAGTAAGTTGAAACAACTTTATTAGTTAAATATATCATAAAACTAATGTCGCGGTACTTGACTGGGATGACTGATTGTGCCACGCTTGTAGTATTTCGCAGTGGCATTTACTATGCTTGATAAGTTTACTGAAGGGGGTGCAGAGTTTTCTTGTACCGATTGTGTATTTTCCGCCTTAAGCACTGCTGCACAACGCCAGTTTTTTAGGTAGTTCACTGCAGATAACAAAAAATTAGGAAAACAGGAATTAAAATTGCTAGTGATTTTACTATACATACTTTTCCACATACGAACGCAGCCATCATCTCCGGTTGATGCCAGCATGGTTCCAGTGATGTTCCACGTTACACGCCAGACGGTACAGTAATGGTCGCCAAATTGTGCCACCGGTTGAACATCTAGGCGTGTGTTCGATGTAGGTTCTCTGTACAACAACATATAATATAATACAAAATTTCTAAACATTTCAAAATATCTTACAAAATTGGCTTTAGGTTGAAGATTTGAACATCCTTGCTAGCAACAGCCAGGATGTGATAACTTCTTCCTACATTCGGGGCAAAAGCGATGTCGTGGACTGAATCCGTAATTGAATTGATTGTTTCAGTCTTAGTCCAACGGCGAGAATTTTCACTGTATTCAAAAATAAACACCTTTCCGCCAGAGCTTTGCGAGGAATCGTCGCTGCCGGCCGCAATCATTGGCGCATGCAGCCTAAACATTGATTGATTCCAGGACAAACAGCTCAATGGTATTTTAACCGCTATTTCATGTGACAGAGTCCACTGAGATAGATTCATTATGTCCGGTGCTTCATAAATGCGAATTATACCGTCGGCGGATGAGGTAGCTAAGACTAGGCCTTGTGATTTCGGAGCGAACTTAACATCTGTTACGCTGGTTCTAGAGTCGACTAGGTTCGTACGCCGTACCCAACGTTTAACGGGCGACATGGCGGGAGAAGTTTTTTCACCGACTGTTTCTTCCCACACGGATACAGTTCTGTCGAAGGAACAGGTTGCAAGAACTTGTCCGAACTCTGGATGTGCCCAAGAGAGGCGCCACACCGAACCGGAATGTGCTTTCCAGCTGGACGTCACACTCCAGACGCCGTTCTCGTTCTGATCCCAAACCTAGCAATGTTACGTTGTATTAAGTGCCCAAATTGAAATATGCATACTATATTGGATTGATTGGTAAAAAATTATCACTAACCTTTACAAACTGATCACTTGAGCAGGTTGCCATCCGCTGCCCGTAATAATCATACGCTACATCGTGTATTACATCTTTGTGCTCCGTGTGAATAGATTGATTTTCAAACATGTTTTATTTTAAAGTCTGTAAGACCCAATTTGAAGAATTAAAAGTCGCAAAATAACGCAAAAACCGCCAAGCAGAAGTAACCACCGCGTTTTGTTTATACGTTTCTCTCAGCATTCAGCAACATCAAAAACATAACCAATCGATTTTCCAGTGCCGTGCCGATAAAAACCGCTGGGCATAGAGCATTTGTCATTACCGCTTCCTTTTGAACCTCTTTCGCATTCCTCCCATTAGAAAAGAACCACTGACGTTTCTGAGTTTTCTCGAAAGGAGAAAAGAAAAAGAAAATCGGAATGCGACCGATGCCGTGCGGATACTGTATTTATTAATGTGCTGTGCGGTTTGTGTTTTTCGATTGCTGGCTAACGGCATTGTGCGAAATGTGTCCATAATTTTGCAGATGAAGCCAGTTGGAGCATTTAACTGTGAACGGAAGAAGCTCTAACGCGTATAAATATTTGGCCTGTCATTCATTACGGCAGAAACAAAAGCGTGCGTGTAAAAAAGAAATCGATCAGTGAAAAGTGGAACTATTTGCCAGAGGAAAATATGGATAAGTGTATGTTGGAAGCTTTCTGCTATATTGTGCTTATTTTGCTAAATCGAGCCCCTTACTATGTTTAGTTCACTATCACCATACGATAGGATAATCAATTTATTGATAAAGCAACGCCACTCGATTGATAAACGTGCAGTGGTTGACAATATTTCACATTCTCCAGTTAGTGACGGCATTGTTTTCCAATTAATATGGGCTCAGCTTTTTCCACCAATCAGAAGCGATGGTGTGATTCCCGTCATCGTCATCATCAGCAGATCAGCTACGTTTGTGTTCGTGTATTGTGTATGATTTTGATGTTTTTATCCCGTTGTTTCTGCCTTGCTCTCGCTCGCGCTATCATCGACCCGTTATTTTGCGACTACTCGGCAAGCGCAAGTACATAAACAAAACCAGTATGAAGCCGGCGGCGGTTTTTTGACAGTCGCCGTACGGCATTCCATATGAATGGATTAAAATGCTACGCTTTTATGCTTTTTATGTATGTTGCTATCGCAACAGAGAGACAGACGATTTTCCGATTTATTAACGTGTATTTAACGGCAGCGTTAAAAAATTCCTATAGAATGATATAAATTTTTGTACATTATAAATGATTTTGTTTTTTTGTTGTTCATATCGTCCTTATGTAAATATTGCATATTTGCAAAGTAGATGTAAGAAAACTCACGTTTAGTGTCCCATTATTGTTTAGTCACGCGATCGAGGTTAATACTGTTTTTCTGTAACTTCCTATTTTGTGTAAGATTTCAGCGACACTCTCCTAATCAGTCTAGTTCACTAACAGCAGGTATAAGCTATACTTTTCAACCTTACTTTTACTTTAACTTTTACAACCGTACTATATTTTAAAACTCTTCAGCACCGTACTACTAATAATCGTAAGTTTTAGCACTGTACTGTTAGTTTTATAAGTTTTAACGTACTGTCAACTACTAAGTTTAGCTTCTAAGAGTATTTTAAAGTGGAAATAGCAAAATAACTAATCTTGTATTCACAAATTTACTTCCGAACACTTCAATCTCAGTTCACGTTTTTGTTTATCTTTTTCTCTATTGACGTTTCAACACGACTCGACGCACGTCGGCGGCACGTCATGCGAACAAGAGTGGTATAAGCAAGGTGTGTACTATCGCTGTAGTTGGATGTATTGGTGCGACGCAACGAGAGGTTGCGACACTCCCCCGCAGTGCTTCGAAGTCATTGATCCGAAGTACTCACGCTTGCACCGATGTCCAATATTGCGATCTTCTCGGCTGGCCGCTTCAGAACTCCAGATGCCGTTTGCACTACGGAGCGATGAACCTGTCCATTGGTGAACCAGATTCCGTGAATCACATGACCTTTCAACCTGCAGTTTCCTGGCAGCATCATGTCTACGATGTCTTTTTCGGTAATCCGTTTGGCTCGCACTGCTGTCGTACGCGATCGGGGGCTTAGAACCGTCTGACGACCCGATCCAGGCGTGATTCGGGGTAAGAGCTTGCGAAAGCTCTGCGTCTAGCGGTAATTCTGTCAGAGGTCGATAGTTGGCGAGAAGCTCGATTTCAGTGAGCATGTCTATCGGTATCTCGTCGTGAAATGTGCGAGTGAGATGTGAGTGCTTTTGGGCTTTCTTTATGGAGCTCGTCCCTGCTTGAGATGTTTTAGGGCATGGCCCGAACACTGTCCATCCTAGGCGTGTTCTAGCGGCGATCGGTTCGTCTTTTCTACCTTCCCTGCTGTCCAACGCATGACTCAGGCGGCAGTTGTCCATCCCGATGAGTATCTGTGGCTGGACGTTGCGATAGGAGTCCGCTGGCACACCTTCCAAGTGCTGATATTCTGATGCTAGCTCCGCAATCATCAACGTTTGCTGTGGTAGAGCAAGACTTTCCACCGTGTGCACTTTCGGCATACGATATGTCTTAGCATCATGCACTCCAGAAATCTCCAGCGATAGTATCGCGGAATTCATCTCCTGTCGTTGATAATCTCCTGTCCAACCTAGACACAAAGGATACGATTTGCCTTCAAGATCCAGCTCATTCATTAAACTGTGCTCCATCAACGTTACTGACGAGCCTTCGTCCAGGAGGGCGAATGTACGAACGGACTTGCCTCGTCCGTGAAGGATGACTGGAACATAGCGGAAAAGAATCTTACTATCGTAGCTGACGTGAGTATTGCACTGTTCGATAGGTGTTTCTGGTGTGACATGGGAGTCCGGTATTTGGGAATTTTCCGCTTTCTGATATCGAGAATCATCATGAAGCAGCTCGTGATGCATATACGAACAGCCGTTTCTTCCGCAAGCTCGCTTCACTGCGCATGCTCCGTAATGCTTAGCCAGACACTTCCGGCACAACTTATTCTGCTTCACCATTGCCCATCTTGCTCCGATATCAAGTCTTTGGAATTTCCTACACGATGCCACACTGCTACATCCTCTTAGGCAAATTTCACACTGCTTTCCAGCTGATTTCGATGTATTTCTAGAGGACTCCGTACAAGTCGTCGATGCTGCTGTCGATGACCGGCTGGAGCTGGATTGAAGGTGAACGTAAACTTCATCATTCCTTATGAGTCTTTCAGGCTTGCTAACGTAGGCACAGACTGTTGACGGCATCGTTACTACGCACGCCGCCTCCACTAATGTCTCCAACCATTTGCTGAAATTTTCCAGTGTCACCGTCTTTAATGTTTGACGGTGTCTGGCCCAGTCGAGTTTTACAGTTGGTGGTAGTCTTTCGACAAGTTCTTGAAGGAGTGCCACGTTACATAGATGCTCGTTCAACCCACAGGCTATGATCGTTGCACACATGTTCTGGACTGCAACACCGAAATCGATCAGAGTTTCTAATTTCTCCGTCTTCGGCGCTGGCATTTCCCGAATCTTGCAGACTAGTGAGTGGACAATAACCTCAGGTCGTCCATATAGCATTCGCAGAGTCTTGATGACACCTGTGAGTCCCACTGGATGCAATAATCGGCTTCGAACGGTCTCAAGAGCTCTTCCCTTCAAACTGCGCTGAAGTCGAAGAAGGTTTTCCTCATCGCTAAACCCACACATCCTTGTACTGCTCTCGTACGTCGAAATAAAAAGAGGCCACTCTTCCGGATTTCCCGAAAACGTAGGCAGCTCCTTTGACACTGCATGTCGCGCGGCCAGTTGACTTTGGCTGAGTTCGTTGGGATCAACATCGGAGAGATTTAACCGACTTCTGTTCATTTCCACTGCCCTTATTCGCTCCTCCAGAGCCCTAGCTTGCTGACCCTGCTTCTCCGACATCTCTGCAAGCTGTCTTTCCAGCCTGGCCATTGCCGTTTGTACCTCATTCGATAATTGGTTACGTGAACTTCCTACTATCGTCGAATTTGCAATGGGTGGAGCGGTGTTAACGCTCAACTCATCTCGTATCTCCCGCTCTCTTGCTTCCATACGACGCTCGAACTGGAACTTGAGTTTTTCAACCACGGAAAGTAACTCACGATCCTTCTGTTCAAGCAGCACCTGATACGTCCGCTGCTGTTCCTCGAACCTTGCCTGCATCTGGTCCAGCTTCTTTTGAAATTCACTGAGTTGCTTAGCTTGCTCCTGTTCGCCTTTCGACTTGGAACCCGTTCCATCACTTGCAGGATTTGTGACGATGACCGATGAGATTTGAGATGACCGTTTAGCCACACACTCAGAACAACTCCAATCTTTCTCCTCGACGTCCTCATACACATCCACGCACTCGAAATGGAACCATAATCCACATTCGTCACAGCAAACCATCCGGCTATTGTCCGGATTCCGGCACACACCACAACTCACACTTCGCTTTGCCTTTGGCGGCATAATTAGAGCCTCCCCGATCGCGAAATTAAACGAATTTTTTAATATGTTGCTATCGCAACAGAGAGACAGACGATTTTCCGATTTATTAACGTGTATTTAACGGCAGCGTTAAAAAATTCCTATAGAATGATATAAATTTTTGTACATTATAAATGATTTTGTTTTTTTGTTGTTCATATCGTCCTTATGTAAATATTGCATATTTGCAAAGTAGATGTAAGAAAACTCACGTTTAGTGTCCCATTATTGTTTAGTCACGCGATCGAGGTTAATACTGTTTTTCTGTAACTTCCTATTTTGTGTAAGATTTCAGCGACACTCTCCTAATCAGTCTAGTTCACTAACAGCAGGTATAAGCTATACTTTTCAACCTTACTTTTACTTTAACTTTTACAACCGTACTATATTTTAAAACTCTTCAGCACCGTACTACTAATAATCGTAAGTTTTAGCACTGTACTGTTAGTTTTATAAGTTTTAACGTACTGTCAACTACTAAGTTTAGCTTCTAAGAGTATTTTAAAGTGGAAATAGCAAAATAACTAATCTTGTATTCACAAATTTACTTCCGAACACTTCAATCTCAGTTCACGTTTTTGTTTATCTTTTTCTCTATTGACGTTTCAACACGACTCGACGCACGTCGGCGGCACGTCATGCGAACAAGAGTGGTATAAGCAAGGTGTGTACTATCGCTGTAGTTGGATGTATTGGTGCGACGCAACGAGAGGTTGCGACAATGTATTTAATTTACTTTTAAAAAATATTTGAAATACGTTGTTTGGTTTGTAGTTTCGCTTTCTTTGTTATTAATCTTGCAATGGTTCGACCACAGGATGTTTATAAAAAATCATAGTCCAGCATACCTCTTTTCAGTCTAATAAGCGATTGAAAATTAACTTTATTGGTTTATGGACAGCTGAGATATCGCGATGGGCGTACAGGTACAGCACTACCCATCGCCTGATTCGGGGGATTTCTGTACGCTGAACTTAGGAGCAGGCTTCAAATATCATCTCGTACTCTACAAAAAGTATTCCAGTGCAGTACGAAACAACTTCACACAATGAAAAGCTAAAAATCTCATTCAAAGTATTGGAACAATCCTTTTCTTTTTTTTGTTGGTAGAAGTTTTCGAGAAAACTTTTATAATTTCTGAGTTTGTAGATGTTTTGTAAATCCCCTAAAGCTAAAACTCTTCAAACTTTTTAAGAAAATGAACTACGGGAGCTCTTTTGCTAGTGTCATCTTTTCAGATCTAGATTCTTCAAACTTTTCCGTTTATTTGACATTAACTTTGTAACGATCCGACCAGTGGAAGTGGATGAAAAACAATTATCCATCTACTAGCTGATTGTCCGATCTTACTCGAGGCCGCTTTGTCGCTCAATCACTTGTACATCTGTTATTGTAACAAAAATTCTCATAATGCAAGAATCAAAACCGTTTTTTTTTATTTGAATGTGTATACTTTCGTTGTCAGTTTTCCTCCTATTGCCCCCAGCCACTTGTAAATCTGTCTTATCGGTAATCCCTATAAATCGGTATAAAGCCTTTTTTTGCTGTTTTGGACCACCCCTTTGTTAATGGCCACCCTATTCGCCTTTTCAGAAATCCAGCCATTTCTACAACCGCTATCATTCCAAATGCAAGAAAAAAGCACCCCTTTACCCATTTGAACCTCCCTCCTCTTTATAAGAGACTGTCTCCCTTTTTTTGTCGACCCCCTATGCTGATTGTTTCATGTCAAAAAACCCGAATAAATCCACCTAGCGGCGTGACCTAGCCTTTCTACCGCCACAATAATCAATATTTAATTTCTCAGGAACATCTATGATCAACTTGATTATATTTTTAAATATCCGTTCTGTATTCCTCAAAATCCTTATTTGCCAGTAAAATTCACAACGTATTGCGTACAATAATTATATTTTCTTTCCTTGTGTGCAGAAATACTTGTAAATGTCATTTATTTTAGTTAGCACCTTATTTAGTTTTATAATATTTACGTGATTTATAGATTTATGTAAATACAAAAGATAATTTTTGCAGACTTGAATGAATATATATATAGAAAATTAGAAATTAACCCTCTAACGGGTTCACAGACGGCCTTAACTTTCGGGCTTCATAGCCACATACGAAACTTGTTTTGAATTGACAATATGAAATATGTGTTCATAGCAGATTCCAGTGCTTGTCAATTCGATTTATTTATTGAAATATGATACATGGCATAAGGTTTCTGTCTTTTAAAGTGTCACTAACGAAAACAAATCGTACAAAATTACTACCATACAATGTTTTCCTCCTATTTTTCATATAAAGTTTCTAAGTTCCAGTATCTATTGATTGGAAAGAGCATCTATTGATGCGCCAAAATTGTTTGAAAATTATTTGGAAAAATCAACTCACTAGTATTTTTTATCCCATATACCACTATACCTACATATGCTTAAATTAACTGCTTTTCTTCGCCTTTTGCTTTTCTTGTACAATTGTGAGTAACAGCAAGTGAAGAAAATGACAATTGAAATCTGAAATCAAAGAAAAGAAAAAACTTTTCGATTGAATCTCACTACAGTGGGATTTCGAATTTGGCATGGTTCGATTTTGGCAACAAAAGTATCCGTTTTTGGCAACACAAAATATTTTACTCCCAAAAGTATGCTTAAATATCAGTCACTTTCCGCATTACTATAAATAACGAAAAATTATTGGCCTAAGTGTGTTCATGAAAAAAAGTTTGCGGTTATAGAATGTTTCGAACAATAATGTTTTTATTGCCGTAGGACTACGTCTTACCGTAGGTCGCCAAAAACTTACTTGCACGGATAGCTCTTGGCGGATTTTGTGAACATAAAAAGGTTGCAATCGTTGATTAATAACATTTAGTCAATTTCTAATGCATTTACATTCAATTTTGTCATATCAAAAAAGGATCTCGATTTTGGCACGGTTTCGATTTTGGCAACATAGGTGACATGCCAATTTCGAAATCCTACTGTATTCAATATTTATTTGCGACAGATACGTATCGCCTACAACGTGCAGGCTTCATCAGTGTCTTATTTCGAAGCGTATACGTATCTGTCGCGAATAAATATTAAATAGTGGAGTTTAGTCGGAAAATTTTTTTTCTTTTCTTTAATTTCGGAGTTCATATTCCACATTCCACTCAGAGCCTTCAAAAAGTTCAGACAATTAACATGTTTCTCACTTTTCTTGATTTTCAATGCAAATTTCAAAATTGCAAATTGTCATCACATACACACATATACATACATACATACATACATACATACATACATACATACATACATACATACATACATACATATATACATACATACATACATACATACATACATACATACATACATATATACATACATACATACTTACATACATATATACATACACACACATCACAGACATTGAATTCAACCAACATTTGATTAATATATTTTGCTTTTACACGTTTTAACGGTTTAATATACGGTACTTAAGTGTTAAAGTTTGAATAACTCTTGAATGAACCGTCCGATTTTCAATAATTCGGTTTTGTTTGATAGATCTCAACAGTAATTTTCAAATAATAATAAATTGTGTGATGTTTTACATTGAATTAATGCTTATATGTTACAAAAATATGTTTTAAACACTATTTTTTCACATTTCTTTATGTAACTTTTAAACCACAAGCCCAATCGTCATGAAATTTGGGACTTAAGGTTTTTAGAGGCTCCTCTTTCATATGCAATCAACTTGGTTCAAATCGGTTAAGGGACCTATGAGATAACGAAGTCCCATATTTTTCGTATTTTTATACATAACTTTTGAATTAAAAGTCCGATCAGTATGAAATTCAATAGCGACCTATGGGACACCTAGACCTTTCATTTGACACTAAGAACATTAAAATCGGTCCAGCCATCTCCGAGAAAAGTGAGTGAGATTGAAAGCGTTACATACACACACACACACACACACACACACACACACACACACACACACACACACACACACACACACACACACACACACACACACACACACACACACACACACACACACACACACACACACACACACACACACACACACACACACACACACACACACACACACACACACACACACACACACACACACACACACACACACACACACACACACACACACACACACACACAGAAAATGCTCAGTTTTCGAAACTGAGTCGATTGGTATATGACATTCGGCCCGCAGGATCTTCTTTCCATTTTCGGTTTTCCGAGTGATTTCTATACCTTTATACTATATATTTATATAGTAGAAAGGCAAAACGTGTTTGACAAATAACGTTTGATGAAGAACCGTCCAGACGTTTCGGAGTTATGGCGGAACTCGGGATGGTGCGATCCAAAGTACGTTGAAAGCAAAGTAATGTATTCGCGGTTATTTTCATGTATTGGTGAGAAAAGAAAAAATCGAAAAAATAGCTATGAAGTTTATGATGGATTCTATGCAGACTTCAATTATTTGCAGTTTTAGATAAAGAATATGCTTCGGATTTGACATATTTCAACTATAGTGCGGTAAATCGATTTGTTCATTCATATATTTTATTGATTTGGGAAGATTGCATGATGAAATATTACATATTTGCTAATATCTGATAGGCTCGTTGGTAAGTTAGAAGGATTGATAAGTAAATTACATAATGATTTTCTTCTGGTCGCGTTCCATTGGTCTGTTAGATGGCTTTTGTACGTTTGACAGATTGTTTCTGAAGCTTCTTGCATTTCAAATTTCGGTTCAGTGCGCTTATCCTTATGTACGTGCGCAATTTGACGAAATATTTAATTAAATCTTCGGGGATATCAGGATGTCTCGCTTGATTTTGGCAATGTACCTCTTTGTTCATCGATTCCTCCGATTCCTCCTTATATTGATCCACTTCAATCTGCATCTCCCTAACTTTGATTATGGCACATCAAACGAACTAAGTGTATCGAACGTTTTTGCTTCATCACATGGCTCAATCAACGATGCAACGATGTCAGAATCAAAGATCTCGCTTTCATCAGAAATTCGACGGTCACACCGAGTGGATTCAGAGCTACTTCCAGGCTTCGTTTCCTGAAGAAAAATCTGGTACGAACTTTTATTATCGCCGGTCACCAAATCTCTCCTTCTCTTCACACGTTCCGGCTATCGAATGCTCGGTATAGCCTAAAATATTGATGTTTTTGTTAAGGTATTTTAAAATATGTATATAATTTTGCATACCTCCAGCTCGAAGACGCCGATGTGATCTCTGATCGACAACTACAAAGCAATCCGGTGAAAAGTGCCGGGAACAAATAAAAAAAATATGCGTGTCCGTAGTAACTTTTTGTCCCAAAACCTTCAACCATTTGATATTCAATTCTTTTTTGGTTGGGAACCGATGAAAAGAAATCCTCTGCAGATCGGTTATTCCTTGGAATTATTTTGCTACGGCACATTGGAACATGGCACTTCGACACGTTGCTAAAAGTAAACAACGAGAGATAAATATTCAGCAAAAAAACAATGAATATACTTACAATATGACGAACAAGACCTCCGCTATTGAAAGCACAAGTAATTTTGCCACATGTCGCTATTTTTGCCACATCACACTTTCGCTATTTTTAACTACATAAAACGGCTCAAAATTTGATCCGAATGCGAAAACTCATACGAATCCAACAAATTTTCATAACTAACTAAGGTTGTGTTAGTGAGTTTGACAGAAGAAATATACTTTACCTTGCTTTTAAGGTACCTTGGGTGCGATCACTTTTCGACTCGATTTTGATTCATTTGACATTACCGTCTCAGCCGAGCAAAATATGACAAAGTTATGTATGGGACATTTCTAGAACTATTTTGTTGAATAAAATTTGGCAGTATATTTTGTAGTTTCGGTGCTACGATGCTAGTACCAGCGAACCACATGCCCTAGCGGATGTTGTGGGTTCGAATCCGGTTATAATCTCAGATTATAGCTTGGTTCGACCCATGCACCTTCCAGCATTGGACAAACGGTAGGAGTGAAAACGACTATGTACTTGTTAAGCGTAGCTACCAATACCCCCCTCCTCACCTTTCCGCTCTTTCCCCTCCTTCACCAAAAATTTTCATTTCTTTCCCCTACCGTCTCTTCATCAATTGTAGAACCACTGTTTCAAAAAATATTTACCAGACAAACTCGCTGGTGACTGCTCCCTTCGTCTTCAGCTTCCGCTTCATTATCGTCAAATACGGACGGACCTAGGGACAATTTGGTGAACTCAACTTTTTTGCAACGAACTGAATTCCATTATCGTACCGTTGTAAATAGCACGTTCTTGTAATGGCAACTGGCTATTTAAACCTGCCCAAAATGTAACTGACCATCATGGGATTTAGTAGAGGGTAAAATTCATTTGTTGAAGTACTCACTTTTGTATATTTCCCAATTCCTAATTCTATTCGTCACAAACACTCGTGTTTTTTTTGCCTCAGGAACAGATCCCTTGCCAAATCATTAGTTATTTTTCGCGAACAAATTTAAATCTGCTACGAAGCTTGCCACGAACAGAAGCTTGTAGAATTTGACCTTCGGGATTTGGATGAAATCGGCTTTCTAATCTTCTAGTCTTGACTTCTCGAATGAGCTTCAATCCGCAGTTGACATGGGTTCCACTTCAACACTTAGTTTGCACTTTGAGGGCAGTCTTGAGATTTTTTTTAATACTTTTTGATAATTCGTGTCTCTGTACTTTTAGGGTAATCGAATTGATATAGATGGATTTTGCAATGCAGGTGACTGTGAACAATTACATTTTTTCTTTTCTCACCCTCCATGATGAATGTCTTGGATCCATGTTAGTTTAAACTATGAAAAACTACAAGGTATACAGCCCTGAGGGTTGTACGAAAGGGTGACGCAGGACTATATCAGATCATTAGATCAAAGACTAATGTAAACTGCATTTCTGGCATATGTATTTTTATAAGAATCTGTTCGTGCCATTGTTTAAATGAATGTTTAAAAGAGAAGAGCTAAATATTCAGATTCCATTCTACTTTGAATGCAATGGTGCCTTTTAAAATACGTGGACGGAAGTTCATAAGTACAACGCCTGCCACCATTGAGACAGACATTTCTTTTAGTAATGAATGACCAACCCACAGATTATTGTATGAAATATGATTATGCGTAGCTTCACATTTTTCAATAATCTTACTTTAACTCACTTGTGGCCTTCAAAAGGGCCATTGGTTACAAATAACATTAAAACCATAGCACGCGCATCGCAAATATGACGTGCCATTCGAATGTCGTTCTCTTTTGACATGAATGGCAACAGGCACGTAAGTTAGCGGTGTCGATTTACTGTCTCTTACTCCGAGAAGGTTTTACTAGTTTACTTTCACAGCTTACCGCTTGTTACATAGCAGAAAATATGGCCCAAACGCAAAATTTTCTGTTTTATTTGTATGAAAGTCCTTATCCTGCTACCTCAGGGGTGAGGGTTCTCAAACCATCATAAAATAAATTCATCCCAATAAAAAACCCCACATGCCAAATTTGGTTCCATTTGCTTGATTAATTCTCGAGTTATGTGGAAATTTCTATTTCATTTCTATGGGAGCCCCCCTGTTAAAAGACGGATGGGTCTCAGTACACCATAGAAAAAAATCCTGCTTTCTAAAACCCCCACATGCCGAATTTGGTTCCATTTCCTTGATTAATTGTCAAGTTTTGAGGAAATGTATGTTTTATTTGTATAGAAGCCCTCCCTCTTACGCCCTCCATAAAATTGCTTTCTTACCCCCTCTATAAAATTACTGGTCATTTTATCTATCCAACGACGCATAAATTGTTCAGTTTCGTTCAGTAGTTTAGTAGTTATAACCATTTGAAATCTTTCATTCAAACGTTACACTTCTATTTTCGTTTTCACAAAGTGCTACCCCGTCCCAGTATAGTAAACAAAGACGTAGTCCTACGTCAAAAACATATATCTAGTATAACTATTTACAAACAACAAAACTATGTCAAAAGTTTGCATGATCTGGTCATGACCTGGTCTACGGAACATGCAATCTAACTTACTGTATGTGTTCCTTCAAAATCATCAATGAACTTGCCTTATACTATGGGCATACCACGTCTATGCCGAGCAGCGGCTTTGCGCTGTGTTTCTACCATGTCTTCTATATTTCGTGGAGATTTACTGTTTCCGTTGACGTTGCTCCAGATACTTGGCGCTCGCGTTCCTCATATTTTTAGGACCAACCGGGGGAACTTGACCTTTCTTATCTCCATTCTGGCTCATCTTATAAGTAGTGTAATTCTGAGGTAATTCAGTGCAGATGCTATCCTTACTTCTTCCTTCTAGCAGCATAGAACCGGGGTGGTCTTTGCCGTATCAAGAATGTCTCAGTCTCTTCACTGTACTAAGTCCTGGGCTACTCGTCGCCAATTCGTTAAGCGTCTCGACACACGCAAGTCATCTTCAATCTGCTCGAGTCATCAAGCACGTTGGGCCTCTCTATTCCTGGTGCCGGTGGGGTTCTTGGAGAGAATAGATTGCATTGTGCACAATCGTCCGGCATCCTTGCCATGTGGCCGGTCCACCGTAGTCTCAAAATTTTCGCTAGGTGCAGGTTAAGAAACTCCAAGTAGTACTTGCAACTCGTGGTTCATACGTCTACGTCACTCTCCGGTAGCCGTTTGTACTCTGCCAAAAACAGTCCGCAACACCTTTCGTCCAAATATGGCAAGTTAATGTCTGAAATCCCTAGAGGACTACCGGTTTGATTAGTGTTTTGTACATCGTCAGCTTATATAGGCGAACTCATTAACCACTTCGAGTTTATCGCCATCAATAGTTGCTGTCCATGGGAGGCGAAGGTTATTTTCCTGGGCGCCTCTTCCTGCCACATATTTGGTTTTTTAAGCATTGCAGGCAACTTATCTTTTTACTAGAGTTGACAAATAACTAGCACTTTTTTGGATTCCTGCCGAGATTTAAAGTACCTACCTAGTTAGTGTATTGTTTGACAGCGAGATTTTTCAAAAGCGCTCAGTGTAAACACCGAGCAGCAACGTTAAGCCGTTCCACGCTAATTTTCCAGTTGAACCGACCGTTTGTTGATACTCCTTGTGTTGAGATTCTGGCAACTTTTTGTTGGCCCATAGTTGCTTTAGTGTTTCATCTTTCAACTGTATTTATATACACAATTCTTCTTAATACAGTCAATTAAAAGGTTATACCAAATTTAAACAGAAATTTGTAACGATTTTTACTCTGAAAGTCTACCGTGATAATTTTTTTTATTAATTACTAATTAGCAAATTAATATAGTGATATTGGCCAAATTCGAGCGCGTCAGATTGATTGATTATGTGTTCATTGGAACTAAGCAACTTACTCGTGCTCCCAGTTTACAGCTCTAGTTAACGATTAGAACATTTATTTATTTAGTCTTTACATACCCTACACTATCATGGGACGAAAGTCCAACCATCCTGCTGTTCTATATACACCAAAGTTCCTGTGGTGTGTCTTTCACGTGAAATGGGAACTTGTTCGATTTTAGTTAGTCGTTACCTAGGCGTGCGCAGTGGCGGTTGTCTTTTGTATACTTTAATTGCTTACATTTAGTATACGGTGCTATTTAAAGCTCAAGTCATTTAGTGGCTTCGGGCAAAATCGATTTTTTCTGGTGAATTGACTCGACTGCAACTGGCCTAGAAGATACCACAAACCGATACATCATTGTTTCCAGTCCTGTGCTGTGGTGTCTGAGGTCAAGGATCAAAAAACTTTAACCACCAGTGAAAAAGTCCAGTGCTAGTACTTGTGCGTTGGTAGGGTTAATGCAAGTGTGGTTCGAGAATGATGACTAATTCATGAGTTTTTTGTCGGTGCTGCTTAGACGGTTGATCAAACTTTGTACAGGTATGAATTGTTAAAAAACTCTTACCAACCAAAATATTGAATGTTTTTCAAATTGGATTTTCTTCAGTTGGGGATTAAACTTTGAATGAGTTGTAGAATTAAATATTCCGCCAATAAAATTGGCGTAACGAACAGCCAAGTACTACCAGTTGTACTTGGTAACAAATTCAACTGTCTGTGACAACAGCCAAGCACGCGTGATACATTTTTTCGAGTATGGCTGATATGTGTGGAAGAACCATTTCGATTATTGTATTATCACCGGTCGAAGGCATCGTCCGTTTTTTTGGCTATTGCAGGTGACCACGCGAATATGCGTGTATGATGCTATCAAAGCAGTGAAATACCCTTACTATTACTGGCCGCGCTGCTATCAGTCACTGTTCAGCTGATCAGTAGAAGATGGTTAGGTCAAAGCACATGCTGCAGTGACGAGAGATTATTTCGTATTTTGCAAGCCAAACTTGCATTCTTCCTTAATTGTTTGTTACCTAACTGGTAGGATAGGATAGTTTTACTACCTGGAAAACTGCAAATCCACAACGATTTTCCCTGTCTTTCCGAATAATAACAGAAGGTCGCGTTTTTCACTTTCCAACCTAAGTCTATTTTTATTGTCATTTCTATGAAATATAAAAATGAAAAGCAACAATCAGTTTCGTAACTCAAAAATGTCAAGGGATTAAGTTAGGACATCACGATTTAAAGAATTCGGGGTCTTTTATTTTCTCAGCAAACTTGAAGCAAAGTTTTACGCTCAGAAATCTCAAGGAATAGTGGAGCGACTTCCTTCAACGCTCCACATCCGTAAAGGTCAACCAGGAGAGTGAGCATTCTGCAGTTATGTGCGAATTTGCAAATTACAGGACTTCATGTTAGGCATTTCGCAGAACACCCTATTCGCAAGTGCAATTCGTCGTTTGACTGTGAGCCGTAAGGTCAAGTCAAATCATCATCACAGGTCACGAGCATACCTAGGTATTTGAATTCCTCAACTACTTCAAATCGTTCCCCATCCAGCTCAATTTCTTCGGCATCAACTCCATCAGTTACTAGTGTTGACGGTGCGTATCAATCTCGCTGCTTCCAGTTTAAATGACCTAAAAGCAACTTGCAACTTGGTCAGCAGTCAAACCCAAGGTCCTGCTAGGCAGTCATGTTTTCGAAGTCAACATCAAAGCATTTGCGCGAATGAAACAGCATGACACAACTATACATTCTGTGCGTTTCCCTCTGCATATAGCCGGTATGCTGGCAGATTGGTATTATTTTCGAATTTTGGCTAGATTTTGACAAATAACACCCGTACTGGCAGTAGATGTTGGCTACTGTTAAACACACAGAGTACGGATAGGGTTGCCAGTCCCTTGGTCAAACCCGATTATATCGACGTTTGCTTCCAAAGTAATATTGAATAACAAGTATTAGTGGGCATCCTTTTGCTTTAATTCATCCAACGTCACCAAGGCAACATGTTTGTTTTGGCCCCATACTGTGTCATTCAAATCATCTTAAACAGTTTCACCAGAAAATTATATTCATATATATTGTCTGTCACAGCTCATTTCGCTTCATTGAATCGTATGCCGCTTTGAAATGAGATTGCAGAGATAGCATAATGAGATTGCAAGTTGTCTATGACTATGGGCTCCCTTGAAGGCTTTGCTTGCCAATTCGATCCATTTGCAAGATAGTTTCTATTGTTGAGTCGTTGCTCGTTCCCAGCAGCCTTCCCGCCCTTCAGCTCAGTAAGCTTTCTAAACCTTCTTCTGTCTTGTCGATTCCACAGTTTGACCTTCACTTACAATTCGTAAAAGAAACCAAATGAAGCTTATTCTTTACTAGTCCATTGAAAAGTGAAAGTCAATTTTCACTCGGTTTGTTTACATTTTGAACGTGGTTGCATTTCAATCGTTGGTCCTGATCGTGAATTGCTGAATAAGATTCGCTGGGCGTGAACCAATGTTGTAATTTAAGCAAATACTACTTTGAGTTTGTTTTGGCAGTGCGATTTCCTTCAAGATATTGTGTCGCGATATTATGCAACACGGGCTTTGACAACTCAAGCGATATAAATAAGAGAGTTAAACTTCTTTCACCCTTAGTTATGACAGACTCGTTTGATATCGTAGTATCTTGTGTTTGTCTTGTATATTGCATCATCTTTACTCTAATTTTTATTAGTTTAGTATCTTAATGTCATGGCAAAGGAGGATTATCTTGTTTATCTCTAGTATCTTTTATAAGTTTAGACTGATTATTATCTTTGTTAAATCTATCAAAGTAAACAAAACCTCCTTTATGCACATCTATCCTTTTAAGATTTTACATCATTATCCGTACTAATCCTAAACATCATTTTCTAATCTCCAAAAGGAATTATCGTATCGATTTTGTTACGTCGCTAGTCGTATCTTATGTTTCGTAGAGTCCCTGATTTTTGTTAATATATGAGTTAATATTGAGTTAATATATGAAACTTTCATATCCTCACCTGATTTGGTGTGAATCAGAGCATTTAACAATAATTCACATTTCGACCTACTTTCCTTGAATAGCCGAATATTATTATCAAAAAGGAAAATTAGGTAACATCACCATCTATGCTTCGGCTGACATATGCGTGACGCTCTTGAGTCCTTGTGCATATGTCTAATCCGCCAGACGTCTTCGAACTGATAACTTTGTAATCAATGTCCATACTTTGACCGGCTCGTGCCTGATTGACCCCTCGGCAACCTTGATTTGTCCGGGATGGCTCGACTTTTCTGCCTTGCTATATAGGTATATAAACAAACTGTGATTATTCAACAGCTCGTCTCATCTTCTTCCTTGCGATTGATAATGTTTTCTATTCTCTGCTACCGTCACGGCACGGCTTACACTTTTTACCGTCAACCTAGCGGCGACTGTTAAACCTTATAATCGATGAGAGTTTTTTGTTGTTCGTCAAGCTAGGATTAGCTTTTTTTACTAGGAGCATCACTCCTCTCACCAACAGCTGACATTCAGGGAATTGCAAGATTGTCGGGAACATCGTTTACCGATAATACCTTTTATATGTTGATGTTGATAACGACTACCGATCGGTTGTGTGTTTACGGCGGATTTTGTAAGTCGCTCGAGCCTGTAAATAAGGTTGAATTAAAATTATTCAGTGAACTGAACTCATTTCAAGTTGAACCATTGGCTGAGTCGTGTCGTCGACGTGAATCCGAGTTGTTCAATAAACAATATCCATTCTAGTGAATTGAAACTAAATACTGTAAAGTAAGTTTTTCAATCAATTGAACTTGGTGAACTACATTTTTTAATCATCACATTCGTTTGTACACGTTTTAGTTTCTAGTTTTTTCTCTTGATGGGCTGTAAAAAAAGAAATGTAATATGAAAGTGAACCTAATTTAAAACCGTAAGCATCGATGGCTAATTCTGTAACTTTCTTCTCGTTCCCAATAGGATAATCTGCACACTTGTGATGTTGTAAAAGCGTATTTATTAATCGGTCTAAATGATTAGCTTGATGCTTACCGGTATAGTGTTGTTTGCCTTCATTTTCCTGCAAAAGTGGTGGTCCAGTCAACGCAGTAGTACTTCGGACGACAGTCCAGTGGAAGTATCACAGCCATGCGATAACGAACATGTTAGTTACAGTAACGTTAACAATAGTACGTAGTAACCACTTGACTTGTCCAATTTTTTTTCGTCAGTTTACACTATTAGCCGTTGTTTATGGTTTGCCTTGATTGATTTATCGCGTTAAGTTGGATTCGTTAAAACAATTATACTAAACGTTGCTTTCGATTTCCTTCTATAGGTGATTCGCCCGGCGAAAACTGCGACCCGGAACCGGCCGTAGTCAGTTCACACGTTATCACCAACGGAAACGTGATAACTGAGATAGCGATCGATGCCGTCGCGCAACAGATAAAACGTGTTTCGTTTTCCAATGCTAATCACATTTTTGAAGATAAAGAGTCTTATCCCAGTGAGAAAGGTCATAGTTCAAATAAAAACGAATCTAGTGTGGACTCTGTGAACGAAGATACAATTATTAGTGAAAACGGAATGGATTCCGGTACCGGAGGTGCTTCCACGGGCGATAGGCCTAGCTTCATCGTCGGTGAGGATGAACAACAGGAAGCAAAGGATGAATTTCCGCAAACTATGGAAAACGGCATGCCGCATCACGTCGGGTATGATGTGAACCTGCACGAGAAACGACGTCGGTTGAGGTGAGTTGACTGGAAAGATTGTTTTTTTTGCTTACCTTAGGGGTAATATGATTAAGAATTGTTCAGTCTTATGCGTAACAAAAAATCTTCGGTATAACAATTACTGTTCGTATCTGTTAGCTACCCTTACCGTTCCCAATCGTTGGTTAAGAGTTGGTTCTTTTTTTGTGCTCGCTAAAATCATCAGCATGACGTAAATTATGGCAGCTAGATGTGTAAGCAAAAAATCGACAAACTGACTGACGGGTTAGCTTTCGATAAAAAGTTCAGGTCGTTTTACGTTCAACGATATTTGATGAAATTCTCAGCAATGTTAAACGAGTCTATGTCCTTTTTCGATGCGCGTATAGTTTTTCAGCAATTCCTTAAACTTATATTTCGAAACAACGAAAATTCACGCGCTTAGAATGCTCCCATTTGAGTTAGAGTGGTTTTGTGTTTTGTGTGTTTTGACCTTTTTTTAAATTCATAACTTGAATTACTGAACCGATTTCAATGATTTTGGTAATAAATAAAATGACTAAATGAGTTATTGTATCAAAAATTCAGAAATGTTTATACATTTGACGCTTTATTTTTGATTTACAATTTTTAAAGAAATGAATCTAAAATTCAATGAGAATACACGGTTTTTTGTTTTTACCTGAAAGGAAACGCATATTTTTGGAAAGCAAAAGGATATTTCCTTTAAGGGAACAGTTATTTAAGGTATTCGTCGATTCTGCCAATTTTAAAAACAGTTTTTTTGTTTGAAACAAAAATTCTGTCCATGAAAATATATTTGAAGTGTTCAGATTCGCAAGAAGAATGCAGTATTTACAATTTTACGAACAAAACTCCGCTTTTGGGCCCAAAAACTGCTTCCAAAATTGGGCTCTCCGACGAAAAGTTGATGACTGCTAATTTCCCGTTAAAGTAAAAAAGTGCGGCGTATACCTCTTAGGATTATGATCTATGCAACTTTTCTAAAGGCCGCATTACGGTCGGATAAGTTACTTTCAATTTTTAGTGTAGCTTGGTGCTTTGCAAGCTTTTCCCCTCACTTTCATTTTCCAACAATCCGTGTATCAGAACAGAAGACTGGCCACCGATTATATTTTTTTGTGCGATGAAAGGATATTTCAGAGGTATCTCGCCTCTCGAGACAGAAAATTTTCAATTATAGTCATCCACAGACACCGTCAAATAAAATATTTGAACATGACAAATTAATTTGAGGATTTACCATAAATCCGCTCCTCTTCTTTTTGTTCTCCATCGTAATAAAAAATCAGAAAACTGATTCTTGCATAACCATAAAACCATGTGTTGAGTTTAGAAGCAAGGTCAAAGTTATGCTGACTAGATGCACGAAGCGCAATTTAACCCTATAACTTTCCATCTCAAAAAATGTGTGTAGAGGAAAAAAAGTAGTCTGGATCCATGTGATAGATCTCACCAATAGCCTGTAAATCCATCAAGGACATTCAAATAAAGCTCTTTTTGATCAGAAAATACATTGATTTTTTTAGTAACCGGAATGAAGTACCGAGCACCGGTACCAAAGAGTCTTTAAGAAAAAGGTAATAAAACTTGTTTTTAATTAGCATTTCATTAAGAAGCATTAGGACATAGCTACAAACCGGTAAATTAAGTGTAGTCTTGATCTTCGATAATGTGAATAATAATAATAATAGTCTCAATAGATTGTCTGACTAAAGGGTGTCCCACATCAAATTGTGTTCGTTTACTTCGCGTGATCAAATCATTACAAAATAACCGGAAAAGTCTTTTCTAAAAAATAAAGGGTGTCCACGGTAAAATTGATTTGCAAAATTCGAGTTCTTGTCCGATTGCCACCAAATTTTCAGGGTATCAAATGAAACAAACCTAGTTTTAGCGTCTTTATTTTATTTTATTTCGTCTCCGTATGCCCGTATTTTGGCCTTAGTGCAGCATTTCTCGATTGGGCGCAGCTACGGTGTGTTTGGGAGTTAAGCTCTTTCGGCACGAAATCGACTTTATTTGCCTTATACCACTCCAGTACGTCCCTTGCATAAAAGTCAAATCCGGCCAGAAGATCGTAGGACAGTTGTGAGACTTCAGAAGAGGAAGAAGTCGCTTTTGGAGACACTCTTTCAAATACACCTGTCCATTCATGGTATCTGTGGTCACGAAAGGTGTACTCCGTTTTCTACATGAATATATTGCTTGCCAAATCAAGAATTTCTTGGCAAACTTCGACATCTTCTGCTTCTCTGGAGCATGAAACTTATCATTTGCAGTGAAATACTGGTTCCCCGCAATCTAGTTAAAGTCCGCTTTCACGTAGGTCTTCTCGTCCATAACGCGGTAGTATGGTTTCGTCAGTTTTTGATCGTATAACTTTCGGACACAGATTTTCGCGACCGTATTCTGTTGAGGTCTTCGTAGCCCAGCAACGCGGGTGTAATCCTTAACAGTATACGCACAGCTTTTTTCTCCGCATCATGGCTTACGATCGACTGTCAGACGTTCTTCAAACCGTTTTATGACATGAGAAACCGTAGAATGCGGGATTTACCGTTGACAGAATATGATAGATTATTATTTTTGATGTACTTTTGCAGATTTTTTTTTGCGAACTATCTGTTCTTCCTAATCGCCGACATTGCGATTTCACTTGCCCTATCTGCTCTTTAGTGTACCCTGGACAAAGATACTTTTTTCAGCCTCGGAACTTACGGGAACAAGCTGTGTCTGTTCTTGCGCTCCGTCTGAGCACAGGGGGTTAGCAAGATATATTTATAACATTTCAAAAAATCTTATGTGCAAATGAGAGATTCTTGTCAGGTCTGCTCCTTTCCGCTAAGTAAATGTAAACTTAAACGCATCTGTTTTCCATGTAATGGTTGCTGGTTGGCAACACTGTTAGGAAAAAACTTTATTATCAGCGGTATATATGCTTTCACAATAACACAAAGTGTTTTTACATAGCTAAGAGAGTCAGTGCTTCAAGAAAATGTAATTTTACTATTGATTATTTATGAAAAATCGCTGGTTTCTTTCTTTAATTCGCTATAACTCTGGATCGTCAAAGAACACCTCGTAGTTTTGAGCGAATCTTATGTAAAAAAATCTGAGGAATACGATGAAACTGGAATTTTTGAAATAAAATTGTACTCATTTAAATTTTACTCAGTTTTTAAATTTAAAATTTGAAAATATTTGGCAGCACTGTCGTTAAAAACTAATATTTTTTTTCGGATTTCTTGGACAATTTCCTTTGGAAACATGATAAAATAGTCTTACTAAACCTAGTATTTCCAGAGTTACAAGCAAAAGAGGATATAGAGGAAATAAGAGGATTTGACGAAAACGTGTCTTTTCGTCAAAAATGAAAGTACTCCCATTAATCGAGGGAACTTCCAATTGGTACCAAACTAAGGATTTTTTCTTGCTGACCTAAGACGAACAATCTGACAAAATTTGGTTCAAATCCGAGAAGGTCGATTACATGGCACTCGGACACTTGACGTGGAACCCTTATATATTTTTGTGGGTTGACATTGCATTATCAGTGACAGCGGTGGGACGAAACATATCGAATTTTCAGGACATTCAAAACCGTACCGTTTATAATTCTCAAAACAATTTTATGTGAGAAACCGTGCACCTCCATTGTTTCCTATCGGTGACCGCGCTTGCTCCTGTGTGGATCCCAGGGGCGTGAAATTGTAAAAATTTTACAGACTAAACATCCATGGATGGCGACAGTTTGAAACTGGTCTACATATCGAAAATAACAACTAATAAGAGTTAAATTATAGGTGAAAGGCTGTGTTTAACTGTTTTCTGCTTAGCTTAAGTTGTTTTAAAATAAATCAACCAGTAAGTAGAAACCAGAAACAAACGTGCCAAAACCAATGAGTGGGACATGGGCAATGTAAGTAGTTTGATAGCCACATCAACCCTCTGGTAGTTCCAAGCAATACACTAACGACACTAACGGCAGGGAGTTGCTGGCGTACCTATATGGAAGGGTCATTGACGCACAACCGTTTCTATCCGTTTTAGCACCATTACCCTTCCCTTTCCTTCCCGCGGAGCAGTTTGAAGGGCTACAGGCATTCCTCGTCAAACCATTCGTTACGTCGATTCGGTGCCACACGGCCTAGGACGTTCTCCGCTACGCTGTAAATGGCTGTTTTCACGGCATTCCAACAGTCCTCAAGAGGGGCTTCATCCCGCTCACCCTCTTTCGGCAGCGCGGTTTCGAGAGATAACGCGTAGTTTTCGGCGACCTCCGGTTGCTTCAGTCGCGCTAGATTATACCGTGGCGGGCGCCGGTATCGTATGTTCATATTTATCACAAGAGATTCACAACAGATAGTTTTTGACGTATCCTTACCATCACTAGGTAGTGATCCGAATTAATGTTAGCGCCCGGATAGGTTCTGACGTCGATAATGTCTGAAAAGTGCCGACCATCTATCAGAACGTGGTTGATTTGCGATTCTGTCTGGTTGGGTGATCTCCAGGTGTACCGATGTTAGAGGTTATGCTGGAAGAAGGTACTACGTATGGCCATGTTCTTGGAGACGGCGAAGTCGACAAGTCTTAGGCCGTTTTCGTTCGTTTGCGGGTGAGCGCTGAACCGTCCAACCACCGGTTTGAATTCCTCCTCCTGACCAACCTGAGCATTACAGACCCCGATGAAAATTTTGACATCATGTCTTGGGCAGCTGTCGTATTCACGCTCCAACTCCTAATCGTTCCGATTAGAGCTATCATTATTACTTACGGAGTCCATTACTTTGATTTTTTTTAGTGGTTCAGGCTTGCAAAGCCCGCAACCAACCCCTCAGTATCGCCGGAGGGCCAACGTAGCTCGAAGGAGCTCTCCTCCCCTGTCAGCATACGATCTTGGTTTTCATCGGGGTTGGTTACCCGATCTCCACCAAGGTTACTCGTATCCCGGCTGGTACCACGAGGAGGTAGGGGTAGGAGTTGGTGGGTAAGAGGCTGTGGACCATTATGGGGTCTATTTTATGCCCAGTGCACAAGGCACCGATGGTACGCATTACCTAGCCGTTTACCAGCCAAGAGTGTCATGCATGCGTGACTTTATTAAAATCGTATGATTTAAATTTTCTGTATAAAAAAGAAGAATACAGCAAAAACAAGCAATCTTCTCTCTTCTCTCTCAGCTTACCATGCCGGAATAGTTATGAAGTTGACTCTTCCAATGTTTATTTGTTTCCAATACAACATACAACTAATTGTAATGACGGATACTACTTTGCTTACGTCAGAACCTATTTGCTTACCTGCCGCTGTTTACCATCCGTGCTATAGAAGTTGATGACGGAGTGCAATATCTTGAACGCGATGAGCAGACAATTTAGTTTGTGCTGTATTTGTGCTTATCTAAACTTAATGAATTCTAATTGTTTGTTTAACTGGTCTAACTGAGTATCATATCTTATAAATCTTTTGAATTTTAATTTATTAGGACATTTGTTAAACATCATTATCGAGTTCTTCCTGATAATTTATTTCGAGTAACTCTGTCGGACATAATGAAGTATCGTACGTGGATGACTTTTTAATGTTCATCCTACAGACCGCACATTACGTTCGTACCGTATGGGCTTCTACTTTAAAAGCCACTTTGATCGTTTTCGACTCTCCGAAGCAGTAAATATTGTAACTCGAAGATCGGTGCTTGCATGGTACAAAGCTACGCAAAAACACAAAACAAACGAACAGGTTTCTCCTAAGGTATGACTCCAATATGGGAACTGGGCTTACCGAGCGAAGAGTAGGCACAGGTATGAACTGACGCGGCTGTGTCGAAGCCATGTACGCTGGTCACAGTTGGCAGTAGTAGTTGGGACGTGGAGGATTACGGAAGTGCGGTTTTTGGTGGTACGATCAGCCAAAGAAAATCGCGACTATTCGAGCCAATAGTTGTAACAATCAGTAGACTTTCAAGTTGTGGTGATATGTTTAGAAGTTGTGATGAAATGTTTCTGTTGAAACTTGGCATTTCGCATGCAAAACGTGTCAGAGCACACTTCTGTTCCGTTGATTGAATTCATAATTGAGTAATAGTGCTTTGAATCAGTGTTGATATGTTTAAATTGCGAAATTTGACCAATAATTCGACTAAGGTGGTGTTATTCAACTGCGCTCTATCTCGCTGCCAGCACCGACTCGATCATTCGTTGTGGAGAAAAATCTGCTCACTGTGCACACTGCGTTACATAAGTTGCTTTTACTTTGGTTCGCTACTTTGCAAGACTTTATCTGTAACAGCTAGCTTTTGGAGTTTTGAGTTGTGCTTGTAATTTTCACGAAACTGTAGCTTTCTTCTCGTTATCGAGTGAAAGTGCCATTATTTTTGATAAACCTGAGAAACCTGTTGTTGTGTGTTAATTGTATCGGTCGTCCAAAAAGTTCAAGTTTGTTTTTATTTTGGAATATATTTTTTGTTACAATAATACTCCACGATAAGTCACATTGAATAAATCAATCTGTTGTTGGAATATTCTGACTTTGATCATCAAGTATTTCAAGAACGAGATCAATGAAAACTTCCTAGTGACTGACTAGTTCAGCCGAAAATATAACAACAAACAGGTATAGAGTTACTATACGTTCAGACATTCGTCGAACCGTAAACAAATATCTGCCGACAGTCATTCAAGCGGACAGGTTCAACCAGTTTTGCAGGTTATTTTGACGATTATATAATTTTCATTATATTATCGTATTGTGGAACGAACACCTTACGTTGAGATCTCATGTTTACAACACGGTTTTGTGTCTCCGTTTAGCAATCATGACCTAGTATTGTAGATATATTCTATTTCATTACTTTGATTAGTATTGAAAACAACTTCAAAAAGAAAAAAATAGTTTTTTAAATGTTATGCTGTAAGCTTGTCAGCGTTGAACTTCTATAATTCGAATTCACATTATTTGAACTGTCTGAAATTTACTTTATCTTTCAACTTTTTTTCTTCCTAATATTATTTTACAACGTCAATCTTTTGAGCAGTAAAGCCGCTACAACCAAATGATGTCAGCGCGCAATTGGATTTGCATGATTTTCGTTTCGCATGAAGCGTCTTCAATTACAAATTGCAAATCATGCACTTCCATTTTTGCTTATCGTCGCTTGGCCAATCATATCCATTCCATACGGTATTGACCAACCGGTATTTACTGCATGACTCTGCCAATGTTTACCAACCACTAGGTCCAACACAACAGACAACTAATTATGATGACGGAGCTTTTTCGCTGACGTCATAACCACGTCTTCTTCCTTTACGCGGTTTGCCTACGAACACTATGGTATGCAATAAAAGTCATTCATTAATTGCGACTCTCATTGGCGCCCGGGGCTTTGGTATGATCAATGGCCGAAGCGCGGCGGGGGTGAAATACGGGAAAGACCTTCAAACCATCCGATGGAGTCAACGGAGAAAGATCAACACAACTCGTGCACACGCACACTGACGGGGATGGCGGCACGATAGCTACACGCGTGTCCGCATGGTGGCGTACCATGTGCTTTAACCCGTTTGTTGTGTTTGTTCGATTGTTCAAGAGAAAAAAAGCCTGCCCCAAACCCCAAGTTGCGCCGCTCAATGGCCAATAAAGCCAGCTGTGGCCCGTGCTCTCAACTCACTGACTCTCGCTCAGTCTGACGGCCGATGGCCACAGCTGCACATACAGGATTTCTCAATGCGACTCGGATATCACGATTCAATGATAGTTTAGTAGTTGTTCAGGCCGGAGTGGCCGAAGAGGTGCTTGGAGCTTTTTGATATCGTGATTTTAATCAAATATTCAGTGATGTGTTTCGTTTTCAAGATAGTAGTTAACCGACACTGATTCATCCGATACTTATGAGGTGAAAATTGGCAAACGAAATAATTGAGTGCTAAGCAAACAAAAGATAAAATATAGCTGGTGAAAACGACTAGAAGGGTATTCACATGCGTACCCCCTCAACGAATGCGAAATAGTCGCAACCATACGGCTGGCTAGGAGTGTAGTGAATTTGTGGCCCACGAAAAAATAGTGATAGTGTTATTACTGGTGACACTGCTGCTGTTCGCCTGTGTCCTTGCGCTAACAGTGTTCAGAAGCATGCTAAAAAGGCGTCCGAGTAAAAGATTCGTTTTAGCCGAAACTGGAGAAGAAAATTGCTGGGACACTACTATGGACAGTGATGGCAATGTGAAGGTGACCACCATGCCACCACCGCCGCCGGTGATCAATCTGGAAACGGCAGTGCCTAGCGGAAGCACCAGTGCTAGCAGCAGTGTCAGTGAGGATTGTCCGCTGCCCGACATTACCAATGGCAGCGAAAACCGAAGTGCTAGTGGCAGCAGTGGTGCACTCAAGGTGCCTACTCTAGCAAATGTAAAGCTGACGGAAAGCGGACGACTAAAGTAAGCATCTTAGGGTAATTGATGGGTTTTGTTGCACCAATACTGGAAATTTGTCTTTGCTTTGAATTATTAAAAGATATATCGTAGTACACGTTTTGTGAATGTACACTGGCAGGGTTCGTTTGAAAAGCTAGACTAAGTTTAGTTTCAAGTATTTGATTTTACTTGTGTTGTAAAAATCAGAATAGTAATTCTTTTCAGTTTAAATAACAACTACAACTACGTTCCAGAAGGCTCTATATTGTATTTTTAACTTGTATTTCGATGATTCTGTAACTTCACGAATAAGCTTTCCAACTTTATAAGCGTGATGCGTTAGTTTCGCATTTTAATTTTAAATGATATCACTCGGCATTTCAGAGTTTTGAATAATATTAGAATCCGTGTTTGCATTGGAAATCAAAACTCGACCAAGTCGAGTTTTTTTATTTTAAAAATAAATCTGACGCTTCTTGCTGACAGTTTCGTAAAGCGTTTCAAGCTATCTATTTACATTTTGAGGGACCATGCTTGTATCAGAAGCAAACTGGTTTACGAACAGCATGTTACCAGATGGGTTATTATATGCGGAATTTTGTTTGTCGATATGTTTGATATTTTTTTATTATTATTTTCTAACATTTACTGCATTCATAGTTGTACATTTTATTAACTTAATGTTGGTTCAATTTTTTACTATGTGGATTTTTTTAAGCTGAATTATATAAGCCTGGTGCTTTTTGAGTTAAAAAGCCACTGTGACGGTCTTAATGCTTGTGTTTTGTAACAGATCCCGATTGATTCTTTTGCAATATACGAAGAAAAAAAACCCAGTTTGTTTCAAACAATATGATAATTGTTTCAAATCCAACTACATTTTGCAAAAAAAAAACAAGAAAATATGGTTGTTTCAAAACAAGATTGCATTTGAATAAAAAAATATCAGTTTGAATTAAAAGAAGATTTTCAATTAGAATTCAACATTGATATAATACTTTTCTTTCACTTTCTATCACCGTAAACCCGGTGTGACTCTTGCCGTATAAAGAATTCTTCTTTACTGGGTTACCTACCCGTCGCCAATTCGTTGGGCGTCTCGACATACGCAAGTCAGTTTTAACCTGGTCGAGCCATCTAGCACGTTGCGTTGGGCCCCTCTATTCCTGGTACCTGTATGGTTCTTGAAGTGAACAGATTTCATTGCTCGGTCGTTCGGTATTCTTGCGACGTGGTCGGCTCACCGTAGTCTCCCATCTTTCGCCAGGTGTACGATGGGAATCTCTCCAAATAGTGCCTGCAGTTCGTGATTCATGCACCTGCGCTACTTTCCGCTTTCCGTTTGTACTTCGCCAAAAAAGTCCGCAAAACATTTCGTTCAAATAAGGCAAGTGAATACAGAGTTCCCACGCATCATTTATTCGTTGACTTCAAAGCCGCATATGATACCATCGACCGGAAAGAGCTATGGAAAATCATGGACGAGAACAGCTTCCCCAGGAAGCTCATCAAACTGATTAAATCTACGATGGATGGTACACAGTGCTGTGTTCGGATTTCGGGTGGATTGTCAAGTTCATTCGAATTACACAGAGGGCTTCGTCAAGGTGATGGTCTTTCATGCCTGCTGTTCAACATAGCGCTACAAGGTGTTATGAACCGAGCGGATATTAACACGCGGGGCACGATATTCAACAAATCTAGTCAATTCGTCTGCTTTGCCGATGACAAGGATATTATCGGCAGAACATCTGTGGCGGTGGCTGAACAGTACACCAGACTAAAGCGCGAAGTAGAAAAGATTGGGTTAAAGGTAAATACGTCTAAAACAAAGTACATGCTGGCCAGCGGAACCGAGGCCGAACGACACCGCTTGGGCAGTAGTATATTGATCGACGGCGATGAGTTTGTGCTAGTCGATGAATTTGTCTACCTTGGCTCACTGGTAACAGCGGACAATGATACCAGCCGTGAGATTCGGGGGCGTATTATCAGCGGAAGTCGTGCTTACTATGGGCTCCACAAGCAATTGCGGTCGAGCAGACTAAGTCCCCGTACAAAGTGCACCCTGTACAAGACGCTTATTAGACCGGTTGTTCTCTACGGGCATGAAACATGGACAATGCTCGAGGAGGACCTGCGAGTGCTCGGAGTTTTCGAACGACGAGTGCTAAGAACGATCTTCGGCGACGTACAGGAAAACGGAGTATGGAGGCGGAGGATGAACCATGAACTCACACAGCTCTATGGCGAACCCAGTATCCAGAAGGTGGCTAAAGCTGGACGGATACGATGGGCAGGGCATGTTGCAGGAATGCCGGACAACTACCCTGCAAAGATGGTGTTCGCCTCAAATCCGGTAGGAACAAGACGACCAGGAGCGCAGCGAGCAAGATGGTTTGACCAGGTGGAGCGAGATCTGGCGGAGAGTACTCGGTGTCCGACGAATTGGAGAGCGATAGCCCTCCACCGAGTTACTTGGAGAAACTTTGTTCAACAGGCTTTGTCTTAGGACGGCAAGCCACCTAAGTAAGTAAGTAAGAATGGAGAGTTGGAGCCACATCCTCGTCTGTCGACTCACTACGAGTCGGCATGTTGAGGATAGACGAGGAACAGGACTGAACTACTGCTAGCGCATCATTCAGTTTCTGTTTCTCTCCTATTCTCATCCCGCCCCCTTCGTTTCTGTGTTTTCCTGCAGAGAGAGGCTGCTCGGTAAGAAATGGTCCACTGAATCAGTGACCGGCTTAATGTAGCAAGGGCAAATTACTGGGGAGGGCGCCCTGGTACTCCACAGGTTCCGTTGCGGCTGAGTATTTATAGAACCCCATCCACCATTCATTCCTCGGCACGGGTCGCGTCACTACTTGGATTAGGGGTTTTTGACCATTCAGGTCTTTACGTAATAGCCATTAAAACCATCCTCCTTTTAGAGGCTTTGGACCCTCTGCTTTGGTTCTCAGTTACTTCAGGTTCGTTCGAACATGCCTCTACAGAGATCCGTCATTTGCAGGCGAAGTTAAGCTTTTGCTTATATTTCAATGTTCAAATTCTCAAACATCACGAAATACAGTAAAATTTTGCTTGCTTAATTACTGAGATCTCCACTACCGACGGTTACGCTCTACGGTTTTCACTTCTCATCAGGACAGGTTCTTGTCAACAGAATGGATGCCGCCATGAGCCTCTAGATTTGCCACATCTTCGTTGTCCTCGCGCGTTCTAGCCGATTGCAGATCTTGTCCGCTCCTTTCCTCGTAATTCGAGTTTCGGTATATAGAGCGATCTGGTTTGAGCATCAGATGTAAAGGTACCTCTGCAAACCTGTAAAGGTACCTCTGACCTTCTTGATATTGATAGGTTCCCACCTGCTAAACCCTGTGAAGTTGGTAGGATTTTTAGTGTTTACTACTATAGACTTAGTCTTTGCTTTATTGATGGTGAGACCTTCTGCCTGGGAGCACTCGCAGAGGTCTTGTAGCTTGCTCTGCATGTTGATTCGGTGTTGGACGAGCATAAAAATGTTGTCGGCTAGGTCGAGGCCGTTTAGCTGCTCTATCGATCTCTGATATTTGACACTCAAAAGAGTTGTTCATAATGTTCAGTCCATCGCTTTAACTGTTCTGTATGGTTAGTAAGTAGTTCACCAGCTCTGGCCTTTAGCGGCATCTTTGTATTTATCCTGACACCACTAAGGCGAGTAATATAGTACAACAAACGGATGTCACCATTGGCGGTGGCCGTTTTTTTCTTCATCGGCTAGGGAGTTAGTCTAGGTTCTCTTCTCCTGCCTACAAGCTCGTTTTACAGTCCTCTCCAGTTCGATGTATCGATGACGGGCAGCTGTCTTAGCCGCTCTGGTTCGCACTTGCTCAATGCCAGCTTTCGCTTCTCTTCGTTCGTTTATTACCTGCACGGTTATCGAGTCTGCTTTGACAAGCGAGTGGTCGTGGGTTAGAATCTTAGTAGAATCAAGCCATTCCTTGTCAAGTGACTTTAGCATGGGTTCATTCTCAGGCCCCTCATTTACCCTTCCTTCATGCTGTATGCTATATTTACCCTTTGAAGCCTCTTGACAGTGCAAATGTCCCTCCTATAGTTAAGTGTACTGGTCAGAGGTACGAATGAGTCCTCGCCAGGGACGGCTATAATATGGGATAGTACTGGCAGCGAGACATAAGTGGGTAAAGCATATCAAGTTTTGAAGGAAGGGTAAACCCCAATATACACAAGCACGCATAAAATTTAATAAGCATATCGCTCATTCAATAGCGATTATAGCAAAAAGAAATGCAGTGCAGGTCATACACCCGAGCGATATCACAATAGATCAACTATACTGGTCGCAGTGATGAGTCTACACATGAAAAAAAAGACTTGCTCGGACGATGTCTTGTATTCGCCAGCGGACCTTGCGGAGCTTCATGCGGCTAGCTGTTCTTGTAAGTTGAGCCGGCTCACCTTGCTGGGCAAGGGTCAGTATATTCCATATTCCAATTCGTGTTCACGTTTTCATGCTAAAGGTCGTTACCAGTAATCCAGATCGATCTCTTTTCATGTTCTGTAACTTGCAAAGCTTTTGGTTACAGTAGGTTGCTTACCTGAGGTCCCTATCCCGTTGATGGGAATATCATCTTAGAGTAGGCGGAAGCCTCTGTTCCCCATAGCCTGTCTGTGGACGACCACCAAGGTTGCGTACCCCAGCCGGCACACATTATCTGGAAACAACTTTCCACAATTTTCTCGCCCTTTTGTGGAAATCTCAAAAGAAAACTTTTTTTCTAATTCGTTAATTCCTAATCTTTTAGTCACAATAATGCCACGAATGCGTTTTTTCGTTCCTGAGTTGTAGCTAACAAAAATCAATTTCTGAACATTACCTGTTCCATGAATTCATATCGCATTAACGAAACACCTTAGTACCAGCATTTTTAAATAAAAATGTAAGCAAATTTTCTCAGCCTTCAAGGAAAATTTGTTATCTCAAAAAGTATAGCAAAATTTTCCTGGATGGTGGAATGTAAGTTGAACCATTCACGGTTGCAAAGTTGACTAGAACAGGGTAAATTGGAGAGTGGCTGACCGTGACCGGTTTTATCGGGCACTATTATTGCTCTGCAACCTCCGCAACCTCTCGCCATCTGCCCTACAAAGTAGCACAACTTTGCTTTATTATTGTTTAAGGTTCATTAAATGATGAGCCATTTTTCTACGGATGACAGCGCACCGCTCTATTAAAAATGTTTTTCTCCACTAGACCGTACAACCGAGTCGTCTCCGGCGTTTTTAATCGCTAACAAAATAGCAACAGTCCGTGTACAACACATCGCACCCAGCCAGCAGACAGGTGTCCTGCTCTAAACGCATTTCGGTACAATCGGTTTTAATTGCGTGCCTCCTCCATTAATCGGAAAATGGTTTCATGTGTGGTGAGTGTTTACCTTCGTGCAAAAAAAACGAAGTAAAGGCTTATATGTCTCGTACCACAACCGATACTTCACGCAATCCAAGAAGCATTTCGGCTGGACAGTGCAATGAAAACATTCGGACCAGCAGCATCAATAAGCGAGTTGTTCGAAGACGGGTAAAGCGGTGCGCGTTCGTGTTGCATCGGTATAGTGGCCGATATTTTCTGAAGAAGGTTGATACAATGTACATACCTTAATTAGTTGGTTCAAGTGCACGCAAAAAGTAGAGTAAATGCATGATTCGTTTAAAAATGAAGGATAAATTTGATAGAGGGTGTAAAACGGGATCCAAAGTTCTAGATGCGCTACTTTGTCGTAGTGTCCCACGACAAAACGCGGTGCTCGAAGAGATCTGTGATATATCCGTGGTCAGAAAAAGCCTTACCATTTCCGATGCTGAAACACAAACAAGGTGGATTGAGACATCATTGCAGCGCATTCTTTTTGTCAAGGTGTTTTCTGTTTTGCAATGCAATACTTATTCCATTTTTCGTGTTTTTTTTTTGTTTCTTTGCAGGCCTAGTATGTCCCATGGCACCGGCCTCGGATTAGACAGAGGTCACGAGCGAGATTTCGTATTGTCCACTACCGAAGAGTTCGTGAAAAGATTCGACGGAACGCGCGCAATCACCAAGGTAGGTGGCAAGCCGACTAAGCTGTTCTATGATTATTTAGTTGCAAACTGAATGAAACGATCAATACCTGATAGTTATCGCGTGTTTCGCAAATTGTATTGTGTAATGATCGCACCACCGCAGCACCGTTGATAATGTCCATTCCATATCTGTCGATAGCAGCGCCGGTGTCCTGCGCACGCTGCGCTGCTAGCGTTTCCAAGGCGCATGCCGTGAACGTTTTGAAATGTTAATTTAATATTTAATCACATTCGCGAAGAGTAGGCAAATAATTTACGGTGAGCACGTTGCTTGTAAGATCACGAACCGACATAAAAATATTTTTGCTCTCGGTGCCTGCAGGCACATCAAGTGCTTGCATTTTTCTAGCAGAAATTTCACTTATATCCAGATGATTATTTTGGATAATCATGAAAGTGAAACAAAAAACTGAAAGTATGTTGAGTTACAATAGGGCTATGTCAGTAGATTCTAAAATATTTCTAACAATATCAACGAACAAAAAGGAAATCATTTTTAGCAAAAAAATAAAAATTAGCTGTCTAGCTTTAAGGAGACATTTTCATATCCAGAATAGTAATGTAAACAGTATTACGAGCTAATTTACCTAGTTCAGTTATCCTTGTCATCTAACACGTACAAGTTAAATGTAATGTCCACATTAGTCCCACGTTCTGTATAAATGCCATTTATAGCTCAGAAGTTATCTGTACTGAGAGAATAAAAAACTACTCGTTTAGTCAATACTTGGACTACTTGATTGTCATCCTCTTTGAAATCACACTAATGTTTACAGCCTACTAATGACTTAGTAAACATTAGGGAAAAGTACCTCCTCATTCTCGCCGCGCTAATATATAACGTTACAAGTGTCGCACCGCAATCACCAACCTAACGACTGTTCCATTCTTCCGCAGGTTTTGATTGCCAACAATGGCATCGCAGCGGTCAAATGTATGCGCTCAATTCGTCGCTGGTCGTACGAGATGTTCAAGAATGAACGGGCGGTGCGCTTTGTGGTCATGGTTACCCCAGAGGATCTCAAAGCTAACGCCGAATACATCAAGATGGCTGACCATTACGTTCCGGTGCCGGGCGGATCGAACAACAACAACTATGCCAACGTGGAGCTGATCGTCGACATCGCTCAGAGAACAGCGGTTCAAGCCGTATGGGCCGGTTGGGGCCATGCGTCGGAAAATCCCAAACTGCCGGAGCTGCTGCACAAGAAGGGGTTGGTTTTCTTGGGACCGCCTGATCGCGCTATGTGGGCTCTAGGTGATAAGGTTGCATCTTCGATTGTAGCCCAGACTGCAGACATTCCTACATTGCCCTGGTCCGGTTCTGAACTGAAAGCCCAGTACAGTGGTAAGAAGATTAAAATCTCTAGCGATCTCTTCGCTCGAGGTTGTGTAACCACTTCGGAGCAGGGCTTGATAGCGGCCGATAAAATTGGCTTCCCAGTAATGATCAAGGCTTCCGAAGGAGGCGGTGGAAAAGGTATTCGTCGGGTGGACAGTGCCGATGAGTTTCCTGCTCTGTTCCGTCAGGTACAAGCCGAAGTACCCGGATCGCCAATATTCGTGATGAAGCTTGCCCGCGGAGCAAGACATTTGGAGGTTCAGCTTCTGGCTGATCAGTATGGCAATGCAATCAGCTTGTTCGGACGAGATTGTTCCATTCAACGTCGACATCAGAAAATCATTGAGGAGGCACCGGCCATTGTTGCTGAGCCGGAGGTGTTCGAAGATATGGAAAAGGCAGCTGTGCGGTTAGCGAAAATGGTCGGATACGTGAGCGCCGGTACGGTGGAATACTTGTACGATGCGGAAGGAAAATATTTCTTCCTCGAATTGAATCCACGTTTGCAAGTGGAGCATCCGTGTACTGAGATGGTCGCTGAAGTCAACCTTCCCGCTTGTCAGCTGCAAATAGGAATGGGTATTCCGCTGTATCGGATTAAGGATATTCGTCTGTTGTATGGAGAACATCCGTGGGATTCTACGGTGATTGATTTCGATAATCCAGCTACGAAGCCACGACCCCGTGGACATGTCATTGCAGCTCGTATCACTTCGGAAAATCCGGACGAAGGTTTTAAACCCAGCTCTGGTACGGTTCAAGAGTTGAACTTCCGCTCCAGTCAAAATGTGTGGGGATACTTCAGCGTGGCCGCATCTGGAGGACTTCACGAGTTTGCCGATTCGCAGTTCGGTCATTGCTTTTCGTGGGGCGAAAATCGACAGCAAGCTCGGGAGAATCTTGTAATTGCACTGAAGGAGTTGTCCATTCGTGGAGATTTCCGGACGACAGTGGAATATTTGATCACGCTGCTGGAGACGAACAGTTTTCTGGAAAATTCGATCGATACAGCCTGGCTGGATGCTTTGATAGCGGAACGTGTCAAATCAGACAAACCGGATATAATTCTCGGTGTCATTTGTGGAGCGCTTCATATCGCTGATAGAAAAATAACGGAAACGTTCACCAGTTTCAAAACTTCCATGGAAAAGGGTCAAATTCAGGCAGCTAATACTTTGACAAACGTTATTGATGTGGAATTAATTTCCGAGGGCATTCGATATAAAGTCCAAGCAGCGAAGAGTGGTCCCAACACTTACTTCCTAGTAATGAACGGATCCTTCAAAGAAGTTGAAGTTCATCGGTTATCCGATGGTGGAATATTGCTTTCACTGGACGGTTCCAGTTTTACCACATACATGAAGGAAGAAGTGGACAGATACAGAATTGTGATTGGAAACCAAACGTGCGTTTTCGAAAAGGAAAATGACCCTTCGCTGCTGCGTAGCCCGTCGGCTGGCAAGCTCATCAATTTGCTCATTGAAGATGGAGCGCACGTTAACAAAGGTCAACCGTTTGCTGAAATTGAAGTTATGAAAATGGTTATGACATTGACGGCTGGAGAAACAGGAACAGTGACCTTCGTGCGTCGTCCGGGTGCTGTGTTGGATGCCGGATCTCTGCTGGGACACCTTGAACTAGACGATCCATCTTTAGTGACGAAAGCGCAACCTTACAAGAACCCTTGGCCACTCACGACAGACGCCGCTCAAATTCCCGAGAAGCTTAATCGAGTTCATTCCGGTTATAAAACAATCTTAGAGAACACTTTGGCTGGTTACTGTCTTCCAGATCCGTACAATGCTCCAAGGTTGCGAGAAATCATCGAAAAGTTTATGCAAAGCTTGCGTGATCCATCTCTGCCTTTGCTGGAACTTCAAGAAGTAATTGCTTCAATATCCGGTCGCATTCCGTTGTCGGTTGATAAAAAAATTCGCAAGCTGATGCAGTTGTATGAAAGAAACATTACCAGTGTGCTAGCTCAGTTCCCCTCGCAGCAAATTGCGTCCGTGATTGATATGCACGCAGCAACACTGCAAAAGCGTACGGATCGGGATGTGTTCTTCCTAAATACGCAAGGAATCGTGCAACTTGTACAACGGTATCGCAATGGAATTCGTGGCCGTATGAAGGCAGCTGTCCATGAGCTGCTCCGGCAGTACTATGCGGTAGAAAGCCTCTTCCAGCATGGTCACTACGACAAGTGTGTCGCATCCATTCGTGAGAAGCATAAAGACAACATGGACACCGTCGTAGGAACAATTTTCTCACACAGTCAGGTAGCGAAGAAAAATCTCCTCGTTACACTATTGATTGACCATTTGTGGGCTAACGAACCGGGACTGACGGATGAGCTGGCCGCCACTTTGAGTGAGTTGACATCGTTAAACCGAGCCGAACACTCCCGGGTGGCTCTGCGAGCCCGTCAGGTTCTGATCGCTGCTCATCAGCCGGCTTACGAGTTGCGTCACAACCAAATGGAATCGATTTTCCTCTCCGCCGTTGATATGTACGGTCACGATTTCCATCCGGAAAATTTGCAACGTTTGATTCTTTCGGAAACATCAATTTTCGACATCCTGCACGATTTCTTCTATCACTCGAATCGAGCCGTATGCAATGCTGCTCTGGAAGTGTACGTTCGTCGCGCCTATACGTCCTATGATTTGACCTGTCTGCAACATCTGGAGCTTTCCGGAGAAGTTCCGTTGGTGCACTTCCAGTTCTTGCTGCCGACAGCACATCCAAATCGTTACAGGTAGGTTCAAAGAATTGTGAAATTGTAATTTTATTCTTTCATACTCTACCTTTTACTTTTTTTCAGACAACTAACCGATGGAACAGAGGTGGATACGATTGAAGATTCATTCATGCGAACGGGTTGTATGGCTGCATTCGACTCGTTTGAACACTTTACGCAATATTCGGACGAGATACTGGATGTGCTGGTGGATTATGCGTCGCCCGCGTTCGTTAATCCCAAGGTGCTGGAAGGGGTGGACGGTGCCGATTCGGACCGAAGGATGAGCACATCGATCAACGTGTCAATATCCGATCCCATTGCTCGCGCTATCGAAATGGATGGAACTGCCGGTATGTGTGCGATTGTTTAATACTATTGATAAAAAAAATCATTATGTGTTCATTCTATAATTAGTAGATCAATCGACAGAAGCCATTCATATACTAAGCATTGCCTTGCGGGATATGGGTGATATGGATGACTTGCAAATGGAGCAAGTCTTTGGATCGTTCTGCGATCAGCACCGGGAGGAGCTGATAAGTCGTCGAGTGCGAAGAATAACTTTTGCGGCACTTAAGAAGTTAGTGAACAACAATTCAACGTTTTCAAGCAACTTTTATTTATGATCTCTTTTTGATTACAGGCGTCAATTCCCCAAATTTTTCACATACCGTTCCCGAGATAACTTCAGGGAAGATCGCATCTACCGCCATCTGGAACCGGCTTGTGCTTTCCAGCTTGAGCTGAATCGCATGCGAACGTACGACCTGGAAGCGTTGCCTACGGCAAACCAGAAAATGCACCTTTACCTGGGTCGCGCAAAGGTTCCGAAAGGTCAGGAGGTGACCGATTTCCGATTCTTCATTCGCTCCATCATCCGTCACTCGGATCTAATTACCAAAGAAGCTTCGTTTGAGTATCTGCAGAATGAGGGTGAACGAGTTCTGCTGGAAGCTATGGACGAGCTGGAAGTTGCTTTCTCACACCCTCAGGCTAAGCGCACGGATTGTAATCACATCTTCCTCAACTTTGTGCCGACCGTCATTATGGATCCGGCGAAAATCGAAGAATCTGTAACGAAAATGGTTATGCGTTATGGACCGCGCTTGTGGAAGCTGCGCGTGCTGCAGGCCGAGTTGAAAATGGTCATTCGACAGACCACACAATCTCCAACTACCTCTGTTCGCCTTTGTATCGCCAACGACTCAGGGTACTTTTTAGATATAGCAATGTACACTGAAGTGACGGATCCGGAGACACACGTCATCAAGTTTATGGCATACGGAAATCGACAAGGTCCACTTCACGGACTGCCAATTTCGTCGCCATACATGACCAAAGATTATCTGCAGCAAAAGCGTTTCCAGGCGCAATCCAATGGGACAACCTACGTGTACGACATTCCGGACATGTTCCGTCAGATGACCGAACGTCTGTGGAAGGAGTTTTCGAAGGCTCGACCAAACGAAGATATACGAATTCCGGAGAAAATTCTACTGGTTTGCAACGAATTGGTGATTAACGGAGACACGATGGAAGAGATCCAGCGCTTACCTGGCGAGAACAATGTCGGAATGGTTGCTTGGAGAATCGTACTGGCTACTCCGGAGTTTCCTAATGGTCGCGAAGTTATTGTAATCGCGAACGATTTAACCTACTTCATCGGCTCATTCGGCCCCCAGGAAGATTTACTGTTTTGCAAAGCATCCGAACTGTCGAGACAACGAAAGTGTCCAAGAGTTTACATCTCCGTCAACAGTGGCGCTCGTATCGGGCTAGCTGAGGAGGTGAAATCCCTATTCAAAGTGGCATGGGAAGATGCCGATGAGCCGGAGAAGGGTTTCAAATATCTATATCTGACAACGGAAGATTACAGCAAAATTTTAAATACCAATTCGGTTCGTGCCATTCTGATTGAGGACGAAGGAGAGCCGCGGTATAAAATTACTGATATTATTGGCAAAACAGACGGGCTGGGAGTGGAAAATCTACGCTATGCTGGTATGATCGCAGGTGAAACTTCCAGGGCATACGAGGACGTTGTTACCATTTCAATGGTGACATGTCGAACGATTGGTATAGGATCCTATTTGGTGCGTCTTGGGCAGCGCGTCATCCAGATCGAAAATTCTCACATCATTCTGACTGGGTTCGCTGCTCTGAACAAGCTACTGGGAAGGAAGGTGTATGCCTCCAACAATCAGCTAGGAGGCATCCAGATTATGCACAATAACGGAGTAACGCACAAAACAGAGGCACTTGATTTGGATGGTGTTTACACAATCCTTCACTGGCTTTCCTTCATTCCGGATATCCGTGGAGGAACTCTACCGATTGTGTCGGCAAGCGATCCTATAGACAGACCAATTGATTTCATGCCTACCAAGGCGCCGTATGATCCTCGGTGGATGCTTTCTGGCCGAGTAAATCCTGCTAACCCATCCGAATGGGAAACTGGATTCTTTGATCGGGGGACATGGTCGGAGATCATGGAACCTTGGGCTAAAACCGTTGTCGTTGGTCGGGCTAAACTTGGTGGAATACCAGTGGGAGTAATAGCCGTTGAAACCCGAACAGTCGAACTGACCATCCCGGCCGATCCCGCCAATTTGGACTCGGAAGCTAAAACATTCCAACAGGCCGGTCAGGTGTGGTTCCCTGATTCGTCCTACAAAACGGCACAAGCGATCAAAGATTTCGGCCGTGAGGAGCTACCTTTGATTATTTTGGCCAACTGGCGAGGGTTCTCCGGTGGACAAAAAGGTTGGTTCAGCGGAAATGCAGTGTTGTGTTAGTAGCATCACTACAATCGATTTACTTTTCAGATATGTACGAGCAGGTAGTGAAATTTGGTGCGTATATTGTGGATGGTTTGCGGGAATACAATCAGCCCGTCATCGTCTATCTACCACCGAATGCAGAACTTCGCGGAGGAGCTTGGGCTGTGTTAGATCCCACCATAAACCCACGTTACATGGAAACCTACGCCGATCCGGAATCTCGTGCTGGAGTGTTGGAACCAGAAGGTATCGTTGAAGTTAAATTCAAGGAGAAAGATCTCATCAAAAGTATTCAACGGCTGGACCCGGTGGTACTTGAAGTAAGTTGTATTTCGCGCACTTGCAATATGTTTTTGGTTAACTCTTGTTTTTTTTTTTTCAAATATTTTCAGTTGAAACAAAAAATCAATGAAGCCACTGGTAATAAGGAAGCGCTTACTGAGCTGGAAAACCAAATGAAGGCTCGGATCAACGCGTTGCTGCACGTGTACCACACGGTAGCGGTACATTTTGCCGACTTGCACGATACTCCTGAGCGAATGCTCGAAAAGGGCTGCATCAGTGAAATCGTCCCATGGCGCAGTTCGCGTGGTTACATGTACTGGCGACTGAGAAGGTTACTCCTAGAAGAGTACTTTATCAAGCAAATTCTCCGGGCTCAGGATAGCTTCTCCGTTGGACAGGCTAAATCGATGCTGCGTCGATGGTTTGTTGAAGACAAAGGAGCTACGGAGGTAGGATTCAGCCTGAAATTTTATTGTAGCACAATTAATAATCATTGCAAACTCTTCTTACCAGGCTTATTTATGGGAAAACAACGAACCAGTAGTCGAGTGGTTGGAAAATCAAAAGCAAAGCGATTCCACCGTCTGTAAAAACATTTACGCTGTAAAGAAGGACGCTATAATCTCTCAGATACAAAAAGCTTTGGAGGTAGGAAGGTCAAACGTTATTCCATTGTTTATTTTTGCATAACAATATTCTTTTGTAGGACTGTCCTGAAGCCACCCTGGACGCAGTTGTTGGGCTTTGTCAAACCCTTTCTCCAGCCCATCGTGGCGAAGTGGTTAAAACGCTGTCGCAACTAGAGTTTACCGAGAAGGAGCACTCCAGCATGGGATGACCGGGACGAGGCTACGAATAAAAAGGTCATTCATAATCCACCCCGGGGAGGAGACAGCCATCGTTTTACTGATGCATTCCTGAGCAATACACATATTTTATTGGCAGGTCATTTCTTCTTATCATAGTTTTATGTATCGTGCATGGTTTAGCGAACGAAGACTAGTGCTATCCGTTCCAATAAAATCTTTTGTGACCTCTCGATCGGAAATGTTCGTTCGATTGTTATCTTATAAGCAAAGCAAGAAAAACTCATTCACATTGAAGACGTAACTCAAAACAGAATGTGAAATAAAACAAAACAAAAAATGCCTATTTCTGATTGTATTAGAATGTAATCGAAACAGTTATATATATAGTTGTAGATACTCATGCTGAACACGTTCAACAAAAAAAAAAACACTGATGCATCCAGTTGCTGTTTTTAATGTTAGACTTTGAAACAAAGTGATTCATATAGTATGTATAATCATAATTTATTCTCAATTGGAGTCTAAATATTTTTCTGCAATCTTTGAAAACATGCGCGGAACGAATCAATCGCTTAGTTTAACCAATTTCTGAAACTTGTTTGGCTTGTTAGCTAGATTAATTAAATATCAAATACCAAGGATACCGGGTAATATTAATGTGTAAGTAGAGGTCGGCGCTTTAATTATTCAAGAGATCATGCAACTTTTGTAGTTTGCTGCTGCGGATTAAAATTGAGATATTTCTCAATGGCACTTTGCAAACACACAAAAATAGTATAGCTGCTTTCAGCTGGAACAGGGCAGATTGGAGTCCGCATATAGAAACCGAAATAGCCGAACAAAATGCGATGTAGCATCACTCAGTTTTCTGTTGTACAAATTTGATGGAGGCAGGGAATTAAAAAAAAACAAAATTTATCAACACTGTTCTGCTTTTGCGATGACCGATCACTTGAAACGTACCTGAAACGGTACTTTGCCAGTGCTATTTCTCAGTGAAGAGGCTTGTAAAATTGGAAGAAGCAAGTTTGGTCTAGATACCGTAAGACATGCAATAAGACCTACTACACGAACCAAAGATCTTTTCAGAGGCCATCTGAGTATCTTAAAGGAATTTAAAAATAAAAAAGAAGAAAACTTATCCAATTTAATTCTACTACGTGTATTTTATTCACGACAGATACGTATTTCGCCTACGACTTGCAGGCTTCCTCAATGTCTGTTTTCGGAAAAGAGTTCGAAAACAGACACTGAGGAAGCCTGCAAGTCGTAGGCGAAATACGTAGCTGTCGTGAATAAAATACACATAGTAAAATTAAATTGGATAAGTTTTCTTCTTTTTTATTTTTAGGTTTTGTATTCTACTAAGACGCTCCAAAAACTTCAGTAAAGGAATTTGAAATTCATCCTCTTATTTTTCAAGCTGAAGATCTAACGGAAACAATACGATTTTAAACATTTATTTAGCATCCATGAACCAGATCCTATGTTATAATGCTCAGGTTGGTCGGGAGGATACGTTCAGGCGATACCGACGTCAGAAGCTATCGGGTCGCTACCATTGATTTGGACCGCTACCTAGTTATGGTAAAGATAAAGATATGGATGAGAAGAACGCAGTTCGGTTTTTACCGCTTTCACGACATACGGAAGTTCTATCAGAGACTCAACGAATCTCGCAAAGACTTTGCGCCGCGGGCCGAAATGTGCAGAGATGAAGTTGGACATATTTTGACTGACGACCGTGCGATGATCAGTACTACGATGAACATCTGAATGGCGTGCAGGCGGAGGAAGTACCAACATTAGTGTAGCAAGCAGCGAAGATGTGCCACTCCCATCGACAATGGAAGTCCAGCATCCAGCGGCTGAAGAACAAAAAAGCAGTGCGAAAGGATGGCAATGGAGCGGAACAACTTATTAAAGTGCGCCCGGACAAGTTGTCCAGCTGTTTGCAGCAATCGATTGTCATGATTTGGGGTACGGAACGACTACCAGAGGAATGGAGAGACGGGGTTATTTTCCCTATCTACAAAAAAGGTGATAAGCTGGATTGTGAGAAATACCGATAGATCACTATTCTGAATGCCGCCTACAAAGTGCCAGGTCATCTTCCATCGAGTATCGCCAATAGCCAATAAGAAATTATCAGGCCGGCTTCATGGAGGGTCGTTCTACAACGGACCAAATCTTTACCCTGCGGCAGATCCTTCAGAAGTGCTACGAATTCCGAGTCCCCTCACATCACCTGTTCGTTGATTTCAAATCCGTACATGATAATGAAATGTAAAGCAACAAGAGCTATGGAAAATTTTGAACAAAAACGCGTAAGCTTACTAGACTTATCATGGCTACGAAGGATGGGATCCAGTGCTGTGTGAGAATTTCGGATGGATTGTTGGACCTATTCGAATCTTGCTGACAAGCAAAGCAGATAATGCTGACGACGTGGGTGGCATTAGAACATTTGAGGCGGTGGAAGATTAGCGGAGGAAGTGATTACATTGGTGTAGCAAGTAACGAAGATGTGCCACCCCCATCGATAAGGGAAGTTAAGGAAGCCATTCAGATGGCATTGGAGCGGAAATCACTATCCTGAATACCGCCTACAAAGTGCTTTCCCAGGCCATCTTCCATCGACAAGCGCCAATAGAAGTTATCAGGCCAACTTCATTGAGGGTCGCTCTACAACGAACCAAATCTTTACCCTGCGGCAGATCCTCCAGAAGTGCCACGAATTCCAAGTCCTCACGCATCACCTGTTCATTGATTTCAAAGCCGCATATGATAAGGTAAAGCGACAAGAGCTATTGAAAATTCAGAACGAAAACGGGTAAGCTTACTAGACTGATCATGGCTACGATAGATGGAATCTAGTGCTGTGTGAGAATTTCCGGTGGATTGTCAAACCCATTCGACTCTTGCAGGGGACTTCGACAAGAAGATGGTCTTTCCTAACTGCTATTCAAGGGGGGCTCCGTAGCCGCAAGGTTATCGAGTCTGCTTTGACAAGCGAGTGGTCGTGGGTTCGAATCTTAGTAGAATCAAGCCATTCGATGTCGTGACTTTAGCATGGGTTTATTCTCAGGCCCCTCCATTTACCCTTCCTTCATGCTGAATTCTATATTTTACCCTCTGAAGCCTCTTGACAGTGCAAATGTCCCTCCTATAGTTAAGTGTACTGGTCAGAGGTACGAATGAGTCCTCGCCAGGGACAGCTATAATATGGGATAGTACTGGCAGCGAGGAATATGAGGGTAAAGTAGATCAAGCTTTGAAGGAAGGGTAAACCCCAATACACACAAGCACGCATAAAACTTAATAAGCATATCGCTCATTCAATAGCGATTATAGCTAAAAGAAATGCAGTGCAGGTCATACAGCAAACACCCGGGCGATATTACAATAGATCAACTAGACTGGTCGCAGTAATAAGTCCACACATGGAAAAAAACTGCTATTCAACATTGCCAAAGGAAATTCGCATCTCCTTCCATCGGATAAAAAAGACAGTTACACCATGTCCAATCAGCTACTATGTAGAGTCACGCAGGTACGTGACCTAGGAGTTTCTCTAGATGATGCGCTTTCGTTTAGAGTACACTACAGTGAAATCGTTACGAAAGCTAACCGACAGCTTGGTTTCATTTTTAAAACAGCCAATGAGTTCCGGGATCCGTTTTGCCTTAAGTCGTTACACTGCTCTTTAGTGCGACCGATACTCGTAACCAGTTATGTTGTTTGGTGTCCGTACCAAAGCACCTGGATTACTAGAATAGCATCGATGCAACGAAAATTCGTTCGTTTTGCTCTGAGACTCCTACCTTGGCGCGATTCCTTGCAGCTACCAACTTACAGTGATCGCTGTCAACTTCTGGGTATGCAAACACTGGAATAAAGAAGATTCGTTGCCCAAGCTGTGTTCATTGGAAAAGTATTAATCAGCGAAATCGACTCCCCGGAAATACTGCAGTGTTTGAATATATACGCTCCTGTTAGATCACTCAGACCACGACTTTTCCTGCACATATCGCAACGCAATACCACCTATGGACAACACGACCCGATTTTCTTCATGTCATCTAGCTTCAACCCTGTTGCGGATCTATTCGATTTTAATTTGACTAGTACCGCCTTTAAAGAGCGTTATAACTATATTTTATTCATTAAGACAATGATACCAGCCGTGAGATTCGGAGGCGTACCCAGTACAAGACGATTATTAGACCGGTTGTTCTCTACGGGCATGAAACATGGACAATGTTCGAAGAGGACCTGCGAGTGCTCGGAGTTTTTGAAGGACGTGTGCTAAGAATGGTCTTCGGCGGCGTACAGGAGAACGGAGTATGGAGGCGGAGCATGAACCATGAACTCGCAAAGCTCTATGGCGAACCGTATGGCGAAGGTGGCTAAAGCTGGGCGGATACGATGAGCGGGGCATGTTGCAAGAATGCCGGACTACCCTGCAAAGACGGTGTTCGCCTCAAATCCGGTAGAAACAAGGGGCCCTATTCTCACAGTCACCTCACCTAAATTTTTCAGGTGAGGTGACAATTTGCGATTCTCACAGTCATCTAGGTGACCCCGCTCACCTGGGTGACTGTACAAATCAAACGGGGAGTCGTTAGGTGAGGTGTGGTGACTGCGAGAATAGGGTGCGTGAGAGAAGTAAGGTGAGGTGAGGTGACTGTGAGAATAGGGCCCAAGACTACCAGGAGCGCAGCGAGCAAGATGGTTAGACCAAGTGGAGCGACATCTGGCGGAGAGTACTCGGTGCCCGAGGAGCGGAGAGCGGTAGCCTTCAACCGAGTTACATGGAGAAACTTTGTTCAACAGGCTTTGTCATAGGACGGTAAGCCACCTAAGTTATTCATTAAGACCACAAATAGGTTTGATGACATTTTTTAAATAATAAACCTAAACCAATTTGAACTAATTTGACATTGACACGAGGGGTATGATATTACTTGAGGATTGGTTGATTTCTATGTTTTTCTGAAAACTTAGACTTCGCAGTACAAAGTTGTGCGGCGGTGGAGTAGAGTTTTATTTTTGAAGACGCTGAGATTGGACAGAGGGCACCGCATGAGGTTTGTAGTATCCGTCAGTGTAAGTCACTGTTAACCGAACCTTTCGGACGACAGAGCAACAACAACCGATAAAGTCTACGTTCGTCCAAAAACTGACTTTTTGCTTCGAGCATAATATAACATGCCCCAGTATGCGTAAGTCTCATATTGAACGATTTCTTGATTTCTCTGTTTCCCTCATCGTTCGTACGATGAATTCTCGCAACACATGCGAGAGACTTTCAGTTACACTGAAGCAAATAATTCAGTTTCATCAGATTTATTTTTACGTTGATTCATCTAACTCGGTACATTCCCTACATTCACCCTCTTTTCTACTCCATTGAAAAATTATCTTAAAAAATTTCATTATCATCATCGTTGTCATTTTCGTCATCATCGCTATAATTTACGTCATCACCATCATTATTCTCGTTATTAACGGGAAACTAGCAGTCATTACGTTTTCGTCAGAGAGCTCAATTTCGGAAGCAGTTTTTGGACCCAAAAGCGGAGTTCTGATTGTAAAAATCTAAATACTGCATTCTTCTTGCCAAACTGAACACAGCGAATAGATTTTCATGAACAGAATCCGTGTTTCAAACAAAAAAACTGCTTTTGAAATTGGCAGAATCGATGACTGCTAATTTCACCTTAACATCATTATATTTGTCATTACTATCATTTTTGTCATACCTATCATTTTCATAATTAGTTATCATCATTTTCGTCATTTCCGTCTTTCTCGTCATTTTCATCATCATCTTCATCGTATTCGTCATCACCTTCGTTATATTCGTCATTGTAATAAATTTGCTTCCATTACAATTTTCATCATTACCATCGATTTTGTCATTGCCATCTTAATTTCCGTAGTTTCCATCATTATTCCCATTTTTATTTTCATCGTTTCCATCATCGTTTTCGTCATTTCCATCAGCATTTTCATCATGACCATTTTCATTTTCGTTATCATCATCATTTTCCTCATTATTTTGATTTTTGTCAATTCCATCGTTATTTTCGTCACTACCAACATCGTTTTTTGACATTACCATCATAATTTTTTTCATCACCATCTTTAATTTCATCATTCTCGTCACCACCTTCATCGTATTCATCACCTTTAATTCGTCATTATCATCTTCGTTACCATTAAAATTCTGGTCTTTACCGTTTCCGTTTTTGTCGTTTCCATCTTCATTTTCGTCATTATCATCATCATTTCCGTCACTACCATCATTATTTTCATCATCATTTTCGTCATTTCTATCATCATTTTCGTTAACACATTTTATCGTATTCGTCATCCCCTTCATCATCTTCGTAAATATAATCATCATTTTCGTCATTTCAATCATCATATTCGACTCGCCTTCATCGTATTCGTCATCACTTTCATTATATTCGTCATTATCAACTTTATTCTCGTCATTATCATTTCCGTCATTTCCATAATCATTTGCAACATTTTCGTTTCCATTACAATTTTCGTTATTACCATCATTACCATATTCATCATCTCCATCATTTTCATAATTATAATCATTTTCAACATTCCATTATAATTTTCATTTTCTTTATCGCCATTTCCATTTCTATTTTCAATATCATCGTTTTCGCTACAAACTCATGCCACAATGTGTTGTGAAAATCAAGCTTTAGTTACCAATATCTAAATTACACTGTAGACTGTAGACGCACACAATCAAGAAAGTTCCTCTCAATGGAGCTATCGCACACAAGCGATTCAAACGCACACGAGCGATTTTCAACAGCCCTCCCAGAGGCGTTCAATATACGCATACCAACGTATTTCAATAAAGTAAGACGCGCCCAAGCGAATTACTATAAGTCCCGCTCAGAGGAGATATCGCACTCAAGCGATTCAAACGCACACGAGCGTTTTTAATAGCCCTCCCAGAGGCGTTCAATATACGCATACCAACGTATTTCAATAAAGTAAGACGCGCCCAAGCGAATTACTATAAGTCCCGCTCAGAGGAGATATCGCAACCAAGCGATTCAAACGCACACGAGCGTTTTTAATAGCCCTCCCAGAGGCGTTCAATCTACGCATACCAGCGTATTTCAATAAATTATTCTGCCTTCTCAGAGGCGCACGAAGCATGCGTACACAAACCAAACAGACGCGCACAAACGTCTTTCGTTCCGTTTCAAACAGGCGTTTGCCAGACGCCACCAATTATTCACTGAATAATTTAACCAGAAACTATACTCACTCTTTGGGAGCATTTTCCTTCTGCGCCAATGTAGTATCCGTCAGTGTAAGTCACTGTTAACCGAACCTTTCGGACGACAGAGCAACAACAACCGATAAAGTCTACGTTCGTCCAAAAACTGACTTTTTGCTTCGAGCATAATATAACATGCCCCAGTATGCGTAAGTCTCATATTGAACGATTTCTTGATTTCTCTGTTTCCCTCATCGTTCGTACGATGAATTCTCGCAACACATGCGAGAGACTTTCAGTTACACTGAAGCAAATAATTCAGTTTCATCAGATTTATTTTTACGTTGATTCATCTAACTCGGTACATTCCCTACAAGGTTATCGATGTATCGAACGACCATCACTATTCGTTGCGGACTTGAGGACCCTCCCCGTTTTCAAACAAAAGCACAGGTACAATGTAGTACAGACGGAAGACGAAGACTCGCGACTACGTGTGAACCATGAACTGAACATCTCGTAAAAACCAGTAGATCCAGTAAAGTAAATATGTATAATAAACAAAGTTTAGTACAGTATTTTAAACTGAACACATATAAGCTATTCATAATACACGGCGAAAATCGTAGCAATTACAAAATAAGTCGGTGTTTCATATGCAAAATTTATATAGCCATCCTTTTCGGCATCCCACACGAATCGCATTACGCACTTGAAATCCTGCGAAGTTTTGTCCCCAATCGTAACCACGGAAAGCACCCGATAGCGATCGTAGTTGCAAAATTTGATAAGATTCTTCAATTCCACACTCATATCCTCGGCCAAGCGTTTAGCCCGTTTAGGGTTGTACTTGTGGTCATCCAGAAAATTTCTAAGATAGCGATCGACTATGTGTTCGACTTTTTCTCTCTTGAAAGGATGTCGTGATTCCAGTCGGTAAGTGTTTTGAAAGCGGGGCGTCAAGTACTGGAAACCGAAGCAGTTTCTATTGGTCACGTGGCGATCAGATTGAGCAGGACAGATAGCTTACCATGGTACTTCTACGACTGGTGAATCGTTGTGACGGTAAAGACGGAAACGCGGCGTCCATCATTCGACCAAATGCGGCCACCGACGATTGACGGTATATCTAAGAGATTAGAGCTAGACAAGCTATATTCTTGAAAACGAAATTAAAGTAGATTGACTAATACCTCACCGGCGAACATTGACATCCGACTGTCCATCATGATACTGTCACGAAAACCGGGGAAAATTGATTTTCGCTGTGAACAAAAATCTTTAATTAGGTATATTTTTTCGAAAAAAATTAAACATTTGCGTACGTATCGTTTGCCACCTTCCCGTCGCTTTTCAACTCCGGATTCTTCGTGGGGCTCCATAATTACAATTTTCTTTTTGGCAGCCTTCGGGGGTGGCTAAAATTGGTATATTTTAGAAATTAAAATTTTAAATCGTAAGCTAATCTTTTCTCTAACCTGTATTGCTGTATTGTCTTGCATTTTGCTGTTGAAATTGAGCACGGAGGAAGTGGATATCAAATGTGCATCGGAGCTGCTGTTGCAATATGGCGATGAAAAATTAATGACTTTAAGAAATATTAGAAAGAGGCTACTAGATTGATTCTTACATAGGGATTAATAGCATTATTATTGGATCCATATTCGAATCATACCTTTAAACCAAGTCCTTAATTTATCTGGCGTACACAAGTACAATACAGTTAGTTCCATTAGCGTGAAATAGGGAACCACATAAAAAACCTGATTAAAATGTTTTATGTAAGGCATGCGAAACCTATCATTGTGCTATCCTAGGTTCTGTACGCCTGCATAAAACAGGGCTTCTTGGCAATCTCGTTCAGAATGAAAGCACCATGCTTTAGCACAACAATCTCGTTTATTCAACAAATGCTTACTGCTTAAGTAGTGATATTGTAAACATAAATAACTAAAGTTAAAATGCAGTCTTGCTAGCTCATTTTCCTACGCAAGTTGTATCACTGAGAATGCTGGCGATCAACTGCTTGTCATTGAGTACGTTATGTATCTCGTCTTCGTCCCATTGCAGTAGGACCCGGTTTAAGCGGGGTTCTTTCTTACCTTGCAATCGTAGAACCCCACGCGTTTCGACCAACGAGCAGAGATTCAGAAATTCAGTTTGATCAACTGAGTGTAGGTTCTGCTTGGAGCAAACCGTTTTATAGACCTGATGTAGTTTTCCAACCGTTACGTCTTTACTTTTGCTAACTTTAAGAATTAACAGCAATGAACAGATAAGTAGCTTTTGCTGCAGTGGAAAGGCGGCATCGTCGTCCATGTTCTGTGTCGATCCGTAAACATGATTGAGAGTATTGATCACTTGCTTGATTTGAACTACTTTCGGGGGCGAAGCGGGTTTTGTTGGAGTTTCTGCTGGGTTGGCTTTGGCAGCTGCTTTTCGTATCTGACGGTGCTCCTTGTCGGTTGATTCCACCAGACTTTTAGCCAAAAGTAAAGCTCGACGAGCATCTCCGGATGTCGAAGCAACTTTGGCCGCTAGCAGTGTAAGGGCTGCCTCATTAAATAGCTCACTGGAATCATTATTTTCTAGGCTACTTTTAAGGATGTTTACTAGCTGGGGCTTTGTGTATGGCAGAAATTGAATTAGGTGTGGTCTTAGTTCGCAACGGGCTTGGAGTCGGGACAGTAACCGATCAGTCAGATCAAGAGCGTTAGCTACACCAACCAGTATAAGTTTTGAGTTACGTTTGGCTGGCCATTCGAAAATGTTGTATAATACGGTTTGCTTACTAGTAGCTAGTTGATCAATTTCATCCAGAACAAGCATGATGGTTTTATGTTTTTTCTTCAGATGTTCTTCGATGGCGCTAAGATAGTGCTTTTCTGTTCCTCCTGCAGCATGCAGTTGCAGTTCCTCACATATTCTTCTATAGATACTACCAGCACTACTCATCGAAGTACAGTTAACATAAACCATCTTGATTTTGCAGGCCAAATTGCGATCACTGATTATCTTCGTGAGTGTAGCCGTTTTACCTGTACCTGGAGGACCACTGAAAATGACAATTTCATGTTTATAACGAAGCATTTCTAAACCGTATAAAGCTGTTACCTGATATATAAACTACCCGATCCGTTTTCCGCTAAAACGTCTTCAATGTATGTGGCTAGTTCCTCGGTTTCTCGTTCCCTTTCCGGTAAACATCCCACCGCTTTTACGCTAATCGTTTCGCAGTCCGGTCCACGGACACTTTTGGTTTGCTTTCTGGGTGAACATTCGTTCTCCTTTTCGACAAGGGGATCCTCTTGCTTTGGGCGAACTCGTCGCCGTCGAGGTGTCGTATTTTCTTCGGTCTCCACTGCAAGCTTCGCACTTTCGCTTAATTCACTGGTTCTGTTGCTAAGAATGCTACGGCGAGTGATTCTGGACATTGCGAGAGCTAAGGTGTTGGCCGGTCACTTAAAAGGTTTCCAAATGATTCGCAAAAATAACGGAGTATACGAAATACAACTGTTATTCTTTGTTAAAAAAAAATATCTAAAAATACGCGCCAAAGTCGACGTCCAGCTGATCGGTAATAAATGCTGGCAGAGATAGCGGCAGCCAGCCTGGCAGTGATGCGTCGACCGTCGACATCGTCGACCTCGTCGACATCGAGTCAGCCAGAGCTGCCAGATTTCATACTTTGAAAATTTTGGTTTTTTTGCGGTTTATATGGTAAATATCAAATACAAAACAAAATTTTTGCTTTTACATAATTTGAATTAAATAATATATAAATTTTTACTCACACAAATTTTAAAATTGCTTGTTATGCATTTATTCTTGGGATTAATTGGTTTTCTTCTTTGTGTTATGCTATTTCATTATACTAAAGTTGATTTTTATACTGCTTTCCAAAATCGCGTAAAAAACACTTAAAAACTGAAATTGAGTAAAATAGCGTAAATTCTGGAATTTTTTAAAAACACGTTTTCTGTGTAAAACCGCGCTAAGCGTACGAGCATGCTGAAATTTGCGTAAAAGCAAATTTAATATAAATACTTACTGCGTTAATTTCGAAATAGCGATAGTTTCGAAGTTCGCGTAAATTTCAAATCCGCGTAAAAATTGCGTTAATTCACAAATTCGCGAAAAACGCGACATAAGGATAATGTAAAATATTTCGAAACATTTTTTTTGTTAGATTATAGTCACTTTAACAGCTTATGTCATTCGTGACTTCTGTGGGGATGGGATTTGAGCCCGGGTCCTCGGCGTGAATGCTGACCACTACGCCGGGACTGACCCCAACAAGCTATTTATAAAATAAGTAAAACTGGTTCAAACACGCAACATTCATCCCTAAGGGGCATTCCGTTTCATCTTATAGTTGGACGAATTGACGAAGTACTAAAAGTACTAAAGTACTAAAGTTTTGGAGCGTGTCAAATTATGCTAAATAGGTTGGTCTGGTTTTCTTTCATTACATATACGAAATAATATTTATACAGATGGTATATTTAACTACATCTTTGCTGTTTCTTCTTTGTTTCATGTCTTGTAAGTAATATTTCTGATACTTTGGGTCAATGTTTCTCTGCCACTAGTATTTTTCAGGTAAATTACAGGTAATGGTTTCTAATTGTCAAGTTTGAAAGTCAATTACTACATTATGTCATAGTATTTGCTAGCGGTTTTTTTTGGTATTGTTCGTTTATCACGAAGACTGATTAATTATTATATAAGAAAATCGAATTTCTACCTACAGGCAGGTATATATTTCTTTGAGCACAGCACACACCTTATAGTTTAAAAATGTGACTTCGAATTTTTGCTTTCCAGTCCTTATTTCCTGCATCCAACTTACGAACTAAATCTTATGCTTATTCAAGACCTGTTTTGCGTAAAAACCAAAGTTCAAGACTAGAGCTTGTTGAGAAGTTTTACATTCGATTGTGTTCTGTCTAAAGTTAGAACCTTCACATAAAAATTGACTTGAGTTAATACAAAACAAATTTCAATCAAATAAAATCACATAAAGTTAGGTAAAGCAACGATCAACGGCTCAACGAAATCAAGATCTACTGAAAATTACTTTGAACATCCGCTTTTGGTATCAAATCTGTGTTTAAATTTACACGTTGATGTGCGGAACTGCTATCAACGGCTTGTAGGTCGATAACTGGTCGTATTGCACTTCGTGCCGTTGGAGCATCATTTTTGGAATATTTGTTTTTGGCTTTATTATACGGCTTTTGACTGGCCTTTATGTCATCTGTAGTGTTTTCGAACATTCGTTGATGAGTAGGGGTGGTTGCTACAGCCGCTTCTTCTTCATCATCTAGTAAGACAGCTGGATCATCTGTGATTGATTCCCCACAGTGCACGTCAGATTTTACATGTTGGCTTGGTATAGGCGTTTTACAGATGGATTCTACGTTCGTCAATCGAGCAAACTGTTCATCATCAATGAGGGAAATCGGTTCGTGGCTACCATGATCCGGCACAAAGTCCGTTTTGTGGAATTTCTCCGTGATCAAGGTGGTTACTTCGTATTCGTAGTCTTCGCAGTCGTCATAGCGGAACTTCCGTTTAAATGATGAAGAATGTCCCAGAGATAGCTCTGCCACGTCCTCTTCTATCGCCATTAGATCATCTTCCATTTCGTTGCTTGGGTTACGATATTCCAAGAAACTTCGACATTTTTCAATAGAAGATGTCTGCTGCCCTGCAAATTCAGAAAGTTTGGCTTTAGTAGGTAATTGTCCATGTAATAACAAAGCAACGTTAAACGGTTTTACCATACAACATACCTGGTATAATTCTGGGTACAGCGTCCACCATCGTTTCAGTCTTTCCGCAAAGGTTGGACGACTCTTTAGTTTCGATTTCGCAGTAGGTGCTATCATCACTCATTCCTGTTCGATCGGTAGAAGGTCCTGGCTGTCCTTTACCGGCTACGTATTCGTCGTAATATTCTCTGAAATCACGACTAGCAGCGTCCGCCCCATTGTTGTTCTGCATATCGCTGATAAAATCATTCCAATCGTCCAGCTTATCAAAGTTGCTGCATTCGGATTCTCGATCATCCTCGTACGAGCATGGTGAATCGTAGCGCTTGGAGAGTCCTTTATCCGTACTTTGTGAGTACTGGGAGAAGTTTTCTTGTGCATGAGAAAACGAAAGCGAATACGATAGAGACAATGATCTAGAGTGTTGTTGCTCATCGGAGCTGCCTTCGCCACTTTCATCAAACTCTTCACCGGTTAGTTCGAGCGGTTCCTCGTCGAAGTCCACAGTTGTTGCTAGTGATTCGTTGTGGTTCTCTTTATCGCAGAAGGCACTAGCTTTTTGTGTATTACCTAAAATTAACCACAAAGTTGCTTTTATTTACTAAACTGCTTATACTAAATAACTTACCCTTGGTGCAAGTGTCTGTTGCCACAGTATTATCATCATCTAATTCGTAATTGCAAATCAATTTTTGCATTGCACCTTCAAATTTCTTAGACAGAAACGAATCCGCTTCACAGCAGTTCCTGCTGCTGTTGGCACTGATCGCGTAATCGGCTAGCGGACTTTGGCTTAATTCTTTTACGAAGGACGAGAAGTCCAATACCGAAGCTACGGGCGATTCCATTATTTATGGTATTTCACAATGCTTCGTATACACTTTAACAGTTTCTTCATAGCAGAAAGTAATTTACCAATAGCAGTTTACTTTGTAAACGATACGAATTTTACAAGAATTTGTTTGCTTTCTGCATATTTTGAATTTTTGCACCACTTGAACTCGCATTGACAAAAGTTGTTGATGTTTTTGTATAAGAAAAAGAAAGAGGGAAATAAATCTGACAAACGCAGCGCCTGTGAACAGTGATGCCAGCAATGTAGAAAAACCTGGTTGATAGGGTAACGAATATATTTTGGACGAGTTAACTAGAAAAAAGGCTGAAAATCGGAATATTGAAAATTTCATTTAATGGTTGAAATCTGAGAGAGAGGAGCCAGCTGGGATTGTTGTTGTGCACCGAACTGTCAGTGCGTACCGGGTACGAACTGTCGCTGTAAACCCTGTAAACCGGGTATAGCTTGATTGAATGAAACAGAGGATGAATTGTTGTGCGGTAAAATTTTAAACCCGAGCGTGCTGACTTTATTTAAATGACATTACCGGTAACATATTTGAATTTTCTACATGACAAATAAGAAGAAGAAGAAGAACATGAAAACAATCAATCTGTCATTGAGCTGACGAATAGCGAATACTTTAGTTAAGGTAAATATTACCGAAGAATGAATCTTACGATTTGAAGTCTCAAATAATAAAAAACCCAGCCAAAACCAACTTAGTTAACGCACTGTACCTATTCTGCGCAGGCCTTTAAAAACAAAATTGGGAATGTCAAATTCGAAACCTCACTGCCGTTCATTCCGCACGGTTTGTTCCGTTTCATTGATTTTGGAAACCAAAAAAAAAAAAAAATGTAGAAAATTTGTATGTTGCCGGAAGAGGGTGAGCTGGATGAAGCCCCTCTTGAGGATTGTTGGAATGCCGTAAAACAGCCATTAACGGAGAGCGTCCTAGGCCATGTGGCACCGAATCGACGTAACGAATGGTTTGACGAGGAATGCCAGCAGATATTGGCTGAAAAGAACGCAGCGCGGGTACAAATGCTGCGTAGAGCCACCCGTCAGAATGTAGAGTGATACAAACAGAAGCGGAGACAACAAACCCGATTTCTCCACGAAAAAAGCGCCACCAGGAGTAGAAGAAGTGCAAAGAACTCGAGCAGCTGTACCGCTTTCACGCCACATGGAAGTTTTATCAGAGACTGCAGGCAAAGGCCATGATAGCGGAGGAAGTGACCACATTGGTGTAATAAGCAACGGAGATGTGCCACCCACATCGATAAGGGAAGTTAAAGAAGTCATCTAGTGGCTGAAGAACAACAAAGCACCGGGAAAGGATTTCGGAAAAGGAGTGGAACTTATGTAGATGGGCCCGGACAAGTTGGCCAGCTGTCTGCATCAACTGATAGTCAAGATTTTGGATACGGAACGACTATCGAAGGAGTGGAAAGACCGGGTTATGTGCCCTATCTACAAGAAAGGCGATAAGCTGGATTGTAAGAACTACCGAGCGGTCACTATCCTGAATACCGCCTACAAAGTGCTTTCCCAAGTCATCTTCCAAACCACTATCGCCAATAGCCAATAGATTTGTGGAAGTTACCAGGCCGCCTTCACGGAGCGTCGGTCTACTGCGGACCAAATCTTCACCCTGCGGCAGATGCTCCAGAAGTGCCGCGATTTCCGAGTCCCCATGCATCACCTGTTCATCGATTTCAAAGCCGCATATGATAGTTTAAACCGACAAGAGCTAAAATTTGGACGAAAACGGCTTTCCGGGTATGCTTTCCCAGTAACAATTTCAGGCTGATTAAATGCTTTTATATTGAACTGAACAAAGTGGAAGTTATAGGTACCAAGACAGTCATGGTATCAATTATAATGGAAATCTCCAACTATTATTGATATTGATATAAAAAAAGTCACAATTCTTGTGTTAGACCTCTTACTGGAATATACCTTTATTATGTCCTTCTTGGATCGAATAACAACCTTAAACATCTTAAACATCTATATCTGGTGATGGTCTCATCAACCTTTATGCAGTCAAAAAAATCTATTTTTAAATTAAAAAAAATGGAACGCGTCATTTTTATTTTGCCGTGAATATGCCTCGTATGCTTTTTGCTCGAATGCGATATTTTTAGTTTCGAATAACTTTCATTTGTATAAGTAAGCTAATTAAAAATGCATGTCTTTTTTCGGGAATTGAACCTGCTTTTGGGCCAAAAAATTGGTTCTGAAATTGGGTTTTCCGATGAAAAGATAATGACTGCTAGTTTCCCATTAAGCAACCGTAAAACGGTTTGATGTTTATGGCTGTTTAGAAGCAGATAAATCCGCTATTAAGCTTGTATTTCAGCTTTTGGGACAGAACTGGTTTGAAAAACTTAAAGTAGCTTAAACATCACTTATTTAAACACCATTTAAGCGCTTACTTTATGCAGCTTTGATCGCCTTAAACCAACCCGTAAACAGCCATTGCTCTTGCAATTCAGCTACCGTTTTGTTACTTGGGTTACTAGACTTATCATGGCTACGATGGATGGGATCCAGTGCTGTGTGAGAATCTCGGGTGGATTGTCAGACCCATTCGAAACTCGCAGGGGACTTTGACAAGGAGATGGTCTTTCCTGCCTGCTATTCAATATTGCGCTTGAAGGTGTTATAAGACGAGCAACGATTGAAATGTGTGGTACGATTTTCAATAAATCCAGTCAGTTTATCTGCTTTACTAACGACGTGGATGCTGTAGGCAGAACATTCGAAGCGGTGGAAGATCAGTACACCAGACTAAAACGCGAAGCGAAGAAAATCGGATTGAAGATAAATACGTCTGAAACGGAGTATAAGCTGGCGGGCGGGACCGAGCGCGATAGGGCCCGCTTTGGCAATGCGGTAGGAATCGATGAGGATGAGTTTGATGTAGTCGACTAGTTCGTATACCTTAGCTTACTGACAACAGTGGACAACAGTACCAGCCGTGAGATTAAAAGGCGTATTATCAGTGAAAGTTGGGCCTACTACGGGCTTCATAAACATTTGCGGTCGAACAATCTGAGCCCCCTTACAAAGTGCACACTGTACAAAACGCTAATTAGACCGGTTGTCAACTACGGCAACAAAACGTAGACACTGGTAGAAGAGGACCTACGAGCCCTCGAAGTTTGGCGGGTGCTGAAACCCATCTTTGGCGGAGTGTAAGAGAACGGTGTATGGAAGCGAAGAATGAACCACGAGCTCGTGCGGCTCTACGGCCAATCCTGTAATCAGAAAGTGGTTGGACGCATACGTTGGGTAGGACATGTTGCTAGAATGCCGGACAACTATCCTGCAAAAATGGTTTTCGCATTAAATCCGGTAGGAACAAGACGAAGAAGTGTACAATGAGCGAGGTTGCAAGACCAGGTGGAGTGAGGTCTGGCGAGCTCTGGGTGCCCGCGGAACTGGAGACCAGCTGCCATGGACCGAAGTACATGGAGAAATAATACTGCGCAGGCCTTGTAGTAAGACGTTGGGCCAATTAGGTAAGTAAGTAAGCAAGAAAATTTGAATCTCGGAAATAAAAAAATATTAGTGGCAATAATAAAATCTTTAAGTAAAATGTTGGATGTTGGGTAGATGATAAATAGAGAAGATACCTTGAGATTTCAACTAATTATCATGGTTCCGGTTCATGGTTCATGGTTCCGGTGTACCTCAACCACCCTCAAGGAAGCATTTTGTGACCTTTGCTGTTCTTGCTGGCCAACGATATCAAGCAGTTACGTTACCAGCAGAAAACTGGTAAGTATACGATGATATGTCACAATGAAAACTGCGCGAAATATGCGACTATTGGTGACTAAAAAGACCACGAAAAGGTTTCTTGGTGGCCAAAATAACCACCTCAGATCCCAACAAACATTTTTGTTGAATAACAACTTGTCAAACGCCAGCTACTTAGTAACTAGCTGTACAATGGTTGAACAAGCAAATATTAAAAATGTTTGTTGGGATATAATCTGGTTACCGTGTGCTAAACAGTCAAAAGTATTGTACAGTTAGTTATGTAAAAAGTGCTAGTAGTGAGTGGTTTTAAGAGAAGATTTGTTCAGGTGGTAGCAATCGAACTTCAACAGGAAACCCATTGTCCACGATTTAATTGGACAAATTGTTTCCCGCTCTTTGCCCTCACAGGACGTTTTGTATTCACGTTTTTATTTGTAAACCGTTGAGACGGTTCGAGAAAAGGTCAGCATACGATCGGCCCAGCGAGCCCTGGATGCTCGCTACGTCTAACACGTAAAGGACCATCGGTAATCTTCTGGCCTTGGGCCATAATTACTAAGGAGGACTTTCCCCTCTCGGCACGGTCATTCCGGTATCGTCCTGGACCTGTAGATCTTCGCCAAAGAGGGAAGACCAGAACAAACAGACTAGCACCGGCCAACGTCGCCTTAAACCCAGCGGCGCGGCGTCGTCAGCAGTGACTGCGAAGCCAGCAGTTAGTAGCGCAGCAAGTAGCGCGCGCAGAGCGTCCCCCATACTCCCCCGAACAGTGAGTCAGTCGCAGAAAGCGGTGGAAAATTATCGACCAAAAGAGAAGATTCTACCAGCAGCGACAGCGGCACACAGTAGAGACACCAAGGTACCAGTTATAATCGTGTTGACGATGTAGACGATGCTTGAAACAGCATGTGTCACTCCAGCTCAACCTTATACATAAACTTGCTAGCAAAATTTGTTTCAAAAAATTCATAAAAAATCCTTAAAAAACTGTCTAACTTTCAACGTTTTGCCGAGCGTGTCAATGTTCTTTTGGCACGGTAAAAATAACCAATGCAGGACACTTTCCAGGACGCTTGGTCATTCGTCTGGTCAGCCTAAGCTCAACTTCTTCAATGCGTATGAGCAATTCTGTAGTAATAAACTATGTAGGATACGGGAGGGTATTTTCATCAGGTTTCTAAATTCAGCGATTACAATAGTTCTAAAAAGTAGAAAAAGTGAAATTTTTGTGGTTTACAAAACATGAGAATAGTATTATTTTTGTTGAAAATGGTTTTGTTAAAAACTGATATTTGAATATATTAAGCATATGTAATACAAACGGGTCGTTTGTAAATGCAATATAATATATTTCTCGTTCAGCCAAGATGGGCATTTGCCGAGTGTTGGCTGTAAACAATCCTGGTAGGACAACAGACCGCAGCATTCTATTTTGGGACCCAGTGCCAGTACAAAGAAATGCATGATCTCAACGTTATATCTTTTGTTGAATATGTGCTGTGATGGCTTATGATCTAACGTGCAAAAGCGTGTCCCACTAAAAGCCACCAGAACTCGAGGCCTGCTTGGCTTGCGGAACGATCTGGATGAGTGCTAAAAGGATTGTCCATCCGCACCTCCATTGTGTCCAGCTTTTCACGGTAGTAATAGATGAATGCTATCTGGATAATGAAATCATGAATGAATGTGAAATGGTTGACGAAACGAAATGAACGGAGTGGAAAACACGGAATGTCACTAGATGAGTCCGGTGGCTGTGCATCGAGCGCAGGTCGTTGTGTAGAAAGTAGAGGATGATATTTATTGTCCATGCCTTAATACGGTCCCATAAAACGCCTTTTGTGTGTCGTACAATTATCGTTGTGCTTCTGTGTGCCACAAAAGGAGGCACATATAATATTAAGTCTGTGACCTGCGAACGGAGAAATGTACGTTTAACATTGTGTTCTTCACTTATGTTTTATACACGTATATTATCCACGTGGTTACGGTTCACAAGGGAGAAGAAATTGCTTTCGAAGGTAAAAAAAATTAGATACTTCGTAAATAAATATTCCATTTAATTCACAAAAGGATGTTTTGACATTAATTTGGCATTGCTGGAATTTCTTGCCTTTCTAGCGCAATATCTAGAGCAAAAATGGTGATATTTTTTAATTAATTAAAACTTACTATACTTTCACCACTAACGGTCATACCACTAAAATTACAATGACTGGTTCCCGAAAAATTCAGCATCCTCGAGGCAAATTTAAATATTTTTTTATTACTACATCAAGCCAATGCACGAATATCCGATAAATGAACGTCGGCCAGCAGCAAGGACTCCATCGAACAGCAAAGCCTGCACAGTTCAATCGAGAAAATGGTGCGAACAGGCATTTAACCCTGTCGGAAAACAAACTGTGAAATCGTAAATAAAAATAAACTCAAAATTACACAACAATTTGCGGTAGTTCTCCATGCACCACTTAAATCACATGACGGCATCCGTTTAGCACTAAAACTGAGCATGTGCATGATGGAGGGAAAAAAGGCCAACGCAATCTGAGCTAAAATGTCAATTAACTACAATTACCTCGACTGAATATAATGGAATGCAAATTAAACGAAAATATATTTCCTACGAAAGACTGCCTTCATGTTTTATGCAAATTTGTTTAATTGTTTTCGGTGTGAGCCTGTGACAGAAGGCGCCGAGACAAAGTTTTTCGCTAGATTTTCGAATAAATGTACTTACACACCAGTGCACCACTGAGTAAGTACCTGTTCAATACACGAGCAGGAGTGTGGTTTTTTCCTCTGTCAGTTTTGCAACAATGTGCCTGTATGCACTTTGGTAATCACGTGGAAAACAATTTATTCTTTTTCTGCATATTGTATGCCGATGTTATTCATATTTATAGGGTGGTCATTCTCTTTGACATTGTTTATTGAGTCAGTCATCTTTTCGGGCCCGCAGCTGAAACTCAAAAAAAAAAAAAAAGAATGCGAATTTTGAAATATGAAAATTTAATTATGTGATGTTTGATTTATATTCTCAAATAGGAAATATTCTTCTTCTTAATACGTACCCGCATCTCTCGGCATGTTGAAAGATTGAATGACATACAAAAGTATTTACTATGCTTCTTTTGCAATTATAAAGCAAGTTATAAATAGTGAAAAGGTACATCTCTTACACGTCACTAAGTTTAGTAACTCCCGGGTGCCGAATTGGCTTTACGTTCCCAGTACTTAGTTGCATCTATCCTACCCCTATACATACAACAAATGAGTACATTTTAAATTCAAATTTGAAATATTTGAATACACTAACCAGCCGAGCAGAAAATTATGTCACATATTCCCCCATTTCCGTCGGGTTTCATAGTTTTTGCTACTTAGGATAGCGACGCTTGCATAACAGGGGTATAGTATTCCGTTTGTAGCTTCGGCTGCTTCGGTAGCTAATTGAATCGAAAATGTGAATAAATTAACTGTAATTAAGCTCTTTATTTAATAACTGTTCCGTTATTTCAGAATAATTTTCGCTAATGATACAAAACGCAGCCCTAAACAGCGCAGTCCATTTGTTTCAATTCTCAGTCGCCAATGGGTTGGAATTGCAATCTCGCCTGCCTATGCATAAATGCAATGGCGACACCGACACCGAATGTAGTTTTGTAACTACCCTGTAGCATGCAACATTATTGGAATGCATGCGTAAGTGGTGATATATTGCCAAACGGTATACCACACACTTAAAAAATAGCACCGAGTTCGGCAAAATTTTGCCGAAATCTCAACAACCGAACATTCGGTAAAAATGTCGATGGTGTATATCGACGTTTACGGATCTTTAGTAACGTTTGGCAACATAAAAAATTTTACCGAACGGTCGGCTGTTGAGATTTCGGCAAAATGTTGCCGAGGACGGTGCTTTTATTTAAGTGTGCACCACGTTATTTTTTGTTACAAATTGTAACATACAATAGCTCAGAATGTACGCTTTATGCAGCATCGAGATATTTTAATGTTATCGATGTTTCGTATGTTTTACGTTGTAATCCTTTAATACTAACTACACACACCACAATAGATTAGAATAATGGTCGCGGTGGTAAGTCCCCAACACGGGGAAAGAACTTCAAGAAAGTACGTATGGTTTGTAAATCATTTGACTTTTCATGCAACCGGTATCTATTTTCTGATTCTTTATCTTTTAAAACTTAACAGTATGAAGGAGTTTGGAGTTGAAAACTGAAAGACAAATTAGACATTACCAAGGGGAAGGTCGCTTAGAACATTGTGCTAGGCACCATCTAGGAAACTATGTCTTACACAGTTCATTTCGTTGATCACAATTTGTTGCACACTGTTGCACCTAAGTGATCCATTCAAACTCTAAAATTTTGGATTCCGGCAGCTCTGGCAATTTTTGACATTGTCAAACTGAACTAATAAGCACAAGTTTGATGTGATCGGCACCTTGCTGACACAATAAACCACGCAATGAACAAAATTGGCACGAATAAAGTGCATGAAGTGTGCTGAGTTAGCTTGGACATAACCGGCTGTTTGCTAGGAATACCCATTTCATGACAGGTAAATATAAAATACCACGCATCTCCATTGCATTCGTGTAAGTTCTCGAAAGACAAAATATTTTCAATGTTTTTATGATCATAAAAATTTGGAATTTTAGACCAATATTTTGTATAAAAAGCTAATTAAATAATTTGTTGTTGAGTGGTTCAATAGCTACGTATGTAAAAAGAAAGGTACCCGATCATCTGATCTGACAAATGTATTAAAGTATTACACAATTGAAGCTCCAGTTGATATATTTGTCAAAGTTTGTTATAAATGTGATAGAAAAAAAGATTATATTTCGTCCTGCTGCTTGTAGCACGTTTTGCTATATTTTGGTTATTAAGCAAGACAGAATTAAACACAGTGAAAACTAAGGGACTATGTCACCAGGAAAGAAGGCATTGCATACTGAGTGTAACGAGGAACAAACTTGTCAGCTTTGTTGAGTGTCTGTTTCCATGTCAGCTCTCGAGGGCTTGACAATTCCTCAACTTAGTGAGTGGTTGTACTCCAGAAGCGGCTGACGACAGCTTTTGATCTGGGGCGAGCAGCTGAATGAAGGATTGTATTTTTTCGGCACTAGCTAAGATGGCAGCCTTATTACGAGACTCGGTAATGTGGCCCTAGTAAGGCTAAACCAATTTACTACGTTAAATCAAGAAAATTTGACTAGGAACATTCGGCATGGACAAAAGCGACGAAATAAGGACATGGAATTAGTGCTTGGTACCTGAAGATGCACATTGCTGAATTTTCTGGGTGGCGACACGGTGTTGCGATCATTTAGACTACCGAAAGTTTGGCATCGTGGCACCGCGGGAGATCTGTCGCAAAAGCGAGAAGGCAGAGGATCTGTGATGGCAAGGCGCAATGTTACCAGAGAGGTGGAGCGTCTACAAGTTGTACACGGTTCCGCCAACAACGAAGCCTGCTAGTGTCAGTGAATCATAGAAACAATGTCCCGTGTTTTACACTTGCCCGAAGTTTACACTTGGTGCTTGCCCGAACATTTCGAAATGTAAGCGCTTTCCGGAATTAAGCTATGACGCGAGGTGGGCAGCGGTAAGAGAATGCAAACTGTGCCGAAAGTGTTTGAGAAAGCATAACGGGTCATGTAGGCAACAAAGACCATGTGGTACAAACGGCTGCACATTCCTGCACCATCCCCTTCTTCACAGTGACGAGCGAGTGCAAGCCCGTGGTTTTGCAACGGGGACGATTGCTGATAAAGCGAACGGCGAGACCTCTTATCAAAATTGTAATACTCATCAGGGTAATTCAAAACTCCTATTTTGGATACTACCGGTCATTCTCTATGGTCCTTCGAAGTCTGTTAAAGTATACGCACTTATTGACGATGGATCCGATATCTCGTTGATGGAATAAAACCTGGCAGAGGAGTTGGGAGCAACCGGTTTATCGGAGTCGCTGTGTCTCGGTTGGACAAGAGGTGCGCACCGAATGGAGATTTCATTACAGTGTATGAACTTTCAAATTTCCAGCTGCAGAAATCGGAAGCTGTTCAGACTGAAATCCGTACATACCGTAGAAAGTCTTAAAATATGTCCGCAGTCATTTCAGTATTCCGAGATGCAAGTTAGACATCCATACCTCGCTAGCCTACCAGTTGAGTCGTACAAGAACGTCTGCCTGAGATCCTGATAGGCGTCGATAACCTTAGTGTCGGAAACGTACAGAACGCTCGAGAAGGACGAGCTGACGAACCAGTTGCCGTTAAGATGCAGATAGGATGGACAGTATTCGGAAGACGCGGGTCCGGAAGCGAAATTGTACGGATCGTTAACCACCATTCCATAAAGGTCTGTCAGTGCAATAAAGACTCCGATGAAGACCTTCACCAAGCCGTAATCTGTCTCGGAATCAGTAAACCAGAAAAACTGCTCCAGTCATAAGAGGATCGCCGTGCAGAGCTGCAGCTTGAAACGCTAACGAAAGCGAAAGATGAGAGGTATGAATCGGACAGTGTCCGCTTTCCGGCCAGTAAGAGAATGGCTCTGAAGAGATGGCAGTGCCTAGACCGACGATTGAAACAGGATACGGTGCTGGCAAAGGCCGTGAGAGAAAAGATAGAAGATCACGTGCAAAAGGGGTACATTTGAAAGCTGACTGAAGAGGAGATCCATGCCGAACACCATCGTGTGTGGTATTTTCCCATATTCCCGGTAGTAAACCCAAACAAACCTGGGAAGACAAGGCTGGTATGGGACGGAGCTGCTGCCGTCCATGGTGTTACACTTAATTCTGTACTGCTAAAAGATTCAGACCTACTCACCTCTTTGCTCTCGGTCTTGATCCAGTTTCGCGAATATCGGACTGCCGTTTGCGGTGACATTCGAGTAATGTATCACCAGGTTCGGATACGAAAGGAAGATCAGCACCGCTAACGCTTTTTCTGGAAGGACAAGGAGTCCGATGCGAACCCTAGCACATATATAGTACAGGTGATGACCTTTGGAGCCTGTTGTTCACCGAATACCGCACAATACGTAAAAACACGTATGCGAAGAGATCCGAGCAGGAATACCCCGCAGCCGTTGAGACAATAGTCAAACGACACTACGTCGACGACATGTTATTAAGCGTAGAACGGGAATCACAAGCAATCCAACTATCTAAGGAAATGCTAAAGATACATGCATCGGCCGGTTTCGAGATTCGCAATTAGACATCGAATCCCCTGCCGGTTCTGAACGCGATGCTGGAGGCGACGGCAGGGGAGAAGAATCTAAGCGGCGAGAATTCAGTCGAAAAGATCCTCGGCATGTGGTGGAATAGCTCCTCAGATCATTTCACTTACAAGATCTCCACTCGTATAGACAAGCTTCTTCTGTCCGGACGACTTCGACCAACCAAACGGCAGGTTCTTTGAACTCTAATGATGGTTTTCGATCCATTAGGGTTCATAGGGCATTTTCTGATGATTCTAAAATCACTACTTCAGGAGATCTGACGAACTTCCATCGGTTGGGATGATCCGATCGCAGATTCACACTTCAAAAAGTGGAATACATGGTGCTCAGCACTCCCAGCGATAACTACTCTCGAAATTCCTCGCTGCTATCGAACGCTGACGACCACAGGCGACGATAACGATATCCAGCTACATATATTCGTCGACACTAGCGAAACCGTGGCTTATTTGCGATTCCAGGAAGAAAATACCATCGAATGTGCGCTAGTAGGTGCCAGGACCAAAGTTCCGCGACTTAGGTTCCTCTCCATCCCTCGTTCCGAGCTTCAAGCTGTAACTATCGGTGTCCGACTCGCTGACACAATCTGCCAATCGTTTTCCTTCCGAGTGAAAAAAACGAAGGTTCTGGTCACACGTAATCTGCTGGCTAAACTCTGACCATCGGCGATATACTCAGTACGTAGCATCGCCCGAGCATTGGCCCGTCTCAAGAAGTTACGTAGAAAACAATACCGCAGAACTTCGCCCTCACCTCCTGTACCACACCACCAAAGTTGTAGAAACAACGGTTATAGATCTGAGTCGTTTTTTTTATTATAGTCATTTTAACCAGCTTGGGTCATTCGTGACTTCTGCGGGGTTGGGATTTGAACCCGGGTCTTCGGCGTGAGAGGCGTGAATGCTAACCACTACGCCGGGACTGACCCCGTTTTGCCGATTGGCGGAGGCTTCTACGTTGTACTTCTCGTGTCCTCCGTGACTTTACACACACAAAAGAAGATGCGAAATGACGGACCGCTACGAAAAGATGAACTTGCCGATGCCGAATGCTATCTGTTTCGTACAGCGCAGGCGGTCCACGTTGATGAAATCACCATCCTCTCAAAAAACCAAAATTCGGAGAACCCTGACAAGAACATACCCAAAAACAGTCCACTTTACCACCAGTGCGTCTTCCTTGACAACAACAATCTGCTTAGGATATTGCTTTCATCATCAGGGACGCCGCTAAACCAATAGTTCTCCCATGCGAACACACAATCACCCGGCTCCTTCTGCTCGACTTTCACAAACGGTTCAAACACCAGAACCATCTAACCATACTGAACGAAGTAAGACAGCGGTTCCGTATTCACAAATTGAAAGCCACTTACAACAATGCCCGCTAGGAGTGTCAAGAATGCAAAACAACCACGCGGTTCCCCAGCCCCCGGCAATAAGAGATCTACCACGACCGGTAGGCGGTAACCGTAGGAAGACGGTCCGAAAAACGATGGGGAGTCTTAGCAACATGCCTCACAATACGCGCTATCCGCATAGAATTAGTTCACACACTGACGACCGATTCGTGCATTCTAGCAATCCGTAAATTCATGGTCAAGAGAGGCGTGCCCTCCGTCATCTTCAGCGATCGAGGCAGCAACTTCCAAGGGAGCAGCAAAGAGCTTTGGGAGGCTTTGAAGAGCATCAACCAAGAACAGCTTATCAAAGAGTTCACGACAGCTGATACGGAATGGACTTTTATCCCACCGGCTTCCCCGCACATGGGCGGTGCTTGGGAACGCATGATCCAGAGCGTTAAGTCGAAACTGAAATGGGGAAGGCTTCCAACTGACGAGGTCCTAGACAGTACGCTTTTGGAGATCGAGAACATAATAAACTCACGACCACTTCACCATTCTCATGGACAATGATGATGAATCACCGATACTCACGTCTAACCATTTTCTGCTGGGGTCATCAAATGGACTGAAACCGTTGGTGCCTTACAATGCTACTTCCACGATGCTTCAAAATAGCTGGGAACAACCACAAGTTGTGGCCAACGAATTCTGGTGAAGGTGGTTGAGAGATTATCTGCCTGTAATCACCAGACGCACGAAGTGGTTCATGAACGTGAAACCGATCGAGGTAGAGGATATTGTGCTCATCGCAGTCCCGAAAGCTTCTCGTAATAGCTGGCCCTTAGGACGAGTAATCGCAACTAGACCAGGACGAGATGGACAAGTGAGAAGTGCAACTGTACAAACTAACCATGGTATCTACGAGCGGTGAAACTTGCCGTACTCGACGTAGGCGTCAGAGATTAATACGCTTCCAGAGAGCCTTCTGCTTATTCGTGGGGGAGTGTCGTTACGCCCGTCGATTTCGGCATACCCTTGCATACCATCTTTACTGACACGAGAGGAGGTAAACATCGGCGGCTGTCATCTGTGCTTGTCATCGAGATTGTGTTGATGATAAAGTAAATAAATATAATGAAAAATTAAAGAAGTACATAAACGTAAAAAATATCTATTATCTACTATAAATCTAAAGAGATAAAAGCCAGTTCAGGAGAAGAAAAGTACCTATTATTATTATGAAAAGCGTCCTAGGAATTAGTGCTTAAATTAAGTCAATACTAATAGCTAGCGAACGGTGAAATCCAAGTTTTTAAGTCTAGCGAAGAGTACCTAATTCTAGTTGAGTGATTAAACCTAGCGAATGCTTTAATCTAGTGAAAGCTTAAAAGCATATGCATAGCATATGCTTAAAATCTAGTGCTTAGTTACGGTAAATCCTTAAACTGTAGTGCCTACGAATGTAAATTAGGTAAAATTACTTAATTGTACGTGCTTACTTATAGTACCAAATCCAATTTCTATTTTTCCTAAAGCGAAAGTTGCATTCGGTGCTACAAATATAAATTGAGCTTGTGAGTGATACCTGCAAATCGCCAGAAACAGGTAAAGCACGATAAAGGTTCAAGAATAGCTGAATTACCAATAGTAAGCCATTTGTATGTTCAACCATTTGCATGCCATTAACGGTTATATTCATTCCTGAAGGAATTTGTAACTATTACCACAATAAAGTTAACGGATTCGGTATACTCTGGCGACGTTCGCGACTATTCTTGCAACACCCTCCGTCCCAGATGTGAGACGCCAGACGTGGAGGGATATAACTCACGGAGTCGATCGCATCACCGTTTCTCTTCCAGATTATTGAGAACGCATGCCGCCGTGAGCGACCCGTCTGTCCGACGCAAAGTGACAGACTTGGAGGGATATCACCCACTCAGAAGACAGCTTACTCAGGTCGTGACCAAACAAGCTTTCCCGTGTGAGTGACAGCTCCACCCGAAGGTTTGAAGCGCTATCATTCAAACAGTCGACAGCTTGCTCAGAGATGGACTTAGGAAGTTTGGATTGGGAATTAAGACCAGATTGAAATAAGCATATTAAATTGGCAGAGCTTATTTTATATGAAAAATGTAATCAAAGGATACACGATGTATAAACTTCGCAGCTGGTGATTCGAAGAACCTTTTTCCCATGCAAACATATCTATAAAGCCGGCTGGAGATCACCTGACCAACGCACCATGTTCTCATAGAATGCCGATTCTTCTTTAATACTACGACTATACATTTCTTACGGGGTGTAGATTTTGCCTTTGACCATCACCTAGTACAAGTATATGCGTGTTCAAAACTGTCAACTGTATACCAGACACGTCAAAGTTGTGCTCCTCGGCTGAACATTGGGCAGCTTGATAACCTGCAATCTACCGAGAACTACGCGTGAATACTGGATGAGCTGCTGCGCTGTCTTCTTCCAAGGAGTTAGGTACTTCAACTCTCGAAGACGGTTAAGGTAGAATACGCTCGGCCATCGGAGAGGCCGCTATCGCGGTGCTAGGAGAAAAGCCCCGGAGAATACGCAGTAGTGGTTTAATGGGCAATGCTGACAAGCGGAGAAGAGGCTTTGAAAAAGTATCGGGACATTGCCACTATAGAGAACTTAGTCAAATACTGACGATCAAGAAGCCAGGTAACCACGTTTATGCAGAGTAAAAAGCGCCAGTAGGAGAACAGAGATCGTGCAGAATTGGTATAACTATTTCAAGCTAATGACGTGGACGTGAATCAAATTCATGAGGACTACACACCGAAACCTGACTTGCGTAGGGACGAGGGAGCTTAGGCCTATGGCAGATAATAATGTCCCAGCACCTGATATGCAAGAAGTCAAACAAGAAATCGGGTTGCTGAAGACTAACAATGCATAGCTTTATAAATATGACGGTGTAATGCTTGCAACCAAGGTTTGGGAGGATGAGTAGGTACCGGAAGAAAAAATGAAAGGAGTGGTTTGTCCCATCTGCAAAAAGGGTGATTCACTCGTTTGCTGTTGGTGCAACTTTGGCGGCATAACGCTGGGGAAGTACCCAGTTCCTGTTGCGTCGGTTGACACTGTTAGCACAAGGTTTCGTAGGGGATTATCATGTGGGCTTCATGGGGGCTCTCGCCCCTTACTAACCAGTCAAATTTTACCATCCGCAGATCTTGCAGAAATATCGGGAGTCCAATGTTCAACGCATCTTATGGACACTCTCGCGTCGCTTCGAGACGCAACGAGGGTTGATACAAGGTAACGGCTTAACCCGCACGATTTTCGCCAAAGGTAACCAACTCGTAGGTTTTACACATGGCTCTGGTCAAGCATGGAAAAAATCATATCAAACAGCATTCATTTTGAAATCATCGACGAACCTGCTCATCGTAAGGTTTCAATCGCACTGACCATCTCTGTACAAAATTGCACACTCCTACGAACGAAGAAGAACCAGCAAAGCAAAGGAAAATATGCGACAGCGTTCGTTGGTGGTTTTGTTCACGCGATGGATCTTTCGTGCGGTGTGTTAATTGTACTACGAACGCTCGGCAAAAGATTCATTTTTGAATGCATTGACTCAGTCGCAATGAATGTTCACAAAACAATCGTTTGAATCTTTCTTGCGCGATCGTTCGAATGTTTCTTGAGCGTTCGTTATCAACCCCTTACCCCTCTATGCGGTCGGCGCGGTGCGGTCAATGAAATTATCGTAATTTTTCATGTTTTCCAATATTGTTTCACCAAATTTAGAAATTTTCTCTTCATAATGCCTACAGATTGTGACCACATGTCATTCGGTTCTGGATAGGGTTGGGATAGTTGCCGTACCTGAACCGGGAAAACCGCTAATACCGGCTGATTTTCCAATACCGAAATACCGGTACCGGCACGGGAGAATACAGGTTGTTTCGGCACCGACCAATAATGCAATTTTTCTAACATTCGCCCACAAAACCGAAGTGGTCGAACATGAGGAACGAGATTGGCGAAATTGTTGGTAAGGCACCGCCGAACGTTGGTTATGCGAGTAGAACTAAAGGAAAAATTTGAAAGGACTGTAGAAGTACAAGGCAGTGGCAACTTGAAGGGGCTCGATTAGTCCCGTATTCCAAAAAAAATTTGGCTATATGAATTGACTTAGTTCGAAACTAGACGTTTGAAGGCAAGTATTTGACTATGCTTATGATACCCTGTGTACAGTCTGTCCTACGATGATAGATTTCGAGAGGAGATTTTGGGTGTCGAACAATTTTGTTACAAAGGCTTATTGTCACATGGAGGATTTGAAATGCATTGAATATTCTGTGCAGCTTAAAGTCTAATTTTGAAACCGCTAATTTGATTACGAGCCTTTTATCTTATCTACACCGGTACCTAGTATTATTTCTGGACACTGTGCTGTTAACTTTACCTAGAGTTAGTAGAACATTTTCTTTTTCTTCAATTTTTCCATGAAGTAAGTTCATATAGGCTATCGAAACTATGTATTCTGAAGAGCATCAAATTGTTTTTATAACCAGGGGGTTCCATCTGTACCGGAGGTACAGTGGAGTTTCGAATTTGGCATGGTTCGATTTTATCATGCCTTGATTTTGGCAACACAAAATATTTCCCTTACAAAAATATGCTTATATATCAATCAGTTTCCGCACACATGCTTCAAATGACGCAAAAATGATGTCCTCAGAGTGTTCATGAAAAAAAGTTTGCTGTTATAGAATGTTTCGAATATTTTTATTGCCGTAGGACTACGTCTTACCGCAAGTTACCAAAAACTTACTTGCACCGGACAGATAACTCTTGGCGGACTTTTCAAACATAAAACTGTTGCAATCGTTGATTAATAATATTTACTCAATTTCTAACGCATTTACATTCAATTTTATCATATCAAAAAAGGGTCTTTTGGCACCGTTTCGATTTTGGTTTCGATTGCCCAACGTAGGCGACACGCATTTGTTGCCAAATTCGAAATCCCACTTAACGCATGAGGAACGCTAACTTTATCTCGGTATATGTTGGAATTCAGGCAATACAAAACGTTACTGTTTTCAGCAAAATTAATCAGTAGAACAAGATCCTAAGATCGGTGGACAAAGTTTTATAAGTTTGTCACCAGGCAACATTACTATTTGCGTGGATTATGCGAGCATGTCCGTTAATCGAAGTTGGTATGTGTATCGAAAGGTTGAAAACTCTTGGGTACCGGTATTACTGGTATTATTGATGTTTCCAGTACCGAAATACCGGTTTTCGAAAAATACTGTCGGCACTCCCGACCCTAATCAGCACTCAGTCCAGGTTTGAACCGCATTGAACATCTCTTGAAATATGATTTAAAGGCAAAGTTATCTGTTTTGTTTTGCTACATAACTAAAAACCTAGATAATTTCATATCTATAATGAGAAATCAGTCGGTTTGTAATCAAAATGACTTAACGGGAAATGAGCAGTCATTCACTTTTCGTCAGAAAGCCCAATTTCGGAAGCAGTTTTTGGGCCAAAAACAGGAGTTTGTTTCTTAAAAATATATTCACTGCATTTTTCTTGCCAATCGGAACATAGTGATATATTTTCATGAACAAAATTTTTGTTTCAAACAAAAAATTGCTTTTGAAATTTACAGAATCAACGACGACTCATTAAACCGAGCTCTTGTATAAAAAGGTCAGCAATTCACACAGGAATATTTGAGAAATTGGTTAAACGGACCGATATGACTACAGTCAATGATTTGTTTAAAAAAAAATAAAAATGTTCCAAGTAAATTTTAGAAATTCGACAAAAAATCGTTAAAAGCTACATGTTAACGACCATCGGAATAATTCTGGGTCGAATAGCATGTGACTTAGAGGTCTGCAGGAAAAATGCAATTAGGAAAAGTATTTCAAAAAAAATTCTCAAAATTAGTAAAAAGTTTTGAAAAATTAAACTCTTGTACCGGAAAGTTGTCTCTATGGTTTGATACAGGCATGCTTAATGATTTTTGTAAACATGCTAAAAAAGCGCAAAATCAGGTTGAATTTAAGGAGAAATGATTCGTCATTGATCCTGTAAATTTCAAAAGCTTTTTATTTGAAACAAAAATTCGCTGTGTTCAGATTGGTAAGAAGAATATAGTGAATACGTTTCTATAAACAGAACCCCGCTTTTGGGCCCAAAAACTGCTTCCAAAATTGGGCTCTCCGATTATTTTTAATGACTTTTAGGATTACTTAGAGAAGTTAATATTTCGAAAAACTACAAGGTATACAGCCCTAAGGGTTGTACGAAAGGGTGACGTAGGACTATATCAGATCATCAGATCAAAGACTAATGTAAACTGCAATTCTGGCATATGTATGTTTATAAGAATCTGGGAGTGCCATTGTTTAAGTGAATATTTAAAAGAGAAGAGCGAAATATTCAGATTCAATTCTTCATTGAATGCAATGGTGGCTTTCAAAATACGTGGACCGGGTTTCATAAGTACAATGCAGGCAACCTTTGTAACGCAGAGATCAAAAAATCACTTGTGTGCATCATAAAGGTTGAAATGGTAATGATCACTGTCTTTTGCTCCGAGAAGGTTTTACTAGTTTACTTTCACAGCTTACCGCCTGTTACATAGCAGAAAATATGGCACATACACAAAAATTTCTGTTTTATTTGTATGAGGGTCCTTATCCTCCTACCACAGGGGTGAGGGGTCTCAAACCATCATAAAATAAATAAATTCATGCCTCGAAACAACCCCACATGCCAAATTTGTTACCATTTGCTTGATTAGTTCTCGAGTTCTGAGGAAATTTTTGTTTCCTTTGTATTGGAGCCCCCCCCCTTACGCCTTCCTTAAAATTGCTCTCTTACCACCCTATAAAATTGCCTGGCATTTTATCTATCCAACGACATATAAGTTGTTCAGTTTCGTTCAGTAGTTTAGTAGTTATTACCATTTGAAATCTATCATTCAAACGTTATACTTCTATTTTTATTTTCACAAAGTGCTACCCAGTCCCAGTATAGTAAACAAAGACGTAGTCCTACGTCAAAAGTTAATCGACCCGATCCCCAATCAATTAACCGTTCCGAGAGTCTACTGTACATCTAACCGTCACTGATATTCAGCAAAAATCACTTTGAAAATTGTTTTACTTGATGCCATACGTGACCAACATCGTTAACATGATAAAACATGAAATAAAATAATTTAATGTTCAGATTGGTCACACAAAGCCCGCACGACCAGTTTACATCATTTCATTTTTATTGAGCCTGTTAATAATGAGCGACACCTAAATACATAAAACAAAAATGGCAGGATTATTCCGTCAATACCATTACAAAATCTGCTAAAATATAAGTTTCAGTCAGTGCCTTAGTTTAAAAACTACATTGAATATTCCTTGCATAGCTACGCATTGCGCGGTTTGCGCTTTACCAACCCAACAGCAAACATTCTTTCATTTCGTTCAGTAAGAAGATCGTTGAACGCAATCATTTGGATTCGCAATCATGGTTCGCAGACGATTCTTTCCAACACAATCTTTTGATTCAAACGATTCTAAATGAACCTCGATACAACAGTTCCGATCTTGTTTGAATCATTCGCATTCTCTCTGCTGTTGGTCGGCAATTCATCGGTGAATTCACTTTGTAGGGTTCTGTTCGAGAGCTTGCATGTGAGCGAGAATGATTGAAAGCAATACTTGGAAGCAAGCAATATATTCACCAAAAATAATGTTAGTGAATGAATTTTTCCATGCTTGGCTCTGGTGTCATTGCCAGGAACTTTGCAACAGCTGAACCAATCTAAGACAAAGCCTGTTGAACAAAGATTCTTCGATTTTCTCGTTTGTGGGCTACCACTATGTAATTTCTCGGACATCGAGTACTCTCCGCCAGATCACGCTCCACCCGGTTCAACCATTTTGCTCGCTGCGTAACTGGTCGTCTTGTTCCTACCGGGTTTGAGGCGAGCACCATCTTTGCAAGGTAAGTAGGTGGTAGGTGCAACATGCCCTGCCCATCGTATCCGTCTAGCTTAGGCACTTGTTGGTTACTGGGTTCGCCATAGAGCTGTGCGAGTTCATGGTTCATCCTGCGCCTCCATACTCTGTTCTCCTGTAAACTCCGAGCACTCGCAGGTCCTCCTCGAGCCTTGTCCGCGTTGCATGTTCGTAAAGAACAACACGGTTTAATGAGCGTCTTGTACAGGGTAAAGTTTGTACGGGGGCTTAGTCTGCTCGTGCTTGTGAAGCCCATAGTAAGCACGACTTCCGCTGATAATACGCCTCCGAATCTTACGGCGACATGCACTAGTCTGTGAATGTATTCAATCACTCCACAAATTGTTTTGTCGAAGCCAGATTCAAGGTTTCTGTCGAATCGATGGAAATGAAAGTCAATTTATCAATATATAAGACCTAAGCCCGTCTGTGGCTTATTTGCTTCTGCCTTCAAAATTGAGCTAAAAACGTGGAAATATAAAATGGGTATAAGCACGGATTAGTTTTAAAATTATACATACCACTACTAGTACAAAGTATTTGTTTTGATCATAAAACACCGATCACGTGTTAAAATCGGGGTTGGGTATGTTTTACTTGCAGCAAACGGTTGTGCGTTGGTGCGGATGGTTCGATGTTGATATCTGTTAACTGAAATGGCAGGAAATTAAACGGGGAACAGCATCAATCGATTTGGCTATTACAGATATAATGTAGGCAACAAATTTTAAAATGTTTTGAATTTCCGTTTCGCTGGTAGTAATTCGCTGAAACGCTCTGGCGCAGCTTTATCCCTCCGTTGATGATTACGTTGGTTTCTGGTTGCACAGCACATGATTGAATGGGTACACCCATCGGAGCTTCGACCGCAAACGTCGCAAAAACGGTACCAATAAAATGGTTCAAAAGTCGTTTCGGTTAAGGGGTTTGTCACTCACCGTGTGCGGTGTATCCTGGGCCGGTGACTACACCCACTCATCGATCGGATCCATGATGGATATTGATGGGCTGTGAACCGTACAGTGCTAAATTACTATGAAACATGGGCCGCCTCCAATGCCGCCGCTGCCACACCGTTCGGTCGGGCGAACGGTTTGTCGCTGTTCTGCTGATGACGGTAATATTGCAGCCAGCCAGTAGTGAGGATACAGTCAGGATATGTTCCCGTTCATGTATCTGGCAAAAGCAAATAACGACTCCTGGCAAACATGTGCAACGTCCATCAACTTCTTCCATTTGCCCCGGTAAAGTAATGTTGCCATAGCGAAAAATTTGCGCCTAGGGAAATAAAATGTGGATCACTTCGGTAACGTGGTGAGTCCTCTATGCTGGCAACCAACGGTGGCAGTCCGCTTCCAATGGAATATTACATTTCATCAATTCTTTTTCACCACAAAAAAAAAAATTACTGACATTGCTATGATATCGTATATCCAATCCGTTAATATTCTCGATTTGTAAAATGAAATTAAACATGCAATCGAAATGTACGAGTAATCGTTTGAGGTAGACCGTAAATGAGCATGTGTTTGTACATCAATCGGGCGTGACGAAGTCTATAAATTAAAATTTAGAAATGACATTTGAGGCCAGGGAGTGTTTTCGTGGTGTTTACGTTATTTACATATTGTATATTTTTTGTGATATGTTTGATAATAAACATGTACAATATTAAAACTCTCATCTTACGCAATCGGGCCAGTGCACAATTGGTCATATATGTAATGTAAATTTATGGTATATAGCGGAATTGACCATCGTCAAAGTTTGATACCCGCAGGGAATTGGACGTCAAAAGTTTTCCGCTGTCTAATATGTTTCGAAATCCTTTCGCAAATTGGTAACCTCTTTGTGGTGAAACTATTCCCAGATCTGGCCCAAAAATCTCAATCAAGCATGCCAACGGTCAAACGATTTACGTCTTGGAGGAAAAAAAGAAAAACTTTATCCTCTATTTGGACCTTTCATTTAAGCGGAAAGAAGGGATTACCGTGTACACATCACTGGCCCGCTTTTTTTCCTGTCATAAGAAAAGGGTCAGGCAGCAGTGCGACGAATTAAATACCATTTGGAATCGAATCGGTTTGCAATGTGTACGTTTATTAGGGAGAATGATGTCTAGTGGAGTGATGTGTGACAAAAGTTCTTTTATCCCCTATTTGAGTAGTCCCCGTGCGCCCGTTCCGTAATGGGTCAGGATCACAATTTAACTGGAACAAACTTCCAAAGTCTCTTAGGATCGATTTCTAGATGGCTAGTTGAGATATGTGATTCTACTCAAATGTGGCCTCTTTTTGTACAAACGAATTTTGCTGTCATTTTTTATTATTAAAACTAAAACAAATATTCTGGAAAGTAGCAAGGATTTTAGCGCTGGGATATTTGTCGAACGCAAATGGAAATATAGACATTCCAATTTAAATTAGTGTTTTGCTAATTAAACTTGCTGTTCAAGGTTCAAGGTTTGCAGACAAACCATGTAAAAGAGTTTGACATTGCTTCTTTAAATGAAAGGTCATTTTGTTTATTAACAAAATGAGGTCTAAGCTCATATTTACGAGTTCTCAATTCAATTTGAAATTAATTTTTCACAAAACCGAATGCAAATTAAAAAGCATGTGCATCAGCACCAAATGAATTCTTTTTTCTTGTGATAATGTCATGAAAAATGGCTTGAGAGCTTCAAATTCTTCATTTCCGGAAACAGTTTTCGCCTTTCCTTTTCCCAATTTGTTGGACGAGCTTAATAGGGTAATCTTTACGGTCAATCAATTTTTTAGCAAGAATACGATTGAAAGCAATTAATCGCTTCATTGGTTTCACCCAATCAAGTTGAACTACCGTAGCGTAGGTACAATCCATTCAAATATATTCTCGGTTCGTTTAGCCTTATGCATTGTGTTGTAGTTCTAGATAACATTTCTCCAAATGGTCGGTGTATCGAATGTGAATTGAAATCGGTCGCTCTGCTGGCGGAGTGCCGTGGAGAGTTTCCTTCCGGGAAAGCGAGGCTGATGATGTCTATGTTACGGTTTCGTCAGAGGTCGTTCTTTCCAGAAATGTAACAATTAATACGCCACTCTAATATTCACACTTAATGGAGATATTCTGTACTGTAACCATGAAAAATATTTTGGAATGTTATTTCCAAAAACTTTTATTTACTTCAGTTCAATCAATCTATTTTTTACATCCTTGCAGCCTGTTTTGAAAATCCAATTATGTTTTATGTGTGTATGCAAAGACAAAAAAGGATTTCTTTGTGTGTGCTTCATTATTTTATTTACATAAAATATTACTTTGGATTGGGGGGAGAGGGAGTAAATGGTGATTCGGGAAATAGGTCTCTTTGTATATAAATTGTGCATAATTTATTATACTTTTTTCTAAACATCCCTGCGGATTGCAGGTACAGTTCCGCATTCTTTTTGCAATACACAATTATTCTGAAGGCTAAACGTCTTCAGTAGAGAGACGAATCGCATCCATTAATTTCCGCCGCCTATCTCATCCAGGTTCCGCTGACTAAAGTTCATAAATTTACAGGGCGCATCAATTTAATTATAAAAGTTTCCTACTAAGGTAATCAACAATTGACATCGAGATAGATTGCTTCAAACATAAATGAACAACATAAAAAGTATCGAGCTGGAACCGCAGTCCCGGTCGGTCCCGTATTCCCAAGCAACATCTTCCTCGTATAATAAATTACCGTTTCCATACATCACCTAAATGATCCGCAAAAGGAACCAAAAAGGACAAAACTTCTGCAACACAAATAAAACACAAGTCACAAACAAATGCGGGACAGCGAACGGTACGGCATCGTAAGACCGATCTATCCTATAGCTGCAGAGTGTTCCGCAGTAAGGGGACACGTCTTTGGTCGTCGAATTAATTTCAAATACGATAACAATAAATAAGCAACAATTAAAAGCTGGCTGTTAGCGGTGCGGTAGTGGCGACGACGTATCAACTGGCCGTGGTGGCCACGTCTTATAATTAGGTACGCTCATAACAATTTGCACACACGTCAACTGCAATGATCTTTTAATTCACCGGTTGATGGGGGGGGGGAAAGCTCACCTAAATCATTCAAGAAGTCGTTCACTGGATTACTGGTGTGTGTATGTTCTCTTTTTGTTGACATAAAACCTATGATGCGGGAAAAATAAATTTCTTTACGCACGTATTCACGTGGTAATTCACCGGGAGGGGTGTTTACTTTTTTGGAAGTATGCACGGAGGAAAATGGTGAATGATCTGGAAAAACGTCATTCAATTCTAAGATATGATGGTGTGACCTTGAGTTATATGTGATGAACGTACTGCTCGAGCCTCAAATGCTGTTACGTATAGGTGATAATCACCAATGTTAAAATTCTACTTCAAAGTCATTCCAAATTTTTTCACCTCCGGTATCTTATTTTTTGTTGTTTTTTGTTTTATTTGGTCGGCAACCAGCACACCGAAAGGCTATTGGGCTCTTATTTTTAGTGGTTCACCATCTGTGGCCAGGGCAGCAGGGCTTAGAAATCTCATATTCAATTTATGCAATACGCTTGAATTGATGCAATATTCTGCTCATTCTCTACTGTTTCTAGTACAGATGAAATAAATTCACCATTGCCAACCTGAAACAAATGATTCGAGCGAATCACTTGCTTTCATGTTCGTATTATTCTCTATATTCATTCATTCTCGACAATAGTGAATTAAATCAAATGTGAGTCATGTGAGTGAACTGTCGACAATGGTAAACGAAATTATAATTAACGTAAACATTGCTCCGAAGCTTTAATTAATTGGTTGATTTTAAAAAGCAGGCAGTTCACAAAACTAAACTTTGAGATCTAAAATATCAGTAAAGAGCAAGAAAATTGACTGGCAGGTTAGTTAAGCAATCATTCCGCACTGCAATTCATGAATAAAGGGTAGATAAAAGAGAAAGACAAATACTGTCAGTAGTTCAGTAGTCATGTCCATGGGCTGACAGATAAAAGAATACTACCAGGGGTAAAACTTTATGCGCTGAATGCGTTTTATGTTCGCCTTAATGCAGGGCTGTCAATTTTTTCGAGCACTGTTCCGCACAATCGTGTGCAAGATTTGCGATTGTGCCTTTATTTTCGGTGGACTGGATACTGAATATCTTGAGCATACCTAAGGGGACTCTGTATCACTCTCTAAGAGTACTCCGCAAGGCGGTCCTTAATCGGATCCAGAAGAAAACCGACGCTACTTTCCGACGGCAATTCTGTACTGGCCTTAGCTGCGTTATTTGTGGATCCTATCACGGCGCATCGAATTATATTGAAACAATTCAACAAATTCCAGGACTCTCTCTTTCTGGTGTTCGTCGAATTTGAAAAAGCATTAGAATTATTAAACCACGAAAGCATCTGCGACGCACTAAGGCGGACGCGATGTTGGGCATACGCACAATAGTCATAATAGATAATAGACAGGATGGACGATAGGCATAATAGATGATAAGCTTAACCTAAGTAACAATGTAAGTTTTATTGCACTCTTATTGCAGTTTTCGTGACAAATTTTGAGCATAAAAGCCATCATAAGCGCGTAATAAAACCCAAATTGTTACTTGGGAATGGACGATAGTCATAATAGACGATAGGCATAACGGACGATAGGCATTATTTACAAAACCTTGCTTTTCTATGAATAAGCACGCACTTGAGCCAAGCATCGTTCCATCACAATATAATGAGAACAGCCCAATGTAAAGAAATTTGGCATTGTACTGTTTGGTATAACGCCGTTTGGCATGAAAGTATAGCTATAATCATAAAAGACCGTTCGGCACAATTCGTTAAAAACCATTGACTTTTCACAAATGATTTGAGGTGAGACGGCCATGAGTGTTGCCGACGATCTGTCGTTTAGTTTGCCGGGAACTGGATTTGAACTTGAATCTGAGCATGGAATTGAACATGGATCTGTAGTTGGATATGAAGTTGGATATGGAGTTGGATCTGAAATTGGGTTTGAGGTTGGATCTGATTTTAGAACTGAGCTTGGATCTGAACATTGATCTGTACTTGAGCTAGGGCTAGGGCTAGGGCTAGGGCTAGGGCTAGGGCTAGGGCTAGGGCTAGGGCTAGGGCTAGGGCTAGGGCTAGGGCTAGGGCTAGGGCTAGGGCTAGGGCTAGGGCTAGGGCTAGGGCTAGGGCTAGGGCTAGGGCTAGGGCTAGGGCTAGGGCTAGGGCTAGGGCTAGGGCTAGGGCTAGGGCTAGGGCTAGGGCTAGGGCTAGGGCTAGGGCTAGGGCTAGGGCTAGGGCTAGGGCTAGGGCTAGGGCTAGGGCTAGGGCTAGGGCTAGGGCTAGGGCTAGGGCTAGGGCTAGGGCTAGGGCTAGGGCTAGGGCTAGGGCTAGGGCTAGGGCTAGGGCTAGGGCTAGGGCTAGGGCTAGGGCTAGGGCTAGGGCTAGGGCTAGGGCTAGGGCTAGGGCTAGGGCTAGGGCTAGGGCTAGGGCTAGGGCTAGGGCTAGGGATAGGGCTAGGGCTAGGGCTAGGGCTAGGGCTAGGGCTAGGGCTAGGGCTAGGGCTAGGGCTAGGGCTAGGGCTAGGGCTAGGGCTAGGGCTAGGGCTAGGGCTAGGGCTAGGGCTAGGGCTAGGGCTAGGGCTAGGGCTAGAGCCATATTGATGCAAACTAACACTTTCAAATAGTTAAATTACGTTTGAAAACATATTGAATTCTATCTCAAATAATCACCAGCAGGTGGATTAAATCGGGTTTTAATGCCGTATTTAATCACTGAACTTGACAACAGAAGGTTAAGAAGTAGTAACTGCTCAATAGACAAACATTTCCTTGCGTGCTAGCCCGGTAAGTTACAGTTAATGGTTCGGTCTTTGCTGTAGACATTAATTGTTTATCTAATAACAGTGATACGCGGCTGATAAAACTAATAAAAATAAAACCACAAACCCACCCTCCTCCCGTTAAGCGCCAAACTAGCTATTTGGTCCATACGTTCGAGCTATAATTTCAGTTCAGATGGCCCGACAAGGAACTCTTCGAATGGTAAAGCAACAGCCCGGGGGGCATGAATCGCGACGAAGGTGTCTGTCTAACTGGCAGTGCGTTGAGTGTATAATCAAGAAGCCATTCTAGATTACTGTTCGGCAAAGATCCTGCGTTTGATATGGATGGAACTTTATTGTTTTCCTTGCATTACCGTTACAGCAGAGATAGGCTCTCTGCTATGCTACTCGGCTATGATAGCGTGAATCGAATACGCGTTTGGTGCGGCAAATTATGCTTTACTTTGGCTTTTACGACCGAGACGCGTGGTGGTGTTGCCGAAATGATCTGCGGAGTATTGCTTTTCAAGTTACCAAATGATCCCTATTGGCGGTCGGATAAACTGGAGAGGCAGATCTAATTAGTGAGGCAAATTGGAATCGGGTAGCAATGCTTTATCTAAAGCACGTGATGATGGCCAGTGATAGATTAGACGTGTGCTCAGGGACAATTAAGTACGACCCAGTAATCATTGTTGATTAAATTTCCTAATCCAATCCCATGTTTAATGGGGAAATTTGGAACCAGCCGCTTTAATAATAACATTTATAACTGGCTCTATCTGTAATGGATGGAACTGCTTGTTTAATTGGACTGTTCAGAGTTAGTTTTCTTGATTTGAAAATGAGTCGTTTAATTTATTTTCGTGCTACCTTTCATTTGCCATCGATGAACAGTCAGTTGTCTGCAAATTTTATTGAAAACAAATTTTAATGACGTTTCTGCAACAATCGGTTCTTTTCCTTCAAGCAAACGGGCTTGAAGGAAAATCGTTTATCCAGTTGCTTTTGCAGCCATACATAGATCTATGTATGCTACGAAGGATGCCAAACCAAAGCCACTAGAGGCGAACATGTCTTAATGTTTGGTCTTTCTGTGCCCTCCCCGGCTTCAGACGGTTTACGCGGTACCAAAAAGATGTGTATGTGTGTGTATTTGCAACATTATATTTCTATTCTATTTTATGATCAGAAGATAAAGTTATGTGAATACAAATTGCTTCATTAGGGAATCATTTTGAAGCGAAAAGAGTTAGTCCAATTCGAGTTTATGTGTGCGATAAACATACACAACCGTGCATGACCCAGCTTTCCTGAAGCGGAAAAAAGTTGCAGATTTGAAGAGATATGAAGGAATATGTATCTCTATGCTCGCATGTAGCTATGCTTACCTACTCTTCGGCAACTGACACACTTGAAAAAGGTACTTTTGTGGCCGACCGACGGGACGGATGATAAGTGAAAAGTGAAATGCGGGCTCATCTTCATCACAATATTGCACGGTCAGTTAAGTCTGACATGATATGTTTACGTTATGCTGTGGCTGGGTCTAGTGCAAAACTGCGTTACATATTTGATCGGTACATTTAATTTAATTTTATTATAATTTTGATTCAATGCCGTAATTATATGGATAGCCCGAATTTTTTATTATTATGTACTTTGAAAACTAGGACTTAGAAAACTAGTTTGAAAACTTTCTTCTAGCTAAATATTGTTAGTATTCTTGATAAGCTGTTTTGTCAATTAAAAAGTTATTAGACTATTTTTTTAGTGGTTAAATACTAAAAAAAACAGGAAGAAAAATATATACATTGATTTATTCTATATGAGCAAAACTTTCAAAATTTTACTGAATTACATTAAGTGTGTATAGAACAACCGTTGGCATTTACTGTTAGGATAATTTGATTTGTTTGTATTATGGCGTCATCGGCAAAAGAGCGTCGTAAATCGATCCTGCACGCTTGCAATGAAAATTCAGTAACTTCTCATTTAGAAGTTACTACTTTACCAGTCGAGATCCGGGGTGGCTCTTGGGTCTTGGCGTATCAAGAATTCCTCTCCATTGTACCCAGTCCTGGGCTACTCGTAGCCAATTCGTAGCGCGTCTCGACACACGCAAGTCGGTTTCAACCTGGTTGAGCCATCTAGCACGTTGGGTCTCTCTGTTCCGGGTGCCGGTGGGGTTTTTGAAAAGAACGGATTTCGCTGCACAATCGTCCGACACCCTTACGACGTGGTCAGCCAACCGTAGTCTCCCAACTTTCGTGGGATGGGAATCGCTCCAAGTAGTGCCTGCAAATCGTGATTCATACGACTACGCCACTCTCCGCTTTCCTTTTGCACTCCGCCAAAAATAGTCCGCAAAACTTTTCATTCAAATACTGCAAGTGCACGTATGGTTTTCGTATGCAAAGTTACTGTTTTAAATTCGGTAAAGGTATCAGCATCTTTGGCTCGAGCAGCAAAATCATGTCAGCTTTGTGCGGCGGCGTATGCCCCTTGATCGAAGCGTCTTGCGGAAAGAAAAGTAGGCTAGATTTCCAGCTTACATGCGTCGTTGAATCTCCTTACTCGTATTATTATCGGCGGTGATCAGATATTCCAAATATACGAATTCATCACCCACTTCCAGTTCATTGCCGTCAATAGTCACTGTCCGTAGGAGGCAAACGTTTCTTTCTCTGGAGACTCTTCCTACCATACATTTTGTTTTCGACGCATTGATTTGTAAGCCTATCCTCTTAGCCTCCGTTGTTAATTTGGCGTAGATTACCTTCGCCCAAGGTAGTAATGATGTCGAGGTCGTCTGCGAAGGCTAGAAGTTGACTACTCTTGCTGGAGATCGTACCTCTCATTTCGATGCCCGCTCGACGGCTCATATCTTCAATAGCGATATTGCCACCACCTTCTGCGCGATTCGAAAGGACTCGAGAGTATTCCCGAAACGTGCACGTAACACATCACTCGCTCCAGGGTAGCTTTGATCAGCCGCGTCAGCTTGTTCGGAAAACCATACTCGTGCATTATCTGCTATAGCTGCTCGCGTTTGATTGTATCGTATGCTGCTCTGAAATCTTCAAAAATTTGATGCGTTGGCCCGTTGTACTCTTGACATTTCTGGAGGATTTGTCGGAGAGTAAAAATTTGATCCGTAGTAGTACGGACCCCCATAAATCCCTGAAATTATCCAGTGAAGTGCCGTTGCTAGCGGTTCTTGGCCATTTTTGTAGAGTTCTGCCGGTAGTCAGTCCTTTCCGGCGGCTCTATTATTCTTTAGTTGATCGATTTCTCGTTGGATCTCTTCGAAATCGGGAGCCGTCACGTTGTAGTCGTTTGTGGGCACCCCTAGGTTAACTTCCGTTACGTCTCCTTGTGCTATATCGTATTTAGAAGCGTAGCTAGATAATTTACATGTGTTGTGAATCCAAAAATAAATCAGAAAAATGTAAAATTCAATAAGCGTAAACTGCTAATTTTATTTCTCCGAAACTGTCGCCTCATTATCATTTTAAGGATTTCCAACACACCTATTCAGGCACACTCCTGTTGATAACGAGTACCACCTGGAACAGTTTAGAGAAGTAATAGTTTGTTGCACCTCCCCATCCTCAACATCCATTCATTTTGCCGTGGTGCGGTTGATTTCCCGAATCGTGCTGACTAGCATGGAAAATCAATGTATTTCCGCTCTTGTAACACAATTTCCGAATATTCGAATGCAAATTACCGCATGGCAAATGCTACCCGGGCAAGCTTGTTTAAACTTGTTTCGACCTTCCGTTAATTTCACGGGTCGATGCTGGGAACGGTAAATTGGCAATGAGTTGACGAGGGAAATCGGCGAGAAGAAGTGCGCTCAATTCACTACTACACAAGTGCAGTGGGGCGGAATGGCTTGGAATAGGAAACCAGACAAGGGTGGTTAAATTGGTCAGTGATTTTTTCGTTGCTCTAAAATAGGACCGAGATGGAAAGAAGTATAAATAGCAGATTATTTCAATTCTTGTTAAAAGAGAAGAGCAAAAATTAGCCTATCTATTCAAGTTGAGATTGGAGTGGTACTGAAACGAGAGTCGTAATATGACTGCCTAAATGGGTTCAGAATAAGGAAAAAGCGAACTTTTCAAAATGCTCAATTTGAGAAAAATCATCAAAAATTCTTGCAATAGAGCATGGAATGATACTTCTGTCGTTGCGATTGTTCAGCTTCGTCGTTTAGGTACTTGTGCTTAAACGGGTCCAGGTTTTGCTTCTTTATTGTCAATGTTTGTTGTAAAATCCCAAACTGTGGAGTGTTCGAGTTAATTTTACGACTCTACCATTCGAAAATTTCAATTTGCCATCGTACCTCACAATGTATCTGTTGAATTTCTGTTAAGTTCTTGTAGGATAGATCCTACAAAATATATGAAAATCGAGCGAGGTATCTCCTTTTAAAAATCTGTCGAAACCAAAATGATGGTCATATTCAAATAATTATTTCAAACTAGCCATTGTACCTGAATCTGTAAAAATAAACATTCATTTCAATTACGGATGTTATTGCCATTTAAAAGGGACGCGACCAGCCCCCAGTATTTCGAACAAGTTACCTACGTGTCGCACGAGCAAGCATTGCTTCGAATCTCCTTCTCGCATCCATTCCAGTACACGAGGAGCGGAAACTCCTCTAAAAACTAACCCTGCCAGCCGACCGAAAAAAGGAAGGATCCTATAAATATTAATATGACCCAAACAACACGGACTTTGCGGACTGCTTAGAGAGGCGAACACAATGCCGTCTGAAGGAACGCCTTGTCATCCCAACGAACGACGTCAAACTTCAGCTTCGGGCTCGCAACACGTCGCGTCGTCCTGTGTGCATCCGTTTGCGTATGATTTAGACAAACGACCGACATGACACGCGGATAGGGAAAGATTTTTCTAAATTGATAAGACACAATTTAGGCGTTCAACAAGCGTACAGAATGGTGTACGCTTTTTTGCTTTCTCTCGCTCGAAAAGTGATCCGGTCGCTCGAGCGCTGGAGGTCAATAGGACAAAGTGGGACAATGCCGTTTCGGAATCATGGAGAAGGGAAGGGAAGATCGGTCACTGTATGTACGGTGTCCGTATATGACACATATATGTAAAATATTGCATGATGATAAGTCTCTGGTGTCAAGTATTCATGTTGATAGTGGAAAACGAAAAGGGGGTTGTAAAAATATGTATATCGTAAATATAACGAAATACTGCAGGTACACACACGGTGAAAAGCGCGGAGCTTTAGGATAATAAACCGTAAGTGGAGATATCCAAAAATGAATCAAAGCAGGACACAAGTTCGGTCCATTTCTACATAAAACTTATATCGGTATAATGAAACCAACTCTAATGTTAAAAATAAATGTCAGTATGCTTATTTAGTAAAGATGAAAACTTCATTTGACAACTAACAATAAATTAGAGAAAAGTTCATTGGGATATTTTTAACAACCATTCACAAACATAATGTTCTGGTAATGACAACACATTCTGACAATCACAAAATTCTGTTATTACAGTAGTAAACCTGTTAGTAGTCTACCAATATCATGCTGTTTTATTGCAATCACATAGGTATAGTTGATAACAGTTATTCATAACGTTTCCTTGCCATTTTCAGAGAATTGTGCTCTCAAACTGTTTATAGACAGTATTGTTTTTTATTTTATTTTTACACTGCCTTCGACAAAATCGTACCGGCTGAATTACAAGGGTAATTTAATGATGTGAGCACCAAACGGTAGAAACGTACTCCAAGATGCTGCGCACCAACCAGCAATACAGCGTTTTGAGTGCGTAAATGTAGGCAAAGCTGTACGCATGATGGCAAATGAATCCTAGTGTGGAGCATGCCTTCGTGGTGATAATTCCAGTGTACTCTTATTTTTCTTCTTCTTCAGCATAGAGTCGGGGTGGCTCGTGCTATTTCAAGCACTCGTCTCCATTCAACTCGGTCTTGGGCCACTCGTCGCCAATTTCCTCGTCGGCTCAGAAGTTGCAAATCGCTTTCGACCTGGTCGAGTCATCGTGCATGTTGGGCCCCCCTGTTCCTGGTGCCGGTGGGGTTGTTGAAGAGGACTATTTTTGTCGCACTGTCGTCCGGCATCCTTACGACGTGTCCGGCTCACCATAGCCTGCTAACTTTCGCTAGATGTACGATGGGAGTCTCCCCAAGCATTGCCTGTAGCTCGTGATACATACACCTCCGCCACTCTCCGCTTTCAGTTTGTACTCCGCCTAATATCGTCCGTAGCACTTTACGGTCGAACATGGTAAGGGCGCGTATGTCCTCCGTGAGCAGCGTCACGGCTTCAAGTCCATAAAGAACTACCGGTCTAGTAACGGTTTTGTACATTGCTAGCTTCGTGTGGCGGCGTATGCTTCTTGATCGTAGCGTTTTACGAAGGGCAAAGTAAGCCCGATTTCTCCCTTGGATGTGCCGCTGGATCTCCTTACTAGTCTTGTTGTCCGCGGTCACCAGCGATCCCAAATACACGAACTCCTCTACTCCTTCTAGTTTGTCGCCGTCAGCGGTTACCGTCCGTGGGAGACGCGCGTTTGTTTCCTTTGAGCCTCTTCCTTTCATGTATTTGGTATTCGACGCATTTATTTTTAGCCCAGTTCTCCTAGACTCCGCTTTCAGTCTGGCGTAGATTGCCTCCGCCGTCGCAAAGTTCCTGGCTATGATATCGAAGTCATCTGCAAAACCTAGAAGTTGGCTACCCTTGGTAAAAATCGTGCCTCTCGTTTCGATGCCCACTCGTCGGATCACCCCCTCAAGAACGATGTTGAACAGCATGCGGGATAAACCGTCACCTTGTCTCAACCCTCCTCGCGTCTTGAAGGGACTCGATAGTGTCCCAGAGATACGTACGAAACACATCACTCGAGCCAATGTAATCCTGATCAGTCGCGTCAGTTTGTCCAGTGTACTCATTGAATCCGATTTTCGAGTAAATTGGGAGGCCCAAGTCGAAGATTGAGTAAACGCGAACTATAATATCTAACCCGAATGAGCACTGATGAGGTAGAGCACTGTTGCTCCGTTATTGTCACACCAAATTGATAGATTGTTTAAATCCTCTTGCAGTGAGTCCGAAACCGATAGTATTGCTTAAAAATTTTTCAAATTATCGCCGACGAAATGTACGGGTGATGTAATAAGTGCATTGAAGTCGTTCATGAAAATATTGAAGAGCAATGGTTTGAGTACGTTTCCTTGTGGTACAACGAAAGGAATAAGAAACGATCGAAAGCGAGCGGAGTCCATTACAATGAACGTCGTTCTGTTTCGACTTCCCTGGATAAAGTAGAGACGTAGCACATCACATTAGTAGTTGTTGACCAGCCCCTCCTAAAGCCGCGCTGGGTCTCAGCGATGACTGGTGCAACTGCGTTGTATAGCGCGCTGTGAACTAGATTTTCTAATACCTTATTAAGGTAACAAAGTAGCAATTTACCACGGTAATTGTGTCTCCAGCTCTATAAGACGTTCCAATGAACATAGAGGGTTTTGATTCTCGGCCATATTTCTCGGTCTTGGGTTGCCGCTCTCCAGTTGCTCCTAACACCCGCTGCTCTAGCATCCACGTCAACAGCGCTCAGCCAACGGGTACGGGGTCTGTCTCGAAGGATCTCGTAGGATCTTACGCTCAAAAACGCCAAGAGCTCGTCGGTTGCTCTCTTTCAACTTCTACGCTTCGTGGGCGTAGAGTACTACCGGTAGAATTAGCGTCTTACTGAGCGCGTGTTTTGTACGGAGTTGCAGGCTACGTAATCCGTAGAAGGTCATGTTGGCAGCCGCTATCCGCCTTTTCATTTCACGGCTCACATCATTGTCGCATGTCACTAACATACCAAGGTAAACAAAGACAGACGTATCTCCATCTATCACCACTGCAATTCCTACATCCGAAGGGCTACCACGCTCTCTACCAGCCACCATGTATACTTTGTTTTGGTAGAAATTATAAACCCTATCCTTGCAGCTTTCTTCTTAAGATGCGTGTACGCTTCTTCCATAGCTCTACGGTTAACACCAATGATATCGATCTTATTCACAAACCCAGGAAACATATGAGATTTCGTAATGACTGTACTGCTACTCTGCGTGCCTGCCCTTCGAATAGCACCTTCCAATGCAATGTTGGACAGTAAATTCGATAGTCCGTCACCTTGCTTCAAACCATCTAACGTCACAAATGAGTGCGTTATCTCACCCGCTGTCCTGACGCTTAATTTTGAACCATCAAGGGTAGCACGTATCAGCCTAATCAATTTTGTTGGAAAATCATGTTCAAGCATAACCTGCCACCGCGCTTTTCGTTTGACTGAATCGTACGCCGCCTTGAAGTCTATAAACAAATGGTGAGTTTGCAAGTTAAATTCCCGGAATTTATCGAGGATTTGTCGCAAGGCGAACATTTGGTTCGTCGTGGAGCGTCCCTCTCGAAAACCGCACTGGATTTCGCCACCAAAGATTTCCTGCAACGACCTCAGTCTGAGAAATAGAATGCGGGAGTGAATTTTGTTTGCAGAATTGAGGAGAGTAATGCCTCGAAAATTGCTGCATTCAATTCAATGACCCTTTTTGTAAATAGGGCATATGATACCTTCCAACCAGTCCGTAGGTAGTTCCTCCTCAGTCCATACCTTTAGTATAACCTAATGGATTGTACAATACAGCCGTGCGCTCCGACTTTCAAAAGTTCGGCGAGGATGCCGTCCTTTCCAGCTGCTTTGCCCTTTATTCAGTTCTCTCGCTGCTTTTCTAAGCTCGTCCAAAGCTGGTAGTTCAACAGCTTCGTTATTCTATTCGTTATTCTATTCTCAATCTCAATCGTTCTCAATCGTTATTCTATTTCTATTGACCGCTCTATATTGTTTGCCATACAACAATGTATCGAAATGATGTTTCCGACACCTAGCCACCTCCAATCTTTCTGTAATCAGGTTCTCCTCCTTGTCGTAGCCCATAACAGGGTTGGGCACGGTCTAGTTCCTGCTTCCGTTGATCGTATTAAAGAAACTTCTCGTACTGTGCCTCTCGAAGCAAGAACGCAATTCCAGTGCTAACATTTCTTACGACGGTAAAATTTCTTTTCGGCTGCTCTAGCATCTCGGTATCTCTCTTTGCTCTGTTGCAGCCTATATATGACTTCTGGTTCGATTCTTCTCATCAGTCACTCGCTGGCACTCTGCGTCAAATAACTCAGTGGAAGTGGCTGCAGCAGTAGTACCCAACACTTCTCGTGCTGTAGTACTGATCGCGTCGTGGATGTGCCTCCGCTGTTCGATCAGGTTCTCTCCAAGTTGCTCACCGATCCGCTCTTCAGTCTTCCGAGACTCCGTTTTTCAGCTCTCTCGAACCTTTTCTAACCTCGCTGATAACCGCCGAATGTTCAGTCGTATCTTCCTCTTTGGATTCGATTCGAATATGTTGGACAATCGGGCGCGAATCTTGCTTGCTACGAGATAGTGGTCCGAGTCGACTTTTGATCTCCGGACATCGGCGACATCAGAAAACTGCCGGTCGTTAACCAGAATGTGATCGTTCTGAGAGCAGGCCTCTCCATTAGGGTATTTCCAGGTGTGCTTCCGAATGTTCCATTATGCAAAATAGGTACTACAGATAGCCATTCCTCTGGCCTTAATCTTCAACATGCATTTGTTTTCCATGTAATACGAATCCGACACCATGCTCTGCTTTATCGCTGCCATTGTAGTAGATGTGATTCATGTCGTGCCCGCAATAGGATCTACTGCGCGGAATTCGCGTTCTCCCGTCTTTGGCAACCACACTTCCTGGTTGGCTGCAACCTCGACCTTCATCTTTTGCAGCTCTCTTGCCAGGATACCCGCGCGTGCTGGTTCAAGTAGAGTCCTGTCATTCCAAGTACCAAGCTTCATATAATCGTGGTCCTTTTTCTTTTGCTTGGGTCCATACCGATTATTCCGTTGTAGTTCCATTCCTGAATTTCTCCTAGCATAAGTTTTTTAAGCATACCGCCCAACTAGTGCTCCGATGCCTAGTTTCGCGAACATGGCTGCCGTCATGGGTATAGCTGGCGAGACACAGCGTTTCATAAGTGAAGCGCCCGCTCCGGATCAGTCGCTGTTGTATGCCGCCCCTAATCTGGGATACAGCCGCATATCTGGTACGGAAACGGCGATTCACCGTGCAGTTGGATCACCGTCGTGAGCCGCTCCTAACCTGGAGACAGACGCTCACAGCTGGCAAGGCTGTTCCTTTTGCCAACACTCAGTAGATACTCAGTTCCCTATCGTTATACGACCTTAGTTTCCACCGAGGTTGGTTACACGATCTCCACTAAGGTTGCTTGTATTCCGGCCGGTACCATGAGGAGGTAGGGATAGGAGTTACTGGATAAGAGGCTAATGACCACTATGGGGTCTATTAAATAACTGCAAGTACAGGGGGGCTCCGTAGCCGCAAGGTTACCGAGTCTGCTTTGACAAGCGAGTGGTCGTGGGTTCGAATCTTAGTAGAATCAAGCCATTCGATGTCAAGTGACTTTAGCATGGGTTTATTCTCAGGCCCCTCCATATACCTTTCCTTCATGCTGAATTCTACATATTTACCCACTGAAGCCTCCTGACAGTGCAAATATCCCTCCTATATTTAAGTGTACTGGTCAGAGGTACGAATGAGTCCTCGCCAGGGACGACAATATGGGATAGCGCTGGCAGCGAGGAATAAGTGGGTAAAGTAGATCAAGCTTTGAAGGAAGGGTAAAGACCAATACACACAAGCACGCATAAATTTAATAAGCATGTCGCTCACTCATTAGCGATTATAGCAAAAAGAAATGCAGTGCAGGTCATACAGCAAACACTCGGGCGATATTACAATAGATCAACTATTCTGGTCGCAGTAATGAGTCCACACATGGAAAAAAACTGCAAGTACGCGAGGTACCGATGTTACGCATTACCCTTGATTTCGGGCTTGTAAGTTACGGGACCAATTGTCATAGTTTAGAAGCGTTTGTGTACGGGGAGTGTTTCTTGGTTACCAGTTGTGCTCCGTCTCTTTACAGAGAAGTTACTGTTTTTGGGTACGGGAGTATTTGTGTGATATTAAAGTTCAAACACGCGTCATTGATTTCTGAGATTTCAAAAGCAGTTTTTATGCTCAAAGCAGACGCAAAGAACACAGTGATAAATGTTTGTAAACATGTCTTTTGTTTTGAGCATATAAAAACTGCTTTGAAATCGCAGAAATCAATGACGTGTGTTTGCATCTTAACTTCGGCAACATTTTCAAGGGGAATGGTCGTTTACTGACCTTAAAAAGCACGTGAAATTCGCTACTGGACGTTACGTGATTTTCAGTGGATCATTAGTGGAAAAAATAACAGGACCCTCTGGAAGCACTTTGAAATATATTTATCGTTACATTGAGTTGATCACCGCAATTTAAACTGTTTGCTTCTTGTGATCGGCGGTTTTCGGCGAAAATAAATATCGATTCAAATGCCAGTTTGACTGCACGTTTCGAGTTACCTACTGACTTTCACTCATCATCTGCGGACACTAAAACATTACATTAACCAACATTACAACATTGATTCTGTAACATTCAAAACCGCATACAACCCTGTTATACTAAAACTTGGAAGAGATAAAGTGTATAGTGTATAGTTGCGAAATTTGTAAGTTTGAGTTTAAATTTAATTTGTATTACCGTGCCGTATCGAAATCCGTACACCTAAGAACTAGACAATTTTAAATCGTTAATATAAAATTATGATATCGTAATAAGCAATTCATCATATTTTCTTTTGACAGTACACTCAAGTCTCTTTTTACACGGTTTTTTTTTTACGATTTTTGAATTAACACGGTTTTTTTTATGATATTTTTTGAATTAACGCGGTTTTTTTTTAAACGGTTTTTTGAATTAACACGGTTTTTTTTAAACGATTTTTTGAATTAACACGGTTTTTCAGCGCGATATTTATGTTTTCTGAATTTACACAGTATTTTTTCGATGGTTTTTAAATTATAATGTTTGTATATCGTTCGGAAATTTTCTAAAAAAAGCCAGTATATGAAGTACCAAGACATGCTACGTCTAATACGTACATTCCCAGAATAGAATAGCGCAGAACAACGTAGGTCAGTGGGAATGGATATTACGAACCCCCTAAAACACACTCACATTATTAATAATAAAAAATAGTGTTCAATCAACAAAAAACTATCAATTTTAATCACGCGGTTAAGCGTCCCACCAGGACCCTTTCGTCGATTACGGAAAGGAAAAGCAACCTACTACCCGAAAAGCTCGACGCGCACATGAGCTATAGCATATCTGCTCGATTAGTACCAGTCGCTCCCCCGAGAGCGGTAGCGTTCCCCGCCAGCAGTAGCTCAAGCCGAACGAAGCAGCCAACGCCGAAGGCAGCCAGCGTTCCCCGCAAGCAGCAGCCTTCCCCGAAAGCATCAGCCAGCTCCAGTAGCAGCCGCTCGTAGATCGAGTGATTTCCCCTCCACAGATCCAGTAGCAGCAGCCGGCCGGCCCCGATATACTCACACATTGTAAGTTAGGTTAAATAAAAATCATCATCTAAATTGAAAGTTCTTTCTAAGCTGCCGTGTGTCCCTAATCGGTGTCAGAAAGCCGACCTCGAAAAGGAGTCTCTCTCCCTCTAGATCGAGCTAGCCAAGAGAAAAGAGATCGTGAGTATCCACCCCGGAAGTCCCCAGTGGTTCGACCAGCGACTTGGGGTAGTAGCGGGTTGTTTGCTACCAATAATTGAATAATGCATTATGCAACTGTGACAAATAACACAGTTTTTTTGGTAACTACCACTTTTTTGGTAGTACGAACACAAAACTTCGAATCTAATTACACGTAAATTCATTTAAGACTGTACGAAACTGTTTCGTGGTAGAAAACAACGAAAGGAATTCGTACATTTTATGCTTCATGGTACTGATACAAGATTTTACATTTTTACGACGATTTTGGAATTAACACGGTTTTTTTTACAACAATTTTTGAATTAACACGGTTTTTTTACAACAATTTTCGATTTAACACGGTTTTTTTTTACAACAATTTTTGAATTAACGCGGTTTTTTTTAAACGGTTTTTTTTTTACACGGCACGTATCCCCCGTGTAAAAAAAGACTTGAGTGTATAATGCTTATTTTAACATTATTTGGAATAACAAGAAACTAAAATTAATCCTAGTTATAAAAAATCGAGATCGAAATGTGCAGCTCTTGATTCAAAATCCGTACACTTTTATATGTCTGATTCAAAATCCGTACACCTATGACTCAAAATCCGTACACCATGTTAAAAATCAAATAAAGTCCGCATAATATTGAATCTAAATCCGTGTAAGTTTGATCGAAATGAGTTTAAAGTTTATGGCTAAAAGTTGTTTTTGTTTATTCGCTTTTATAAATTGCTAATTTACTAATTGCTTTATAAAATATGCTTTTCTCGATAATTAACGCATTGTATTTTAGTCCTGCTCATTTAAGAGTCGTTTACACGCACAGTAGGAACACTACAAGGAATCAATCTTTTCTTTTTTAGCCAATTTTCGGTCGGAAAGCTAAAATATCAGGTTTGGTACTGATTAAATATTGCCTCTATCCATGGGACCACCCACATGTAACAAACCTCGTTTGTGTTAAATGCTCTTACATTCTTTTCCTTATGCCTCAGGAAATATTAGGCTTAGAAACAAACTTTTTTAACATTTTAGAGTAAATCAACTTGACTTATAAACAATATATAACATTTTTTCTTGATTTTTGTTGCAAATTATACGGAAAGCTGAAAAATTGCAGAATAGACGGTATTTCGAGAGTACCAAGACTAGACAAGACAAGACAACATACTAGCTCTTATCGTAGTGACCGGAACTTAAACTATCTCGATGCTTTATTAAAGGATTATCCACCTTTTATTGTCGTAATTCCCATCTTCCAGTTTATCGACATATATTTAGCTTTAGTTATTTCCATTTTGTTTGGCAAAACATAGAATAGAGTTGGATCGCTAAAGATACTGCACAGGTGTACGGAATTAGATTCAACTAGTAAAACTGAATCAAAATCCGTACAGTACTAATTATGATGAATAAATATTACTTCAATGCCATAATAAATAAAATTAAGCTGTAGAACGATAAACACCTATAGTTCAAATTGATTTTCGAGATTTTAAATAGAAAAATCACTTCAAGTACGCTTAACACTTCATTTTATTGGAAGTTATTTTCTTAGCAAATTGTTATCAACACAGCCAATTTAGAAGGGAATCTGATAGGCATTAACGTTTTAATTTTTATTAGTTGTATTTCGTGGCCTACTACCTATGTTTTGACATTGACGTAATGCTAATAAACTACGGATCTAGGCCTATTATTAATATTTTGCATTTAGACTGTTTAATACATATAATCAAGCAAATTGTATTAGGTGTACGGATTTCGATACCGCATGGTATGTGTAATGTTGGTTAATATAATGTTTTAGTGTCCGCAGATGATGAGTGAAAGCCAGTAAGTAACTCGAAACGTGCGGACAAACTGGCATTTAAATTGATATTTATTTTCGCCGAAAACCGCCGATCACAAGAAGCAAACAAAATGTATTTATCTTGGAGCTAGAGTTAAATGCGTTACCTGCTAAATAAGTAACTGTTATTGAAATTCAGCTAATTTTGGTAAGTTGCTTGACAAGTTGGGACTTTTTGTCAGCACATTAGCGTCGCAACGGAAAGTGGTAACAAAATCTTTAAATAGTTTGAGACGAAAATGCACATCCGCATAATACAATGTTCACTTTAGATCAAAGTTTTTCGGTTGCGCAGTTCCTACCTTGCCTGACTGTCAGCAATAAGCTTTTCCGGAAATCCTACGTGGGAAAATTGTTCCCGTTTACACGAACGAGTAACTTTTATGCAACGAGCAGCTTGCGGAGCAATTTTCTTCCATTCTTACTACGGAATGGATGATGGTTCTTATCTGTTGCCGGCATACATATGCACCTTGCGCACGAAACGCCAAAAATTGCATCATGTTAATTATAATCTGTTATCTTTCTCGTAAGTATTTTCATATGCATGAGAGATTTTTCTATATCCCTACTAGCACTACAAGCTACAACTGTGCGCTACGCCCAGCACTGAGGGTAATAATAGTAATAATGAAAGGATATCTTCCATCTTGCATGTGGTGGATCAAGTTGGAAGCTAAAATATTGCCTCGGAAGGGTTTATTGACAAAGTTTGCCATACACCTAGTTTCGATTGAAAAGGATGATGCAAAATCAAGCTTCATTTGTTTGGTCGTGGATCGAAACATCAACAAAATACCTAGTTTAAAATAGTTTGCTCGATAAAACTAATTTATGCTAAACATGCGAAACTTCCAGGTTCAATTAGCAAGAAAAATTGGTTAGGTAATTGTTCACGTAAAGATTCAAATCTATCGAGATGTTATGTAAAAGCTTTTTTTTCTGAAACTGGAAACTAAAGTTTTGCTACAATAATGATAAAAATCTCGCTCTGAATAATAAATAATTCAACTCATGTTCCAAGCTTAAGCAAATGCTTGACAGTGCAATATTTTTGTAAATATTCCTGCGGCGCTAATTTTCTACGCCATCTGTCAAAACCATTTACTTTTTGTTAGCAAAGGTTTCGTATTATTATACGAACATTTTTTTTTTGCTCTCCCACAGGACGAAGTAAACCTCGACGATTCAACAAATGTGGAAAGTAGAAAAGTTTATATTAATATATTCTGCTTCGTCTTGATACGTTTATGAATATTTTCACTACATCAAATTAAGTCGGGGATAAACGGATAAGACTTGGACCGTAGCAAACATCAGAACGAGCTTCATCCTTGATGCCAGCCAGAAGGATCCGCCTCCATCTCCACCTTTCTCCAGCCATAGCTGGCTGCACATTTAACCAGACGATGCTTTCTAGCGAACCGTCAACTCCGAGCGCGCATATCATCATGTGTTTAGAGATTAGGGATACATGCATGCCATGCACTTTTGCATATTATAAGTCGACTGGGGATAGGCGTCATCTCTGTAATAACGAAACAGGTTTTATTGAGAGGACTGAAGCAGCCGGAATGTATTATAATGGAAAATTTGAATAGTACTATGAAACTAGAACGGATGGACAATTTAGTTGACAGGAGATTTAGATTGTTTCGTCAACAATTTTATCATCTGGCAATTAGGTAATTACGGAGTGACTGCAAAATCTTGTAATATATTGGCAGTTGAGACTTTGAACAGGTCGAAGGTTTTATCAAACCACAAAGACATTTTTCACAGTCATTTATCAAACACACAATATCACTAGAGAAAATAACTCTCACCGAAAGCTTTGAAAACTCAATTGGCCGTTCGCTCCTCCGGGAAGTTTAACCCGGATGTCCCCGAGCTCGAAAAAATAAGCTCAGCGCTCGAGTGTAACTGAAAACTTCCTAATTTATTCGCCATTTCCCCATTGACAATAATCTTTCCTGCCGTTATTGCCAGAAAACGTTACTTCCGCTCCAGACGGTCCCTGTTGCGTGGAGAAAACTTTCAATTGCTCGCATGAATCAGAGCCAGTCTCAAAAAGTTGTACCCCATGACGCCGGTGTGCCCGCCGTTGATGCAATGCAATGCTGGGAAACTCGCGGCCGCGGTAATGACGCTCGTTTCCTCCAGCAGCAGAGTGAAGCAGGTTGCAGTAACGTTTCACCTGGAAGCTGCAAGTTTACGTAGGTTGCAAGCTTGAGTTTGATTTGACTTTTGAGCGAAACGCGAAAGTACCTTGTTCTGCCACTGCATTTTAGCAATGGTGGCGAAAAACCGCACCAGACGCAATATAGCTAAGGAGAAAATTGTCAAATTAATGTAGTTTTAATGGAAAATTTCCAACATTTTCAAACTTTATCCGGCATCCGCGATGTTTGGGTACCGTAGAGGATGGGAAAAAGTTGAGTGCAGCAACTGAGCTGGCATACGCGTCAAGTCGTTCAGTTCTCTGTTCAGTAGCCGATATTGTCGCCATCATCGTCGTTGCTTCTGGTGAGAGAAAAACTTTTCAAGTAAATTTTATATGCGGTGAAATTAATAAATTTGGAAACTTTGGTGTTCAACCACCAACAGCAAGCACCTGACTGGTTCGGTGCTCGTTGAATCGTACCAGCAGCCGCGGGATACAACGGCTTGTGCAGATCAATTGTTCCACTTCGTAGTGTACGAAACTACTTTCTGACTTTTGCACAGAGATAACTGTAATGAAAGCTTTTGCCTCTTCTTCGACTCGAAGACTTCGAGGATAGGAACTGGAAAGAATATCTTGTAAATATCAAACAAAATTTCTCAGGCAAAAGTTGATGATTTATTTTCAATGAGATTTCTTTCCCAATCATGGTTTCTTATATTAACATACCCTTAAATGGATTTTGTCACGAGCTTATTTTTGGAATCCAAAAAACTTTGTTGTGTTTGAAGGAAACTAACATTTTACTTAAGGTTGAAAGCAGTCGAAGTACAGGTTTGTATCTTCTCATACAGTGCGTCAGGTAACTCGGTGCAAATATTTCAGGGGATGATAGAGGACATTTGACGATTTTGATCAATTTGAAGCTCTGATTCCGTTCTACAATTCGCTTTTTGACGTGAAACTCCTATCTCTTTTAGTTGCAATTTAATTTTAAATGTATCGCTTTGTGTGTTAACTTAGTATCTGGAAACTGCACGAATTCATATATCACGCATAGCACACCAGGTCACTGCGTGCGACAGGCACGGTCTGACACGTATGGAAAACACCAACTAAAAAGACTTCTTGGGTCTCTGTAGAACGTTTCTGAAATCGATTGCAGCGTCAAAATATATTTTCCGGAAGAACTGGCGGATATTCAACTTTTCTATGGCGCCTCTAATTGTTAAGCAACGATAGCTCAGCAGGAGTACGGTTATTACACAATAGTTTTAATTCTGGAACTTTTACGAAAACGCAACGTCGTTTTCGAGAAGCAACGTTGTTTTCAACGAGGCTTCGATGAGAGCAGCATCAGCAAGCGGCATAAGCGATTGACTATTAAACTGAAATGTGCGAAATGATACTAAGACATGCATAAGCTAACTTACGCCACAGCTCCGAGTCGTAGTGGAAAGTATGGAGCATGCTGAACCGAGTAAAATATTGTTGTTGCAATTGAAAACCGTAATAATCGACGTGCGACATTCGGTTTTATTCTTGTTCTGCGTGTCGCAACTACGTCGCACGTGGTGCGCTGTGTTCGCACATTGATGCGCTATACAGCGCACCACCTGCGACGTGGTTGCGACACACAGAACAAGAATAAAACCGAATGTCGCACGTCGATTACTACGGTTTTCAACTGCAACAGCAATACATATTTTCCACACTACAGGTTCAAGAGCTGCTGCCTGCGTATAAACTTAAGTGGATCGAAGTTTGCAGGTTTATACAAGCAAAAGTGGAGGCGAAATCCTAATTTGTGGAAAACATTGTTGTTGCTGTTCTTGTTTTTTATACGTGTCAAATCGTGTCCATCGCACGCGATGATCTAGAGTGCTATGCGTGATGTATGGGTTCATGCAGTTTTCAGGTACTAATTCAACACCCGAAACGATCTGTTTAAAATTTAATTGCAACGAAACTAAAAGAGATAGGCGTTTCACACAAAAAAAGAATTATAGAATGATACTAGAGCTTCAAATTGGTGGATAAAAACAATCAACTTTATCACACTTTTTAAGGAAAAGTTTGATGAAAATGCCTCGAGAAACATTTATTTCAAAGCTTTTTGCTTCTGAAAAGTTACTAAATTTTATGAAGTAGAGAGTTTACACTGAGAATATAATTTCGTATTGTTCTTGAAAAAACATTCGTAAAACTATATTCGTAGCTGGTACAAATCATTTCATACCAGTTAAAAACATTCGTAGGCTTATTGTCTACCGCAAATGTTGTTATTACGAATGGTTCGTATTTTTTACGAGAGCCCATTCGTAGCTGTCTAGCATCAAGACCCATTTGATGCACGGTTGTTGTCTGGCATCATTATCGACGAAAACGGGATGCGAAGATTGTATGAAGAGAAAATAGACTTGTGCATTTATGACCTTCTCAGTATGCAGTAGCTGTGGTTCTGTGGTTTGCGGCGCCGTCGGCTGTTCGTAAAGAAGTATGACAAACGAGCTCAGTTCCATTCCCGACAAAATCAGCTTTTTTCAGAGATAATAAAGATTTCGCTATTTTTCGATAGGTGTCGGTAATGTAGCATACTGACACCTATCGGAAAATAGTGAAATCTAGTACTATTTTTATCGACAGCCTTTTCGTGCATTCGTAAAATCTACGAACCATTTCGTAAAATGCAATAATTCGTACGAATGTAGCTTTGTTAATATGTACAAAACATTCAGGATTGATTTTACGAATCTAGTTCGTGGTAGAAAACAACGAAAGAATTCGTAAAGCAAACGCTCGTTTTCGTACTATAAACCAAGTTTTATTATGAGTGTAGGAGCAATTTTCAGTACAACATTTTCTCAGATTTCAAATGAAATCAACAGAATTTAGCTAGCTAGCATAGTTTTCGAGCTAGAGATAATTTAAGGCAAACAGAACCAAAAACTCAATAACGCTACGATTGAGATTTGACCATATTTGTTGAAGGATTTTCTCGATAGATGTAGTTCTCTATCACCCTCTGAATATTTGCACCAAGCTACCTAGCACCTTGTATCTAAATATATAAAACTGACCGCGAGTACCGTGTATCCCCGCTGGAATGACCTTCCTTAATAAAAGATTTTTAATCTGAACGCCGTTGGTATGAATGCGTTCTCATTAAAAACTGATTAGATTAAAAACTGATTAGTAGACTGGATGATACTGTGAAACTTCGATGTGAGGCCAAAAATATATTGCGTAGTTCTATTACTGAGTGGGACTCTAACCCACACACTCTCGGTTTGCGCCCAAGTGTTTTGACAATTAAACTATCAGTACACAGCACCCTATATAAGATAATCTAATATTTAATATCGATCACTCCAGTCTAACCATTCCTACGCTACCACAATGCAGTAAATAATAGACTACAGGAATCCCCAGAATAACGCGATGGGTGCTACTGTATGCCCATCACGATATCTTAGTTGTCCATTAACCAATAAAGTTGATTTTTGGTGGTTGACTAGGTTATACTACATACTAACAATGCACCAAAAATCAACTTTATTTATTAACGGACAACTGAGAAACCGCCGTGAGCGTACTCCACCACTCACAGCGTTATTCGAGGGACTGCTGTATCTTCTCCGTGGTAGAAACAGAAAAAGCAATCATATAAAAATAATTACCGTAGGCGGGTGGAGCGTTTGTGTGTGCGCACAAATGGTTAGACTGGAATGATCGAAACTAGATGTGAGACTATCTAATATAGAGTGTCGTATAATGATAGTTTAATTGTCAAAACACTTGGGCGCAAACCGAGAGAGCTTGGGTTAGAGTCCCACTCAGTAACAGATTACACCAAACCAAAAATATACTTTTTGGCCCCATATAGTTTCGCAGTAGCATCCAGTCTGCCATTCTTCCTCGCCAAGCGCTCCTCCCCCTTTAATAAAAAGTGAGTATGTATGCTTGTATGTTCAGGCATAACTCCAGAACGTCTTGACCGTTGACCACCAAACTTGGCATAGGAAGCTTGACAGAAGAGTTATTCGCCATTAATAAAGGAGAGGGAGGAGGGGGGGATAAATAAGTAATGGGGGTGCCTTTCTATTGCATTTGGATCAGTAGCAGTTGCACAAATCGCTGAATAAGAGGGGGTCTGAAATGGGTCGCTGCCAAGAGGGGACATGTCGAAATGAAGAACAAAAGGTTTTAATTCTATTTTTATATATAGGGATTTTCGAAAAGTGCAATATGAGTGGCTGCATGACAAAAGGGAGAACCTGACGGGAGGGGTTGGTTGGTTAGGAAGAAAGTGAGAGTATGTATATATGTTTCGCCATAACTCCGGGATGCCTGCACGGTTCTTGATTAAACTTGGCACATATTCCAAGCAGCAATTCACGTTTTATTACGTTCCTCTAATGGTTTTCATGACCAACTTCATAAAATCGCTAATAAAATAATGAGCTCCACTAGACCCTTCTTATAGCCGCTGTTAAACTGCCCCGAATAAAAATGTATAGCGAAAAAACATTAAATTTCACTGTTACAAACATTGAAAAACTTCGAAAAACCACATTGCAACAGTGAAAATCTTTGTAAAAGTTACACTGAAGTTACCATGAATATCGCTGTTTTCACAGTAAATTTTAATGGAAACCGCCAATTTTACAGCGAATAAGGGGGTGATTAAGTGATGTAACACTAAATTTTTCGGCTTTTTCCCATACAAATAAAAACCAAAAACAGTGAACTTTGTGGTACATTCACTGTAAGTTTTACACTATTTCGCAATGAAGTTACAATGAAATTCAAGGTAAATTCTGCAAATAAAATTGTAGGCTTTCGGATTATTGGGACAAAATAAAACCGGCTAATTACGGTATTTCATGTTTTTGAAAAAAAAAATATGATGACAATAGATTTGACAGACTTCGAACTATTATGATTTCCGAGCCGCATTCATCGCTGATATTAAGAAAGTACTAGAGGTCAGTACACCTACATTAACAAATTCCGCTCTTTCCCCTTCACACCTGGTTTCAATCTGTTAGATATCTAACTTATCTAGGATATCCTATCGACTCTTTGTATCATTACTATCTTCTGTCGTCTCTTCCGTCAATTGTTAAATCTACCGTTCTAAAGACTTAATTGTATGCCTGACCTCAATCAAGGTCAGGACATAAAAACAACGAGGTTGGCGTATTCCATAGGAACGGAGCCTTTCCCCGAACACCCGCGTTCAGAATCGCGGCTGGCACGCTGAGAGACGAACAAGTAAGTCGCAAGGGCCTGCATAGTGGCGTCGTCCCGTCAGTAAAACGAAGCAGCGTAAACTTCTCGATCGGTGGTTACCACAGTAGACGGAGAAAGAGACACAACTTGTGTCGAAAAATAACTTAATCTCCAAGGATTGGACCTTAGATAGAGATGATTTCCGGCGGCCATTTGCTTCGAAACAATTTGCATTGTTGCCAAATTAAATGAATTTTTTTCCAAGAACGGTATACAGTGAAGTTACAGCATAAAGTGTTGTAAACAGTGAAATTCATAGTAATCGTAATGTTTTTACATTAATATGAATACATTATATGAAAAATTTTCCAAGAACGGTACAGTGAAGTTACAGCATAAAGTGTTGTAAACAGTAAAATTCATTGTAATCGTAATGTTTTTACCATAATAATCGTTATGCATTTCTACCCGGGTGCCTTCCAATCAAGTGGACAACTCTTCAGAAGGTTCTCAAAACCTCTTTAAGAATCAGGTTGTAGGCTCAAGTAGTTTTGTCACGTTCTACTGGAAGGAGAAATAAAACCGATTATGCTTTCGCTGTTTGACAGCCACCGCTATAACCTAATGAAGCTTTGCCCTTTGTTTTATAAAGCACTAGCTGACCCGACAAACTTCGTATTGCCAAAAATGAAACTGTGCTGTAGATAAATCCTGGGTGCTACCCCCGCAGTGGCCAGCGCTTCCGACGGCAGGTCGCTAACAACACTCGTGGCCTGCGGCCTTGATTCTTGCCTTCAAAAACCCCCACTTGCCGAATTCAATGTTGCTATTCATCGATAAAAGTACTGATTCGGTTCGAAACACACTCAAAGGTGATTCCATAACGTCAAATTCTCTGGCAATGCTTTTCTAGCTGAGAATTATTTAATGAGAGTGAGAGAAAAGCGAATTACCACTCACTCTTTTTCATGCAATGATTTGATCGCTAGTGATGCCAATCAAAAACGAATACCTCGCGTTTTACTCATCGCGATGAGTAGCTATGATTTATCAATTTTGGAAAATTGAATTTTGGAAATTGAATTATACCGTCAAAAAACATGTACCTAACATTTATGTTGGTTTTTCAGTTCAACTATTAGCACCTGAGATACTTGGAATATACATTTTTGCATCATAATACATAAATGCACTTCAAAACATCAACGTTCTTCTACACCCAGAAGACTTTTATCTCATAAAATTATTTTAACATGCTATTCATAATTTTTCAACATTCACGTAGAGTGCAGCATAAATCTTTTTTTTCGTGACAATGCTCAAAGCTCAAAGGATCAAATTTTGAACAGTAGCCGATATTTTTATTATTATTTTCGTTAGTCACACAAGAAGAAGATGTATTATTTTTCATAGCTTCGTACCTTCGAGGCACCAATTAATAATAATAATATTGCACCAGGTTTGCATTTCATTGAAACTAAATCTTGAAACCATTTTGTTTGTCCGTGTGCCGCTTAAAGTTACTGGTTGAGTATGGCGTCGCAAGTATATGTTCACGTTTGATAAGTTCATAATTATTATATGTGATACGAATAACGGTTTATATTTGAACGAGCAATATTTTTTTTTGTAATTTGCCAAAAAATATGCTTGTTTACGTTGCATCGCAAAATACATTCTCTGTTGGATGACACCGATTAACGATGATTAGCGATGAGTGTGAGACCGAGATACCGAGCGAGTATTTGCGAGCGTAATCAATTCATATTTTGCTCACCAGTTTTTGCGCCGGCGATTCATCGCGAGCAATCAGAATACGATAGAGTTGCCAGTTGTAAAGATTTAAATCGCTGATGAGCAGATGATGAGCCATCATCGTGATGAAAATTTGCAACATTGGCCGAATTTGGTTCCGTTTGGTTGATTAGTTCTCGAGTTATGAGGAAATTTGTGTTTCATTTGTACAAGAGCCCCACCCCCATCTTGTTGATTTCAGATAATCGATTTAATCGATTCTCGTCGATTTAATCGACGTATGATGATTTTTACCAGTTAGTCCGGACGTTTCGAGCTACTGCTGGTCTTCGCTCATCATCAACCCCTCTCTTGGGGAGGGGCATAATTCCTCTCATAAAGAGGAAAGGGGTCTCAATACACCATAGAAAAAAAATTTGCCTCCAAAAACACCCACATGCCAAATTTGGTTCCATTTGATTGATTAGTTCTCGAGTTATGAGGAAATTTGTATTTCATTTGTATGGGGGCCCTTCTCCTAGAAAAAGGAGGGGTCCTGATTCATCATAGAAAAAATTCTTGTCTCCAAAAACCCCCACATACCAAATCTGGTTCCATTTGATTGATTAGTTCTCAAGTTATGAGGAAATTTGTATATCATTTGTATGGAAGCCCCCCCCTCTAAAAAGGGGGAGGGGTTATTGCTCCCTTCCTAAAGAGGTTAAAAGTCTCAATTCACTATATAAATAATCCAGCCTCCAAAAACACCCACTTGCCAAATTTGATTCCATTTACTCGATTAGTTCTCTAGTTATGCAGAAATTTGTGTTTCATTTGTATGGCAGCCCCCCTCTTAGTGAGGGAGGGGTCTCTTACCATCATAAGAACCTTCCCTGGTCCCAAAAACCCCTACATGCAAATTTTCACGCCGATCGGTTCAGTAGTTTTCGAATTTATAAGGAACATACGGGCAGACAGACAAAATCCATTTTTATAAGTATAGATTTGTATGGAAGCCCCCCCCTCTTAGTGGGGGGAGGGGTCTCTAACCATCATAAGAACCTTCCCTGGCCCCAAAAACCCCTATATGCAAATTTTCACGCCGATCAGCTCAGTGGTTTTCGATTCTATAAGGAACATACGGACAGACAGTCAGACAGAAATCCATTTTTATAGGTATAGAAGAAGATTGTTGCTCTGGTAAAAAGCTGCTTTGCTAGTTTTGTCAACTTTAAAATATATATTTGTGCGCAGAAAAGTTGGAGTTTTTGGAGCGTCTTAGTAGAATACGAAACGTGGCAATTAAATTAAAAGAAAACCTTATCCATTTTAATTCTACTATGTACTATGTATATGTAATTCTTGACAGATACGTATTTCGCCTACGACTTGCAGGCTTTCTCAGTGTCTGTTTTCGAACCAGACCACACCAGAGTTTGAAAACAGATACTGAGGAAGCCTGCAAGTCGTAAGCAAAATACGTATCTGTCAAGAATAAAATATCTGATCGATTTACTTTATAGCGATCATAGAAAAATATCCGATAGAATAAATAATAAAAATCTACCTGTTTCCGTAGTTGTGCAGCACATACGCATTAAATTTTATTTGGGCATGTTGGAATGCCCGGTACTCCTTAATCATATCGCCTATTTATTCATTAATTTTGTTTCTTTTACGCGAATTTTGGAATTTACGCGGTTTTTTATGCGAATTTCGGAATTTACGCAGTTTTTTTCCGCGAATTTCGGAATTTACGCGGGACGTATCCTTCGCGTAAAAAGTGACTTAAGTGTAATTCGGTTCCTTAATTATCTGGCTGTGCTTTGATACTTTCCACGAATAAAATAATGCGATAAAATGTGCTTAACTGAATCTTTTGAAAAATAAAACGATTGATAACATCATGAACTGAATTAACATTGATTTCTAGATCGCTATGGTTGCGAAATGGAGCTGCCACCTATGAAAGCTTGTTCTAATTGTGACGCAGAATAGAGATTTGTAAAAAAGTGCAAAAGACAGACAATATTTTGCACAAATTGTCACAAACGTTCCATGTGGCAGTTATATGCGAGTGCGAGAGATCGGTTTATGCTTACACAGCGAAATTGAACTACATATTCAAAGAGACAGTCAAGCTCCCGTGTATGAGGAGAATTAAATTATCAGTTTTACAAGATTGGTGATGATTATATACGTAAATCATTAACTTACACATATATAAAGTTATGTTTAAACAAAAAACCGCTACATTTCGTTATCGTAACTTGACCTTCTGTTTTTATACGACAGACTTCGCAGCCAGCTGTTAGAGTGCTGGACAATTGCAGGGCCAGTTGCTCCGATCCTATTGACTCTAACAGCCTCTCCCAGTCGAGATTCGAACATACGACGACTGGCTTGTTAGGCCAGCGTCATACCTCGTAGCCAACTGGGGGGCAACCGCAGTTACGATGCTAAAATTTGCTTAATATCCTTTTAATCGTTCATATTTATTCAGCAGACGCATCAATCACACTATTGTAGGGCCGACTGCCTCATTTCTCTACTTGTTGCCTACACGCGACATTGTTGCCCATATACAGGATAAATCTTGATTACGCCAAATTTTATACTGCACAATAGTTTATTGCTGTCAGAGAACATGGTTTGATAGCAATATAGTCTTGATTTCTATATGATCAATTTCATCCGAAAATATGATTTTTTCATTTTCGCGGTTACTTTAAGTTGTATTTAAAACTAAAATAAAACTATTTATATTGTACATCTTAAACTGTCACCAAATAGACATAGGGGCCCCGAGTAAATCGGGCACTCAGCTAATCTATCTATAAACATACAAATGAACGTGAGTATGTTTGTATGTTCCGTCATAACTTCAGAACTTATTGACCGTTCTCCGCCAAGTTTTGCAAACATGTTTCTTGATATAAGAGAATCAGCACTAGGGGGTTGACATAAGAGGGGTGCTCCTTATCAAGGGAATATGTCGAAATAAGTAGAAACGCTGCGATTCTCTTTTATTTAGTATTTTATTTAGATTGTAGTTGCGGGAGACAAGAATGCGAGGGGATTATAGGGGGTTGGGTTAGGGAGGGGGCCCTCGAGGAGGGATATATGAATAATAAATGGCTTTGTTTCTCTTTCGTATTAGGGGTTTTCAGAGATCAAAAAGAAGCATAATTTGCTACGTGATAGAAGAAGAAGCGGGGGGGGGGGGGGTGGTGAACGTTCAAATGGGTAAATTAGTGCGTTTTTCTTGTATTTTGAACGATAGCAGTTGTACAATTGGCTGGACAACAAGAGGAGATTTCGGAAAGGGGGAATAGGGTGGCTTTTGGCAAGGGAGAGGTTCAAAAACGTAAAAAGGATTTGTGTCATTAAAAAAAAAATTGCAGTGTACGTGTGAAGTTCATTGCCTCGTAAGTTCGATTCCTTGAGTTCATACTTCACAGGGACAGTACATGATTTGAAAAAGTACCTTTTCACGCAAGTTTTTATATTTCCAGAAAAAACAGTTTAAAAACACCAATCAATTGCAAGATTAAAAGCTTCGTAAAACGCAACAAACAAGCATTCATCAAATTTATGGTTATCGCTAGTGTGGCTTCAACCTCAGTCAAAATATAGCGTGGGCTCCAGTTCCGGCAATTGACACCAGAACGATATCCTGGTCGTCAATTTTCCGTAATCAGTCACACTGCCATGGCATCAACAGCAACCAACAACAAACATTCGTGATGGAAAAACGCTGCTCTCGCATTATAAACACCAATAAATATAATCCACATTTATAAAATATTATTATCACCACTGCCAGCACCACAAGCAAACGCCACTCCCACTGCCATCTTCAAACAACAACCGGTGAAAATAAATATCCCACTGAATGAATTTACGGTACCTTCCGGACAGGACCGGTATTTGTGTACTTTCGAAATCCTTCGTGTTTGGTTCGGTGTATAATTATATTCTACGCGGTACCCTAATTGTTATTTTACCTCCCCGCTGCTGCTGGCGCAAAAATACAGAATATCGTTATCATCGAGCCTCGATGTTTCCGGGTAATTCCGCTACAAGTCACGGAACGATTTTGTTAGCCAGTTGCAGTTTGTATAATTTATATTCAATTTTTTATCTTTTTTCGATCAAATTTTAACTCGACCGGGTCCGCAAATTAGCCATTGGCTCAGAGGTTATAGCAAAAGATCAGATCTTTGAACTAGGTGAATGTTTAACAAAAAAGTGCAGCATCGTTGAAAGGAAACTGTAAGAAACATTTCCGTTTTGGAAAAACATGAAAATTCTTTCAATCAGATAGCAAATTGAAAGTCGGTTATAGAATATTTCCATTTGTTGAAACCTGTTATTTTTTTAGTTGTGTAAATTAGTAAGACCATGATCTATTTCACAACCACGAACACGCATTTTATCAGTTGTACTTTCCAAAATGATAAATTAGCAAACAGAAAGGCCAATGTAGTTGAATAAACAATGCGTGAAATTTAGAACAGGTTTGGAAAAATTATATATTTAATTATCTAGAAAATCTAAAGCGAAATAGGCTAGATTTTCCTGAACATAAAGCGCATACTACATTTTACCCAATTCCTTTCTATTCAAAATAACTTTAACTCAGCTGCAGCCTTCTATTTATATGAACCTTTCATTCACTCAAAAAAAAAACCAAAACAAAAAAATCCGGTGAAATGGTGCACAGTAAGAGCTAAACTACAACTGGATCATACAACATTGCAATAAAAATTTAAATTAATTGTTTAAAAGCAACGCGCGGAACAAACAAAACGAAAAGCACACGGTTTCGTTTGAAAAATAGAGCCCACATCTACCTATGTACATTCGCATTAATATGGCACTCGCTGTGGAGACAACTTCGCTGAGAACGCTCGCGAAAGGATGGGAAAAGTTCTCTCCGGAAAAAAAGGGTGGAAAGTTTTAATTAATTTTATATTTACAGCGAACTGCATCTCCCATCTCCTCCGCTGGGGGAAATGACACCCCGTTTCGGTTGTGATATTTATTTCACTTTTGAACGTAAATAATTGTGCAAGATTTTGACTGCATAGAATAGTTTGTTGCATGCCAGCTCACTGTGTTGGATACGGCTTCTATAATTATTTGAGTAATCTGGAAGTCGCTTTTGTACAACCTGGTGGGTAAGCCATTAAGTACGAAAAGTGTTTGCTTATTTGTGTGACTCCGGCCTACCAAAAAGAAACTCACTTTTTTAACCCAGGTCTGACGGACAGAGAAAAATTATAAGAACGGTTGTTTATGAAAGCTAAACGATTTAATTAATTGCGTTTCACGAAGTCTATCCTAAAGTGTAAACTAACAACGAATACTGCAGGTTCGTGATACAAACATGCCGTGCCGTGATTTCTGTGCGGAAAATGGAAAATGTTAACTTTTGATGATATTTTGATTCGAGCAAACTCCGTAATGAAAATAATGGTTTTGAGTTTTCCGAAATTAGAGGTAAACGTTCCATTAAACAACATGAAATCCCTTTTGAATAATGCCATACAAATATACTTTGGGCTGACGTACCAGTTGTGGCGTTTTGGTTAAATTGGAATTCATTATAAATAAATCTATTTTACTATGATTCACGTTACACACATTACACATCGTTACACGTGTGTCAAATATAGACTGTAGAAATTGTACTTGTCTTCCTTCAAACCTCTTACCATAGTTATGGCCAAAGTTAAAATTTACATGTCTACTGGATATGGGAGATTTAGCAACAATACTGCGGTTCGAGCGGCACGTTCTTCGATTTGTACTAGGTCTTCTACGCGCCTCAGCTATAGAACGATGGTACGCGTTGTCGCCATAGATACACTTCCCCCTGCGGCCAGCAGCCAAGGATAATATGATTATTAAGGGGATCATTTTTATTTCCTCCTCGCTGATCTGTTGAGTTACACGTATCCCTACTGTGCCACGCAGATTATGTTTATGGATGTGATACATATTGGTGCAGAGCGGGTGTAATTGTATTTGAGCACATTTCCAGTCGCATTTCCCTTGTTTCCTAGCTTCGGTCTTCTGCTGTTCTGCTGAGACACTGAATTACGCTTTGGGAGTGCTTTTTACGTCGAACTACGGCGACTTTAGAAAGCGAGATAAAAGAGCTGCTTCGTTTTGTGTCCTAATTGGGTTTTGTTGACTTCAATTACATGGAATTTGGAGACATTAGCAAATTGTTACCTAATATGGGGATGATACCTCCTTTTATTGTCGAAAAAATAAACGAGTCAATTTTATTCATATGTGTACCATGTCCTTTTAACCTCCCTGTTGGCCTCGAGAAACAGAAACAAACAGCAAAAGAAAGAAAACAAACAGCATATGTTTATTGTTTACAGACTTTAGTGCATCAGGGATTATTCCATAGTTTACTTCGTTTAAACGCCTAAAACATGTGTGAAATAGCAAATGGTCGACTTGTTTTTAATAAAACGGGGAAAAATCCCGAATCGAAGAGAATTTTCGTTCTGGCGACCCACGGATTGAAGTAAGCTGTAGTGGGAACCAATTATAACCTGATCATTGTCAAGATCTGGAAGGACGAAAAAATGCCGTAGGGTCTCATTTGTCCTATTTTTATCAAAGGATATCGACTCGAGTGTAAAAACTATCGAGGCATTACATTGTTTAACTCTGCCTATTAGGTGCTCTCTCGTATCCTGTTTTGTAGACTGAGACCGTTAGTAGAGTCCTTCTCGGTAAGTAACAAGCTGATTTACGCGAGGGTCGCACCATGATGGATCAGATATTTACCTTGCGTTAGTTACTAGACAGGTTCCCGGAGTACAATTTGCAGACTTATTATCTTTTTGTGGATTTTAAGACGGTGTACGATTCAGTCAAACGAAATGCACGTAATGCTAGAACATGGTTTTCTGACGAAATTAGTTACACGGATTCGTGCCACGCTGTATGGGTCAAAATAATGCGTCAGAATAGCGGATTGGACCGCAACCGTTTTTGTGACGTTGGATGGACTAAAACAAGGGAATGAACTCTCAAACCTGCTCTTCACCATTACCTTGGACGGTGCAATATGAAGAGCAAACGTGGAAAGGAACGGGACTATCATTACGAAATCTCACATGTTTCTATGTTTTGCGGATGACGTCGACATCATCGGAATCAACCGTGGAGCGATGGAAGAAGCCTTTAGGCCTTTTAATTGGAAAATTAAGACTAACTATTAACACCGCCAAAACGAAGTACACAGTTGATCGTAGGGAACGTGGTAGTCCTCATAGTTTTTTTAAGTGAGGAAAAGCTCGATGCCTGGCACACTAATGAAGATATTCATCATGTGGTACGGTATGGGACTCTAATCCACTAAAAACTTCACTGCTTCTGGCCCGAAATCCCCTCGGGACCGCTACAAAGCGACTACTTCGGGGAGAGACTGTACCTATGCACTGCTCCAATAACGGCGCTCCTGCTACATATCGAGACGTATACCGATTTGCACTCATAATAAAACTTGGTTTATAGTACGAAAACGAGCGTTTGCTTTACGAATTCTTTCGTTGTTTTCTACCACGAACTAGATTCGTAAAATCAATCCTGAATGTTTTGTACATATTAACAAAGCTACATTCGTACGAATTATTGCATTTTACGAAATGGTTCGTAGATTTTACGAATGCACGAAAAGGCTGTCGATAAAAATAGTACAAGATTTCACTATTTTCCGATAGGTGTCAGTATGCTACATTACCGACACCTATCGAAAAATAGCGAAATCTTTATTATCTCTGAAAAAAGCTGATTTTGTCGGGAATGGAACTGAGCTCGTTTGTCATACTTCTTTACGAACAGCCGACGGCGCCGCAAACCACAGAACCACAGCTACTGCATACTGAGAAGGTCATAAATGCACAAGTCTATTTTCTCTTCATACAATCTTCGCATCCCGTTTTCGTCGATAATGATGCCAGACAACAACCGTGCATCAAATGGGTCTTGATGCTAGACAGCTACGAATGTGCTCTCGTAAAAAATACGAACCATTCGTAATAACAACATTTGCGGTAGACAATAAGCCTACGAATGTTTTTAACTGGTATGAAATGATTTGTACCAGCTACGAATATAGTTTTACGAATGTTTTTTCAAGAACAATACGAAATTATATTCTCAGTGTAGCACCTTACGGACATGAATCGGACGCTAAAGGAAGCTGATCGATGAATGCTTGGGGCTTTTGAGCGTAAAATTCTGCGATCGATACTAAAACTACTTTCGAAGTAGCTTAAACTATTTTCAGTAGAGAATCAGGAAGAGGTTGTAGATTTTGGGGCAGATCCCGCACCCGATGGATGTGCGCTGTCGAGGACGATGCACCTTTAGCTGGTGTTCGAGGGGCTTGGAGAAAGGCAGCCTGGTCCTGGACAGTACTGAAGGACTATTACCCATTGGGTATTTTCTCTTGAAAATTTGGGTAGAAGTAGACTAGAGCGCATTGTTTACATTGTATTTTTATCGCTGTTACACTCATAATAAAACTTGGTTTATAGTACGAAAACGAGCGTTTGCTTTACGAATTCTTTCGTTGTTTTCTACCACGAACTAGATTCGTAAAATCAATCCTGAATGTTTTGTACATATTAACAAAGCTACATTCGTACGAATTATTGCATTTTACGAAATGGTTCGTAGATTTTACGAATGCACGAAAAGGCTGTCGATAAAAATAGTACTAGATTTCACTATTTTCCGATAGGTGTCAGTATGCTACATTACCGACACCTATCGAAAAATAGCGAAATCTTTATTATCTCTGAAAAAAGCTGATTTTGTCGGGAATGGAACTGAGCTCGTTTGTCATACTTCTTTACGAACAGCCGACGGCGCCGCAAACCACAGAACCACAGCTACTGCATACTGAGAAGGTCATAAATGCACAAGTCTATTTTCTCTTCATACAATCTTCGCATCCCGTTTTCGTCGATAATGATGCCAGACAACAACCGTGCATCAAATGGGTCTTGATGCTAGACAGCTACGAATGGGCTCTCGTAAAAAATACGAACCATTCGTAATAACAACATTTGCGGTAGACAATAAGCCTACGAATGTTTTTAACTGGTATGAAATGATTTGTACCAGCTACGAATATAGTTTTACGAATGTTTTTTCAAGAACAATACGAAATTATATTCTCAGTGTAGTGTTTCGAATATTGGAAATCCGAAAAGCAACGCTGCTGATTGATTTTGCGCAAGCACCTGGAAAATCCTCAACCCTCTCACCGGGACATCGGAAAACAACTCGGAATCGTGCAGTCAACGGTGAGTCGTCGATTAAACGTTACTACGAAACTCTGAGCATCGAAAAAAAGGAGAAATGTGGTCAGAATGACTGTTCTATTAGTGATCATGATCACAAACGTGTCGTGAAAACGGTTAAGCGGAATTCCAAACCTTCGGTCAGCGATGTGGCCAAATAGTAGAATTTGTTAAAGTATTTCGTTCAGAGCGCCAAGAACCGGGAGGGACTGCATACGTACAAAGTGGAACGGCAAAATACGGTGGGAAAGTCACGGGCCCGGAAACTGTACACTCAGATGCTGACGAAGCCTCATTAAGCCGTATGAATAAAAGAGTTAGAGCAAATACTCCCATACGATTTAAACGGGAAAAGCAAAGTAAATTGTTTTATTCATACGGCCTATTGTCTCATCATGGATGATAAGACTTACGTCAAGGTGGATTTCCGGCAGCTTCCGGGGCTATTGTTCTTCACCGCCCAGTACAAGTTTGAAGTTCCGGAAGAAGTAAGGGAGCAGAAACTTTCGAAGTTTGCCAAGAAATACATGATTTGGTAAGCGAGCTGCTCATGTGGCAAACGAGCTGCTTATGTGGCAAACGGAGGGCGTCGTTCGTGACTATCAGGACTGTAAACGGGCAGATCTACCTTAAGGAGTGTCTACAGAAGCATCTGCTTCTACTGTTGAAGCAACACGAGGGCCCTACGATCGTCTGACCGGATCTAGCTTCGTGCCACTATTCAAAAGATGTCTTGGAGTGGTACGAAGCCAACGTAGTCACTTTCGTAAACCTCCCCAACGCACCGGAACTAAGGCCCATCGAAAAATACTGGGCTATTATGAAGCAGGCACTACGGAAGCAGCTCAAGGGAGTTCAAATCTGAGGAAGACATGAAGAAATAGTAGGTTTTCGTACAGAAGAAGCTGCAGCTAGATGTTTTACAGAACTTTATGAGTGGAGTTAAGCGTAAGGTGCGAGCATACGGTTATGGTATTCAAGTTGAATGAAATAAATTTGCCAAAAGCTGGGTTATATTCTATTGTCTGAAAGTTTGAAAAGTATCGGCCAACTAGGTAATTTTCTACAACGTTTTCTCCGTGATGCAATTTGATGTGGGACCCCCTTTAAAGTAAATATAGCTCGGTTCGATCTGTGGAACGCCTAGCTTGGTTAAAGGAATGTTATACACACTTAATAATCGTTTCATCAATGACTCTTCCTTACCTAATTTTATGCTCTTTTCCTTTCTCGGCTTGTCTCCCTTGAGATACTATCAATTCCTTTGTTTCATTTACTTTCTTCAACCAATTCCTCCGTCGGCTGAAGAAACTACCATTATAAAAACCAGAACTAATCTACCTAGCGGCGTGACCTGGCCTTTCTGCTAAAACGTTTTTTTTCTTAGTATCTGAATATGTATCTATAATTCAGTTAGCCATATTTTTAAACTTCAACTCGCAGTATGTAGTAAATCAATAATTCAAAAACCGAACTGCGACAAACATTTCCGATTGAGGATTGCAGTAAGAGAAGAAAATTGCGATTGAAATGTTTCAGAGTACTTCCTGCTTAAAACGCTGGAAAAAAAACCATTTTCGTTTCAACTATTTTTAATTGAAATGAAATTTTGCTGATATGTTGGATACCACATAAGGATTCATTTTCTATGAAACTTAATTTTTTTCGTCAAGCGTACCTGTTCAAAAGGGCGTATTTAGAAATGAGGTCAATATTTAAAATATAGAGTAAATTATGCTCTAAAAACTGGTGAAGTGTTATTTTTAAAGTCTTTAAAATTTGACAAATTTTTCGAAAATACCCAAATTTTACTTTCTTTCAATAAAACTCAAACAAAATCAAATTCAACGTATAATTTTGAACAAAATATGTCATATAAACTTTTTTCTTAGGCTCAGCCGTTCTCAAGTTATTGTTAATTCAAGTGTTCAAGTGTAAAATCTAAAAATTATGTCCTAGGGTAATTCTACGCGAGGTATCCGGGAACCATGTAATCGAGCTTTAGGGATTTAAAGCAAATTTTGTCAATATACGTTTTTGGTCAAAAAAACAAAAACCCGAAATGGGCACCGGTTGGTCCTCCCCACGTTTAATGGGAGCACCTCCTTTTCACAGAAAAGAAATTTTGGTTAAACCCTTTTATTTTATTTTGCTTATATCTCCGGAAATATTTGGTTTAAGAAAAAATCGTCTTCACATTTCCAAAGAAAATTGGCCAAGGAATCCTAAAAAATATTATTTTTATAACGGCAGTGCTACCAAACATTTTTCAGTTCAATTTGATAACAAAATTTCTTTTCGATAGCTCTTCGCCAGATTTTAGAGTATAATTTAGGCTATTTTTAAAAAAATATGAGACAAATCTGAGAGGGAATATGTTTTGAGATAATTCTCATTTTATGATTTTTATCATGGTTCATGAAATTTTCTTTCAGTGTAATTTTTTATTGACAATACACTTAACTTTTGACAACTTTTTCTATGGCGTTATTTTGAACAAATAAGTAGGTTCCATGTACACTCATAATAAAACTTGGTTTATAGTACGAAAACGAGCGTTTGCTTTACGAACTCTTTCGTTGTTTTCTACCACGAACTAGATTCGTAAAATCAATCCTGAATGTTTTGTACATATTAACAAAGCTACATTCGTACGAATTATTGCATTTTACGAAATGGTTCGTAGATTTTACGAATGCACGAAAAGGCTGTCGATAAAAATAGTACAAGATTTCACTATTTTCCGATAGGTGTCAGTATGCTACATTACCGACACCTATCGAAAAATAGCGAAATCTTTATTATCTCTGAAAAAAGCCGATTTTGTCGGGAATGGAACTGAGCTCGTTTGTCATACTTCTTTACGAACAGCCGACGGCGCCGCAAACCACAGAACCACAGCTACTGCATACTGAGAAGGTCATAAATGCACAAGTCTATTTTCTCTTCATACAATCTTCGCATCCCGTTTTCGTCGATAATGATGCCAGACAACAACCGTGCATCAAATGGGTCTTGATGCTAGACAGCTACGAATGTGCTCTCGTAAAAAATACGAACCATTCGTAATAACAACATTTGCGGTAGACAATAAGCCTACGAATGTTTTTAACTGGTATGAAATGATTTGTACCAGCTACGAATATAGTTTTACGAATGTTTTTTCAAGAACAATACGAAATTATATTCTCAGTGTAGGTAACTGAAAAAATTTTTGGAAAATTAAAATTTTCCTTTTAAAAAAGCCTTCAAAGGTATTACGACTTACTATTTAAACGTTCATCTTTACTGTCGCCATAGATAACTGTATAACTAAAACAACGATATCATTTGAATTTTTAACACATCACTGTTTTTGTTCAAACTATTTTAGATTTTTCGCATTACTACAGTAACGAAATCTATTTTCGTAAAATCCAGATGGCTTTGCAAGTGTTCTTCAAGTGCTGGCAAGTCGCACTTTAAACGCCGTACCACTCCATCAGCTTTAAATCAATTTCCATTTCGGTTCACCTACCTATAACGGTACATAGTAATTTACAGCCCACAGCAGGACGGGCCAGGAAATTGCAGATTGGGCATGTATCGCATGTAGGTACACCGACATATGTACACACCTACACATTGCGCCGGTTTAATTGTTTGCGGTGCAACATAAATGTATCCGAGCGAACATAACGAGCTTGGGGTAAATTAAAACATCAGCGAAAGACGTGTAGCATAGCAGTAGCTCGAGAGGGAGACCACCGCACCGTCTGGTGGGGTGGGGTAGCCCGGTGCTCTGTTCTCGCCACCTGTCACTGTCGGTGCTGTGTTTGCTCTTCCATGTTGTATCCCTTAGCGGATTCCAAACAGTGCAATGTAGATGATATTGGAAGTAAAGCAAAAACGTGGAAATAATGACAAGCCGTTTGGGAGGTGCGGATTTTTTTTTGTTTTCCACTGTACGTTTGCTCATTTTCCTTCCCTTGCTGGTGTTGGTGATGGGTGGTGGTGGTAATTTGTATATAAAATCACTTGGTTTTTCTACGTTCTGTTCTTCGTCTTTTTCTTGGGAGTTGTGCAGCCAGCTCCTTTTGCACCGACGAAGCATTTTCCTTCTGTACTGAACCGGGGATTATTATTTACAATATTTTATGCGTTTGTTTCTGCATCAATGCCTCCATCGTAGACCGGAAGGAACACGTTTGACGAAGGAAGCATACCAGATCGTTGTTCCCCCGATAGGAATTACTTTAAAGCTTACGGCTTCCGATGATGATGAATGCTTTTCTACTTTAATGCGCATTTACCAGACCCTGCCGATGTGATTGTGCGTTCCTTGATGTTCGGTCGGCGTTCGTGTACAGTACACTGCCCTCGAAAGCACTGCCTCCGATAAGTTATACCTCTCATTTTGCGTCGTACTCAGTAACACCTGCCACCCACAGAAAGGTTTAAGAAGTTTTTCAATCAACCCTTCGTCGGAAGGGAAATACCTAGCAACATTTTATTGCTTAGAAAAGCGCAAAACATGTTATCCTCGTCTTGAGGTGGCTTTAGTTTTAGAACAGGCAATTACCAATGTAATTATTTGAAGGATTTAGCTTTTTGACTTTTTATGATTTGGCGATGTGTGATTGTTTGAAACATAACTATTTTAATGTAAGTTTGTTGAAATATACAGTTTTGAAGATGTGTCTAGATATTCGATGTATACTACCTGAAGTATATGAAGTTAAAATGCATATATTTTATGACCGTCTTATGAGCTTTTCACATAAATTCAGGTAACATTTGTTTTTGTACGTGGCTACAAGGTACGTCCCAGATTATACTCTACGCCAGCTGTTTGTCACAGACATTTTATCGTTTGCAACAACGTTTCAATTATCAGCATATGAAAGTATTCCCCCGTAGAATCGACGGATCTATTTTCAATTGTAGGAACAGACGGCTTCCAGAGCTATAAGAGTTCGTGGAATGCGATACAATGCACAGCATATATTGGTATCTTTTATTGTACAAAGCACAGCATGATGTTTACTGGAATTGAAATAGAAATGGAAAATACTTGACAGGCTGACTGTTGTGTAGAGAACGTGCCCCTCGAGTCATACTATTGATACTTGGAAGGGTATTGCTCTCTAGTGAGACGTCAACAAAAAAAATGTAGCTCTCCGGCAATGATGCAATGACATATTTTATCGTTGATTCCTGATCAAGAATTCCGAAACATACAGTAAGTTAGTTTTCGAATTTAGATAATCTGGTAGATTCCGATAGAGTTGCGTCGAAAAATTTTCTTACCATTTTGGAAATTTTCGATAAGATTAAATAATAGACGTCGTTTCGAAATTGCCTTCATTCTTAATCTTACAAATAGTACAGAAAATCTTTGATGATGATATTTTGGATAACCAACTGCCTTTTTTAAACATCTCTTTAACATTTTCGTCTGAATTTGATTTTGACTAACGTTAAATTCGATCATTATTCGACAACATTACCTCATTTGAAGAATTTATGTAAAACTTTTACCACATATCCCAGTTTCCCAGTCACACCCAACTTGAGGTGTAAGTATCACATCATTTTATCAAAACTTCAGCGGCACAAAACCATTACGAACCTTTTAGGCAACCGTTGCAAAGGGAAATTAATCGTAATCGTATTTAAACTTTTTTGCCATGTGGTAACTCCATTAGTTTGATTATATCACGAATCTTGTCTAATTGGAAAATCACTTTTCAGCAGAGCAAGATTGATCAATTTATCTTCCAAGCCGCAGAACCCCCAACGGTTGCCCCGTATTTTCAGCCTAAATCATGTGTAGTATAGGCCATCACCGAGCCGGCCTTCTAGGAAACACTTTTGCAGCCCCTTCCTACCGTTTCACACCATGTGTCGCTTATGTTAAGCTATTCCAATTGAGCATATTTAGCAAACTGTCGGCAAAATGCCAACACCGTTCGCACACACATGTGTTTCTTTCCGTATGTTCTCGACCCCCTGAAATCTCCTCGAAATTGTTCGCCAACTCTCGGAGACGGCGTTTCCGCACTCTTCCGCATGTGGGGTTGGGCGGGGTGTTCTACCTGATGGTGATAATGAATAAATAATTGGATTTGCAGCCTTTATGCTGGGCGTTTGGAGGAAAGGAAAAATATTGGAATAAAAAGTAACCGCCAAGCTGATTTCATTTCCGCACTCACTGGTACTATCCCATGGAACTGCCCCAGTTGACACGTGATAGAAATACATAACTGATGATACTGTGATGAATATATGGTTTAGACAAAAATCCCGGAGGGGTGTATGCGAAGGATGGTACTAAAGAGACATAAGTGTTTGCAACACTGCGAATTTCTTGTTTTGTTTTCCATATACAGACATCCCTTTAATAGGGCGAAGAACACTCGACATGTCGCAATTTCGTAACCTTGTCCAATCAAGTTTGCTAATTTTTGTCAAGTGAAAAGTTTAACCAGGCTCCATCAGGTATGGTAGCCAACGCATTTTGGACCCCATCTGGAGCAGCACATAATTTGGCCACTTCCTTTTAACAGCTGCAGATGGGGTCCACAATTGATTGGTGCTATGTGATAGCAGAGAAATTGCTGCGGGGGGATGGTGTCACATACCATCTTTGACTGGGTAATGCTGTACGAATTCCTTTACTCGTAGGTTTGAATTTCATTTACCTTGTAACGCTGTCATTTGCAATGAGCACAGGAGATATGCTAGTCAACTTTTTATTCATAGCATATCAACTAGTTTATGGCGATGAATTTTTCTTTCTCACTTTGAAAAAACTTTGTTAGTAGTTTGTTAAAGCCGAATTTGGAAAATAAGAAACAAAGCACTTTTTATGATAATAAAATCATATTTTTCAATTAAGATGAAAAATTGCACATGTTTAGATGGAGTTGAATGGATTTAAAATTTAGAATCTCTTTAATCAATAAAAAAACACATATTTCGAAGACAAGGCTGATAACTATAAATACGCCTTTGAATATTTATGCAGTAGAACGTGAAAAAACTAAAATTGCTACTTGGTATGAGGCTAGTTGTTTCGGTATATTTCTATCACAGACAAGCAGACGAGACACTTGCATTAATTTCATCGTCCATTCTAAAACCACCCATTTTTCAAAAAAGTTTGTTTCACAACATAGCCACACCGTAGTGCTCGAGTGTTGTTTCGAGTTTCCAGCTCAAAACTGTACAAATTAAAAATCCCTACAGTGTAAAATCCCTAAAAACATAAGCTACTCCGCAACATACATAACAGAAGGTGCTAGTGCAAGCAAAATGTGTAGGACGATGGTTTTTAAAGGATTTCCTTCTATGTGTCATGTCAGTTCGTCAGTGCTTCTATGTTGGGGCTACCCTCTGTCCAGGAGGAAAAACTATCACTATTTTATGGTAAACGTGGTTTTCATGAACAATTTCATAAAACCACTAATGACAGTATGACCTCCTCCAGAACTTAACTGCAATAAAACTGTTTTTAGACCATGCGGCCCGCTCTTCAGAATGTTTGTATAACCTCTTTAAGAGTCAGGCCATAAACTGAACTAGTCTTATTATGATCTGCTGAAAGTATCCATAAAACCAATTATATTTTTCGGTGCTTGACATCATTTGCCATAATCATCTACGACAACTGCCTTGGCGTAATCCTGTGGATCTTCCACCGTACATGGATCGTTGCCGCCTACTTGACCTCGAATCTCTGGAGTATCGATGTAAAAACCAGCAGGCGGTGTTTGTGTCTAAAGTCATGAATGGTGAAATCGAATTTCCACAACTTTTATCGCTCATGGATTTCCGCGCTTCACAACGTAATTTGAGATCGACCGGTTTACTGCAAGTACCATTTCATCGTACTGATTTTGGATGTAACGAACTTGTAACTGCCTGTGTCAGGATGTCTTCGAGAGTAGAAGAACTGTTCGAATTTGGACAGCTATCGCATAAGTTTGTGCAGAGAATACGAAGTAGCAATCTTTTATAGCAGTTAGTATTCAAGTACACTATTATAATTAGATGAATTAAAAAAAACAAAATTGTCAACACGAATTAGCTAAATCACTCATAAAGAAAAGTTAGACAGCTTAGTGGCGTAATTTGTTAAACAACACACTCGACTAGAGATTGAGAGCTGTGAGTTCGACTCCCACCGTCGCCTGAAGTTTGCCTGAATCTACATTTTTCGCATTAAGAATTTATTCTTCCTCAACAGAAAAGCTAAAAATATGGCCCAATAATTATTAAATTTTCTGCAGTTTCCGTAGTTGTGCTGCAATTTTTGAGAACCAGTTGTTTTTACGCTATTGATACGTTCCGCGTATTATGGCAACATGCCCTAACATACAAATATATTTTCGGTGTTGACCTCTAGTATTCATTATAATATAGCAGCAAAATTTTTTTTAGTTAAGCTGTTACTATTTCAATAACACAGTAAAATTAACAAGCAACCACGATAAAGTTTTTGTATTGGACCGCCATTGTATTGCTACGCCGTAGTTTTATAAGGTGGCGCAGCCAACTGAAATAAAATGAAGCAGCTTTAGAATTGTTACTTGGGTTTCACTGGGTGTTGGCATAAAGAATAAGCTAGCAAGCCGTGATCGCTTGTTTTCAGGTCAGGAGTGGCTCATGACGATAATCACACTGCAAGGTGGATCGTCATTCTCTTATCCGGTAGGCGGCTGTACTCTACCCAAGGAACAATTTAGGTTTTATTGTATTCTTATGATGGCATTTAAGATGAAAATTAGCCTTGAAAACAGCCATAAGAATGCGATAAAACTCACATTGTTGCTTGGGTACGTTGGGGAAGGCGCACAACAGCGACTGATCCGGAGTGGACGGCTGATTAATAAAACGCTGTGTTTCGCGAAGGCGGCTTGAAATGATAGCACTCTACTTGAACCAGTACGCACTAGTGGCCTGGTAAGGAGGCTGCAGAAGAGGAAGGTAAAAAAATCAGAGGGGTTGTGTACAAGACACGACCACATATGCAGGTGACGCAGGATTTGTTGGCACGAGCGGGTTTTGTCGCTCTTTCTGGAATACTTCTCAAGCAAGGACATCAAAATGGTATAGGTTTAATCGCGGTGTTAAGAAATCTTATTGAGACGAGGAAACTTTGTCACTTGTTATGGCTTACTTCTACTTAGGTTTAGGTCATCGTAAGTAATCTTCCAACCAATCACAAAGCGAGGATTTCCAGTTGGACAATGCTTTATTATTTTGAATTTTTCAATGGTACGTATTTTGAAATCAATAGGTTTCATTATTGGTGTGGATGCGTAGAAGATTTTCCGATCGATTGGCGTTAAAACATTTAAAAACGACCTGGGAACCACTAAGCTACTAGCGCTCAAAATCTTTCAATTTTTCGTGACGTTCGCATTTTGCGATTTTTTCGAATGACACCCTATCCCAAACCTTGTCGTAAGACGTAGTCCTACGTCAAAACAGGAGATCGCGAGCTCCGGGCAGAGGATCATATTCTGAGCACGACATCCAAGTATCACATCTACTACAGTGGGGGCAATAAAACAAGAGGCCCTTCAAGTACCGTCTATGCGAGTTGAGGATTAAGGGCGAATTCTTCAACTACAGCTTGAACGATGTGTATGCACCGACAAAAATAGTCATCGGGGATACAAATGTACAGATCGGGTGCGAAGAGTTCTTTCGCCCTGTTACTAGTAGAGAAAGCCTGCTCTCTACCACAAACGACAACGGCATGGGGTTATTCAACTACGCCGCGGCCAGAGGAATGGTATCTGTAGTACCTATTTTGCACTACGGAACATTCGGAAGCATACCCGGAAGCATACCCGGAAACATTCTAAAGAAGATGCATGTTCTCAGATCGTCCACGTTCTCATTTATGGTCGGCACTTTTCTAATGTGGCAGACGTGTGGTCCTTCCGGGGACTAAACGTCGACTCGGACTACTGTCTCGTAGTAAGCAAGCTACGCGGCCGGTTGTCCAACGTATTCAAATCAAAACCAACGAGGAAGATACGACTGAACATTCGGCGGTTATCAGTAGAAGGAGCTGCTGCAGAGTACTCTTGGAAAGCTGATGAGCGGATCGGCGAACAAGTTGAAGGGGGCCTCAACGAGCAGAGGAAGCATATCCACGACGCTATTAGTACTACAGCGCGAGAAGTGTTGGGTAATACTGCTACAGCCACCTTCAATGAGTGGATCGAAGCAGAGTGCTAACGGGTGACTGACGAGAAGAATCAATTAGTAGAGCACTGAATACAGAGACTGGCCATAGTAACTCAGTAGCTCGCGGGTACTTATCATCATTAAACCAGCGACACACGTTTCATATCTTCAATGAGTGTCGTTGGTTCAATGATGCGAGTTATTGAGTGATATTGCCATCAGTGTCTCAATTCAGTGTTCTATATGTTAGCTGCAATTGTGAAACGCCAGAGTAGAGAGTGCTGCCGAAAAGAGACTTCGCCGTCGCAAAAAAGCGAATCATGGAATAGCGTTCTATAGGAACGGAGAATGACTTCGGATGGCACAATACTTCATGAAGCTTCTTTAAAACGATTAACGGATTCAGGAACCGAAACGAGCCAACTTCGGTGGCCAGGCGATGGAAACAACATTTTGATATACTGTTGGACGGTACACGGTTGGAACAAGATAGTACTGTCGACTGAACTGCCCATGGATGCATAGTCGACGTAACGACCAGCACCATGATTGTTGAGAAAACGCATTTTTATCGTGAAAAACGTTTAAAGCCTTATAATCTTTGCTATAAACTTTTTCAAACGAATAATCTGTCTATTTAGTAGAGTTTATTAATCAAAACAGGACTGATGGGGTTTTATGATTCATTCCTCATCTATTGTGTTTAAAAAATGCGAACGCCAGTTTATGTGAATAAACAGACTGTTTTTTGAACGATTATTCCCATAACTTGGCGTAAAGCTACAAAAACAAATAGGTTACTATGCTGATTGATTATGCAGGAAATTACGTCAACCATTAGCATTACGTGAAACCAATAGCAGAGTAACTCAATTTTTTTAAATTTCTCGAATATTTTCGAACAAACATATGTTGTTTGAGTATTGGGCATGTGAACAACATAGTTAAGAGTGCGTAGGACCGAAAAAGTACATTTTGGTCATTTTGGTTTTTACGTCAACTATGCATCCATGGGCAGTGAAATACGAAAGGATTGAGGATGATGGTTAAGCTGTGGATCCACTAACTTTCGACGAAGTTAAAAAATAACTAGCGAACTGAAAAACGGCAAAATAGCTGGAAAGGACAGCATCTCCACTGAACGTTTGAAGGTTGGGAGCGATCGGCTATATTGTGAAATCCAGCAGGTTATACCACAGGACTGAGGAGGAACTACCTACGAACTGGTTAGAAGGTCTCATATGCTTAATTTACAAAGAGGGCCATCGATTCGAATAAAGCAAATATCCGTGCACTACTTTCCACAACTTTGCATTACAAATTCTCTTCCGCGTCTTATTTCTGGACCATTACAGGATACCTTTTGTTGGCAAAGTCAGTGCGGTACCGGACCAAATGATCATCTTGCGACAGATCTTCGATAAATACCGAGTATTCATTTGCATACTCACCATTTGTTTATAGACTTCAAGGCGGCGTACGCTTTAGTTAGAACGAAATGAGTTTGAGTTATGAGTTTACTTATGCTTGAACATGGTTTTCCACCAAACCTGATTATGATTGTACGTTGATTATTCAAAGTCAAGCGTTAGGATTCGTTTGTGATGGTAAATGGCCAAACCAAAGTGACGGACTATCGAATTTGCTGGTCAACATTACGTTGGAAGTTATTCGAAAAACAGGCGTGCAGAGAAGTACTTACTTTATCTTGGAATCTCACATGCTCGTAGGGTTTGTTGACGACGTCAACATCATCGGTGTTAACCGTAAAGCTGTGTAAGAGGGATACATGCATTCAAGGAGGATGTGAGCCGTGAAACAAAAAGGCACGTTGCGACTGCAAATAAAGCGTCCTGCGGATTGTATAGTTAGCTGTGGTCATGTAGCCTATATCTACGTACGAAACTCGTGCCCTATAAAAGACGCTAATTCTGCTGGTTGTACTCTATGGCCATGAGGCGAGGACGTCGAAGGATGGCGACCGACAAGCTTAAGGTGTGTTTAAGATAAGATCCTGCGATCAATTCTTGGCGGCAAATTATAAGAAGGAATATGGCTCAGGTGTAGGGACGAGGGATGGAATCTAATCATAAATGGGTGCGAGGTGGTCGACAGGTAGAAGCAGTTATTCGTTGAACACTTCAATGGTGAAGTTACAGAAGGAGGCGGAACGGAAGTTAACCTAGAAGTACCCATGGAAAACAGTTATGTCCCAACATCTGATCACCAAGAAGTCAAACATGATCTCGGTTAGGATCGTGGAGCGGTTTGTCCCATCTACAAAAAGGGTGAACGGCTTGACTGCAGCAATTTATATATTTATTTATTTATAGCACTGGGTTTCGTAGGGAATTACCAGGTGGGCTGCATGGGGGTTTGCGCAACTGCGGACCAGATTTTTACCATCCGGCGACAGATTTGGCAGTAATGTTGGGAGTACAACGTGCACACGCACCACATCTTTATTGATTTCAAAGCAACATACGATACAGTTAATCACTACTAGCTATGGCAGATAGTGCATGAACACGGTTTCCCGGATAAACTGACGCGACTGACTGGAGCTACATTGGATCGAGTAATATGTTTTGTGCGCATCTCAGAGACACTTTTGAGCCAAGGGGTTGAGGAGCTGTCTTTACACAAGGTGACGGCCAATGCATGCTGTTCAATATTGCTCCTAGCCTTTGCAGATAACTTTGATATCACAGCCAGGTACTTTGCGACGGTGGAGGCAAACTATGCCAGATTAAAAGCGAAGTCTTGGAGGGTTGGGCATACTTGAATAACAAGATTCACCGGCGCTTTCAAGCGGAAATTCGGGTCTACTTCGCCCTTTGCAAAACGCTACGATCAAGAAGTATACGAAGCCGTACGAAGCTGACGATGTACCAACGTCTTATTGGACCAGTAGTACTGTATGGACAAGGAGGACACACGAGCCCTTACCGTGTTGTTGCGGAAGATACTGTAGAAGATATTTGGCGGAGTACAAACTGACAGCGGAGAGTGGCGGAAGCGTGTGAATCACGAGCTACAGGCACTGGTTGGAGAGATTTCCATCTGGCGAAAGTCAGTAGGCTACGGTGGGCCGGACACGTTGTAACCCAACCAACCATGTGAGTTTTATTTTACTCTTATGGCGGTTTTCATGACAAATTTTGGTCTTAAATGGCTTCATAAAAGTGTAATAACACCCAAATTGTTACTCGAGAAGGATGCCGGACGACAGTATGACGAAAATAGTTCTGTTCAATAACCCCACCGGCACTAGGAACAGTTACTCTTAACATGCAAGATGGCTCGACCAAGTCGAAAGTAATTCGTGACTTCTGAGATGACTGGGAGATTGGTGACGAGTGGCCCAAGAACGAGTTGAATGGAGACGACTGCTTGAAACAGCTCGAGTCAGCACGGTTCTAGGCTGCTGACGGCGACGACCATGTAGCTCAGCCGCATGAATCATGAGCTTTACCAAGTGCATCAAGATGCGTATATTGTGAAGCGACTAAAACAGGGCAGGATAAAGTGGGCTGACTACGTAGTAATGATGCTGGCTGTGCGACCGACCAGCAAAACAATATTCAGTTTGGAATCCGATAGATGCTGACGATTTCGAGACATACCCCTTACCCGTTGGATGATTGATGTTGATGAGGATGGATTGGGTTAAAATTAACATCAATTACTGCATGTCGTGCCATAATTATTCAACAAAAATAGGTTGCTTACGTGTTGTTGCTGTATATGCGTTGGTCTTTTGTTTGATTTTGTCAGATAGTCGGGGATCACGTAGTGATCGAAAGACGAGAGGAATGAGCTCGAGAATACTTGATTTAATTTGCTGTGTGCACAAGCCTCTTATATTTTGGTAGTAGAATTAAGCCAGTCAGAAATAAAACAGTAGCGTGGATGCTCTGATTATAGTAATACATTAATACAAATTCTGACTTGTATAATACATTTATGCACAACAAATGGATTGCTTGTGGATTGTGTTGGCTAGTGCTGAACGGGTTAAAGTGTGACGTATATAAGTGTAAACAACGGGTTTTAAAACTCCGTGTACACAGTATCTCGCACTGTAAAAAGTGGAAGCCACGAGCACCAGGCAATCATTCTGCCGCGCTTGAAAGGGCAACGCCAAGGGATTGGTGCTAAAATCTGGCGAACCGAGTACAACCACCCTCGTTTTGAATTCAGTAATCTCTTCATTCACATGTAGCGGCGGAAATTCCGTGTTTGTATTTTATAGCTTCACCATACCTTCGTAGTTTCGGTTGACATAGGGTAAATTCTAAATACCGGATAAGTAACCCTATAGACACCAACCAACCAACTAACCTGGAACCAGCTCAAGTCATTGCAAATTTATAAAAGTTTACCTTCTGACTGAAAGCCAGCGTTGGATTATTTCTCGAAGGGAGTTACTAGTGAACGGTTCTGATATTTCCAGCTCATTGATAAATAAATTGTTTCGTTTAGTTGTTGTACGAGAGATTTTAGACTATTTGTTCTGACTATGGAAATTTCAACCATAAAAGTAATTTATGTTATGAAACGAAAACCAGTCTTAAATTGTTAGTCCCCACGAAACAAGTGTCTTTTGTCTTCCTCGTCGATGAAAAGTTATTAATCGGCTCCAAAACTGCATATGCCAATGGAATGGATCAAGTTATGTGAAATCTTCTAGATTGTTTCATACTTTAGATCCTAAAAAAGTTGACAAAGCAAAAACATTCCATGTTTCTTTCATACTGCACCGCCAGGGTTGAGTTTCTTTCGAGGCCATCAACAGCAGATCATCATAACTTACCTTTCTCTGGGTTCCCGAAAATCATACCATATTCCAAATCACTCGGTAAGTGAAAATTATCTGCGCTTTTCCTTACCTTGTTTGTGCGTTTCGCTCTCGTCACATTCTTTTTTCTTTCCCATTCTACACCTAACACTGTCGTCGACAAGAGCATGCATCGAATGGATATTACGTTCATTGAAATTTTACCTTTCAACCTTCATCTTTTCAGAAACGGTTTCCGCTATCACCCTTTGCGCGCTGGGAAATCTTTCAAGATCGTTTGCGTCACAATCAACCAACGGAGCGCAACCACCTAGACGGGATTCCGTTGGCATGAGAATCGCTGTTCGGGTTCTTATCTGAGCTGTTTTCTTTTCAACTCTAGCAAAACTGCTGAATAGGAGGGTTTATTTTTTTCTCTACTTGAGTAGAACGAAAATTTTGCCGCTTAGATTCGTATGATAACCAGCTTAAGGTAAGCATGACACTAAATCCCGTATCTGCCAGGCGGCTTTCGACAATGTTGATGTTTGCTGAAGAAATTGAATAAACACTTGAACACACAATGTAATGAGACATCATATATACATCAATGTTCCAGTATGGTTTTAAAGAGAAATTATTTCATTTCCAGCAATTCTAGCTATAGTTTCCTTAAATCGCAATGCTGTTCGCTCAAGTGCTTCCGAACAGAAACGCTAGTTTAACCGAGGAAAACTGTTCCCGCTTCTAACGATAAGAATGACCTCATCACCACCGACACTTATCATCAGCAACAATTTCGCCCTAAGCCGGTTGCCCGCTGTTCACCCGCTTCCATTCGGACAGAAAAATGACCGGTCATTGACGAAGCTGCTGACCATTTTTCTTTATCAACAACCCCGGTCGGACATCATGGGCTGGCAGACAGACTGACTAACTGACAGGGTGATGCGATACACGGGCCGGTTGCGTCGAAAAATGCTGCTGTTACGTTGCCGTTGTCCGTCCAAGTACCGCTTTTACGACTCACACAGGAATTCGCAGCCAGTGTCTTGCATGGTCCACCGAAGCAAACATAAATTCGATGATCTCGCAATCAGCTTGCCTTAGCACATCGTACTAATCCTTCTTGAAGTGAGCGAGGGATACACCGAAATGAGGTACAGCTCGCTGTTATCCTCGCCAAGTGGAGTGTTGTAATATTTCGACTTGTGTGGTCAGGTTCTAAGATACCATTTTTATTAAATAAATCGCCCCACATTAAGATAAACCATCGCTTATCGAGCAGCTAAACGAATAGAGCTGGTTTCGGCTAGGGCCACCGTGGCAGTGCTGTAAGACTCACCGCACTGGTGGGCTGCTAATCAAAACATTTTGTTTTAAAATCCTTATTTAATCATTTAATATTCCAGTTTGCTAATTGACCATTAGTGTCTTTATACCCTTCATAATGACGTTACTGAATGGAAATATTTCCTCGAAAAAGCTGACATCGTTGCTAGTCGAGGCGGAAATTTTTTCTGCTGAAACTAGGAGATGGAGCCCGTTCTAATACGTACCTAATACGGTAATATGGAGTCCGACAAATGAAGCTGTCTTCAATGGAAGCCAAAATCCCAAAAGACGCAACGCTGCTTGTAAGCCGAGAGCATGCATGAATAACATGGATCATCCTGGCAGTCCGTATGTCTCTGTCTCTTCCAATGAACGGTGGGATCCACTGTCACACATAATTTTCTATCCGATAGCATCGAGCTTGTAATGCAAGTGGCTCGAGGGATTTACCAATAGCTAATTCTCAGCATATGAGGAAGGTACCAGCTGAAATCCCTTAAACAATGTCGGCAACTTTCACTACATATATATGTAGCAGCAGGAGCTACGTTTTCTGTTCCGAGCCAGTATCACCCCCTAAATGAGAACTGATAGCACACAGGACCGGGCGAGCGAATATTAATCCATTGCTATTTTTTATTTCTGATTTTCGCTAGAAGATATCACGTTAACTATCGAGGAGTGGTGAAAAGCGCTTTACTCACTGTCAGAGGGAAAATCGGTGCATTGCTTGCCAAGTGTTTTATGGCATCTGTTTGCGCAGGGCTGTGTTGTGAAAGTAGTTTTGATAATATTTACAGCCTGGCTTCGTTTCATTCTATTCATCCTCTATGATATACTGCTTGATGCTTCCCATCGCATCGGTCACTGAATGGATATACCTACTACATATGCTGTTGTAATGTATGAAACACAGAGTGATCGGAGAGTAAAAAATGACGAACGAGATGCCTGATAGCGGTGCTCCTCTGTAGGATAAAAGTTGGTCGTACAGTTTTCCTCGTATCTGCGTTACTAAAATTAGAAATTTGCAATTGTGTTTATTTTTGAGTGAAACTCAGTAAGGAATTAGAGAGATAATCGTTTATAGTTTTGACGAAAATATTATATGATAAACATGTTCCAAATATTGTTACTTTTTTACGTGATTATACTACGACGCGTTTTACACAAAATCATTCAACAAGAGCTTTAGCTGTGTTCATTCCAGAAAATTAGTCGTTTTTTAATCTAAGTTGTTGTAGTTTTTACTCTTAGTTTGCATCTTTAATGTTTTACATCTTGGGTTATGCTTTTTCTAAAAATGATATTTATTATCTACCCAGGAGTCAGCAGAACCAATGACCAATTTTTTTGTCTTTGATATATAATTTTTGAAACAAATTAAGTTTCGATAATCCAACGGAGAAGCATAGTGTTTTTGTTAATTCCAAAGAAATGGATATCTCTGTCAGTAAAATGAACATTTTTATTATTTTTTCCAGGAACATATATATCCGTTGTATTTAAAATCAATACGCCGTGCTCTTCATTATGTTACCGATTATTTTTTAAATATTGTACATATCTCAAAAACAAAAATATATTTTTGTATGTTTTTGGTGTGTTATGTTATTTTTTCAATGAAATATATTGTTTTTTGAAACTTCGTCAAAGGCGGTATTTCTATCCGGTTAACCACTATTGAACACCCCGTCTGTAGCAGACTTCGCTTATTGCTGTTTTCCGTATGAAATAATTCGTAGTTAATGCCGCCATTTCACCTGCACTCTGTGGTAAGTAAGTTAGTGGTCGAGTGTCCATTCTATTCCCTACTTCAGCTAATGTCGTCGCTAAAATATCATCGGTCAGCTTCCGCACATCAGCGCACATTGCCTTCTTCACTGACTGCACAATTCTTTCCCATACGCCGCCCGTATGCGGTATTCCAGGAGGGTAGAAGTGTTAGAACTCGTCACACTTTTTGCGCAAGTGTTGTTTATTTTCGCCATTTTGACCATCTCATTATTATTTGTCCCTCTGAACTACATTTCATTTTCGCCATTCTAATCATTTCATTATCTACCACTATGAAGCACGTTGCATTGTATGAGAAAATTTCTCTAGGCTTGCAGATGAAACGAACTATGGGCATTTGGCAAGATTCAGCAGTTAAGCAATGTACGACTTCCAGATGCACTTATGAAATAGGAACGAGGTCCATCAATATAAAATGACGGAGAATGGTACAACGGACCATCACTTCTGTATCAACCTGTGCAACAGTGGCCGTCTACAACAGGGGGGATCTATTGCTGTCAAATTCCATACATGTGTGCGTTACCGCAAATGGTGTTTGGTCCATGATGTTTGTATTGTCATGGACCAAACGGCGTGTGATTGATTTCGAGCCAAGGGACTCGCAACTCTATTTTTGTCTGCTGCAGTTGACAGAAACTCAAACCCAAACACGCAGCTCAATTGTCGTTTGTATTGTTTTGATCCCGATAATGCATTTATCTGCTTTTTAGCGTAAGTAAAACAAACTAAGAAACTTTTCGAAAGCTACATATACAGGCAAGAGCAGCAAATCGGTAAGAAAAAAAGTAGCAAGAGCGGCATTGAAAATCATGGTCACCTGCCTGCCCCTTCACATGTGAGTTTCACAATTCCTTACCGATAGATCCCCCCTGGTCTACAAGGACAACGTTCGTTGAAACCAAAGAAGATGCCAGGGGTGTCGTTCTTTTCCACCAATCGTATGTAAATTAAGGTACCATTATGCTGTCGTAATTGGTCTATGGTTGTAGTTATAATCGTTTATTGCAGTGCTTTGTAAATAGCAATAGTAGCAACAGTAAGTAGCAGTAGCGATACAGTTTCGTCGTCCCGGTTAGAAAAACGAGATAGCTTAAACTTCTCGGCAGTGATGCCAGGTTTTGCAGAAGAATAATCCGTAGTTTTGCCATCTGTGTTTTAATCACAGAGGAAAGTGTTATACATTGTAATACTTAATCAAACTTTAAATCAAACTTTTGATTTAGATAGAAGTTTGACCGATATTTGTTCTTCATATAAAGTGTTTCACAGTTTTGTTAAAAAGTGACATTTTTTATCGCATAGGTATTCTTGATTGCATTTGAAACAATTTAAACTTTTTTGAATCGAATGTTCATAACAAGGTGAGTTAAAATAGGTGATCTAGTTTTCACAGTTTGTAGAACAGAAGTGCGCGGAACGATTGGTTAGCAACCATCGACGTTGTTTATACATTCAACAGTTTCCGCTTTGAAAATTTCGGTGATCGTCAAGGGTAACTCAGCGGGGGTGAAAAACAAATTCGAACATCAGAAAATCTCTCTTGACTAAGCTTGGTTCATAATACAATTCAAATTTCCTCTATACTATTCAAGAACGCATAATCTTGACTTTCGTCATTCGCCTTTCGCTTTATTTTTCCGAATTCTTGTATTTTTCGTCGTTTGGTTATTTTGTATTTTGTCTTTAATTTTTCGTTTTTTTTTTTGCTAAGTGTACTGTACACCATCAAGTTTTCCGCCGTTCCTGTCATCTTCTTGTCGTTTTTTGTTTGTTTTAATGTGATTATAGTCACTTTAACAGCTTGGGTCGTTCGTGGTTTCTGTGGGACTGGAATTTGAACCCGAGTCATCGGCGTGAGTGATATGAATGCTAACCACTACACCGTGTTGACCCTTCGTTTTTAGTTGTCTTTTGACGTTTTTTTGGCCGTTTTTCGTTATTTTCAACATCTGGTATTCCATCATCGTCTTTTTGTCTCTTTTCAGTGATTTGTTTGTTATTTTTTATTGCTGTTTGTGGCGTTTTTGTTTGATGGCATCGTCATTATAGTGTCTTTTTTGGCGTAGCCTGTCACTGTTTTGCTGACTTTTAATTGTTTCTCCAATGCCTTTAGCCAAAGACTACATCTATTTACAGTCTTTTCGTCGTTTTGTACGACTCTTTTGGCATTTTGTGGCTGTATGTAACGTTTTTAGGCATTTTTTACCTGTATTGTTGTCGTCTTTCGACTTTTCGCCTACTTGTCTTCACTTCTTCGTCATAGCTTTTCGCAAGCATTTCACTGCCTGTTCGACGATTATTTGCGGTCGTTTCATTGTTCTTTCATCGTCTTTTCGTCACCTTGCATTATCTGTTCGTCAAATTATAATTTTCTTTAAGCAAAATTTCAACTTTAATGCATATCTCAAAAACTATCCCACTTTAAATTTTTCTGACCACATTTTCGGATTCAGCAACCAATTTTACATAAAAAATCACCTTCGGCTTACTGAGTTCAAGCTTTTTGTTTTATTTTGTTAACTAGTGTTATCGTAGCTTTTTCGGTCGTCTTTTTGTAATCTCTTTACTGTCTTTTCGCCGTATTCGTCGTCACATTGTCATTTTTCTGCTATATTTTTATTGTCTTTTCATGGTATTTTTGCCATCTTTCCATCGAATTTTCGTTTCATTGCATTTTGTCGACTTTTCATTGTCATCTTTTTACCATCTTTCGTCGTGTTTATTGCCAAGACAACAAAATTATCTTATGTTTTTGTTGTCGTTTCGATGTTCTTTCGGTGTCTTTTTGATGACGCCATCTTTTCGTAGTCTTTTTTGCATGTTTTATCGTCTGTTTGACAGTTTTTAAATGTCTCTTTCCCATTTTTTGTCGTGTTTTTTTGTTGCAGTTTTTTGTCATCTTTTTGTCATATTTTTGCCATCTTTTCTATTGACCATTCCATTGATTTTTTGCCATCACAGTTCCATTGACTTCTATTCACAGTTTCGTCAACATTCTGCTGTCTTTCGCCGTCTTTTCTACTTATTATAGGGGAATGTCGTCGTGGTTGGGCCGCTTTTTCGACATTCGCCCGTAACTTCCGTTTCAAAAAGAATTTTTAAAATCTAAATATATCGTTGGAAAGGTCTAAGAATAAGCTATATTTCTGGAAAATCTTGAACTGATTGCTTAAAAAATTATAAAGTTATAGACATTTACGTGAAGACAAAAAATGTTGTCATACTCGGGCCTCGTTGTACAGGTTGGGCCACCGCTCTTAATCTAAGAAATACTTATTGAAATTCTATGTAGAGACATCAAAAGAATGAATTCCGCGAGCAATGGCCTTATTAGTATAAATATCCTATTTTTAATAATATCTTTGCGAAATTTTTGGTGATCTTGTAAAATCAATATTACTACAATCGCGTTTCCCGAAGTGTACTACTGCAATGAAAAATCAACAACAATCTAGGTTTTTATTATACTAATTTTGCTTTATTTCATCACATTTCCTGCGACTGACGTTTTCTAGCCAAAAATTGCGCTTCTGTGCTTAAAATTATGGTGGCCCAACCATGACTACACAAGTGGACCGACCTTTACAATAAGCGCTTTTGTGGCATTTACCCCCTTACCCCCTTACGTCCTAACTGAACGGGATTTTTCAATATCCTTCGAATAGAGCACAACACACTTAATAAATTTTCAATATTTATTCCGATAATTGCTTTTCATGAATCATTTCTTGAAGAAAAGTTAACTGCACCTGCAAAACTTTTTTTTTATTGATTCAATCAGTGAATTCAGTACGCGTGTTTTGAATACACGATTGAAACTCACAATATTGTGAAAAGTTAGCTGTCACAGTAAGAAGTTTTACATTGCTTGTATATACGTATCACGAGTTACTAAAACTGAAAAAATCGTGGTGGGCCGACCATAACGGTGGCCCGACGATAACGGCATTACCCTAGTCATTTTTTCGTCGCTTTCTGAAGGATTAAATGTTCAAGAGTTTTTATTTGTCGCGTGAAAAGACCATATTGAACATTAATGCATATAGGGTACGGGAGGGCATTTTCAGCATGTTTCTAAATTCAGGCTATTTGCCTTTTCTTTTGCCAATAAAAGTACTTTGTCGACAAACAATTTTAATATGTCAGAACTTCAAAACCACCTGTTCTTCCACTAGAACTAGGCCATAGGCTGAAAAAATAGATGCCATCGCTTAATGGGTTGAAAATACCCTCCCGTGCCCTAGAACAAAGATTCCATCTACTAGATTATAAAGAACAACCTTATTCGCTTGATTTTGAAGTTTTGAAGTCAAAGCGAAAAATGGTACTTTTTATTGACAGCATTACAGCAATAAAGCAAATCTTCCATTTTTAATACACTTCTCATTAAAGAAAAGTATTCTATTCGCTTTTTTCTCTCAGAAAGAATAAAGTTATGCTTTTCGGGATATTATTCATTGCATGTAGCGTATTCGTACTTTTTGTCACTAAATGAAACTTTAAATCTTTTCGGCAAAGTTTATCAAAATCCGTAGATTTGAGCACTTGATCCATAGGTCCGTAGAAAATTCCTAAATCCGTAGAACTACGGATAAATCCGTAGTGCTGGCATCACTACTTCTCGGTCGGTGGTTTGACAATAATCGAAGGAAGAGGCATAATTTGTGTCTAAAAATATAACTCAACCCGCCAGTGTTGCTGAAATTTGAAATATGTTGCACACTTAATAATGGGGTTGTGGAGTCTTCTTTTTATCCAGTCCGCTGTGGTTGAAAGATTCACCAGTACCGGCGCTCCACAAGGCCTGAGAAGAGAACTGGGTTCGAATCCGGTTATTATAATTGGCTCCGATTATAACTTGTTTTGATCCACGAATCCCCCCATCTTAGGTAAAAAGGGCTCGCATTTGTTCAAAATAGGTAAATATGTATGATTCAAAAATTTCATGAAGAAGCTTTAATATATCATAAGCACGAGCCATAAAATATTTTCGTTCCATCGCATAGGGAACCTATTTTAAGCAGCCTAAGCGGGTCACGGATTGCTTTAGCTTATTTTAAGCGATGGGTTGAATAAGTGGGGGATTCATACCAATCATAGCATACTAATCTTCTAGTTAGCTTAAGTGCTTCAAGTTGTTAGCGCTGAAAGTCACTATTATTAAGCTGAATTTCTGATTTTTTACGTTAAAAATTGAGGCGTTGGAACCGATTATAATTAGCCGGAATATATTTAAACCATCAAGGAACTTCCTTAAGCAGACCTGTAAATGAATTGCAAATTTGTTCCAAATTATCACTGTTATAAGCTCGCGACCATGACGTTAAATTATGCAAGCGATCCCATGTCTACTACAATACGGTATGTGAAAATTGAGTGCTTGACTTTTAGAAATGCTGTAATCAGTGCTGAAAGTAGTGTAAGTTTTCTGATAACAACTTTTAATTCGTCATATTTCTTGTCGAAAACATGGTAAATTGTGCTTGTATGAATGACAACTATGGTTAAATAGTTCAAGACGATATTCTTATGCTTAAAATTTTCAAGCGATTATAACAGGTGACCCCTGATTAATTGGTTCCTTACCCTAATTGATCCTTTCGTTATTCATTTCGTGTTATATGTAGAAAGTTTCTGTCGAATAAAATTCAATTTGTGACAATACAGGTATAGGGTAAGAACCCCACAATTCGCCCCCATACCAGAATTCGCCCTCCCATTGGTATTCCCGTGATTAAACTCAATATATAGTTGAAATATAAGTTGTTAGTTTAATTTATATTCAATTTAACTCAGTTTTCAGTTATTTGAATAGAATTCGTTGTGTTGTTTTATGTATTTTAATGATTTAATGTGGTTTGAAAAATAGGTATTGTATTTAAGACGCGATTTTTCCATTTTCAAGAACGAGCACGAAAAATAAAATTGAGGAAAAGTAATGGAAAATCGTATCTCTTTGCACTTTTTTCGCATCAATTTGGTTATATCTGTTTCAAATTTCATAATTGTGCTTTTATTTTAATATTTTATCGCAATTCTGCTGAAAATAGAACATAAATGCACTGGGCGAAAACTGGGTATTGTAAATCATATGAGTTCCAAAATTCGCCCGGGTCGAGTCTGTATATACTTAGCCGAACTTACTGCGTGAACCAGTTTTCGCCCTCATCTATCAAATATATGCAAATATACCACACATAAGCAAAAGCAAGTCACAATCGATTAGTTTGTTCGCTGATTTATGTTTATCAAAATGGTGTGTAAAAGTATAGAATAAATAATATTTTGATGCAGAAAGCACATCATATTCATTTAAATTCATCTAACAAACGAATTACCTGCTAAACATGGGCTAATGGGGTTTAGCGAAATGTTGAATTAGCAATAATCGGCATCGAAATTGATGATAAGATTAAAACCGCACGAATTAATAAGACGCGCATAATATTCTTAAAAATCACAATTTTTCTTGTCATGAGAATAAATCTGACTATTGAAAAATCACACGAAAAATCCGTCTACTATTTTAAAGCATATAAGCGCAATAAAATTGTTGTCATGAAAAGTATTTAATGTGGAATGCAGACAACAAAGAAATAATCGTGGTGATAAAATAGAATATTTCGATAATATCATGAAAACTCTAATATCTTAGCATTACAAACCCGGTCTAACCAAAAATGCTAGTTAAGAATTCCAAGTTATGTCCAAAAATATCCTAGTTGAGTAGGTAAGATGGGTATGCTTACCAGTTACCAGGAATATTTAATACAGTAAACCGGCATACCCATTTACAGACAGTAATTTACTAAACAATTTTTTTTCTTCAACTTTTTATTGACTATATAGCAGTTAAGCTTAGTTATTTCTTGGGGAAGAAGTTAGGTTGTGGATTCGAGTCTCACCTTCGATTAGTCAATATATATAGCCCAATATCAAGATTTTCCAGTTCATCTAATTTTTTATTGTTCACAGTAAACATTTACTCTTTCCCAAAAAAATACTAAACAATGATATAAGTAATCATTAAGGTTATTTAAACTATTAAAATAAACATTGTACCATTCTGTAGGCACTGATATCCCACATATCAATAGTGAAAATGAATTCAGCAAAGGACCAGAAAAAGCACCAACAGGACCATTCATTTTAAATATCTTTGACGAGTGGCAAAAGCCTTATTTTACTGCAATGAAAATAAACATTTAGTAAAAACCCACCTTCTCTGTGTTTTTTAGTTTTACTGAATCAGGTATCAGGAGGTGATGATGATCAGTTTATTTCAATTTAGCTTTACATTTAACGAATTCCTGATACAATTTGATTGCCATATTAAGCACTGGATAGACATAATCTTAAAGTTAAATAATAGTAACAACAATTCTAACAAAATAATTGAGGTTATTTGGGAAATTTGCAACAAATAACAAGTGGGCGAAATCTGGGTCACATGGGGGACGAATTTTGGATCGCTATGGGCGAAATGTGGTACTAGAGGTTCCTGCACAAAATTGGGTTTTTTGCTATCAAATTTCAATTTTCGCGATTCCGAATAGCCAAAATAGATAGAATATTAATATATAGTCCTACTTGTCTGAGTTCAGGGCTGATTTTATAATAATATGGCGATTTATTCATTTTACAGCATAAAAACCTGATAAAAGGGGCGAATTCTGGGGTCGTTACCCTACACCTAACTAATTCTCTGCAATGGTATAAATTTGAGATACATAAAAGCAGAGATTATAATAGCGACAAGCTTTAAAAACATATGAGTCCTGAACAATCTCAGAACACTGCATCAACTGCCAATCTGATCAGTGGAAGAAAAGTTTAAAGCAAACTCGATTCTTCCAGACTGTTTCCTTCATCACGCGGGGATAAACTTTTCTTCACGGGACATGGAGCAAAACAAAAATCCGGACTCTGTGGTGAGTATGTTTCCAGCAGTATGAACTAATTGAACGACGGACTAGCCCGACTAAGGGACGGGAGAAAGGACTAGGATAATCGGTACAGTATTTTCGTAGCCGTGCCGTGGGGCATGGTACCGCAGATATGAGCGGGTTGTGATAAGAGGTGTGATATTGCGCTGAAGACTCGCCGGGAAGTTAAACAACGGTAAAGCGCCAAAAGCGCATTCAATTACGTTTCCGGACACTTTTCCTCGGTTTCGTTCGTAGAGATTTCACTCAAGGTTCGTCCATCATCTAGCTTTTCAGCTGCAGATTTAGTTTCGATCGACGTCGATGGTGTGGGATCACAAACGGGAAAAGTTGGATAATGCTTTGCTGCTGCTGCTTTGGCTTGGTTGGAGTCTCTTGTGGCAAATTTTTCACAAGTTTTTCACGCTGTTTCTCACTCTTTTTTTTTTGTTTCCTGCTCGCTGTACAGTTTGCTGTTTTCCTCGTGGTCATCAAATATATAACGGGGTAGGTAGAAAGCAAAGTTATGCACGGTAGAAGCTGATCTGGGATAAGGAAAATTGAACAGCTGCGGAATCTGCATAGAGCTGGAATGTTCTCCCGTAACCTTTTTTTGCGATAGTCAGCTGCAGATTACAATTCAGTGTACTTGTTTTAAACTTTCACTGCAGTGAACGCTGATGTAATTTCAGGAAAAAAAAACTATGAAAGCTCGAAATTTACTTCACAGTGATTTTCTTTTTTAATATTATTTTTTGAGAGTGGAAATATACATAAAATATTTTCATACTCATTCTTTATGGCCAATGCACAGCAACAGGCAGAAATTATGTGAATAGAAGTTTTTATATTTGCGGTTAAGTTAATTTACTTGTTTGTCACAAAAATTTGGCTTCAAATTTATTTATAATCGACAGAGGTGAACCAGCAACTGGTTAAAAATGTCTGGATTAAAGATTGTAATTCTGTCTGACCCACAACCAAAACTTTTATAACATTAAAGCAAAAAAAAATACTGCGACTAGATTTTAATTTCAATATATGTGAGATGTGTATGTATCTCCTTTAAAACTGAATCTGGTCAGTCTAAATGCTAATATGGTGCATAAATATTATTCGTTTTATTACACCGACCAATCCAAACGTGCTCGTGTTCGAACTTTTATTCATGGTTAAAAGATATATCCATAATACGCCAAACCCGGATCCAATTCTGACTTAAGAGCCTATTTTGTAGAAAGAATCGAAATATTACCAGAGACTTTCAATGATACCCTCTGAAGACGAGTAAATAAATTCACGAATAAGTCTAATATACCGGGAGATTAGATTTTATTCTCATCATGAAACCGTTCACCGGAGTCCGTTACGAAAAAGGACTGGTTTCGTAAATATCGGCGCCAACATTTGACTATTGGACGCGATGGACTGTTGACAACAAAGTACGATAGATAATTTTTGTGGCTGAAATCTAGAAACAGTGCAATCCAAAAAAAAAAAAAATAAACCGAATAAAGCTTCATAATATTAATGTAATCAACAATAAGTAGTTGCTACCGACTACTACAAATGGCGAACATCTATTTCCTTTCGTTCTGATTTCACCAAGTCCAATAAAGTTGTAAACAACTAAATGAACAACAAAAAAGTACCTACTTCCAAAAACGAATGCAAATCAACCTACCGAAATCCACTCTGCTCCAAGTAGTGACAATCAGCCATGACTGACACCCGAACCGTCATGTTTACGATGTTGTCCAATTTTCCGCCAAATATCACGCGACACGAAATCTAGATAAAGTAATAAGTCCACCTGCTTTTGGGAGAATGAAAATTGACTCCCTTGCCGGGCGGCGCTTCTTCCACTACAGACTGCTGGTGCTGACTGCCACCGCCGTCGCCGCCGTAGAATTAACTGATTGCTCCGCTACAGATTGCTTTTTCATCGCCGATAACGCCTCGTCTAGGAGAGCGTACGGATAGCAACAATGTGCAACTATTGTTACGCGCCCGACCCAGGAAAACCTAATTGAAAAATAATTATTCATGTCGGTTCCCGCACCGGTTCAACCTCCCGTCAAGTAACTGCTGGAAATTGAGTTGTATTTTTCTGGTTCGAACGTAGAGAAAAGGATCTGAAATATGCAAATCTCGGTACTTCTGGTAGCGAGTAATTTAGCTCGGACTATTCATCCGCCGCCACCCACATCACTCACTGGACGGCGGGCGGCGGGTGCCGGTTGAACTAGTCGAGTAGCAGCGACTGGCGTAGTGGCGTGTCTGCAGGAGGGGCAGAATACCTCCAGCACTGGAACTATGGCACCGCACCAGACTATTGTTATGGAAATGTCATGAATTCCAATTTAGCTGTTATTATGAAGAGGGATAATAATAATGACATTTTAAATACCTTGCTAGGGTTTCCCGGACTGGACGGGCTAAGGAAACTGTGCATATGGCAATGGCTGGTGTATTATGCAATGCACCGAAAACTCCGTGCAGCATTTAAGTTAGTATCTTCTTATTATAAATCCACGAATCTATGATAGTTTTCTAACTGAGCCATCTCAGAAGTTGTTGAATTTTTTTTGAAGGTAGATAATTATCATGTGACCTATAAATCTTCCATATATCGCAAGATTTAAAGGAAAAATGTTTTTCGTGTATGTTACATGGTAGAATTTAATTGGAAAGTTTTCTTTTTTATTCAATTTCAGGTTTCGTATTCGAAGCAAAGCAAAGACGTGGGATTACACGTCCTTTTTTAAGACTTGATCCTTCTTTATCGACAGATTTCGCAGCAGGGTATTAAAGTACAGAATAGTTACGGGGCTAGTGCAAGAATCCTACTGACTCTATCTAGCAGCACCGCCTAGCCGAGATTCGAACATACTACGTATCATATTCTACTAAGACGCTTCAAAACTTCCATCTATACCTATAAAAATGGATTTCTGTCTGTCTGTCTGTCCCTAGGTTCCTTTTAGAATCGAAAACTACTGAAACGATCGGCGTGAAATGAAGGGGTTTTTGGGGCATGTAGGGGTTTTGGGACCAGGAAAGGTTCTCTCGATGGCAAAAGATGGCCCCCCCATACAAATCTATGCCTATAAAAATGGATTTCTCTCTACCCTATGTTCCTTATAGAATCGAAAACTACTGAACCGATCGGAGTGAAAATTTGCATGTAGGGGTTTTTGGTGCCAGGGAAGGTTCTTATGATGGTTAGAGACCCCTCCCTCCACTAATAGGGGGGGCTCCCTTACAAATGAAACACAAATTTCTGCATAACTCGACAACTAATCAAGCAAATGGAACAAAATTTTACATGTGGGTGTTTTTGGAGACAAGAATTTTTTCTATGCTGAATTGAGACCCCTCCCCACTTTAGGAGGGAGGGCTCCTATACAAATGAAATACAAATTTCCTCATAACTCGAGAAGTAATCAAGCAAATGGAACCAAAAATGGCATGTGGGGGGTTTTGGAGGCAGGATTTTTTTTAATGATGGTTTGAGACCCCTCACCCCTGTGGTAGGGGGATAAGGACTCTCATACAAATAAAACAGAAATTTTTGCGTAACTCGAAAACTAATCGAGCTCGAGAAATTTTAGACTCACCAAAAACTATCAATAGTAACATTAGATAATTCAGCGCGAGACGGCCACAGGCCGCGAGTGCTGCCGTCGGAAGCGCCGGCCACTGTGGGGGCAGCCCCCCGTAGAGATCACATCTATCTAGGTTTATTTATTTTCCTAGATCTACTCTATTACTTTCCTTCAGTTGGGTCACCCCTGCGAAATGGTACTTTCTACGAAAAGCTTTTCCGTGAAATGGTACATTCCGCGCAAGGTTTTTCGCGAAACGGTGTTCTTCGAAACTCTCTATTCCGCGTTATGGTCAACCGAGAATTGGTGTTCCGCAAAATGGTATTCGGCGAAATGGTTTGTAATGATGACGAATATTTAAATGCTATCCGCTTTATTTTATCTGGCTTAGCAATGGAAGGAATTGTTTTCTACTTTACTGTGAGGTAAATTTGTATATTAAAACAACCAAGAAACCCCAGAAACTTGCAAAACTCAAGATTGTGACAAAGGTCATCCAAGATTCACGATTTATGTACAACACAGTTTAATTTGTGGCAATACGAAGTTTGTCGGGTCAGCTAGTAAATAAATAAATAAATAAATGAACGCTTTCACGACACGACATAACCATAATCAAACATAACCAAACAACGAGCGATGATAGCTAGTTTGTAGCAGGCTAGTTGAGCGCAAGGGACGTTGCGAAGCACGGAAATTTATGAGACACAAACGCGTCGGGTAGGTTAACCGGATCACGCCAAGGAATTTCAAGTAGTGCAAGTCGGACGAATCTTTTCTGGATACGTTCAATCTTCAGTTTCCAAGACAGCTGATGTGGAAACCAAACCAAATTGCCATTTCCCAGTAGCGGCCGAATCAGAGAGCAATAAAGAGCTTTTAGGCAGTCCGGATCCTTAAAATCACGGGCAATTTTAGAGATACAGCCTAGCTGACGTGTGGCTTTTGATATCAAAGCAGTATGGTGTAAGTGAAAAGTGAGCTTAGAGTCAAGAACAACACCGAGATCACTTACAGAGTCGACTCTCTTCAGCCTCAATCCATCGACGTGGTAGTCAAACAATATTGGTTTTAAAATACGGTGAAACGTTATGACTTCGCACTTGGCAATACTGGTCACGAGCCAATTCTTCTGACGCTAACCAGCGAAATCATTTGGCAAAGCTTGCGGAGTACGACAATCTTCCAAGTTTCGAACTTCTAAAAACAGTTTCAGTTCAACAGCGTATACCAATCAGCATATACCGTCGTTGAAGAACAGCATGAATAATAAGGGGCCCATGTTGCTTCCTTGCGGTACTCCAGATGATTGTGCACTAACTGCGACAACCTCAATACCTAACATCAATTAGAGTTTGTACTGATTTTTTCGTTGTTATTTGGTAACGTGACGTTTTTAATTCGCTGTCGTGACCGGCGTGATCTAAATGCAAATGTTGTTTGGCATCCGAAATATTAATGTTAAGCCAGAAATATTATTACGATTGATTTCTTTTCATAGTCTATCCGAAAACGAGCCCTCTCCAAAACAAGCAACACTGTACCTACTAGAGAGAGGTTGATAAACTCCATTAAAACAGTGCCGTTGTTGTTCCGAACTTTCGCGCCGTGGCATGCAAACCCGATTTCGATTCTGGACACGTTCGTTTGTGCTATTGATTCCAAACTTATTATCCACGTCATTTCGGTGAACTTTGATCCAATTCGTCTTCCATGATTTGTTGCTTTGCCAGATTTTCGCTGGTGGAAAACCGATACCTCGCACTGGAGCACCACCAGCATCGGATTTATTTTCGACAGTAATCAAGCATTCGAAAAACGTACTTTATTTTGCAAACTCAATACCAGCAGCGGCAGGCAGGCAGGCAGGCAGCCGGTAGGGAGACACATGATAGCCGATACGCGACGATGGAGATCTTCGGTGTGAGTGGATAAAAAAACTAAATCTATTCCCCCGGGGTTGTTTGTCCATCAAATATTCTGCGCTGCTCAGATGGTATTCTAGTCTGCTTGTCGTAATGGAAGCCATCAGGTTGGTATACATCACAGGCAGACGACGATAGATATCTGCCAATTTCATTTTTTTTCTCACGCATTGAAGCCTACGTGTTATCGTCCTTTTCGTCAAATTTACATACACGGTAGTCGTTGTACCATGTGCCGTATATACACGCACGCATGAGGTAAAACATTTCCTGGGGACGCACAATCATTTGGAGCCTAGCAGTTGATTGACACTGGAGATCAAAAGAAAATTGTTCTGTCGTTCGACGACTACGAATACGCAGTCTACCTTCGTGATCGAAGCCCAGTTTTTCACGTGAGGACCGACCGTACAGAGAAAGTGTGACACAACGTTATCAAAAGGATACATCATATGGGTACTGCATGCAGCAGATCTACCGTCCTTCATGCGCAAGGATTCGTTATGGGCACAGAAAATTGGTTCCTACTAAGAGATAGTTTGTGTGTTATCCACTGAACGTGGGGCTCTTGATAGGATTGATAAAATTGATTCAGAGTACCAGTCTGTTCATGAGAAATGAGCACATGTTGATTTAAAAATGATCGCTTATAATTTCGGTAACGACGAATATTTCTGGTTGACTTATTTGGTTGAAACATGTTTCTCCTTCGAAATTTATCATTTATTTTTCAGCTAGTTGATAAAAATTACCAAAAATTATTTAGGATCCATTTACCTAATCATATTACTATTAAATTCAAGATATTCACTACATTAAATATTTACAAATACGATGTGGTTATCGAAATCATTTCTTTTCTGCGAGTATTTTGTGTGTGTTAGTAGCACAACTTTGGTTGAAGCTACAAGTATAGAACATGTTCGTAACAATTCCCATTTGATTAAGTACTTGATGTCAAAGATTGAAACTTGTAAAAAGCCTGAAAGATGCAGATGAAGAAAACAAAAACTGAATGACAATAATTTTTACCGTCACCGCCATATGCAGCGCCATTTGACACAGCCTGAGGCCTGTTAGGCTTTTTCGGTCGGTCGGTGCGGTGGAATGGGGCATTTTGTTAAGCGAACTGACAGGGCCAGGAATTGTCAAGCGGAGTCGTTGATTTGAATATAAATTGGTACGAATATAAAAATGTCGCCAATATACATGTACACACTTGCTGAATGTTCCGATGTGTGGCGGGGTAGGCAAGTATTTTCTCGTTCTTTTCCAGCTTAAAAGAGCTTTGAATGTCGGGAAAAACAGTATGCGTGAAATGATTTATGGGACAGAAAGTCGACTGCCACTGTTATGCTGCTGGCGAAAACATTCCATCAAGATGACTAGAAACTCTAACCAAAATTCGTGAGACAGTAACAGCAATGCTCTCTGTCGAATTGAAGTAGAAATAAATGTATGCAAGTGTGTGTATGTAATATTTACACCACTATTTGGTGTCGCTGTGAATGGTGTTGTTTGTAAGGATGCGAGGAACAGTTCCCAGTCTTCTAGGTGGGATGTTTTTGCTGCTAGGTCGAAGCGCGGCGGGCTTGTCGTCGAATTGTAGACCGAAGCTGCCTGCCGCCGTATGAATCCTGCGGTCGTAACGGGTGACAAGGGATGCTTGAATTTGATGAGACGTCTAATAATCTCTTGGGATGTGATTGTTATACTGCGGTACAAGAATTTGTCATTATTAAGAATTGTTTGTAGGAAAAAGCAGCTGTCATGGGGGCAAGCAATGTGCAAAAAAACCATTTAGCTGATTGAACCTTTTTATTTTGGCAAAAATAGTATCTACATACCTAGTAACGAAACCGCAAAATATTACTGCCATAAAGCGAAAGTCGCTGGCAATGTATTTCCATAGATTTCCGATGATCGAAGGTATAATTGACTTACCGTGTACGGTGGACGTGAAAAATGCCTCACATCATTGGTTTTCTTTTGTAGAACCGTGGAGATGGATGGTGGCCCATAATTCAACACATTGTATTCAATGATCGACGCACTTCCGTTTCTTCGTTTGCGTGTGTTTCGTAACTTGTTTTCTGTTGTGAGGCAATTTTTATGAGCCAACAGCAACTGAACGGCGACGGATAAGCCTCCGTGAACATGAGTGCATAAATTAACCGTTGAGAAATTGTTCCCTATAAAAATGAATTATTTTCGTTCATTTGCCTGGCCGTGCTTTGCTTCATACGCTTTCTGCCGGAACTGCCACCAGGATCGCTTGCAGGGATTCAATCTCGATTGTTATATCTTTATTTTCATAGCTCGCGGGGTACGAAGTATCATTACTGTATCGAATGTGTGAGAATGTAATATTTCTATACGTTTGATGATGAGAATGTTATCAGTAGGTTAGATAATAATATACAATTGCTTGCAATTTTTTATACCTACCGTTACTTTCGCACAAAGTAAATTTCTATTCACATAAAGTGCTGGTAATGCGGAATGCATGCAAAAATGTACGCGGCAGCTCTACTTACAAGGCACGTTGATAGGATGATATCACACTGATATTGTGCTGCATTTTTTCTGACTTTTCCTGCTTTTTGCATTGTTTATCTTAATTTAATTTATTTTCAGATAGGAAGGCATAGCAATCCTAGAGTAACTAATTACTTCACTGTTTGGTCATAGTAGCCAAGTTGGGTTCCGGCAATGAGGCACGACACAATTTCAAAAAAATTAGTTTTTTCTTCAAAATCTTGTATTTTCATGTCAAATTTGAACCGTTTCGGAAAAACAACTTCAACAAGTCAACGTACAGAAATATTGCTCCTTTGTTTATTAAAAACATTTCCAACTGAACTTTTATGAAATTTACTCGGTTCTTTTTGCCTTGAATGATTGAACCGTTTGACAGTGGTCATTTGTTTATCTTTTGAAACAAAGATGAATATTAGCCGAATATCCGAAATTTTTTTATCAATCTTTGTTTTTGAAAAATATTAGTAGCCGGACTCGTGGGTGTCCGGCCATAGAGGACATCCCCCTTACTTCTAGCAGCATAGAGCCTCGTGCTGTATCAATAACCTGTCTATAGTGTACTCGGTTCTGGGCTGTTCGTTGACAATTAGTTGAGAAGTCCAACTTCAAGCTGGTCATGCCATCTACCACGTTGGGTCTCTCTATTCCTGGTACCAATGGGATTCTTGATAGAACAAATTCCTCTGCACAGTTGTGCGGCATCCTTACGACGCGGCCGGCCCACCGTAGGCTCCCAACTTTCGCCAACTGTACGATTGGAATCTCTCCAAGTGGAGCCTGCAGCTTGTGGTTTATATGCCTACACCATTTTCCGCTATCCTTTTGTATTTCGCCAAAAAAATAGTCCGCAAGACCTTTCGTTCAAATATAGCAAGTGCATGTATGTCTTTAGTAAGCAAAGTTGTAGTCTCAAGTCCGTCGAGGAATACCGGGCTGGTGAGCGTTTTGTATAGTTACTTACTTAATTGACCTAACGTCTTATGACAAGGCCTGCGCAGTATAATTTCTCCATCTGTTTCGGTCCATGGCAACTGATCTCCAGTTCCACGGGCACCCAGTGCTCGCCAGATCTCGCTCCACTTGGTCTTGCCACCTCGCTCGCTGTGCCCCTCTTCATCTTGTTCCTACCGGATTTGATGCGAAAACCATTTTTGCAGGATAGTTGTCCGGCATTCTAGCAACATGTCCTGGCCAACGTATCCGTCCAGTTTTTACCACTTTCTGAATACTTGGTTCGCCGTAGAGACGCGCGAGCTCGTGGTTCATTCTTCGCCTCCATACACCGTTCTCTTGCACTCCGCCAAAGATGGTTCTTAGCACCCGCCGTTCGAAAACTCCGAAAGCTCGTAGGTCCTCTTCTAGCAGTGTCCTCGTTTCGTGCCCGTAGAGAACAACCGGTCTGATTAGCGTTTTGTACAGTGTGCACTTTGTACGGGGGCTCAAATTGTTCGACCGCAAGTGTTTGTGGAGTCCGTAGTAGGCCCGACTTCCGCTGATAATACGTCTTTTAATCTCACGGCTGGTATCGTTGTCCTCTGTTGCCAGCGAGCCAAGGTATATGAACTCGTCGACTACCTCGAACTCATCACCGTTGATTACCATGGTACTGCCTAAGCGAGCCCTGTCGCGCTCGGTCCCGCCCGCCAGCATATACTTCGGTTTAGAGTATTTATCTTCAATCCAATCTTCTCTGCTTCGCGTTTCAGTCTGGTGTACTGATCTTCCACCGCGTCAAATGTTCTGCCGACAGCATCCACGTCGTCAGCAAAGCAGATAAATTGACTGGATTTATTGAAAATCGTGCCCCGCATTTCGATCGCCGCTCGCCTTATAACACCTTCAAGCGCAATGTTGAATAGCAGGCAGAAAAGACCATCTCCATGTCGAAGTCCCCTGCGAGATTCGAATGGGCCCGACAATCCACCCGAGATTCTCAAACAGCACTGGATCTCATCCATCGTAGCCATGATAAGTCTAGTAAGCTTACCCGGAAAGCCGATTTTGGTCCAAAATTTTCCATAGCTCTTAACGGTTTACGCTATCATATGCGGCTTTGAAATCGATGAACAGGTGGTGCGTGGGGACTCGGAATTCGCGGCACTTCTGGAGGATCTGCCGCAGGATGAAGATTTGGTCTGTTGTAGACCGACCCTCCATGAAGCCGGCCTGGTAACTTTCCACAAATCTATTGGCTATTGGCGATAGTCGATGAAAGAGGACTTGGGACAGCACTTTGTAGGCGGCATTCAGGATAGTGATGGCTCGGTAGTTCTCACAATCCAGCTTATCGCCATTCTTGTAGATAGGACAGATAACCCCGTCTTTCCACTCCTCCGGTAGTCCTTCCGTATCCCAAATCTTGACAATCAGTTGATGCAGACAGCAGGCCAACTTGTCCGGGCCCATTTTAAAAAGTTCCGTTCCAATGCCATCCTTTCCCGCTGCTTTGTTGTTCTTCAGCCGCTGGATGGCTTCTTTAACTTTCCTTATCGATGGGGGTGACACATCTTCGTCGCTTGCTGCACCAATGTGGCCACTTCTTCCGCTATCATGGTCTTCCGCCTGCACGCCATTCAGGTGTTCATCGTAGTGCTGCTTCCACCTTTCGATCACCGCATGGTCATCAGTCAAGATACCTCCATCTTTATCTCTGCACATTTCGGCCCGCGGCACGAAGCCTTTGCGAGATCCGTTGAGTTTCTGATAGAACTTCCGTGTGTCGTGAAAGCGGTACAGCTATTCGAGTTCTTCGCACTACTTCTCCTCTTGGTGGCGCTTCTTTTCCTTGAAGAGTCGGGTTTGCTGCCTCCGCTTCTGTTTGCAACGCTCCACTTTCTGACGGGTGGCTCTACGCAGCATTTGTACCCGCGCTGCGTTCTTCTCAGCCAATATCTGCTGGCAATCCTCGTCAAACCATTCGTTACGTCGATTCGGTGCCACACTGCCTAGGACGTTCTCCGCTACGCTGTTAATGACTGTTTTCACGGCATTCCAACAGTCCTCAAGAGGGGCTTCATCCAGCTCACCCTCTTCCGGCAGCGCGGTTTCGGTTGCGTCAGTCGCGCTAGATTATACCCTGGCGGGCGGCGGTATCGTATGTTGTTCACAACAGATAGTTTTTGACGTATCCTTACCATCACTAGGTAGTGATCCGAATTAACGTTAGCGCCCGGATAGGTTCTGACGTCGATAATGTCTGAAAAGCGCCGACCATCTATCAGAACGTGGTCGATTTGTGATTCTGTCTGGTTGGGTGATCTCCAGGTATACCGATGGTAGAGGTTATGCTGGAAGAAGGTACTACGTATGGCCATGTTCTTGGAGGCGGCGAAGTCGACAAGTCTTAGGCCGTTTCCGTTCGTTTGCGGGTGGGCGCTGAACCGTCCAATCACCGGTTTGAATTCCTCCTCCTGATCAACCTGAGCATTACAGTCCTCGATGATAATTTTGACACCTTGTCTTGGGCAGCGGTCGCATTCACGCTCCAACTGCGCGTAGAATTCGTCTTTGTCATCATCGGTACTTCCGAGGTGAGGGCTGTGCACGTTAATTATGCTTATATTGAAGAATCGGCCCTTGATTCTTAATCTGCACATTCGGGGGTTGATCGGCCACCACCCGATCACCCGCTTCTGCATCTCGCCCATCACTATAAAAGTTGTGCCCAGCTCGTGTGTATTGCCGCAGCACTGGTAGATGGTATGACCATCTCTATACGTACGTACCGTCGTTCCTTTCCAGCATACCTCCTGCAGCGCTACGATGTCGAACTTGCGACCGACAGTTCCATGTTCCTAATTTCCAATCGTTAGTCCGTTTTCGTCGCCTGGGTCTTTGCCGATTGTTCCGATTAGAGTTATTATGATTACTTACAGAGTCCTTTGCTTTGGTTTTTTTAGTGGTTCAGGCTTGCAAAGCCCGCAACCAACCCCACAGTATCGCCGGAGGGCCAACGTAGCTCGAAGGAGTACTCCTCCCCTGTCAGCATACGACCTTGGTTTCCGCCGGGGTTGGTTACCCGATCTCCACCGAGTTTGCTCGTATCCCGGCTGGTACCACGAGGAGGTAGGGGTAGGAGTTGCTAGGTAAGAGGCTGTGAACCACTGTGGGGTCTATTTTATGCCCAGTGCACATGGCACCGATGGTACGCATTACCAAGCCGTTTACTAGCCGAGCGTTTTGTACATCGTCTGCTTTGTGTGGCTGCGTATGCTTCTTGATCAAAGCGTCTTGCGGAGGGTAAAGCAGGCCCAACTGCCGGCCTGAATGCGTAGTTGCGTAGTTGAGATCTCTTTACTCGTATTATTGTCAGCGGTTTCCAGAGATCCCAAAGATATAAATTCATAAACCATTTCCAGTTCATCACCGTCAAATGTCACTGTCCGTGGGAGGCTAACGTTGTTTTCTCTGGAGCCTCATCCTACTATATATTTGGTTTTTAATTCATTGATTAATAACCCAATTCTTCTAGCCTAGCTCCAGGGTAGCTTTGATACGCCGTGCGATATGTCTGTATTATCTGCACTCGACTGTATCATACGCTGCCCTAAAATCCACGAAAATATGATACGTGGGTACGTCTGACTACTATGAAATCTCTTACTATGGGTGATAAACGACGTGACAAAATCCGAGAGAGCGTCTTATAAGCGGCATTGACCAGTGTAATGTCGGAATATATACAGGAATCAAGCCAATCGCACTTCTTACAGATGGGACTAACCAGATCTTCCATCAACTTTCATCAACTTTCATCGGGAGTTATCATTTCTCGGCACTCCTAGGATAACTTCCGTCCCATCTCCTTCTGTTATATTGTAAGCGTTGGTAGCCTCTGCTTGGAACGCTATCGAGATTTTGTGTAATTAATATATGATTAAATTTTGTGTAAAATGTAAAAACGGGAAATGTTTGTCGTAGTAGATGGTTTTGCTCTCAGAGTACCATCCAATAAGTAGTTGATAATCAGCCAATCAACCGTAGGTACGCAGCCTGTCACCTACCATATTCTACCACCAGAAGAAAATGAATGAAATTGAGGACCGCGCGGATGACAAGACTCATGTCAGATGAGACATGTAAATAATCGGGCGGGAGACTCATCCTATGCATTTGGCGAGGGCATTGGCCGCTGACGTAGGGCAATGATCTGTTACTCGCTTATTTATTAAGCAACCACAAACTGAGCGGGCAAGTTAAATGACCTATTAATAATCAAAACCGGAACGGCCAATTCTTAAAGTGACCGATTATATAGCAAATAAATTGGATAGCAGTGAGTGTGTGACTTTGGGATCATCAAGGCCGTGCACCTAGATGTTAAAGTGATCCTTCATCCGATACAGAAGAAGCGGCATCCAGGCCGGAAGCGGCGGTCACATGCGACAGCGATTGGTGGACACCGGAAAAGGTGGTGCAGGCTGTTTTGTGAAGAAAAGGGGCCCGCTGAAGAAAAAACTTAGATTAAGAAAGTGGGTAGCAGAAAGACAATTAGTGAAGAATAAATTGTGAACAGTTAAAGCGTGGCGTGGTCAACTCATTCCGAGCTCCACCCCATAGTATTGTACCAGCTGAGCGTTGAAGTGTTCAGAGCAATATTATATATTATTGTTTACACTGTATTTTTATCGCTGTCAGTTTTCGAAAATTGGAAAAAATGGCGTCACCCGAAAAACAACGTCGCGAATTGATTTTCGCAAGCACCTGGAAAATCCTCAAATCTCTCATAAGGACCGCGGAAAACAACTCGGAATCGTGCAGCCAACGGTGAATCGTGTGATTAAACGTTACAACGAAACTCTGAGCATCGAACGGAAGAAGAAATGCAGTCAGAATAGATGTTCTATTAGTGATCTAAATCGCAAGTGTGTCGTGAAAACGTTTATTTATTTATTTATTTGCATTATCGAAAGGCTCATTTTATGCCCTAATGCCCTAACGTAAGCACGTCAGACACGAAATCGGCACGGGCAATGTTGCGGCGTACAGCTAGAATGTCCAGATTCACGAGTTGGCTGGCAGGGACTTTTGTAGGAGGGTAACCGGAACGGGTCTCTCCATGAAAGGCGTCGAAGGGCAAAGCGCACAAATCTCCACTGTATAGCTTCGATTCTGTCAACTGCATTGTGATAGTACGGATTCCAAACTTGACAGCAATATTCGAGCATTGAACGCACCAATGAGCAGTATAAGGATTTGACACAGATGTTGCTGAAATCCTTAGCGATTCGGAAGATGAAGGCGAGATTTCAAGAGACCTTGTCGAATATATAGGCTATATGCTGGTGGAATGATAATTTACCATCCAGCAACACGCCTAGATTTTCGATACAATTTTTTTTCCAATAATGGTTCCTAAAAGCTTATCTTGGAATATGATAAGTTGTTTCTTTTTTGAAAAAGTGATGATGGCACACTTGCTTGGATTAACCTTCATACGGTTTGTGCTCACCAATCTGCAAAACTGTCCAAATGCTATTGAAGCATAAGGGCATCAATGATAGAACTAATCTGGATGGAGATTTTCATATCATCGCAGAAAGACAAACGGGGAACTCTCAGACTCAGTTTGAAATTCACATTGTTGAAATATATAAGGAAAACCAATGGTCCGAGGTGACCACCTTGAGGGATCCCAGACGAATTTCCAGAACAATTGTCATCGATTTTCACTGTTAGCTGTCGACCAACGAGGTATGAACGTAACCAGCAGATAGCTTTGCCGCAGAAGCCTTTTTCAAATTTTGCTAAGGCGATTTCATGGTTGATGCTATCGAAAGCTGCTGTTAAGTTGAAATAAATTGCATCAGTTTGCTTAGCATGATTACAACCATACGTTATGTAGGAAGTGAACGATAAAAGGTTGGTCACAGTAGAGCACTTTGACATAAATCGATGCTGGTCCTCAATAATATATTGTTGGCAAAATCCAAAAATATGGTCCAATACAGCGTTTAAGCGGAATCCCAATGCTTCGCTTAAGGATGTTGAATCTGTTCAAGTCTTTCGTTCAGAGAGTCAAGGACTAAGAGGGACTGCATACGTACAAAGCGCAGGAGGCTCCAAATCGTGACGAACGGAAAAATACGGTGGGAAAGTCACGGGCCCGAAAACTGTACACTCAGATGGTGACGAAGCCTCATTGGATTATGGATAATGAGACTTACGTCAAGAAGAACTTCCCTGGCTACTGTTATTCACCGCCCAGCACAAATTTGATATTCTGCAAGAAGTAAGGAAGCAGAAACTTTCAAAGAAACTTCAACGGGGTCACTTGAGTACCCAAGGACATGAACACTTCAAACACACTGCTACTAAAGTCCATCGAAAACTACTGGGCTATTATGAAGCAAGCACTACGGAAGCATCCCAAGTAATTTAAATCTGAGGAAGACATGAAGAAAAAGTAGGTTTCCGTATAAAAGAAGCTGCAGCCAGATGTTGTACAGAACCTTATGAGTGAAGTTAAGCGTAAGGTGCGAGCATACAGTTATGGTATTGAAGTTGAATGAAATAAATATGCCAAAAGTTTTATACTTTATTGTTTGATAGGTAATTTTCTACAGTGTTTTTTCCGTGATGCAATTTTATGTGGGATACCCTTTAATGCTTTTCATGGAGTGCAATTACGGGCAGTCTTCCTGAACTAAGGTAGCTAAGCTCGAATATAGTGTTTAAAGGTTTAAAGGTTTAAAGGTTTAAAGTATTTAATTTTTTTCTATGCACACAAAAAAGAAACCTTTAACATTATTATTTTTTATAGCATAGTTTTAAGTTTAGTTTTAAAAACCTGGGGTGTTTGAAAAGTAAAGAATTTGTGATAATGGACCTTTTTGACCTCTAAAACTTCTGCAGTTATCGAGTAATTAAAGCATATTTAATTAAAACATTTGGTTCAAAACTCTTGGGTATGAACATTTTCGTTGCTCAGACTCAAAGTTTGCTCAAAGAAATAAAAAGGAAAATTATTGATACTGCAATTGATTCGTTATAGTACGAATCCTCGGACTATTGCAGAAGAGTTCTACATGACTAGGCATGCCTAAGTTCGTCTTATAAATCACACTAATTTAAGTTGTCACGTCTACCGTGATATCCTCTTGAAATAATTTAAAATTCGTTTTATCATCTTCTCACGCTTACACATTGTACGTGTCTAATACACTCCCCAGCATCACATTACACACGTTGCTCCCAATGCTCGGCAGCCGTAAATCTACATAAATAGCAGTTTGAACAAACGGTTAGCGACAATAGCAGCAGACGAAGCGGTGAGTTTTCCTGGCTGGATGGCGGAAGGCGGATAGCACATCAGAGAGCAAAGGAAACAAGTTGATGATAAGATTCCAAACAACCAAATATATTAAACAGCTTAGTTCTGCTCATGTTTCATTTTCCCATCCCATTTCGACGCGTCGGCCGACACGTGGGGTGCGATGATTTCCGGAAAATTAGTATCATTCATCATCTAGTATTTATGGCCTTTGCGTTGTTCGCGTTTTTTCTTCTCTTAACAGCCAGAGTGACAGTGAATTGATACATCTTGCTAAAGTTGATAAATTTGTCGAAAATAAACGGTCAATGTTCGCGGTGAGACGTATCATTAAAACTACTCCGATCTCGGTTCTCCTTCGAGATTCCTTCTATTAATTTTATTGTATAGAGTGCAGGCATTGAAATGTTACAACATATGATTTCTTATAACGCATTATGCTGTCCCGCTGTTCTCTATCGTCACTGTCACTAGCCAAGAAATGCATATCGACCCATTCAAGTCATATTTTTTTAATTTCAAAAACCCGCTGACAACATTTTACAATCACGATTAAATTTTTTAATCAAATAGCTGGCTAGCTTACAACCGCTATTAAACCGATTCGGCAGCGACTGTAGCCGCCGCGGACTGCACATTTAATCGATTCGCGGCCTGACACAAGCCTCATCATGGCAACACAAAAGGCAAAATCAAAGGTAATTGATTGACTTATGTCGCATAGTTATTATCCTCATCTGAGTCAACCCCTTTGAGATTGTCGCACGGCCAGCAGCCTACCTACTGGAAACCGCTCGGCTCTGCTGCTGTCGGCAGTAGGTACCAGCAGCAGCAAAGGAGGCATCGTAAATGTCGTTAGTGGTTCCTTCCTGAGGTGGTGAGGTGGAATCCCGAATAAATTTAAATGTTTTATAAAATTTTCAACTTTTTCGTCGGGTTTATGCGTGAAATAACATGTTGGCGTTTAAACAACAATTTAGAATTGTTAATTTTAGATTAGATTTTTGCGACAATCAGTGTTACACATTGGCGTGTTTTACTCGGGTCGATATGCACTTCTTGGCTAGTGTAGTGACAGTGACGATGGAGAACACCCGGACAGGGTAATGAGCACTAAAAGCGCGCTTATGCGATTCTCTGCACGATGCAACTGTTCTGACCGTGCTCGGTGGTAAACAGATGTCATTCCGAGATGGTGAGTGTCTAGTTTTTCGCAAATTGCGCACCCCTCATCAATCCGAAAGCTTCCTGGCCGTTGGATGGGACAAACGAGTCTGTATGCTGATTGAGTGGGAGAGAGAAGTGCTGGATCGGGCTTGGCGTGGACTGAAGGAGACGGGAGGGAATTACCGGGAAGCGCTAAATTGCGGAATTGCAGGGAAATTACTTTGTGTAATTAGTACACAATGATGTGACAGACCGAACTGCATTGATTGACGCAATTGCTGGAAGGATTTGTGCGATTTGACTTGCAGAGTGCAGCTGCATTGTCTACGAAGTCGTATCCATTTGCTATTCATGGATTTAGCTTTTCTACAGAGGGCAGAAAATACTGATATAGTGTGGCATTTGCCACACTCTGAACAAGAATATTCGTTGAATTGTTCTAAGTAGCTAGAGTTATGACACTCGAATACTGTTTCGAGTTTCAGGTATAGAATGGAGTGGAAGTAAGTATGACCCGAACCATTTTAATAATGTAGGTTTTTTAAGTTCATAACAATGAAATTTGGGCCGCAAAGTAAATGATTTATAGCTTATATTTTAGTGATATTTAGGATAGAGTATTTCACTTAAGTATTACATTAAAACTTACGCCATTGATCAGATTAAATGATAGTTGGACGTCACGAAATCTGATGAATTCAAAGAGTGGTAGCAAAACTTTCCAAACTCCATTCCTCTAATATTTTTTGACCAGCATTGCAACCTGAGGCCTCGTTAGCTTCGAGATTCCATGCTGGTCTAACAAGCCAGTCGTCGTATGTTCGAATCTCAGCTAGGCTGTGCTGCTAGATAGAATCAGTAGGATTGTTGCACTAGTCCCGTAATTGTCCTGTATTCTAACAGCCGGCGACAAAGTCTGTGAATGAACAAGTGTCAAGTCTTAAAAAGCTGTTTAAGCCCAAGCCTTTCCTTTACTTTAGCTTTCGGCTTTTTTATTTCACTCAATTTCAATACCATAACCCTATGCTCCCCCTTACACTTTCATCCAACTAAAGTTCTGGGCAACATCTGGTTGCAGCTTCTTCTGTATGGAAATCCACATTTTTATGTCTTCCTCAGATTTGACCTTTTGGGGTGCTTTCGCAGTGCCTGCTTCATAATAGCCCAGTATTTTTCGATGTACCTTACCCAAGAAACATTTTTGTTGTATAACATCTTATTAAGCGTCTGTTACCCAGAAATTAGTTATACAACGGTTGAATATGCTACTATTCAACAAAAATGTTTGTTGGGTAGTTTCCGTGTGTTGGGGGGTGGGGGGGGGGGGGGGTTCACGTCCTTGGATACTAAAGTAACCCCGTTGGCTTCGTACCACTGCAGGACATCCTTTGGATAGTGGCTCGAAGCTAGATCCGGCCAGAAGATAGAAGGGCCCTCGTATTGCTTCAGCAGAGGAAGCATACGCTTTTGTAGACATTCCTTGAGGTAGATCTGCCCGTTTACAGTCCCGGTAGTCACGAACGGCGCACTGCGTTTGCCTTATGAGCCGGTCGCTTGCCAAATCATATATTTCTTGGCAAACGTTAAAAGTTTGTGCTTTATTACTTCCTCCGGAAGGTCAAACTTATGCTGGGTGGTGAAGAACAGTACCCTCGGAAGCTGCCGGAAGTCTGCCTTGATGTAAGTCTCATCATCCATGATCATTCGTCAGCATCTTGGTGTCAATTTCCGGGCCCGTGACTTTCCCACCGTGATTTACCGTTCGTCACTATTTGGAGCCTTCTGCACTTTGTACGTATGCAGTCCCTCCCGGTCCTTGGCTCAAAAGACTTGGACAGATACAATTTTTAGGTCACATCACTGACCGAAGCATAGGGATTACGCATAAACGCTTTTACAACACGCTTGTGATCCTGATCACTAATAGAACATCCATTCTGACCACATTTCTCCTTTCGTTCGATGTACAGAGTTTCGTAGCTACGTTTAATCACACGACTCACCGTTGACTGCAAGATTCCGGTTTGTTTTCCGATGTCCCGATGAAAGGGTTCAGGATTCTCCAGGCGTTTGAGCAAAATTAAGTAATTTTTGAAAACTAACAGCGATAAAAATGCAGTGTGAACAATACACTCTAAACTACTTCTACCCAAATTTTCAAGAGAATATACCCAATGGGTAATTTTCTACAGCGTTTTTTTCGCGATGCAATTTGATGTGGGACACCCTTTATAAATCATTTCGACCAATTTTTGAATTTTGATATGACAATAAAAATTTATGCGCAACCAGGGTCGACTTCTAAACGTAGAATCTTCTATGGCCTAGTGGATTTGGTGACCAAAGATCCGCTTCCAGTTCATCAATGTCAATATTTACTGTTCTTGAAGGGCAGGTATTGTTTTGGTGCCTCTTCCTAACATATATTTGATTTTCAATATATTGATTTTTAGCCCAAGCCTTCGTGTTTATTCTAGCGCATCCGATGTTCCAAAGTTTTACTTTTTTTTTAAGATGTCAAGGTCGTCTGTGAATTTCGGATGAAACTTGGAGGAAGATCGACGAGCGGAGAGAGGCGAAAGCCGGCATTGAGCGAGCGCGGACCAGATCGGCTAAGACAGCTGCCCGCCAACGATACTCCGAACTGGAGAGGGCTGTTAAACGTGCTTGTAGGCGGGACAAAACAGCCTGGATTAACTCCCTGGCCGAACAAGGAGAAACCGCCGCCGCCAATGGTGATATCCGTTTGTTGTACGATATATGCCCCTAAAGGACAGATCTGGTCAGCTACTGACTGACCGTACAGAACAGCTTAAGCGATGGACTGAACATTTTCAACAACTCTTCCGAGTTTCAAATGTCAGAGACCAACAAAACCAGCAGCGTATGATGCCTACAGTTCGTCGAATTAATCGCATCAACTCGCCATCGCTGGATGAAATTGTAGCAGCCATCAAGTGTATGAAATCCAATAGAGCGCCAGGGATAGACTGTATTTCAGTCGAATTGCTCAAAGCTGACCCATCTTTGTCAGCCCAGATGATGCATCAGCTTTTCAGCAATATATGGGAAACCGCAACTTTTTCGGTGGATCCAGTCCACCGCAGGGCATATTGTCCACGGCAGGGCATCCTCAACCGGATCCAGGAGAAGATCGACGCTACTCTCCGGCGGCAGCAAACTGGATTCCGTGCTGGCCGATCATGTGTAGACCATATCACAACGCTCCGCATTATATTGGAACAGATCAACGAATTCCAGGACTCTCTTCTGCTAGTGTTCATTGACTACGAAAAGGTGTTCGACCGACTCAACCACGAAAACATCTGACCACATCGAGGATTGCCTTGGAATCCTTTAACGATGGAGCAGCTAAGTGACCTCAACCTAGCCGACGACATTGTCTTGCTCGCACAACGCCGAAACGATATGCAGAGCAAGTTAGACGACCTCTCCGAGAGCTCCAAGGCAGCAGGTCTCACAGTCAATGTAGCGAAAACTAAGTCTATGGTAGTGAACACTGCCAATTCCACCAACTTTACAGTAGCGGGACAACAAGTTGAGCAGGTCGACGCCTTTCAATATCTTGGTAGCTAAGCAACGCCCGATGGTGGTACCAAGACTGATATAGCCACACGGATCAGGAAGGCCAGGGGTGCCTTTGCAGGTCTGCGAAACATTTGGCGCTCAAAACCCGAATCTTTAATTCAAACGTTAAATCCGTACTGCTGTATGCCTGCGAAACGTGGTGCGTCTCAGCGGAGACAACGCAAAAACTGCAGGTATTCATTAACCGGTGTCTACGATACATCATTAGTGCCTGGTGGCCTGATAGCTGGATATCCAATGAGTAACTCCATCGTCGGTGTCATCAACGGCCGATAGCCACAGAAATTCGTGAACGTAGGTGGAAGTTGATCGGACACACCTTGAGGAAAGGAGTGAACGAGGTTTGCAGAGAAGCACTCGACTGGAATCCACAAGAACAGCGTAGAAGAGGTAGATCCAGAGGCTCATGGCGACGCAGCCTAGCCAACGACATCCGGGCTGTAGACGAGAACCTGTCCTGGTGACAGGTAAAAGCCATGGTGGGTAACCGTCAGCAGTGGAGATCTCTGATTTCATCCCTTTGTTCTGCCGGACCGGCGGACATGGACACATAAGTAAGTAAGTAAGGTCGTCTGCAAAGCCAAACAGTTGGTTACTTCTATTATTAATCGTTCGTTTCATTCCGATATCCGCTCACCCAACCTCAATCTTCAACAGCGATTTTAATTAATATACAGGATAGTCACGCCAATCCAAGTTACGAAGTACGAACCGAATGAATTTCTTTTGAACATGTTCCAACCGCTCTTTGTGAATTTTATACTGAGGTGTCCAAACAATTACTGTGTATTCCACACTTGATCGTACCAGAGCTGTGTACAGTGTCACAATTGTATACGGATCCTCAAAATCTTTTGCATAATGTTTTACTAAACCGAACATTGAGAAGACTTTCAAACATTTTCACGTCATCGGTGTACACTAGCCAAGAACGCATCATTGATGTACTCAGATAAATCGTTCATTAAAACTATAAAGAACGAGGGTCCAAGGTGGCGCTCTTGTGGAACTCCAGAATTTACAGCGAAGGTTTCGGAACAACACTTATTAAGCTTTACGAATTGTTTCCTGTTCGACAGGTATGAGTAAATCCAGTTCAGCATATTTCCTGCGGTTCCATTTTTGTTCAAACACGCGAATAAAGCTTTGATACATATTGACAACATCAAATGTCTTTGACAGGTCGGTGTATACCGTATCGACTTGATAACCGTAGACACCATGTAAGAAGATCTGGGTGAGCACTTAGTATTGATCAAAGGGTTAGTATTGATCAAAACAATGAATTTAAAGAAGGTCTTTAAATATTCTATCTTGGGTTTTTTGAAAAATTCAGTTTTTAAGTTTATATACGGGTCATTCCATCTCAAGTGACTTTACACGTTGTAATTTCAACCAAATTAGGTATAATTGCTCATTCCGACCCACTTTCAATTTCACAAAGTTTTGTACGGATTGATCAATCCCTTAAAAGTAAATGAATTACTTTAAAATAGTTCCAGTTGCAAGTTCACTTGAAAAAATTCAGTTTAAATTAATTTCAAGCCTAATTTTTTAAGCTCAATTTAAAGGTTTCTTTCCACAAATTTCATACTTATTTTCATACCCATTTTCAAACCCGATTTCAAGTCCATCTTTAAGACTAGTTTCAATTCAAAATCCCAATGTAGTTTCAAGTGCCAATTTAAATCCGATTTCAATTCCAATTTTAAGTTTAATTTAGGCCATTACAAATATTTTAAAAAAATTTTTGTCCCTCCAGTGTAGGGCCACTCAAGGGGGGGACGAAAAAAACAAAGAGAATTTTTCAATCGAGTAAAAAAAAGTGGATTTCAGGCATTTGTACTTAAAGTTTAAGCGTGAAAATCACATCTATTCTTGCTTTTAATATATACGTTGTTATTTTCCATGCAAAAATCTACGAAAAAAAGACAAATACGAAAGAACCGATTTTGAACGTTTTTCGGAAATTCCGTTTGAATTTCCATTTTTATTTCATGCTAGAAGCGTTAACTAAACTCAAACACTCATTTTTCGAGTTTTTCAGGCTGTAGAGCCCACAAACAATTGTTTTTATAAAAAAAATTAACTCCTGCAAATTATTTTTTTGCCCCCTGATTTTTCAAGCCAATTTCCAAGGGGGGCGGAGGGTGACAAAAACTTTAAAAATGATTTACAATGGCCTTAATATCCAATTTAAAACCAAATAATTTCCATTTTAATTCCAATTTTAAATTATGTGATGGTGCGAAACTCCGAAGAAAAGTCGAAAAATTATGTTCGGTCACATGTAAATTTTTTGAACATATTTTTTTATTGTTTGCCTATTTCTAGTTCTTCTAGTTATGGCAAAATTTTCATTATAACATTTATTTCTTACTCACGTATGGCTGAAATACATGGGTTTCCGGAATATTTACCTAATTATAAAGTTCATGTCTCATGAACCAAACAGCGTACTACAAAAAACAAAAATGGAACAAAAAATTTAACAGAGAAAAATTAGGACTCAGGAAAAGGACGAAAAACGGGTAAAGAAGAGAAAAGGAACAGAGAAAGAGGGATAAGGAAAAATAGTATAAAAAGGTCGAAATACGGACAAGAAAATAACAAAAAACGAGTTAAAACATGAGGAAAAACAGGACTGAAAATAATAAAAATAGGGTCTGGAAACGTAGTAAAATGGAACAATGAAACAGGAAATACGGGACAAAAAAAGCAAAAAGGCAAACTTAGGAAAAATGAAAGCAAAAACAATGCAAACGGTACAGAAAAGGAAAAAAAACAGAGCACAAAGTAGAGAAACGGGATTGGAAAAGAGCAAAGCGCGACAGACAAGAGGTAAAATGTGTGAGAGAATAAGCACAAAAATGTCAATCCTAGTGTTCATGTCCGGTTTGAAGTAAAACTTTAAGTTCAAATTAGTGCAAATGCAAGTCCAATTTGATGTCCAATGTCAAGTTGAATTGCATATCCAATTTGAAGCACAATTTGAATTCAATTCAATTCAATTTATGTTCAATTTCAAATCCAAGGTTTCATTTCGAGCCTAGTTTTCAAAAATCCAATTTCAAATAAAAACTTCAAATCTCGGGTAATTTTTCAAATACATCTATGTGACAATGAGAGATTCTCTTCGCGACTCCTCTCTTCCGCTTTTCACGGCTATATAAATTCACAGAAAATAAAATTTTCAAAACATTTAGCTAGCTAATGATTCCGGCAACCGACTCATGCAAAGCTGATGTGTTAAAATGCATAAGTATCGCCGTAAAAAGCGGAAGAGAGGAGATACGAAGAGAATCTCTCATTGTCACATAGGTCTATTTGAAAAATTACCCGAGAGATGCTGACTTCATGTCTAACTCCAAGTAAAACTTCATACGTAGTTCACTCCAAATTTAGGTCTAATTTCAAATCCAATTGCAAGTCCAATTTTCAGCTCGATTTAAAGTAAATCTTCAAACCCAAAGTAGTCTTAATTCAAGTCTTATTAAATACCTATGTCAAGTCCAATTTTCACACTAATTTATAGTTCAGATCCAAGTCTAATTTTCATACCAATTTCAACTTTGATTTTAAATACAATTGCACCCGACAGTTAGGAGATTGCCACTTAATCGGCCGATTTTTTGTGATAAGTAATGATAGATTCGCTATATTTAATTTCCTGAAATATTCATTGATGCAATACATTGCCTGTTGCCTGCTTGAAGCGAAATCATATTAATCCCCAGTCTGTTTTCCAGGTCTGTGGTTATTTGGGAACAGTCATAGAGTCGGAGTATTCAGAAGGTTTGTATTTGCGAATTATTATTTCACGGCTAATCACCAGAAGACTTCTGATTGCAACCAGGTGTTATTAAAACTCAGCGTAAATGCTCACTAATAGCTTGCAAGAAAAGTTATTCAGGCACTGTCTAGAAAGGAAAAACAGATTATGATTAATTGACATATGATTAATTGACATATTGTTCGCATAAACTGCAAAAGAAAACACGAAACTGTGCCTCATTTAAGGCTAAAAACTACACTCGTTCAGTTTTTTTGCTTGCTTCCGAAAGGAAATGAAGAAATACTAACTTTCTGATGGGCCGCCACCAAATCAATTTTCTATCTGCAAATGGTTGATGGTTTTGTTCGAGTTTCAATTTACTTATCAAATACAGCAACCCGAACCGGCCCGCCTGAAGCCAACGGACGGACAGTGGCTCTAAAAAGTTCGATTTTTGCCTCTCCAGTACAAAATAAACACAAACCATGAGTCACGCTCCACGTAACACAAGATAAGTTTATTGCTTTTTCATGATTTCACTGGAAACGGTCATCTCGTACACCAGATATTACGACTTTTTATTTCCGATCAACATATTTGATGCCACCAAAAGCGCCACATTTCCCACGTCACAAATCAATTTACCGACTGGCTCATTCACTCAGTGGCGGTATTATCCCTTCCGAGCCCAGCGAGAAGCGAGAAGCGAGAAGCGTGAGCGGCCAGATAGGTCTAGATATAGGTGGCACCGCAGAAGTTTAATCGCACAAATTCAATAAATTACCCACAATCGTGCTAGACAACTTCATTAGAAATCACTTTTGCCGACTCTTTTGTGCCTCGGCCGACCGGGTAGCTGCCCGAAAGGGCTTGATGCCATCATTCATCGTGTATTGCATCGGAGCATCGGAGGGGCGCACAGTGGGCTCGCCAGCAATAAATTACTATCCCATCCATGTACCTTCCACTAACCTCATTAATTTTAAATTGAAGCATTAATCTACAATTAAATTAGTACGAGATAATGACGGGGCATAGTGCTCAATAGAACCACCGGTAGTACCGAGCCCGAGCTTATGCTGATGTTGGGGTGCAATGTAGGTTGTTGGGTTGCACGGGCTCTCAATCATAATGTTTTAAAACAGTGATTCGGCGGATGGTAAATGTGAAGTAAAAGTGGAAAATCCTTCGTTTTGCCTTAAGCCACGATCTGTCCCATGCTCGTCCAGCCGGGTGTATATAATTGAGTTGCATTCCCGACGGCGGTGAAGAAGACGAGCACTTGCATTGCCTATGCACTGCCGCACTGCTGCATCATTCATTAAATATGATGAACCGCGCGCGCGGTAGCGGTCGAAAGGCAGACATCTGGAATCTTATGAGAAGAGAAATCTAGTACCACTTCATCATTGCCGTTAGTCGCTGATATGTGATTTATTAGGAAATGAACAACCAAAGCGAAGAACGCGAGGGTTTCCATTTTCCCAGTTCATATCAGCTATCGGTGCATTAAAAGGAATAGTGAAATTAGCGCTGATTGAAATCGGCCATGACGGATCGTTCTATTAGGAGCGAATATTTTATTTTCACTTCTGATAAGTGTGGCCACGATAGCATTGTTTGTTCCGATGTGCGATGGAAATGATATCTGTGACAGACCTAGGAAAAGTTTTTCTGATAACATAGTTAGTACTCTTCATGATAGACGGAAAATGTTCATTACAAATCTCTTCTGATTACATGTACTTTGATGAAAATGCTATTCAAACCAAGTGCATCGTTAGCTATTACCAGTATTTCAAACAAGAACTGCAAAAGTATGGTTAATTGGAATATCTCGTAAAAATACGATATTAAAAAAACACGTCGTGTGTAGTCACAGAGGTTAGGGAAAGTTGTTTGATAAATTAATGCAAAGAATTTAAATTACCTCCAACAGCGCACATACATAAGTCATTCCCATCTGGTGATTGAAATATGCGGTGAACGCCTATTGTGGTGCCAGCCTGGCCTGGTTCGTATGTAATTTACGATTCCAGCTTCCCAGGCTGCCGGACTCATCCCGTTCCGGTGACGGTGTAAACGGTTCATGGAAGATCAGAGATATTGCCGCGGATAAACCAATTGTCGCATACCATAAGTTTTGGTTCAACAAACTCATGCTTCATTAGTCGCTAAAACTCGCTTCGTTTGCGAAGTTACACGCGACCGAAAAGTCCCATTAAATACTGCCAACCGACGTGAATACCACGCTGCTGTCGCTGGGGCCAATAAATTTGTAAACAAGGGTGCTGCTCGGCTTTGGCTTTCTTCAGAAATATTTATTGATGGTGACACATACCTCTCCCTCTCGACCCAGCATCCGTGCTTACGGTAGCGATTTATCGTGTTGTGGTGGTTTCCTCGCTGCTGGGGTTGTCCCTATTGAAAATCTTTTCGCTTTGGTATGCCTCCCGTTTTCATTAAAAATGTTTCGAATTCTCAGATACTATCATTAGCAGTCTTATTGAAATTTTCATTAAAATTTTCTGTAAACTTTTTGCTCAAGAGAACAATCATCTCTGGTGCAGCATTTTCGGTGCAATTAACCTACAATACATCACAAAAAATACAACACGCCCTATATCCCAGCCCAGCTGGGGAACAATATTACCATCGACAAAATTTGATTAAAAGGACATTGCCATTAATAACGTTCAGTGAAGCTAAAAAATGTTTTTCTCTTCGCTGTCACAGATTGACGTATTGCTCCAAAATCATAAAATGCTCCACTTAATTGCCTTGAAGGCACCTTTTGTATACGAATGGAACTAATTACCCGTGCAATTTCAACTTACACCGTAGTAAGTTCGTTTATGGAGCGTAAGAAGCGCTGTAAGTTGGTTGTTGTAAAGAATATTTGCTCTGACTAAAACGCATGTCGCATGTCGTATTTCTCATTAGTAAACTAGGTATCTGTAAAATGCATAAAAACAAAATTAGAAAAATTATAACTATAAAAAAATTAGAGACATAACAAAAGGGCTTGTATTTAAACGACCAAAGGCGAGCTAAAGCTAAAGCATGAAATAAGTTCAAAATAGTTAGAAACTGAAATAGGTATAGAGCATTCCGGTAATCACTCTGGCAATTCATGAAAACAACAAGGGTTCTCCCGACTATGATATAAAAAAATAATTGTGATATTTATTAGAAGTAGGGGAGAGTAGTCAACAGTGAGACAACAGGAACAGTGAGACATCGGGAATAGCTTCGCCATAAAACATACAAGATCCATGATATTTTCCTGCAAAGTAAAGTTTGTGAATCTATATCACATAATACAGTTTGAGAAAAATTTATTAATTTTTTAGTATATTTTGCAATAAAAGTCGTTTTTGGGGGGGTCAAAGTAAATTTTATTGCGATCATTTTCAGGTGATTTTAACGGCAAATCGCATAACTAATCCAAATTAAATTTACTACATGGCATCTCATAGGAATGAGAGATAAAAATAAAACATATAAGACCATCGAATTGTTTGCTAACACCACTATTTCACTATTTCTTATAAAACATTCCTATTGGGAACAGTGAGACAAACAGATGAGGGTAATTTTAAAAAAAATTTTTTTTGTTGAATTGTAAATCAATCCATATAAATTGATTGTAAATGAGTTCTGAAGTGTAAGTTGAAGGTCAGATAACCAGGATTGGGCCTTTATATGAATATAAATGTAGAAGTGAGAAAAATCGGAATTTTCAATAATGCACAACAATAATGTATCCTTCATGCACAAAATAAACAGTACGACCTCTAAACTATTTTTTGTAACCAAAAAATAAGGTTTAAGTTTAATTCTAATATGTATCTCAGTATTCAATACTCGTTGTCTCACTCTTCCCACCTGCTGGGGAACAGTGAGCCAAAAAGACACCTTCACATTTGCGTTTGTAACTATTTTATCTTTGAACCAAATAGGCTGAAACTTTTTTTCAGACAACTAGAAGGATATACCTCTCAAACGGATTGAAGATCTCGTTGGTAACTATCAACAAAAATTTTTTTAAATTTTTGGAAAAAAAGTGTCTCACTGTAGACGTCTCTCCCCTATTGCTTTTCTATCTGTGAATCGTTCACGCCATTTAACATTTTCGCCACACACACTCTGAACCTTTCCTTTCTCTGAACCTTTCTACGACGCTAGAATGTTTCAAGACCTAGAAAACAGCAATGATCGGAATACGGTGGAAACTTGCTGGAACACCTCACGGTCACCTAAAACAAGCCTCATGAAACGTTTTTGTACTCGTTCGATGCACGTATTCCGATACAAATGCCGACTGATAAGGACACTAAACCAAGCAAGCATTTTCTACTATGGGCGTACTAAGGTACACTGAAACGATGCTGTCGAGAAGCTTTCGTTATTGCCGTGCTGGGCTGACAGTTCAAGGTGAGTTTGGCATCAAGCAGTAGCCTAAGTTCGTTGACATACTCAATTCTAGTGAGTTCAGATGATTTGATTGATAGCTGAAAACGACTGGACTGACGATGCGGTGGAAAGTCATTACTTGACATTGCGAAATGCTGATTACAACCAGTGTTGCGAAGCCCGCACTCGTGTGGTCTAATTTCCACACACACGTCTTCTCGTTCTAATGGGCACACTTGCAAGAGTATTCCCTTCCCTTCCATATGTTCCCATGCGCTGTGATGAGTTTTACGAGTGTTTATTTAGCTATCAGCCACGGAAGGCGCTCTCAGTCGTCATTGCAACCCAAGCAACCCCCGGGCATCTACTATGTTTCCTGCAACCGACACAAAATGAGGTGGCGCTACAGGCGTTTTGCATTTAATACGCAGCATTCACACGGCAGTGAAGTGATGCGATCAAGCCAACAAAACATAATCACGTAGAAGTGAACAATTTTACATGAATCTCAATAACAATTCATCGATAAAATAATTTACTATCAACTAACAGAAAACGTTGCCTTTAGGACAAGAAATAAATGATAATGCAGCGAAAATAACGTGTGGCGCTGCAAAAATATCGTGTGAATCGTTCTTTTACACGCACACTAGTGATCCGATACGTATAAAAGTAATCCAGTGATCCAGCTATGTTGGCTTCACCTATTTTGTTCACAAACGTCAAAGTTGCCACCGGGGTGAACCCAACAGTTCGCGAGGTCATCCACTCTTGCCCGCGTGTGAAGTGAGGGCGTACCATGAAGAAGAAAACAAGAAGTAAAGCAAAATTCGTATCCATATAGTGTACTATAACACTATGTGGTGTACCGCTTGCGCTCATGAGCTGTGGGTAGTGCCTTGCCTCGTAAGTGAGCTGTGCAGGAAAACGCTATGAGGTTGTGCGTTTGCGAGTGTGTAGGTAGCAAAATATTACAGCATCATTGGTTCTCATCTAGCACCAAATCGTATATCAATGTATGAAAATTATCGTAAATAACTCTCAATAAATTTGAAATCGTAGCTAAAGCTTAATGAAGTGCGCTTAAGTTGAGTTTCAACCGAATATAATGATAATAACTGACACATATACTATCGTGTAGCAGTACGGAGTGAGTCGCGCTTAATAGAATATTATCGTATATAAATACTTATATAAATGGAATGCGTATAATTATTTCAAATCACGTATATCGTCTCTAAAATTGTACGAATATGTCAGTTTTGCGCATCAAATACGATTTATTAGCATGCATATAAAATGCCAGCTGGGTTGTTTGTCGTACGCTTTCATCTATGGGGTAAGCGTTAGATGCTATGCTTCTCATACACGCTCACGTAAGAGTTAGCATCATTTGCACCTTGCTCGATTTGCAACATTGATTACAAAATCATGTGAAGGTGAAGACATGGTGAAGCCCAGGTCACACCAAATCATCGCATGAAAGTTATGGGTCGCAACGATTGCTGACCGTTACTGCTCATAACAAAATGTGAGACTTACCATCACCGTAGCATCCACACTAGAAAGCATTCAGCTCGGCAGTATGCACGAAGCATCCCGACTGATTGCCCCTCAGTCAGTCAAAAATTTAAAGTTTTCTTAAATAATTTTATCAATGTTTTATTAAATAACTTTTGACCCGTAAGGCCAATTTTAATCAAATTTATCAGATACAGTAGAGATTTGTATAACGCGGATTTGTAGAACGCGGATTTCTATAGCGCGGGTACCACGATATTTCTATAACGCGGTTTTCCGCGTATAGGAAATACACGTAGCATATGGATATTGAGTTAATTGGGGCTAAACTCGAATTTTAAGCGATTTTGAACAGATACGACCGTGGTGTCTTTTAAGAAGTTGTAGGGCATATAACAATTGACTCTCTAAGTGATATACGGAATCCACAAAGTTACGGGTTGGCCTGCTGGAGGTTCCGGAATATCCGTTGAAATTTTTGTACTGGTAAAGTTAGTTAAAATTGGTAAAATATTTTTGAAGTAACTAAGGTCGGGTAAATGATACAAATTAAAAAAAAAGTAATAAATAAGTGACCTTAGGAAGTCGTAAGGTGGTCTTCCGGAAAATTCAGAATATATCGTGAATATTTTGAGTGTAATTTGACTACACAAGAAGTATAATTCGACTATTTGTGACTCAATTTGGCCATTGGATGGTTACCGGGAGGAAATTCAAAGCTTACCCGAAATTGGTCACTGGAAATGCAAATATTTTTAATTTGTAACAGTTCAAAATGTAATGGAATATCAGCAATCCTCAACTAAATAGGCCGCTCACGACTTGACATGGCCGCCAAAACGTTCACTGGAAAATTAGGATTTGCCGTCAAAGTGAACAATAAATGAAAATTCATGTTGAAGTCCACGTTACAATTTGAAAAAGGTTTGATATAAAACATTTCGGATTTAGAAACAGAAATGGTGCAAATACTGCAAATATTCGCTGACAAATAAACGAGGTTATTTCGCAAGTTTGTTGAAATTACCAATTTCGCTACTTTAATTTGATAGATGTGGTATAGTAAACTGAACAACCGGTAACATTTACTATACTTACAAATCTAATAGCAAATATAGCAACTTTTGTATAAGCTCTTCACCAGGTATTGTGCTCTTCTGGGAAAATTTTAACAGAAATCTAACCATCGTAGTTAGCCATGGCAATTCCGTAATCCGCGTTGACGGTATCTAATATTTTTATGAGTTTTGCCTGCGAAAAAGTGAGAGAGAAGTATTATTGCTTTTGTTTTCACCTTTTCCTGGACAATTCAGAATGGGGTTTCTTGTAAGAGCGAACAGGCTACAAAAACTTTATTGGTTTTGTCAACGCGATAAGCAGTTCGATGCCCTTGATCATCAATTTTATTCATTTAATATCGGATCTTTCGATGCATTTCATAGTGGCCAGGATGAGTCACAAACCGCTGAATTTATATTCCTATTTCACATTGTTCAATTCGAGGTTGAATGAACATAATTCCGAACTCAAAGAACAATTTTCGCTCGTTGACCACTTTTACGGATGTTCCGGATTTGTCGGAGAATCGCATGATGGCTTTTCAATAGCACGGATTGTTTACTTTACTTATATTACGCCAAATAATAAGCCATAGGGACTTTAAAAAGGATTTTGAAGCTATGAGAAGACTTCACAGAAATGAAAATTTAGCGGATGTTCCGAAAGCTCTGGAAGACCAACAGGGGATTTTTTCTGTCTCACCAAGCATCTGCAAGATGGAAAAATATATACTTGACATCTTTCCCAAAGGAACCATGGTCGTATTGATTCAAAATTTCGTAAAATTCGGGTATAGCCCCAATTAACTCAATTTCCATATGCTACGTGTACTTGTATAACGCGCTTCGTATAACGCGGTCCCAATTACCCGCGTTATACAAATATCGACTGTATATTTAGAGCCACAAGGCCTCTCGTTTGATACTAAAATAATTGAAATCTGATGAATTGTTTGGTTGAAACGATTTCAAATAATTGTAAATTTTATTATGTTGTACACGATTGCTCATAACTTTCAAATTAAACATCCAATCGAAAAACAAATCAATAGTGATCCATGAGGCTGTATTACCTGCCAAATGAGACTAATAGCACATTATTCGGTTTAGTCATCTCTGAGAAACGTTCGACTAATTGAGACATAGACAAAACATATTTTTAAGCATAGCTTTTAAACTACTTATTCTTTTCTATCGAACCTTTGCACAAGATGTGGCAGTAAAAAGACCTTTTATTTGATACTAATATTACTGAAATTGATCAAGTGGTTCTAGAGATAATCGAGTCTTGTAGTTTTCACATTTTTACTTATAACTTTTAAACGGAACGTCAGATCGAAAAACAATTCAATAGTGATCATCTGGTAGTGACGCATTTCAAACGAGGAAAAGAGTGTATTGATTGGTTCAGCCATCTTCGAGAAACAGGCGACTAAAATGAGCGTTACACACATCCACACACACATACATACACACATCCACATCCACACACACACGCATCCACATCCACACACACACACATCCACGTCCACACACACACACATCCACGTCCACACACACACACACACACACACACACACACACACACATCCACATCCACACACACACATCCACATCCACATCCACACACACACACATCCACATCCACACACACACACATCCACATCCACACACACACATCCACATCCACACATCCACATCCACACATCCACATCCACACACACACATCCACACACACACACACACACACACACACACACACACACACACACACACACACACACACACACACACACACACACACACACACACACACACACACACACACACACACACTAGAGTGTCCCAAAATAGCACAATGTCAGAAAATCCGGGGGCTCACCCCTAAAATGATAGCTTAGGATGTCACAACAAAACTTTTATATGACGTCAACATTGGTTGCCGCGATTTAGGTGTCGCACATTTGAGTTTTATGAAAAAATGGCAGTTTTCAGGAGAAAATTCAAAAAAATATTTTTAGAAATGTTAAAGTAGGTGAAAAAAGGTACTTAACTATTTTTTTCACAATCATTGGGATCTGATACATTCATAAAAAAGTTATGGTGGCATGTCTGGAGTCATATTTGGTTACAAAAATTTATTGAATTCGGAAAAAATTTAAAATTTTCGAAATTTCATTTAAATAAATGTTAAAACAGGGTATCGAACAGTGTCTCAGAGCAACATAGCTATACTGTATAGATGGGAAATTTTATGACGAACAACTTTGCTGAAGAAAGTAAGGACGTATCTTTAAATCTCGCTGAGATATTTACCGTTTTATGAAGGCGGAACAAAACACATTTCTGTAATTTTTGAATTTTAGCAGTTTCATGTCAAAGAGGTAAATGAAAAAACTTGAAATATTTACTCTAAACGTCACTTACGTTTTTACATGCACCTTTCAAAGAATTTGGCACCATTTAGGCTCAAGAATCACTTTTAAAAAGGGCGTATTTATTTTAATAGGTACTATGTTTGAGAAATTGTATCTCCTGAAACTAGGTTTGCTCCATAATGAAGCCTAGGCGTGAGTTTTTGAAAATTGAGTTTTAAACATGAAAAAATAAACACTGAAAAAAAATTCACTGTGTTCTAAAGTCAGGAAAAAATGTAAAATTAAAATATACAGAAAATGGTAACTTCGTATTTTTTTTTTGAAAAAATACTGGTGATTTGATGCATTTTGAGACTTTTTCTGAAATGGTGCAACATTTATCAAAGGATTTTGTAGAACAACGACTTTTATGAATATTTTGTAACCTAAGATTATTATTATATTTCTTATTATTATTCTTATATTTCTCGTTATACATATATTTAATTTGAGTTTGAAGAACAACTTCGTATGTGCTTGACAACACGTGTTCAAAATAATAATTAGCTTCTAAATGCAGCTGTATTTAAGATATTTGATATTTAAGATGTTATTTTTTATTTTAAACGTGCCCTTTTCATATGTTATCTGTGTTATATTACCAAGTTAGCAACTAGAATAAATATTACCTTTCAATTTGTCTGAATACACCTTGCTGATTCTACCATCTACTGATAGTACAAAAAGGGTCAAAAAAATTTTAGTGTTTATTTTTTCCGGTTTAAAAATCAACTTTCTACAACTCACGTTTAGGCATCATTTTGGAGCAACCCTAGTTTCTGGAGATATGATTTTTCAAACATAGTACCTATTAAAATAAATACGCCCTTTTTTATAGTGATTCTTGAGCCTAAATGGTGCTAAATTCTGTGGAAGGTGCATATTTCTTCCTATCAAACACGTAAGTAACGCTTAGAATAAATACTTCAAGTTTTATCATTTACCTTTTGCATGTGGAACTACTAAAATTTGAAAATTGCGAAAATATGTTTGGTCCCGCCTTCAGAAAAACGTAAATACCTCAGCGAGATTTGAACATACGTCCATACTTTCTTCAGCAAAGTTGTTCGTCATAAAATTTCCCATCTATACAGTATACAAACGTTACTCTGAGATGCTGTTCGATACCTTGTTTTGACGTTTATTTAAATGAAATTTCAAAAATTTTAAATTTTAGCCAAATTCAATAAATTTTTGTAACCAAATATGACTCCAGACATGCCACCATAACTTTTTTATGAATGTATCAGATCCAAATGATTGTGAAAAAAATAGTTAAGTACCTTTTTTTACCCACTTTACTATTTCTAAAAATATTTTTCTGAATTTACTCCTGAAAAATGCCATTTTTTCATAAAACTCAAATGTGCGACCCCTAAATCGCGGCAACCAATGTTGACGTCATATAAAAGTTTTGTTGTGACACCCTAAGCTATCATTTGAGGGGTGAGCCCCCGGGTTTTCTGACATAGTGCTATTTTGGGACACTCTAATAAACACACATACACACACATTCGCGCACACACACACACACATTCGCGCACACACACACACACACACATTCGCGCACACACATATTTGCACACACACACACACATTCGCGCACACACACATTTGCACACACACACACACACACACACACACACACACACACACACACACACACACACACACACACACACACACACACACACACACACACACACACACACACACACACACACACACACACACACACACACACACACACACACACACACACACACACACACACACACACACACACACACACACACACACACACACACACACACACACACACACACACACACACACACACACACACACACACACACACACACACACACACACACACACACACACACACACACACACACACACACACACACACACACACACACACACATTGCTCAGTCGAACCCTATCGATTGGTATATGACACTCGCCCCTCCGGGCCAGAGATTTTTGTGTATTTCGACCAATTTCTAAACCTTTTTTATAGTATAACAAAGGTATAAGATGTTATCTAATGTGGTAAACCCTCATTATGGCTGCCGTACATATACCGTATTTTTGGTTATCGTCTGATTAACAAATCAGAAAACTGGTCGCTTTCCCGGAGGTTTACCGTACTTATTGGGGTCTGATCATTAAAGTTCTAGGTCCATGACTTGACTTTCATTGTGCTTGTCATTAAAATCTGGTGTGATTCAAGGTGGCACATGATGGGTTTAGTTAGTTTTAAATTGCTTCCCTTCTCATATTTTGTGTTCACGGTTTTGTATTCCGTATTCTATCATATCTTCGAGACTCGTTAACCGATTTCAACCAAATTCAGTAACAACATGTTGAATATTGTCACTTTTCATTTGGTAGTCACCGCTTACAATTCATACAAAAAATAATTACCGTCAGCAGGGGAGTGTATGTTTGCGTGTATGTAATAGTTACACTGGAGGGCCACAATCAGATATGAAAACTATCTAATAGAAGGGTGCGGCAGTAGTTTGATTGCCAAAGTTCTCGGGTAAAACCGAGAGAGTGTGGGTGGGAGTCCCACCTGCCATTAAACGACCCAATATAATTTTGGCCTCACATCAAAATTTACCAGTTTAATCCAGTTTACCACTCTTCACACTAGACGCTGTTCAACTTTATAAAAAAGGTCTAAGCAATGGCCATGGATATAAACGTCCTTTAGAACTTGACCCTTCTTTATCGACATTACCCATTGGGTATTTTCTCTTGAATATTTGGGTAGAAGTAGTTTATAGTGTATTGTTTACACCGTATTGTTATCGCTGTCAGTTTTTCGAAAATTGGTAAAAATGACGTCACCCGAAAAGCAACGTCGCGACTTGATTTTGCGTAAGCACCTGGAAAATCCTCAACTCTCTCATCAGGACATCGGAAAACAACTCGGAATCGTGCAGTCAACGGTGAGTCGAAAGAAAAATGCGGTCAGAATGGTTGCTCTATTAGTAGTCAGGATCCCAAACGTGTCGTGAAAGCGTTTAAGTGGAATCCCAATGCTTCGGTCGGGGATGTGACCAAAAAGTTGAATCTGTCCAAGTCTTTCGTTCAGAGAGCCACGGACCGGGAGGGACTGCATACGTACAAAGTGCCGAAGGCTCCAAATCACGACGAATGGCAAAATACGGTGGGAAAGTCACGGGCCCGGAAACTGTACACCCAGATTCTGACGAAGTCTCATTTTCTCTTCATGGATGATGAGATTTACGTCAAGGCGGACTTCTGGGGCTTCTGCTCTTCACCGCCCAGCACAAGTTTGATGTTTCGGAGGAAGTGAGAAAGTAGAAACTTTTAAATTTTGCAACAGGCAGATCTGCCTCAAGAAGTGTATACAGAAGCGTCTGCTTCCTCTGTTGAAGTAAAACGAGGGCCCTACGATCTTTTGTATGGATTTTGCTTCATGCCACTATTCAAAGGATGTCCTGGAGTGACACGAGGCCAACGGGGCTACTTTCGTACCCAAGGAAATGAACCCCCCAAACGCACCGGAACTAAGGTCCATCGAAAAATACTGGGCTATTATGAAGCAGGCACTACTGAAGCATCCCAACGAGATCAAATCTGAGGAAGACATGAAGAAAAAGTGGGTTTCTGTACAGAAGAGCTGCAGCCAGATATTGTACAGAACCTTAAGAGTGGAGTTAAGGTAATGATATGGAAGTTGAATGAAATAAATAAGCCAAAAGTTTACTAATGGGTTATATTTTATTGTCTGAAAGTTTGAAAAGGATCGGTCAACTAGGTCAATTTCTGTAGCATTTTTCCGTGATGCAATTTGATGTGGGACACCTTTTATCACCCTTCCTTGGAAAAATTAAAATTCATTGATTTTAGGGGTCTTTATGAGAGTTTACTTTACTAACAAGCCGTTTCGTTGACATTTCGTTGAAATTAAATACGAATGAATGGTGGATTTTTTTAAACAAATCTTTTTCATTCTCTGCCGGAATATATTGTAATCAACTCGCTTCTTGTACGTGGTTTCAAGAATCACGCTAGGCAGATGGTGGGGCGCGCAACAGTCGTCTAAGATTGCTTGTTTCGTTGCTATTTGCATAATTTCTAGGCCAAGCACCCGATTTCGCCGAACGTCACATGATTTTTTCTGCGACGTACGTACGTAATGATATTATTTGGTTTTTCCTTTGATACAGAAAAAGTCATACTAAAACATAGATTGCGTACGATCATAAAAAACAGTCATTCCGCATGTTTTCTCCATGCTCTGCGGTAGTCGCAGTTTTTGTCCCGTTTGCACAAGAAACAGATAATGCCGCTTCGCGTCAGACTCAGCGGCCTTATCCTTCGTTTGTCGGTCGGTGGATATGGTGCGAGATATTGCGCGATTATTCCGTTTCACAGGCCGTTCACCCGTCGTCGTCAGACAATGACATCGAAAAGGACTTGTTGATCTGTCAATGTTTGGCCTGTGCTGGTGGGACTGCGGTGAATATATCAAGATATGCTAATGAGGATTGAAATAAATACGCGTAATTTATGCACTGCTACTGTGTGGTGGGTGTACCGGGAAGCATCCTAATCCGAGTTTCGGTTGGTGATGATTTTTTCGCATTGTGCGAGCGATTATTAATATGGCATGTGATGATAGACAAAAATATTCGAATATATTTTTAGCGGCTGGAAATTTATTCTTACGCTTGCATGGATATTATTTTCATACAATAAAATAATAAGGCAGTTACAGTAACCAGCATTTTCTAATAAATTCTGTTCCACTGCACCGTTTTCGATGCGATTATTCCCGAATATCAATATTCATCACAATCGCCCCGATCGTTTCATCGCGAGTAAAGTTAATTTTTTTACGACTCGGGATGTGGTTACGACAGCGAAAATCTGCTGAAAATCGACACCAAAGCACCCATAACGAATCAAATTCGGTGAACATTTCCTACACTGTTGAATCCTACCGCGTTGCGTCCCGAACATACCGAACAGCCGCGCTCGACTATTTCCGAAGGGGAGCTCAAATTCGCTAATATGTGATATTGATGATGCCGCCACAACAAGAGTGATGCAAAGTTATGATTATGTTTATGATCCGCGTACGACAGAAGTCGTAATTTTTACCCTCGCTAAGCGCACGGCGGAGGCTGTTGACTCATGGATGCTTCATGGCGATGACGACGACGAAAACGACGACGATCGGGTGAGGTTAGATGAAGCGTAAACGGCTTCACTCAAATACATAGGAGCCATCAGATATCAACGCTCGTAATAACATGATTTTTTCATCAGATACCACAATAAAAATCCTTTAATCTTATTAAAATGTATATATTAGGCATGCAATTTAAAATTCAGTAGCAGAGTCGTAAATTTTTTTATGTTCCATACAAATTCCTGCTGGCGGCTTTCGTTAATTCCATCTGGCTCCCGGCGGGTAAGTAGACTGGATGTCGGATGCAGCTGAAGAGAATGACGAAAGTTGCAGCGAATCAATGTTGTTAGTTGATACAGAGCGCTGTGATATGTAGAATGTGGTTGAGACCGTACGTATTTCAGGAGCTTGGGATAACGATATGAATCACCTTTAACTTGTGCGTGTGGGATCTAAAGCATAAAAATCCACGAATGCTTCATATATATTTTAGATCTTACTGTTGATTGCAAAATTGATCTTTACAGTCGATTGCAAAATTGAGAGAAAAACAACAAACTGATTGTGCTGGGGTATAAGTTCTAGAGCATCCGATACAATCTGTCAATGAATCAATACATCCTTTAAAGTCTTTAGTATTCAAGGGATGCACACAGTTTAAAATACTGGATGCAATCTGAAATTGAATTTATGCTGACATCACAATTGGATTAAAAATCGAACAATCAAAAATAGCAATGCTGACTCAAACATTGGCTCTAGTTCAACGATATTTGTTTTCCAGTACAATTTAATTAATACAATATTGATGCTAGGTCGCAAAAAACGCTTCCAGCTTTCATTGGCTCGGTAATCATCATTGTGATTATTAGATGTAATCAATCCGATATTCACGCTTTGTTGATGCGTTTCTGTTTCAATTATACTGTATTTTTCATCAGCAGCAGCTGCATCAAATGCACTATTAATTTGAATTTATTGTGTACGCTGCATCTGACCGACCACCGACCGTCGTGACGTTCCGCCGATTGCTGTCAACCTTGGGCATTTGATTGGGTCAGTTGCAGTGGTAGGTGGCGGGCAAAAAAAATTATCCATTTCAATCAGTTCAATATTGAAACCACCAAAGTCAAGCCCGTCATCGATATAATTTGTTGCAACCGACGGACATTGAGTCCTGATGGCTAAATGAAGGTACCTGAAATTCAAATAGCGGCAGCAATTTATTTTATGTGGTTCAAATTAAATTCCTCGTTGAGTGGGATGTTGAACAGGCTGAATATGCGTTTTTTTTTTCAATGTTGCTGAGAGGTGCAATGGCCAAGCTGTAGCTGTGAAGTTTTTCATGTTTTCAAGTCATTGATAGTTGGCAGGTACGGGCAGTGTACAGAAATTTCATATTCAATCTATGCAGTACGCTTGAATTGATGCAACATACCGTTCTGATTCAAACTTAGAACAGTCTCAAACTTCGAACACTTCAGAATAAAATGCTCGTTAGTATCGCTAATATCATAAAATATTATGCTTATTGTACACCACTGTGTTCGTCAGAATGTCCTCTATCCGGTGGGGTATGACATTGAACTAGAGGACTCCTTGTAAGAAATCAGCAGGCGCTGGAAAAAAGTGAGAACTCAGATTTTAACTTCGTTCGCATACTCTTAGCGTTTCGTGCAAAAGTGGCTGTTTTTTTCGTTTGCATTATTTTACCAATTTTAGAACATTTACCTTCCCACTTCGTGATTATTAGGTAAGTGCAAGATATATACGTACTAAAGCATAGTTAAAATACAATGCTTCATGCATTATTTCCAAAATATTAGATAAGTAAAAAGTGTTCGAAGTTTGAATCACGTTTTGAGGTGTGATTCAAACTTCGAACACCCACGAATAATATCAGTTTTTTCCGGATTTTCCTTTGGGAAAATGAATTATCCGCATTGTAAAGCTGTACAAAGTTAACTTGCTTTAGATGTGGTACATAGAGTTTGAAAATATTAGCAATTGACTACAGAAGGTCGGATTGAAACTAATTGTTGTGTGAAAAATTTAAATCATACTGTTAGGTGGATTTAAAAAGACAGTGTTTAGAAAAAGGATGAAATGTCACTTATTTAAGTTGAGTTACACTAAAAACATTAATACTTTTCGAAGTTATACAAGTGTTCGATGTCTGAGGCTGAAATATTCGAGCTTTGAATGTCGACCATGAAAGTGTTCGAAGTTTGAATCAAAACCGAACAGCAGTTTTTTAGTGTTTTTCAATGTAAATTAACATTTTATCCTCATTTTTAAAATTTTAACACGAAAATAATTAAATTGTCATGCTATTAAACCATTTATGGGAGTAGAATAAAGATGTTTTCGAACATTTTTCAATGAAGAAAGTTTCAGCATAGCTTAAGTGTTCGAAGTTTGAATCAGAACGGTACTGCTCATTCTGTGCTGTTTCTAGAAATGAACACAGCATTGCCAATCGAGCAAATCACTTGCGTTCATGTTCGTGTTGTTCTCTACATTCATTCATTCTCGACAATAGTGAATGAAATCAAATGTGAAGTTTTGGTTGATTTCAAAAAGCAGGCAGTTTAAAAAACTGAACTTCGTGATCTAAAATGTCAGTCAAGAGCAAGAAAATTGACTGACAGGTTAGTCGAGCAATCATTCAGCACTGCAATTCATGAATAAATTGTTTTGAAGAGTGGAAAACTGAGAAAGACAAACACTGTCAGCAGTTCAGTAGCCATGTCCATGGGTTGACAAATCAAAGAATATTACCAGAGGTAAAACTGTATGCGCTGAACGCTTTTTATATCCGGCTTAATGCAGGGCTGTCGATTTTCTCGAGCATTGGGTACGGGTGCTATGCAGTGTTACCAGACCTTGCTGACGAAAAAATCGTAGTTGTACTAACTGTGCTTTTATTACCGAAGAAAGGGCTATAATTAACTTAAAATTAAGAAAGAAGCAAAATTTAATCAAATTTTTGTTTAAATAGAAAACCGGCTTTTATGGTTCATTTAAAGCAGTAGTGCCCAGGCATAGACAGGGTGCGGGTCGAATCAGATCGCCCCATGAATGCCGCAGGCCGCAATGACCTCTGACCATTCCTGCGCATAACAAAAGGTAAAATATGCGGCAGTAGAAACCTTTTTCTAAGAATCACCACAAGATTTAAACAGGAAAGCATTCAGATCCACAAGATGCACGAAACCTCTACTCATAAGTTCATCATCCTTAAAATCAATCTGCGGACCGCACAAATCATCTCGAAGGGCCGCAAGCTGCTCGCGGGCCGCCGTTTGGCCATCACTGATTTAAAGGGTTATTACTATTAAGTGTTAAGTACACAGTTGAACCCCACTTCGTTCAGGCTAGGCATGTGATCATCCTATAACGCGTTTGTTTTATAGGCATTATTCTTGATTGTATTTGAAAGAAATTATTAATTTTTCGAAACAAATTAGTTCATGATACATTTTATATTTGGCCAAAACTCAAGGACACTTACTCTCGGCTGCATTTGGCTTTAATGTTTGTTTTTCCTTCTTTCCGCTTTCATTTTTCGTTGTTAGGTTACTTCTTTTGTCTTTAAATTTTCGTTTTATTTTGTAATATTTGCTTTGTCACTTTTAGCCGTCATCTTCATGTCGTTTTTTTTGTCTTTTTATTGCCTAATACAGTGGACACTCGGAAAAGTTAACGCTCTAAAAAGTTAATTGTTCAGAAAAGTTAAGCGACTATCAGCTCTCATGCAACGCTCTAAAAAGTTAATTTTTGCCTTAACTTTTCTGAGAGTTTGAATTTATGGGTTGTCCAAGCGTTCGTCCACACACACGTGTGTTTACCTTCTATCTTTATTTCTCATGTTTCGGTTTATTGTCGCCTTTCCACAGTTTCATACAGTGTCGCATCATAACTGGGATTAAATTAAACGCTTGTACCGGACAGTTCCAACAATAGTTCAATGCGGGCACATAGTTACTTCAGGATTATTGATATCATACTGGAACAGCGCAAACTCAGATTGAATTTTAAATGCAAAAGAAGGAACTAAAAATAAACACGAACATTATCAAAACGTAGTCGCAGACTACGAAAAAACAAAAGTAAACTAGTGAACCGTCTATTTTAAACTTACTGAAAGGAACTAAGTATTATTTCATAAAGATCTTACTACATATTTCTTTTCATTAGAACTTCTAAATAGATAAAAATGTATATCCTATATCCTGGAATGCATCTTTTACGCCTTTGTATTTATCATTTTTAAAGATTTTTAGGACTACTCAGAAAAGTTAATATTTCGGAAAAGTTAATCGACCCATTCCCCAATCGATCAACTTTTCCGAGAGTCTACTGTAGTTGTATTTCTTTTTTTGAACCTCTGACTTTCTGATATCTTCACATGGCATTTTGAACTCTTTTCAGCGATTTGTTTTCATCTTTTATCATCTATTGTGGAGTATTAAGTTTGCTGGCGTCTTTTTGTCATCGTTTGTAGTCTGTTTTGGTTTTTGTTGTTGTCGTTTAGTGTCATTTTATCGAATTTTAATATTTTTTTCTGCTTCTGTTTATGGTCTTTTCGTCGTTTTTATTCTTGTTCTTGTTTTTCTTGTTTGTCATTTTTTATTGCTTTTCTGGCGTTTTTGATGTCGTTCGTCGATATTTAGTCATCTCTCCCTCGTCTTTTCGCTGTTATTTCGACGTTTCTCCGTTGGCTTTTGTCATCTATTTATCACCTTTTCGCCATCTTATCACTGCCTTTTCGATCCTTTTTGTCGTGGTTTTCGGCGTCTTTTCGTCATCTCTTTTAACTTTTTGTCGTTTTTTCATGGTTTTCTACCAACTTTTCATCGAATTTTCGTGTTTTTGTCGTCGGTTTGTCATTTTTCGGCATCTGTTTTATGTATTTTCTGTCGCTTTTTCGACAGCTTCTTGCCATTTTTTCGTCTTTTTCATTGCTGTTTTGTTGTGGTTTCTTAATTTTATGTTAACTTTTCATTGTCTTTTGTCGTCGTTTTGCTGTTTTGTATGTCGTCTCTTCATCACTTTTTTGGCATTTTTTCGTCCTTTGTCAAGACAACAGAAATATTGTCTGTTTCCTGCCTTTTCGTCATTTTTTCGTGCTATTTCTATCGGTTAATCGTGGTATATTTTTGCATTTTTTGTGTTGTTTTTGGCGTTTGTTCGTCGTGATTTCATTGTATTACAAGTTATTTTCGTTATATTTTTGTCGTAATTCGGCATTTTTGCGTCACTTTTTCATCGTCTTTGTGTTGTGTCTTCGCAATGAGTAATTCTCGTTGAAACGGGGCCACTACTAACACGAGGTCTTCAAATATTGGAACTTTTGCACTTAATTGGTTGAAAATGGTTAAAAATGGGAATTACATTTTCAATACCTCAGAATAGTGAACCCCTCGTTCGCCAAGGGGCCTAACAGTTTCAAAAAAAGTTGAATTTTCAGCAAACCTTGTGATCTAGAACATGTGATATTTCATAAATTTGCAATGAAACAACTAACAAATCGCCCGGTTCTGTTTTACCTAGCTTTTTAGTGCTCATAACATTTCTCCGGCCTACAAACCTAGTCCAGAGACCACTTCCGGTCGGGCTTGTCTATCATTTGTCTCGCCTATCTCAACCACTGCTAACTGCGCAACAGCTTGCTGAAACAAGCCACCCCTCGTCCGGACCAACACCTGCCGCACACGATCGTCACTCGCTGGTATGATATCCTTGATTCTTCCACGTACCCAGGATCTCTGCTTGGACCCCTCGATTACGTAGACCAAGTCGCCACTTTTCAGTACTCTCGCTTTTCCGTGCTACTTGGATCGCTGGTTCATACTCTTTGACCCATTGGCCCGACGTCTCCCGCGCCAACTCCTGCAAACGCATCCCGCAATGCTTCTGCCGGGTGCGGCGGAGCGGGAAGCATCTGTGGTTCGGTCGGTGAGACACCATGCAGAAAATGGTTCGGACTAAGCGCTTCTACCTCAGCTATCTGCTGCGATACGTCGCTAGCGGCCTCGAGTTAATTATGCCTTCTGCTTCTGTTACTGACGTGTGTAGAAGTTCGTCGGTCAACCGCTCCCGTCGTTCAATGCTTCCAATGCCTCCTTAACCAATATGACCAACAGCTCCCATACGCCACCCATGTGGGGGACAGCTGGTGGGTTGAATGTCCACTGCTTCCACGCATCGGTCAACGGTTCTTCTCCATTATCGGAGAATTCTTGCGGCGGCTATCTAAGATGCATGAAGCGCTCGCTGGCTGGCCGAACGAACGTTCTTTTCGTTGGCAGCATTTCTTGGAATCCCCTAACTGACAGCTTGAAATCAAACTTTTGGACACTGCCCATCCACGTAATGACTAGAGGCTTAGTTACTCCCTCCGCGTTCAATCCGTTGATGACGTTCGACACGATGCAGAAAAGGATGATGTTCGCCTTGACACCTAAGAACATTACAGCGAATCTTAAAGCTACAGCGGCTTTTACCTTAGTTATTCAGGCACTACGGGCAGAGTCTATTTTATTGTTTGAGTTTGTTACCGTTCACTTGTATAATTTGAGTTTCTTAATTTTTTCGGTGCGGTGTTTTCCACGGACGTTTCGACCTACTATTCTACAGTTATTGACTACGGACTACGGAGCACACAGCCTCGAGTGTGCTGCTGGAAAGCGGAAAGTCAGAAAACAGAGTAAACTGAGAAAACAGGAAAGTCAGAAAACAGAGAGAACAGGAAAGTCAGAAAACAGAGTATTCTGAGAAAACAGGAAAGTCAGAAAACAGAGTAAACTGAGAAACAGAAAAGTCAGAAAACAGAGAAAACAGGAAAGTCAGAAAACAGAGTATTCTGAGAAAACAGGAAAGTCAGAAAACAGAGTAAACTGAGAAACAGAAAAGTCAGAAAACAGAGAAAACAGGAAAGTCAGAAAACAGAGTATTCTGAGAAAACAGGAAAGTCAGAAAACAGAGTAAACTGAGAAACAGAAAAGTCAGAAAACTGAGAAAACAGGAAAGTCAGAAAACAGAAAAAATAAGAAAGTCAGAAAACAGAGTAAACTGAGAAAACAGGAAAGTCAGAAAACAGAAAAAAACAAGAAAGTCAGAAAACAGAGTAAACTGAGAAAGCAGGAAAGTCAGAAAACAGAGTAAACTGAGAAAACAGGAAAGTCAGAAAACAAAGAAAACAGGAAAGTCAGAAAACAGAGTAAACTGAGAAAACAGGAAAGTCAGAAAACAGAGTAAACTGAGAAAACAGGAAAGTCAGAAAACAGAGGAAACTCAGAAAACAGGAAAGTCAGAAAACAGAGTAAACTGAGAAACAGAAAAGTCAGAAAACTGAGAAAACAGGAAAGTCAGAAAACAGAAAAAATAAGAAAGTCAGAAAACAGAGCAAACTGAGAAAACAGGAAAGTCAGAAAACAGAAAAAAACAAGAAAGTCAGAAAACAGAGTAAACTGAGAAAGCAGGAAAGTCAGAAAACAGAGTAAACTGAGAAAACAGGAAAGTCAGAAAACAAAGAAAACAGGAAAGTCAGAAAACAGAGTAAACTGAGAAAACAGGAAAGTCAGAAAACAGAGTAAACTGAGAAAACAGGAAAGTCAGAAAACAGAGGAAACTCAGAAAACAGGAAAGTCAGAAAACAGAGTAAACTGAGAAAACAGGAAAGTCAGAAAACAGAGTAAACTCAGAAAACAGGAAAGTCAGAAAACAGAGTAAACTGAGAAAACAGGAAAGTCAGAAAACAGAGTAAACTGAGAAAACAGGAAAGTTAGAAAACAAAGAAAACAAGAAAGTCAGAAAACAGAGTAAGCTGAGAAAACAGGAAAGTCAGAAAACAGAGTAAACTGAGAAACAGAAAAGTCAGAAAACTGAGAAAACAGGAAATTCAGAAAACTGAGTAAACTGAGAAAACAGGAAAGTCAGAAAACAGAAAAAACAGGAAAGTCAGAAAACAGAGTAAACTGAGAAAACAGGAAAGTCAGAAAACAGAGTAAACTGAGAAAACAGGAAAGTCAGAAAACAGAGTAAACTCAGAAAAGAGGAAAGTCAGAAAACAGAGTAAACTGAGAAAACAGGAAAGTTAGGAAACAGGGAAAACAGGAAAGTCTGAAAAAAGAATAAACTGAGAAAACAGGAAAGTCAGAAAACAGAGTAAACTGAGAAAACAGGAAAGTTAGAAAACAAAGAAAACAAGAAAGTCAGAAAACAGAGTAAGCTGAGAAAACAGGAAAGTCAGAAAACAGAGTAAACTGAGAAACAGAAAAGTCAGAAAACTGAGAAAACAGGAAATTCAGAAAACTGAGTAAACTGAGAAAACAGGAAAGTCAGAAAACAGAAAAAACAGGAAAGTCAGAAAACAGAGTAAACTGAGAAAACAGGAAAGTCAGAAAACAGAGTAAACTGAGAAAACAGGAAAGTCAGAAAACAGAGTAAACTCAGAAAACAGGAAAGTCAGAAAACAGAGTAAACTGAGAAAACAGGAAAGTCAGAGAACAGAGTAAACTCAGAAAAGAGGAAAGTCAGAAAACAGAGTAAACTGAGAAAACAGGAAAGTTAGGAAACAGGGAAAACAGGAAAGTTTGAAAACAGAGTAAACTGAGAAAGCAGGAAAGTCAGAAAACAGAGTAAACTGAGAAAACAGGAAAGTCAGAAAACAAAGAAAACAAGAAAGTCAGAAAACAGATTAAGCTGAGAAAACAGGAAAGTCAGAAAACAGAGTAAGCTGAGAAAAAAGGAAAGTCAGCAAACAGAGTAAACTGAGAAAACAGGAAAGTCAGAAAACAGAGTAAACTCAGAAAACAGGAAAGTCAGGAAACAGGGAAAATCGGAAAACAGAGTAAACTGAGAAAACAGGAAAGTTAGAAAACAGAGTAAACTGAGAAAACAGTGAAGTCAGAAAACAGAAAAAAACAAGAAAGTCAGAAAACAGAGAAAACTGAGAAAACAGGAAAGTCAGAAAACAGAGTAAACTGAGAAAACAGGAAAGTCAGAAAACAAAGAAAACAAGAAAGTCAGAAAACAGAGTAAACTGAGAAAACGGGAAAGTCAGAAAACAGAGTAAACTGAGAAAACAGGAAAGTCAGAAAACAGAATTAACTCAGAAAACAGTAAAGTCAGGAAACAGGGAAAACAGGAAAATCAGAAAACAGAGTAAACTGAGAAAACAGGAAAGTCAGAAAACAGATTAAACTGAGAAAAAAAGGAAAGTCAGAAAACAGAGAAAACAGGAAAGTCTGAAAACAGAGTAAACTGAGAAAACAGGAAAATCAGAAAACAGAGTAAACTGAGAAAACAGGAAAGTTAGGAAACAGGGAAAACAGGAAAGTCAGAAAACAGAGTAAACTGAGAAAACAGGAAAGTCAGAAAACAGAGTAAACTAAGAAAACAGGGAAGTCAGAAAACAGAGAAAAGAGGAAAGTCAGAAAACAGAAAAAACGGGAAAGTTAGAAAATAGAGTAAACTGAGAAAACAGGAAAGTCAGAAAACAGAGAAAACAGGAAAGTCCGAAAACAGAAAAAACAGGAAAGTCAGAAAACAGAGAAGACTGAGCAAGACTGTCCAGCAACCGCTTCAGATTGTCTAAGTTCGAAAATCCCGACACATGCGTGGTGTATTCGTAGATGCTTATAAAAATAGGCTATAACTCCGGTTCCCCTTTAGAGATTGGAAGGTTTTTGGAGAGGGCTTGCCGGGCAGCAATCTGTTCCTTGGACAGCTTCGGCACGAATATTCGAACTTGCTCCTGCAAGTGTTTCTGTTGCTAGGATTGCTGCAAACGTCAACGCGATTGCTTATTCATAGACGACTACTGCTTCTGCATCCACTACTGTCGCTCCTAGGTAGCCGTTCTCCAATCCTCTCGAACATCAGCTGAACGCGCCTCGTCCTCGACAGTGCACATCCATCGGGTGTGTGGTCTGTCCCGAAGTCTACGGTTTCTTCCTGGTTCTCTGCTGAAAATAGTTTTGACTACTCTTTCGTCGGGCATTCTGACTACGTGTCCAGCGCACCGCAGCATGCCCAATTATTATACTACCTTCACTATATCAGTATATTTGAATACTTGATATAGCTCGTGCTTCATGCGTATACGCCACACTCTATTTTACATTTTGCCACCAAGTATTGATCGCAGAATTTTCCGCTCAAAAACCCCAAGCACTCGTCGGTCAGCTTTCTCGTTCACGGTTCATGCCCGTAAAGCGCCACCAGGCGTGTTTTGTGGAGCGCCAGTTTTGTGCGAATCGACAAACTATGGTAAAAGCTGCAACTTTTATTATTTTGATATCGACTTTTTTTCACATAATTTTTCCCCTGTCTTCCAATGTTCGTTCTTGCCAGTAAACATTATTTTAGGCAAATAGTGTTAAGCAATTCTTTGCGTATCAAAATAGAAATTCATACTTTCATATTTCATATTTATTATAGTCTATTGTTTTAAGTTCAACTTTCACATCAACTGCCAATTTGATGCCAAAAATAATCCAAATTAAAGACAAACTGGTCTTTGTCGTTTCATTGCTACCAGCCAGCCTCAGCTACCCAGGCCAGCTCTTTGAGTCCAATAGCCTATTATCATTCGGCGAGGTTGGAAAAAGGCACACAAAAAAACCAGGTGCAGCACGCAACACGCCCACTGACGTCAGAAAACTGTACGCAATACGAACCAACATCAGTCACTCACGGGCTGACCAAAGCAGATGGCTTTCGTGTAGATAAGCAAAAGTGACTTGCCATCCTGCGGTGATCTGGTACCATTTCCCGTAGCTGTTTATCTCGAAAGTGACATCAATTATCTTAATTCAGGTGAAATTAGCACACGCACACGTTTCCAAGTAGCAACGTCACGAATTTAAGATACCATGCTTAAGGACGTACCGAACATTAGCAATCGTTATATATTCCCTCAAAGAAAAGGAAAACAAATGGGCTCTGCCGTGTATCTTCTGTGCTGTGGGAGGTTTGCCGTGATTAGGTGCTCGGATATTCCTGCTGATAAATTACTGTGATACGAGGAAGCTTCGTTTCGGCATGAATACGTTAACAGACTTTATTGCTGATTATAAGACGTGAATGTGTTCACAAAATTTGAATAGCTTAGAGTACCGTAAGTACACGGTACGAGGTGTACAATCGAAATTCTATTCAAAAAATTAATTTAGTAGGTACCTAAATGTGTTCAAATTTCAAACCAGCAAATAACGGTCCTGAAAGCGTGTGGTAACGACACACTCGCAGATCGTATCGCGCTAACTACAGAAGTTAGTGAATTATTCCTATCGAAAGCAATTCAGCGAAGCTACATAATAAAGTCATTATCGAGGCAAAAAACTTCCACTTCCACCCTGACTAGGCACATCGAAACAAAGGAAATTATTCCGAAATCGACGCACTTAAACGGCAGCCTCATTTTCGTACACACCAAATGATAGTTATTAATCGCCACGACGATGAGGTCACACTTTTTTTCTATTCCCAGAGCGTCGTCAGTGGTCGACTTTCCAACACCACCTGCTCGCATCCGATTACCGACGATAAAAGTGACAACTCCTAGTGGCGCTAAATACATTTCGAAGCAGGCAGGCTTAATTTACTTTGATGACAGGTCGTTTTTAAAATCAAGGATTAATAGCCACACTTGTTGTAGCGGTCGTTGGTATGGACGGACCACGCCTTTAGGAATCGGTTCTCGAACAACAAAAAAAAAACGATGGTTCAATTTTTCATTTTATGCTAACGGACGATCAAATGATAGTCTAACCTGGGTAAGCACAGTAAACCAGAGCATTGTGGTTCACCGAGTTGGAAGCTCAACATAGTAATAATTAATGTCTATCAAGGGAATAGTCGTTTTTTCAAAGCGGGATAGACCCGCTAATCAAGCTGTGCACATATATATTAGGTAATAACAGCTTAATAATGGCGAAACTGGTGGCGACATTTTGCATAACAAGCTTCTTAACGCACTATCCTTATTTGGAGAGATGACTGTAAAATTGTAGCTGTTGCACTCTATTTTCTAATAATATACCAATGGTAGTTCATTGGAATGTCTAAACATAAATGCTATTGACATTCATTAAATAACTCAATGCGAACTTTATTCAAATAGCTACATAAAAAACAAAGTAGTGAAAGAAACTTTTTGTGGCAAAAATCACAGAAAATACAGAGCAAATATATTTAAAAATAATCGGTTTCATTACGATCGCCAGTCACCCGTTTTGCTGGCAATATTGCATATCACTGCAAATTACAGAACTATTGATAGGCTACCACGAGCGCAAGTAATTAACGGTTTCTGTGGTAAATTCCAATTATTTTCCGACTATTCATCGGTCTCTAATGGAAACTAAACCGCTTCGAACACGGGAGCAAAAGTTCAACGGAGCGCACGGACATAAAAATGTTCGAGCCCACAAACACGGATAGAGCTTATGTCCTCGTTATTGCAGCAGCACACCACCGGATTGTGACACCGAGGTACATAAACAACCGGCACAGCATCATTAGTTTGACGTTTGAGCATTTCATTGTCCCGCGTCGTTAGCACTGTCCGATTTTCTATTTATTTGCATCACGTCGAATTTAACACGGTTACACAAAATCTGCTTCTGTGCTGAACTTTTGTGTGTAGTATGTGGTGCGTGCGTCTTTTTTCCAGTTCAAAAGCAATAACCTTTCGAACTTTTTTTTGTTTGATGATATTTTTATATGGGATTCTGACAGCAAACCTATATCGCAATCGTAAATTAATGATGTCAGACCCAGTTCACATAAAAACTGAGATCAAAAGTAAAAGCGCTCGCAAATCTGAATACTCGATTTTGGTTCTATTTTATATCATAATTTTGATAGGCGTGGTGTAGGGCCGAATATGTTGAAAGACTAACTGGATTATATTGATATCGTGATGATTGAATATTATTTGTACTCGCTCGTAGAGAGTCTATGTGAGGAGGGAAATAATGAATACTTTTGGATGATATTTACTGATAGACACGCATTTAATTGGATGTTTCGACCTGCTATCCTGTTTCTGTCCTCATTAACAAATTTCTAAACTGTATTGTTTATAAGTTAAATTTCAAAAACAAAATGCATGCGTAACGTTTCCAACTACCGATTGCTTCACGTGTAATATTTCACCGATTCACTCCTATTCTGTTAATTTGATACAAAATATTAATTCTATAAATCTAATTTCAGTTTCTAGAATGTCAATCTAATTGGATGTTTTGAAAGCATTATTGGTTAGAATGTTTATTATTTTCTTCTTTTAATGCAGTTTTTATTTTAAAATCGATTCTAAATCACTAAAACTAAATACTGTTCGGCTAAACTAATTTGTAGCACAAACTTTCTATCATCTTCAGAATCCTATATCCGCTGGATAATGATGATAAAAGAGATCCCATCGGGAACCCAGAGTTTTGCTTTAAAAAAAGCGATTGAAATTGTATATTGAAACTTAAATACTAATATTGAGTTACCTAACTAAGAAAAACAGAAATTGGTTTGTGATAGACGTTTAGACGAAACAATTGACTAAAAATCAATTACATTTATTGAAACCTCAATCTAAACTGAATCTATAGCTGTACTTAGCACTTGGCAATAAAAAATCGTGTGCAAAGTTATTGAGCATAATTGATTTTTAAGTGCTCTTTTTTAACACATCATTGTATTTCGGGTATGAAATGGAGAGAGTTACCTGGAAGGAGCGTCAAACATAGCTCTGGCTCTCTCAAGCTCCCACCTAGCGCCTCTACGCAGATCCAAGTCAAGTGATGTCGCTCGATGGCCTTACCCGGAAATGCTTCATGTACTTACTGAAGCAGCTAAGCTAGGAGGTGCGAATTAGAGCGCCTGTTCTCCAGGTGATGGGCGGCGTACACAGCGTCTGTCTCGAAACGGGCGGCTGAATATGAAATGCTGTATCCCGCAAGCTATACCTAAGATGGCGGACCCATCAGCGGGAGGTAGGTATCGTGACCCCGGTGAGGTAGTATACCGAAAACTCAATTACCACGAATAACGAAGAAAGAAATTCAGGGCGGAACAATCGGTATAGGACACGGCAAGTGACAAGGAAACGATAAAGGGATAATGATTGCAAACTTGGTAGCTGGAATGTCCGAACTCTCCATGAACCGGCACAGGCTCGAGAGCTGCATCAACTCGGAGTGGAGATCGCTGCTATTCAGAAATTTCGGTGGCCAAATTCTGGAGAAAGAGAGTTCCGTGCAGTAGACCCTATTTTAGGCACATCTTTCAAGTACCACATCTACTACAGTAGCGGTAAAAAAGCAGAACATGGAGTCGGTTTCGTAGTGAAGGGAAAACAAAAGCAACGAGTTATCCGGCGGAGGCCCGTAGATGACCGTATATGCGTGTTGAGGATTAAGGGCAAATTCTTCAACTACAGCCTAATCAACTTATACGCACCGACAAATGATAAATCCAATGATGTTAAGGACGAGTTTTACGATACGCTTGAGAGGACCTATGGAGAGTGCCCAAAACACGACGTGAAAATCATCATCGGAGATGCAAATGCGCAAATCGGGAGGGAGGAATTCTGCCGTCCAGTCATTGGAAGGCATAGCCTTCATCTGTCGACCAATGATAACGGTCTGAGGCTTATAAATTTTGCCGCGGCCAGAGGAATGGCCATCTGTAGCACCAACTTTCCACGTTTGAATATACGGAAACACACCTGGAGGCATCCAAAAGAAGACTAAAGCTCTCAGATCGATCATGTCTTGATTGACGGTCGACACTTTTCGGATGTTATCGATGTACAGTCTTTTCGGGGCACCAAATATCGACTCTGACCATTATCTCGTAGTGTGTAAGATTCGCGCAAGGCTGTCGAACACGGAGAAAGCTCGCACTGAGAGGACGCTGCGTTTCAACCTCCAGCGGTTTACGGTAGTCGGCGTAGCAGAGCCCAAGTAGCACACGTTGTCACAATTGAGTCGCAGCGGCTGATATGCGACAAATTTAAATGTAAAACTTCGGTTACAGTAACCTAAAATATAACAGTTGTGTAACCGAAATAGCGCAACTTATGTAACTAAATATGGTTACATTAACAGTTACTCAATAACCAATATGTAACATGTATAGTTACAAAATGGTTACTATTGAAGTTACACATAAACTGTAAATTGACTTTCAATTGATGGCAAATTAGTTATCTTGAAACTTTTATTGCATAGCGAAAACAATGCAGCAGGTTTATTATTTCAATCTATGGCTGTCAACGTCAAGCAGTAAATTTAACTGTTGAATATAGAAGAGTGTATAAATTTCGCTTGTTATTTCAACACAAATTTTAATGCAGTTTCAAATTTATGGTGAAATGCATGATTTTAGCTTTGAAAAAATTACGCGCTCTTATTTAATCTAGCTTTTCGTTACTTACCTCTTTGAAAAATTGATTTTTTGTAAAACAAATATGTACAAATATAAAAATTTTAATTTTAATTTTCTGATTTTTAAATTTATTTTTAGCAATAATGAATTAGTGGAGCATTCACCTAGAAATCATTAAAAACAAATTGTTTTCGCTATCACTTAGTAAAATTCATAGCCATTTTTCCTTTGGTTTTAACTACTACACCATCGTCCTTGAAGTTTTGTATCGTTTTCGGCATATTGCATGAAATGATTTTAAGCAGACACTGTTCATAGATATCGGGAAAAGGTGTTTTTTAGTGATTCTTGTGAAAAGAAAGTGTTAATTTAATATCAAAGAATAGTTTCACTTTGAATAAAACAGTTTACCAGCAGTGTTAATCATAGAAGGTTACAATTCAGTTACATTCTAGTTGCACGTAATCTTAGCCTTCGACCTGGTTACGCTATCGGTTACGGTAACCAATATTAAATCTGTTGTGGTCACTTATTTCTTATGTCGTCATTTCTAAGTTACACTGTAACCTATTTTCACTGCCGATTTCGTTTCGATGTAACTTGATCGTTTTGACGTTTGAGAATAATCAAAATTTGTTCATTTAATATCAATGTCTGTGCGGAGAAGATTCCAAGTACCATCAATTAAGTAAATAAACGCATTTACAAGAGCATTTTACAACCCGTGTACCAATTGTTTATCTTTACCATAAGTAAAATTCTTGAGATCTAGTTTTTGCTTAATCCGTTGTGTTTACAAGGAACAGTGAACAAGTTGTTGCGAAAATGTTACTAGCCGACTCTTTTTGACTTCGTAACTACTCGTAACGGAAAATTAACTGTTTTGCGACCAGCAAGTTGATGACAAACTTGGAAAAAGGTTTCATTTCTGTCACTTGATAACTAATTGGTAACTCGTAACTGAAATGTGACTGTTTTGCGACGACCAAGTTGTTGACAGTTCGAAAAAAAGATTTCAATGTGGTCATTTGGTAACTACCTGGTAACTTTTTGAGATTTTTGTCACTAGAAAACTAAAAAGTAACTATTTTTAATTTTATGTAACCTAACTCGTTACAAGTATCCTAAATGTAACTGCTGTGCAACCTTTTTGTATTTTTTTATTTTTATGATTAGTTACAAGTGCTACTTGGGAGGAGTACGCCCGAGGGCTTGACCAACGAATTGCAGAACAGCAGGTAGAAGGAGAAGATATAAATAGGCTGTGGAGAAATATCCATGGTGCCATCAAACCAGCAGCGAGAGAGGTGGTGGGCACGACGCGAGGAAGACAGCGCAACAGCTGGTTTGATGCCGAATGCCAGAGAGTGACAGATGAAAAGAACCAGGCCAGGAGTCGCTTGCTCACTGTGGTAACGCGTCAAAACAGAAAAAAGAATCCAGTGTCTAAAGAAACGGGAGTACGAGGAGCGCGTGCTCGCCGGCGCAGAGGAGCAATACGCCAGCAACGACACACGGAGCTTCTATAAAACGGTGAGAAGCAGGAATTTTGCCATGCTTGTGAATCGCAATGATAGTGCTGGCAACCTGCTTACCGACAAAACGGCGGTAGCAGCCAGGTGGAAGGAGCACTTCCAGACATTGTTGAAAGGAGAGGTAAATGCGGAGATCAGCAGGGTCGGGATAGGAATTGTAAGCGATGGTCAAGCTGTGGAGCCACCAGCACAGGAGGAGGTTAAAAGCAATCAGTGAGTTGAAAAACAGTAAAGCTGCTGGGAAGAACGGTATCCTGAACTTCTAAAAGCGGGGAACGAACGGCTGTACGAAGCAATCCACCGGATCATTGTCAGGATCTGGGAAGAAGAACAAATGCCGGAGGAGTGGTTGGATGGCCTCATTTGCCCAATTTTCAAAAAGGGACATCGACTGGAGTGTAAAAATTATCAAGGAATTACACTGCTCAATTCTGCCTACAATCCTGTATCCTGTTCTGCAGACTGAGACCGTTAGCAGAGTCCGTCGTCGGCGAGTACCAGGCGGGTTTTCGTGAGGGTCGCATCACGACGGATCAGATGTTTACTCTGCGTCAGTTGCTAGACAAGTTCCGGGAGTAGAACTTGCACACACACCATCTGTTTGTGGACTTTAGAGCGGCGTACGATTCAGTTAAACGAAATGAGCTGTGGCAGATAATGCTAGAACGCTGGACGGATCCAAATCATGTGTTAAAATAGCGGGTGAGACATCAGCTACTTTCGTGACGTTGGATTGACTGAAGCAAGGGGATACACTCTCTAACCTGCTATTCAACATTGCTTTGGAAAGTGCATTATGCAAACGTGGAAAGGAATTGAACTATCATCACGAAATCTCACATGCTTCTTGGTTTTCAGGATGACGTCGATATCATCGGAATCAACCGTAGAGTCGTGGAAGATGCCTTCAGGCCTTTTAAAAGGGAAGCGGCGAGATTGGGACTTACCATTAACACCGCCAAAACGAAGTACGTGGATGCTGGTAGGGAACGTGGGAGCCCAAGTGGTGTTGGTGCCGAGGTGGAGTTAGATGGGGAACGATATGAAGTAGTGGAGGAATTTATATACCTTGGTTCACTCGTGACATGTGACAACGATGTAAGCCGCGAAGTGAAATGAAGAGTTGCAACCGCGAATCGGGCTTTCTACGGATTACGTAGCCAGCTAAAGTCTCGTAGTTTGCAAATTCGCACAAAACTGGCGCTCTGCAGAACACTAATGCTCCCGGTGGTCCTTTACGGACACGAATCATGGGCGCTAAAGGAAGCTGATCGGCGAGTGCTTGGGGTTTTTGAGCGTAAAATTCTGCGGTCTATACTTGGTGGCAACATGGAAAATGGAGTGTGGCGCAGACGCATGAATCACGAGCTTACAAATATTACCAAGCTTACCAAGTTTACAAATATGCTGATATAGTGAAGGTAGTGCAATGTGGCAGGCTGCGGTGGGCTGGACACGTAGCCAGAATGCCCGACGAAAGAGTAGCCAAAACTATTTTCAACAGAGAACCAGGAAGAGGCCGTAGACTCCGGGCAGACCCTTGAAAAATTACGCATTTTATACCCAATTGCTAATGTCCGAACTTTTTCGAAACCGGATCACTGTGGGGTGTACGGATTAGTTGTTTCGTCGTATTCGCCCGGCACGAGTCTAGGGTGGGTAACCAGGTGAACCAATCGGTGTTCGGTTGAAATTAAGCTGGACAGTCTATATAGACAGGTAAAACAGCGTACATTGTCGAGTGCGATGGTGGATTTTCACACTGTGGAATCAGTAAAGTGTTGACGGTTAAACACACACATTTCAAGGGGGCAAGTAAAAAAGTGGTGGACCAAGTACACAGCATAAACGAAGACTGCGCAGAAGACTCGACATCAGCTCGGATGAAGCGGAATTTCAATCCACCGACTTCATCCTACGTGGGCGAAGTCTGGGAGAGACTCGTCCGTTCCACGAAAGATGTGCTGGAGTCAATAGACGATGGAAAGCGACTGACGGATGAAATACTTGTTACCACGATAGCCGAAGCAGCGGAAATCGTAAACAGCCGGCCGCTAACGTACGTAGCACAGAAATCGGATAGATTCGAAGCCCTCACTCCTAATTACTTTCTCCGTGGAATCGCCCCAAACGAACCGGAGGATCAACCGCCCGTTAATTCCGCAGAAGCCGATACGAGAGTCGTATCACCGATCGCAGGAAATAGTTGACGAAATGTGTGCGTGCCCTCAATCAACTATCTTACTGACTGGTTTAGTGAAGCAGGAAACTTGAAGCAAATTGTCGAAGATGACAAGCGGAAGTGTTGGGTGCGAGGGGTCATCGAGGAGCCGATAGTTGCTGGAGATGGAAGAGTGTTCCAAGAGTGCGCCAAGCAGAAATAAAATGCTCGTTAGCAGTATGGATCAGTAAAATCTTTGGAAACTCTTACGATAAATCCCAATTTTCAGTTCGTCTGTGACATTTGAGTGTTCAGAAGTATCCCAAGAGCTTTTATTACTGTTTTACTGTTACTCTGTTAAGTAACAGTTCAGAAAGTGTATACTTCCAATGAATAGAGTTTTTCCTACGTGAAAAAGAGATCAAAGAGCACTTAGACACACTTAAGACCAGGAAATTCCAGGAGTATCAATCATGAAAGTCATTCAAATGCTGCAGTAGTGCTGTAGTTCGATGCAATCTGCTGTCGCACATAGGAGTGTGCAGAACAAAAATGTGGCCAAAATTATTTCAAAGGATTTTCAGTCAATTAATTCCTTAAATAGCTCAAAAAAGTTATTTTTTATTGCTTCTAGATGATAAAACTTGTAAATAACTATTTGCCTTCACCTAGCAGTGACATATGTGCTTTTTGATATCCTCTTTCGGTATAGTAGTTCCATTTATTGTTAATCAAATATCAGTATTAAGTAAAGCATGTTTACAAAACAAAAATTACATCATTGTAGTATTTTTTCAGCAGTACAGTAAAAAAATGTAAACTCTTACGATTTAGAATTCGCTATGAGTTCGAATCACTCCATTTCATCCGAGCTCGCGTTTGATGTATCGTTGTATCCTTCAAGTTCCATGTTTGGCTGACCTGGAACAAGTAGTTGAAGTGCTTTGATTGAAAAGACTGAAAAGGTTTTATTGGCTTTGCGCGACAACTACTCAGCAAATTTTTTTTCCAAGTTATATCATTAGTTTCACAGACGAGCATGACTCTGATTGGATGGTAAAACCTCGGTGATGAAGGCGCAGGATTCTGCCATAAGATTTTCTTCGGTCCGTTAATGTTGCTTATCATCCGGAGGAGAACGAAAAAACTTATAAAAATGTTTCAATCACTGCCTGACGGGATTTTTTTATTATATTGGTCTTGTTGAGAACCATCGCATACCCATTTGCAGAGCAGGTCCAAATTTTGTTTTGCATCATCCGGCAAGGACAAAATATTTTCATCTAGATGCATATACATAAGCGATAAGCTGAGCGTTCTAGTAGCGTCTGCTAGAGGTAGAATTTTGAGTAACAGATATCCAGCAAAATTCTACTTCTGCGAATAACAAGGATAATTCTTCTTGTTTGCACAATATAATATTGTATTGCTTTTTCGAAAGGATAGATTCGACGAATATAACTAAAGCCTTTTCTGGGGAATGCTTTTGAACAGTATTTGACTGTACAGCTGTCACCACGTTTTTAGTTCTGAAGCTTTTGAGGGATTTTCAGTGATGTCTTTAATGATGGTGGAAACCGTCGTATTTCCCACAGATCTCTGACTCATATGTGTTGCATACCTTAAGACTTCAGCTGGGAAATTTACTCTCAGCTCCAGGGTTCTTTTTCGCTTGCTTCTCTCACTAGATTCTCCAAACTTCTTACTTGGACGATTTGATATCTCAGAGCAAGTATATAACTTGATTGCAAAACACAACCAATTTTGTTTGCCTCTTTGAACCGATCCTTACGGTTAGAAGAAACCACCCATCTGTGTTTTAAAACCTCTCAACTGATGTTTCAGTGCTTGATAGTGATTCTGAGGGCATTTAAGAGTTTCTTTAAATCTATCTTCCATAAACAAAAGTTTTTCAGGACAATGATCAGGACATTGCTGTATAAACTGAAAGAGGTGGTTTCTGGAATATTTTCAGTCAGTTCTCTCAGAATCTGAAAGAATACATCGAAATTTCTTAACTAATGCATGACAAACACAAGTATTTGATAAAGTTGAAAAACTGCACCAAAAATCTTCAAAACTTCAAATCCAAAAATAAATTGAGAGCGTGAGGATGCGTGAAATTTTCTTGTGGAACGTTATTCTGGAACCCCAGATCTTTCTAATGATGGTAAAATTTTTGGTTAGAGATGCTTAGAACATAAACAAATATGCTTTTTTGTAAAAAAATGCCTGGAAAAAAGAACGCAAAAAGTTGCTGCTTCCACGCCTTGCTTACGGGTTTCACCTAAATGTGTATAAAGAAACTTAAGCTGAAATTTACTCTATATACCTTTGTCTTGATTATCCATATTGAATTTTTATGAAGCAGTTTCCAGAAAATAACAAAAACACAGCTGGAACTCAACCTTGTTGGTCGGACCACTTGCAAAAAAAATCACGATGCGAATTATAGCAAGGTTTTGACAGCTGCACAACTTTGTAAACAATCGAGATGTTGGGAAATGGTCGACATGTGATGCTATAGGTATCTAACAATATAACAATGATAAATAGAACATGGTTCATTGACCTTTTGATTTTTGAGTTTTGGCCAGGTTTTTGGCTGATGTACTCCTACGTGTGTCGAGTGCACAGTAAGGAAGAGCTGATGGCTATAACATGGCAGACGTCGTTGAAGAATAATGAAAAAAACTAGTGGCCCCAAGTTACTCCCTTGAGGTTGAGGTACGCCCGAGCAGTTAGTGAAACTTTGCGATTCATGACTTCCTAGTTTTACAGATAGAGTTCGACCAAAAAGGTATGATTTGAACCATTTTACCATGTTGGGCGACAAGCCAAGGCAATAAATTTTTACCAATAATATAGAGTGACCAATGCGATCAAATGCCGCCTTTATATCAGTGTACACGGTTTCGATTGGGCTCCTCCCTGTATTCCCTTAATGCAATGGGGAGTAAACTGTGCTAAGTTTATTGCTGTCGATCTGCCTAGGAATAAATCATGTTAATCCTGCGAAATGCAGGTTTTTGCCTCCCGTAATATGATGCCAGCAGCTTGGCTAAGATTTCAAGCAGCTTGGAACCTACGCAGAGGGATATGATTCCACGATAGATTGCAAAGTTTTGTTTATCGCTCTTTTTAAAGATGGGAAACATGATAGATTTTTTCCAACGCATTGGGAATATCATCTGAGACAGTGACTGATTGAAGATTTGATTGAAGATTAGTTTTAGTGGAACACATAAGGTATTTGCACATTTTTTAACACAATCGACGGGATACCACCTGGCCCTACTGATGTTGAGCACTTTAACTTCTTCAATGCAGTAATATGTTGGGTATTTTACCGAAAGGAAACTAAAATCAATACCTTCCGACTTGTACCACTACGCAAATGTGTTCCATTTGCTGTAATATTGACATCGTTATATAATGAAATAATTAATTAGCAGAGTATTCAACCAAACCGAAAACATTTTTCACATTTCCTTCCGTTGTTGTCCCCCAGCCCTGGGGTTGCCTTGGGGGGCTCTGCTAAATACCATAAATTACGTTCCATCCAATTCGAGTGTCAAGCTACACATCCAGCCAGTTTACAGGTTCGTGTTCACGTGTGCTACAAATTCCGTTCAGCAACATCATTCCGGATGACTTTGATTTAGCCGGTTTGCGTGCGTACGACCGTGCACTTGGTCCCTCGAATTTAGTGCAGTTTTGCTTTCAGCCGTAGGGTGGCCTAAGGTTTCAATTTCGGCAAGAATGCATCCGAAATTTATTCTTTCATTTTCGCTTGGGGTTGGTTCCACCATGCCCCGGTTCATGACGACGACGACGACGGCCCGGCAGTTTCATATGTGTCTACACGCAAGCATTAATTTAGTTGAAATTCACCATCTATTTCATTTCCTATGTCACTGCACTGCACTGTTCTGGTACACTCTATGTTCCAGAGCAGCAGAATCGGGCGGACCCCACTGCTGCTGCTGCTACTGCTGTTCGGCGGCTGCGGTGCTTGCTTTGACGCGATTTGGGCGAAAACGATAAATTACATTTCGGAACCGCACAAACCACACGATGTAACACAGAATGAAGCTCCGGCAGTCGTCGTTCCCGTGAGTGTCAAGTACGGTACGCGATATGTTGGCATGTATATTATTATTTTTATTCCGGGGGATATCGAAACGCGGGGCAGGCAGAAGAAATTCCCTCGACGGTTTGGTTTCTATGCCACCGTATCCGGAAGGTGGTGTTCATTTTTCGCGGCTGGGAGGACGCAAGCAGTGGCACCAACATAGATTGTTTTTTTCCTGAATGCAATTATTCCAATCGTGAATAACAAATAGGGCTTGATCGAATACAGTTCTTTAGTTGAATAGAATTGTAATAAATAAAAATCCGCAGGCCAGGAATATTTGGAAAAATTGGTTACCTTTTAAATATTTTAATCATCCTGGCGGAATTTTTTTCGCTTCCGTTTTATTTTAGTTCCTAATGTGTCGTTTGCGAAAGGTACATTAACATTTTTGAATGATAACTTTAATTTTTCAAACGACTAAATTGGCAGCTCTGTCGGCGCAGTGGGTGGACCACCCAGTGCAACTCCTCTCGCGTGATCAAATGCATTCGGATTGCACCGATGACGGTCGGCAAAATTGGATGCATTCAGCCGACAGAACCCAAGAGCAAAAGGAAGGGTCGGGCGTAGGGAATCTACGATACTCGACGATTCGGTTGCGTGTTCGGAGCTGTCACCGCTGATACTTATGTAAATTTATAGCCTCTTGTTGCTGTCAAAATGTAATTCCAATCTGCTCTACTCATCGCACTGCTTTGATGTTGACACCGGTACAGCGGCGGCGGCGTGTGTACTTAATTAAAGTGTATTTGATTTCCCTCGCATATCATCAGTTGGCACGGGTGCCGTGTGGTGCCGCCGGTTGCCCCCCGGCTTCTGTTTCCCTATATGAAATCTTCGAAATCGATGAACCGGACTTCATTGGTTCGCCAAACTCGAACGCTATTCCGGTTGCAATCCCGAGAGCACTTCCACCATGGACTCCATACCTTCAGGAGTAATCGAAGTGATATATTATTTATCGATTCATTCATCAAAGGCCATAATTAACTTTGAGGTGCCGATGCTTGGGGAATTGAAATTAGAAAGCCCGGCCAATGATGGTGTAATGTCACGAGTCACCGACTAAGTAATAGTACGCGAATGCCATCGGAGGGCACTCTAGTGGGCTCTAATAAGTCTACGAATGACGATAAATCAGAGTCATGATTTGTACGGAGCTGCGGAGTTTCGGCATGTAATACAGCTGGTGCGTATCCGGCCAGCACCGTGGATTACCTAATCGTTTCGTAATTAGACTTCGCTGCCAGAGGGTCCAATGATGGAATGCGACATTCTCGTGGTCTAATCAGGATAATGTAACGACATTTGATTAGTTCTGGTGCGAGCTAATCAGTGTGCTACTCTGGATTAATATCAATCAGCGGAAAAACAGGACATTTTCAGCTTGTAGGCTGCATAGATCGATGACTTGATTTACGTAATAACAAATATGATTTTGGATAACATCGTTTTGGCTGTGGATATCAACTTTCAAGCTTTTCATCAATTTGGAAACTAACTGCTAACTTTCCGTGATGAAGTCGATTAGTATCATTGCTGCGATTAATATGAGTTACTAAACACTTTACTTTCACTAAGTTGATTAAACTAAAGTTAAGTAGAAACAGTTCTCGTTCTCAAGTGCTTTCATCCGCGGTCACTACCGCTATGCAATAGCACACTTTCTCGGATCAACAAATTTATATTCGAAAGCCACGCCGCCAAAATGACCGGATCTGTTTATCGGACCTTAACTTGGCACATCCGTGTCGTGTCGGCGGTTCGTGGCGTAGCGTGGCGCATCGCAGCAATGACCACCGCCGCCGATCGGCAGCGCACCGTATTCCCAATAACCGCAACGCCCGCTGCCGCTTCGATACACCAGGGGACGATGCGACGACGCTGTCAACGACAATATGGAAAGCCATATCAATAAAAATACATCAGAGAAGCGTGACCATTAGACATTATGACCATTGGAAGCGATTTAGATTTACTTGCGGGACACAACCCGTCGCGTCGCGTCCGGCGATGCCGGGTGGATTCGGTTAGCCGCTCCTGGACAAACGAACGGGCCCGTTTTCCAGCGGCCATAATTGCGCGTGGAACTGCCGTTCGCAAACAAGAAAGTTCACTTTGTGTGCTATCGTTTGTCGATTCGAGTAGCCAAAGGCATCATTGCCATGCTGGTAGGTATTATAGGTACTGGATTGGATTGGATATGTATTGTGTCCAGGGACAAGCAGCAGTAAGTAGCGTGCAACGCAAATCCGATCGCTCTTCCTGCTTTGCCAGCCGTACTGTTGCTCGCCGCCGCACCGTACCGAAGGGATGTGTACACACAATCGAATCGAATCGAAGAGAAAATGATTATTTTTATGATTTTAATGGCGAAATTATCATGTTATTAATACAAATGAAGTATTAAGTTGTTTCGTTCGGAAAAACGATCATCGGGATTGCCGCGTTACACAGAATAGCTCCGCAGCGGTTTCATAAGCCAGTAAGTGATGATGGCGATCGGATTTGTTTGGTTTAGTTTTCCGAAATCACTTAAGGAGATTGCGGGGTAGCCGGGTAGATTTGCTGCTACATTTAGTAAGTGTAAATAACAATGTCGTTAGGATAATGGTTGGTTGAAATTACTCTATATGCGGGAGAAGTTTTATTTGTTTAACAACGTGTGAAGAAGTAAAGATTCGATTGAATGGCTGGGCACTTGCCCAAATTTGGAAGTCGACATTATCTGGTATGAACAAAGCACCTTTTAGTAAAATTAACTAGACGACTGGAGAAACTTTTCATTTTAATTCTATTATTTATTCAATTTAGTATATAACACACAAAAATGCATAATTATGATTTAACCTTTCTAATGCATTAGAAAAAGGTTACACACTATGCATTGAGGTCAAAAACGACGCAAGTTTTGAAAATGCTCTTGTTCATCCATTTTCAATCCGAATTTCATTTTCTTTACCTTGTTTGTTGGCCGATCAACCCCCGAATGTGCAGATTAAGAATCAATGGCCGATTCTTCAATATAAGCATAATTAACGTGCACAGCCCTCACCTCGGAAGTACCGATGATGACAAAGACGAATTCTACGCGCAGTTGGAGCGTGAATACGACCGCTGCCCAAGACATGATGTCAAAATTATCATCGGGGACTGTAATGCTCAGGTTGGTCAGGAGGAGGAATTCAAACCGGTGATTGGACGGTTCAGCGCTCACCCGCAAACGAACGAAAACGGCCTAAGACTTGTCAACTTCGCCGCCTCCAAGAACATGGCCATACGTAGTACCTTCTTCCAGCATAACCTCTACCATCGGTACACCTGCAGATCACCCAACCAGACAGAATCACAAATCGACCACGTTCTGATAGATGGTCGACACTTTTCAGACATTATCGACGTCAGAACCTATCCGGGCGCTAACATTGATTCGGATCACTACCTAGTGATGGTAAGGATACGTCAAAAACTATCTGTTGTGAACAACATACGATACCGCTGCCCGCCACGGTATAATCTAGCGCGACTTAAGCAACCAGAGGTCGCCGAAAACTACGCGTTATCTCTCGAAACCGCGCTGCCGGAAGAGGGAGAGCTGGATGAAGCCCCTCTTGAAGACTGTTGGAATGCCGTGAAAACAGCCATTAACAGCGTAGCGGAGAACGTCCTAGGCAGTGTGGCACCGAATCGACGTAACGAATGGTTTGACGAGGAATGCCAGCAGATATTGGATGAGAAGAACGCAGCGCGAGTACAAATGCTGCGTAGAGCCACCCGTCAGAATGTGGAGCGATACAAACAGAAGCGGAGGCAGCAAACCCGACTCTTCAAGAAGAAGAAGCGCCACCAAGAGGAGAAGGAGTGCGAAGAACTCGAACAGCTGTACCGCTTTCACGACACACGGAAGTTCTATCAGAGACTCAAAGGATCTCGCAAAGGCTTTGTGCCGCGGGCCCAGAGATAAAGATGGTGGTATCTTGACTGATGACCGTGCGGTGATCGAAAGGTGGAAGCAGCACTACGATGAACACCTGAATGGCGTGCAGGCGGAAGACCATGATAGCGGAGGAAGTGACCACATTGGTGCAGCAAGCAACGAAGATGTGCCACCCCCATCGATAAGGGAAGTTAAAGAAGCCATCCAGCGGCTGAAGAACAACAAAGCAGCGGGAAAGGATGGCATTGAAGCGGAACTTATTAAAATGGGCACGGACAAGTTGGCCGGCTGTCTGCATCAATTGATTGTCAAGATTTGGGATACGGAACGACTACCGGAGGAGTGGAAAGACGGGGTTATCTGCCCTATCTACAAGAAATGTGATAAGCTGGATTGTGAGAACTACCGAGCCATCACTATCCTGAATGCCGCCTACAAAGTCCTGTCCCAAGTCCTCTTTCATCGACTATCGCCAATAGCCAATAGATTTGTGGGAAGTTACCAGGCCGACTTCATGGAGGGTCGGTCTACAACAGACCAAATCTTCACTCTGCGGCAGATCCTCCAGAAGTGCCGCGAATTCCGAGTCCCCACGCACCACCTGTTCATCGATTTCAAAGCCGCATATGATAGCGTAAACCGACAAGAGCTATGGAAAATTTTGGACGAAAACAGCTTTCCGGGTAAGCTTACTAGACTTATCATGGCTACGATGGATGGGATCCAGTGCTGTGTGAGAATCTCGGGTGGATTGTCGGACCCATTCGAATCTCGCAGGGGACTTCGACAAGGAGATGGTCTTTCCTGCCTGCTATTCAACATTGCGCTTGAAGGTGTTATAAGGCGAGCGGTGATCGAAATGCGGGGCACGATTTTCAATAAATCCAGTCAATTTATCTGCTTTGCTGACGACGTGGATGCTGTCGGCAGAACATTTGAGGCGGTGGAAGATCAGTACACCAGACTGAAACGCGAAGCAGAGAAGATTGGATTGCAGATAAATACGTCTAAAACGTATATGCTGGCGGGCGGGACCGAGCGCGACAGGGCTCGCATGGGCAGCACCGTGGTAATCGACGAGGATGAGTTCGAGGTAGTCGACGAGTTCGTATACCTTGGCTCGCTGGCAACAGAGGACAACAATACCAGCCGTGAGATTAAAAGACGTTTTATCAGCGGAAGTCGGGCCTACTACGGATTCCATAAACACTTGCGGTCGAACAATCTGAGCCCCCGTACAAAGTGAACACTGTACAAAACGCTAATTAGACCGGTTGTCCTCTACGGGCACGAAACGTGGACATTGCTAGAAGAGGACCTACGAGCACTCGGAGTTTTCGAACGGCGGGTGCTAAGAACCATCTTTGGCGGAGTGCAAGAAAACGGTGTATGGAGGCGAAGAATGAACCACGAGCTCGCGCGTCTCTACGGCGAACCAAGTATTCAGAAAGTGGTAAAAGCTGGACGGATACGTTGGGCAGGACATGTTGCTAGAATGCCGGACAACTATCCTGCAAAAATGGTTTTCGCATCAAATCCGGTAGGAACAAGACGAAGAGGGGCACAGCGAGCGAGGTGGCAAGACCAGGTGGAGCGAGATCTGGCGAGCACTGGGTGCCCGCGGAACTGGAGATCAGTTGCCATGGACCGAAACAAATGGAGAAATTATACTGCGCAGGCCTTGTCATAAGACGTTAGGCCAATTAAGTAAGTAAGTACCTTGTTTGAAAGATATGACCCAAAACTGGTACCCAAGGTATGTTAGGAAATATATTGTCCACTAATGGCCACTTCTGTGTCGGTGTCGGTCTACCAGGTCACGGGGGACTTTTTCCTACTTTGAGATAACTCATTTAGCGGCACATCAAATCTCATTGGCTTGACAAAATAAGAATAATGGGAGTACAATGGAGATATTTTAGGGCCAAATGGCCATTATATCGTCGATTCCAGAAAATTCGGCCGGTTTTTGGGGTCATTTTTGAGTTTTAGCATGATTTATCTTGCGGCACGGCAAATTACATAACCTTGATAACATAAGACTATTGAAAGCATTATAAAGACATTTTGAAGGTAAATGGCCACATCAGCATCGGTTCCGGAACATCCGCTACCTGGTTCCGGGAGCATTTTTGAATTTTGAAATAATTCATCGTGCGGCACATCAAATCACAACGCTTTGATCAATTAAGACAATTACAAGAGCAATGGGGACAATTTGAAGACTGATAGCCATTTCATCATCGGTTCCGGAACATCCAGTGCCCGGTTTTTGGGGACATTTTTGGATTGTCTTTTGGTATCAAATTGAATTTTCTTTATGCCGAATAACTAAAATAGATAGAATATTAATATGTAGTCATACTTCACTGAGTGCTGGGCTGATTTTATAACCGTATGGTGATTTATTCTTTTTACAGCATAAAAATCTGATAAAAGTGGTGAATTCTGGGATCGTTACCCCATGCCAAGTTTTATGAAGAACCGTCCAAGCATGCCGGAGTATGACATTGCATACAAACATACATCCACTTTTATATAGGGGAATGTCATCGTGATTGGGCCACCTTTTGGCATTCGCCCATAACTTCCGTTTCGAGAATAATTTTGGAAACCTAAATATATTGTTGCACAGGGCACAATACCCAAGTAAGAATTCTAAAACCACTTGATTTTACTTGAATTTTGTAAAGGTTTTATTGCGGTATTAATGATTACCTCTGGTTTTATAGTGGTATTGCGCAATACGGAAAGGATACGAGTCCAAACACACTTATAGCTAGCTAGAAAACCATAATAAAACTATTAATAGAGCAAATTCATTGTGGTTGCTTATATTACCACGTTAAAACTTGTTGGCTGCACCACGTCTCTTATAAACTTACCATAAGTATGGCGTAGCAATACAAAATGGCACACCAATCAAAATTGATCTTATTGCGGTTGCTTGTCAAACCACAATAAATCTGTTATTTTTATAGAGTTATTAAATCGGTAGCACCCTGACCAAACAGTTTTTTGTTGCTATTATGAAGAATACCGCAGTTCAACACCAAAATCATTTTTTAATGCCAGGCCATATTGCCATATTCTAGTATTTTGTTTTAGCTCGCAAACAAACATTCATCGAAGCAAAGTGTTTTGCAGAAAGAAAGTTATTATCAATCGGTTTTCCAACCACAGGAAGCAACTAAAATGATTTTGATAGAAATTGAGATTGACAAACAGAATATATTTATTTTGCTAAAACAATCAGTTTTCGACAATTGCAAAATTTTAGTGGCGCGTTGATTTTATCTACCCATCATATCAATATGCACGATGTAATTAAATGCGCACATGCTACAAACCAACGAAACTGCTTAAAATTTGTAGAATATTCTATAGGATAGCAAAACTATAACTTTGCTGCTCACGCATGTATTTTCAAGTTAATAATGCTGGCGAACTTATTTAGCTTTCACCAGAGGCGTTTTATTTAATTATGGCGATGGCTGTCAAGCAGCGAAAGCTTAACCCTCCGTTACTCGCGCTGTTGTATTTTGTATAACGCACGCCTGTGAACAGTTAACTTTATCTCGGTATATCTCGGGACTCCAGTAATAAAGAAAATGATTGTTTTCAGCAAAGTTGATCCGCAGACCAAGATCTTTAAACGGTGGAAAAAGTTTCATAAGTTTTTCACCGAGTGGCATTAGAATTCGAATGAATTCTGTAAGGTTTTAGCATGCCTGTAAATTGAAGTTGGCGCGAGTAACGAAAGGTTAACCGGTTTTATTGCTGCTTTGAGCAGAGCGTGATACGACTACTTATGACCATATTTTTATAGCGGTTATGAAAATCTTCTGAAGAGTGTATCACTTAGTCAGTTCTGGTGGAGGTTTTATGAAATTGGTCATGAAAACCACGACAATCATGGTTTTTATCGTTTCGTATTTTGCTTTCTTTATATTTCATGTGACTCACGTTGTCTAGTGAATATTGGCCACACAAGCCATGACTACAGAAATGGCCCGACCTGTACAATAAGCGCTTTTGTAGCATTTCGCGTTCCCCTACCCAAAACACGGGTATGAAATGGGGAAGGCAAATGAGGAAGCGTCCAGCATAGCTCTAGCCATCCCAAGCTCCTACCTAGCGCCTCCACACGGCCTTACCCGGTTATGCTCTATTGAGTAGCCAAGCTAGGAGGTGCGATGATGGGTGGTTCCCGGCTGCCTGATCTCAAAACTGCGGGTTTGGATGACGGCTGAGCCACACGACCTTGTTAGTAGGTCAGCTTAACATAAATTATTTTAATGATTTGTTTCGTTTTAGCTCATGGAGTAACCACCTTCTACTGTACGGTGAAAACTCGGGCCGAAGAAAGTTTAAATAATGCTCATGGATACCAAAAGAAAAAATTAAATTAATAATGGAAGCACTCATGTAAACTCAAATGATGCAACTCTATTACATTCGAAGGACTGCTGGTGAGATTGTTCTGTTTTTGTCTATATAACATCATATAATGTATATAATGTTCAGAGTTGGGCACTGTTTTGAATATGGTGCTTGCACGGTAACACATATTTTATTACATTGCCATATACCATCATTATCGTATAGGGGAAGGAGCATCAGGGTATCGAATGATCGAAGACTGGATGAGGGATTTGGTAACCAGCAGAAGTCATATAAGGTCGCAGAGGATTTTGACGCGCCCTTTTAGCACACAAACCATCACGCAAGATAAGTTTGCACGGCGAAGTTATGTATCTAGAAACCGGAAGTCTATGCTGGAAAGAGTGTCTTATATCCCGTAGAATCGGTGACCGGACAAGAGCCATAAATACGATAGCCATACGGACGGTTGCCATACGTACGATTGCCATACAGACGATTGCCATAATGTATGTTTGCCATAAACGGGAGCCATATAGACGAATGCCATAATGTATGTTTGCCATAATAGACGGGAGCCGTCCATTCAACGTTTCCTAGATGATACATTCAACGTTTCCTAGATGATTCAGGGTGAGCCGGCCGCAGGCAACGGCGAGTGTTCGCCGGTGACCCGCCGTCGGAAGCGCCGGCCACTGCCACAGCCCCCTCGCCGAAATCACATCTGTCTAGGTCTATTCGTTTTCCTAGGTTTATCGTCCTCTAGTTAGTTTTCCCTAGTCCTCGCATCGAGATACCCTTTATAAAATGAAAAGCGACAAAGCCGCTTTTTTTGAACTGAATCAATTAGGCCTCTTACGACTTGGTCGTGCTGGTCCTTTAAGTTTTGAACTGGTCGTAGCGTAGTTCTGGGCCTCCATACCAAAAATATTAATTATGGCAAACGTATATTATGGCTTTCGTCCATTATGGCAAACATACATTATGGCATCCGTCTGTATGGCTCCCGTCTATTATGGCAAACATACATTGTGGCAATCGTCTGTATGGCAATCGTACGTATGGCAACCGTCAAAATGGAAAACGTATATATGGCTGATGGGGTGTCGTCAAAGTTGCTAGGTAGATAAACTCGATTCTGCAGTAATTCTTTTTGCATACAATGGGAAACTCTTGAGGTGATGGTGGCTACCCCCATACATACATACATACATACATACATACACCACCGGTAAATCGGGAGTGGGTATGAAATGGGGAAGGCAATTGAGCGTCCAATATAGCTCTACCCATCCCAAGCCTCTAACTAGCGCCTCCACGTGGCCATACTTGGTAATGCTCTATTGAATAGCCAAGCTAGGAGGTGCGATGCTGGGAGGCTCCCGGCTGCATGATCTCAAAACCACGGTTTTGGACAGACGGCGGAGCCACACGGCCTTGCTAATAGGTAAGCCTAATATAAGCTATTTCAATTATTTTTTTTTTCGTTTTAGCTTATGAAGCATCTCCTGCTATATATTAAAAACTTTGGCCAACACAAGTTTTAATACTGCACATGGATATCAGAATGAAAAAATTAAATTAATTATTAGAAGCACTTATGGAACTTTAAAGGATGCTGCTCAAAGGATGATCGTTCCATTTTTCATCTTCATCCACATTTCATCTTAATATCATATTATTAATAGTATTATTATTGATATCATAAATGCGGCAGGCTGGATGATGGAGTGGATTGCCTACTTGAATCCTTAAGGTCTGAAGCAAATATGGCACTTCTCAATTCAAAACAAACAAATCATCACGTGGGTTAAAGTTGGTACAGCGAAATTGATTATTACATGGAAGGATCCAAATGCTGGACGGCGACTCTTATAACCCCGGAATGCGCAGAAGTGCCTCTGCTTGTGGGTCCGCTCAATCCTTTTTGGACCTTCTGTAACAGCATTAGTGTGAAATTCATTTGATAATCAAATTTGGATCTACTATAATTCTACCCGCATACATTGGCAAGTCCTTGAAATGATGGTGGCTCTCCCCTACTACTAGTACTACTTTCGCATTCCCCTACCCAAATCACCTTACTGGACGAGATTTTTTACGGTCTTCGTATGGAGCTCAACACACTTAATACATATGTAATATTTATCTTGATAATTGCAATTCACAATATGGTGAAAAGCTAGCTGTCTCAAAAAGAATAATCCAGGTAACAATTCTAAAACCACTTGGTTTTACTTGACTCTTATAAAGATTTTATTGCGGTATTAACCATTACCTCTTGTTTTATTGTGGTATTGCGCAATACCAAGAAGATACGAGTCTAAACACACTTATAGCTAGTTAGAAAACCATAATAAAACTGTTAATAAACCTCTAGCTCGCAAACAAAAATTCATCATAGCAAAGTGTTTTGCAGAAAGAAAGTTATTATCAATCGGTTCTGTCACAGGAAGCAACTAAAACGATTTTACTAGAAATTGAGTTTGACTAACTAAATATTATTATTTTATTAAAACAACCAGTATTCGAAAATTGCAAAATTTCAGTGGCGCGTTGTTTTTATCAACCTACTAGCTGACCCGACAAACTTCGTATTGCCACAAATTAACTTGTGTTGTACATAAATCATAAATGTCGGATGATTTTTGTCACAATCTCGAGTTTTGCAAGCCCCCCAGTGGGCGGCGCTTCCGACGGCGGGTCACCGGCAACACTCGCGACCGTCTCGTCCTGAATGATCTAGTGTTACTATAGATAGTTTTTGTGGTCTTGTATTGACTAATGTTTTATGGAAGAGTCTCGAATTTCTCGAGTTCGATTAGTTTTTGAGTTTCGCAAAAATTTCTCCATATCCCCCTACCATAGGGGTTAGAGGTCTCTAACTATCGTAAAATAAATTCAAGACTCCAAAATCTCCCACATGATAAATTTGGTTCCATTTGCTTGATTAGTTCTAGAGGAGGAGGAAATTTGTATTTCGTTTGTATGAGAGCCTCCCGTCTTAAAAAGGTAAGAGGTCCTAATTCATCACAGAAAAAATGGTTGCCTCCAAAAACACCCACATGCCAAATATGGTTCCATTTGCTTGATTAGTTCTCGAATTATGAGGAAATTTGTATTTCATTTGTGTAGAAGCACCCCCTCTTAAAGTTGGGAGGGGTCTTAATTCACCATAGAAAATATTTTTGCCTCCAGAAACCTCCACATGCCAAATTTGGTATAGGAGCCCCCCTCCTAAAGCGAGTAGGGGTCCCAATTCATCATAGAAACCTCCACATGCCAAATTTGGTATAGGAGCCCCCCTCCTAAAGCGAGTAGGGGTCCCAATTCATCATAGAAAAAATGGTTGTCTCCAAAAACACCCACGTGTCAAATTTGGTTCCATTTGCTTGATTAGTTCTCGAGTTATGAGGAAATTTGTATTTCGTTTGTATAGGAGCCCTCCTCTTAAAGTGGGGAGGGGTTCTAATTCACCATAGAAAATATTCATGCCCTAGAAAACTTTCACATGCCAAATTTGGTTCCATTTGCTTGAATAATTCTCGAGTTATGAGGAAATTTGCGTTTCATTTGTATAGGAGCCCCCCTTCCTAAAGTGGGAAGGGGTCACAATTCATCATAGAAAAAATATGTCTCCAAAAACACCCACGTGCCAAATTTGGTTCCATTTGCTTGATTAGTTCTCGAGTTATGAGGAAATTTGTATTTCGTTTGTATAGGAGCCCCCCCTCCTAAAGTGGGGAGGGGTCCTTATTTACCATAGAAAATATTCTTGTTCTCGAAAACTTTCACGTGCCAAATTTGGTTCCATTTGCTTGATTAGTTCTCGAGTTATGAGGAAATTTGTATATCGTTTGTATAGGAGCCCCCCCTTCTAAGGTGGGGAGGGGTCCTTATTTACCATAGAAAATATTCTTGCCCTCGAAAACTTTCACGTGCCAAATTTTGTTCCATTTGCTTGATTAGTTCTTCAGTTATGAGGAAATTTGCATTTTATGTGTATAGGATCCCCCCTCCTAAAACGGGGAGGGGTCCCAATTCATCATCATCATCATTCATCATCATCAAATTTTTGTCTCCAAAAACACCCACATGCCAAATTTGGTTCCATTTGCTTAATTACTTCTCGAGTTATGAGGAAAATTGTGTTTCTTTGGTACAGGAGCCCCCCCTCTTAAAGTGGGGGAGGGGTCCTAATTTACTATAGAAAATATTCTTGCCCTCGAAAACCTTCACATGCCAAATTTGGTTCCATTTGCTTGATTAGTTCTCGAGTTATGAGGTAATTTGTATGGAAGCCCCCCCTTTTAAACAGGAGAGGAGTTATAATTCCCCTTATAAAGAGGGGAGGGGTCTCAATTTACCATAGAATAAATTCTTGTCACCGAAAACACCCACATGCCAAATTTTGTTCTATTTGCTTGATTAGTTGTCGAGTTATGCAGAAATTTGTGTTTCATTTGCATGGGAGCCCCCCCTTTTAGTGGGGGAAGGGGTTTCTAACCATCACTAAAACCTTTCCTGGCCCCAAAAAACCTCTACATGCATATTTTCATGCCGATTGGATCAGTAGTTTTCGATTCTATAAGGAACATACGGACAGACAGAAATCCTTCTTTATAGGTATAGATTGTATCAATATGCACGATGAAATTAAATGCGCACATGCTGTAAACCAACGGAATTACTTAAAATTTATTAAATATTCTATGGGATATTTTATTATGGTCGCTATAAACCAAATCGATCAGACTGATCTGGCAGTAAACCTTTAACTTTTCTGCTCACGGATATGGTTTCAAGTTGTCAAAGCTGGCGAACTAATATTTAGCTTTCGTCAGAGAGAAAAGCGCTTAAAGCTTTATTGAATTATGGCGGTGGCTGTTCAGCAGCGAAAGCTTAATCGGTTTTATCGCTGCTTTCAGCATAGCGTGATGCGACTACTTGAGTTTATAACCTGATTCTTGTCGAAATTATGGAAACATTCTGAGGAGTGGGTCACTTGGTCAGAAATCGGTTTTATAGCGGTTTTATGAAATTGGTCATGAAAACGACTATACGAACGTAATAAAACTTGGAATTGTTACTTGGGAAGTCTTACAATGCTTATACACACATAGATAATACGAGTTTACGAAAACTGTATATCGTGAATGGCCCGACACTAACGACATTACCCTATACATTAAGATTTGGATCTCTCCAGCCCTCTTTTTCTATTCCAGCTACTTTCGCATCTCTTTTTGTTTCGGAAATGTCTATAATGCAACACACAAAGCTTTTTTCCTCATTTTGACCCCAAGTAACAATTTGGGTTTTATTGCCCTCTTATGATTGCATTTAAGACCAAAATTGGTCTTGAAAACCGCCATAAGAGTATTATAAATCTCACATTGTAGCTTGGACACGTTCCTGCCACCCTTCTCAGCTACCCTTTACCAAGTTTTCACTCATTGTACTGTAAAAAATAATATAATTTATGTGAAAACTTATATGACACACCTCCCAAAAAACTGGACTCCGCAGTTTGAAAGTGCGACTGGCACAGAAGCGCGATAAAAGTGCGGGGTGATGTTTTCATTTATTGTAAAACACCTTCAAAATGATACCCTTTGATGTGTCGATTACTCTGTGCATGAGTCTCAACCGCCAGAATGCATTTCATATACTAGTACGATAGCTTAATTGAGCAATACAAAATATGTGCTTTTTTGTGATTACGCCTTGATGTTCAACTTCACCTTCGCAATCCTTGCATTGCTGTGATATTCGGTTTGCATTGAACTCAGCCCCCAGCACGCATTGCGCAACGGTCGTCGTACGGTCTCGGACGGGAGAGAGAAATACATCGGTGTAATTAACGTCAGCTAGCCCGTCCCTGCTTTACAAACAATGGCTCCGTTAATGGTAGCAGGCAATCAGCAGGAAATAGTACTGCGCTCGGAGAAATGATCGTCACGATTTCCTCTAATGACAAAACAGAAGATTCCAGCGACCATAAGCTCTGCATTTAAATGGCAACCTTTGCAATCATTAACCGCAATGTAATAATCTTATAAATGGAAAAGTTCATCCCATTCGAACGCTCGCGTGTCCGCCTCTAACCGACCCAATTTGTCGACACGAAAAGTTGATTCCTTCAAAATAAAATAAAAACTGCCATAACAAGCGGATAATGGTGGCCGTTTTCATAAATAACCTAATTGTTTTCCATATTCTCTATCTATCTATCTATCGTCACATTAGCGACTCCGAGAAAGCACTTTCCACCGACCCCGCCACGGCTCCATCCATTGCCTCCCTCATGCAACGAATCTCGGCTAGCTAAGTAAGATTTACTGGTCAACGATTTCGATGTACAACAACAGTAGCTCCTTCATCCCCCGGTTCTGCCAGCAGCTGCCAAAGAAGGCAGTAAACATCGAAATCAATTCACAACCTCAGCGATTCAATCAATTTTACAGAATGCTTTAGCTCAAACATCACGATAATCGCATAAAGCAGTCCGATAGTATCGCTGGAGCCGTTTTATGGGAATCATAGATGGTATCGGCCCTGCCTCCGAGGACATTGTATCGCCCTGCTCCTCACCTTCTGCCAGCCAAGCAAGACGACCGAGTGAGGCCATTTTTGGTGACAGTCGGCGACGGCGACGTGATCGCGGAGGAGTTTGGCCTGTGCCCATTAGAAGGGGTAGCGCGGTGCGTCTCAATTCGAATGATGGTACTTTCTAGCCTGTGTTTGCGGCGATTTAGGTATCGTGAAGAGAAAAAATTGTCACTATCGGACGTGGCCATCACCGTATCACAGCACAGCCCGGCCAGCCGGCTCGCAAGGTTTTCCCGGTCATCGGCGACAAAGCTGCGAGCGACAGCCAGCGGCAGGCGTCCCGTAACGATGCCATTGTTATGCTGAAAGAGAAGAAAGTTTCCTTGTGTGCTGTTTTTTTCTTCTCTCTGGTAGGTACCTCTGGCTGGTAAGGCTTCCCTTTTTTCCGGATACACTCACTCTGTCGCCGTTGGAACTGATGTCGATCGCAAATGAAGTTGGTATTGATGTGGGTAAAATATGGTTATTGCCGGCCAGTTCGTGATAAATATTTTATCCTGTCGCTCAGATGCCAAGCACTGCGTGGTGGTAGGCATGTTTTGAGCGGGTGTTCCGGATGCTGGTAGCACAACACACCGCAGTTGGTATCGCATTTTGTTCAAAAACAAGCCAAACTATTCAATTAAATAAAAATTTGTTTTTCTATTTTATTATAAATTATGCGTTGTTAAAAATTGTTTCCAGGTTTCATTAGCTTGGAAGGGTTATAGTTTTTGAAATGTAGTTTCTATTTGCTTTACTTAAAAGTAATAACCGGTCTTTTAAACCCAAAGCTAGAATGTTAATGGCAAGTTTTTTACTATGCGAAAGCTCATTAAAACTGTGACATGTTTGCGATGAGACAGGTCCTTCTAGTAATTGGAATAGTCGATGTTAAGGAAGTTATGAAACTAATCAACGTGCACATGCTCTGAGATTTATGTGCAATAACCGTTGAACCGAGTTTCGAGATGTAATGTTCAATTTTCGACGAGCATGCTTCGAAAGCATGTAGGTACTGCAATTCGAGTTAAATTTAATAATTTATAACTAGATGTGTGGTAACTTTGTAAAATGTGAAACACTTTAAAGTATAACTCTGGGAAAGAAAAACCTTTCTCTCCAATTTGAAATACATTTAACTAGATTTGTAGCAATTGTACGCTTTGAGCGGAGAAAGTCGGGTATGTTGTTAGTGGATTGTGGTCATTTGTTTCTGTTTTTGCCATCTTCTAAGTACTTTCCAAAGATAATGACGGTGTGCTTTTTTCTCTCCCAGCGGTACATCCATCACTTGCTGGCTGCCACCAAGGTAGGTACACTGCTTGCCACCCGCTGCCGGATGGTAATCGTCGATCCCATACTAACATTATCGCGTATGATGGTCGCCAGTTAATGAGAATGATTAACTGATATTTAGCCATGTTTTGTGGCAACTGGTCGGTCCCGTAGCCCGTCGTCGGTTGCACATGGTTGGTTTGAGGTTACACCAGGTACCTAGTCGCTGTCAGTCACTTCGAGTGAATGCGATCCCTTACAATCCATCGTACTGGAGGTGAGGCGCTGTGCCCATCTGTGTAATAAAAATTGCTTGATTCTTTGTCCAAACAAAGCGAAAATTGGTTGAATGACTTTTGTAGTCACTCTGGTGGAACCTAATTACCGCGCCATCACAGATCAGCTCTTTTTCTGCACAGATGTCGAGCTGTATGCCATGCCGAGTGTGTGATAGCTAAGCTGCGTGTTTTCTTGATGATTCATTGCCCAGTTTATGGCTTACGAGGACCATTCGTGGGCATGAGTATTCAGCGCATAAATTAATAGTTAATAAGATATCATAAACAGTTCCACGGAGACCACTATTGCACTGATTTTTTTGCAGTGGATTTTAAATTGAACTTAAATTGAATGAGGTTTACCGTGGATAATAATTATTTTAATTCTAGTATAAAATTAAAATTTGTGCATAGATATAAAATAACAAATTTATTGCTATATTACTATATACTCTTTACTCTTTACTTTTTTGTTTGTTTAGATTATAGTCACTTAAACCAGTTTTGGGTCATTCGTGACTTCTGCGGGGTTGGGATTTGAACCCGAGTCCTCGGCGTGAGAGGCGAGAATGCTAACCACTATTACGGGACTGACCCTTTACTCTTTACTCTTTACTCTTTACTCTTTACTCTTTACTCTTTACTCTTTACTCTTTACTCTTTACTCTTTACTCTTTACTCTTTACTCTTTACTCTTTACTCTTTACTCTTTACTCTTTACTCTTTACTCTTTACTCTTTACTCTTTACTCTTTACTCTTTACTCTTTACTCTTTACTCTTTACTCTTTACTCTTTACTCTTTACTCTTTACTCTTTACTCTTTACTCTTTACTCTTTACTCTTTACTCTTTACTCTTTACTCTTTACTCTTTACTCTTAACTTTTACTCTTTACTCTTTACTCTTTACTCTTTACTCTTTACTCTTTACTCTTTACTCTTTACTCTTTACTCTTTACTCTTTACTCTTTACTCTTTACTCTTTACTCTTTACTCTTTACTCTTTACTCTTTACTCTTTACTCTTTACTCTTTACTCTTTACTCTTTACTCTTTACTCTTTACTCTTTACTCTTTACTCTTTACTCTTTACTCTTTACTCTTTACTCTTTACTCTTTACTCTTTACTCTTTACTCTTTACTCTTTACTCTTTACTCTTTACTCTTTACTCTTTACTCTTTACTCTTTACTATTTGCTCTTTACTCTTTACTATTTGCTCTTTACTCTTTACTGTTTATTCTTTATTCTTTAATGTACATTCTCTACTTTTTATTCGTTACTCTTTACTGTATATTCTCTACTTTTTATTCTTTACTATTTATTCTTTACTCTTTACTCTATATTCTCTACTCTTTATTCTTTACTCTTTATTCAATTGAGTTTTTGTAGAACACTAAGAGTAGGGTATCTGCAATAACACAATATCCATCCGCAAATTCGCATGGTAGTATCAGGTGGATTGAATACTGATAAAATTTTACACTCCGGCAAATCTTCCAGAAATTTCGGAAGTATAACGTGACCACGTATCATATTTTCGTGGATTTCAGGGCAGCGTACGATACAGTCGACCGTAACATCAAGAAACAAGGGTAAAAAAGTACTCCGAAATAAGATTTCCAATTAAAGTAGCTATGGTAAAATACTTTTCTTTTGGAAAAACTGCTAAAAAACAGACGCATGCCGTAAACAAGTACAACACCATTGAAATCATTACAAAACATCTTTTGTTTTTACATCAAGCGATTGAACCCGATGTGAAGTAGTAGAGGTGTGGAACAACGTACCGTTTGTTTGTGTTAGCAGCGCAAATAATGTAAACAGCAAGGATGACGTCAATCTCGCCCTATTCTTCTACGGGTATAAAAAAGCATAAACATTGTGCCGTACAACGATGACACTAACACAACCATACTTTTTAGCATATTACGAACATAAACATGCCGCGTTTGCCGTACCTAAGGAATAGTGTACATAGGATTGAACCTAACCCAACGGAATTCTGAGATATTTCTATATCTCGTAGCTATAGGACTTATTTTTCGAAAAAAGCGCCATCTCCCGGCAGGTATAACCAGCATTTGGTAAAACGTAAAACGAGTGTCCAAATTGAATCGTGAGAAAAAACATTCTTTTATTCTTATTGGAAATTAGAATTGGAAAGAAATAATTAGAAAAACATTTACGTTGATATCATTATCTACACTTATAAAAATGGATTTCTTTCTGTCTGTCTGTCTGTCCCTATGTTCCTTATAGAATTGAAAACTATTGAACCGATCGGCATGAAAATTTGCATGTAGGGGTTTTTGGGGCCAGAAACGGTTTTAGTGATGGTTAGAGACCCCTCCCCCAACTAAGAGGGGGGGCTCCCATACAAATCTATACCTATAAAGAAGGATTTCTGTCTGTCTGTCTGTCTGTCTGTCTGTCTGTCTGTCCGTATGTTCCTTATAGAATCGAAAACTACTGAACCAATCGGCATGAAAATATGCATGTAGAGGTTTTTTGGGGCCAGGAAAGGTTTTAGTGATGGTTAGAAACCCCTCCCCCCACTAAGAGGGGGGGCTCCCATACAAATGAAACACAAATTTCTGCATAACTCGACAACTAATCAAGCAAATAGAACAAAATTTGGCATGTGGGTGTTTCCGGTGACAAGAATTTATTCTATGGTAAATTGAGACCCCTCCCCTCTTTATAAGGGGAATTATAACTCCTCTCCTCTTTAAAAGGGGGGGCTTCCATACAAATTTCCTCATAACTCGAAAACTAATCAAGCAAATGGAACCAAATTTGGCATGTGAAGGTTTTCGAGGGCAAGAATATTTTCTATAGTAAATTAGGACCGCTCCCCACTTTAAGAGGGGGGGCTCCTGTACCAAAGAAACACAATTTTCCTCATAACTCGAGAACTAATCAAGCAACTGGAACCAAATTTGACACGTGGGTGTTTTTGGAGACAAAAATTTTTTCTATGATGAACTGGGACCCCTCCTCACTTTAGGAGGGGGGGCTCCTATACAAATGAAATACAAATTTCCTCATAACTCGAGAGCTAATCAAGCAAATGAAACCAAATTTGGCATGTGAAAGTTTTCGAGGGCAAGAATATTTTCTATGGTGAATTAGGACCTCTCCCAACTTTAAGAGGGGGGGCTCCTATACAAACGAAATACAAATTTCCTCATAACTCGAGAACTAATCAAGCAAATGGAACCAAATTTGGCATATGAAAGTTTTCTAGGGCATGAATATTTTCTATAGTAAATTAGGACCCCTCCCCACTTTAAGAGGGGGGGCTCCTGTACCAAAGAAACACAATTTTCCTCATAACTCGAGAACTAATCAAGCAAATGGAACCAAATGTGACACGTGGGTGTTTTTGGAGACAAAATTTTTTTCTATGATGAACTGGGACCCCTCCTCACTTTAGGAGGGGGGGCTCCTATACAAATGAAATACAAATTTCCTCATAACTCGAGAGCTAACCAAGCAAATGAAACCAAATTTGGCATGTGAAAGTTTTCGAGGGCAAGAATATTTTCTATAGTGAATTAGGACCCCTCCCAACTTTAAGAGGGGGGGCTCCTATACAAACGAAATACAAATTTCCTCATAACTCGAGAACTAATCAAGCAAATGGAACCAAATTTGGCACGTGGGTGTTTTTGGAGACAAAATTTTTTTCTATGATGAATTGGGACCTCTACCCACTTTAGGAGGGGGGGCTCCTATACAAATGAAATTCAAATTTCCTCATAACTCGAGAACTAATCAAGCAAATAGAACCAAATTTGGCATGTGGAGGTTTCTGGAGGCAAAAATATTTTCTATGGTGAACTAGGACCCCTCCCAACTTTAAGAGGGGGTGCTTCTACACAATTAAAATACAAATTTCCTCATAATTCGAGAACTAATCAAGCAAATGGAACCATATTTGGCATGTGGGTGTTTCTGGAAGCAACCATTTTTTATATGATGAATTAGGACCCCTTACCTTTTTAAGAGGGGGGGCTCTCATACAAACGAAATACAAATTTCCTCATAACTCGAGAACTAATCAAGCAAATGGAACCAAATTTGACATGTAAGTGGTTTTGGACGCAAGATTTTTTTCTATGGTGAATTGAGACCCCACTCTTCTTTAGAAAGCGAGTAATGGCCCATCTCTCCTTTAAGAGGGTGGGCTTCCATACAAATGAAATGCAAATTTCCTCTTATCTCGAGAACTAATCAATCAAATGGAACCAAATTTGGCATGTGGGAATTTTAGATGGCAGAAATTTTTTCTATGGTGAATTACGACCCCTTCCCCTTTTAAGAGGGGAGCTCCCATACAAATGAAATTCAAATTTCCTTATAACTTGAGAACTAATCAAGCAAATGGAACCAAATTTGGCATGTGAGAGATTTTGGAGTCTTGAATTCATTTTACGATAGTTAGAGACCTCTCACTGTGGTAGGGGGATATGGACTCATACAAATAAAACAGAAATTTTTGCGAAACTCAAAAACTAATCGAACTCGAGAAATTCGAGACTCTTCCATAAAACATTAGTCAATACAAGACCACAAAAACTATCTATAGTAACACTAGATCATTCAGGACGAGACGGTCGCGAGTGTTGCCGGTGACCCGCCGTCGAAAGCGCCGCCCACTGGGGGGTTTGCAAAACTCGAGATTGTGCAAAGATCATCCAAGATTCATGATTTATGTACAACACAGGTTAATTTGTGGCAATACGAAGTTTGTCGGGTCAGCTAGTCTATACCTATAAATAAAGATTTCTGTCTGTCTGTCTGTCTGTCCGTATGTTCCTTTTAGAATCGAAAACTACTAAACCAATCGGCATGAAAATTTGCATGTAGAGGTTTTTTGGGCCAGAAAAGGTTTTAGTGATGGTTAGAGACCCCTCCCCCAACTAAGAGGGGGGGCTCCCATACAAATGAAACACAAATTTCTGCATAACTCGACAACTAATCAAGCAAATGGAACAAAATTTGGCATGTGGGTGTTTTCGGTGACAAGAATTTATTCTATGGTAAATTGAGACCCTCTCCCCTCTTTGTAAGGGGAATTATAACTCCTCTCCCCTATAAGAGGGGGGGGGGGGGCTTCTATACAAATTTCCTCATAACTCGAGAACTAATCAAGCAAATAGAACCAAATTTGGCATGTCAAGGTTTTCGAGGACAAGATTATTTTCTATGGTGAATAAGGACCCCTCCCCACTTTAAGAGGCGGGGCTCCTGTACAAATGAAATACAAATTTCCTCATAACTCGAGAACTAATCAAGCAAATGGAACCAAATTTGGCATGTGAAGGTTTTCGAGGGCAAGAATATTTTCTATGATGAATTGGGACCCCTCCCTACTTTAGGAGGGGGGACTCCTTTACAAACGAAATACAAATTTCCTCATAACTCGAGAACTAATCAAGCAAATGGAACCAAATTTGGCATGGAGGTGTTTTCAGAGGCAAGAATTTTTTCTATGATGAAATAGGACCTCTCCCCACTTTAGGAGGGGGGGGGGGCTCCTATACAAATGAAATACAAATTTCCTCATAACTCGAGAACTAATCAAGCAAATAGAACCAAATTTGGCATGTGGAGGTTTTTGGAGGCAAAAATATTTTCTATGGTGAATTAGGACCCCTCCCCATTTTAAGAGGGGGGGCTTCTACACAAATGAAATACAAATTTCCTCATAATTCGAGAACTAATCAAGCAAATGGAACCAAATTTAGCATGTGGGTGTTTTTGTAGGCAAGAATATTTTCTATGGTGAATTGGGACCCCTCCCCACTTTAGGAGGGGGGGCTCCTATACAAATGAAAAACAAATTTCCTCATAACTCGCGAACTAAACAAGTAAATGTAACCAAATTTGACATGTAAGTGGTTTTGGAGGCAAGTTTTTTTCTATGGTGAATTGAGACCCCTCTCCTCTTTAGAAAACGAGTTATGACCCATCTCCCTTTTAAGAGGGTGGGCTTCCATACAAATGAAATGCAAATTTCCTCTTATCTCGAGAACTAATCAAGCAAATGGAACCAAATTTGGCATGTGGGAGTTTTAGATGGCAGAAAGTTTTTCTATGGTGAATTACGACCCCTTCCCCTTTTAAGAGGGGGGTGGGGCTCCTATACGAATGAAATATAAATTTCCTTATAATTTGAGTGTTAATCAAGCCAATGGAACCAAATTTAGCATGTAGGAGATTTTTGAGTCTTGAATTTATTTTACGATAGTTAGAGACCTCTCACCCCTGTGGTAGGGGGATATGGACTCTCATACAAATAAAACAGAAATTTTTGCGAAACTCAAAAACTAATCGAACTCGAGAAATTCGAGACTCTTCCATAAAACATTAATCAATAACAAGACCACAAAAACTATCTATAGTAACACTAGATCATTCAGGACGAGACGGCTGCGAGTGTTGCCGGCGACCTGCCGTCGGAATCGCCTGCTACTGCGGGGGTAGCCCCCCGTAGAAATCACCTCTATCTAGGTTTATTTATTTTCCTAGATTTACTGACCTCTATTACTTTCCTATTACTGATGGTTTGAGACTCCTCACCCCTGTGGTAGGGGGATAAGGACTCTCATACAAATAAAACAGAAATTTTTGCGTAACTCAAAAACTAATCGAACTCGAGAAATTTTAGACTCTTTCATAAAACATTAATCAATAACAAGACCACCAAAAACTATCAATAGTAACATTAGATAATTCAGCGCGAGACGGCCACAGGCCGCGAGTGCTGCCGGCGACCTGCCGTCGGAATCGCCTGCTACTGCGGGGGCAGCCCCCGTAGAAATCACCTCTATCTAGGTTTATTTATTTTCCTAGATTTACAGACCTCTGTTACTTTCCTTCAGTTGGGTCACCCCTGCAAAATGGTGCTTTCTACGAAAAGATTTTGCGTGAAATGGTATATCCCGCGTAAGGTTTTTCGCGAAATGGTATTCTGCGAAACTCTATATTCCGCGTTATGGTCAACCAACCAAGTACAGTGAAGAGGAATTCTTGATAAGGCAAAAGCCACCCCGGCTCTATGCCCTTAGAAAAAACCTACGTCACGTCGATTTTTTTGCACCGGCATTGATTATTTCGGATCAGTTTACAGGCGGCTTATTTCGAGATGGCTCCCAGTAAAGGCTTATGTAGCGATTTTTATCTGTTTTTCTACTGTCCATTTGGAGCTTCTCACGAACCCATCTATAGTATTTATTGTTTTCTCCAGGCTCTGAGACGATTTTTGAGAAAATGGAGAAGGCCGGTGTTTAGATATCGATGGTGACGGCACCGACAGATTTTGAAACCTTTAACCCTTTATAAGGCAGTGACAATTATATTACCACGACCACCAACGAAAAACATTTGTTTTGCGTCTATAATAACATCAATATAATTATAGAAGCAAAATAAAAAATTTTCGTTGGAGGCAATATAGGTGGGGTTAAAGAAATGCCACAATACAGCATGTAGAGTGGGCCCAAGATCCAATTCAGCGCCATTTCAACTCGCCAAGTGCGCTTCATTTTGGGGGGTTATGGGAGGCAGCAGTCTGTTCGGCTAAAAATCATCTATTGAAGATGGAAGGCAAAAGACCACTATCCCAGATGAATTTCAACAAGTTGCTTGTGTAAGTAGAAGATTGCGTTAATTTTAACTCACGTAGGCTCTGACGACTTGCAACCATCGGCTCAGTTTTTGAACGGTGCCTCACTGCAATTGATTTCAGTGCCGAATTAGGGAATTTTACTAACCTATCGACTCAATCGTAGGCAATTAATTTGGAAGAGATGCATGGTTGAGTATCTCTGTCAGTTGCCTGCATTCTCTTCATGATTTCTCAAATTTCTAATAATTAATTTGATAGATTTGAGCATATAAAGTAATAATGCATATTTTCCACCATTGTCATCCGAGATACTCGTTTCATATAAATGCGGCGAGTTACGCCTTTAATCTTTCACACCTTACCTTTTACACTTCACTTCTAATTTTTACTTTCCATTTCCTATAATCAATTATATCGCACCCTATAGACGTTGTTACCCGTTTTCTCATAATTCTCGTCATAAGCAAGCTATCAAGTTTAAACTTTCCCGCTTACTTATCCTCTTTTTTCAGCTTTCTCATAGCCACACAGCAGTAGGTAGGTACCTATTTTATCCGATGAAGGCTTGTCTCTTTTTTTACGCACAGCTTCCACAGAATGGTTTTCATGGTTGAAGCAACTTGAAGCAAAGTGCCGAAAGATAGTCGGCCGCTGAAATAAATTTATGATTAAGATAGGCAGCGCAGGCGAAGGGCGAGTATAAAATATTCAATTCTGTGCGGAAGCCGGCACGATAGGACTACAACAACAGGACACACGCATTTAAACACAACTTTAGCAGTTTTTCTTCCAGCAGGCAATGGCCTATGAAACGGAAAACCTTTCCCCTTCCTGTTACCGGGCGCAGTCGACGCTTATTTATGCTGTCGATTTTTTTTCCTCTACTTCTGCTTCTCACTCTTCGGTGCCAGTTCAATCGGTGGGTGGCCCAATCGAATACACAAAAAACTTTCAACCAAGAAGCTCATAATAGCGGGAAAAGTCCAACAGCAGCTATTGAATGACGGTCGGGCGCTATCGTTTCGTTCTGGTTTCCCTGCCACCCACCCGTGGAAAACAGCACACCACTCGCACTCAGGCAGCAAATCACTTCGGTACAAGCACAGGAACCTCGTCGTAAGTATAAGCAAACTTATCTGATAGGCATTAGATTTTATGGGCTTTCTAGTGCGCTTCCTTCTAGCAGCGAGAGGCCCAATAACTCTTGCCACTTGTTTTTATTAGCAATCAAAATATTGAAACGTTCCTATCGGCAAACAGGCTGCAGACTATTGACTATTATGGTACGAACAAGCGGTTTGATGGGCTTAAACGTCGGCGATGCAGAGACGCATAAAGCGGCAATCGCTTCTTGTCGCAGCCACACCGTCGCGTCGCGTCGTCGTCGCCGCCGCCACCCACCGCCGTGTCGTGTTACGGAAGAAAGAGATTAACGCTCTCTATACGCACTTTCCCGAGGATTTGGCCGTAAAAATATGATGAAGCGCGTAACGATATTCGGCGCAGAATTGGATTCCGGTAACGAGCTGCCCGTAATGGTTATTGAATGTTGTGTGGTTCGGGAAAATTGCGGTGACTTTGCCACGGATGAGGTGATGACGGTGATGGCGTTGTTGGCAGTTTTAACTTCCAACTATGGCGGTGGTAATTTATGCGAACGATTTCTGTTTTTTTGCAGGTTATTGCTTAACCTGGATTAGCGGGATGGTTCTGCCGATGTTTATCGGTTTATATATCACTATGAATTGTGTCTAGCAAATTTATCATCAGATTGGGATATATTGGTACGGCAACCAGTTGAACCTCGATTTTATTGTGTACGTATATAGAGATTACCTACGAATGGCCGAAACACAAATGGCCGAATCACGAATGGCCGAAACACAAATGATCGAAACACAAATGGCCGAAACACAAATGGCCGAAATAACGAATGCCATAAAATATCTAATGGCCGAATCACGAACGGCCGAATCACAAATTGCCGAATCACGAATGGCCGAAATCCAAATGGCCGAATTCCAACAACAGTCACAGAAGGCCGAATCACGAAAGGCCGAATCGCGAAAGGCCGAATCACGAAAGGCCGAATTTTCCCGGAATGCCCAAATCAACAACATTTTATTGCTCATGATGTGAGACCTTACACATTTTGAATAAATTTGTTCATCTATTTCTCTCCGCGAATTTGAAACAAGCCCCTGAAAAGCCTTTAAATTTTCCCTGATCATTACTATTACTGATCATTACACAATTACTAACTAAGGTAAACGAAAAATAATAGGAGATCATATCATGTTATACACTTTATCGTGTTTAGGCGTGATTGATATTATTTCAGTAATACTACGCTAAATGTTATATTCTGTCGTTTACGTTTTCATACAAGAGTTCAATTTATAGAGCAATTTCAACAGGCAGTCGATACAACTCATTGGCACGCGGGAATTCGCATGTATATATAGTGAACGTTCTGCTTTCAGGACATCAACGTAAACCTGCTTTTGAAATTTGGATACTTGACTTATAAGTGAGATAACGTTTGTGAAGTCCGTCCAGCGACTCATTTGTTTTCGATTCAACGAACATCATAAAATTTTAACAGAAAAATGCTTCATCCTGTAACTACCGTATACTCAGATCAACCATTAATGGAACATTAGGTACTTTTTTTAGTAACCTGGGTATGAAAGGAGGAAGGCAATGAAGATGCGTCCAACATAGCTCTAGCCATCCCAAGTTCCTATCTAGCACCTCCATGTGGTCATACCCGGTAATGTTCTTTCCTTACGATTGAGTGGCTAAGCTAGGAGGTGCGACGCTGCGTTGATCCCGGCTGCCTGATCAAAATTGTAGTTTTGGTAGACGGCTGATCCACCCGGCCCCGTTGATAGGTAAGCCCCAACATATATGTATTCTAATTGTTTGTTTCGTTCTAGCTCTCCAAAAAACTACTATACAATGAAAACATGACATGACCGTAAAACTTGCTAATAATGTACATGGATATTGTTGGGTTATTGTACATGTAGGATTGATGGAAACTCAAATGATGGCATCATTATGATGCAACAATATCGGATGAAAAGGACTTCTGGTGTGCTCGTTCTATTTTTATCCATATTAATTTCATTTCATTGTATATCATGTGATAAATTCATTGTATGAATTATATGATAAATTCATGAATACAGAGGCATCATATGAGTGAAAGACTGGATTATGGAGAGCTGAGTTAACCCGAATCACTAGGAGGAAACTCCTAAAGGTCTGAAACAATATTTATGTTGCACTCTTCGAACAAACCAACCATCACGTGGGTTAAAGCTGGTGCAGCGAAATTGATGACATGGAAGAATCCTGGAAGGAAATTCTTATAATCCCGTGAAGGGATGAGGAAGGTTCAATTAGGTGAAGGGGTGCGTTTTTCGTGCATTTGGAACGATAACAGTTGTACAAGTGGAGGTTCAAAACGTAAAAAGGCTTTGTCTTGCTTTATAGGGATTACCGAAAAGAAGATAGATTTACAAGCGACTGAGAGACAGAGGCCCTGAGTAAGATCGGGCGACCAGCTAGTGATTAAAAAATCAATCAATCTCATGCGACCACATTTTTGCTTCCCAGGTCCGGGATAACAACCATAGGGGAACTGTGGGTAAGACGAACAGGGTGGGTAAGACGGACAGGTGGTTGATACTACTAGTTAAGCACTAAAATTCGTAAATGTTTTGATGGGCATCCAACCATCTTGCTATCTCATGATGTCTGAACGTTCCCATCATCATTTAGAACTTTCCAATTTTGATAAAGTGCAGAAAAACTAAAAATTGCAAAGAATACTGCGCCTGGATGTAACTTTTTTTCCATCGAAATTAAGCTTTTTGAGTGGTTTAATTCCAAAATGTTGCCCATAGCGTGAAGTATTTCGATTGAATACCTTTTCAAGCAACGTCTGCATTGAAATAATACCTAACTTTCTTTGCGTATGAAAAATTGTGAATACTTTAAAAAAATGTATAATGATGGGGTGAAATGGACAACTGCTAGTGTGGGTAAGATGGTCAATGAACATATTATAATAAAATGGTTGATTTTGCTTCTTAGTGATATCTCAAGCATATAAATGAAAATTTAACCGGCAAACGTGAACTTCAAACAAATTAGCAGCGACCAGGCATGAAACAGTTTTTGGAATGCTTGTTCATATTGCCGCTGCCAAACAATTTTCTATTGGCTGCCTCTATTGGGAGGGGGTGGACTGCCCCCTTCATTTTTTGCACGCAACACTACCATATTTTACGTATTCAATTTGTTAAGGGTCAAAAATAATAATATGCTCTCAGTTGGGGCGATATACAATACCTGTCCATCTTACCCCCACACATTGTCCGTTTCACCCGCAGCACTAAAAAAGTTCACTTTTTCGGACCATTTTTAAAACTCAAAATACTCATTGAAAAACATTTTTTGTTAAATATTTCACTAGCTGCTTTTGAAAACAATATATTGAACTGAAGTAAACTGCATTTAGATTTTATAAATCATAAGTTCTCTGTATTATATTAGCTATTCTTCTTAACCTGTTCGTCTTACCCACAGTTCCCCTACATATGTACGTGCCATTAATTTCTATTTCTAAAAGTCAGTTACAAGGTCCTTCCATCCCTACAGGTTACGAATTATTTTACTTATATTAATCTTAACCAATTGTTCCAATTATTCTGTCACAATAGATGGCGCTTTAAAACTTTCAATCTTTCCGCGCATTCACCATTTGATAATAAGTTAGCAAATTATACATTTTTGGATCCTTTTATTTTTGGCAAAATATTTAAACGTATTGAAAAAAGTGCTCTAGTCTTTCAGACGAAGAAGCGCCACAAGGAGCAGAAGAAGTCCGAAGAACTCGAGTACTGCTGTGCTGTACTGCTTTCACGATACACGAAAGCTCTATCAGAGACTCAACGAATCTCGCAAAGGCTTTGTGCCGCGGGCCGAAATGTGCAGCGATAAAGATGGACGCATTTTGACTGACGATCGTGCGTTGATCAAAAAGTGGAAGCAGCACTACGATGAACATCTGAATGGCGTGCAGGCGGTAGACCATGATAGTGGAGGAAGTGACTTCATTGGTGTAGTCAGCAACGGAGATATGCCACCCCCATCGAAATATGAAGGAATTATGTTAGGCAGGTCTTATCATAAGTAAGTAAGTTAGTAACTCTGGATAAATAACTAAGGACGTGTGAAATGTTGCACCGAAAACGAACCTATCAATATTAAATAGCAGGGGACCCTTTTACCACATGGTTACCGAGTCTTCCTTGACAAGCGAGTGGTCGTAGATTCGAATTTTAATAGAATCTGACTGTTGCGGTCATCGATGTTAAGTGACTTTCGAATGGGTTTATTCTCAGTCCCCTCTACATCCTTCCTTCTTACTGAATTGTGCATTTATCATCTACAAAGCCTCTTGCCAGGGCAAGTTATATGTGTGGTAGGTACTTGCGTACGAAGTCTCTTGGCCAAGCAGACTTCTGCCGGGATTTGAAAATCTCCCGAAAGAAAGTTCATATTGGATTATAGATCTGGTTGTGATGTGCGTGGAAGGTTATAGTGTAAGTTAGAATTTTAAATTACATAATACAATAGTTAGTTGTAAAAAGTCCGTTTCCGTTCATTTAGTTATGCTTTCAGTATAGAGGGTTAAACAAAATCAACATTCTCACGTTTAAATGCAAACACTTGACTAAGAAAACATTTGTTAACGTTGTAAGTAACTGTATGTGTAATGACGAAGATTGTTTTAATAATTGTAATGTTTTGTAACAATAGTTGCTCCGAGGATGAAGGCATAGACCTTCGAAACGTCAGCCGAAAATGTAAAATAAAGTTTTCGTAAGAAACCTGAGACCGAAAAGCCACATCTTTTAATACAAATTCAACGGTCTATTATAATCATCATACTTTGAAAATAACCTTAATTCTCAGGATTTTACTGGCAACCGATTTGCTTTTTCTATCGAATATTACCTTGTCCGACAAGCGACGAGATTGTTTGCTTTTGTAGTGTTTTGCTGCTTTGCTCTGCCGTTGAATGAGCGTAAGTTTTGTTTCATCTTTCATTTTCTACCGGAGCACAACCGAATTCATGCTTTCAAGGTCACAGAGCAAATAGTTTCGCTCCATATAATTACCTGTTCGATATTCTCTTTGGTATATAGAACAAATAGTGTTTTGTCTCCAGTGTGCGAAGAAAATATTAGCTATACTTGTAGTGGTGCTCCTTCTGCGCAAGATGAGCGGTTGTAAGAGAAAACAGTATTTAGGCATCATTCGGAGGGAGGCCAAACAGTTCAACAGAACTGCTCCTGGTAGTTGTGATAACCAGATTGTCCTGTCTTTGAATGCTTAAGATGAGCAAAATCAAGCCTGGTTCAAAGGTAAATTTGGTCCACTGTCTGGTTCTAGGAACGAGATTGGTAATGCAAAGTAGTAAAGCATACATGCAGGCACTCCCTCTTTTTGTGCTGAACTCAGCTTTGCCGACCATGCTGAAGCCTCTAGCCGGGGTTAATACTGGCTCGCGATGCGAATGAAGTCTCTTGTCCAAGGGCAAACTATGATTAGTCTCCACACTTCCTGGTTCTAGAGAGCATCGATTGGTTCAAAAGTAGTACAAAGTACAGGAGGAAAAAAGAAGCGAAAACACCGACACTTGAGCACAAGCAGTCCACTCACTATACAGCGATACTGAAAAAAGAACGAAATGTGGAATATAACACTTGGACGTAGCCACAGTTGATCAAAATACTGGTGCTAATATCCATACAAAAAAAATTAAACAGTAATCAAAGAACACTATATTCTACTAAATTAAAATTTTTAAAGGGTGGTCTCTTTGGAAAATTTTACTGGTATAGCATTGGCGTTTTGGAAAGGGAGGGAGTGTTTGAAGCGAAGAATGAGTCACTGGATAAACAGTAAAATTTCGATATAGACCAAAATTATACCGGGTTGTGCAATGGCAGGTCCACGGTCTTTCGGTTGGTGCCCGAATGTTTTACTCACTAGACTACTGCCGCCCGTTACATTAGGCAGTCTAATCCCTAGTTTTGTATTGTTCTCCTAATCTATCATTTCCGTATAGGCACCTCACACTCCTAAGCGAAGATATTATATTTTTCATTTCACGCAAAGAATAATGGAAACTATGTAGAAACTTTAGATTTTTTCCATATGTGGACTCATTACTGCGAGAAACTTTAGGTACTGATTATAATCAAATTTTTTATCATATTTATGTATCACTAATTATTTTTGCAGAAATCTGCATCTTTAAATCCGCCACAAAACAATCAAATTTTAAGGAAAGCTATCCAATCCAATAAAATTCAATTCTGGAGTACTTTCAGGCTCTCATCTATGATCGTTATTTATTATTTTATACATTAACGACTATTCTTAATAATGCAATTTCCAAATAGACAACGCATTCTCAATAATATAACATTCACATTTATATGATGATGTGAAGTTACATTTTGAGAAAAGTATTGCAGAGTTGTGTTGCAACAAGTTCTTCTCAAATACAAGGAAACATCTTTACTTAAATATCTACATTTCTCTTTTGGGTCATTGATTTTAAACATCTCCAAGAAAGTTACTAAATACGATTTTTGAGTAACTTTATATGTTTATGCAAGTAAAAACAAATTGTCGAAAATAACATAAGCAACATTTCGACTCCAGCCCTCTCCGCACTGTTAAAGGGATCATTTCTTTTCGACTTTGTAACACGTTTTCCTTGGTTGCCTCTGACATTTCAACAACTAATAGCTCTGCACGGCAAAAGTGGAACACGAACCTCGTTGATCGCTTCAGCTTTTGCTCTGCAATCACCATATCATGGCAGCAGGAGCAGCAGCAGCAGCAGCAGCTATAACACCGAGCAATGCGCCTGCATTTAATGTCATTTTAAAAACAATCATCAGATAATCGTTAAAGAAGAAGGTAACACCCGGGGGTAAAAATGACAACAAGATAGCAAGAGCTTCGTTGACGAGCCGGCGGCGGCAGCAAAGCAGGCGAGATCCGAAACGAAATAATAATCGTTGAACGGGGAGCGCTGGTAAATGAGATCACGATCCGGCACTATGCCATTCACAGATACAGCACATGCATCATGATGGCCGGCGATGGAGGGGAAGCTCGTGGAGAATCTTAGCTCCTTCTATCCATACTCAAAGCTCGGAACTGGAGAGCAGGATTAGCACCTTCAGCTACGCTCGTTTGTAGTGCTGCAAAGACCCAGAGCATCGCACGCCGCCCCGTGTTGTGGAGTGAACCGAGCAAATTGCCACAATGAGACAAATAGCACACAGTTCCTTCGCGGGCCACGGGCATTTGCATACAAATCATGCGCCTTCTCCGCCCCGCCCTGACAGCCACCTTTGCTATTCAGCACGAAACACTTTTCAATAAATCAATAAAATATTCTTTATCCTCATTTATGTGCATATGTATGGTACACGTACTCGCATTCGCACAAAGCATGAGTATGCTGTCTCGTTATCTCGTTTTGCCATTGGAAATATCAGCGCTTCAAATGCTTCGGGCATAGTAATTGCCATCTCTTAATCACACCTTCCTGAGCGGTACGTGATTTTGCGAAAAATGAGATATGGAAGCGTGCTGTGTGTCTCGCCGCCCCGTGCCGAGCCCTGCACTCGTGAGTGGAGAAAGTCGACGTGTAATCAAATTTCCAGCAATCTGTAAATGTCGCTTTCAATGTAACCTTTGCTGAATTACACTTTCGAACTCTTCAGCACAAATGTGAAGCGCCGTTTCACCAGCAATTACCTACCTACCTCGCTCGAAAGATTGTTGTAATTTCTCATTATTATGCTTCTGGGTTATCCTGCCGCAATATATCTGCTGCATCTGTGCGATTTTACTAATTAGTTTAACAATTGTACTTATTACAGATGACCACATTCCAGTCCCGGAAAACACTCTTTTTTGCATGGTATGAGGTCATATTTACCCTAACCCAAACATTCCATCAAAACTATTTTCAAAATTTAAATATTGCAAATTTTCAGCCATCGAAGATGATACTCAAGAAATTTATCAAATATTCCTTGCGATATGCCACAAAAATAGCGAATGAATCAGCACATGCTTTCCTTAGCTTTCAGACCGATTCTTGGAATCCGACCGATGAAATATATCTTCATCAAAAATATGTCTGCTGTTTTTATACCGTATGATTACCAATTCTACCTGAAAAGAATAACCGCGGGTGCTCCATCCTGCAGGGAATTGAGCTGTTACTTCTTGAGCAAATTCTCCTCTGTTCCAACGTTCCGACCATCCTTTTTTGCTGGTGACTAGAACTCAAAACTTCTTCCCGTCAGTAAGATTCGCATTCAACCTCTACACATTCCGTTTGAGGTATTTTCCTACCTGCTGACGGTTAAATGTCAACGGTTACAAATCTCTTTCAGAAGTTTGCCGATGTTCGAAATATAATTTCTTGTTATGATTTTTATAAACCGCTGTCAATTATAGGGACCACACACGAAGCGGTGGGAATTACGCATCACCATCCTCATCGGCAGCATCTTTTATGGATTCGTACCTAATCGTTTATGTGTATAGACTTCCTTTCTTAACGAAAATAAAACCTAATCACTAAATATACGCGAGTGCAGCCAACAAAAAACGGTTCCCCTTTTGCCATGAGCAGGGCGGGATTTTGATCTTAACGACGGAACAAGGGCACCCCACACACGCACACACAACGCACACCTTCGAACTGGTAAGAGCTCTGCGCGAAATGTTATGCTTATGCTAGATCCCCCATTAGTCGCACACTAATGACGGGTAATGACGATACTGGAGCAGTGCGTTGAGAATATATTCACAATTCACTTCAGTGAATGAACTCCGAATGATACATCATCACAGCCGCATCAGGCTGCCTGCTCGGATACGTCTTTGTTGCTATGTATATTACTTCCTTGGAATGGTGTAGGAATCACCAATTAATAGCGACATTCTGCGCTGTTATTAATTATCATATAATTGATCCGTATTAGGCACACAGCAAGCAAGCATGATTAAGCTTGAATTTAACTGTAAACATTCGCAACATTCGTGCAATAGTTTAATGAGGGAAGCCGTCGCAGTGAATTAAACATTAAATTAACATGTGGCATGTTGCATAAAATTATTGCACAGCACGTTTACAATATAACTTAATTGGACTCATAAAAATATAATTAAATGGGACTGATAATAATAAAAAGGTTGTGCCGTATGGTGATTTGTGACCTAAAACTACGTACAGTACGTACCATTTGCTTTAGCAAATAGTAGAGAACATTCGAGTTATACGCAATTAAACTGCTTAATGATAAGCATTAAACCTATCTGCAAGATGCAGCAGGTATGCCTTAAACTTGATAAAGTAAAGAGAACCGACATGTGCTTTTGCAATTTAATGTCACTGAAAGTTGTGGCATGGCACAATACATATTAATCGGTCGTTCTGACGAAGAGATTTGGCACAAAGCGATGATAGTTTTTGAAACAAAATCAGTGAAGTATAATCAGTGAAGAAGAACTTTCTGACTAGAGTCGGGTTGGTAAACAAAGAAACTGTCGTTTTTGAAGAACTAAAACCTAAGAAACCTCCACGGTGAAGGGGAAAGAGGTACGGGTGGATCATTGAAGCAACGCTTATTAAGTTTGTATAACGTTCCTCTTTACCCAAGCCGGGGGATCCGCGGATTGGGCCAAGCTATAATGGGAGGCAATTATAACCAGATTCGAAACCAAGTTCGAGGAACGTTCTACAAAGTTAATAAGCGTTGCTTCAATGAACCTCCTTTCTTTTCCTAACTTTCTTTCCTCTTTACACCTTGTCCTCTTTTGTTTTTATTTTTTGTTTTGTTTTATGTTTTATATTTTTTGCACTATTTGCGTTTCATTTTTTATTTATCACTAACTGACCCGACAAACTTCATATTGCCACAAATTAAATTGTGCTGTCATAAATTGCCAATCTCGGATGCCCTTTGTCACGATCTCGAGATTTGAAAGCTCCTGAGGAGTTCAACCTTAGATGATTCATTTTGGCAGTTACGTAACTATGAAATCATGGGTAGTTTAATATACAAATTTTCAATTTTTCCTCATAGTAAAGTAGAAAACTACTCTCCCCATTGCTATGCCAGATAAAATGAAGCTGATAGCATTTAAATATCCGCCGTAAATGTATAACATTTTCCTCATAATTCGAGGGGAGCTGCCCCCTTGCAGTAGCCGGCACTTTCAGAAATCCTGCCTTCAAAAACCTCAACATGCCAAATTTTGTTCCATTTGCTTTATTAGTTCTCGAATTATGAGGAAATTTGTGTTTCATTTGTATGGGAGCACCTCCCCCTTTAATCTTCCTAGTGCATTGGGGGTTGATACTCAGTAACGGAACGAGCTAGAGACTTGAAATTTTCTGACTTTTCCTAACTTTGGAAAACTAGAATTGTTGGGGAGTTTCAGCTTTCAGCGACATCTAGAAGAGCCACAGCAAAAAAAGTTACATATTATGCATTAAGGGTCGAAAACGACCCAAGTTTTGAAATTGCTCTCATTCATCCATTTTCAATCCGAATTTTGTTTTCTTTACCTCATGTGAAAGGTATGGCCAAAACCTGGCACGCAAGGTGTATTAGGGAATATTGGATGACTAATGGCCACTTCTGCGTCGGTTCCGGAACACCCACTACCAGGTCCAGGGGACATTTTTATACTTTGAGGTAATTCATTTTGCGGCACATCAAATCACATTGGCTTGATGAATTAAGATTAATGGAAGTACAATGGGGACATTTTGGACTCAAACGGCCATTTTCTCATTGGTTCCGGAACATCCGGTACCTGGTTTTTGAGGACAATTTTGAATTTTAGGATGATTTATCTTGCCACACGTCAAATTACGTCAGCTTGATATCATCAGACTATTGAAAGTATAATAAAGACATTTTGAAGGCAAATGGCTACATCAGCTTTGGTCCTGGAACATCCGGTACCCGGTTTTTGTGGCCATTTTTGTATTTTAGGATAATTCATAAAGCGACATATCAAATCACATCGGCTTAATAAAATAAGACTGATTGAAGAAAAACAGTGTCATTTAGAAGACAAATGGCAACTTTACCATCGGTTCTGGAACATCCGGTACCTGGTTCCGCGGGTCATTTTTGGATTTTGGAATAACTCATCGTGCGGCACATCGAATCACAACGTCTTGATCAAATAAGATAGTTACAAGAGGTTTGAGGACAATTTGGAATTTTTCCATTGTACTTCCTTTAGTGTTATTTTATCAAGCCAATGTGATTTGATGTGCCGCATGATGAATTATCCTATCCAAAAATGTTCTCATAAACCGTGCACCCGAAGTTTCGGAACCGATGATGAAATGGCCATTTGTCTTCAAATTGTCCTCAAACCTCTTGTAACTGTCTTATTTGATCAAGGCGTTGTGATTTGATGTGCCGCACGATGAGTTATTTCAAAATCCAAAAATGTCCCGCGGAGCCAGGTACGGGATGTTCCAGAACCGGTGGTAAAGTTGCCATTTGGCTTTTAAATGACCTTATTTTACTTCCATTAGTCTTATTTAATCAAGCCGATGTGATTTGATGTGTCGCAAGATGAATTATCCTAAAATACAAAAATGGGCCCAAAAACCGGATACCGGATGTTCCGGGACCAAAGCTGATGTGGCCATTTGCCTTCAAAATGTCTTTATTACACTTTCAATAGTCTAATGATATCAAGCTGATGTAGCTGATGGAGCTTGCCACAGATAAATCATCCTAAAATTCAAAATTGTCCTCAAAAACCAGGTACCGGATGTTCCGGAACCAATGGGAAAATGGCCGTTTGAGTCCAAAATGTCCCCATTGTACTTCCATTAATCTTATTTTATCAAACCAATGTGATTTGATGTGCCGCAAAATGAGTTATCTCAAAATATAAAAATGTCCCCCGGGACCTGGTAGTGGGTGTTCCGGAACCGACGCAGAAGTAGCCATTAGTCATCAAATATCCCCTAACATACCTTGGGTGCCAGTTTTTGGCCACAGCTTTCAAATGAGGTAAAGAAAACGAAATTCGGATTGAAAATGGATGAATGAGGGCAATTTCAAAACTTGGGTCGTTTTCGACCCCAATGCATAATATGTAACTTTTTTCTAATGCATTATGAAGGTTAAAAGGGGGAGAGGTCTCAATTCACCAAAGAAAAATATCACGCCTGCCTCCAAAAACCACTACATGCCGAACTTGGTTCCATTTACTTGAATATTTCTCGAGCTATGAAAATTTTTGTGTTTCATTTGTATGAGAGCACTCCCTTCCAAAGGAGGAGGGGTCTCAAACCATCATAAGCACCTTCCCCAAAAACATACAAATTTTTACGCCGATCGGTTTTGTGTCTATAAAGAACTTACAGACAGAAATTGATTTTTATTTATATAGATTTGCCTGTCAATTTAATATCATTCGCATTGGTCACTTTTTGTGCTATTTTAGTATATTTTGGAGTCATTCTTGTATTTAGTGTCTTACGGCTCATTTTCGTTTTATTTTTGTGTCAGTTTTCAATAAATTTTGTGTCATTTTTTTGATGAAGTTTTTGGAGCGTCTTAGTAGAATACGAAACCTCAACAATTTTTGTGTCTTTTTCGTATAACTTTTATACCTTTCTGTATCATTTTTGTATCAGTTATCAGTTATATATTGTGTGTGTAATTTGTCTATGTTCTATGATTTTAGACTCATTTTTGGAGCACTTTTCATAATATATTTGAATATTTTTGTATAATTTTCATGTCATTTTTGTATGAATGAAGCGTTATGAAATTAATTTTTTTTTTCCAGAAAAAGTAAATTAAACAACATTAAACATGTGATAAATAAAAAAATTAAATGAACTGAAAATCTTGATCTTAGACTATAAATACCGACTAAATGAATGTCAAGGCTCTCAATGTCGACCTATTGTCGATAAAAGAAAGAGAAAGAAATTATGAAATTATGATTTCTTTATCACTTTTAAATAAGATTTAAATTATATCACTTTTAAATACCACTCTTTTAACTTGAAACATTAAGTAGTTTATTGCAAAAGATGAACTAAACTTATTTGGTACTAGTTTTTTACAACTTTTGTCTTATTTATTTTTGTCTGCGTAAGTTTTCAGATTATATTTGGTCCTTTGGTGATTCTTTTAATTATTTTTGTTTTTTTGTTTAAAATAACAATTTTTTATATGACTTTCGTGCCAGTTTCCTTTATTACTTGTGACTGTTGATAATTTTATGATTATACTTTTTGTTATTATAGTAACAATAACTTTCAAAAATTAGTATACCATGTACCACATACGTAGAGCAAACAGTTTTACATAAAATTGTTAGGTTGTGTTTTTTATCGACTGGATTCAATTGTAACTGTTAATATTCGGCAGGGCAGTCTTCGGTGAAATTTATCAAGACTGAAGTTTGATGTTTTCCCGACGTTTCGACACTTTGTTGGTGTCTTTTTCACGGGGTAATATCATTTAGTCATTTTCAATTTATTACTGGAAAGGCCCAACAGCTAAACTGAAATATTTCAAACAATAGAAACCCTTTGTAAAGACTGCCCTGCCGAATATTGACAGTTAAAATTGTTAGTACAGTAGGACTTCGAATTTGGCATGGTTCGATTTTGGCATGCCTCGATTTTGGCAACAAAAGTATCCGTTTTTGGCAACTCAAAATATTTCCCTTACAAAAATATGCTTAAATATCAGCAAGGCAATGGAGAAACGACCACAACCGGGTCAGAAAAAAAGAACTGGAGAGAAAAATTAAAACGGAATACAAAAGGAATAAAACGTAAAAGAAAAACAGAGTGTATCAGAAAAGGGGAAAAATCAGGACATAATAAGAGGAAAATCGTAAAACGGGTGGTTAATAGAATGTGAATAGAAAAGGTGTTAAAAAGCGAATAAAGACCAGGATCGAAGAAAAGAAGCTTTCAATCGTTTCACTTTGACGGGACACAAAACGGAAAACAAAAACACAAAAACAGAAGAAAAATGGGCCTGAAAACGAAGTACAAGACACTAAAATAAATCAGGAAAGAATCAGAACGCAGGATAAAGGCAAGAAACAGTAAATGGTGAAAAACGGGAACAGAGAGGAAGACTGGTGAGAAAGGGAATACACACACAAGAGGAAACAGTGGGGAGAAAAAGAAAAAAACGAGAGAGAAAAAGAGGAAAAGCGAGACAGAAAAAGAGGAAAAACAAAACAGAAAAGGGAATACGCAGCAGCAGCAAATGAAACTAAAAAAGAAAAACACATAGTGGAAATAAAGTCAAACGGGGAAAAAGAAATCAAAGGACAGAAAAGAACAGGTTAAAGAAAACTGTACAACGGAAGAAAAAAAGACGAGAAACGACAGAAAAGGAAAGAACACCGTAGAGAAAAAGGAAAAAAGTGAGCCAAAAACCGAATAATCGGGACAGAACCCAGCTAACATTTTCGTACGAATATCAAAGTAACAAAGGAGAAATATGTACTGATAGTTATAATAGTTGAACGAAAATATCATATGCGTACTATTTTGGAGGCGACTGACGTTTACAACTCTCATATAATGGAATATCTTGCTACATAAAATTAATTGTTTCATTTAGTTAATGCAATTGCACACCTAATTTTATGAATGTTTCTTATAGCATATTTTCTCAGCTTACCAATGGTGGTCTTAAAATGAAAATCGGTTGGGGGGCTCATGGTGAAAACGGCGCTTTTTGATAAAATCCAATATGGCGACCAAATCCAAGATGGCCGCTAAAAATTGTTTAGTTCATTTGAAAGCCCTGTTCTTCTTCTTTACAGAACCGGGCCATTTGTTAGTTATTTCATGGCAAATTTATGAAATATCGCGTAATATAGATCTCAAGGTTTGCTCAAAATTCAACTTTTTTTTGAAACTGTTTTTTTTTGAGGCCCCTTGGCGAACGAGGGGTCCACTATTTCGAGGTATTAAAAGTGCAATTCTTATTTTTTAACCATTTTCAACCCATTAAGTGAAAAACTTCCAATTTTTGAAGACCTCGTGTCTGTAGTGGCCCTGTTTCAGCGAGAATTATGTTCTTGTGTGTGCCGCTCATGGCTGCTAGAATGGATTTCAGTTCCCCTTTTTTATTACGCTGGAAACGTCGTCGATGTATCGCCACTATCTTTTCAGGAGTACCTGGTTTTGTTCCAGCTTACTTTCAAGGTTAGCCATGAACAGTTCACACAGGAACGGTGAAAGTGGATTGCCCATCGGTGCACATTTTAATTGTTTGTAGTAATTTTCTCTAAACGTCAAGTAATTCTCCTCCATACATAAACGAGTCAGCTTTATGTATCCTCCTACCTGTTTTCTCCATGCGTTGTACCCATGTTGTTTCAATAGCCAGTCTTCGAAAAGGCTTGTCGGTTCTTTCACTGGGACTCTGGAAAAAAGGCCGTAACATCAAAAAGACCATTACGTCGCCTGCTAGTTTTCCCGATGTTCCCGTCCGATGCTCGACGAATGTTCGCATGCTGCTGACAGAACGGCTAGCGAATTTATTGGCATTCTTTGGAACTCGGTTACCAACCAACTGGCAATCTTTTCCATGGGTGATCGGTTTGCCGTGATTATTGTCGCATTTCCGTTCCTGGTTTGTGTATTGTGTAACACAGAGATTTTTTTTAAATCAGCAAAAAAAAGCGTTTTAAACATTTTTATTATAGGTTTAAACGTGAAAATTAAATCTATTATTGCTTTTCATATATAAGTTATTATTTTCTATGCCAAAACCTCTAGAAGTAAAGACATAACCGAAAAATTTTTTTTGTCGATTTTTGGAAATTCCATTATTTGAATTTCAACTTTTGTTTCGTGCTAGAAGCGTTAACACTCCCTACACTCATTTTTTGAGTTCTTCAGGCTGTAGAGCCAACAAAAAATAGATTTTATATAAAATATTTTTGAATTTGCAATATGGCGTATTTGCGTCGTAAATTCAAAAGATAAAACATTACTTTCTTCAGCAATATTGCAGATAATAACTAATTCTACAAATGCCCAATACATCACTTTTTCAAATTCTGCTTGGTTTAGGTGCAGTAATCAAAAGAGCGTGTAAAACCTGCTTACCGGTCAATCGAACCCCTTATGGTCTTTCAAGAACAGTATTAGCGTGAAAGTTGTCAGGTGAATAAATTCGATTCAGCAGTAATTCTATTTCCAACAAAACCGGAAATCCTTGAGCGGATATGAGCTAGTTATCCCGTACATACATACACACATAACTTCTTGAACATACATGTTTTGAATTTTTAAATATTGTTTTCGTTAGTAACCTCTTTAAATAAACACGTGTGCAAAATTTTATACAATTCTGGGACACTTCGATCCAAACCTGTATGATAATTTTAAAACAACAATCACTTCCTCAGGTACAACAATCACTTAATCAGTAGTAACTTTTTCGGGTCTTAATAGAAGAAAACATTCGTCATCTGATAGCAAAAATAGCAAATATTAAATTAAAACAAATACATTTTAACAAGTAAACTACGACATGAGAAAGCCCCACCGGTAAGTGTTGGGAGGATTCAGTGTTGTTGTGTTTCTTTTTTATTTTTCCATTTTTCCTTCTTCAACACTCAGCCCACACTTTGATAGATTGAATACGGGGTGGAACCCTCAGCTGGTTGACTGGTTTCGCTCGAGGGAAGAACCGGTACGGAACGTACACAAAGATGACACATTTTTCAGGATAATTGTATGTTTGCAAAGGACCACTCTCGGGAATGCCGCACGAGCAGGGAGAAAGTGCTTTGGGGTCATTGCTTTTACTTTTACGGATGAAAAGATTACAAGTGGGCAAACATGATGACAATTTGCGACTTATATTTCAAACGAAACTCTCGGGAGAATTGAAGAAAGAACCATTTTGCAGCATATTTGGGATATGCAACAGTGGAAATGGTAAGCCTGGATGAATATTAGACGATGTTTATTTGTATGCAAACAAAAGATTTATTCTTAAATGCACTAAGTGTAAAAAAACTCTTTTGTATTCAGTTTTCTATTTGATGTAGATAAATGATGTACTAAGCTTCTCCTGGAGGTTCTACGGAGTAATGATGTACCGTGGAGGGACAAAATTATACAACCATGACACTATCGCTGGAAATAATTGAATAAGAATAAAGGAGTTTTTCTCCATTCATTGCACACAGAAAATGATAAAAAGACATCATCATCATCAGCTGCCCTCGAGGTGCAAATTTCAATTTACCTTCCATTCATCGGCAGAACAATAGCCACTGTCCACTAACACTTATCGGACTGTCGGTCGGACAGGGATCCGGACGAGGCAAGCGTGAGATTTAAATGTCCGGTACAGAGGCTTTGAATATGAAGGAACTTTAATTATTATCTAGCAGCCATCGTCAGTGCGCGGCACGGCACGGCTGGAGCACGGCTTAGGAAACGCATTCGTTGGCGCTGCTACTGCCGGCTGAGCGCGAAAAGAGTGCGCGGTAATTAAATGATTTCAGCCGACAGACGAAGACGTTTCTACTGATGAGCACCTGCTCAAGATTAATGGTACGGTTACTTACGTTCAGGGTGACACTATCCAATTGGAAGGAGGCTGTTTTGTTGAGAACCGTTGCATTGTTGAAATTAAATCCCTAATATTACTACATTTGAAATAAAATATTTTTGCCCAAGGCGAAGTTCCAAGGTGTTGAGCTCATCCTGTAATAATAGAGACTGCTATTCGGAATTATCATAAGCTGGTAGTACATAGTAGTATTGTGGCAGTGTTGCTTTTTTTATACAAAACCATAGGTAGGAATAATCAATTTTCACTTAAAGCAATGAATTTTTAGGGATTCCATGTAGAATCATGGTATACTATTTGTGAGTTGAAAATAGTACACCATGCGTCTCCATTGCAATATTGAAACGGCTTCTTTAAAAAATGGATGTAACTTATATCTTTGTATTTTCGATGTTATGTAAAAACTTTCATCTTTGCAGAAAAAGTAACAGTTGAGATTATTTTTTAAAGGATTTGCTAATATATTTTATATGTTTACTCACTGGGTGGCAACCTGACTGTTTTGTGCGCTCAAAACCTGCTACTGATATGACAAAAATAAAAAGAAGCTGTGGGAAACCTTGCCATATTACCATAATCAAATCGTGTGCCTTGTAGACTCCGGTCAGTCAAAATGGTACGACAGTACGTGTGAGTGGTGCTGCAACACAGCGTTGCTTGCGCTGTTGCAACCGCAGCCAGCCAGTAAGGAAAGGTCAACTTTATCATGGTTCAGTTAATAGATGATCGCATATCCGAAACAGAAGCTCATTATACCGGTCGGAAATATTCTCCTATCCTGCTGTGCAGATAATGGGATTTTTCTCTCCTCAAAACGTGCATAGGTATACTTACCTACGTAGAGAATTTACACCCAGGAAGCTGTCCGGTCACAGTGTTGGACAGTAACGAAGTGGCTATCCCGAACGGTGTGTATGAAGTAACCGAGGCACACCCGCTGGCCGGTAGATTGGTTATTTATTTTAAATCATAATTACACACCGAGTCCTCGGTAAGGGCACAATTTTGCGGACCACTTGTTTCGTCTATTTCCAAAGCAGCTGGGAAAATTGAATTTCAGCGGTCTTGTTATGAAACCTGTCAAGGTTTGACTCTAAATTGAAAATTTCATAACCATATTGTTCAATGAACTTGTTTCATATGAACGTTTCGAGAACTTTACGACTTTACTGGCGATTACATTGGTTTGGTTTTAGTTTTCAAGCCGCGGAAATTCTATAAACCTTTATATAAGCGCGCGACATGCTTCACGTCTTGTCCCACTCTGTTGGATACTATAAACACATTGGATTTAATTATTTTCTTCTATCGTTCCTTCGCCTATTGAAGAGACTACCGTTACAAGAAATTAATAAATGGCTAGCCTCACTATAAAAGTCAAGACAACAAAATATGAAGTTGCTCTAACCGAATATAGTTTAAAATGATGAGTGAAATTTGCTTGTTTCAAGAGTGTCGTCGAATCCATCGGGCATGTAATGGTACGAAGTCAAATCCGGTCTAAAAATAAAAAATAAGAAAACTTATCCAATTTAATTCGGATGTGTCATCCGGACCTGGAGATTTCATTGGTTCAAAAGAGCTGAGTGCCCATTTGACCGAAGCCTCCGTAAACAATCGGCGTGCATGTAGAACCGAGTCATTTGGCACATTGTGTAATGACCCATTTTCCGCTCCTGCCGCCTATGTCTTGTCCGGTGGTCACTGTCGAGCCATGGAAGTGCGTGTTCATTAGAACTTCCAGAGTTTCCCTGGTGGTAACAGTGAGACTCCCATCCTCTTTTTTTAATTGCCCTAGACCATTGCAGTGGTCTTTGGACATCGCTTTCTGCAGACGTGTAGCCTCTGGCAGAGTTTGTATGCAAAATTTTACTCGTGATTTCCTTTTGGCTTTTCGTAGCTCAGCGTTGTATTTGGTGAGGGAGGCTCTGTAGTCGTCCCAGTTAGACGTGATTTTGGCCCTATTGAACAGACGTCTTGCCTTCCAACGGAGATTGCTAAGCGTCTCATTCCACCAGGGCGCATCACGGCTAACTGTTCGCGTGTTTACGGGACAGTTTGTGTTGTGCGCGGATTCCTGAATTGTTCTCTCTTTAGAGGATTAGCCTCGATGTCGAAAATGATATGTCTGTGGACTGATAAGCTTGGTTCATCAGAGACATGCCAATTTTTGACTTTCTCAGCTATAGAGGCGATACATAGAGTAAGGTCTAGGACCTCTTGTCTGATAGCGTTTATAAAGGTGGGGTCATTCCCTACATTGATTACATTGACATCGTTAGAAGTAAGATATTCAAGTAGGTACTCACCACTGTTATTTGTGTCCGAGCTGCCCAATATCGTGTGGTGCGCATTTGCGTCGCAGCCTATCACGTACGGCTTGTTGACTGCCCTGCAGTACCGCACAAGTTCAGCAACCTCGGGCGGCGGTATTTCGTCCTTGTCCCCTGGAAAGTAAACGGACGCAACGACTATCTCCTGCTTTCCTCTAGTCGTCGGGACTACCACCGTAATGGCAACGACGTCGCGTTGGATGAATTCTGTAATTGGAGAAAATGTTATTCTCTTATTTAACACCCAGTACACCCTTTTGGTTTGTATATCTCGATTGCAACTGAGGTATACGAAATCATATCTGAACGAAAAAGTTATATTTCACGCCATATAAGACCATATATGTACCAAAGTGGAGGCGATATACGCGCGAAAATTTTGACAACTATTTTTAATTCTATTTTGCGCAGTTTTTATAACACGCAACTAAATACTCCTGAATATATGATATAGATATAATGAAATATTGCAATTGTCTATCCTGCTTTATAATTCACAGTCATGAAGACACGCACGACTGCAAAACAACTTATTGTTCACTTCGATTTGATTTACTCTAATCATTATACAATTCCAATGCGAAATTGACATGAAAACGATTTAATGTGGACTTTCTATTACGATTTTGTGTTATCTGGGCAGAATGGCAGTCCAAGGCTTGGACTGTGTATTACAAAAGATCAACTTACCATTAACGCCGGATAGACCGAGGATCGTGGTATCGTTGATCCATGGCTCCTGCTCTTTGGTGAACCTCCGGCAGAGGACACTGGACGCGCCCTTGGCATGGTGGAGGTTCGCCTGAATGCAGCGAAAGCTGCTCATTTTGAGGCAGAATTGCCGTTTTCAGCTTGATCCAATACTGGATCGAGCCTTGGCGAACGGGTACCAGCAGCGTTTTCGCTGAGTTGAGCTGCTGGGTCGCCTACACCGGCAGGCTTCGGTTGCCACAGGCGACAGGCCACAGATGTCCGACCCGCACTTAACGGTGGATGGAGCCCCTGAGGTCTACTATCGACTGGTGATTGCTGCGTACGCCTCTTGCGAGGTTTTCGCGGCGCTCGCCTAGTCTTTGCAGGATTGCATTGTTTAAGTGGCGGCGGGGCACTTCCAGAGTGAAGTTCCGCACTTTCCACCCTCAACGTTGCAGGATTGCATTGTCTTGGTGGTGGCGGGGCACTTCCAGAAGGGAGTTCCGCTCGTACCTTCCTCGACTTTGCAGCAGAGACTGTTGCGCCTGTGTTGATCAGACCTCTGCCAATCTGTCGCATGCGGGCTTTGCCAAACATAAAATTTAGCATAAATTTTGAGAAGAACGGCGCGGACAGTCTGGAGCTGATCCGTAGTAAGCAGGGAAACGGGATAATCAGCCGTAGTTATGGCTACACTGAAAGCATCCACCATTTCCCTGTAGGTGCACTCCGAGGATGGTTTTGGTGCCGAAGGAACCGCGCAGGATCGACTGCGTGGTCTCTTTTTAGTGGGACCTTTGTTGCTGATGTTCGACGACGCCGTATCAGCGGATCGTTGCCTTTTGGTAACGACGAGGTCCCGCTGGCTAGGCTGACCGGCCGGCAGAAGGGCAAGTTCCTCCGCTTCCTCCTTTGAGTAGCCCTTGCTCCGATACCACTTCTGCCGTCGCCGTTGCGCGTTGGAGAGACGCTTGGCCACAACTCCGGAAGTCTCAGGTTGCCCCTTGACTTCAGGTAGCGTCGCCGGACCGGAAAGTTTATCCGCGTTACTCTCCGCATTCCCTGTTGGTGAATTCAGGATCAAGGATGAAGCCGAGAGCCCTCCTTTCAGCGACATGCTGTCGAGGTTAAAGTCCTCTTCCATCCCTGTATCCATCATTCCGCCAGTATCGTCCGTGCCGATCGGACTGCGCACTTCCGGTCTACCGTCGTGCGCCACCTCTACACCTACTCCGGTGATCACTAACTCTTTGGGGTCGTTGGTTGCCCCATCAATTATATTTACAAGGTTATCCATGGCGATGGTTGTACTCTGCTGGGGAGAAAATCAACGGTTCTTTACCAGCTTGGAACAGAGGGAGCAATTTACTGCACAGGGTGCTCTGGTACCATGCAGGCACCCCATCTAGCTACGCTAATGTGTATGGTTTCTTTAACTTTGCTTATGGATGAGGGAGGCACATCTCCGTTGTTTGCTGCACCAGTGAAGTCACTTCTTTCACTATGGCGATCCTGCACGCCCCTCAAGTGTTGATCGTAGTGCCGTTTCCACCTTTGGTCTCCGAACGGTCATCTGTGATTAGCTCCAAATAGCTCCATCCTTATTCCTATACATTCCGGCCTGCGGCACAAAGCCCTTGAGAGATTTGTTGAGTCTTTGATAGAACTACCTTATATCATGAAAACGGTAAAGCTGCTCGAGTTTTTGTCCTGGAAGAGTCGAGCTTGCTGTCTCTGCTTCTGTTTGTATCGTTCCACCTTTCCTTTGAAAAAAATGCCGTCATTTCGACAATTTTCCGAACTTTCACAAGCCCCGACGTGACAATTTAGGTATTGATCTAAAGCTTCAAAATTATTCTTAAAATCCATTCTCCGCTACTCCCTTGATTGACGGCACGTACCGCCAGCAAGCAAGTTTTCCAGAGAGCATCCACGTGCTCAGTTGCCACCAGCATAATAATCACGATTATAGCATTAAAAATATACAAAATACATCTTCAAATATACCTTAACCAATAACCAGAATACACCAATGCAGGCAATAAAGCAGCATTCGAAAAAAATTACGAAATTTATTTTTCGACCTTCCAGAGTAGTCCTACCTTAAATTTGTAGAGAAACAAATAAATAAATCATTTGCGAAAAATTAGCGAATTCAGGAAATCTACACATGTTGCTTGTCTCTTATATTTCATAATTATTAGATCAGAAATTGTGAATGATTATATTTCACCACTAGCGACTGAAAAATAAACAAAAAGTAGCATTTTCAGCCTAATTTACCGATGCAACCAAACGAAATAAAATAGTCACACAAAACTAACGCTTCTCGTCCGCCGTCGGCACGATTGTGACGAATCAACTTTGTAGGCATGCGGTATCGCCAAAAGTGCCACGGCATTCATCGGGTCGTGGTGAGGAGTTAATTAAATTATTGTCATTTGCGAAACATGCAATTATCGTCCCACTCGAGCGTAGAGATTGAAAATTAAGCGGCCACATTCCGAAATTTTCCAACAGTAGTGTATACCCGCGCCTGTCAGAACGGAACGAGTCAGATAGAGAGAGACAGTGATAGAGCTAGAGTAATTTCGGTCTTGCGGCTTGTGATGGAGATTTTTGAACCACTTGAATGTCGATGCGGACAGGACTCCGAGTCGGACAGGACGAGCCCATGCTGCGAAAAGCGGTCCAGGTTAATGCGGATGATATTGTGGCGGAAATAAGCGTTCCAAACTCGACCAAGTCTGGCGCGGAAGAGCTTCTGTGGCAGCTTGTGTCGGTTAGGGTGAGTAAATTTATCAGTTTTGTTAGATCGTACAGTTAAATGTGAGACATGCGATATAAAGTTAAATATTATAGTTCCATTTAACAATGTCGTATGTAGAAAGGTTAGCGAACCACCCTAGAACTAGTCATCGGAACTGAAATGTATGGTACGCATGAGGATAGAGATATGGAAAGCGGGTCGGCTGTAATGGTTACCGAAATGTGACGAGTGGAATATCAGCGTTTGGAGCTAGTGATTACCTGTCGGTAAAATTAATTTGCATTTCATGCAAGTGGACATGATGTCATTATGCTATGTTAAAAACAGGATGATATTCACCACTACATAGTTTGTAATGGAATGCAAGAGAAGCTGTAATTGCAATTGGTTTTCTACTTCCGGTGGACACTATTTCCATTTTACATGGAAAAATCATTCATCAATGTTCAACCAAGTTATGCCGAAAATGCTTACGGTTCGTTTTACCAAATTGTTGCCATCCACTCGATTACAAGTCATCGAGTACGAACACGTTTAGACTGCTTGCTGAGGGTTATAACTCTTTACTACGTGTTTTCCGGCGACAGCAAATAGTTCGCTACAAGCGGACAACTGTTCGGTTCCCCGGGCCAGCTACGTATGTCCGTACGTATACACTCATATTACAACAAACAAATGTCCACATACACCGGTCACAAATTCTGCACCGGATGATTAAATCGGTGTACTGGATTGGAAAATTTCCAATCTTTTATCGGATCATTTCCGTTGTATGTACATATGTACAGATGCTCGATAGTACCCGATTGGTTGATTGGGACTGTGGATCTTTTTAAGATTATTGTCATCACCATCATCATCATCATCATCATCATCATCATCATCACAATAATTGGCATCGCGGAGAACGAACTGGAAATCTAATCCTTTCGCCTGATTGGTGATAATTAGCTGCTAATCACGCTGACCATAGTTACAGACTACATCAGTTTATGTATGCTCTTCTTCAAATGGTACACTACTGTTATTGCAGTTTTGTTTCAGGGTATATGCTGTATGGCTATTTCCACTTACTTAATTTATGAATTACATGCGATGGCATTATTTAGAATAGTTGTTTATAATTAAGAAAGACTACGCTACGGTCATGTTTTTAGAGGTGACAAAGCGAGCTGAACCGTGAAATCACCGGTTTGTATTCCTTCTCCTGGCCAACCTCAAAGTTGAAATCTTCATTGAGAATCTTATTATCACGTTTTCGGCAGTGGTCGTATTTACGCTCCATCATGCGTAGAATACTGCGTAGTTAGCTTCAAGGTACGGTGCTGGTCTAACAAGCCAGTCGTAGTATGTTCTAATCTCGGCTTGGCGATGCTGCCAGAGTCAGTAGGATTGCTGCTCTAGCCTCGTAATTATTTTATACACTAATAACTGGCTGCGAAGTTTGTCGATAAAGAAAGGTCAAACGTAAAAGACCTTTATACCCAATGCTTTGCTTTGCGGTGTATAGAATTGCTCTTTGTCGTCATAGCTACTTCCGAGGTGAGGGCTGCGCTAGTTTATGATGCTTATGTTGAAGAATCGGGCCATGATTCTCAATCTGTACATTCGAGCACCAATCGGCCAACACTCAATCACCCATTTCCGAGTCTCGCCCAGCATTATGAAAGCTGTGACCAGTTTGTGTGAGTTGCCGCAACTCTGGGAGGTGGCACGTACCATTGAGCCCTTCCTGCACACCACCTGCAACGCTATGACATCGAATTCGCGGCTCTTCAATACGTCGAAGAGCACTGGAGTGCTTCCTTGGAAGTTTAGATCTCGGCAATTTCACATACCGAGTTTCCAATCCATAACCAGTATTCGTCGCGCGGGTTTCTTCGATTTGTTCCAGCCCGAATTTGCTCGCATCTCGGACATTGATTTTTCATGCCTTTGGTACCAACGTTGGCCTTGCTGGAGGAACAACGAAGCTCGAAAGAACTCTCCTTCTCTATCAGCATCTTCTTCTTCTTCAGCATAAAGCGGGGGTGATCATCTCCATTCAACTCGGTCTTGGGCCACTTGCCAATTTCCTAGTCGTCTCAGAAGTCGCAAATCGCTTTTGACCTGGTCGAGTCATCGTGCACGTTGGGCCCCCTGTTCCTGGTGGTGGTGAGGTTGTTGAAGAGGACTATTTTCGTCGCACTGTCGTTCGGCATCATTACGACGTGTCCGGCCCACCGTAGCCTGCTAACTTTCGCTAGATGTACGATGGGAGTCTTCCCAAGGAGTGCCTGTAGCTCGTGATTCATACGCCTCCGCCACTCTCCGCTTTCAGTTTGTAATCCGCCAAATATCGTCCGCAGCACTTTCCGCTCAAACACGGCAAGGGCGCGTATGTCCTCCGTAAGCAGCGTCACGGCTTCAAGTCCATAAAGAACTACCGGTCTAATAATGGTTTTGTACATTGTTAGCTTCGTGCGGCGGCGTATGCTTCCTGATCGTAGCGTTTTACGAAGGGCAAAGTAGGCCCGATTTCCCGCTTGGATGCGCCGCTGGATCTCCTTACTAGTGTTGTTTTCCGCGGTCACCAACGATCCCAAATACACGAACTCCTCTACCACTTCTAGTTCGTCGCCGTCAACGGTTACCGTCCGTGGGAGGCGCGCGTTTGTTTCCTTTGAGCCTCTTCCTTTCATGTATTTGGTCTTCGACGCATTTATTTTTAGCCCAATTCTCCTAGACTCCGCTTTCAGTCTGGCGTAGATTGCCTCCGCCGCGCAAAGTTCCTGGCTATGATATCGAAGTCATCTGCAAAGCCTAGAAGTTGGCTACCCTTGGTAAAAATCGTGCCTCTCGTTTCAATGCTCGCTCGACGGATTACCCCCTCAAGAGCGATGTTGAACAGCATGCAGGATAAACCGTCCCCTTGTTTCAACCCTCGTCGCGTCTCGAAGGGACTCGAGAGTGTCCCAGAGATGCGTACGAAACACATCACTCGATCCAATGTAGCTCTGATCAGTCGCGTCAGTTTGTCCGGAAATCCGTGTTCGTGCATTATCTGCCATAGCTTGTCTCGATCGACTGTATCGTATGCTGCTTTGAAATCAATAAAGATGTGATGCGTGGCGTGGGCACGTTGTATTCCCGACATTTCTGCAAGATCTGTCGGATAGTAAAAATTTGGTCCGTAGTTGCGCGAGCCCCCATGAAACCCGCCTGATAATTCCCTACGAAACCTTGTGCTATCGGTGACAACCGACGTAGCAGGATCTGGGAGAGTACCTTGTAGGCGGCGTTTACCAGCGTAATACCACGATAGTTGAAGCAGTCTGTCCGATCACCCTTTTTGTAGATGGGACAAACCACTCCTTCCATCCATTCCTCCTTCCGTTTCTCCGCCATGTTTATAAAGCTCTGCCGGTAGGCGGTCCTTTCCAGCGGCTTTATTGACTTCTTGGAGATCAGGTGCTAGGACATTACTATCTTTCATGGGCGCTCCCAGGTTAATTTCCGTTCCGCCTCCTTCTGCGACTTCGCCATTGAGGTGTTCATCGAAGAACTGCTTCCATCTGTCGACCACCTCGCGGTCGTTTGTAATTAGATTCCCTCCCTCGTCCCTACACATGTCAGGTTTCGGTATGTAGCCCTTCCGAGTTTGGTTCACCTTCCCATAAAACTTGCGCGTGTCATTAGTGTTCACGATCTCTGTCCTCCTTTTGGCGCTTTTTCCTTCTCAGGATCGTGGTCAACTGGTTCCTAGCTCGTCGGTATTTGGCCAGGTTCTCTCTAGTGGCAATACTTAGATAAATTTTCCAAGCAGTTTTTCCCCTACACCGCTTGTTCGCATTCCCCATCAAACCAATCATTTTGTGTACTCCGAGGCTCAATACCTAGTGCGGTAGCGGCCTCTCCGATGGCCGAGCGTATTCTGCCCCAACCGTCTTCGAGGTTTGAAGCACCTAACTCTTCGGAAGAAGGCAGTGCCTCATTTAGTAGTCGCGCGTAGTTCTCGGCAGCTTGCGGGTTATCTAGCTGCCTGAGGTTCAGCCGAGGAGGGCGGTTTTGACGTGTCCGGTATACGGTGGACAGCTTTGAGCGCACATTTACTGCTACTAATGGTTAGAATCAACATCCGCACCCCGTCGGGTGCGTACGTTCGTGATGTTAGAGAAAAACCGGTCCTCTATTAGAACGTGGTCAGTTTGGTTCATTGTACGTTTGTCAGGTGATCTCCAGGTGGCTTAATGGATATCCTTGCGCGGGTAAAAGGTGCTTCGGATTACCAGGCCTCGGGAAGCTGCGAAGTTTATACATCGTTGGCCGTTATCGTTCGTGTCGGTGTGCAGGCTATGGGGTCCTACCACCGGTCTATACATTTCTTCCCTACCAACCTGGGCGTTCTTGCGTTCATATACCCGATGACGATCTTGATGTCCCGTGTTGAGCAGCTGTCGTGCGTTGCCTCGCGTAGAACGCTTCTTTCTCATCGTCGGGTCTACCTTCGTGTGGGCAGTGCACGTTAATGTTGCTATATTTGAAGAAACGGCCCTTTATCCTCAATACACACATTCTCTCGTTGACCGCCTTGCAATCTATTCTGCCCAACTACAAAGCCCGTTACTAGTTCGTTGGTAGTGCCACCGCTCCGGTAAAACTGGGCCTTTCCGCCACGGATCTTCCATACCTTCTCTCCTTTGCGACAGATTTCCTGTAGAGCTACGGTGCCGAGTTTGCGGGGTTCAAGCTGTTCAATCAGCACCCGGGTATGAAATGGGGAAGGCAAATGAGCGTCCAATATAGCTCTAGCCATCCCAAGCCCCTACCTAGCGCCTCCACGTGGCCATACCTGGTAATGCTCTATTGAGTAGCCAAGCTAGGAGATGCGTTGCTGGGTGGTTCCCGGCTGCCTGGTCTCAAAACCGCGGTTTTGGGCAGACGGCGGAGCCACACGGCCTAGCTAATAGGTAAGCCTAATAAGTTATTTTAATTATTTTTTTCGTTTTAGCTTATGAAGCATCTCCTGCTATATAGTAAAAACTGGCCAAAACGAGTTTTAATACTGCACATGGATACCAGAATGAAAAATTAAATTAACTTTTAAAAATTAAAATTAAATAAGAAGCATTTATGGAACCCAAAGGACGCTACTATATTCCATACGAAGGACTGCTGGTGAGATTGTTCTATTTTTATCATTTATACCACATTTCATCTTAATATCATATCATATATTAACAGTATTATTATTGATATCATAAATGTGGAAGGCTGGATGACGGAGTGGATTGCCAACCTGAATCCTTAAGGTCTGAAGCAAATATGGCACTTCTCAATTCAAAACAAACAAATCATCACGTGGGTTAAAGTTGGTATAGCGAAATTGATTATTACATGGAAGGATCCTAATGCTGGAAGGCGACTCTTAAAACCCCGGAATGCGCACAAGTGCCTCTGCTTGTGGGTCCGCCCAATCCCTTTTGGCCCTTCTGTAACAGCATTAGTGTGAAATTCATTTGATAATCAAATTTGGATCTACTGTAATTCTACCCACATACATTGGCAAGTCCTTGAAATGATGGTGGCTTTCCCCTACTACTACCTACTACTATTCAAGCTGTTCAATCAGCACCCGCTCGCAACTTGCGAAATTTAGCGATCTGCAGTTCCAAGTACCGAGCCTCCATTCGTCGTCCTTGTTCTCTATCAGCATAGGAGTTTGATTTCCTGTCGGAGACCTCTACTAGGGATGCTCGTATCCTGGGTGATATAGAGGTTGTAGGGATAGGAGTTTCTGGATAAGAGGTCTATTTTATGCCTGGAAGTCTCAAGGCACCGGTGGTGTGCATTATCCACTCGCTTATCGGCCAACCGTGGGTTAGTCTAACCTCAAAGTACAATCAAATCAGCAAATAACGAAACTTTTGATTAAGCATAATAAATAGTATAAAATGATTCCTATTCTATGTAACGTGTAAGTGTAGTAATACTTAAAAACATTTTTAGCAATATAAACAAGTGAGTGAGACAGAGACTTTACTGTTCTAATAATAATGTTTAAATTCATCTAGCTGATTTTAATCCTGATTATATACAGCCCGTCTTATCAGCAAGAAGACAGATATGGTTTGTTTCGATTGAATTTATTAAGCGTGAAGAATCCACAAATATTAATGATCAGAATATTAATAGCTTACGCTCTTCCATTCGAAAACGTCTCCAGTGCCCCAGTGAAGACTGGGTAATGAAAATTGTTAATAATAATCTTGCCACTTTAGTGGCTCGAATTAGCAACGAATTGGGTGCTATGGGAAACACGTGTGAAAATCGCCCTATGAATAAATTACAAGCCCATCAGGCTCGAGCGTGATCTCCCGAGACGTGGCAATTTTTCCGCACCCAAGAGCCCCAGCAGACCCAGGGTTCGGTGGAAATGTGTGCTGCTCCGTGGTTCAGCAGCTACGGCGCCAAGCAAGCGGAAAGCCGCACGAAGATGCGTGTCGGCTCCAAATTATTTAATCGGTTTCTCGGCACATTTGTTCCACGTGCGAAAAAGGCGCGTGTCGTAGCGAAACTTTACGAGATAAGAAGCGGTGGATAAAATGATAATTTTTCAATTAGCAGTTTGGCGTCACAACACCAACGTGCGTAAGCAGCTGCCGCCACCGCCTTTGGAGACAATCGTTAGAAGGCTCATGCGGAGGTGCTTCCTGTGTTGCAAGATTTACATAAATTATGGGAGGATAGTTTTCATGCTAATGAGCTAGTGTATTAAGCAACAGAGCCTAATACATTAGCTAAAAATAGGTTAGTCGAATGAATAATTTTATTTGATAGAAGTGGTTTTTAATTTAAATAGGTAGTTGATAAAGAGTTTATATTTTATTGTTTGCCTTGAGCGGTACTATATCTTTACCAATTTGCATCGATAAAAAAAGAAATGGGAGGCATCGAGTTTACTGACAATAATCAATCCTGAAAAAATAACCCTTGGAGATTTGACGAACACATTCACATTCACATTGTTTTAGAGAAAAAAAGTATGCATAAAATGAACTGTAAGTCCTTAGCAAATTTAAATAAAAAGGCAGCCAATGTAAGTTCGAAATATAATTTAATTTTGTGATATTAAATCTTACTGATTGCATTTTATCTGAACGCCTTACCAAGCACTTTTGATCGTATTGCACCCACTATTGAACGAACAACTGACTGACTTCTGTGTAAGTCTTATCAATTTAATCAGCAGTAGCATCAAAGAGACCATATAATTACATCCATTGGTGTTCCGCCAGTCCTCCTCCCAAACCGCCCCGTAATCAGCCGGATATTTTTCATTATTCTGAAGCACCTGTCAAGGACGTAACAAATATTGAAACGATCACATTTCAGAACGATATTGCTTTTCTTTCAACAATGGCAGCAGCACGAGAGCTCTCACTCGACCGGGGTCGTTTGTTCTTCCTCCCACAGTGCCTGTTCCGGCGCACATCCTGCTGCATCGGCAATAATATCAAAGCCATCTCACCTCTTTGTGTTACCGTATATCGATGCAAATGTATTGCATTTCCGTGTGCATCTCAACTACCTCCGCGCATTAATCCCCTCGTGTCTGTCCGACCCGGCCGCACGGTCGGCCGTTGTGCATTGTTGTGTGGTAAAATTACTTTTGTTTGGTTTTAAACCCTTGCCTCAACATCGACGGCAATAAGAGAAAACAAGGACTGGAAGTAGTACGTAGGTACTTCGAAAGCCGGCGCTTTGAAAAAGGACTACCATGTTAGAGGTGATGGGTCCTTTTTGCCGCACTCGAGCCACCACTCAAGCACAAACAGAGACCGCACATACACAGAATAACGCATCCTGGTAACACTCGTAAAGGAAGATTACTCAAATGCATTTCGTCACTAGTAAAGCCGCCTTCGAACGCGAAAGAGTGCACACAAGTGCAGCACCGAGCCTCGGAATAGATGGAACGATGCACGTTGCACCTTGCTGCTCCATCCAAGCTTCCCGTGTCTGCAGCAGTGGAGGAGGAGGAGGAGGAGGAGCGACACACCGGCATACGGTTTGCTTCCAACAAGTGCTTGAGTGACGGAAGAGCACAGGGAAACAGGTTGCATTTTCCCGAAGTAGCTCGGAAAAACCATTTTACACGCTTTTCTCTGTTTTGGATGCTTGTTTGCTTATGAAACAGTGTTGAAGTAGCTTCTCAAATCCTGCTCCGGGAATGTCCCAACAGAGGACGATAGTGTTTCCGCATCCAGGAGATAGAAATGTTAGCCTGGCCGCCTTATAATGAGGACTTAGAGTTGTAAAATTTTTGTTTTGTGTTGAGTGATGAACTATGTCAAATGGTTGGTTAGTTGTATTACCCTATTTTCTTCTGGTTATAAAATTACATTAAGAAGTTTAATAATTTTTCGAGTCATCCTAAGCAAAAGATACACCTGATGCTAGCTGTTCGTTTTGAACGGATCTGGGCTGGAATGGGTGGATACGAAACGGCAGCAGGTTGGTTAGTCGACTAGTTTGTTACGTGGCCGGATGGATAGATGGATGCCCGACTAGCTGGATGGATGCATGGATAGATGAGTGCTGTGCAGTGCAGTGCAGTGCAGCATCGTCAACGTGTACCAAGCGCATACCGACGGAGAGCAAAAAGGGTTTAATGTGTCGTCAACTTGTGTGGGAATGTTCCTCACAGGCACAGCCTCTAGAGGAACGTTGAGACTCTTATCTAATTGTAAACTAGTACGAACCTGGAGCGCACTGGAAGATTAGGGATATTTGAGTTACGTATTTTGCAGAGCGCTTTTAAGCATTTTGAAGTTACTGGACATTTTCGGGTGGTGTCACATTGGATGCACGAAATAAATTGCCTACAACAGGCACTCTAGATAATGAACTTGGTTTGTTTTGATATTTTAGCAGCAACAACATTTTGAAATTATTCTTCATAATGATGAAGTATTCCGGTCAGAGAGCATTTGAAGAAGGTACTGTTTCGGAAATTGCTGCTGAGAATACCGTCATACAAAGCAAAGCAAAGCAAAGCCGTGGGATTAAACGTCCTTTCTAAGACTTGACCCTTCTTTATCGACAGACTTCGCGGCCGGCTATTAGAGTACAGGACAGTTACGGGGCTAGCGCAAAAATCCTACTGACTCTATCTTGCACCACCGCTTAGCCGAGATTCGAACACACGACGACTGGCTTGTTAGACCAGCATCGTACCTCAAAACCATCTAGCAGTAAGCGTCATACTCGCTGTTTTATGTCTATCATAGATTCAGATTGTTTTAAACAATGTTAACCGGTTATCGAAATGTTCTGCCATGAGCAGACGTAGAAAACTTGAACCGATTTGTAATAATTGCAGCAGAATTTTTTGAGTTGGTTAACATATATCGATTTTTATTATTCAAACATATTTTGTTTATTTTGACAGCTTTTTACTTCGTATGAATTGGAATGGAATCGACGCTGGTTTTTATATGATTGGCAGTGTCAATTTGATACTATTCTGGTTGAAGCTAAATTTCCTTGGTGTGCTCGGGTTTTCAAAGAAGATGGAGCAAGAAATATTTCAATACTTGTAGATTCTCAGAAAAAAATGGAAATCGAGAAAAATAAATAAGCTTCCGGCGTCCTGGAAAAAAATCTATGTTTTACAGAGCCAACTCGGACCGGAATAAAGTCGGACAAAGAAAGTTCGTTCCAATTTTTAACCGGATCGGAACCCGGAACTAGTTATATTTTAATGTCTGAAAGTTTGAAAAGGATCGGTCAATTAGGTTATTTTTACAGCGTTTCTTCCGTGAAGCAATTTGATGTGAGACACCCTTTAATACGAATCTAGAATTCTTATGATAGCAGGAGAATCATAAAAAGGCCTTATCTGCGCAAATTATGGTACAATCCCGGTATTACACGTCAAAATAGAGAAAGCTATAGGGAGGCTAGGGCTGCGGAAAAAAGAACCTATCATCTAAAACCATGCGAGTCTGAAAAGCATGTAGCGCAGAAGCCACGGAGCCACGACGCACGGACTTTCTACAAAACTAGGGTAAGTAGGGCTTCGATTAAGCCTAAAAAAATATCAATTTATGTTGCAAATCTCTATATTTTACACATTTTTTAAAACAGATTGGAATGTCTGTTTTGCTTTAATAGACCTTGTGGTTTACAATAGGATAGCGACGGGGTCATTAAAGGAATTCTAGTGTATTTTGCATGAAGAGGGTCCACTAATGGCGACATTTCGCATTGTTAACCATAAAATGGGCCCTAACTTGTTGAAAAATGTCGATTTTAAGGCATTATTTAATAATCAGCTAAAATTTATAAACTGAACTGCGTAGTATGTTTAGTACTTTCTGTTTCATGTCATATATCCTCGGAAATAAAAAGCACAAGCTAATAAACGCGGAAACTGTACCCGAGGTCCATTATAGGTAAAGGGTTCATTATAGGTTAATTTACCCTACAAATCTACGAATATCTCTTACAATGATAGTACTGGTTAAGTGACAAAACAGTGCACAGTGGGCAAAATCGACCGAAAATACGGAACTTTTTGTTGTCGCCCCTAACTCAGAAAGCGGCACCCTAAGCGTCGAATAAAAAAATACGGGTCTAAAATTTGTCGACTAGGAACAAACACACACAATTTTACAGTTGCTCGTTTTCCTATCAATACTTTCTCAGATTTCAGTACAAGTTGTAGGGCACAACAAGGTAAAAGATTCCCTTCCACGCTATTTTTGAGAAAAGCTTGATCGTTGTTCGATTTTCTGACTTTTTCAACCTACCCAATAAGCATGCCTTCTTAAAAATCTCTGGTAAAAGTATCGAATAGGCATTTTTCCTGTAGTACAAAACCTTGAGAAAATTGGAGCAAAACAGACTTCTAGATTATGTTGTATTGAATAAAAATTGTTCGTATACCATTTTCCTACGATTCTTCTTCTTTTCTTACTATTGAATTTTACATTAGAGAGAGTTTGTACACAATTCTTTCAAAACTATTAGACAATAGGGGTAAATGAGGCAAAATGGGTAACTTCCTGTCATTTTCGCGCGTTGAGACCATCATCAATCGATTTCTCGTGAAGTCACTTTTTACCCCTAAAATTCAACAATGTTTTGCAGTACCTTATTCTGTAGACTGAGACCGTTTGCAGAGTCCTTCATCAATACTCGATAGTTGATTTTTTGTAAGGGTCGCTTAATGATTGATAAGATGTTCACTCTGTGTCAGTAACTAGATAAGTTTCAGGAATACAACATGCAGGTGCAACATTTGTTTGTTGACTTTAAGGCGACGTGCGATTTACTCAAACGAATTGTGCTGTGGCAGATAATGCTAGAATAAGGTGTTCCTAAGAAACTGGTGGTGATTCGTACAACGGTGCTGATTCGTACAACGTTGGGTTGGCCAAAATTATGCGTCAGAATAGCAGGTGAGACCACAGTTGCTTTCCTGACTATGAATGGACTGAAGGAAGGGGATGTACTTATTAACTGTCTTGAAAGGTGCTATATGAAGAGCCAACGCAGTGAAAAAAAGGTCTTAGACCCATTTAATTGGAAGCAACGGTATTGGGACTCATCATTAATACTGCTAAAATGAAATACATGGTTGCTGGCAGTTGAAGTAGGATGTTCACTGAAGTAACTGCGGCACAACGACACTAGGGTTCTCAAAGAGTTGCGTTTTCTCAATATCCCGGAGCCAAAACCGACTAGGGAAATACTTCACCGTTTTCGTTTTCCTGTTCATATGAACTTGAAACTACCCAAGTAGCAATTTTAGTTTTATTTGAATAATAGAGTAGATCTCAAAACAAAATTTCAAAACACATTATGACGACCACACCATTATTTATAACAGACGCTTAAAGACATTCATTTAACAGAAAGCAACTAGAATGGTTTTGCTAGAGATTGTGATTGACTAATTGAATATATTTATTATGTAAAAAGTTGTCGAAATGGAGCTATCGACTGTTGATGTGTCCCAAACCTTATGTTACCGGCAAGACATTCAATCAGCATAACAAAACAACACTTATTTATGTTTCGATGTATTTAACATCTTTTTCAAGGAGTTAGAACCACGTATCGTCTTTTGTCTGGTGGCTTCTACATTAGTCACATTGATTAGCAATACTGACATTAACCGAGTGTATTCCAACCAAATTGTGTTGTTTTGCTTTGCCGATTGACTGTCCTGCCGAAAATATAAAGTTTGTAAAAAGTTGCAAAATTTTGATGGTGTGTTAATTTTAGCCATCTATTATTCCAATATGCACGATAGAAATTAATGCGCATATGCTGTTCAACTATGGAAACTAGTGAAAATTTATTAATTATTCTTTCGGATATTTTATTATGGTCGCTGCAAACTAAATCGATCACGATGATTTGTCAATAAACGTCAACTTTTCTACACCGGGCTGTATATTTTTGAGTTAACAAAGCTGGCTGACTGATTTCGTTCTATTATGTTAACAAGCCTTTTGGCGGTTTAAACTTATAAAATTGACTTCTTTGCTTAACGTAAGAACAACTTAACACTGTCGACCACCGCTCCGTAGATGGGTTGGATCAAACCCGAAACCGGCTAGTGTAAAAGGTATTTTTAATGTTTTGTAAGAACCATAAGTGCTGTGTCTTGTTTGTCCATGCCTTATGGCGGTTTCCGTCAAGCAACGAAAGATATAATCGGTTTTATTACTGCCTTCATTAGAACATAATAAGACTAATTTAGCTTGCGGTTTTTAAAACCACCTGAGGAATGGGTCACTTGGTCGAAAGGCAGTTTTATAGCCATCATCAGATGATTCCAGTTAAGCTTGTAATTTTATAAGCGTTTTCATGAAATTGGTCATGGGAACCGTTGATCAAGGATCATACGTAATAAAACATTATTTGCTGCTTGGGCGGTGTTAAACTCTAATATTATTTATAATGTCAGCATTAGCAATAGCGCTAAAAACTGACAGATTTATTGCAATTTAACTAGCAGCCACAATAAGATCAATTTTGTACTGGTGTTGACCAGCGTAATGGCGCGATAATTATAGCTATCTAGTCGATTGCCCCTATTTTACGTAGTCAATCCCCAATAGCGAGAAAATTTGTTGGGCTGTATGGGGCCCGTGCTACTACGGATCAAATTTTTACTCTCCGAAAAATTCTCCAAAAATGTCGGGAGTACAACGTGTCCCCGCATCATATTTTCGTGGATTTTAGGGCAGCATACGATACAGTCAAGCGCAGTCAGCTATAACAAATAATGCACGAGTACGGTTTTCTGGACAAACTGACGCGGTTGATCAAAGCTACCGTGGAGCGAAAGATGTGCTACGTGCGTGTGTCGGGGGCACTCTCGGGTACTTCTGGATCGCGCAGAGACTTGCGTTGCAGGTGCTACTTGGAGAGATTCATATCGTACACCTGACGAATATTGGGAGACCTCGGTGGGCCGGCCACGACGCAAGGATGCCGAGCGACTGTACATTGAAATCTGTTCTTTTCAGGAACCCCACCGGCACCAAGAACGAAGGGATCCAATGTGCTAGATGGCTCGTTCGGTTGAAGCCGACTTGCGTGTGTCGAGACGCGCATCGAGTTGGCGACGAGTAGCCCAGGACCGAGTACAATGGAGAGGAATTCTTGATACGGCAAGAGCCACCCCGGAAGAAGAAGAAGTAGAAGAAAAAGATTAATACTGCAATAAAACCTTATTTCATAATTAAAAAAAAAACCAAGTAGCTTAAGAATTGCTACTAAGAATCCGATTCATGTCATGGTGAAAGCGGTTTAATGAACTACGGTGGACCCCCATTCGTTTAATTATTTTTTAGTTTGAATACTTTTTAATTTGAATCTCTAAAGATCTCTAACGATGGTTTAAATACTTAACCAACAAATGACATCACTCGCTTGTATTTGTGTTGTGTTGCCTTTATACAATATCAATAAACGTGACTAGTTTGCACTGATCTAGCGTGTTAAATCTCTTCCACATTCCGTTTTCCTAACGGTTCTGATAAAAATACGATCGGAGAACGAAATATTCGCTGTTTGCAACTGCTAACCAAAACACCCTAGAATGGACATATCCTAGAAAAACTTCTCAAGGTTCCTTTTGTTCATGGTTCATGGCGAGGATCTTTTAATTGCTCCAAAATCGGAATGATAACGTTGCAAAGTGACAGGGAATACCCGAGCAGGAGCGAAGAGCAAAATAATATAAAAACAATATCAAACTGTGTTATAATGCTATATTTTGTTATTGAATAGATATGGAGATACACTGATAACACATTTTGTTATTGAGTAGATATTTAGAACAGTGGTTGAAAGATGAGTTTAATAACTGATTTTGTTATCATATCTTATTTTGACCTTAAAATGACATTTGATATATATCATAATTTTTTTAATGATTAAAGAAATTTTTGGATTATTAATATTTTTATAAAATGATTTTTTAATATCTCATATGCTACTACATTTGTTATTCAATACCTAATACTAATAATGTTATTCCAAAATCTGAATACGGTCATGTTATTGCTTTGTTATTCTTTTGGCCTTAACGGAGCAAAATTTTGATATTATTTTTTGTTATTTTACCAACTATGTCAGACAAAACGAGACCAAAACGAGACCAAATTTTGATATGAGTTATTCGATTTTTTTAACACATTTTCATATTATTTTGCACTTCGCTCCTGCTCGGGTACTATCGAACAGATGATGGAAGTATACCAACAGTCTGCTGGTGCTGCTAGCCAAATCATGGGACTACCCTGTATGGCATAAAATCTTTTGGCATAATGCTATTTAACATTATGCTATTTGACATAATGCCATTTAAAATAATTTCATTTAGCATAACGGTCTTTTAGCTTAAATAAAAGGAATTTTGGCGCAAACATTTGGATTTCTGCGACCATTGGCCAACGAATATTGGCAAACACTCGCAGTCTATGACCGTTTCGCCTTCAAACATCTGTGAAAATGACCATTTGATCATAACACGATTTCTGAGGACTGATGCCAATCTATGATTGTACTTTATACCAAATGGTACCTTATGATTGTCTTAAACAGCATTATACCAAATAACTTTGCGCTAACTGCCCCTCCTGCAGAATTTTATGTTTGGAAAGACCCGCATGCGATTAGCTGCCAAAAACGGGGCCAACTACTGACAAGGGCAGTGGTTCCTAAGCTTTTCGAGATCTAACGACCCTACCAGGAACGTTATTTCAAGAAGCGGTCTCAGGTGCATACGAGCTCCTATTACGCCGAGCATGCTTCTAGCAGCTTGGGTCGGAGATTCGTCAACCAACAGTTAACTGCTGCTATAGTATAAGAATCATGGATACATAGCACAATACTCGTTGGCTCAAGCTGAGGATTGCTATACCCATTATAGTAGTCTCATTATACATTCGAATCGGACTTGGAAGCGACTGTTAGAGTCAGTTGGATCATAATATCACACTGGATCTAAATGTCTGTCGAATTAAACCAGAAGATCAAGTTCCGAAGACGAAATGTATCACGGAGATTTTTTTTTAATTATCAAACGAAAGAACTTGTGATTTATTCTTCTGGGTAGCTTGCTCTAAATATAGTTTCAAACAAGCACTAACGTCTGATCACGTCTTCGCACAAAAGAATAAAATGCAAATAAAACATGCATTGTGAAATTCTGTTTAGAAGTGACAATGTTGGTGATAATATTCCTACATGGTCATACAGCAGAACCGGTAGTCCTGTCTATAAAATATTTCACCACTATAGTAGTGAGGGTGGGGGTTCTTTTTAAATCGTAATTGTTCGTTTCTCCTACACAATACGTCCGATTGCAACTGCTGTAGGAGTATTATTCATGAACTAGATACTGGAAGAATTTCTGCAGAAATCGATACATTCGAAATATACCACACTTTGGTCCATTTTACTGTAGCAAAAAACGGATCAATTTCAATTGCATTCTGTTGCATTCAATTGCTACGGCCAGCCACTGCACAAAACTATTCGGGACTGGAACTATGCACAAGATATTTCACTGCCTCTGGTCTAGCATTAGCATTGCACATCTAAGAATTTTGCGCCCACACAAACGACGCTGACGATGAATCGATTCCATTTGGTAACATTGGGGAGGACTTTTGCGATACATGCATCCTATAGTATTGCAATACTGGATACTGGATTCGTTGGGGTCGAGTCCATTTTCACTCGTACCCGCATCAGAATGACATTTTCCATCCCGTGTATAGGCTTTTGCCGAGAAAATACGAACCCGTCTAGGTGACCGAAATTTCATTTCAGAAACGATAAATCCTTTGGGATTACGATTATCCTTCATGATGAATGCTGGCGATGCCGATGGGAGCGTTATACGTGTACACATTGTATAAAGGACGCTGTGTCGGTTTCGGTGCATGTGCTGGTACTCTGTTGACTCTGTTTGGCCACATACAGCAGACGTGATAGATAGTTCATTTGGTGGTATCATTCTGCCACTACACTACTGCCTGGTATCGACCGGACGAAATGCAGAATCAGTGTTGTTTGACCTCAGACACATTTCAGCTTTGCGGTTTCGGTTGAATGCGCTCTGATGGTTTCAAAAGCGTAGTCGTATTTAACGTCCAGCAGCAGCAGCAGCACATCAGGAGTGTTCAGTCGATGAAAAAAAGCTTAAGTCACTTGATTATGAAGTCCAAGTAAAATTATTCACTGAACTGGGAGACAATTGTTTGCTTTTCGATGTGAGTGGAATTTAACAATTTTGGTTTTTACTTTTTTTCAGTTATTCTTCTTTTTTTTGCTGAATTTAAATAAATGAATTTGGATATTCCTTTTTACCGACAACTTTAATATAATAAAATAATTATGGGCTAATCCCCATTGGAGCAGCTATTTGAAATCATAGTTCATCCGAGTTAAATTGCACAACGAGTCACAAAAAAAGGGTTCAACTAAATCAGAATCAACCGCCGGAAAAGGGTTGACTCGAGCCAGGCTACGAATAACATTGTCAAAACGGCCACTCCGGCAAATTAATCGTTGCTTGACCTTCGGTTAAACACTTTAACAACTCTGGCCCCAAACGAGTGCATCAACGTCGGATGCGAAATAAACAGTCCGAATGAAATGAAACCAAAAATTTACTACCAGAACCCGATAAGAGGCAAAAGAAACGGGTCATAATTGAAGGTTTTATGCGCCCATCATTCCTTCTATTTAGCGCGATTTCACTGCCGGTACTTATTCGTGCAACGGGCCCCGTCTAAAAGAGTCCCCGTGAGTGTTGTTTTATGGTTTTTGGCTTTAATTGGCTCCACCATCACCATTGCCCTCCTATTTTCGGTTTTGCTACTTTGCAGTTCGACACAAAAGACATTCGGTTAACAATCCGAAATGGAACTCCTCTTGCTTGTATGATACTGATTTGTGAATCAATCAAAGCGAATAATTCTATAAGCATCGCTGAAAGGACTTCAACAACACAACAGAAACACACACGTACAATAGGGGAGATTGGGAAACGAACGTTTCGCTGTTCAAACCTCGAACATCTTGATGCTGGTTGGTACTGAAACCAAGTCTCCTCATTGCTTTGAATCCACCTAAAGTACACACAATGAAACCATGAAGAAAACCATATAAGAAGCTGTTGAAACCGCAACACATAAAAGAATACCAATTTTCTGAGTGCGCATTTAAAGCTGCTTTCGGAGGGTCGTTAAAGCGAACTTCTCATTCGGATATTCAGCCCAGTCAGTCATACGCGAATTTGAGGTATAAACCAATGCAAACATCTCACCTTTTCAGACGCACACGAGATCTTCTGTTCAACATACCTATGTAGCAGTCAATAGAAGTAGCTCAGTTTATTGTTTTCCACGAACGAACATTTTCGACACGAGCGAGCGCACTATGGGGGATTTCCATACAAGCAGGCGGACAAAAATATTTTCGAATTTTTCCTAGGATTTTTGACGTTTTTCTAGTTGATATGATTAAAATATGTTGTTAGAGTACATTTGCAAACATTTCACGAACATATTTTGAAAAGGGTTTAACTGTTTACCTTTGCCATATGTGAAAAACTAATATGGGTCATTCCATCTCAAACGTTTGGATTCGACCATCAGCGATTTCAACCAAAATTGGCATAATTGTTCATTCCGACCCCACAACCAATTTCCCGAAGTTATACGACGATTGATCAATTTCCCTAGCAATGGCGCTGCTTACTTTTTTACAGATTTTCAAAAAAAGTCATTTTTCGGGCTTAAATATCTCTGCAACAGTTTGATGTGAAGACATGCCAATATACTTTTTCTATGGGTTTTTGACCGCGCAATCGAGTGATGTTATCAGTTTTTATCTAATTTGTCAAGATCATACATTTTTTTGCAATTTAAAACCAAAAATGCGAATATCTCAAAACCCCCCCAATTTTATTTTCAATTAAATATGCTCAAAATATTCCCCAGACAAATTCTACATAAGAATCACTTAACTAGAAAAGACAATATTGGTAGTTCGGGAGATATGGTGTTTTGAATATCCGGGGCATGCGTTATTCTATCTGAATTATTAGTAAAAGTATGTTTAAATACGTTTACCTGAAGCTGTCAGACATTTGTATGACTAAATAATGTATTTTAATGAAAAAGATGCATTTTCAACATAGAATCTACATAATAAATTTTGAGGTTCTGGATACTTTTATATGTATTTAAATAAAAAGTAATAATTTCGTACCAATTTTTATAGTTCTATTATTTAATTGTGCTATTTATTTGTGCAATATAATGCATTTCACTGATAAAATTATTATGGTATTTCACTTCTGAAATTATTCGAAACTTCGAAGTAATTTTGAAAATGGCTTTATTAGCACTACGGGAAAACCTAGCCTAAAACGAACGAAATTCAGAAACTGCCTGGCAATTGATCAAATATAACTGACCTTATGTAAAATTTTCCGGCAAATCTCATGGTGTCCACCCCTTCCTTAATTGTCATCGGAAAGTATTGCTGATTTTCCCCTATTCTTAACAATATTTTAACTTAATGGAGTTTATCAGGCCAGTTAAGTTATTCATTCGTCCCATATAAGCTTTGTAAGATTTACCGATATTGGTCCATAAGTTCAGCAGATCTAGAACATATCTTGAAATAGGCCATAGGTCTACAAATTCAGCCTACTCAATATGGATTGCAATTTAAAATTTTCGAAGACATTTCTTCGATGAACTTAACAGGAGGGGCGCATGTTTTCTTCATTTAGTTCCATTAACGTTGTATGGAGGAAATCTCGATGGTGACTCCCTATTTATTATTTCATATTGAAATGTGTTTAACCCAGTTTCTAAATATGATTATACTAAATGCTTCTTCTGTTGACATAATTTCACGTTGAGCAGTTAGCCGTGTTAGCGCTTGTGTGTGTGTGTGTGTGTGTGTGTGTGTGTGTGTGTGTGTGTGTGTGTGTGTGTGTGTGTGTGTGTGTGTGTGTGTGTGTGTGTGTGTGTGTGTGTGTGTGTGTGTGTGTGTGTGTGTGTGTGTGTGTGTGTGTGTGTGTGTGTGTGTGTGTGTGTGTGTGTGTGTGTGTGTGTGTGTGTGTGTGTGTGTGTGTGTGTGTGTGTGTGTGTGTGTGTGTGTGTGTGTGTGTGTGTGTGTGTGTGTGTGTGTGTGTGTGTGTGTGTGTGTGTGTGTGTGTGTGTGTGTGTGTGTGTGTGTGTGTGTGTGTGTGTGTGTGTGTGTGTGTGTGTGTGTGTGTGTGTGTGTGTGTGTGTGTGTGTGTGTGTGTGTGTGTGTGTGTGTGTGTGTGTGTGTGTGTGTGTGTGTGTGTGTGTGTGTGTGTGTGTGTGTGTGTGTGTGTGTGTGTGTGTGTGTGTGTGTGTGTGTGTGTGTGTGTGTGTGTGTGTGTGTGTGTGTGTGTGTGTGTGTGTGTGTGTGTGTGTGTGTGTGTGTGTGTGTGTGTGTGTGTGTGTGTGTGTGTGTGTGTGTGTTATTCGCTGGAAATATATTTAATCTTGAAATCTCTCATGGTAACTAGAAATTTTCAAAACACTATATTTCGCAGAGTGGCGCATGGTGGCACGTAATTCTTTCATAAGTTGATAGTATATACCTGAGACTTAACCCAGAAGGAGGAATTAACCTGGAGATATCTGGAGAAAAAAAGTTCTCGACTAAGAAAGCAGAAAATTCTCTTATTTTTTTATATTTTCCTGCTTCTCATGCTTTTAATTATTATAATTTCTCCTCTAGTCGTCTAAACAATCTATTTTCCGGAAAGCTCATTTCATTACCTTTCTAATGATATATAATACATAAGATTTAATTTTGGAAATAGTGTTTAAAAATTGATTTGAAACTAAACGTGTTTGAATGGCAAAAAGCGTATATGTCATATCGTTTTTCAACTTTGACAGCCTCTATCTCAGAAACAACATCGACTACAGACTTCCTATTTTGGGTTTTTCTTAATTGAAGTATTTGCTATCAATAGAAAATTTCATTAAGCGGATTAGTGAAAGTCAGTTTTCTGATTTTTGTCCGCCTGATATCTCATAGTGGAGCGCCCGCATCGTTCGTTCGTCTTCCCAGTTCAAAAGACAGGGTGTGCCGTCTTTTGTTTTCCGCCTCATCGTAATCTCTGAACGGCCAATAAGAGACCCCTATGGTATGGCTGCTTGTGAGTTTCTAATAAGTAAATGCTTTCCGTTGATGGATTGTTGATTCGAGATCGTTCAGGTGAACATTGATTATTCGGACTTGTCGGTCAAGCTGGTCAGCGTTGAGTGTCGAACAATAGATTTTCTTGTTCCTTACATTGTAAAGCTTTTCGGTCACTAAAACAACGTATATAGCTCTAGTAGCTTCATTGCATGAGTTTACATATTCGTACTCATTATTCAGTTTATGGTAACTAATACTAATTCCAATCACTCAACTAAAGTAGTCGATTTTTAGAAGATGGAATCAAAAACCATAGTTTATGGGAATCCTCATGATCAAAGCTTGCCAATGAGCTATAAATTTTAATTCAATCTTTTAAAAATCGGTTACTTTAGTTGAGTGATCGGAATTAGGAACTGGTCGGAATTTCCTGCATTCACGGTATTTTATTTATAAACCATTTGACTTTAAAACAGTCTTAACGAAGAACTTACGCTACAGTACACTGGATCCGCCATTTGCTTAAACTTTTTTGGAGGTTATTTGAACTCGAAATGTTGCTCAACGCGGCTAAATGTCCTAACCCACGATGCAGTAGGTTCATTATGCGGTGCGGTGAAAGCCATTGCACTGTGGTCCAGAAAGCCAAATTAGGTGGAAAAAATTGTTTACTCAGTAGTCGTTGATTTTAGACTATTTACGTCTTAGAAACATAATCTTGATTTAGGATGGCGCTTTTTTTGGCATGAGCTATTTTAGGGTGACCCTTAAATTAACCAAGATCCAGAAATTATCTTCAAAACGAAACAAGATAGAGCGATATTCACTGCAGCAATTTCATAGCTTGAAATATTTTGAGTAATATTGTAGAAGACAATATCCTTCTATCTCGAACCGTTTCCATATTAGGGCGATTTTCCTGAGTCAAGTTAGGGTGACCCTGCTATTTTGCGATTTTTCTCCATAACTTTTTTATTTTGCATTTCTCGTAAAACACTTCTTCAGATGACTTTTGAAGCTCAATAAGACGCAACTTTTGGTGAAAAAAGAAATTGGCTATCTATTTTACTTCTACACTTATATTAAATTTTATGATAAAAATAGGCCGTTTTCAAATGTTAGTATCTCAGAAAGGTGCAAGCATATTTAAAATCGGTTGATTGCGTTTGAAAGATCGTGATTTTTTGTGCATAATATCAAAAAATTGGAGAGTGGATTTTTTTCTATCTCAAATAAATCAACTTTGAATATGTGTGGTTTTAACATATTTAAGTATATAAAAGTAAACGAGTTGCGCCATAACTCCGGAAGGCCTTGACTGTTCTTGATTAAACTTAGCGTACATGTTTCTTGATATAAGTAAATCAGTACAGGGGGTTGACAAAAGCGGGGTGGTCGCTGAAAATGGGAGCGGGAGGTACAAATAAGTAAAAGTGGCTGCGTTCATCTTGCATTAAGGGGCGAACCAGCCACAGGCTGAAAACCTCTCAAATATAGAATAATAATAATAATAATATCTTGCATTTGGTCTGTTAGAAGTTGTACAAGTGGCTGGGAGATAAGATGAAGAGCGTGTGAAAAGATGGGAGGGTCACAACTACGGAAGTAGAACAATATAAGGAAGACTTTATGTCTCTTTCATTATCTTCGGAGAGACGTACGCGTTGCTGTAGACAAAAGGGCCGCTGACCGAGAAGAGCTAATCAAGGAAAGCGGTAGATATGTCTAAATGAGGAAAAAAGCTTTGTTTTTTGTATTATGAGAATTTGCAAACTGAAACGTAGTGTTGTGAAGACCGCATTCGCGTAATGACTTCTAACGAACACATATGCATGATCGTTTCTTTCGGATTTCTTTGCAGATATTCTCATGCACTGCGACAAGTTTTTGCCATAGTGTATTTAGTTATCACCTCCCAGTTGGCCTCGAGGTATGATGCTGGTCTAATAAGCCAGCCGTCATATGTTCGAATTCCGACTGGGAGAGGCTGTTAGAGTCAACAGGATCGTAGCAACTGGCCCTGCAATTGTCCTGCACTCTAACAGCTGGCTGCAAAGTCTGTCGTATAAAAAAACAGAAGGTCAAGTTTCGATAACGGAATGTAGCACCTAGGCTTTGCAATGCTTTGCTATTTAGTTATCAGCTACGGTCGTTGCTTACGCTCGTCATTGCAACCCAGTAGTTGATATCTATCATCGCTCGCATTGGCCCGCACACTTACCCGCCTGTGTAAGCGAGGGTGTAAAATGAAGAAGAAAAGTAAAATCCGTATCCATACATCCTAGTGTGCCACTCGTGCTCACGACCTACGTACAGCTCGTGAGCTTTGGATTCGCGGGCGGGATGTGTAGAAAGTTAATATGAGGCTGTACACTCGCGAGTGTGCAGGTAGCATAATGTATATCGGAGACGAATGAATCTAATGATTTAAAGTCTCCGTTAACAAATAAAAAACGAACGAACGCAGAATGTATGCACACAGTGCCAGCAGTTGTTTGGCGTAGGCTTGCGTCAGTGGAGTACGCTTTGGATGCTATGCTTTTCACACACGCTCGCCTGTGATTTTTAACCTTATCGAAAACAAATGTACAAGTGGCTAAAAGACAAAAGAATGGTGGCCTCTGATGAAAGGGGAGGTGGAAATCACGGAAATCCCCGTCGCGGGTAGGAAACTATTTAAACTTCTCATTCGGTAGTTCCACTCCATGATACTATGAAACACATATGATTTCATTACTTTGTCTACCATTCCCTCTGTTTATTGGAAAGTCTACCGTTTTTAATGTCTAACCTCATTATAAAGTTCAAGTCAACAAACATGAGGTTAAGTTTATACATTCTCTTTTAGATTTGGACCACTCACACAACTTATAACGGTTTAAATGCAATATAATTACAGCCACTTTTACTTATTTGTATCTCCCGCTCCCATTTTCAGCGACCACCCCGCTTTTGTTAACCCCCTGTACTGATTTACTTATGTCAAGAAACATGTACGCTAAGTTTAATCAAGAACAGTCAAGGCCTTCCGGAGTTATGGCGCAACTCGTTTACTTTTATATACTTAAATATGTTAAAACCACACATATTCAAAGTTGATTTATTTGAGATAGAAAAAAATCCACTCTCCAATTTTTTGATATTATGCACAAAAAATCACGATCTTTCAAACGCAATCAACCGATTTTAAATCTGCTTGCACCTTTCTGAGATACTAACATTTGAAAACGGCCTATTTTTATCATAAAATTTAATATAAGTGTAGAAGTAAAATAGATAGCCAATTTCTTTTTTCACCAAAAGTTGCATCTTATTGAGCTTCAAAAGTCATCTGAAGAAGTGTTTTGCGAGAAATGCAAAATAAAAAAGTTATGGAGAAAAATCGCAAAATAGCAGGGTCACCCTAACTTGACTCAGGAAAATCGCCCTAATATGGAAACGGTTCGAGATAGAAGGATTTTGTCTTCTACAATATTACTCAAAATATTTCAAGCTATGAAATTGCTGCAGTGAATATCGCTCTATCTTGTTTCGTTTTGAAGGTAATTTCTGGATCTTGGTTAATTTAAGGGTCACCCTAAAATAGCTCATGCCAAAAAAAGCGCCATCCTAAATCAAGATTTTGTTGCTAAGACGTAAATAGTCTAAAATCAACGACTACTGAGTAAACAATTTTTTCCACCTAATTTGGCTTCCTGGACCATAGTGCATTGGTCGGCAGCAAAGTGGACGCAGCGTTCTTTGTGACGGACGGTAATTCAACAACGACGGTAATTTCCTAGAGTCGACCGCACCGTTTAGCAGTTTTGTCACAAATAAAGGCTGTTGTATACGTCGACCTTTCAATGTTTCGATTCTAGAGAACCAGTGCTTTAGAATGCTTTGAGACAATGTCGGTCATTAAAAATACGTTTTGGTAATACATTCCAACTGACGAGTTGCTTTGGAAATTACCATTCCATGATGACGTCCAAATACCAGTTTCGGATTGAGAGTGACACCAAGATGCTGTAGGCTGTCCATGCTGTAGTCAAATGCGATAGAAGATTTGATATAATGGAATGTAATTACCTCCCAGCAAAACATTTTCGTATGTATATCAAAGTAACGAATTTGAAATATGTACCGATATATATACCGATATACCGATATATATCTAGAAAAATGCACGAAATTGATGCACGTATTTGATGCACGAACCCAGCATATGCGTACTATCTTGGAGGCGATATTCGTACTGCAAATTATTTGACATTCATAAGTACATATATCCGACTCAATATGATTATTTGCGTAATGCTATACAATTCTGTGATAAAAATTGTATGTAAATCGTTTGCCATCTGTACGCTTAGATGTAAACTAGGGTGCGCTTTATTAAGCTTTATGTACGATTTCGAGTTTGTTTAGCGACATTTAAGATGAGTTTCATACATTCAAGTCTTTTTTTACACGGTTTGTTTTTTTCGATTACTCTAGAACGGTGCAACTAAGGGACCATTTACAAACTACGTGACGAATGTCGGACCTCTCCCAAATGTATTGAAAAATAAATGAATGTAAGTTTTCCCATTCTTAATAATCGAAAAGACAAACCGTGTAATAATAGTACTTGAGTGTACATTAATATACGACTTGTGGTCTGATGGGCTCGCACTAGGTAATACTAGTCGTGGGCCAGTTCAATTTACCACCAATTCACAAATGTGTCCAAAAGTATTTGAAGAGGACGACATCCTTCGACGCAACGAAGCGTCAAATAATTTTTAAGCTCATCGGCATATGTCAGTCTGCGACTAGAGCCAACAGCAGAGGCAGCAACTTTTAATAAAAAAATAAATAAAAGTGGTCCCAGGTTACTGCCCTGGAGTGCGCCACATTTATTTGTGAATGGGGACTGTAGTTTTGATCCGAGTTACACTTGCAGAATCCTATCGGACAAATATGGGAATAGCAATGTGACAAACTGGTATGAAGTACTTAGAAGTAAAATTCTGTCGAGCAGCATACGATAATTGATGAGTAGGATAGCGGCTTTTAAATCGGTGTATATCAGCGTTGAGCTAATGCGATACTGACAATTATTTCGTATAATTTGAAGAGAACCCAACAAGTCCAGAGAAGTCCAAGTCCAGAGAAATCTAAGTTCAGATAAATCTAAGTGCAGAGAAGTCCAAGTTCAGAGAAGTCCAAGTCTAGAGAAGTCCAAGTCCAGAGAAGTCCAAGGCTAGAGAAGTCCAAGGCCAGAGAAGTCCAAGGCCAGAGAAGTGCAAGTCCAGAGAAGTCCAAAACAACAGATGTCCAAGTCCAGGGAAGTCCAAGTCCAGAGAATTCCAAGTCCAGGGAAGTCCAAGTCCAGAAAAGTCCAAGTACAGAGAAGTACAAGTCCAGAGAAGTCCAAGTATAAAAAAATTCAAGTCACGAGAGGTCCAACTCCAGGGAAGTCCAAGTCTAGAAAAGTCCAAGTCCAGATAAATCTAAATCCAGATAAGTCTAAGAGCAGAGAAGTCCAAGTCTATAGAAGTCCAAGTCCAGAGAGAAGTCCAAGGCCAGAGAAGTCCAAGTCCAGAGGGGTCCAAGGTCAGAAAGGTCCAAGTCCAGAAATGTTCAAGTCCAGAGAAGTCCAAGTCTAGAGAGATCCAAGGCCAGAGCGATCGAAGTCCAGAAAAGTCCAAGTCCACAGAAGTCCAAGTCCAGTGAAACCCAAGTCCAGAGAAGTCCAAGTCCAGAGAAGTCCAAGTATAAAACAGTCCAAGTCCCGAGAGGTCCAACTCCAGAGAAGTCCAAGTCCAGAGAAGTCCAAGTCCAGAGAAGTCCAAGTCCAGAAAAGTCCAAGGCCAGAGAAGTCCAAGTCAAGAGAAGTCCAAGGCCAGAGAAGTCCAAGTCCAGCGAAGTCCAAGTACAGAGAAGTACAAGTCCAGAGAAGTCCAAGTATAAAAAAATTCAAGTCCCGAGAGGTCCAACTCCAGGGAAGTCCAAGTCCAGAAAAGTCCAAGTCCAGATAAATCTAAATCCAGATAAGTCTAAGAGCAGAGAAATCCAAGTCTATAGAAGTCCAAGTTCAGAGAAGTCCAAGGCCAGAGAAGTTCAACTCCAGAGAAGTCTAAGTCCAGAGAAGTCCAAGTTCAGAGAAGTCCAAGTCCAGAAAAGTCCAAGTACAGAGAAGTACAAGTCCAGAGAGATCCAAGGCCAGAGCGTCGAAGAAAATCCAAGCCCACAGAAGTCCTAGTCCAGCGACGTCCAAGTACAGCGAAGTCCAAGTCTAGAGAAGTCCAAGTCCAGAGAAGTCCAAGTCCTGAGAAGTCCAAGTATAAAACAGTCCAAGTCCCGAGAGGTCCAACTCCAGAGAAGTCCAAGTCCAGAGAAGTCCAAGGCCAGAGAAGTCCAAGTACAGAGAAGTACAAGTCCAGAGAAGTCCAAGTATAAAAAATCCAAGTACTGAGAGGTCCATCTCCAGGAAAGTCCAAACCCAAGTCCAAGTCCAAGTCCAAGGCCAAGTCCAAGTTCAAGTCCAAGTCCAAGTCCAAGTCCAAGTCCAAGTCCAAGTCCAAGTCCAAGTCCAAGTCCAAGTCCAAGTCCAAGTCCAAGTCCAAGTCCAAGTCCAAGTCCAAGTCCAAGTCCAAGTCCAAGTCCAAGTCCAAGTCCAAGTCCAAGTCCAAGTCCAAGTCCAAGTCCAAGTCCAAGTCCAAGTCCAAGTCCAAGTCCAAGTCCAAGTCCAAGTCCAAGTCCAAGTCCAAGTCCAAGTCCAAGTCCAAGTCCAAGTCCAAGTCCAAGTCCAAGTCCAAGTCCAAGTCCAAGTCCAAGTCCAAGTCCAAGTCCAAGTCCGAGTCCAAGTCCAAGTGCAAGTCCAAGTCCAAGTCCAAGTCCAAGTCCAAGTCCAAGTCCAAGTCCAAGTCCAAGTCCAAGTCCAAGTCCAAGTCCAAGTCCAAGTCCAAGTCCAAGTCCAAGTCCAAGTCCAAGTCCAAGTCCAAGTCCAAGTCCAAGTCCAAGTCCAAGTCCAAGTCCAAGTCCAAGTCCAAGTCCAAGTCCAAGTCCAAGTCCAAGTCCAAGTCCAAGTCCAAGTCCAAGTCCAAGTCCAAGTCCAAGTCCTCCAAGTCCAAGTCCAAGTCCAAGTCCAAGTCCAAGTCCAAGTCCAAGTCCAAGTCCAAGTCCAAGTCCAAGTCCAAGTCCAAGTCCAAGTCCAAGTCCAAGTCCAAGTCCAAGTCCAAGTCCAAGTCCAAGTCCAAGTCCAAGTCCAAGTCCAATTCTGAGTCCAAGTCCAAGTCCAAGTCCAAGTCCAAGTCCAAGTCCAAGTCCAAGTCCAAGTCCAAGTCCAAGTCCAAGTCCAAGTCCAAGTCCAAGTCCAAGTCCAAGTCCAAGTCCAAGTCCAAGTCCAAGTCCAAGTCCAAGTCCAAGTCCAAGTCCAAGTCCAAGTCCAAGTCCAAGTCCAAGTCCAAGTCCAAGTCCAAGTCCAAGTCCAAGTCCAAGTCCAAGTCCAAGTCCAAGTCCAAGTCCAAGTCCAAGTCCAAGTCCAAGTCCAAGTCCAAGTCCAAGTCCAAGTCCAAGTCCAAGTCCAAGTCCAAGTCCAAGTCCAAGTCCAAGTCCAAGTCCAAGTCCAAGTCCAAGTCCAAGTCCAAGTCCAAGTCCAAGTCCAAGTCCAAGTCCAAGTCCAATTCTGAGTCCAAGTCCAAGTCCAAGTCCAAGTCCAAGTCCAAGTCCAAGTCCAAGTCCAAGTCCAAGTCCAAGTCCAAGTCCAAGTCCAAGTCCAAGTCCAAGTCCAAGTCCAAGTCCAAGTCCAAGTCCAAGTCCAAGTCCAAGTCCAAGTCCAAGTCCAAGTCCAAGTCCAAGTCCAAGTCCAAGTCCAAGTCCAAGTCCAAGTCCAAGTCCAAGTCCAAGTCCAAGTCCAAGTACAAGTCCAAGTCCAAGTCCAAGTCCAAGTCCAAGTCCAAGTCCAAGTCCAAGTCCAAGTCCAAGTCCAAGTCCAAGTCCAAGTCCGAGTCCAAGTCCAAGTGCAAGTTCAAGTCCAAGTCCAAGTCCAAGTCCAAGTCCAAGTCCAAGTCCAAGTCCAAGTCCAAGTCCAAGTCCAAGTCCAAGTCCAAGTCCAAAACCAAGTCCAAGTCCAAGTCCAAGTCCAAGTCCAAGTCCAAGTCCAAGTCCAAGTCCAAGTCCAAGTCCAAGTCCAAGTCCAATTCCGAGTCCAAGTCCAAGTCCAAGTCCAAGTCCAAGTCCAAGTCCAAGTCCAAATCCAAGTCCAAGTACAAGTCCAAGTACAAGTCCAAGTCCATGTCCAAGTCCAAGTCCAAGTCCAAGTCCAAGTCCAAGTCCAAGTCCAAGTCCAAGTCCAAGTCCAAGTCCAAGTCCAAGTCCAAGTCCAAGTCCAAGTCCAAGTCCAAGTCCAAGTCCAAGTCCAAGTCCAAGTCTAAGTCCAAGTCCAAGTCCGAGTCCAAGTCCAAGTGCAAGTTCAAGTTCAAGTCCAAGTCCAAGTCCAAGTCCAAGTCCAAGTCCAAGTCCAAGTCCAAGTCCAAGTCCAAGTCCAAGTCCAAGTCCAAGTCCAAGTCCAAGTCCAAGTCCAAGTCCAAAACCAAGTCCAAGTCCAAGTCCAAGTCCAAGTCCAAGTCCAAGTCCAAGTCCAAGTCCAAGTCCAAGTCCAAGTCCAAGTCCAAGTCCAATTCCGAGTCCAAGTCCAAGTCCAAGTCCAAGTCCAAGTCCAAGTCCAAGTCCAAGTCCAAATCCAAGTCCAAGTACAAGTCCAAGTACAAGTCCAAGTCCAAGTCCAAGTCCAAGTCCAAGTCCAAGTCCAAGTCCAAGTCCAAGTCCAAGTCCAAGTCCAAGTCCAAGTCCAAGTCCAAGTCCAAGTCCAATTCCGAGTCCAAGTCCAAGTCCAAGTCCAAGTCCAAGTCCAGTTCTAGTTCTAAATCCTAATTTTGGTCTAAGTCCAAGCTAAATTGGCGAAGAAGCTAATTTCCAGTGAGGTGTAGGCAAAGAACTCTGAATCTTCATCTCGTCAGAATGTCTAAAGTAGCCTTAACAGCGTTATTCAAATATTCCCAAATCAAAACGGGTGAATGGCTGCCAAAGAGCGAACTTGTGCAAATTTATCACCTCTCATCAGTAACTCCTAACTCTAACTAACTCGTAAGTAGACAGAGAAGGGGTAACAGCGGCACCCACTCACATCTAAGATGGCAGCCTTTATCGATCAACTTGAATCCAGAGCCTCGGAGTTGCTAGATGGAGGAATTGTCTAAGAGCAATGGACCGGCATCAACAACGCCTCCATTACTCGGCAAAGAACGTAGCAGTCAGAGGGAGTGGATTTCGGATAACATTTCGAGGTAGGTCGATGAACGAAGAGAGACGAAACCCGATATTGAGCGAGCGTGAACTAGATCTGCTAAGACAGCTATCCGTCAACGATTCGCCGAATTGAAGAGGGCTGTTAAATAAGTATGTAAGCAGGATAAGAGAGCTTAGACTAACTCCCTAGCCGTAGAAGGAAAAACCGCTAATATAGATACTCGTAGTTGTACGATATTTCTCGCCGCCTTAATGAAACAAGAATGAATAGTAAGATGACTTTAAAGCAACTTTTTTGGTGGACTGGATGCAGGACATATTGGTCAATGTCCCTAAAAGAGAAAACATAACTGAATGCAATAACTGGCGTGGCATCACGTTGTTCTGTATTACTGTGAATGTACTCTGTATGGAAATCCTTAGCCGGCTGGAACTATGGAAAAAGCTCTCGTTCAAGGTATTGCACAATGGCGTCTTGTCCGACCCTATAAGGGTTAATGTTGGTGTGAGACAGGGCTGCATATTATCACCGTTGCTGTTTCTCATTGTTATGGAGGAGATACTAAAAGTTGAAGCTATTGACGTTAGACCAAATTGAGGAATGCCCTGGATTACTGTAACGATGAAGCAGCTAAATGACTTTGACTTAGCTGGCGACACAGTCTTGTTCGCACATCGACGTACTGATATGCAGATTAAGTTAAGAGACCTCTCTGAGAGATCCCGGACAGCAGGTCTTACAGTCAATGTCACAATGGAACGACAGGTTGGTGGCTGCCTTTCATCATCTAGCCAGACAACGCTCGATGGTGCTACCAGGACTGATATAGCCACATGGATCAGGAAGGCCAAGGGTGCCTAAGCCAGGGATACGTCAGCATATGTTACGTTCTTTTCGCTTGTGATCCTGGACCAAATGGAGCAGTTGATGGAGTTACGTTAATGGTTGGAGTCATTTGCGGCGACTTAGACATCTTCGAGATAACTCCTGACATGATCACTGCTGCCGCCAAAAAATTTAAAACATCGTATTGTGCTGGACCTGATGGAATCACTGCCGTTGTTTTTGCCGGCGCGCCGAAGAGCTGCATCACTGCGTTGTATTTGACAAATCTTACGTGCTGGGAAAATTTTCGGACTTTTGGACGCATTCGTTTATGTTCCCGGCATTCAAGGGTGGAGATCATCGAAGTGTCAGAAACTACCGTCTAATTACTGAACAGTTTGACCGCTGCTTCCAAATTATTTTACAACGCTTTCACGAGAGCGACGCTTTAATTCGTAGTACTAAACGTTACCTTACTTTTAACCAGTATGGATTCGTGGTTTGCTGCTCCGTAACGACGAATCTACTCGACTTCACTTCTAATTGCATTGTAGAAGTAGAGCGCAAGGTGCTAGTAAACGTGAAATATACTGATTTGAAAGCTGCCTGCATAAAATATCACGACTGGGTGTTTCGCAACAGTGAAACTTGGCTCGAAGGTATCGCCCTCGTTCAAGAATCAATTCGGTGTTCCGCTAGGTAGTAACATAGGATCACTTTTATTCATTTTATTTTTTGATGACGTTGAAAGGGGCTGCAGAAAAGGGTTGAGTATGTGAAAGACCTTGGTGTGATTCTTGATGCGAAACTGACTTTCGATCGTAACTGTTCAAAGAAAATCTCAAAATCGACTCGCCAGTTGAGATTCAATTGAGTTGCAAAAATTGGACGGGATTGCTTTAAGGTGGAATTAGTCGTCATCGATTCCGCCAATTTCATAGCAATTTTTTTCTTGAAAACAAAAATTCTGTTCATGAAAATATATTCACTGTGTTTAGATTGACAAGAAGAATACAGTATTTACAATTTTACAAACAGAACCCCGCTTTTGGGCCCAAAAACTGCTTCCGAAATTGGGCTCTCCGACGAAAAGTTAATGACTGCTAATTTCCCCAGTGCTAAAGCACTGTGTTATGCCTTAGTTCGTCCCCTTCTCGAAAATGCGTGCCGAATTTGGACGTCGCATCAACTCTATTGGAACTCCGAATTAAATGAGTGCAGAGGAGCTCCATACGATATGTGGGTCTGGTTCCTGCGTAGTTTGCCGTTGTGCAACCCGGAAAATTAACCTCCGTTTCCCGATCACTGTCGCTTGCTTGGTCTAGATATATTAGAATGTTGAAGCAAAAATTAAAATAGGCTTTGTTTGTGGCAAAACTGTTACACGGCGGGATTGATTCACAAAAGTAATTGTTCTCGTTAGTGAATTTTCGTGCAGTACAAAGGACCCTGCGACCATCATCACTGCTGACTAACCGCTTTCACCGCACTGATTGGCCGCAATAAACCGATTACATCCAGTACCTACTAGAACGTTTCGTCGTGTTGAACAATACTTTGAATGTTATGAACCTTTGCATAAATTAAGCGAATGATTAAAAGCTCTAGTTTATTATAGCCTAGTTCATTAAGACTTATAAGTCAGATGTATTGTAAAACAAAGAAAATAAAAGACACAAGACAAAAGACGGGTTGATGATGATTGATGATGAAAATGATTGTTAAAAACAGAAATTGGAAGCGGTAAGAATGATTAGAAAAATGTTCAACCATTTCTGCTGATTTGCAACCAATAACACACAGCTTTGGAATATTTAATATTTGCCCAAATAGTTCAATTAACATTTAAGAAATTTAGGGAACTCACCACTGTACATTTCGAAACCCGAAGTTTATCCTGTTGCAGCAATTCAGTTCGATCAAATATCTGACTCATCAATATCAAAAGTAGGACTGTTTTTGATGATAGCTTCCGAACAGAAAAAATAACATCAAAGAGCACAGGCACAAACTCGTAGCTCCTACACTATGGTGACATATAAAATATTCTGATCCGGACTATCCTTTTTCCAAGAAGCCAAAACCACCGCTGAGTGAACTGGCAAACCGGTTGCCCGGTGATGAGGGCAAGTCACGCTGACTCGTACGTACATATATTATTGATATGCGTTGGGATGGCAAAGCTGCCGACATTGCAATCCCTCCGTCGGTCCGTCCGTCCGTCGGTGTGTTTTTTTTCTAACGAATTTCGTTCCACGCTGAAATGACAAACGGTAGCCCGGGAGGCCTCCTCGGTAGGAAGCCCAATAGTTGAAAGAATATTCAGAAATTGAAACACTACCAAGCTGGACTGGAACGGATCTCGCAGCTGGAGCTGAAGAGCGGTAATTCCCACGCCGAACGTTACTGAGGTGTCCCTTACATTTGCTTTGCAAATATTACCGACCCATGGTCGAGAAGAACCAGTCAGCCAGTATGATGTGAAAATATTTTCATTGCTCGATTGTATAAGATATCGAAGCGTAAAAAATCGGAAGCGTTTTCTCTCAGCAGAAGAAAAATATTGTGAACATCACTCAACTTGGTCGAAAATTAAGAAACACTCATCCAGAGGTCTACTGCCTGCTGAATATTGGAAAATTATGCCAAACGGTTATGACAATATGGGAGACTCGAGAATAACGTAATAACCAGAGAAAAGCACTTACGGACTTTATATGAAAATGATATTTTATTTTTTATATAGTCTCTTTGTGTTAACGCAGGGTTCAGATTTTGCTGTGTTAGGTACTTCCCACTTAATAGTGATCTGATAAGCCAACAGTAGTGCTATCATGATTGTACGGTTTCAAGCTAGAACAATAGAAAACTTTTATTCGTGATTGAAAAGTTCTCCCTTTAATGAGGCTAACATCAAACCTGATTTTCTAATTTTTTCTGAATATTACCTAGTGGAAAAGTGCCTTATCGGCAAAAACAGATTTCAGCAGCAACTTTGATTACATCGTTTCAACCCTAGCACTCGAGATAATCTGCTTAGTCCTTCCCTTGGCTGGCAGGAACTGAACGATTCCATCGAGTGCTTATCCACATTCACTCTCCAGCTGATCCTTTTCGAGGACTAAACTCTTTCGACGAAGTCCACATGTAACCGTTCTCGGTTGTTGCATCGTTCGATTTTATTGTAATGGGAGCCAGGAGGATCCCCCTTTTATCCTGTCTAATCTTCTTTTGTCGTTATCGGAAGCAGCTGAGTCGGCTGTCTCCGGTTGCCGGCCAGCCGATCGGTGGTTAAGGCGAACGAAAAAAAAAGTACTCGCTTAAAACCATGGCATAAAGCCACTGTGCGTCCATAAAAGAAATTGTTTTTCAATATAATAAACACATCGTTCAATTGAAAGTAAAATAGCTCTAACAACTCAATCCGAGCGCAACGAGAACTCATGTTCAACGCTCGTGGCGATAAGGGAGTGTCTCATACGGAAACGGCAGTCTATTAAATTTTATTGGAGGAGCGAACCATTTCGATGAATATAGAAATACTTAAGGCTCTCTAGTGGATTTGCAAAAATGCCAATTTAAGCGTCCAGTACTCAAATGAAGCACCCGGAAAAAGTGCACACGGGCGACACAATTTCACAATTTCTGCATTGATTTGCCTGCGATGATGTTATTTGCAGCACTTAACCTCAATGTTTCTTGTCCGCATAGGTATTGTAAACTTTGAAAGGTTGGAAATAAACTTACTTTATCCTTTGTTAAGTCATCAATAGGAAGTATGCAATGGATTAATGTTCACTAGTTACGGCGACTGAAGAACAAGTTTTGTGGTAATCACAATGCACCAGCACTTACTGACATGCTGATTGATTTGACTGCGTAGGTTAGCACTGTGTTTGGTTGAATCCTGAGCATGATTGATTTTTATTGAAGTATAGACGATCTAATTTTATCGAGAATTGGCAGAGATACAAACATTTAGAGTTTTATATTTCTCAGAATACCATCTTACGTTAGAAGGTTAGATACGACTGTCGAAGTAACTGGAGGAATCATGCTATTTCAAGCGACCTTACCTTGTATATTGGCACGAAGAGCACATTCGCCGTGAGGAGATGTAACCCACTTGTCGGTGTTCGTTTTCAATTAAAACTCTATGTTGAACTACAAGAATTATCGTGTAGCCGAGAAAGTGCTCTCTGCAGGCAATCGAATGGATTCTTCTTGCTGTGCCTGGTCGTCGGTTGTTTCCGGTATCGGCCATTAGATGCACAACTTTCCCCGGCTCGGCAGAGTAATTAATTAGAACTTGCGTAAAACTTTGTTCTCGATCGGTTCACCGTGCTTATCGTCGTCAGATAAGAATCGATGAAGCCTCTTTTCCGTGCACGCAACTACTGCTGGTTTGTCCCTACGCTGACGAGTAACTCCTGATCTGATGAGCTAGCCTTTCAAAGGGCAGTTGGCCGTTTGTCTTTTCCCGTAAATTCACTAGAAAACTGATGGTGCTGATTACGGTGGTATTATATTTGCTCGAGAAACCGAACAAATATTTTCTTCGATTCGTGAGAGAATATGTACAAACACAGTGTATTGAACGAAAATCATAAAATAGTTTCGGTAATCTACTACTTACCGAAGAAGAAACCGTGGAAAATTAACATTTGAAATGTTGAAAAATTTTCCAATTTTAATCCTCTTATTTAGTGTGACTTTATGTTTCAAGAAAAAGTTTTGAAGAATCGTGATCCATTTTAACGCAACGAGGACGCACAATCAACGTGAAAGTACCATCAACTAATTAATGGTCGAAACAACTTCCGCAGAGCAAGAGGCGCGCCGGCCGTTTGATTCGGCAGGAAATTCTTTTGACATGCAATGGCGAAAACTTTTCCCGCTCATCTTTCATCTGACAGTTTGTCAAGAATTCATTGAACTCATGCATCGTTAGGATGCTACTTTATTGACACTGGCCAAGTTGAATTAAACTTTCCAAATTTATGGTCTTGTTGTTTGCAAACTGTTCGACCAAACAGGATTAATCTGGTACAAAAGTTCTAGTTTGGTTCTTTAGATAAGCAGCCGAACGGAAATAATCACTGCCTGTAGTAAGTAATGTTGCCTGCAAGAAGTAAACAGTCTATGGGCGTATGATATCATGGTGGTTTTCAGTTAGTCCTTGATAATATGGTAAAATATATACGAATGCTGGTCCTTTGCAACTCAACATGAAATTCTTCTACATATGGGTATGAAAAAAGGTATATCAAAGATTTGTATGACTACGGACTGTGCAATTAAGAAATTGTTTCATGAAAACGAGTTGATCGAAAGTGTTCATGACTGTTTCGCAGGGAATAAACCAATTATTTTGAAATTTCAAATTAAATATTCAATCAAAAAATAACTTAATAGTGAACTAACCTAATAACTGAAATTAAAGAAAAGAAGAAAATGTTCCAACGTAAATTATACTGTTAATATTTATTCGCGACAGATATGTATTTTGCCTACGACTTGCAGGCTTCATAGTTCGGAAACAGACACTGATGAAGCCTGCGAATCGTAGGCGAAATACGTATCTCTCGCGAATAACTATTGGTAGAAGAATTTAACTTGAAAAATGTTTACTTCTATTCTTTAATTTCTGGTTTCGTATTCTACTAAGTCGCTCCAATAACTTCAGTAAACCTAATTACAGCGGGACTTCAGCTGGTAGTCCGTGTAAAGCCCAATTCGTCGTTTTACTTCGCGGCTTACATCGTTGTCATACAACGAGCTTACCAAGGTATATGAATTCCTCCATTATCGTTCCCCATCCAACTCCACCTCGCCACCGACACCATTTGGACTCCCACGTTCCCACATACTTCAACTTTTGATTCCGATAATATCGATGTCATCCGCAAAACCAAGTATCATGAGGGATTTCGTGAGGATAGTTCCGTTGCTTTCCACGTATGCTCTTCGTATTGCACCTTTCAGGGCTGTATTGAATAGCAGATTAGAGAGTGCATACCTTTGCTTCAGTCTATCCAACGTCACGAAATCGGCTGAGGTCTCATCCGCTGTCCTGACGCATGATTTTGACCCATCCAGCGTCGCACGAATCAACGTAACTAGTTTCTTCGGAAAACCATGTTCTAGCATTATCTGTCACAAGGTTTAATCGTTTATCTGTCATTTCGTTTAACTGAATCGTACGCCGCCTTTAAATCCACAAGCAGATGATGAGTCTGCAAGTTGTACTCCCGGACCTTGTCTAGTAACTGACGCAGGGTAAACATTTGATCCGTCGTGGAGCGACCGTTATAAAACCACCTTGGTACTCGCCGACGGTGGACTCCGCTAACGGTGTCAGTCTACAGAACAGGATACTGGAAAGCACTCTATAGGCAGTGCTGAGTAATGTAATGCCTCAATAGTTTTTTACAGTCGAGTCTATGTTCTTTTTTGAAAATAAGGCAAATGACTTTTGACAGTGATCCGGTAGATTGCTTCGTGCAGCTGCTCGCTTTATGCTTTTAGAAGTTCAGCCGGGATACCGTACTTCCAGAAGGCTTAACGTTTTTTAGCTAATCACCTACCTAACCTTTTCCTGTGGTAGCTCCATAGCGTAGCCATCGTTCACAATTTTTTTCTGGTTTCTCAACATCTTCAACATCTGGAAGTGCTCCTTATACCTGGCTGCTTCCGCCGTTTCGTCAGTCAACAGATTACCAGTACCAGAGCCGTAGCGTGACACTGTGGCACCTTTGGCGGAAACACAATTTGACGCCCCCTTTTTTTCTAAATCAGTGTTCCTTCCAGGTTTATCACTTTTTAGTATTTACCCTTTATCCAATACTTCGCTGCACTCAGCGTATGTATTGGAAAAATTGGACTAATTTCGGATGACGATGAAGCATTCTATAAAAATGCTTTGACGCCCTACAAAGTAGTTTTACAGCGGTTTACCGGAACCTTCCCGATGGCCGACCAAAGGTAGACGTCGGCATATTACTCAACTCTTCCGTGGCCTTGGCAATCAGCTCATTCTCCGTTTTGGCTATAACATTATTGGAATAAATGCTCCTTTTTTAGTGGTAGTAGTTAGGGAACGTTGGGAGAGTTGGTAATCATCGGTACTATGTTTATCTTCAGCCGGTTCATCTCCTCTAGTGATCTCTTGGCACAATGGGCCAACGTCAGGGCCGGCCAAAAGACTTTCGTGTCCTATGCGCGATACTTCCTGATGAAGGCGGCAACTTCCGGTAGGTACTTCGTACTGTATCTCCTCGATCACCATTAACCCTGAACAAAACAACAGCGGCTTGAACATTCTCTTCTAACTGATCGTCAGCTACAGAAGGATCTTCTTTGGGAAGATTTACCTGGCGTCATCGCTTCTTGCTGGGAAACGTAAAGTACTTAGTCCTCTGCCAATCGTTGCCGCCTAGTGTCAAGTACTTTTTGTCGCCCATTATGACCGCCACATCGTGCTTCGCCAGAGAGATGTTTTCACCAGCAGCTTTAGCCGTTCGCTGGGCGATTGCATGCTACTCAGACACAACCAACATTGAATTACGCTTCCGCCTAAAAATGTCCAAATGACCGGTTGCTCCGACCTCCCGGTCCAAGGTGCATGACGATGAGACCTCCTTGCTCTGGGTCTTCATCTTCTGCTTCTGCTGCACGTTAGAGTCGCGGTAATTGTTTGACTGTTTTCGCAATGGCTGCTGCATGCAAATTAACTGGTAATGTGACGTGAAAAACCGCTCAATCCAGCTTTTAATGCACATTTTATTGCTAATGCTTCACTGAAATGCACGCCCTTTCTAGCGCCCCAGAGAGGTAGCGCCCTTGGCGGGGGCCAGTCTGCCCAACCGTACGCTACGTAGCTGACCAGCACTATCATTGCACATCACAGGCACCTCACCGTTTTGCAGAAACTCCGCGTGTCGTTGCTGGCGAATCTCTCCTCTGCGCCGGCGAACACGTGCTCCGCGTACTTGCATTTTTTCCGCAGCTCTAGTCTCTCTATAACTTTCTCTGTTCTACGTGTAGCCGCAGTGAACATGCGGCTCCTCGCCTTTTTTCCTGTCGTTGTTCGATTCGTTGATCAAGCTTTTTGGCGTATTCCGCTGACACGTCATCTGCCGTCAATCGCTGGATGTTGAAACGTAGCGTCAGTGGTAAGCATTCGCCATCATTGCCCGACCATTCACACGACTAGATAGTGATCAGAGTAGATATTTGTTCCCCTAAAAGACCGTATATCGATGATATCCGAAAAGTGTCGACCGCCAATTAAGACATGATCAATCTGAGAGCTACCCAGCTAGCACCAACTCGTATATCAATGTACGAAAACTATCCTAAATATCTCCTAACAAACTCGAAATCGTAACTAAAGCTGGATAAAGTAGGATCAAGTTGATTTTTTGTCGTATATAATGATAATGAATGACATATATACGATTTTCAGCACAAAATCGTAGAGTAGTACGGAGCGACTCGCGCTTAATCGGAAATTATCGTATATAAATACATATATAGTCGTAACGCTCAAAATTATTCGTAATCACGTATATCGCCTCCAAAATAGTACGGATATGCCAATTTTTCGCATGAAATACGATTTATTTAGCATGTATATCTGTACATAATGCTGATTTTTACCTTTTTTATACATACGAAAATGCTAGCTGGGTAGAGTCTCTATTTAGATACCTCCAGGTGTGTTTCCAAATATTCAGACGTCGAAATTAGGTGCTACAGATGGCCATTCCTCTAGCCGTGGCGAAATTTATGAGCCTCAACCCGTTATCATAGGTCGACAGATGAAGGCTATGTCGAACAATGACAGAACGGAAGAATTCCTCCCCACCCGATCTGCGCATTTGCTGCTAGGATGATGTTTTTCACGTTATGTTGTGGACACTCTTCATAAGTCCTCACGGGCCTGTCGTATAACTCGCCCTCAGCTTTACAGGATTTATCATTTGTTTATAAAGGTTTTACTGCGGTATGAATCCTCTAGTTTTATCATGGTGTTACTTATTATAAATGGGGCGTAGCAATATAATATGGAGCACCAATCAATGTTGATTTTATTGCGGTTGCTTGGCAAATTGCGATAAAACTGTTAGTTTTATGATGTTACTAGCTGACCCGGCAAACTTCGTACTGCCACAAATTGTACTAAATGTAAAAAGCAGTCTTGGTGCTACATTTCCCATTCGAAACTTGACTTACTGTTTTCTGTTCAAATTTCGATTTCGCAGCCGGCTGTTGTAGTGCACGACAGTTGCGGGGCTGAAGCTACGATCTTATTGCCTTTTACAGCCTCTCTCCAGATTCGAACACGGGACGGCTGGTATGTTAGGCTATTGTCGTACGTACTCGATACCAACTGGGAGGTTTTTTTTTAACTAAATGTCATAAATTGTAAATTTCGGAAGTACTCAAGAATAAGTTTTTCATTTTTTTATAAGTTTAGCCCTTGGTAGAATAGTTAATTTACTTTCGGATTTTCACAGAGCGACTGTTTCTTGCAGCTGTGCTGAACCATTGATTGGAACTGGCGATCTTTCCGCAATCTGGGAATTGATTGTCAAGTATTCGTTGGAAATATGTGGAAAATGTTGTTTTTTCAATGGATCATTTTAGGTAGATTTTGCTTATGCTTACCGCTAGATGGACACTAAAACGCCACGTACGATATTTTGAGTAAACTTTAAGGCTGATACAGGTTACCCGTCATAATATCTTTCCGTTCCGTTCCTGTTGACGGTTGCTGACAGTTAATCTGAATTGTTTTTTTAGGCGGACCACTCAGATTGCAAGGCAGTTTGGCAGTCGTTCACAGACGTTCGTCAAGTATGTTCGATAGAACATGTCTATACTGGAGCCATCTGAGAGATTTTTCAGCTTTTTTAATGATCCATTCCCAATACCGGACAGTTGTGTTGGTTGTCGGTTTATTTTTTGTAAAAACTTTTGAAAGCGCCCAGCTCTATCTTCTACGGTTGACCGTTTAATGATATGCAATATACGTTCAAAACTTTCTGAGAACACAATTATTTGCACCATCAATTATACCTATTCTAATTTCCGCTGAAATGTGTGATTGTTATGTTAAATGCCACCAAGATGTATGCTTTAGCCTATGTGCATTCACCCCATTATTAGTTTGCAATTTGTATGTTTTAAATTATTAAGCCAAACATTTTTTGACACCTTTGAGTATATTTCCTCTATCACAATCAGAGCTTCGTTTCGATTTTCACGGATAAGTCCAAATTCGTCATTCTGATATGTATCCGATGTCAATAGTAATCAGATCTTTAATTTTACTTAATTCATCAATCGATTGGTAAGAATTGGACTGCCGATTTTCAGAAACTGTTATTTTGAAACAACTAACTCTTTTAGTATAACATTATTACCGAACGGTAAGATTTTATTGTTGTTTTATTAGCGATACTTTACACTTGATAGTGCATTCGTGTCGGAAAAGATTTTATTGTTCCTTAAAATGAACCAAATGAAATTAGATTGTTAGTTTCATTTCTAACTGGGCTCCTCAAAGATGCGAAAATTGAAATAAAAGTACTTCTTCCCTTTAATTCCTTTATTTTTTAACGAATTGAATGTCTTTGTGGAAAAATGGAGCTATGGAGCTTGGAAAATATTTAATGAAATATGTTTTATACGTGAAATACGAAATTTTATCCGACCGAATAATGCTGTAATGCTGATCCGAAAATTAGCCGAAACATAACAGTTCGATCGGTGGTAAATATAAACAAATAAATCTCTGTTTTCATGAATGATTCTGACATATAAAATCACACATGGTAAATTTTTTGTGTTTTTTGTTGATTTTATCATATTAGCTACTAAGGTGTACCATTTGAACTATGAAAGTTTGATGTGTCCGGTATTGAGAGCTGTCCGGCGCTGGGGGACTTTCCCCTAATACTTATTTTAAAAACAAAATTGAAGAGAAAATACATTGTTGAAATGAAAATATAAAAAAAATGTTGAGATTACTCTAAGTCTATGGTTTCTGACCAGTTTTCAATTGATTTCAGACGAACTGCACTGATATTTTATTGCGATTTTCCCAACATTACGATTTTAAGGGATGGTAATAAAACCCAAATTGTTACGTGGGATTGAGAATTTACGGTAAAATTTAGGAATATCTTGGTTTGTCAAAAAGAGAGCTCTTGTTTGCAAGATTACAATTAAGCAAATCTACAGCGTTATGCATCTACCCTCTATTTAGAATGGCGTAGCAACGCGCGCCAGGTCCTCTAGTACGTTCATAAAATTGGTTGATAGTAAGAAAAAAGATTTCGGTTCAATATGGCATTCAAGTTATTTCAACGGTCAACTGCACGACGAAATGGGGTGTTATCTAAAGCCATTAAGTTTACTTATGGAAAAGATAATCTGATGGCTACCACAACTGTTGGGTAATGGAAGGAGTGGTAAAATCAACATTAAGCAAATCGAACATTCTAATGGTTGCAAGAAATTTTAGGGTTTCGGAAGAATTGCATTTCTAAATAATGATTCGGCACAGTTATAAGGAACACGCGCTCTGTGAAAATTCAGTGGTCAAAGTTACCTACCATCATTAACACGTGTTTGGTTACCACCCCATAACGACCATGGCAACGACGCTGCTTGATATTATAGGGGGGGGTGTCACTACGTGGGGCTTGTCACTTTGTCCCAATAATAATCGCAGTAGCCTAAAACATAGCGTATACAATAAATGGCGGGAAAAGTAAAATATCTGTTTTTTACTAATTTCCAACTTTTCGCATGGATTTTCTTAATTTTTTTACGTATAAACCTGACGCAGACCAAAACACAACAACTGAAAAAAGAATCATGCAATTCCGTCCAGCCGTTCTTGAGTTTATCCCTTACAAACAAACGAACCAACTTGGTTTTATTATATAGATTAATATGATAACACCCTGACCAAATAGATTTATTGGTGTTATAATGAAAAATATTAGAGTTCAACACCGAAATCATTTTTTTTAAGCGAGGCCATATTGCCCTTTTCTAGTGTTTAATCCCTAAACAACAATTCATCAAACTACACTGTGGATTTCAGGAAGGAAGTTACCATCATCCGGGGATACTTGCAACATTTTTGAACTTTGACTTGGCTTAACTTTTGAATAACGATTATGATACAAAAATAATTTAATTAATCTCTAGGAAGAACAGAAAATACGGTGTACAGGGTAACTTGCAACACTATTCTGATTTTGCGTTCCTTATGAATATAAAAGTGCTTTAAAACCGCGAATTGGTTATTTTTAGACATTTTGAGTGTGCTGGCTGTAATACAAAAGATACTAGAGGCACTTTTGCTTCCCAACTTCATCTATCGCATTTTTAAAGATATGTACGCGAGCTCTGAATCGCGTTTTGAAAGTAAGTGGAATTTTTTACAATTTTCAATTTTCCTGTAGATAGTAGTAGAGAAAATAACATCGTACACATGTAAAATTACAAGGTACATACCGTCCACTAGGAAAATTATTTATTTTACAAGCGCTTCAAATCGCACCATATTGGAAGTCACAACACGAATTCATTATATTTTCTTCTCCAAGTTCAAAACATAATCAAAGCTCAAAGTTGAGTTTTGTTAGTTTATATGATGCACTAATTAAGAACAAAAATTAAATGAATAAATGGCTTCATATTATTGGACTGCACAGAGCTTTGCACACCCATTTTGGCCAGTCTAAAAGTGAAATGACTTTCCGGTCGTATAAAAACAAGCAAAACAGTGATATAATTGATAAAACTTAACTAAACAATAGGTTAACGTCCTTTCTTTAAAATGGCATTGACTACAAATGATAATGTAAACAAACAAATGCGTCAGAGCTGTCAAAAGCGCCAAGCGCAAAAGTATTGCAAGTAACCCCGGTGTTGCAAGTATCCCCAGATGAGGGTATTATTAATCATGTCAGAATGCAACTAGCATGACTTTGCCAGAAATTGAGATTGACCAATTTATTTATTTTGATTACACAACTGGTTTTCAAAAATAACAAAATTTTGATGACGCCTGAATTCTAGGCACTTATCATTGCAATATGCATGATCAAATTTAATGCGCATATGCTGCACAACTATGGAAACTGCTGAAAATTTATTATATATTCTTTCGTATATAAATAATATATGGTTGCTGTAAATCAAATCGATCGGAATGATCCAACAGAAAAAATTTACCTGCTCTGCCCACAGTTATATATTTTCAAGGTAATAAAGGTGTTTGGGTGATTTAGCTTTTTACGCAGGAAGTTTTGGTCAGGCTTCATTCTCGTTTTTTGCTCAGTAGATGCTCAATTGACTACAGCGCCTCAACTAAACAAAATTCGAAAAAGTAGTGTAAAGGGCGATTGTAGAGCTTATTATTATCTATACTATTGTTGAAGAAAGTATGGTTTTATCTTTTGTATTTACGACGCTATGCGATTGCTACCCCGTTGGTAACCAAATGTGCGCTCTTTTCGCTACCAACGGCGCAGCAGCCACATAGCGCCGTAAATACGAAAGATAGAACTATACTTTCTTCAACAATAATGTAGATAATAATTAGCTCTACAATCGCCCTTTACAATGCTTTTTCGAATTCTGTTTAGTTGAGGCGCTGTAGTCAAATGAGCTTTACTGAGCAAAAAATCTAGAATGAAGCCTGGTTTTGGTTAGCGTTGCCGAACAAAGCGAAAAGCTTCATCAGATTATGGCGGCTGCTGTCAAGCAGCGAAAAGCAATCGATTTTATTGCTGCTTTCAGCAGTGCGTAATAAACCTACTTGAGCTTATGGCTTGACTTTTCAAGAGGTTATAAAAATCTTCTGAAGAATGGGCCCCTTGCTCGGAAGGTAGTTTTATAGCAGTCATCAGGAAGTTCTAGGGAAGCTCACAGTTTTATTAGCGGTTCTATGAAATTGGTCATGAAACCCGCTAGAGGAGCGTAATGAAACATGAATTGCTGCTTGGGATACGGTCATCTGCGGGTCTCCACCGGATAACTCGTTGCTTTTGCATTTCCAACACTACGAAACCGACTTCACGTTCTGCCTTTCTATCGCCACTGTAGTAAATGTGTTACTTGAAAGAAGTACCTGCAATAGGGATTACTGAACGAAACTCTTTTTCTCTGGAATTTGACCGCCGAACTTATCTCCAAGTCGACGGAGCTCTCGAGCAAGCAAGCCAGTTCACGCCGGTCCATCTCAAACCTTCGTCGTAACATATTCAGTGTCATATCCAAGATTATTATATTTTGAAGCCCGTTTTTCTAATTCACGAGCCTACATGTCACTTCTAGTGGAGAAAAATTTTTGCTTCGAAGGGTTTTTTTGTATGGATATTATTACTACGGCCAGCATTTTGATCTATTGTGATATCATCCAGGTGTTGTTCCGCACTTCGTTATTTTTGCAGCATCGCTATGGAGTGAACGGACTGCTTATTATCCGTGCTTAAAGTGTCGGTGTTTCACCTCTGTTTTCCTTCTACGTTTCGTCGTACTTTTCCACCAATCTAGAGCCAGGAAGTTCGGAGACTAGTTATAATTTGCCCTTGAACAAGAGGCTTCATTCGCACCTCAGGTAAGTACCACTCTTATATAACTTGCCCTAGCAAGAGGCTTCATTGTTAGTAAAGGCAGAATGCAGCAGGAAGGATGTGGAGGGGCCTGAGAATAAATCCATGCTAAAGTCACTTAACATCGAATGGCCTGATTCTAATAAGAATCGAACCCACTGAACGGCTGTATAACTTTGCTGTGAATGTGCACACGCCTACTGCTTGAATATGAGCTTAACCAATTTAGCAGCAAACCTCTAATGCCGAAATCATAAGCTACATTCAGTACGTTGCCAATTTCTACTACATCAAAAGCTTTACTCATGTCGGTGTAAATACAGTCTACCTGATATCCTCTTGTAATGTAGTCTGTGACGGTTGAATCATTGATCTTTGTATTCTTTCTGGGGGAAAGGATTTAATATTTAATAAACTCAAAATAAACCATTTCGAGTTTTTTTTAGCATGGGCCAGAGCTATATTTGATGCTCCTTCCTGGCAACTCTCTCCATTTCATTCCCAGATACCTGAAGAACAGTCAATAACTACTTTTAAGTAAGTCAAAATATAGACGATTCCTCCTGCCAAACAAAAAGCTATATGCCTTTTTTCAAACGGTTCATTTTACATGCCTCAATATAATCATGGTTTATGGCAGAGCCAGAAGTTTTATTGATTTGTTCAGAGATATTGTATATGGCTTCATAGTAAAAATTTTAGTAAACAGTTAAAGTGGATTCTAAAGGATTAGCTCTTTTCGCTTACATTTTTTTCTACTAACTTACGGCGTATTGAAATGTGAGTAGCATGTGAGTAGTTCTGTTTTTATACGACAGACTTCTCAGCCAGCTGTTAGAGTACAGGACAATTTCAGGGCCAGTTGCTACGATGCTGTTGACTTTAATAGCCTCTCCCAGCCGAGATTCGAACATACGACGACTGGCTTATTAGGCCAGCATCATACCTTCAGGCCAACTGAGAGTGTGAGTAGCATCGTCCGCAAAAACACCACCAACAAAAAGTTGCACTAAATCATTATTTGTCACAAAAATTAATACGTTCATCGACCACAAAAACCTGCTCTGGTTGGCCTATAAATCACGCTCCGCGCCATGTGACATGTATCTATCCGAGTGGCAATAAATCAGCAATTAAGAGGAAATTGCACCCTGTCGTCTCGGCTGATCTTATTATGGACTGTTATCAATGAGTGTAAATTTATATATCAGTCTCACACCATCCACCACACCGTGTCGTGTACCACCGCAAAACCCGTTTCCTTGCTTCCGTCAAAGGGACCAACGGTGATACGGGGCTCCGTTTAACCGTTTAAAGCTGGCTTTGGTGTTACTCGTCTGGTTTTTCTAATCTAATGAAGCTTCTGTCGTCACTTTAATTACTATCCACATCGGGACGACGGTGGCGACCACCGAACTGGCCCAAAGGGCAAATCATTCATACGAGCGGAAATCTTCTTTGATCAGTAGTCGGTCTAGTAGTCAATCTTCAGTCGAATGGTGCGGTGTGGCAGGTATGATTGGGAGAGCTGTGGTGACTTCAATAATGCTAACGAATAGTCGCTTGTAACAAGACTTGTTTTGCGTAGCCGCCGAAGAAGCAAAGTGGTGGTTACCCTCCGGGGATGAATCGATATGACCTGTGGCGAGCAGCTGATTGGTGGTGGAAAACGGCGGCAAACAACGGACTGCACTGCAGTAATGTATTATTAATTAAACAAACAAACAATCAGTTTCACTCTTCGTGAAACAACCATAAATTATTTCATAACCATAAATCACCTTCGACGGAGTATGTCCGGCAGAAAGCGGTCGAAGGAGTTGCGGTGTATTTGGCAGTGTACAGGGATTAGATGGTCAAACAGAATCCTGAATATGTTAGGAAAAGTTTCATGAGAAGAGGAAATAGCAAATATTTCCAAATAGAAATAGATATAAATAGAAATAGACAAATAGAAGTCATTACCCTTTTGAAATGAAACATTAACTGGTTGAAAAGGCTGCAGACCCCGCTATCGTCTTTAGAACCTTCTTCAGCAGAAATATTTGCCGCTTTGCATGTAAATTTTAAAACGTAAGCCCATCGGAGTTCCCGCAATCCCTAATTAACTGTCAAGGATTAAGCCGAACGGAATCGCTAGTTCCCCACGAAAAACAAACGGGAGTTCATTGAAGTGTGACACCTTCCAGCGTTAGATCGTTTAGTTCGTACACCAGTCAAGCACTTTACGGTTGCCTGTTTGCTGTTGTTTTGTGGTGCAGCATCTAATCACTCATTAATTTGATCATAAAGAGGAATACGCGGTTCGCTATGGGTATTCCTTCAGCCATGAACCCCTGAAACGAAACGCGGACAGTAAAACGTAAGACGGCAAACATTTTAGTTAGCGTTCATGGTGGCATACAGTGTCGCTGGTAGGCGACGATATGGGATTAAAAATTAATTGAGTCGTGTATTCCACTCGCTCCGTTTCGACGTGAATCGAAAGAGGTTAAGCCACAGAGGTTAAGCTATATTATTTATTATATTAAGCTATATATTTGGGTTAGTTTTGAATAAAGTTATTGTTCGTTGCTACATGTTACATATGTAAAATGGTACCTGTGAAGTGCTCGACCTTTTCGGATTTAAATCACATTTTCGCCATTTGTTCATGTCAAAAACTTATAACCCTAGATCGCTCTTGTCATGTGTTTGTCAATCTCCAGTCATATGTTTGACAAATTTTTTACGGTTATAACAAACTCTTTTGGTGATTTTGATTAAACGATGAACACTATACCGTTAAAAGAATTCTGTCCAGAGTATCATATCTCTCCTAAATAGTTTAATATGTAGGTATGCCTGAGAAACAAACCATACCGTTAATGTCAGTCCCCACCCGGAAGGTGTCATCTCCTTGACGACGTTGGCTGGCTGGATGGTTGGCGCTACAACCAAGGCGCATCGCAATTAGATGCAACATAAATTGTTACACCATTATACGTTATTATGCTTTACGCGCATGTGATGCCGCCTCCAGCCACACGCCATTTACCCGAGGATCTTGACACCAGGCCAATCAGCCAGGCCACTACTGCCGACCGTCCACCTTCAGCTCAGCGCTGCACCACCTCCTCCACACCATGCACACAGCTGGGCGCTAAACGATTTGTGTCTAAATGGAACGAAGCAAACCTGTTCCTTGCAGCTAGCGGGCGAAGCTACCGAGGTTGGATGTAGGTTCCTTCCACGAAAGATCGTACCGAGGCGGCAGCTGCTGTTGCTTGGCTGCCGTTGGTTACGGGGGATTCGCACAGCAAGCAGAAAACAATTGAATTGCATGACCAAGATAATAAAGTAAACACACTGTAATCGTTTCATGTAATGTTGCCACGTACTTCACTATTCCCGTCTCCCCCCATTACGGTCACCACCACTACCACCACCACCACCGTTTCCAGCATTACCGATTTCGCCACTAAAACCGCACGGCAGCTGGAACCGGAAAGCAGTCGAGCGGGAGTCGGAAGCCGGTGATAGTCCTCTTCCCACCGAGTCTTTGCCGATATACCGCGCGTACAGCATGCGATGCACATTTTCTCGCATCATATTGTAACCGATGAATTATTCAGTGTTGATGTTTCTTGGTTGGTTTTGCCGGCTCCATGCTACTCATGAAACCTGGATCAGTGATACCCTTTGCATATGCCTACAGTTATATCTTCTGCAGAGCACTCACGGTGGAGTAGTTCGTGGGCCGAAAGTGTTGGTGTTAACCGTTTATTTTCCTATCAAAGGTGTGGATTTTAATGAAAAGCTACTGACAATTTAATAGCTCTGAATCAGTCATTATACCATATCGTTTAAAAATATGAATCGATTGAAGCATAACGATGCGTTGCCAACCTTTCAGAACTTGTCCGTTATATTTTATACAACACATCTTTATCTCGGAATAACCTGGAATCCTAGTAATATATTGCTTGCTTGTGAAGGTGATGGCATTGGGGCAGGTTATTAAAACGGGCGGGACCGGAAAAGCTGGACTGGTTGGGGAACGACTCGATAATTCGTAATACAGACGTCCATAGCCTCTTATCCAGCAACTCCTCACCGTATCTTTTCGTGCTACCAGCCGGAGTACAAGTAACCTTAGCGGAGACCAACCCCGGTGGAAACTAAGGTCGTATACCGACAGGGAAGGAGGCATTTTTATGTGTATAACAAAGATAAAAATCAGCATTACGTATAGATATGCGTGCTAACAAAACGTATTTGATGCGCAAAACTGGCATATCCGTGCTATTTTGGAGGCGATATACGAGATTAGGAATAATTATAACCGTTCTGACTATATAAGTATTTATATACGATAGTATCCGATTAGAGGGCCAAACAGAATGCTGCCTCAACGCGTCCGTCAACGTTATTCTGATAGTTTTCCCATGGGTTTACTGTCAAATTGACGCTGACGGATGCGTTGACGCAGCATTCTGTTTGGCCCTTAAGCGCGACTCGCTCCGTAATGCTATACAATTCTGTGCTGAAAACCGTATGTATGTCAGCTAATTGCATTATATACGATTGAAAATCAACTTGGGTGCATTTTATCAAGTGTTAGTGATGATTCAGAATTTGTTAAGAGATATTTACGGTAATTTTCGTCCATTGATCAATCAGATCAGAAAACAAATCAGATCACTACAGACAAGGAAACAGTAAAACGATAGCGGCGATAAACGTTCATGTTTGAATTTAAATTATAAGTTGTTTGTCATAAATGTGAGTGAATATTTATATTCAAAATTTATAGAAGATTATTTAATGTACTTTCTTGTTTAATATATTAGTTCTGAGGATGGCTGAATAAAGTAAGCGGAAACGTTAACAATACTAAGTTATTTCAATAATTCACCGAAAAGAGTCAATTTAAATCTGATAAGAAAATTGTACGGTGATAAAAAAAGACCAAAATATATTGATATACGAGTTGGTGCTAGCTGGGAGTGTTGTCTCGGCACTATAAGATGGCTGCCTCATCTCGAGACTCGGTAGCGTGAGCCTAGTAAGGCAAAGCAACGCAAAGCCTAGGTGCAACATTCCGTTATCGAAACTTGACCTCCAATTTTTATACGACAGACTTCGCAGCCAGCTGTTAGAGTACAGTACAATTGCAGGGTTAGTTGCTAGGATCCTATTGACCCTAGTATGGCAACCTACCAAAATCAAACTACTATCAGCATTCAAGAAAATACAGATCGGAATATTTGGCATCGACCAAAGCGGCGAACCAAGGACGACGAATGGATACTCGGTACTTGGAACAGCAGATCGCTAAACTTCGTTGGTGGCGATCGGGTGCTGCCGGAACCCCGTAAACTCAGCATCGTATCTCTGTAGGAAATTTGCCGCAAAGGAGAAAAGGTTTGTATTATCCACGGGGGAAAGGCCCAGTATTACCAGAGGTGTGGCACTACCAACGTACTGGGAACGAGCTTTGTAGTGTTGGGCAAAATACATGATCGTGTGATTGATTGGTAAGCGATCTACGAGAGGACGTGTCTATTGATGGTAAAGGGCCTTCAATTCAATCTTCAATTATAGCATCCTCAACGTTAACTACCTGCACGAAGGTAGACCCGGCGATGAGAAGGAAGGAACATACGACCCAGGTCGCTAGGGAAGAAATGTATAGACCGGTGATAGGTTCCCACAACCTGCACACCAACACGAACGATAACGGCCAACAATGTATAAACTTCGCAGCTTCCCGAGGCCTAGCGATTCGAAGTACCTTTTCCTATGCAAAGATATCCACCAAGCCTCCTGAAGATCACTTGACCAACATACAATAAACCAAATTGACCATATTCTCATAATTGATCAGTTCTTCTCTAACATGCCCGCAGTTAGCTCCGGGATACGATGCTGGTCTAATAAGCCAGTCGTCGTATGTTCGAATCTCGACTGGGCGGTGCCGCTCTAGAGTTAATAATAATAATTAATAATAAATTGCACTAGCCCCGTAATTTTTTGTACTCTAATAACCGGCTGCGAAGTCTGTCGATAAAGAAGGGTCAAGTTCTGAACGACGTTTATACCCATGGCTTTATGTTTATTGCTCATTAAGGTATAGGCTACAAGCAGTGTTGAAAAATTCATAGCAGCAAAAAAAACTCAATGAGATTTCAAACACATGAAATTTCAAGTTTGATCACAAGCGCGAAACTCACATATGAATTTCTCTCGCGAATTTATACGCGTTGTCTCTGTTGCTATGCGAAGTGAACCAAATTCAGCTGTGAGCATTTTACTTAATTCTTCCACAGCTGGCATTTCATACAACGAACCAGAGAGTAAAAGAGAATCTACCGTCAGAGAAAACATCAGCAGCGAAAAATGCAACACACATCCATGAATTAAGATGGCAAACATATTGGCGGAATTTACATTTTTCCTTAGCGGGAAACGACATTTTCTTAACTTGAAAGTAACAAGCCTAATAAGAATTAGATAAATATGTAATTTTAGTGTGCGTTTTAGTTTAACTCTGCGATTTATTTAGAGATTTATTCCCTCACGCTCACTCACAGCTACGTATCGCACGAGAGAATGCCTATGTTGTATATGTGGATAGCTCCGAGTAGCAGTTGAAGCAAAGCAGAATGTGATCATGCAGGAAGAAATGTGTGTGAGTTTTGTGCTTCTTGCTATGAAAACAGAATAACTCACACATGGTTTTTTCTGCATAGGATCAAGCTAACATGATTCACAGTTGATTTTGATTTTTGATGAGTCTTGAGGTATTAAGTTTTTACCATCACTGGCTACAAGCCCGTTGCCCGTTTCCCGTTGCCCGTTTCCCGTTGCCGTTTTTGGCTGCGAAGTCTGTCGATAAAGAAGGGTCAAGCTCTGAAGGACGTTTATACCCATGGCTTTGCTTTTCTTCTCTAACATCACGAACATACGTATCCTACGGGATACGAATATTGACTATGACCATCGTCTAGTAGCAGGCAGTATATGTGTGCTCAAAACTGTCAACTGTATACGACAAGTTAAAGCCGTCCTCCTCGGCTGAACATCAGATAGCTAGATAACCCGTAATCTGCCGAGAACTACGCACGAATACTGGATGAGGCACTGCCTACTTCCGAAGAGTTAGGTGCTTCAAACCATGAAAACGGTTGGGTCAGAAGGCACTCTGGTCTCTCTTCAAATGTCGAATAAATCGCCTTTTACAAAGTACCCACGCATCACATTTTTATTGATTTCAAATCAGCGTAAGATACAGTTTATCATGACCAGCTATGGCAGTTAATGCACGAACACGGTTTTCCAGATAAACTGACGCACCTGATTAGAGTTCCATTGGATCGAATGACGTGTTTTAAATATGCGCATCGCTGGGACACTCTCGAGTCTCTTCGTGACGGGGCGACGATGGAAAGGTAGCGGCTTACCCTGCATGTTGTTCAACATCGCTCTTGAGAGGATTATCCGACAAGCGGGCATCGAAACGAGAGGCACGTTTTTTACCATGGGTAGCCAACTCCTAGGCTTTGCAGATGACTTTGATATCATGGCCAGGAACTTTGCGGCGGAGGAAATCTACACCGGTCGAAGACCAACTACTTGAAAGGAAGAGGCTCAAAGGAAACAAAAAAAACCCTCCCTCGTACGGTATCTGTTGACGGCGACCAACTAGAAGTGGTAGATGAGTTCGTGTATTTAGGATCGCAGGTGATCGTGGACAACAACACTCGTAAGGAGACTAGGTGGTGCATTTAAGCGCGAAATCGGTCGTACTTTGCCCTTCGCAAAACGCTACAATCAAAAACCATACGCCACCGTACGCATGGACTTTGTGGACATGAGGCCGTGCTCACCAAGGACAAACGCGCCCTAGCCGTGTTCGAGCGGAAAGTACTACGGGCGATATTTGGCGGAGTAGAAAATGCAGTGCTCGAAAAAATTGACAACTCTGCATGAAGGCGAATATAAAACGCATTCAGTGCATACAGTTTTACCCTTGGTATTAATATTTTATCGGTCAGCCCATGCATATGACTACTGAGCTGCTGATAGTGTTTATTTTTTTAGTTTTCTACCGTTCAATACAATTCATTCATGAATTGTAGTACTAAATGATTGCTCGTTAAAACAATTTTAGATCTCAAAGTTCAGTTTTTGAAACTGCCTGCATTTTAAAATCAACCAAAACCTGGATGAAGGAAATTGATTAAAACTTCAAAGCAATGTTTACGTTTATTGTAGTTTCGATTGTCTTTGTCGGCAGTTCAAAATCAATGAATGATTCACATTTGATTTCACTTACTGTTGTCGAGAATGAATGAATGTAGAGACCAACATGAACATGAACGCAAGTGATTCGCTTGAATCGTTGGTTTCAGGTTAGCAATACTCAGTTCATTTTATTTGTACTAGAAACAGCAAAGAATGAGTAGTATATTGCATCAATTCAATCTGAAAGCGGAGAGTGTCGGAGGGGTATGAGTCCCAAGCTACATGCACTACTTGAAAAGATTCCCATCGTCATCTGGCGAAAGTCTATAGGCTACGGTGCGCCGGACATGTCGTAAGGATGCCGGCGACAGTGCGACGAAAACAGTTCTTTTCAAAAACTCCATCGTCAACAGGAACAGGGGGCTCAAAATGCAAAATAGCTCGACCAGGTCGAAAGTGATTTGCGATTTCTGAGACGATCGGAAAATTGGCAACGAGTGCCCCAAGATCGGGTTGAACGGAGAAGACTGCTTGAAATAGCACGAGCCTCCCCGCTTCTAGGCTACTGACAATGACAACGACAACGACGAAAAGCTGGCCACTTGTCTTTATCGGCTTCTTATAACAATGTGGAGTATTGAACAGCCACCGGAGTGCAATGATGGGGTCATCTTCCCATACTACAAGAAAGGCGACAAGATAACTTGTGAGAATTATCGTGTGATAACCAAGTCATTTTCCGCTGACTAATATTAATTACGAACAGATTTGTGGGAAATATCCAAGCTCCATTTGTTTCTTGACTTCAAAGCAGCATATGATACAATCAACCGAAGTGATGGCTCCATAAAAAGAATAATCAAATGATGGGAAAATTAAATCAAGCTATCTGTCACAAGTTGGAATAAAGGAGGAGTGTTGAGTTTTGTCGTTCGACGTACAGCTCCGAGTGATCCTACCACAAATTTTTACTGATTAATCCGGAGCTGCACATCAAGTCCCTTCCGTGGCAAGTTTACAGTGACGGTTTCGGAAAGATTCGATGACGTTTAAGGGGCAACGTGAGACCTCCGGCGACGCTGTCAAAAGACTCTCCAGCATGCCAACAATGACGCCACTAGTGGTGTTGGATCTTTTCAGAGGAAGGATGCCCGATATTCTCTGTTGGCATGGGAATAGCAGTCTTATCGGCGTTGGAACTAAATCGTTTCGGTGATTGCTCGTCAGTGAGTTGGTATCTCAAGGTGGGAGTGGGGCAGGGGTTTCGGTAACAAGAAGATTGTGGCTCACTAGTGAGAACTCCGGAATACATTAAAATAAGTAGGCGGAAGTCTCCGAAAATGCTCTCTGTTTGACTGCGATCTGACCGAAGTGGAATTTTGCTAATTTCTGGAATTACGAAATCATAAAGCACTAGTTTGTCCCATTTACAAAAAAGGGTGATCGGTTCGATTGCTGCAACTATCGCGGCATATAGAGTACTATCCCAGATCGTGTTACGCCGGCAGTGAGCAATTGCCCGACGGATTTCCTTAGAACTCGGGCCACTATGACCGACAGATTTTGCAGAAATCTCGGGAATAGAACATGCCCACTCACTTTATCGATTTTAAAGCAACATACGATACAGTTGCTCGACATCAACTATTTCAGATAATGCACGCTTTTCTGGACAAACTGACGCGACTGTTCAGAGCTATACTAATTCGAGTGATGTGTTTTGTGAGCGTCTCGGGAACACTTTCGAGTTCCCTCGAGACGAGGCAAGAGGTGAGACAAGGTGGTGGCTTATCCTGCATGGTTTTCAATATCGCTCTTGAGTAGTTGCTTCAACGAACGGTCACCGAAATGAGAGGTACGACCATATCCTAGGTATCGCAGATGACTTTGATATTATAACCTGAAACATTTCGATGGCGGATGCAATTTACAACAAACTGAAAGAGAAGGTTGGGATGATTGGGCTACCAATCATTGCATCGAAGACCAAATACATGAAAGATAGAGGCTTAAAGAAGTCGGGGGTGCGCCTCCAACGGACGGTACCCGTTGACTTGGATGATCTAAAGTGTGTTCGTGTATCTGGGATCCATGGTAACCGCAGATAATAATTAAAGTAAAGAGATCCGGCGGCATATTCAAGCAGGAAATCGGAACAATGCATTGTCCTTCACAAAACTGAGTCGATCAATAAGTATTCGACACCGTACGAAGCTGACAATGTACAAAATGCTTATTGAACCGATACCTAGTTCATTATGGACTTGAACCTATGACGCTATTGCTGGGTTCGAGCGGAAGGTTCAGCAGACGATATTTAATAAAGTACAAACTGAAGGTGGGAATGGCGGAGGCATATGAAACTTATCTGCAAGCATTGCATGAAGAGATTCCCATCATACATTTGAGAAAAGTCGGAACGTTACGGAAGGACGGATACGTCGTTTAGCTGATTTTAGGAATTTGTGGCTTCTAAGACGCCTAGTAAATTGGCGACGAATGACCTCAGATCTAGTGGAATGGAGACGACTGCAACGATGAACCAAGAAATGGATCAAAAGGAGTGCGCTCAGAAAGGCCTGATTGTCTTCTGTGTAACATTTTACAAAAAGCTAGCCTAACTATGAAAGGGTATTCACTATTGAAGAATTAAAATGTTTTGCATGCTATAGTACTTATTTATTTTTTTGTTATAAAATTAAATTTCATTCATGTCTTGATACGCTAGTATTATTATGGCTGATTGTTATTGCCAACTACACTTTTAATGAAAATTGTTCAATGATGAGGATTTTGTAACCTTGCCAGTTTTTCCATAAGAATCCATAATACCGTATAACCTTTTTACAATGCGCATCACGCTGAGTACAAGCTGCCCAAAAGGCTTAAATCTACTCAGCCTGCCGTCAATAATGACAAACAAACAAACAGACAGTAATCACCTTGCCAACATGTGCAAAGTGCAACGACACTTGTTTAGCCGCGGTATTAGCACCTTCGCCAGTAGCAATGTGCCCAAAACAAACACGTCGTCTCTCGTCACATAGACAGCCAGACTGATGGATGGATAGATGGATGGATGGACGGACGAGACGGGATGGGATGCGGTTACACTACAACCGCGTCGGGAAAAAAAAGAGTAATCGCGAAGAATACTTGTTTACCGTTTCAAAAACCCCAACCTACGGTAACAGGAAAATTATATAGCTGGATTGACTTCACATGAACCATGACCAAACAAATGTGTATAGAAAACAGTCTTTATTGAAGCTACCATAACAATGATCGTCCGGATGTGATTCAGATTGCAGCTGTACGCAAGCCGATTAGTTCGGAGTGAGCAATGGTCATGGGGAATCGGTGCATTGAGACAACCAAGCTCCAAATCGCACTCATTGCCGTTAGTATAATGGTAGAACGGATTCACGCCATTCACTGACGACGACGGCGGCGACGGCAACGGCGGGCGGCGTTGCTGCTGATGATGATAAATTCGTTCTTGGTTGACATTCGTCAATGTGACAGACGTCGATGACGCTGCTGCAGACGGCGAGACCACGAAAAATGGGTCACTGTCGATGCCGCCATTAAAACGGAATTAGTTCCGACGAATTGAGTTGGTTTGGTGCAACCGAACCGCGTGTAATAAAATTTACTCGTTTGTCTCATTATGGGCCATCGATACCAGCCGCATTTTCCACAGTCTACCGCTGCGCTGCGCAGCGATGGATGGATGAGAGGGATGGGTAATTTTATGTTAGTTTTTCATTTGGATTAGGTCGCAGTCGAAGTACAATTATAGGTCGTTTGCATTTGTTCACTCATTTCGTCGCCCCAATATTCGGCCGCCGGCCGATGAGGTAACGAATCGGTTGCAGACAGATTTGGCGTGTATTAGAAGAGTTGCCATACGGGATGGAGCAGCATTCACTCGGAGCCGAAATTAAAATTTGAATGAAAATTTAAATTTTAGTATACAGGCTTAGGTTAAGAAAAGCTAGAAAGTAAATAATACAAAATCAGAAATTCGCCAGGAATTTCATAACTTAAATTTCGTTGAAGATATTGCTTATAATAGAAGGCAAGTTATTGCTAAAGCATCGAACCACTTGTGAACCTGCAACCACTGGCACTGGTACGCGACCGGCAACGGTGGAAAATCCTGCTCCACCCCGTATTCTTTAAGCCTTTTCGATCCTCCCGTGCGTCGTCCGCTGCCAGTTGGCAGGCGGCAAATGTGTGTTCGGCAATCCATGCATGTAGGTACCACCGAACGATCAGCCGCCCTCTGCGTGCGCGAGAGTTCATTGAAAGTCACCGACAGTCTCGACAGGAAAGTAATTAAATTGAAATGATATCCAACATTTTCTGTATTGTGGTAGGTTATTAATCTCTCTCTCTATCTCTACCACTCCCCCCACCCCCGTTTTGGACGTCAGCACCGCCCATCCCAACTGCTCCGTGCACTTCTTTGTCCCATGATTCTCCGCTTCGTAGCTTCTAGTGCAGAAGTGGAAGTGTTCGACCCGGGTGATTAATCGATATTTTGCCCATTTGCTCCGCTGCTGCTGACTAGCATTACTGGAACCAATGTCTGCGCTTTTTTATGATGTTTGTTCTGTCTGGGGAGTTTTGGAATTTGGGTAGGTTACGACCGCAACAATGGATTCGCTGCAATGGTAGCGGACAACATCCTAGGTTTGGGAAGGGGGGCCACAAAAGATACTGGGAAATGATAAATTGCAGTTGACGCATATCAATGGCCATGAATGTGATGAATTATCGAAGCTTTGTTGAGTTTTTATGACACGCATACTTCTTGGTCCTTCTGCAAGGAAATAAGTGGGGTAGTTCCAACCCGTCGGTTATTAGTACATTGGTTTCGCTTGAATGATAATCAGGTCGCCGGTCATGACACGTCCGGTTGTTGCACATGCATATTATAATTCAATTGGGGAAAGTCTGCACTGTGGGTGAAGCACCAAAACTTTCGTTGTCATGCTGTTTTGGTTATTCCCAGTGTCAAACCGGCAAAAAACTGCAGCAGTTGCTAGACTATTGCGTGACAGTCGCGCTTGTCTGATTCCTCATCACACTGTAAGTCGGCGTTGTCTTTTTGTATCATTTTCACTGGAATTCAACAATGGCTTGACAATGATCATGGGAAATTCATTTTTAATTGAGATATCTTCAATCGCTGGATTAGTATATCGGACGGTAGACAACCTTGAGACCTACAAAAGTTCATTTAATAGTTTTAATTCTGACATTGGATTTCACCGAGGCTTTCATGACGCATTTAACTTTAGAGATTTTTAGATAGAAAAATTTCACTATTTATTTTTGGCGTGCCATAAAACGGGATAACACTTATTAGCGGTATGATGTTGATCATTTTATATTTCTCACTAATAAATCAATTAATTTCTACCTATTACTAATATTTTTGAAAATGAAGACTGTTTCAATTTAGTGATATCTGGCTCCTAAAAGTTGTACCATTTGATGCAAATTTCAGTTTTTCATTTGCAGAAAGTGGGAGCTCAATTGAATTGGGTTTTCAAATAAATGAAAATGAATAATGGAATTTTCTCTTTCAGATGTTCCTACAATAAACTACTGTACACCCGTAGTTCAACTGAAAAGCAGAAGGTTACAAGAGTCAAAAGCAGGCTTAGCATGCACTTTTCGCTTCGATTTTGCTCTTTTGATTACTGCTCCTCAGCCAAGTAAAATTTGAAAAAGTGATGTATGGGGCGTTTGTAGAATTTGTTATTATCTACAATATTGCTAAAGTAAGTGCTACTGTGCATTTTGCATTTATGTCGCTATAAGGCTGCTACCCTTTTGGTAGCAAAAAGAGCGCTCTTTTCACTACCAACGGAATTGCTACCCTACAGCGCCGTAAATACTGAAGATAAAACTTCACTTTCTTCAGCAATATTATAGATAATTACTAGATCTACAAATGCCCCATACACCTCTTTTTCAAATTTTGCTTGGCTGAGGAGCAGTAATCAAAAGAGCAAAATCAAAGCGAAAAGTGTATTGCAAGCCTGGTCGAAAGATGTTTGCAGCTGCTTAAGCCGTACCGATCGTTAAATTCTGTTTTCGGACGAAAAGAAAGTTCCTACTACAGGATCCTCACAACCAACAAAATGATCGGATATATGTAGCACATCTTTCTGATATTTCTCGGGTCAAACTGGATATTCAAAGGTTCCAGAATGTTTCCGGAGTGATGGTCTGGAGATGTTTCGCCAAAACTCTCGACTTCTATGCTTGGGTTTACATGCTAGGCCAACTAGTGAGCACCAAAGGATTGACTGTGGATACTTTCAAGCAACTTTTGGAGAAGAATTGGGATGAAATGCCTCAGGATATTGTGCGTGCCAGCTTTTCAACAACGATTGCGACCGGTACTTAAAGTAAACAGAGAAAGACAATGCACTTTGTACGGGCGCTCAGATTGATCGACCGCAAGTGTTTGTGGAGTCCATAGTAGGCCCGCCCTTTGCCTTTTAATCTCATGACTGGTATTATCCTCTGGTGCCAGTGAGCCAAGGTATACGAGCTCGTCGACTACCTCAAACTTAACCCCGTTGATTACCATGGTACTGCCCAAGCGGGCCCTGTCGCGCAGTACCGGGTCCCGCCCGCCAGCATATATTTCGTTTTAGACGTATTTCTTCTTAAATCCAATCTTCTCTGCTTCGCGTTTTAGTCTGGTATACTGATCTTCCACCGCCGCAAAACGCGCCGCTCGTCTTATAACAACTTCAAGTGCAATACTGAATAGCAGCCAGAAAGACCATTTTCTTCTTATTCTTCCTTGTCGAAGTCTCTTGCAGGAATTGAATGGATCCGACAATTCACCCGAGATTCTCACACAGCACTGCATATCATCCATCGTAGCCATGATAACTCTCGGAAAGCCGTTTTCGTCCAAAATTGTCGGTTGACACTATCATATGCGGCTTTGAAATCGATGAACAGGTGATGCGTGGGGACTCGGAATTCGCGGTACTTCTGAAGGATCTGCCGCAGGGTGAAGATGTGGACCGTTCTAGATCGACCCTCCATGAAGCCGGCCTGGTAGCTTCCCACAAATCTTTTGGTTTTTGGTGATAGTCGATGGAAGATGACTTGGGACAGTACTTTGTAGGCGGCATCCAGGATCGTGATCGCTCGGTAGTTCTCACAGTCCACAGCTTCTCGCCTTTCTTGTAGATAGGGTAAATTACCCCGCCTTTCCATTCCTTCGGCAGTCGTTCTGTATCCCAAATCTTGACAATCAGCTGGCCGCGGACAGCTAGCCAACTTGTCCGGACCCATTTTAATAAGTTCCGCTCCTATGTGATCCTTTTCCACCGCTTTGTTGTTTTTCAACCGCTAGATTGTTTTCGTTAACGATGGCGGTGGCACATCTTCGTTGCTTGCTACACCAATATGGTCACCTCCTCCGCTATCATGGTCTTCCGCCTGCAGGCCATGCAGGTGTTCATCGTAGTGTTGCTTCCACCTTTCGATCACCGCTCGGTCATCAGTCAAGATACCTCCATCTTTATCTCTGCACATTTCGGCCCGCGGCACGAAGCCTTTGCGAGATCCGTTGAGTCTCTGATAGAACTTCCGTGTGTCGTGAAAGCGGTACAGCTGTTCGAGTTTTTCGCACTCCTTCTCCTCTTGGTGGCGCTTCTTTTCCTTGAAGAGTCGGGTTTGCTGCCTCCGCTTCTGTTTGTATCGTTCCGCATTCTGACGGGCGATTCTACGCAGCATTTGTACTCGTGCTGCGTTCTTCTCAGCCAATCAAACCATTCGTTACGTCGATTCGGTGCCACATGGTCTATGACGTTCTCCGCTACGCTGTTCATGGCTGTTTTCACGGAATTCCAACAGTCCTCAAGAGGGGCTTCATCCAGCTCACCCTCTTCCGGCAGGGCGGTTTCGAGCGATACGCGTAGCTTTCGGCGCCATCCGTTTGCTTCAGTCGCGCTAGATTATACCGTGGCGGACGCCAGTATCGTATGTTGTTCGCAAAACATAATTTTTGACGTATCCTTACCATCACATGTGATCTGAATCAATCTTAGCGTCCGTATAACGTCGTACTGACGTCGATAATGTCTGAAAAGTGCCAACCATCTATCAGAACATGGTCGATTTGTGATTACGTCTGGTTGGGTGATCTCCAGGTGATACCGATGGTAGATGTAATGCTGGAAAAAGGAACTACGTATGGTCATGTTCTTGGAGGCGGCAAAGTCGGTAAGTCTTAGGCCGTTTTCGTTTGTTTGCGGGTGTGCGCTGAAGCGTCCAATAACCGGTTTAAATTTCTCCTCTTTAATCATTTGATCAATATAGTCCTCGATGATGATTTTGACGCGCTCCAACTGCGCGTAAAATTCGTCTTTGTCATCATTGGACATGATTAAAAAAAATTGTCTATAAAACACCCACATGCTAAATTTGGTTCCATTTGCTTGATTAATTCTGGAGTTATGAGAAAATTTGTATTTCATTTGTATAGCAGCCCCCCTCCTAAAGTGGAGAGGGGTCATAATTCCCCTCCAAAAGAGTGGAGGGGTCTCAATACACCATAGAAAAAAATCTTATTTGCAAAAACACCCACATGCTAAATTTTGTTCCATATGCCTCATTAGTTTTCGAGTTATGCAGAGATTTGTGTTTCATTTGTCCAAATCCATTTTTATAGGTATAGATTTGTATCGGAGCCCCCCTCTTAGTGGGGGGAGGAGTCTCAGACCACCATAAGAACCTTCCCTGGTCTCAAAAACCCCTACACGCAAATTTTCACGCCGATCGGTTCAGTAGTTTTCGATTTTATAAGGAACATACGGACAGATAGACAGGCAGAAATCCAAATAAGCAAATAAAGACAGAAATCCATTTTTATAGGTATAGATTGGCCTACAGTTTTTAAAGAGGAAATATGAAAAAAATGAATAGATACAAATATCTCACCGACTCACTAGACTTGCCCCACTTCCCAAGTAGCACACTTTAGGTCCATGTAGTAGAAGCAACTGGATTACGACTGAAATTGGTGATATTTCGGTTATCACAACAACTTTGTAACAACCGTGCTAGTAGGGTTAGGCACACATGTGTGAGCAAGTTTTATCTGCTGCCACGTCGTTCTGTGCCGTAGGTTAAATCGTATTGATGCGTGCGACCAGGCAGGATGATTCAAAAATCCTCTTACCCCTAAGCTTGTCAAACCATTTTCGATTTTCTAGTAAGCTTCTTTAATTGCTTATTACCTGATTTGTCAATTTTGTATGGAAGAACTAAGTGGCATTGTTGGGTTGGAAATTCTCTCGATTTTCGAACGCAAAAAGCAGAATGAGCAACAATATTTTTAAAAATGCACTTAATAAACGGTGCAACTGTTATCGGGATTTTTTTTCTGCGCGGTTGCTAAAGCCCTAACAAAAAAGCCCTTTGTTCTTGTGAACTTATAATTTTCTAGTTTACCAAACAGTCATGAAAAAGTTAGGTTCGAAACTCTAAAATCCAGTTTTGAGCGTAACTTTGTATTCAACGACCCACTTCCGCTCAGTACACATAAATATCAAAATAATTATGGGAACGATCAGAGTACTTAACACTTTTTATCCAGCCGTTTGTGCGGCGAAGTGGTACATTCATTTAAATTTGTTTATTTTTTATTTGAATAAAAAAATTAATGCTGCGCAAAGCGCTCGAGTGCAATGACCACGAATGCAGTAAAAAATATTTGCATACCGCTTAATTGGCGTAAACAAGCACCTGCTTTCGAGTAAATTAATAAATATATCTTACGGCATGTTTCAGATTTTTTTCTCTGCCTTCGAATGGTATCATTTTTGCACATCTGCCCAAAACTACCGTTTGAATAACAGGTTCACTTTTTGCCTGCCAGTATCAAACCGTTATCAAATTGCGTTTCCTAACAGCGAAAAAAACATTTCCCTCCTTTTTCTCGTTTCGGTAATTGTCCACGTTGTACTTCTGCTTTGGCCGCACTTAAAATATTGAGATATCGTTTTTTTTTTACTTTCGCCTCTTTCCTGTTGCAAAGTTTTTCGGTTTAGCCACTCAATCAAAAAAGCCGGAACAACTTCACTCGGAACAGTAGCTTGGCCGCCAGGATGAAGTACACCGAAACCGTCAGAATCACAAATTATACTCTGGTGTACAGTACAGTACATAATTTAAATTTGTTGTCAAGCGAACATGAAGCCTTAAAATGACGCAATTAAAACCTAACGGGCTCACGGACTAAATTGCATACTCCGAAGCAGAATCTGGCCATCTGCTGGCCCAAATTACAATCCGCTGTTTTCGCGTCTACTTTTATTTTCACGTTCTTGCTTTCCGTGGCAGGCACGGAAAACTTTCTAATTTTGTTTTCAAATGGAGAAAGAGCAGTTTGGAGCAACTTTTTCCTGACAGACATTTGTCAGAGCCTTAGGCAAACAATGTCAATAATCCTGAGAATTTGGCAGCTTGTTTTTAAAAGACAATATGCTACTTTCTCTGAGTGTCCTCTGAAATATATGAAAAAAACAAGCGAAAAACCATAATTGAAATTTCTCCCGTAAAAGGCGAAAGGTGTTCGATTTCAATGAGATTTTTTGCCTTCACTTTCCGTTCATTCTCGCTTCGGCGACGCTGCTGGTTGTTCGGTTCGGTTCCGTTCTTATCAATCCCGTTATGAACATCCTTCACGGACCGGTTCTGGGATGCCAACAGGTCGATAGGGCTATTATTTCCTGGGTGCCGGACAAGAACCGTTTGAAAGTAAACGCAAATTAATTGCTCAAAATTCATCAAAAACTGTACCCGCATGTACAGTTCATTGTGCTTTTTTTTGCACTTCTACTGCTGCTGCTGCTACCTGTTAGGCAAAGGAGGAAAAAATATGACGGATGGCTTTCGCGATCGAATCTGTTGCTCGGCTGCGCAAATGCTTTGCAGCGTACGTTATACGAAGCCATCAATTATGTCAGAATGCATGGTCCGATATCAAATTTCACCGGCATGCTAATTTACTGATCACCAAACATGTTTGGTTCGTGATACTGATTAACTGCTCGATAGGACAGGTGCAAAATTAATTTTTATGAAATGAGGCATATACCATGCGGCAGTAAAACCTGTATATTCTATGAACAAACGTGTATTCAGCAAAAAAAAGCAGTTCCTGGATATAAAAATATACCTGGGTGTTTGATTTTTGAGCGATTATTCATGGGTTTCAGTTTAGATTTCATTCAGCACAATCCGTTATCCGTAGAATAAACGTTTAGTAAGTTTAAATATTATTAAAAGATGTGGCTTTTCGGCTGACTAAGAAAACATTTATCAACGTTGTAAGTAATTATGTGTAATGATGAAGATTGTTTAAATAATTGTAATGCTTTATAATAATAGTTGCTCCGATGATGAAGGCATAGTTCTTCGAAACGTCAGCTGAACGTAAAATAAAGTTTTCATAAGAAACTCGAGACCGAAAAGCCACATCTTTTAATAAAAATTCAGCGGTCTATTATAATTATCAGTTTAAATATTTAAAGCTCAATAGTTAGTATGTTACACAGTTACTGAAAATGGCTTTTCGGCTGACTAAGAAAACATTTATCAACGTTGTAAGTAATTATGTGTAATGATGAAGATTGTTTAAATAATTGTAATGCTTTATAATAATAGTTGCTCCGATGATGAAGGCATAGTTCTTCGAAACGTCAGCTGAACGTAAAATAAAGTTTTCATAAGAAACTCGAGACCGAAAAGCCACATCTTTTAATAAAAATTCAGCGGTCTATTATAATTATCAGTTTAAATATTTAAAGCTCAATAGTTAGTATGTTACACAGTTACTGAAAATGCTAATCGAACATTGTACAAAAAGAGGCCAGTACTTTAATCAATAGACGATAATGTGATTTTGCTGCACGACAATGCTCGCCCACCGTAGATTCCCCATTTGGGAAACTTAATCATTTATTCGACAACCCGTCCTCGCTCTCCGTGTCTTTTGTCGATTTGTTGAAGATGGCTCTTTTCAGGAGTTTTCCCAGTAAGTCCAACAGGCATGTAGGCTTATACGAAGCCAAGATCTCCCTGTAGATTTACTAGCTTAGGTAGCAACACCAGCTTCTTTACTTTTAATCTCCATTTCTGTCTCTGACTTGAACATGTCAGCAAACACCTGGATTACCGATTTCTAAACAACGTTGGTTGATGCTTTCTTCCCATTCAATTCTTTTGATACTGCTACAAGTTTCTTATTGGGCATTGTAATCCACTGATATGATGTAGGAAGATAAGTTGCTGGGGTGTGCGACGGAAAGAGTTTTTCCATTGGTAGCTTCAGCTGGACATGTTTTAGCGGAAAAAGATAAGCATTCAATCTTTCTCTTAGTGATGCGGTATGCGACATTCCACATTATACCGTTCCTCAGACGGAAGGACAAATGAAATAATGAAAAATTTTTTTAGTGCGGCTTAGGACCTACCGTCTTTTACAAAATGTGACCATTTTCGCCGCATTTCCAACACAGCTTGGGTCGCTTTCCAGTTCTCGCCTTCTTTTTTGACCATTGTCCGATTATTTTATGCCTCTCTCAGGTAGCACACTGACAATCACAGTTTAATTTGATCAGTTTTCAACACCTTGTCAGCTGCGGTCACAAATTATATCACATTAATCAGAAACTTTATAAAAAAACTACAAAACCAAGGAAGTTTCACTTGTATCCGTTTGCGCATAGTCTAGTAATTCGGGGTCAAAATTAGGCTATGTTTTATATTAAAAGTGACAGTTCGTAAACAAGCAAAGATAAAGGTATACCCCGAATGTGGTAAAGTTGTGGAAAGTTGTGTATTTTTACTATTAGTACAATTTTATAACACATAAAAATGTCATACAACAACTATAAGAAGAGCTAAAATAGACAAACTGATTTTAACGATTCATATATAAGAAATAGGATTTTTCTATCTTAGCTGAAGAGCTAGAAGGTTACTGTCTTCAGCAAAATTTCTTGCAATAATATACTCTAAAACTTAGCGGAATACATCAATGTGTTATATTGAAACTGAAAAACAATATTTTTTTATTTCACTTTTAGAAGGATTAATCAAAATTTGAATTTCACCAGACGATAGAACTTTTAATTTCAAGAAACATCTTTCAGCTACTTGTGCAACTGCAATCAGTCTAAATGCAAGAGAAACGCAACTCCTTTTACTTATTTGGAGTTCCCCTCCTTGCTAGGGACCCCCTTTTGTCAATCTCCCAGTGCTGATTTCCTTATGTCAAGGAACATGTATGCCAAGTTTGATAAAGAACCGCCCAGGCGCTTCGGAGTTATAGCCTTGCTCCCCCTCTCCCTTTTGTCAATCTGAATCTGAATGGAGATTCCCTTATGTGAAGGAAGTTTGGTGAAGAACGTTCAAGACGTTTTGGAGCTATGGCGGAACATACAACATACTTACTCGGGGGCTTACTCATAATGCAAAAACCAAAAAGGGTTCATTTGAATGTCAGCTCCCCCTCCTGTTGTCCCCCAGCTATATGTAAATCTGTCTTCTTTCCGGTAGCTCCTATAAAGCGTGACACAGCCTTTTTTACGTTTTTGAACCTCCGCCTTTTTCATGGCCAGTCTATTTTCGCCTTTCAGAAATCCTTTTTTGTCGTTTAGCCACATGTGGGTGTAATATTATAAATCTATACCTATAAAAATGGATTTCTGTCTGTCTGTCCCTATGTTCCTTATAGAATCGAAAGCTACTGAACCAATCGGCGTGCAAATTTGCATGTAGGGGTTTTTGGGACCAGCGAAGGTTCTCTCGATGGCAAAAGACCCCTCCCCCCATTAAGAAAGGGGGGGGGGGCTCCCATACAAATCTACGCCTATCAAAATGGATTTCTGTCTGCCCTATGTTCCTTATAGAATCGAAAACTACTGAACCGATCGGCGTGAAAATTTTCATATAGGGGGTTTTGGGGCCAGGGAAGGTTCTTATGATGGTTAGAGACCCCTCCCACCACTAAGAGGGGGGGCTCCCATACAAATGAAACACAAATTTCTGCATAACTCGAAAACTAATTAATCAAATGGAACCATATTTGGCATGTGGGGGTTTTAGAGGCATGAATTTTTTAAATGATGATTTGAGACCCCTCATCCCTATGGTAGGGCGATCAGGACTCTCATACAAATAAAACAGAAATTTTTGCGTTACTCAAAAACTAATCGAACTCGAGTAATTTTAGCCTCTTTCATAAAACATTTATCAAAAACAAGACCACCAAAAACTATCAATAGTAACATTAGATAACTCAGCGCGAAACGGCCACTGGCAGCGAGTGTTGCCGGCGACCTGCCGTCGGAAGCTCCGGTCACTGCGGGGGCAGCCCCACGTAGAGATAACCTCTATCTAGGTTCATTTATTTTCCTAGATCTACTGACCTCTATTACTTTCCTTCAGTTGGGTCACCCCTGAGAAATGATACTTTCCGCGAAAAGATTTTCCATGAAATGATACATCCCGCGTAAGGTTTTTCGCGAAATGGTATTCTGTGAAACTCTATATTCCGCGTTATAGTCAACCGAGAATTGGTGTTCCGCAAAATGGTATTCGACGAAATGGTTTGTAATGATGGCGAATATTTAAATGCTATCCGCTTTATTTTATCAGACTAAGCAATGGGGGGAGTTGTTTTCTACTTTACTGTGAGGAAAATTGGTATATTAAAACACCCATGAACTCCTCAGAAACTTGCAAAACTCGAGATAGTGACAAAGGTCATCCGAGATTCACGATTTATGTACAACACAGTTTAATTTGTGGCAATACGAAGTTTGTCGGGTTAGCTAGTTTCAAATAAAAGCTTCATATGCTGTTTTAAGTCGGATTTAATGTCTAATTCCAAGTAAAACTTCCAATCAAATTACTCCAAGTCCAATTTCAAATCCAATTTTAAATCCAATTTGCAGTTCAATTTAAAATACGGTACTTCGTACTATTTCATTCAATTTTAGATGCGTTATAAAACAATGTTGGTTTAATATTCCAAATGATTTCAAATAAAAATTGAACTTTATTTATTGGACTTTATTAGAAATCATGGCAATTAATCGTTGAAATTGAATCATCAAATACCGAAACATTCGTTGACATCACTAATATAATATATGATTTAATTTCTATGTGCTCTTCCAGGACACAGATCTGCCTGACTGTAGTACAGCATTTGCTACCGGTATTCAAAATTAGCAGCTCTCGCCGAATCCACCAGCTTTCTACCAGTCCTGTCGAATGGTCGTAAATTTTCTCGCTTAACTAGCTTCTGTCACGTAGTAAATTTTTTGATCCCGCCGACGCCCATTTCATCTTATTACGGAAGGGATAACGAAAAGCACTGCCACCTACCGAACCGGCATCAACCTCGTGGTTAAACTGCAATAGTTTATTTTCCTTCCCAATCGACTTGAAAATTTATTGCACTCTATCTCCGCGCGCTTTCCCGGTGCATTTGTGCACGAACACCCACCTGCCGACTCTCGTAGACATGCACGGCACGGTTATGTGGCAAAAGATGCCCTTCACCCTTTTCCCTTTCCACCATTCCGGGAAACACGATCGCCTCTGCTTAGGATAGGATACTTCGGCAAGGCGGCGCAAAGTGTAGCAATCGGTTTCAATTTTCCCGGCAATGAAACTAAAATTTTTCATTTTAAAACACTTGAATTTTACGGCGCTGCGCTTCTGCTGTGCCGTGAAAACGTACTCAAGCTGGGCGAATCGTAAAAACACGTCTTGCTGCTATTAACCATGGTTTTATGTGTAGAAAACTAACGCGAATTGAAATTGCACTTCCAGTACTGGCAGTCGGATTATTTCATTAACTCATTATGTAGCAGTGCACTGGGGCAAGTCAGCTGGTATAACTTTCCAGCAAAAAGGTAAATTTCATCAAATTACTAGTACTTCCAAGTTTTTCTCTCAATCCACCGCAATATCCTATATCGCAGAACCAACGATGGTGTTCGCTAGTTTCCTAGAAAACAAAATAAACCTAGCTAAACCCGTAGCACACCGCACGCGAATAAGCATTTCCCAATCCAAGGTCATTGCTGTTGCGCGTGCCGCTCACATTTGGACTGCACCAAATGAATCTGTTTAGCCCACTAAAGTATTCAAATCTATCGTTAAGTTTCGTTATAAAATCGCGGCGTCGTAAAATCGTATGCAGCCTGACAGCCAGCGACCGGTAATAATAATTGAATGTGTTCAATAGGAAGGTCAGATCGATTAGTTTGCGGGACACAGTATTGTGCCGGTGAAGAGAAATAAATATCGTGAAATCGAGGCAGACCTGAGCTGAGCTGTCTGTTCGCTGCAGCACCGTCGAAGCTCCGTTTCTTCAGTCCCAGAGGATGAACCATCGTAAAAATTTTCCAACAACGGGGCGCCCGCGGGAGCAAAACTACACGCATAATAAACAGGACTGGGATTTGTTTACGGTCGAATTCACATTCATATATCCATCGCTCGCTTTGAATAATGGAGCACCTTCCATTAGGGATGCATATCGTATGCAAACAGATTGCTGTTTGCCCATCATCGCACTTTGCGCTTCGACAGGCCAGGCCCAGCGCCAAATCGAAGCCAAGATGGGCAGAGTGTACGCGAGACAGACCGCGGAGAGGGAAGGACCGCTCGCATATTGGCGGAGGAATAACGTTCGCAGCTAAAAGTGCATTGCTGGCCCCGATTAAAACAGAATTCACTTTCATTAATTACTAATCGCGTTTTAATGAATAAATTATACCGTTTGTAATATTTACGATTATGCAACGGTAACGCCTTCGCGTCGTTATTTACCGGGCAGCGAATAAATACAAGCTTGCTTGCGATTTTATACATTCACGAGTTTGGCATTCGAGTATTAGCATATTGCACTATTTTCCTTTAAAGGAAAGTTGTACGTACTTGCAAACAGGGGTATGGTTTCGAAGCAAAACGAAACAACTATTGTTAATTATATTGTCATGGTAAATTAATCAGCAGATGTTTAAAATTAGCGAGCCCACAAAAGAGCAGGATACTAGCTAATCTTTTTAGAACCGCTGATGAAAGGTCACTTTCCCTCAATATTTTCATGACTAACTTTAGAAAAATAATTTGCATGATTTGCTACTGCAAAGAAAGCAGGAAAAAAATGGTCAAAAAGGCCAAATTTAAGTCCTATTTAAAGACCGATTTGATGTATATCTTCAAGTTTTCAAATTCAAGTTCAACCACAAATTCCATTTTTAAATCAATTGAAGTAATCCACATATCCAGTTCATATCCACATTCATATTTTGCAATTGCAATTGCAAATAAAATTCCTACTTCAACCTCTTAGACTTTGCAATAACTTGAGAACGGCTAGGTAACATAATTTGTTCAAAATGATGCGTGAAAAGAAGGTGTTTATAGCATCCAAACAGAGAAGAGCAAGAAGTGAAGGGTAAAGAGTGGCGAATTAGAAAAGGAAGGGTCATTGAAGCAACGTTTACTAGGTTCGTAGGTCGTTCCTCCCAGATTCGAACCCAACTTGTTTCCCAGGCCCTGTGATTCACTGAATGTTTGAACTCAGTCCGCTGTGATTTGACAGCGATGCGGTAATTTCCTGATTTACGAACATTGTCTTTATCCAAGTTCCATGTTTTATCATAGTTTTCTGCATGGATCCATGAGATACTTCCTTACGTCTACCAGCCGAGAGCCGGTGTGGCTCTTGCCGTTTCAAGAATGCTTCTCCCCTGACTCGGTCCTGGGCTATTCATAGCTAATTCATTGAGCGTCTCGACACACGTAAGTTGGCTTCAACCTGGTCTAGCCATCTAGCACGTTGGGCCCCCCTATTCCTGGTGCCGGTGGGGTTTTTGAAGAGAACGAATTTTACTGCACAGCCTTATGGCTTCCTTGCGATGTGGCCGGTTCATTGTAATCTTCCATCTTTCGCCTGGTGTACGATGGGCAATGCCTGCAACTCGTGGTTCATACGCTTACGCCACGTTCCGCTATCCGTTTGTACTCCGTCAAAAATAGTCCGCAACACTTTCCGTTGAAATACGACAAGTGCACGTATGACTTCCGTAAGCAAAGTTTCGGTCTCAAGTCCGTCAAGGGCTACCGGCCTGATTAGCGTTCTGTACATCGTTAGCTTTGTGCGAAGTAAGCTACTTGAGCGAAGCGTCTTGTGGAGCGAAAAGTAGGGTTGACTTCCAACTTGAATGCTTCGTTGAATCTTTCTACTCGTATTATTGTCGACAAAGACCAGAAATCCCAAATATACGAACTCATCAACCACTTCCAGTTTATTGCCGTCAATAGTCATTGTCCATTAGAGGCAAACGTTGCTTTCTTTGGAGCCTATTCCTGCCTTAAAGGGTGTCCCACATCAAATTGCACCACGGAAGAAACGCTGTAGAAAATTACCTAATTGACCGATCCTTTTCAAATTTTTCAGACAATGAAATATAACCCATTAGTAAGCTTTTGGCATATTTATTTCATTCAAGTTCAATACCATAACCCCTTCGCTGCACTTAACGTATGTATTGGGAAAATGTGAATGTATTGGAAAAACAGACTAATTTCGGATGGCCGTAAAGTGACCAAAAAGCTATCGTGATACTTTTTGATGAAGACGATAACTTACGGTAGGTGCTTCGAACTGTATCTTCGTATCTCCTCGTTCACCGTTAGCCCTGAACGAAACAACAATGGCTTGAATATTCTCTTTTCGCCAATCGTTAGCTAAAGAAGGATTTTTTTCGGGGGCTTGGCTCGGAAAACGTATACTTGACAAATTAACTAATGTTTATTTGAACGCCTTAGTAGAATACCTGAAACGATAACAAAGATACTTGACGCCTACCTTCTTGGAGGACTTAAAGTACTCGATTCTCTACCGGTCTTTGCCGTCCAGCGTCAAGTAGTTTTTGTACTTTTCGTCGCTCATTATGACAACGACATCGTGTTCTCAGGGCGATTCCCCGCTGCTCAGAAACAGCCAGTCTAGACTGACGCTTCCGCATGAACATGCCCATTTTGGCCTGGAACTTTTTCACCGTTTAGCCGATTACTCCGACCTCCGAATCCAAGTCGTGGAATATTGAGACTACCTTGCTCTCGGTTTTCATCTTTAGCTTCTGCTGCACGATACCGTCGCGTAGCACTGTCAGGCGGCCGGAACCAGGCTTCCGTTCAACGGTGTCGCCTTTCTCGCAGAGGATGATGTTGTAAATGCCGGATTGGCTCTATTCAGCGGATACGAAGTGCATCATCATGTCCAACTTCTTCGCTACGGGGTGGAGCTGGCAGTACGAACAACGAATCGAGCGTAGTTGTTTGACTGTTTTCGCTATTGCTTGCAAATCAACTGAGAACGTGGCATGAAAAATCGCTAAAAGCAGTCCATGCATATGTTACTGCTAATGCTTTACTGAAATGCAAGCCCTTTTTAGCGCTCCTGAGAGCTAGCACCCTTGGCGACGGCCAGTCTGGCCAACCGTACGCTACGGTGCTGTTTATTGTTAGCGCCTTAATGAAGTTCATCCCCTTTGTGGTGCCCTTGAAGGTTGGCGTCCTTGAAGGGACCTTCAAAGTTTCTGCATCCTTACTTCCTCCGGAACATCAAACTTGTGCTGGGTAGAGAACAGTAGCCCCGGAAGCTGCCGGTAGTTCACCTTGACGTAAATCTCATCATCCATGACATATCGGAATCTGGGTATACAGTTTTCGGTCCCGTGACTTTCCCACCGTACTTTGCCGTTCGTCACGGTTTGGAGCCTTCTGCACTTTGTATGTATGCAGTCTCTCTCGTTCCTTGGCTCTGTGAACGAAAGACTTTGACAGATTCCACTTTTTGGCCACATCCCTGACCGGAGCATTGGGAATCTTCTTAAACGCTTTCACGACACGCTTATGTTCCTGATCACTAATAGAATATCCATCCTGACCGCACTTCTCCTTCCGTTCGATGCTCAGTTTCGTAGTAACGTTTAACCACATGAGTCACAATTGAATGTACGATTACGTGTTGCTTTCTGATGTCCCGATAAGATAATTGAGGATTTTCTAATCAATTCGCGACGTACCATTTCGGATGACGCCATTTTTTGTAATTTTCGAAAAATTGACAGCAATAAAAATATAGTGTAAACAATACACTCTAAACTACTTCTGCCAAAATTTTCAAGAGTAATTTTCTACAGCGTTTTTTTTCCGTGGTGCAATTTGATGTAGGACACCCTTTATATTAGTTTTTCGATGCACTGATTAGTAACTGAATCCTCCCAGTCTCCTTTTCTAGTCTGGCGTAGATTGCCACCGCCGTCCTAAGGTTTCTAGTAATGATGACGAGGTCTGCGAAGGCTAGCAATTGGCTACTTTTGCTGAAGATCGTTCCTCTTGTATCGATGCCGGATGCCGATCACCGGATCATACTTTCAATAGCGATATTGAATAACATACAGGACAGTCCATCTCCTTGCCGCAACCCTCTGCGAAAGGACTCAAGAATGCGCCCAAAACGCGTACTTAGCACATCACTCGCTTCAGGGTAGCTTTGATCAGCAGCGTTAGTTTGTCCGGAAAACCGTACTCGTGCATTATCTGCCATAGCTGTTCGCGTTCAACTGCATCGTATGCTACTCAGATACCCTCGAAAATATGTTGCGTGGGAACGTTGTACTTTCGACATTTCTGGAGGATTTGTCGGTGAGTAAAAATTTGATCCGTAGTAGCACGAGCCCCCATAAAACCCGCCTGACACTTCTCTACGAATTGTCCTGCAATTCTTACTCTTGTTCTCCTCCTTCCAAATCCTTGAAATTATCCAATGAAGTGCCGTCGCAGGCGGTTCTTTGCCATTTTTGTAGAGTTCTGCCGGAAGTCAGGCCTTTTTGAAAATCATTTCCCGCATTTCGATCGCCGCTCGTCCTACAACGCCTTCAAGCGCAACGATGTATAGCAAGCAGGAAAGGCCATTTCCTTGTCGAAGTCCCCTGCTAGATTCGTATGGGTCCGACAATCCACCCGAGATTCTCACACAGCACTGAATCCCATTCATCGTATTCCACGTTAAGTCTAGTTAGCTTACCCGTAAAGCCATTTTCATCCAAAATATTCCATAGCTCTTATCGGTTTGTACTATCATATGCGGCTTTGAAATCAATGAACAGTTCATGCGTGGGGACTCGGGATTCGTAGCACTTCTGGAGGATCTGCCGCAGATTTGGTCCATTAGATCGAGCCTTCATGGAGCCGGCCTGATAACTTCCCACACAGGGTACAGGGTAAATAACCCCGTCTTTTCACTTCTTCGGTAGTCGTTCCGTATCCCAAATCTTGACAATCAGTTGATGCAAATAGCCCGCCAACTTGTCCGGGTCCATTTTATTAAGTTTCGCTCCAATGCCATCCTTTCCCGCGACTTTGTTGTTCTGCAGCCGCTGGATGGCTTCTTTAACTTCGCTTATCAACGGGGGTGGTACATCTTCGCTGGGTGCTGCATCAATGTATTCATTTCCTCCGCTATCATGATCTTCCACCTGCACGTCATTCAGGTGTTCATCGTAGTGCTGCTTCCACCTTTCAATCACCGCATGGTCGTCAGTCAAGCTACCTCCATCTTTATCTCTGCACATTGCGGCCTGCGGCTCGAAGCCTTGGCGAGATTCGTTAAGTCTCTGAACTTCCGTGTGTCGAGAAAGTGGTACAGCTGCTCGAGTTCTTGGCAATGTTGCGAATCGAGCAGTCAACCATGTCTGCTCACACGCGAGAGAGTATAAGAGAAATAGAATTCAACACTTACGCCGCACACGCACGCGTAAAAGAAACAGCCGCCGGTGCTGTGTGAGATATTTTGTTACCCACACACTCGCGCACGCTCATCCTCACATCGTCTTCCTGCATGGTTTATTCCCGAGGCAAACAACTCGTGGGGAATCAAATGCTCGTGAGGCTAGTGGCGCACTGGGAAACAAATTTTACATTACTTTTTCTTTTTCTTCTTCTTGATTTTCGCTTTCGATTCTACTCACGGGCAAGAGCGCGACCTCGCGTGTAAACGGTATCAGCAGATCGGGCTGCAACGACGAATGACGAGCGACAACTGTAGCTATTAGCTAAACACATACACGCAAACACTCGTTGCACTGCAAGATGACATAAGATCGGGAGTTTTAAAGAGATGCTCATGCCGGCGTGTTCTTTAGAACGAGAACGCGTGTGTGAGAAAATTAGACTACACGAGTGCGGGTTTCGCAACACTGGTTCTTGGCACTCCTTCTCCTTCTGGTGGTGCTTCTTCTGTTGGAAGCGTCGGGTTTGCTGTCTCCGCTTCTATTTGTATCGCTCCACATTCTAGCGAGCATTTGTACCCGCGCTGCGTTCTTCTTATCCAATATCTGCTGACATTCCTCGCCAAACCATTCGTTATTTCGATTCGGTGCCACACGGCCTAGGACGTTCTCCGCTACGCTGTTAATGGCTGTTTTCACGGCATTACAATCCAGCATTACATCCAGCTCACCCTCTTCCTACAGCGTGGTTTCAAGGGATAACGCGTAGTTTTCGGCGACATCTGGTTGCTTCAGTCGCGCTAAATTATACCGTGGCGGGTGCCGATATCGTATGTTGTTCACAAGTTGTGAATCACAACAGATAGTTTTTGACGTATCCTTATCATCACTAGGTAGTGATCCGAATCAATGTTAGCTCCCGGATAGGTTCTGACGTCGATAATGTCTGAAAAGTGCCGACCATCTATCAAAACTTGGTCTAGTTGAGATTCCGTCTGGTTGGGTGATCCCCAGGTGTACTGATGTTAGAGGCTATGCTGGAAAAAGGTACAACGTATGGTCTTGTTCTTGGAGGCGGTGAAGTCGACAAGTCTTAGGCCGTTTTGTTCGTTTGCGGTCGATTACAGTGTTACATTTTATCTAGCAACGATAGAAAAAGTTATTTAATCGTCTATAGAGTAAAGAGGGGTAAAAGTGCGATTCAGTGATTTATTGGTGCAGATTCCGAGTAAATTTTCTACATTGGCATGGATGGATGACTACTTTGACAGCTTGAATCTAACGGAAACTTTGGTTGCTTTCGATGCATAGTTGCTGAGTTATGTGCAAATGTTATTTTAGGGTGGTTTTGATGTAATTTTTCGTTATACGGCAAATACGATATCAACAGGAGGATATTACTTGTTGAATATTTGTAGCAGCGTTTTACATCACTCACATATCTGTTTTGAAAATACGGTGAAAAGAATTTACAAAATATATTTCGTTTTTCCGTAATTTAATCTAACCCCGTTAAGCGCCTAGCGGGGTAAAAGTTCGATTCACGGACGGGGCAAAAGTGCGATTCATGGACGGGGCAAAAATGTATAGCTAATTATATACAGCTTTAGGCACTATATTACAGATACTATAAATGAAATATCTGCAGAAAACTGTGTGCTCTATAGATGTTGGCCGAAGAAAAACAATGTGTTTGCACTGATGAAACAAAAAACAAACGTTTGGAAAAGTTTCGATCTAACGGATAGAAAAGCGCAAAATAGAAAAGGTGCAAATTGAGAATATTCCTTACCGAAACATAACACAGATTGAAGATAATATGATTTTGTTAGCTACTGCTGGGCTAATTTCGTGGAGCTTCGAACTTTTGCCCCGCGGTATTCGCACTTTTGCCCCGCTAGTGGGGTAAAAGTGCGAATCTGCACTTGATCAGAAGAAAGAAGAATTTATTTTGCAAAACACTATTACCGCAGATGATTTATAGTTGAATGTGAAGACATTGAGTTACTGCATCACTATAAAATATATTATGTTGTTGTCCTTCTTTATATCTCACGAAAATTGATGACAACTTCAAACATCGCACTTATGCCCCGCCCTACTCTATCTGTTAGAATTCTCAACACGATCAAGCTATGAATATGATCTGTTATGAGGTTTGTCATAGTCTGTAATGATTGCAACAATGTATTTGTCGCTTACAAAAAGAGATGTCAATGAATTTGAATTTGATCGCTCTTATGTTCTTGATCGCTAGAAGCGATTTTTCCATCCCTGGATCAGACGCATTATCACAGAGAGAACTCACTCAGTTTTTCTTTTAGAGCCACCTTTTTCAATCGGCAGCCTCTACCTCCTCATCTAGATTAGTTGCACCATTAGTTGCAGAAAAAAAAGTTTCATACAACTAAGACCATAAAACATTTGTTTACGATTCGGTTTTATAATTTTGTGCTTCATTCACGTACTGAAAGATTCACAAACAGCAACATCTGAACACTGCTGGTTCCGTCTTCGTCGTAATTTAGACACTTAATAGCTCATACTAGCCCAACAGCTGCAAGTGAAGTTCCGGGTATGTTCCGAATCGTTAACCACTTGCTAATAAAATGTTCATACCATGTCGGGGACACCTCACTCGGCATCGGCACCGAACTGAATTTGCTTGCACTCACCATCGATCCATGCCATAGTAGCTAGCAAGTATCTGCCACACTGCGGGCAGCCGTGAAAATAAACATTATGTAATAGGGAAATCCTGCCAATTCGGATTTAGTTTTTCAAAATAAACATTTCTCACTATCACATGAAGGAAAAGAGATACAAGGCGACATAGCGCATCGGTCCATTCAAAACGCGCGACCTGACAGGATTGCCGGTTGTGGTTATTGTTGCTTTCGTGTGGGTGATAGCTCCCTGCGCGTTCAACGCGTTCGCTGCACGGCACTGTACGGTTAATGTTCGCATTCGTGAAACGTCACCATCGTTGCAGCAGTAGAAAACCGTTGCCAAATTACTGTTTTGGCACCGTTTAGAAGCACATGTTTGGCTTTTAGGAGCGCATTATTGCATCACTCCGTTGCACCTTGCCTAGGGGCCATTTTTACAATTTTTCTCGTGATATTTTTTTTGTGAGTGAGGTGTAACAATTAGTAAATTTACGCTGCCTTATCGACATCTCTAATCAACTCGCTAGTCCACTTACTACACGGACGGTTGCCGTTTAAGTAAGCAGTAATTTCGACTGCGTTAGCTTTGATTACGGTCAATGATCATCCAGATTGCAAGATGAGATCAAGAAGCATTATAGGCGGATAGTAGTTTGTGTAATGAGTTCCCATCCAGTCATTATTAATGAGTGAGAAATTACCACCTAGTGAGAGGTGGGTGGGCTCGAATTTCGTTTGATGCGCAATTTATGGAAATATTCAAATTAAAATGTATTTGATGACCTGGCTATTAAAGTCAAATGATTCGTTAAAAAGTAACAGATGTAATTTCATCAACAAATCGAGACTTGAGAAATCACTCATTTACAGCAGCTGGCTAAGGAATGTGCAATGACTAGCTGAGTTTATATACTTTTTGGCACAATGTTTTCTCGTCTAACTAGTCAACACGCTACACGACGTCACCTGTAAACACATGTTACCACAACTCAACAGCCCACGCCCTAATATTTGGCCGATATGTGACGGTGTCAACATTTACTGCAAGATCGTGTTTTGCACCGCAACATGGAAAAACACTTAATTTTGCGGACGTCTTTTCCAATTACATAAATAACTTACCTTTCCTCTGGCGTCCTCGTTCGTTCTCAGTAGTTAATACGCGATGCACCCGGAAACACACGACGACGGACGGTAGCCAGCGGGATCAAGTCACTCAACACCTTGCCGGCGGTAGCCGCGCGCCGCCAGTGGGGAATATATGGAACGTACCAGACCAGAAGTGACAGTACTTATCGGCCTGAAGCAGACCAACATTACTGGTGAGTTGTCCGAGGGTGCGTGGTGGTTGCTATTGGAAGTGACCTATAATTAGCATTATTACCTCGGTTGATGTACAGCTGCATTCACTCGTGTGTATGGAGATAATCAAGATTTACTTCGAACGTACGGTCTCCCAGTCTGGGCAGGGGAGAAGCTGGCTGGCCGTTTTGTCCATCCCGGTGCCGTCGGATTTGCATAAGTCGCTGGAATGTCGCATATGGAGACGTTCCCACGTGCCGATGCATTTGCCCAGTGAGATTAATATGTTTGTTGAGTGCGCGGCTCTACGATAATGAATTCATAAAGCGTGCTTTACGATTGTTAGCAAATCAATTATGGCGTATATGTGCATAACATGGTTTGAATCCTGTGTGTGCGGCCGATTCGGGATGGAGATAGTCTATCGGATCTGACGCTCGCACTGGTGCGGCGCCGCGGCGGGGGTAAAATGATAAAACAATCGATGTGTGGCACTATATAGCCAGATTGCACGATTCGAAAATGAGTGCAGCAAACATAATATGTTGATATTATACTCTGTTTTTTCAGTTTCCAATTACCTTTTTGTTTGGGAAAGAAAAGCATTTTTTGTTTACTTGCTAAATATAAATTAATGACCGGCTTTATAAAAAGCCTCATTAAGCTTTGGAGCTCGAATTAAATCCATTCCGATGATGTTTAAGCTATTTTTAACAACCAAACAGTTAAGAGTAAAACTCAAAGGTCTTTAAAAAAATTAATGAAACGTTTTGTTTTGATTGAAAAATACTTTAATTTCTTAATAAAGTCTATTTTTTGTAACAAATTGTAAGAGAATATTGAGGTTTTATTTACTAATCCAGTCCAGTTTTTCTAGATCTTACCAGTTTCTAGACCAGTTTCTGTGCTACGTATCTATAATTTTCCTTGGCAGGTGCATTAAATCTACTCAAATTGAGTTTAATTTACCATAACCAGACAGGGTAAAACTTCCCATTTGCGAACTTTTAAGTAGGCTGTTATGTAATTGGTAACGTGAGGCAGACCGTTGTCATGCTGTATGATCACTTTTCCATGCCTCTGCTCGTATTGTGGCCTGTTCTTCGCAGAGTACTTGGCTTGATTGCGTCAGTAGGATTTGACCGCGTTTCTAACTGAAAGGGTTCGGTTTCAACTGTTCGTTATGAAGAACACCCACCAGATTTCACCAAATACACAGCCTAACTTTCGCCAGCAGAATATTTGGGCGACAATCCCCATGAATCAATGAGAAACTCCTCGCTTCTTGTCGTTGGAGCAGTTGTTCACAGACGGACAAAAAAATCTTAACGGAAAATTAGCAGTCATTAACTTTTCGTCGTAGAGCCCAATTTCGGAAGCAGTTTTTGGGCCTAAAAGCGGTGTTCTGTTTATAAAATAAATTCTATTTATAAATGTACTAGTTGACCCGACAAACTTCGTATTGCCACAAATTAACCTGTGTTGTACATAAATCATGAATCTCGGATGATCTTTGTCACAATCTCGAGTTTTGCAAGTTTCTGAGGAGTTCAACCTTAGATGTTTCTTTTTGGCAGTTACGTAACTATGAAAGCATACCAGGTAACCAATAAGCATCACCAATGCTATTCAAATGTAGGCCAATAAGCATTTAAGTCGCCTTAAATGCTATTTTGGCAAAATATACAGCTACTTTAATGATAACCTTCTTATAGGGCTGACAATGCTAATTTACAGCTAATTACCGACACGAAGAATTTGAATACAATTTTGGATGCCAATTTACAACACCTATGCAGTCAAAAAGCTAATATACAACAACGTGCAGTATAAAATGCCAGATACGCTGATTTGCTGCTTATGTTAATGCTTATTAGTTACCAGGAATGGGTAGTTTAATATACAAATTTGCAATTTTTCCTCACAGTAAACTAGAAAATAACTCCCCGGTGTCCTCATTGCATAGCCAGAAAGCGGATAGTAATATTCGCCATGATTGTACAACATTTTGCCGAATATCATTTTGCGAAAAATCTTAAGCGGAATGTACCATTTCACGGAAAACTTTTTTGTGGAAAAGTACAGACAGTAGTGATTTCTGCGGGGAGTTGCCTCCCACCAGTGGGCGGCGCTTCCGACGGCGGGTCACCGGCAACATTCGCGGCCCTCTCGTCCTGAACGATCTAGTGTTACTATAGATAGTTTTTGTGGTCTTGTTATTGACTAATGTTTTATAGAAGAGTCTCGAATTTCGATTAGTTTTTGAGTTTCGCAAAAATTTCTGTTTTATTTGTATGAGAGTCCATATCCCCTACCACAGGGGTGAGAGGTCTCTAACTGTCATAAAATAAATTCAAGACTCCAAAATCTCCCACATGCCAAACTTGGTTCCATTTGCTTGATTAGTTCTTGAGATAAGAGGAAATTTGCATTTCATTTGTATGGAAGCCCACCCTCTTAAAGGGGAGATGGATCATGACTCGCTTTCTAAAGAGGAGAGGGGCTCAATTCACCATAGAAAAAAATCTTGCCTCCAAAACCACTTATATGCCAAATTTGGTTCTATTTGCTTGATTAGTTCTCGAGTTATGAGGAAATTTGTATTTCATTTGTATAGGAGCCCCCCCTCCTAAAGTGGGGAGGGGTCCCAGTTCATCATAGAAAAAATTTTTGCTTCCAAAAACACCTACATGCTAAATTTGGTTCCATTTGCTTGATTAGTTCTCGAGTTATGAGGAAATTTGTATTTCATTGGTACAGGAGCCCCCCTATTAAAGTGTGGAGGGGTCCCAATTCACCATAGAAAATATTCTTGCCCTCGAAAACCTCTACATGCCAAATTTGGTTCCATTTGCTTGATTAGTTCTCGATTTATGAGGAAATTTGTATTTCATTTGTATGGAAGCCCCCCCCCCTCTTAAAGGGAAGATGAGTCATAATTCCCTTTCTAAAGAGGGGAGGTGTCCCAATTTACCATAGAATAAATTCTTGTCACCAAAAACACCCTTCTTCTTCTTCTTCAGCAGCACAGAGCCGGGGTGGCTCGTGCTGTTTCAAGCACTCGTCTCCATTCAACTCGGTCTTGGGCCACTCGTCGCCAATTTCCTAGTCGTCTCAGAAGTCGCAAATCGCTTTCGACCTGGTCGAGCCATCGTGCACGTTGGGCCCCCCTGTTCCTGGTGCCGGTGGGGTTGTTGAAGAGGACCGTTTTCGTCCCACTGTCGTCCGGCATCCTTACGACGTGTCCGGCCCACCGTAGCCTGCTAACTTTCGCTAGATGTACGATGAGAGTCTCCCCAAGCAGTGCCTGTAGCTCGTGATTCATACGCCTCCGCCACTCTCCGCTTTCAGTTTGTACTCCGCCAAATATCGTCCGCAGCACTTTCCGCTCAAACACGGCAAGGGCGCGTATGTCCTCCGTAAGCAGCGTCACGGCTTCAAGTCCATAAAGAACTACCGGTCTAATAATGGTTTTGTACATTGTTAGCTTCGTGCGGCGGCGTATGCTTCCTGATCGCAGCGTTTTACGAAGGGCAAAGTAGGCCCGATTTCCCGCTTGGATGCGCCGCTGGATCTCCTTACTAGTGTTGTTGTCCGCGGTCACCAGCGATCCCAAATACACGAACTCTTCTACCACTTCTAGTTCGTCGCCGTCAACGGTTACCGTCCGTGGGAGGCGCGCATTTGTTTCCTTTGAGCCTCTTCCTTTCATGTATTTGGTCTTCGACGCATTTATTTTTAGCCCAATTCTCCTAGACTCCGCTTTCAGTCTGGCGTAGATTGCCTCCGCCGTCGCAAAGTTCCTGGCAATGATATCGAAGTCATCTGCAAAGCCTAGAAGTTGGCTACTCTTGGTAAAAATCGTTCCTCTCGTTTCAATGCCCGCTCGTCGGATCACCCCCTCAAGAGCGATGTTGAACAGCATGCAGGATAGACCGTCACCTTGTCTCAACCCTCGTCGCGTCTCGAAGGGACTCGAGAGTGTCCCAGAGATGCGTACGAAACACATCACTCGATCCAATGTAGCTCTGATCAGTCGCGTCAGTTTGTCCGGAAAACCGTATTCGTGCATTATCTGCCATAGCTTGTCTCGATCGACTGTATCGTATGCTGCTTTGAAATCGATAAAGATGTGATGCGTGGGCACGTTGTACTCCCGACATTTCTGCAAGATCTGTCGGATAGTAAACATTTGGTCCGTAGTTGCGCGAGCCCCCATGAAACCCGCCTGATAATTCCCTACGAAACCTTGTGCTATCGGTGACAGCCGGCGTAACAGGATCTGGGAGAGTACCTTGTAGGCGGCGTTTACCAGCGTAATACCACGATAGTTGCAGCAGTCTAGCCGATCACCCTTTTTGTAGATGGGACAAACCACTCCTTCCATCCATTCCTCCGGTAGCTTTTCCTCCTCCCAAATCCTTGAAATAACCCAGTGTAGAGCCTTTGCTAGCGTTTCTCCGCCATGTTTATAAAGCTCTGCCGGTAGGCGGTCCTTCCCAGCGGCTTTATTGGTCTTCAGCAGCCTGATTTCTCGTTTGACTTCTTGAAGATCAGGTGCTAGGACATCCCTATCTTCCATGGGCGCTTTAACACCCATATGTTAAATTTTGTTCTATTTGCTTAATTAGTTCTCGAGTTATGCAGAAAATTGTGTTTTATTTGTATTGCAGCCCGCCCTCTTAGTGGGGGGAGGGGTCTCTAACCACCACTAAAACCTTTCCTGGCCCCAAAAACCTCTACAAGCAAATTTTCACGCTGATCGGTTCAGTAGTTTTCGATTCTATAAGGAACATACGGACAGACAGACAGACAGACAGAAATCCTTTTTTATAGGTATATTCACTGCATTTTTCTTGTCAATCTGAAGTTGCAGAACTGGGCAGAACTAGTTATTATCTACAATTTTGCTGAAAAAAGTTTTGCTATATCTTTTGTTGTTACGGTGCTACAACGCTAGTACCTCATTAGTAACTAAATGAACGTTCATTTAGTCACTAATGAGATACTAGCATTGTAGTTCTGTAACTACAAAAGATACTACAAAACATAATTCAGCAATATTATAGATTATACCTAGTTCCGCAAATGTCCCATACATAATATAGTCAAATTTTGCTCGGCTGAGACGGTACTGTCAAATGAATCAAAATTGAGTCAAAGTGATCTGACCATCCCTGCGTCGGATGAGGCAGAGGCAATAATTTCGCTACAATATTCCGGTTTTTGCTTAAGGTTCCCAAACTATTTACCTTTTGGAAAATTGGCACATATCTGTGTGTCTATCCCACTCGAAACCGAACTCTTCTCAGCATTGGCTGGAGCGTTTTGATCGCTCATAATTTGATTTCAAAGAGCTCACTTCAAAAATTATGTAATTACTAGCTGATTTCCCGATCTCACTTGGGGCCCCTTTGTCAGTCAGTCACTTGTACATATGTTTTTGTAATGAAAACTGTCATAATGCAAGAAACAAAACCTTTTTTCCTTTGTTATACTATAACAAAGGTTTAGGAATTGGTCGAAAAACACGAAATTGATCCGAGGCCCGGAGGGCCGAGCCACATATACCAATCGACAGGGTTCGACGAACTGAGCAATGTCTGTGTGTATGTGTGTATGTATGTGCGGGGCGCAACTTTTCTATCGCCTATTTCTCGGAGATTGCTGAATCGATTTGTTCGCTATTACTTTTGTTTGAAAGGTATTATTGCCTAGTATATCACTATTGAATTGTTTCGAGGTCCGACATTTCGTTTAAAAGTTATAAGTAAAAATTACGTGACACGATTTTCTCCGGACCCAAATGACCGATTTCAACGATCTTGGTATCGAATGAAAGCTCTCGTTAACACTAGATTTTTTGGATAAATTTTATTGAAAACAAACAATCAGTTTAAAAGTTATGCTTAAAAAACCTGTTTTGACAAGGTAATAATTATCGCCTGTTTCTTAGAAATGACTAAACCGATTTAGACGCTATTAGTCTCATTTGACAGCTAACATAACCTAATAGATCACTATTGATTTGTTTTTTGATGGGACGTTTAATTTGAAAGTTATGATCAATTGAATACAACACATTAAAATTTACAATAATTTATAACGATTTCATCTAAGATGATTTATCTAGTTTGAATTATTTTGGCATCAAATTAGAGATTTTAATGCTACAAATATATCTGCAAAATTTCAGAAGAATCGGTTTTGCCGATCAAAAGATATTAACCCTCCAACACTCGCGCCGACTTTTGTAATTCGGTTACTCGCGCACACAATGGCCCAAAGCCAAAAAGACATGCGCATTAGAATTTTGACTGGGAAAACTTGGTTTTAAGTTTATGGAACCTTCGGAAGAATTTCTTAAAATTGAAAGTTCTATCGTCTGGTGCAATTTAAATTTTGATTAATCCCCCTAAAAGTGAAATAAAAAAATTATTTTTCTTCAGTTTCAATATAACACATTGATGTGTTCTGCAAAGTTTTAGAACATATTATTACAAGAAATTTTATTGAATACAGTAACCTTCTATCTATTAAGCGAAGAGAGAAAAATCTTATTCATTGTATATGAATTTGTAAGATCAGTTTTTTCTATTTTAGCTCTTTTTGCAATTGTTGTATTCCTTTTTCATGTATTACAAAATTGTACAAATAGTAAAAATACACAACTTTGATGAATATAGTATACCTCTATGTTTGTTTGTTTAGGTACTGTAGAACTTTGATTAAAAAATGCCTTAATTTTGACCCCGAATGACTCGACTACCAACAGATACATTTTAAACATTTTATATTTGCTGATTGTGTTGCTGCATACAGACACCATTTTTACATATGAAGAAACAATAGAAACTTCCAGGGCCAATCGTGGTACAACTCACATGCTGATTGCTTCGTTTCTGTGATGTCAGTTTATGCTGATCTATTTGCCTAACAATTTAAAGTATTAATGCATTGAATAATTATGACATTTTGCTCATAACAAGGTAATTGAAGAATATACGTTAGTTAAACAGAGATTTGTAACTTTATAACAATATGGCATTCAAAAACCTACACGTGTTGTACAAAATGCGTGTTGTACAGCGTGAGTAATCGAAGGTTAATAAAAATTGATGAAATTTATTCAAGAAAACTTTATTGATGTCAATCAAAAATAATGGCGTTACAGAAATTTATGCGTAGTTCAAAAACCTATAAACTAGACTTTTACTACGCAATGTATATGTTAAAGAATAATATTTCCTCTTATAACTTGCTTTTACTTGCACTTACTCAAATTAGTAACAACCAGCTTACCCTTACTCAGTAATTTCATGAAAAAAGGATCTATCAAAATTTATAGGTGCTGCTATTTTGTTTAAATTTTGTAAACTTATTCAATTTCCAAAAATTTTATGAAAACCAACGCACCACGCAACGTTAACCAATAGATGAATTATGTTCCGAAGACGTGTCGATTTCTATCTCAAATAGCAAGTAAGACCGTATAACAAAGGTTCCTTTCACCACTAGGTGGATTAAATCGGGTTTTTCATTTGAATATGTCTACTCCCTTAGACAGTTTCTCTCACGTTGTCCCCCAATCACCAGTAAGTCTGTCTTCTTCTCAGTAGTCTCTATAAATCGACACAAAGCCTTTTTTTACGTTTTTGAACCTCTCCTTTTTTAATGGCCACCCTATTCCCCCTTCCAGAAATATTTTTTTTTAACGAGTAGGGAAATCTGCTATCAGACACCTGAGAAGACAACTCAGGGAGTGGGGTTTGGTATCCCGACCCCCCTACTGGGGCGTGGGGATCCAGACCCACTAAAACCCTACTCGAGTCTCCAGCCTCAATCCCCCCTGGCACCACCTTATCGGTATTACTTCAGGGAGGGGCTATTGTGCTTAACGCACACTCTTAGATAACTACTGGACTATGGTAGTTAGGCTGTTTATTCGCCGTTGATCGGCTTTCCAGCGGTTTTGTAGCTCAAGTACGATCTGGGTAGCAGCCGCATTGACCGCTCCCCAGACGTCCGAGCTAGGACACATCCTTTGGACTAAGTTTTCCGGAGTAGTGTCCTGTCCGCTCACTGCCATCATGTTGCTTCTCACGCCGGCGAAACGAGGGCATATGAAGAAAGCATGTTCTGCAGTTTCCTCAACGTCCGCGCATTCGGGACACGCGAGGGACTCCGCATGCCCAAACTTGTGCAGATACTGTCTAAAACAACCATGCCCTGACAGAATTTGTGACAGGTGGAAGTTGACTTCGCCGTGACGCCTGTTGAGCCACACGATAGTTCCGGGATAAGTCGATGTGTCCAGCGGCCTTTTGTAGAATTAGACCATGCCCGCTGCCATGTGATCATCGAGATCGATCTTGTGGTACTCCGTATGCCTTTAGTTCCACGTTGGTTGAAGCACTCTACGTCCTCGCTGATGATGATACCAATAGGCATCATACCCGCTAAGACGCAGATTGCGTCATGTGAAACTGTGAGATACGCACTCGCCACTCTTAAGCACATGAGACGATAGGTGCTTTCCAGCTTGGTTAGATAGCTTTTGGTACCTAACGCCGATGACCACACCGGCCCGCCATACCTGAGTATGGACTGGACCACGTTGGCTAATAGCCTTCGCTTGCTGCTTATTTATGGTCTTCAGCACTTTTGTTCGTATAAATATCCCCCTTAATCTAAAACTGTAAAAAGTTCGTCATTGCTTACTATAATGAAAATAAAAAAATAACTTTTTTGTGATGGGAAATATAGACATAGTTTCTTCGGCAAAGTTGTAAATATTGTAAAAACAAGCAACTTTGCTGAAGAAATAAAATTTCTATCTTCATCGAGTGCTATAGGGCATATTCTTTAAAACTTCTTTAAAAATTGGTTTTCCATACTTAGCTTTCGTTAGTTGCATTTTGTTAGAATACAATGTTCTAGGCAATTATCGAAGCTCTCGAAATTTTGCAGAAGATCGCTAATCTTTTGGACCTTTACTTGCTGAATTATCGCATATTCAAGCTATAAGTTTCCATAGCATCACGAGCCCATGGGGTAAAATGGGGCAAGCGGATTTATGAAATCAGCGCTTCATCTTAAAGCTTAAGTCGAGAACTATAAACTTGTATAGGTTCCGCTTGTCCCCAACCACCCAAATTGCCCAAATTACCGAAGAAACCATGTGTCTATCTACGAATACAAAAAAATGGACGTGGATCGAACCTTTAGTAAACGCGAAACACATAAAACGTAGACTTGCCCTACTCTCATTTGGGTGTTTGGGGACAAGCGGAACCCATACAAGTTTATAGTACTCGACTTAAGCTTTAAGATGAAGCACATATTTCATAAATCCACTTGCCCCAGTTTACCCCATAGGCTCGTGAATTTACGGAAATTTAAAGCTTGAATATGCGATAACTCAGCAAGTAAAGGTTCAAGAGATTTGCGGTCTTCTGCAAAAACGTGTATTTTGATTGCTTCGATAATTGTCTGGAACATTGTATTCTTGCAAAATGCAACTAAGAAAAGCTAAGTATGAAAAACCAATTTTTAAACAATATGCCCTATATGCCCAAGTCGCTTTTTACGCGCAGGATACGTCCCGTGTAAATCAAAACCGCGTAAAAAAACCGCGTAAATTTCGAAAACCGCGTAAATTCCGAAAACCGCGTATAAAAAACAATATTTCGCGTAAAAAAACTTTGTGGATTTCAACACCACGCGAAAAAATAGACGTTTTGAGCACAAAAAAGTAAAAGTGTAAAAACCGCGTAAAAAGCGACTTCAGTGTATTTCCTAACACAAAAACAGTTATTTTTTATTTTCATTATAATAAGCGATGACTAACGTTTGACAGTTTTAGTTTAAGGGGGATATTCATATGAACAAAAGTGCTGAAGACCATAAATGAGAAAATGAAAACTAGGTGCACTAGGAACTAGTTCCACTTTTCGTCATTTTGGACTACCGTCATCCGGGGTGAGATTGTGCCAAACAAGCATATGTTTTTGACCAAACTCGTGTTTTTAGTCTTTTGACCTTGAAATGCGGTCAGGCATATATTAATATTTTTTGAAACGATGGTTCTATAATTGATGAAGGGACGGTAAGGGAAAGTAATGAAGAAGGATTTTTTGGGAATCGAGGGGAAAGAGTGGAAAGGAAGGGGGGGAGGGTAATAGGTAGCTACGCTTAACAAGTTGTCTTTGTGACTCCTACCTTGGGCAAAAGGTAGGAGTCACAAAGACAACTTGTTAAGCGTAGCTACCTATTACCCTCCCCCCTTCCTTTCCACTCTTTCCCCTCCATTCCTAAAAAATCCTTCTTTATTACTTTCCCTTCCCATCCCTTCATCAATTGTAGAACCATCGTTTCAAAAAATATTAATATGTTTTTGGTTTTTAGCTTAGTATACACACAATTTAGGAACTAAGTTTATTTCAAATCTGTCAGTATATAGTAAATTATTCAATTAACAACTACCGTAGAGATGGTTTAATTACAATGTAACCTAATTTTACCAAAAGTGCATGAACTTTGGCACAATCTCACCCCTTCTAGTTTATACTTCGCCAAAAATAGTCCGCAACACCAGGGCTGTCATTCGCTCACACTATGCGCCCAATGTTCCAATATTATGCCTTGTCGCACAGAGCGATTCGGTAACACACCTCTACAGCTAATATGCACACAGCGTACGAGCTAAAGCGGAGTAGGAGCAAACGACAGCACTCGGTGAAAATCGCCCAGTGAGTGATCATCCAAACAGCACTTGGTGCTACCCTTTGCCACACTCCGTGCGGAATTAACGCAAAAAAAATTGTTTTGTATTTACAAATTTTCTGCCCTTTTAAAAGTGAAAATACACGCTGCACTGAACAACTAATATGGTCTATGTTAAGTTAGTACGGATCAGGCGACGCAACAGTAAAAATGTTTTTTTCTTCAATCACACCACTTCAACTGACCCAGCGCAGGGTGTACAATCCAGACGCGCAGAGTGCGGCTCTTGGTGTGGTAAAGCACGCAACAAATTTATCACTCTGCGTTTGCAACTGCCTTTTCCTGGTGCGTGTAAAACACGAAAGAGCGTGTTTAGCAAAAGAGACACTGAAGGGAATTTGTGGGCGAACACACACCGCATGGCGAATGTTGTGTTCTTTAAGAATGTGTGTCTTTTGGTCTGCGCTGCGGTTTATGCCACCTCTGCGCAACACCTTTCGTTCAAATACGGCAAGTAAGCGTATGTCCTTCGTAAGCAAAGTTACTGTCTCAAGTCTGTGAAGAACTGCCGGTCTGATTAGTGTTTTGAGCATCAACTTTGTGCGGTGACGTATGCTCCTTGATCGAAGCGTCTTGCCTGATGGAAAAGTAGGCTCCGACGTCCAGTTTGAATGCGTTGAATGGCTTAATTTGTAACCCAATTTTCCTACTTACTTACTTTACTTATTCAACCGAGAGCCGGGGTGGCTCTTGCCGTATCAAGAATTCCTCTCCATTGTACTCGGTCCAGGGCTACTCATCGCCAATTTGTTGCGCGTTTCGACACACACACAAGTCGGCTTTAACCTGGTCGAGCCATCGTGCACGTCGAGCCCCTCTATTCTAGGTGCCGGTGGGGTTCTTGAAGAGAACGGATTTCACTGCACAGTCGTCCGGCATCCTTACGACGTGGCCGGCTCACCGTAGTCTCCCAACTTTCGCCAGGTGCATGATGGGAACCTCTCCAAGCAGTGCCTGTAGCTCGTGGTTTATACGTCTCCGCCACTCTCCGCTTTCCGTTTGCACTCCGCCAAAAATAGTCCGCAACACCTTTCGTTCAAAAACGGCAAATGCACGTATGTCTTCCGTAAGCAAAGTTACCGTTTCAAGTCCGTAGAGGACTACCTGTCTTATTAGCGTTTTGTACATCGTCAGCTTTGTGCGGCGTCGTATGCTCCTAGATCGAAACGTCTTGCGGAGGGAAAAGTAGGCTCGATTTCCAGCTTGAATGCGTCGTTGGATCTCCATACTCGTATTATTGTCGGCGGTGACCAGAGATACCAAATATACGAAATTATCAACCAATTCCAGTTCATCGCCGATAATAGTCACTGTCCGTGGGTGGCAAACGTTGCTTTCTCAGGAGCCTCTTCCTACCATATATTTGGTTTTCGACGCATTAATTTGTAACCATATCCTCCTAGCCTCCGTTTTTAGTCTGGCGTAGATTGCCTCCGCCGTCCCACGGTTTCTAGTAATGATGTGGAGGTCTTCTGCGAAGGCTAGGAGCTGGCTGCAATCGTTAGTGGTCTACAAGGTGATAATACCTTTCAACTAGGTGTAATAGTGAACGAATCAGTTCAGCCATCTCCGTCTGTTTCTCGGAGTCAAACAGCACACATACTCATACACACACGTACACACACGCAGAGAGAGAGAGAGAGAGAGAGAGAGAGAGAGAGAGAGAGAGAGAGAGATTGCTCAGTTCGTCGAACCTTATTTGTGTTTTTGCTCCTTAGCGGACGCTTCTATACAGGTTTTTTTTCTTCACTTTGATCCAAGCATGGCTCGCATTATCAATTACCTGTACCTAGGGTTTATTTCTAATTCCTGTCGTAGTAAGTAAAATCATTATAATTTTCATCATTTGTTGGATGGATTTGATGAATAGTCCAAAAGTTCTTATGCTGATTTGACTAAAACACACTTACCTTCCGATCCGTGAACTTTGAAATCACTGAAAAGCGATTATTAAAGCATATTTTTGAAATTACACAACTGATTTTATTTCTTAAATTCGTCGTACCGTTTTAAAATCCATCCATCAAAATTTTTCATCGTCCGAACTAAAAATCACAACAATGTTTACGAAGCTAACGCGAGTGGATTTGTGTAGAACGGCATGGCAACAGTTATTCTGCAAAATTTCTGCAGGTCAGACAAGTTTTCCTGGCTGTAGAATAACGACAATGCCTTGCGTGAGCTATTTTCATTTGCGAATGACGGAAATTAAAACGATTAGTCGACATTTTCTTCTTCATCACACGTAAAAACGTAGAAATTTTGGCTGGTAGGACTCCTTTAATGATAAAAAGCATTTAAAAAGATCTCAGCTCACTTTGATTGATCGCATATGATAGACAATAAACTAAAATATTAGGGAATAGCTAGTTTTGCATTTTGTGTCTTAAAAATGCTGATATTTTTAATAATTTGTGTTGGTTAGGACGGGAATAGGCAATTACGAAGCAGCAACATACCCTATATCGTGTCACTAGCCGACATATTATTCCGTCCGAAGGAATTACATATATTGCAGTTTAAGTACGTAAGCTCCTTTTGGAACGATAGCTTTTGCGGAAGACGCAACTAGGGTTCGAAACCCGTTTTATGTTGCGACTAAAACCAGTCTCGGAATGTATAATTTTGCCCGTATAAATAATTTATGGGATTGTCATGGGAAGTTCAGTTTGTTTACAGATCTATTATAAGAATACGTATATGACTCACTCCAGTTTGGTGATGCATGCTAGCAGCCTTCATCACGAAAAAAATTACAATAGTGCCAAATTTATAAAACTTACAAAAATGCAAACCATAGGTATAAACGTTCTTAAGACTTAATTTGGCCCTTCTTTTTCGACAGACTTCCCAGCCGGTTATTAGAGTACAGGAAAATTACGGGGCTATTGTAAAGATCCTATTGACTCAATAGCGGCACCGCCCAGTCGACCAGCTTTTTAGACCGGCATCGTACCCCGGAGCTAACTGGGCGGGCTTATAAAATTTATATCTACCACATTTTTAAAGCTCATTCCAAGAGGATAGATAGTCATTTGTATCACAATAGAAGAGCCGTGCGTTTCCATCTAGCCAGCGCTATCGCTGAGTAGGATGAATGGATGCGCCCTGTATTCCACTATTTATAAATGTTTAATCGTGGCCATTTCTTAGCAGGAAATGTTGACAAACACTAGCCATTTTAGGAAAATCCTGCAGTATACAGTATCATAATAATTGTGCGCTGCCGCTACTAATTTCGTTTTGATTACATATTTTTACAGCCATGTTTTCGATTGTAAACTTACATAAATAAAATCGCACATCAAAATAAATTGTTTACTTGATGACCAATCTCATCTGCTCTAATACCTTTAGTAAAATGGATTTTACTCTAGCAGTAGGTACTTTGATTAATGCTGACTTAATTTAAATGTTATATAATGAAGGTTCAACATCATTAAACCGATATTAGCCGTAATAATCTTCTCAATAGCTCTATTCTGCAGCCATGAATGTCAAGTTCGATTCGTATGAACCTATTTCATAACCTGCTTATTATTACCGCATTACGCTACCTCCGTTTTGCTTTGAAACCATTGCCAAATCGCAAGGTTCAACAGCCAAAATAGCCGCATGTCTCACAGTCCCACACGCTTGAACTTGAAAAAAGTAAAATTAATCGCACCGAGCGACCAAGCGCACGCGTACGTTGCTCTAATATCCCTCAAATCAGCTGTGCTTAGTTGTTTATACAGCAATGTCTATACATACATATGTACGAATGACGGTAGAGTACGTACATCGCCATCGCGCATAGCTAAACTGGCAATCACAATCAGCTGGCACCGTCAGGTGCTGCCATCTGCATCGGTTTCACACAATCAACCGCACACTAGTACAATTAACCGGATCGATTGGCATCGTGTGAAAAAACATCTGATCACAAATGCAACCACAATCGCGTGCTGATGTGCGTTTCGCGGTTGAATGAGCATATTTTTTCTCCGTGCAATACATGCTCGCTCGTTGTTGCTCTCAGCCATCAGCATACACCAGCATACAACGTCCAGCTGAGCCGCGAGCAGATTTACTACCTGCATGATCATATATCATACACATTCAGGTACTCAATTCTCCTCAAACCGCGCGATTTCACTGGTGGTAGCGTGGTGAATATAATTGCCTGTGGTGTGTGCGCGCGCTGTAACTCACTTATACGCGCTGCAATTCCGCGGACTGCAGCCGCGAGCGCCTATCCGTGTAATTGTTTGCTGATTTTTCAGCGTCAACTTGTCTGACAGAACCGACGGACGACGGTTCCGAGCGCAAGCGATAGCCGATAGCATGCATGCTGAGGCATCGTTGTGTAGAAGAATGCTAAAAAAATCCGCTCCGGTGCGGTACACAGAGCGAAGCCGAGCAGGCGGAATCATTTAATAAATCCATTCGCCATGGTAAATAGCACAAATCCACTTGGCAAAGAGAAGATGCGGCTCAGTGCAGTATGCACACTTCATGCATGGTAGGTACATCTCGTTTTCGTTTCAGTAATTTTCCAAAGTCATGCAGCACAAACAAGATTTAATTGCTAACGTGAGATCAGCTTGTAGTATATCACATGTTTATAATTAATCTCTGATTAATTTGGAGTCTACTACAATAAAAACGTATGCAGTTAGCTTTGCATTTCGATTATAATAAAATGGTGATGGAATTTATCATGACCGCCGATTTAACAACGGACATTAATCGGTCATATATTTTTGTACACGGAAAAACTCGTTTCAAATACTACGAATACATTCATGAAATCATAAATTTTCAAATGCGATGAAATCATGACTGAAGTCACATATCAGGCAACACAAAACCATGAATAATAATTGTTGTATTGTCTGTTCTTGTATTGTCTTTGTATCGCAAGAAATTTGTGGTACATACCATAATTATTGTTCATGGTGTATTTTCATAAAACATACGCTAGAATCCTGCAATCATGAGTCATTTGTCTCATTTTGGAGATTCAATTTCTTACCGTGTATCATATAATTATCGTGACAACTTTACTCTGAACAGACAGCGTGTTTCGTGATCAAACAATAAATGGATGTGAATTAACGCTCAATCATTTAGTAGCAACCTAGGCTAGTCGTTAGAATTCACTTCAAAGTAGTACCTTATTTATATGTGCTCTTGGCGGACTTTTTACATCAAATGGTTGCAATCGTTGATAAATTATATTTAGTCAATTTCTAACGCATTCAATTTTTTCATATCAAAATAGGGTCTTGATTTTGGCACGGTTTCGAGTTTGGCAACGTAGGCGACGCGCATTTGTTGCCAAATTCGAAATCCTACTGTATAAAAGTTTTGTACAGTATTTAAAATTTAGTTCAAACCGAACTAAACTTCAAAATTTTTTGACCCAAGCACATAAAATACGATATTTCTCGCCGCCTTAGTGGTGTCAGGATGAATACAAAGATGCCGCTAAAGGACAAGGCTGGTCAGCTATTGACTGACCGTACAGAACAGCTTAACCTTCCGTTACTCGCGCTGTTGTATTTTGTACAACACTTGCACATTTTTGAATGCCGTTTGGTTTTAAAGTAACAGGTCGATGTCAAACCAATGCGTATTCTTCAATAAACTTATTATGAACAAAATGACATAATTATTAAATTCATCAATGCTTTAAACTGTTCAGAAAAATAGATCAGCATAAACCGAAATCGCAGAAATGCTGCAAGCGCCGTACGAGGGGTACCGCAATTGGTCCCTACTGGAATTTTCTCTCGTTTCTTCATAAGGGAAATTGGTTTCTGTATCCAGCAAAGTTATTCAGCAGTTGATGATCATTCCGCAGTTGTGAAAAAGTTCACAATTTCGTGGCTTTAGGCCGCTAGTATATGGATCAGTTTTCTGAATGTGTTATATCTACAGAATCTGTTTTTTTGTAAGGACTTGTTGAGAAAATGTTATAGTAGATCAAAAACGCTAGGCTGATGAACGGAAGTTTCAAATTGTCATTACTGTGCGAGTAACTCCCTAAACATTCTTGCCCAAGCGAATCAAAACACCATATCAGCCCTACTTTCTAAGCTACCAACAGCAGAAATGATATCATACTATGTTTTATGCGAAAAACATCTAAGAAAACATGATAACTGCTAGAAAAAAATCTAGTCAACAGAATGTTATCTCATTTAGGAACGATAAAATGATCTTTTCGAATGCAACAGCCTATATACGGCCGTAATGGTAAGGCGTACAATGTACAGCACATTTTAGCGTCACCTGGTGACAAACTTATGAAATTCTATCCCCCAACCGAAAGGTCTTGACCTACTGATTACCTTTGCTGAAGACAGTAACTTTCTATATAGCCGAGATTTCGAGATATTCTGAGATAAAGAGTGTTGTACAAAATACAACGCGCGGGTATCCGTATTACAAAAGTTGGCGCGAGTAACGGAAGGTTAAACGATGGACTGAACATTTTCAACAACTCTTCCGAGTTTCAAATGTCAGAGACCAACGAAACCAGCAGCGTATGACGCCTACAGTTCGTCGAATTAATCGCGTCAACTTGGAGGCGCCATCGCTGGATGAAATTGTAGCAGCCATCAAGTAGTATGAAATGAAATAGAGCGCCAGGGATAGATCGTATTTCAGCCGAAATGCTCAAAGCTGACCCATCTTTGTCAGCCCAGATGATGCATCAGCTTTTCAGCAATATATGGGAAACCGCAACTTTTCCGGTGGACTGGATGCAGGGCATATTGGTCAAAGTGCCTAAGAAAGGAGACCTAACGGAATGCGGTAACTGGCGTGGCATCACGTTGCTCTGTATTACTCTCAAAGTACTCTGTAAGGTAATCCTCAACCGGATCCAGGAGAAGATCGACGCTACTCTCCGACGGCAGCAAGCAGGATTCCGTGCTGGCCGATCATGTGTAGACTATATCACAACGCTCCGCATTATATTGGAGCAGATCAACGAATTCCAGGACTCTCTTCTGCTGGTGTCCGTTGACTTCGAAAAGGCGTTCGACCGACTCAATCACGAAAACATCTGGGGCGCACTTAGGCGTAGAGGAGTTCCAGATAAGCTAGTCCATCTCATCGAGACTTAGTACGAGGCGTTCTCGTGCAAGCTTTTGCACGACGGCGTCTTGTCCGACCCCATAAGGGTTACTACTGGCGTGAGACAGGGCTGCATTTTATCACCGCTTCTGTTTCTCATCGTTATGGATGAGATATTAGTTGGAGCAATTGACAGTAGACCAAATCGAGGATTGCCTTGGAATCCTCTAACGATGGAGCAGCTAAATGACCTCGACCTAGCCGACGACATTGTCTTGCTCGCACAACGCCGAAACGATATGCAGAGCAAGTTAGATGACCTCTCCGAGAGCCCCCAAGCAGCAGGTCTCACAGTCAATGTAGTGAAAACTAAGTCTATGGTAGTGAACACTGACAATGCCACCAACTTCACAGTAGCGGGACAACAAGTTGAGCAGGTAGACGCCTTTCAATATCTTGGTAGCCAAACAACGCCCGATGGTGGTACCAAGACTGATATAGCCACACGGATCAGGAAGGCCAGGGGTGCCTTTGCAGGTCTGCGAAACATTTGGCGCTCAAACCAGATCACTCTACGTACGAAAACCCGAATCTTTAATTCAAACGTTAAATCCGTACTGCTGTATGCCTACGAAACGTGGTGCGTCTCAGCGGAGACAACGCAAAAACTGCAGGTATTCATTAACCGGTGCCTGTGATACAACATTCGTGCCTGGTGGCCTGATAATTGGATATCCAATGAGGAACTCCATCGTCGGTGTCATCAACGGCCGATAGCCACAGAAATTCGTGAACGTAGGTGGAAGTGGATCGGACACACCTTGAGGAAAGGAGCGAACGAGGTTTGCAGAGCAGCACTCGACTGGAATCCACAAGGACAGCGTAGAAGAGGCAGACCCAGAGGCTCATGGCGACGGAGCTTAGCCAACGACATCCGGGCTGTAGACGAGAACCTGTCCTAACGACAGGTAAAAGCCATGGCGGGTAACCGTCAGCAGTGGAGATCTCTGATTTCATCCCTTTGTTCTGCCGGACCGGCGGACACATAAGTAAGTAAGTAAGTAAACCATTTGGTTTGTATATCTCGATTGCAACTGAGAAATACGACATCATATCTGAACGAAAAAGTTATATTTCACGTCAGATAAGAGCGTATATGTACCAAAGTGGAGGCAATATACGTGCGAAAATTTTGACGATTATTTTTAATTCTGTCTTGCATTTTATACAGTGGTTTTTATAACACACAACTTAATACTCCTGAATATATGATTGAGATATAACTAAATATTTCAATCATCTATAGCTATACAGCTTTATAATTCACAGTCATGAGTTGTATATGAGGACACGCCCGACTGCAAAACAACTTATTGTTCACTTTGTTTTGACACACTCTAATCATTATACAATTCCAATGTAAAATTGACTTGAAAACGATTTAATGTAAACTTTCTATTACGATCTTGTGTTATCTGGGCAGCGATGCACCAACTTTGCGGCTTCCCGAGGCTTGGTGATCAAAAGCACCTTCTTTCCCCACAAAGATATCCACAAAGCTATCTGGAGATCACCTGACCAACGAACCTCGAACCAAATCGACCATATTCTCATCGAGGGCCAGTTTTTCTCGAACATCACCAACGTACGCTCCCTGCGGAGTGCGGATATTGACTCGGACCACTACCTAGTAGCAGTACATGTGCGCTCAAAACTATCGATGGTTTATACCTCGCGACAAAGTCGCCCTCCTCGGCTAAACATTCGGCAACTAGACAACCCGCGAACTGCCGAAAACTACGCGCGTGCTGGATGATGCTTTACCTTCCTCTGTGGAGCTAGATGCTTCGAACCTCGAAAACGGATGGAGTAGGATATGCTCTCGAGTGCACGAAATGATTGGTTTGACGGGGAATGCCAAGAAGCGATAGAGAGGAAAAAAAAGAGCTTGGGAAAACAATCTGAGCATATCCACGAGAGAGAATTTGGCCAAGTATCGACGAACGACGAATGAGTTGACCACGATCCTGCGAAGGAAAAAGCGCCAGAAGGAGGACAGAGATCGTGAGGAGCTTGAACAACTATTCCGGGCTAATGATACCCGCGAGTTTTACGAAAAGGTGAACCAAACTCGCAAGGCCCACACACCAAATCCTGACATGTGTATGGACGAGGGAGGGGATCTAATCATAAACGAGCGCGAGGTGGTCGATAGGTGGAAGCAGTTCTTCGATGAGCACCTCAACTGCAATATAGCAGCAGGAGACGCAATGGAAGTTAACCTCAGAGTACCTACAAACGACAACAGCGTACCGGCTCCCGACCTCGAAGAGATCCGGCGAGAAATCGGTCTGCTGAAGAATGATAGAGCCGCCGGAAAGGACCGACTCCTAGCTGAACTTTATAAAAATGGCCAAGAACCGCTAGCAACGGCACTTTACTGGCTGATTTCAAGGATTTGGGAAGAAGAGAAACTACCGGAGGACAAGGTGCTCTCCTAGATTTTGTTGCGTCGTCTATCCCCAATAGCAAGAGATTTCGTAGGGCAGTTGAACGCAAACAGCTATGGCAGATAATGCACGAGTACGGTTTTCCGGACAAACTGACGCGGCTGATCAAAGCTACTCTGGAACGAGTGATGTGTTACGTGCGCGTTTCGGGGACACTCTCAAGTCCTTTAGAATCGCGCAGAGGGTTACGGCAAGGCGATGGACTGTCCTGCAGGTTATTCAATATCGCTATTGAAGGTGTTATCCGGCGAGCGGGCATCGAAACGAGAGGAACGATCTTCAGCAAGAGTAGCCAACTCCTAGCCTTTGCAGACGTCCTCGACATCATTACTAGAAACCGTGGGACGGCGGAGGCAATCTACGCCAGATTGAAAACGGAGGCTAGGAGGATAGGGTTACAAATTAATGCGTCGAAAACCAAATATATGGTAGGAAGAGGCTCCCGAGAAAGTAACGTTTGCCTCCCACGGAGAGTGGACTATTGACGGCGATGAACTGGAAGTGGTTGATGAGTTCGTATATTTGGGATCTCACCGCCGACAATAATACGAGTAAGGAGATCCAACGACGCATTCAAGCTGGAAATCGAGCCTACTTTTCCCTCCGCAAGACGTTTCGATCTCAGAGCATACGCCGTCCCACAAAGCTGACGATGTACAAAACGCTAATAAGACCTCTACGGACTTGAAACAGTAACTTTGCTTACGGAAGACATACGTGCATTTGCCGTTTTCGAACGAAAGGTGTTGCGGACTATTTTTGGCAGAGTACAGACGGAAAGCGGAGACGTATGAATCACAAGCTACAGGCACTGCTTGGAGAGATTCCCATCGTACACCTGGCGAAAGTTGGGAGACTACGCTGGGCCGGCCACGTCGCAAGGATGCCGGCCGATTGTGTAGTGAAATCCGTTCTCTTCAAGAACCCCACCGGCACCAGGAATAGAGGGGCTCAACGTGCACGATGGCTCGACCAGGTTGAAGCCGACTTACGTGTGTCGAGACGCGCAACGAATTGGCGACGAGCAGCCCTGGACCGAGTACAATGGAGAGGAATATTGTTTAATTAAGAAGATTGTTTAATTGATTGTTGCCACAATATAATTCGGTTCTTTTGAAACAAGGTGAATTAAAATGGAACATAAATCAAACTAAATTAAGCCGAAAGTCTGATTGCAAGCAATGCAATTTTCGACGTGATGAAGCACATTAGTTGCCTGTGACCTGCAGCAGGAATAGTTGGTGAAAGAAAGTCACGACTAAACAGATGATTATTATAACTTTGCACATATTGAATAATTTAGAGATGTAAACTCAATAAATTGTGAAAAATCTGCTTATCACTAAAGAATGCTACAAACTAATATTACACTTTATTTTTTCGCCCATCCACATCTCACTGGGGGCGACATAAACTTTTTTTTTAATTTGTATAAGCCTAATGTCTATATGAAAAGTAATAGATATGAAAAATAAGAATAGATTTGTTTTTCACCTTAAAATTTTAAGTAAAAATGAACAAACGCGCACCCCTCCACCCCCCCCCCCCTCCTTTAGTTGCCCAACACCCGAAGGACAAAAACTTTATTGCATATTTGTAATGGCCTAATGTCATGTTTGTACCGTTTTTCGAGGTAGTTCGTGTATCACTTCTCTCATTCGTTTCAACGTTTTTGAGCTTCATTTTTTACATTATTTGTGTATTATTTCTTATATCATTGTTGTACCATTTTTGAATCAAATTTTTCTTGTTTTTTAACGTTTTGGACATTTTTGTATCATTTTTCTGTGAAAGTTTATTTTGATTGGAGTTGTACTATTTTACCCCTTTATTATTTTTTGTATCATTTTGGTGCCATTTTTGAAGCTTTATTGTACCGTTTATGAATCATTTTTGTTTTTTTTGTTTTATAATAGCGTCATATACGTCACATTTTTGTATTGTGTTTGTGTATTTTGTATTGTGTTTGTATTTTTGTAGTTTGGTGTTAATTTTGTAACATTTTATGTTATTTTATGGCGGTTTGTAGTATCAAGCAGATCGAAGAAAAAGGCACTTTTCCTTCTAGCAAAATTTTAGATACTTCGATCCGAACTGTGCGATAAATTTGTAATATAAAGGTATTGAAACAGCTAGTCATTAAATATATATTTCAGTTTAAAAGAATATCAAGAATGCTATGAACAGCATCTGTGATTTAACCGTTATGTGTTCGACAGGGTACCCGGGTACCTTTTCAGATTTCAAAGTAAGAAATTTTAAAGTTTTCTTCGACCCAGGATACTGAAACTCCGTGACATCTCAAAACTCGCTAAATTACAACTTTTTATAAAATAAGTTTTCATGTAGCACTTAAGGGGGAGGAAAGGGGGAGCTTCGAAATTTTTTACCCTTTAAGTGCTCGACAAGGGTCCCCGGGTACCCACAAATTGAAATGCTTGTAACTTTGGCAATATTTGACCGATTTGGACCAACTTACCACCTAAAGATTCAGAAACTTATCCACTTCCAGTGGGGTTACAACAGAACCGGAAGTGGTTCATTTGGTTTCCGGAAATCCGGTATTCCGAGGAAGTGTTCCGGAATTAAAGCTAAAAAGTGCTGAAAAGGATTTTTCTATCTTCGCTAAAGAGATAGAAGGTTACTGTCTTCAGGAAAAATTCTTGTAATAATATGCTCTAAAACCTTGCAGAACCCGTAAATGTGTTATATTGAAACTGAAGAAAAATAAAATTTTTATTTCACTTTTAGGGGGATTAATAAAAATTTGAATTCCACCAAACGATAGAACTTTTAATTTCAAGAAACTCTTCCAAAGCCTTCATAAACCTAAAATCAAGTTTTCCCACTCAAAACTGTAATGCGCACGTTTATGTGGTTTTGGACCACTGTGAAGCCCCACTGGAATATGTTCCGGAATGGCCATGCCGCGGCAAAATCATCAGATAGAGTCAAAACAATGAGAAACTACCTTCCGAAGTAATTTCATGAATATAGATACCCAAATTGCCAGTGTTGCAAGCCAAACAGTTCTGTGGCCACAGGAGGTCCCACGGGAACTTGTTCTAGAATGGCCATTCCGAGGATAAATCATTATACGGTTTTAAAACTATGAAAAATGACCTTTCGGAGTCATTTGAGGAATTTTGGATACCCATATTACTATGATTACATCAAAAATCTTAGAGAGTGCCTTAATTCCGGAACACACTCTCGGAATACCGGATTTCCGGGAACCAGATGAACGACTTCCGGTTCTGTTGCAACCCCACTGAAAGTGAATAAGTTCCTAAATCTTTAGGTGGTAAGATGGTCCAAATCGGTCAAATATTGCCAAAGTTACAAGCGTTTCAATTTGTGGGTACCCGGGTACCCTTGTCGAGCACTTAAAGGTGTTTTTTTTGTCGAACACATAACGGTTAATGAAAACAGCCGATGGGGCACGTGCCCCAGTGTGCACACTATCACTGCTAAAGTAGGTATCGCATAATAGCATTAAGGCATGTCTCACAGTACCATAGCTTTAAGCGACGCAATGTGCTAAAACCTTCATTTAGACTATAGTTTCAGCCTCCGGGTGAAAGGCAAAATATGTCATTTTCCCGTGCAGGTACACAAAAAGCAGCAGCAGCAGCACCACATCGACATTCCTCTTACACCTTCTGCCAATGCATCTCATCTAAGCCGCTTCAATTTCACGTGATTGTCATAAATATCAGCAAATTACACACATATGTTTTGTGTATTTGCTAACGTGTCCCAATGCAATACGGTCCTATGCTATAGCATCGTAGCTACTTTATGAAGTTTATTCCATTTCTTTTGCCGTCACCACCCCCGCGCCCGGTAGTGCCTCCTGCCGGACTCTGCGTTCGGCATGGAAATATGTCGGAAACAACTACACTTTGGGGACGACTGGCCAGCCAACCAACCAACCAGCCGGGCTGGCATCTAGTGCAGGAAAAAAAAAGTCGGCACTTCTGAAAGCGGCAAGAACAAACCGAGAGACGGTTTATCTAGAACGTTTTGACTTCTGTGTAAGTTTGCCATTCTTTGTTTTTTTTCCTGCACCCGAACCACACGAAGGATCGAGTCCGGTGGAAGTCCGGGGTTGAGCTTAATGTACACATAGTTTCAACCAATTTTTTCCCCAATGCCGGCTGCCAACATTCGTCCAATTTGGACCGTAGCCGTTCCTATTTGAATAGGAACGAACTACTGGTGAGTTGCGGCAATGGCAGTTTTTTTTGTATTCCTGCAGCTGCACTTTTGTACTTGGTCACATCTGTGCAGGATCGAGTCCAGAAGAAATCGAGTCACTACCATTCATGTTTGGGTGCAGTTGAAAAATGGTTCGAACTCAGTTTGGCACAAAAGGGGAACCATTCCTTGGGCCATTTTCAATGATCCTAGGTTGGCTTTTGTAGGAAGCCCAAGTTTACCGTTTCTAGTCCACAACCAGTGTGGCACTGGTGGAAGGTTCGAAAACGAATTGCTATTCATGTTTTATTGCTATTTTCGCTCCATTCCAGGGTGTTGAGTTTTTTTACTCGGCAAACATTGCGTTATCAGGCTGGCTTTGATGTTGATGTTTCACCACTGTGAGTGATGACGACGAACGTGCTGCTTCAGTAGCATATCGTATGCAGCCGCATCTCCAACAAGTGAAACTTTTCACCGTTTAGATTGGAAGTGCACCTTTTAGGTGGATAGTGTCCACTGGCCTGTTTTCGGGAAACAACTGCCCCCAGCTTGTGAATGCAATTTACTACTTGTCGGTTTTCACCGTACTCAATAAAAAGCTAGATCCTTTTGACGAAAAAAAAGTTTATGTTGGTCGACTTTTGATTCTTTGAGACCGTGTGCTACACGTCCATACCAAAACCAACTACTGTTCAAAGTTGTTTTGTACTGACAGCTTCAACTTTACATACGAATGCCGGCCGGCCAAACGGCTATGAAATGAAAGAAAACAGATGGCGATAAGCGAAGTGCATGAGTGGTTTGAGCAATTGTTGCTCTGTTTATGGTTTTGCAGCTTTGGGCGTTTAGTGTTTAATGTTATTCGAATTGGGTTCTGAACCTGAGCGCTGAGCCCCGCCTGTCTTTGCGTGGTACGGCATCGCATCGCCGAGAACCGAAACCGGTGGCGAGTCATTAATCGCAGATAAAGAAATTATGTTGCATGCGAAAAGGTTGTTCCGTGTGCTTGCGAGATTGATTGCGACTCGCTGGCGATGGCGTACTAAATGGTGGTTTTGTTCAACAGGCTCGACGGAATTAATTTAACGATATTCAAATTAAGGGTACTCCTCTGGTGGAGCGATAAATAGAATGTGGAGATGATGGTTTGCCTCCACGCCTCCAGTGATTCGAAATATTTTACAAATTTATTTTCTACTGGATTGCACAACTTATTTTCGGAATTTTGAGGGCGACAGCAAAAGTAAGCAAGCTTAAGCAAAATTGTCACTGTTGTCAAATTGTCGCTATCGCAATCGCACTGACCACAGCTTTCACAACTTTTCGAGCTCAAATCAATGACTTCTATTAGAAAAAACATTATTGACGGAATAATAATATACATAAATCACTTCAATTGAAAAATGTAGAGGAGTTCTATAGCCGTAAGATTCCCGAGTCTTCTGTGATAAACGTTCGATTCGAAATCAAATAATCCTATCAAAAGCTATGACCAAAAAACAAAACCTGTTTTACAACCGGGGATATTCTCCTATATTTAAATTAAAAATAAGCATTACGTATCGATATATGTCCAAAAAATCATATTTGATGCACGAAACTGGCTTATCCGTACTATTTTAGAAACAAATATACGCGATGTGGAATAATTCATCTATGAGTCATTCAGTTCAGTGGTTGCATGCTTCGTATAGCATCTTTTCTGAGCATTCCAATTGTGAGCTTCAACCTAAAACCAAGGCGATTTTGTGATAAAATCCAATATGGCGACCAAATCCAAGACGGCCGCCAATTATTTTTTTTTACTTTATTTGAAAGCCATATGTTTCCTTTTTACAAAACCGTATTGTTTGTTGGTTATTTCTCAGCAGATTTTGAAAATTTTACAATAATTTTACTACGAAATACTAATTTTATTCAAAACTGACATTTACATAAAAAAAATCTTTATATAAATTATACATTAAACACAAAAGTGATTGAAAAAAATATTCAAAAGTGACAATATTATTATTATAATATTATCAAAAGTGATGAAAAATATTCCAAAGTCACCAGAAATACACAAATATATAAGTATATAATTTGAGTTTTTTCAAAATGACACATTATGAACACAAAAAAAGCGCACTCTTCGTTCAGACCTCTTTTATACTACATTAAAACCCCTATTAGACCTCTTTTTTTGTTCTTTGTTTAGCATTCTTTTTGCCGTCTTTTTGACGAAGGCTATTGTTAGAGTTTTTCGAGACTTCTTTTAGAATTCTTCCAGTTTTTTTCGAGTTCCTTAAGACTTCTTTTGGGTATCTTCTTTACTACCTTAAGAATTCTATCAAACTTATTCTAAACTCGGGATCAGTCCCGGCGTAGGTTTGCATTCACACCTCTCACGCCGAGGACACGGGTTCAAATCCCAACCCCGCAGAAGTTACGAATGACCCAAGCTAGTTAAAGTGACTATAATCAAACAAAAAAATCTAAACTTATTTCAAACGTCTTTTAAACGATTTTCGGACTTCTGTTGGACTTCTTTTAGACTATTTACAGGTTTCTTTTATACTCTAATTTGGCCTCTGCAATACTTATTTTAGCCTTATTTCAGAATTTTCTGAGACATTATTTAGAACTTTTGTCGGTTTTTAGATTTCTTTTCACTATTTTAAGACTTCTTTTGGACTTATTTTATAATTTGCTTTAAACTGTTTCTAGACTTCTTTTAAATTTCCTTTACAATCTTATGAACTTCTCTGAGACTTTATTTAGAACTCTTTTTTAAATTTCAAACAGACTTCTTTAACACTATTTTTAGGGTTCTAGGGTTAGGGTTTAGACTTTTAGACTGTGTCATACGTTTTTGACTTCTTTTGAACATCTTTTAAACTTGATTTAGAATTTTTTGCCTTCCTTTAAATTCCAGTCAGACTTCTTTAAGACTATTTTAAGGCTCCTATTAGAATTCTTTAAGACTACTTTCAGATTGCTTTTCGACTTGTGTTATGCTTAATTTCGACCTCTTTCAGATTCCTACCAAACTTCGTTAAGACCATTCTTAGAGTTTTTTACATTTTTTTACAATTTTTATAGACATTTTTGGATGTAATTTAGAGCTCTTTGAGCTTTCCTTTAGATATAAGACTTCTGTAAGATTATTTATGGACTTTTTCGGATTTCTTTTGGAATTTTGGACTTATTTTGGATTTCATTTAGAACTCTTTTAGATTCCTGCCAGAATTCTTTGAGACTATTTTTATAAATCTTTTAAGCTTCTACTTCTTTAGACTTTTCTAGACTACTTCTCTCGGCTGTCTTTAGCACTCTTTTAGCTGCCTTTTAGATTTCTTCCAGCCTTCCTTCAGGCTATTTTTAGAGTTCTTTTAGACCTCTTGAGAATTCTTGAGGATTTCTTTTAGAGTGCCTTGAGACTTCTTTGGATATCTTTTATACTACTTTCAGATTTCTATCAGACTTTTATCAGACTTATTCTAATCTTATTTTGCAAGTCTTCTTAACTTCTTTAAAATTTCGATTCCTTTTAGATTATTTTAAGGGTTCTTCTCGATTTTAGGTCTTTTTGGGACTATTTTAGTCTTTTTTAGAACTCTTTTAAGCTTTTAGACTTCTTTAAGACTTTTTAGACTTTATTTAGAGCTTTTTTAACCTTCCTTTAGATTCTTAGAAGACTTCTGTAAGATAAGTGATGTAGTTTTTTCAGATTTCTATTGGAATTATGCTAAACTTCTTTTAGAACTCTTAGATTCCTGCCAGACCACTTTAAGACTATTTTTATAGTTCTGTTAGATTTTTAAATTACTCTTAGACTTCTTTTAGATCACTTCTAGACTTCTTTAGAACTTTTTTAGCCGCCTGTTAGATTCCTTCCAAATTTCCTTCTGGATATTTTAATAGATCTTTTGGACCTCTTTTAGAATTTTTCAGATTTTCTTAGAGTTCCCTAAGACTTCTATTAGATATCTTTCAAACTCCAGACATAATCTAAATCTATTTCGAACGTCTTTCGAACTTCTTTGAAATCTCTTTTGAACTTCTTTTAGATTCTTTTATGTTTCGTTTAAATTTCCTCCTTCAAACTTATTTTAGAATTTTCTGAGACTTTATTTAGAACTCTTTTAGGCTTTCAGATTTCTTAATCTTCCTTTAAACTTATATAGGATTTTTTAACCTACTTTTAAACTGCTTCAAGATTTCTCTTACAATTCTTATGAACTTCTTTTAAACTTCATTTAGAACTCTTTTAGATTCCTGACACACTTCTTCAAAACGGAAATTTTAGTTCTTTCAGATTCCTTTTAGACTTCTTCAAGATTCCTTTTAGACTTTTTCAGACATTATTGATTTCTTTTGTATATATATTAGACTTATTTTAGACTTCCTTTAAACTCACAGCCTTCCTTTAAATGCTTGCCGAACTTCTTTAAGACTATTCTTAGAGTTCTTTTAGAATTTTTATAGACATTTTTTTTGGATTCATTTAGCACTCGTCTGGTTTTCCGTGGATTCCTTCAGGACTTCTGAATGGTTAGTTTTGGAGTTCTTTCAGACTTCTTTTAGAATTCCTAATGACTTCATTTTATTTCATTTAGACTTCATTTAAAACTCTTTTAGATTCCTGCCCGACTTATTTAAGACTATTTTTATTGTTTGTTTAGATTTTTGGACTACTCTTAGACATCTTAGAAGTCTTTTATAGACTTCTTTTGGACTTCCTTTAGAACTCCTTTTGTCTTCTTTTAGATTCCTTCCAGGCTTCCTTATGGCTAGTTTTGTAGTTTGATTAGATCTCTTTCCGAATTATTTTAGAGTTCCTTAAGACTTCTTTTGAGTATCTATTGTATTTCGTTCAGGCTTCTATCTTCTATTGTTATTTTAAAGTGTTTTTATCTAGAAAAGCATACTTTTTTAGATTTCTTTAAAACTTCTTTTGGATTTATTTTAGATTACTTTCAAGCTTCTTTAAGATTTCTTTTAGGCTTCTTTTACATTTATTTTAGAATTCTATCAGACTTTATTTGGAGTTCTTTTAGACTTCTTTTAGGTATTTTTAAACTTCTTTTGGAATTATTTTAGGATTTTTAATCTGCTTCTAGACTTCTTTTAGATTTTTTTTCTTATTCGATTCTTATGAACTTCTTTCAAACTTCATTTAGAACTCTTTGAGATTCCTGCCAGACTTCTTTAAAATTATTTTTAGAGTTCTTTTAGATGTGTTTTAGACTTCTTTTAGATTCGTTAAGACCTTTTCAGTCATTTTGAACAACTTTTAGACGTTTTTCTTAGAATTCTCAGTCTTGATTTATATTTCTGCCAGACTTCCTTAAGACTATTTTTTTATGGTTTGATTATAGTCACTTTAACAGCTCAGGTCATTCGTGACTTTTGCGGGGTTGGCATTTGAACCCGGGTCCTCGACGTGAGAGGTATGAATGCTTAACCCCTTAGACTATTTTATTTTAAGGTCTCTTTTCATAGTCTTCCAGATTCCAGCCACAATTCCTTAAGAATTTTCTTAGAATTCTTTTAGAAATTCCTTTTTTGATTGACAATAAGTCACTTCACTTTTTTCTTTACGGAAAGAGTAAATGTTTAATGTGACAAATCAAAAATAAGATGAACTGAATTTCTTGATCTTAGACTAAAAATATCGACTGAGTGAGGGTGACAGTCGAACTCACAGCACTCAATCTCTAGTTAAGCGTGTTGTTTAACCAATTACACCACCAGTCCTGGGCCGCTCAGTCGATATTTTTAGTCTAAGATCAAGATTTTCAGTTCATCTTGTTTTTGATTTGTCACATTAAACATTTGCTCTTCCCGTAAAGAAAAAAGTTCTTTTAGAAATATTTTAGAATTTTTCAGACATCTTTTAGACTTTACTTAGAACTGTTTTAGACACATTCCCGCGTTACGGGACACCATGCCCACCTTGCAAATTAGTTCCTTTTGAACCAAATCCTTGGCATACAACTGGAAACTAAAATCCCTTTTAGTCACAAATTTAACAAGCTATTTGCCAACAATTTGGTGAAACAAGAGCCTATTTAGACAGTAAAAATGGTTGCTAATTGTGTCCCGTAACGCTGGAATGTGTCTTTAGCCTTGTTGATTCCTACAATACTTCTGAAAGACTATTTTGGAATTTTGGAAGTTCTTTCAGACTTCTTTTAGGGTTCATTTAGAACTTTTTGAGAATCCTGCAAGCCTTCTTTTACGCTATTTTCATAGTTCTTTTCGATGTTTTAGACTACTCTTAGACTTCTTGGAGGGTGTTTGACACTTCTTTTGGACTTCATTTTGAACTCTTTTAGATAATTTTTAGAGGAATTTTAGATTTCTTTTAGATTTTTTTCAGACACTTTTGACTTCTTTTATACTTCTTTCAGATTTCTTTTGGACTTATTTTAGACTCATTCAGAACTCTTTCAGCTTTTTCGAGGCTTCTTCAAGACTACTCTTAGGCCATTACATATCATTTTTCAAGGTTTTGTCACACCCCACCCCCAATCGGGGGGCAAAAAACTAATTTGTAGGACACGTGCTAATTTTTTTTTCATAAAATCAATTGTCTGTGGGCTCTATAGCCTGAAAAACTCGAAAAATGAGTGTACGAATTGAGACTTCTAGCACGAAATAGAAATGAGAATTCAAGCAGTGGAATTTTCGAAAATCTACCAAAAAAATTTTCTTTCGTAGATTTTTGCATGGAAAATTATAACGTATATATTAAAAGCAAGAATAGATTTGGTTTTCACGTTTAAACTTTAAGTAAAAATGCCTAAAATCCATTTTTTTGCTCAATTAAAAAATTCTCTTTATTTTTTTTTCAGCCCCGCCCCCCCCCGCTTGAGTGATCCAACACCGGAGGGACAAAAACTTTTTTAAATATTTGTAATGGCCTTATTGTTCTTTTAGAATTATTTTAAAATTTTTCAACACCTTTTGGACTTCATTTAGAACTCTTTTTTCTTTTTGTTAGATGCCTTTCAGATATCCCTATCCCGAAACCAGACTTTCTTAAGACTTCTTTTATTAAGCGATTTATTTATTTTGTAATTTACGTGGTTTTTTACGCGAATTTTGAAAATAATGAAGCATTGTCCAACTCAAAATCCTCGCGTCGTGACTGGTTGGAAAAGTTTCAACGTGGTTTTAGGAAATAAAGGGACAAAAAATCCCCGTCCCAACAGGTCAAAGATTCTTTACGACGATTAATCCTAGGTCTAAGAGTAATGAAAAGAGAATGTATTGTGTTGTGGCAAGGATGTGCTACTGACAAAAGGGTATCGAATTGGTAAAATGGCTTCAACATGGGAGAAGGATTGGTAATAAAAACAATCTTTGATTTCTGTGAGGTGACAGGACAGCAGTTGTTTTGATCTTGATTTTGTTAAATTGTTTCCAAATGCACATTTTTGCCAGGGCAACATTGGTGTTTTACTTTGGTTTATTTAAATATCTTTATGCATCAAGCCTCAAATGCAATGCATGATATAATATTTGAACAATGATTCGTAAGCATCATATTAAGCTACTTATTAGACTGTAAACAGCGAGTTTCGAAGACGTAACTATCCAGTGATTGATATCTTTTCTCCTTCGCTTAGTTTACGATAGAACGTTTATTCTTTGCTTTGTTGAACGGCAGAAGGAGAGGTTAATTCGTTTATGTGCTCTAAATATTCTCAATTTTCGTCTAGGTTATAGGATCACAACATTCAAGGGACTGTAACTATAGATGTATGCATTCGTAGTACAATGCCAAGCTTGCATTACTGTTTTGAGACACAGAACGTTCTACTTTTTGATTTATTAATTTTTATTTGTTTTACTTTTACTTGAGAGGCATAATTTACTTTTTAATGGCAATGAAAATTATTAAAAATACATAAAAATTACGACCGAACTCTGTCATAGAAATCTTTACCCAAAATGAAACTAAGTAGAAGTAATTCAAACGAAATCAATGTTTATTGCAAAAGTCTAGTTCCCCACCATTTATCAAGATCTGGGCACGCTAGTCATAGTGAGTAGTCGCAGATGGTTAGTGACTAACAAAGTTGTTCAATAAATATAGTTTGGAGATGTTTTGAGAGATTTGTGTAATTAATATTACATAGTCTTTGAAACATACACGAATAATATCTGGCTGGAAAATAAGCAGGTAGATCTAGATTGATCTATTAGCCTCTTGATAACTAAGGAATGCATGAAACTACATATGTCGTTTATAGAATTCCATCATCGATTTCGATCGATATTTCAACGACACACATCTCCATGTAAAAGCGTAATTCGTAAATGATATCTCCACTCAACCAACGTCTCTTCGAAGCATCCCCAAAAGGGACAAGCGACAGCATCTCGGCATCTCGGAACCTTCAATGTACCACACTGAATAATAATGAAACAAACTGTATTCGATTTTAGTTTTCCTCCTTCCAGGCTGCCAAGCCGGCCTCAGAGCGTACATTCAAGATAGACGAAAACGAGTCGTGATCAAACTATTAAAAGATTGATTGTTTCCCTCCACCTTATCGACTGCTGCAGCTGCCACTACTGCTACCATACGGCACTACCGGACGGCACGGACCGGCGCGGCAGCCTCTCCTGACCTCGGCTGCATCAACCAACTCCTGTCGACTGTCGATGGCCACTGGCTGCCCTGAATTCAGTTTCCATTCGCGATGTATTCACGGTTGCTCCAAACTCGCGAATAAATGTGATTGAAGTTTCGATCCTTGTCGTGCTGCTCGGTTGCAATTGGAAAAAAGCTGTCGAAGTTCTTGGCGATATCACGTCGCGGAGGCCCACCTATTCACTGGTCTGACTTGCCTATGACCACGACGACGACAACGACGCGGCCCCACTTACCGTTGTCTGCATCAAGTACCGTCCGATCGCTAATAGAGATGGAAGGGTCAGGGTCAGCGAGGTATTCAATTTACCCGACTCTTGCAGGGTATCCTCTGGCAATAGAGGAGCACGAAGTTCGCCCCGCCGGCTTGAGCAATTAAACAGCACATCAGGCAAAGCTAGACTGACCCAGAAATGGAACACAGTGGCGAAATCAACTGCACTGCGGGTAGCTGGGATACTAAAGTTCTTAACATTATCGGAATTGTATTATTCCCGGACAGTCCGTAACGAATCGTACGCTTCATTGGTATGGTGGAGAGATCCGACGAAGCAGGAAAAAATCATTTCAAACTGCACTCGCTCCGCATAAAGAACATGGAGTTAATGTTGTTTTCATGACAGAATATGGTGGAAAATGAGAGAGAACGAACAAATTAGATGATCTCATGTAACCAATTTCGGTAGCTGCTTGGCAGCAGCCCAGCGGAAAGTGCATGCTGCATACGGTGCGATGCAATCCGAACGAAGGAAGTCTCTAGTGAGGTCTAAAAAAGGGGGCAATCGCCGCAAACGGTCGCGGAAGTGCAAAACTGCCTTACCCGGAGGTGATGTGATTTATGAGATTTCGTTTAGGATGACATTTCCAGCTGGGTCGTTACGGAGCTTGACCCGGGCTGCGGGACTCTGCCATTTAGTTGTAGTATCCGTGTAGTTCGTGTGTAAAAGCTTTCTCCGCCCCGGCGAGCGTCCGCGCGGGAGGAGGCACGAATCGGATGCAATTCACTGTGGGGCAGCAAATGTTCACTCTCACTCAAGTGCAACGTTTCGATGGCAGCCGGTTTTCAGCTTTTCGAATTATAATTGCGTATTAGGTACACATGCTGTGTTTTTTTCTCTCTCTCTCTCTCTCTCTCTCTCTCTCTATTTCAAGGCAATCAAGAATTGTGCACAGTTCTCTTCCCGTTCACGACTAGGCGACCGTGGGGTAAAATGGATGCTTTACGTTTTGGAATTGAGTTCTACTGAAGGTTGGTTTTCTATGACACTACTGCGGATTATTTTACCTTTCCTATCCTTTCGGTGGTGCCAAGCGCTTATTTGGAAAGCAACACACGTACGCGTCGACCCGTGTGTCGCTTTCCCGTTTGAATTGCATCACAAAAATCTAGTAAGGCTCCCCGAGAAGAACGTATTGAATCGTATCGAGCGATCTACTTTTGTGCCAATTTCAGTGATGCTTAATGACATCTTAGTGCGAATGGCTTGTCTTGCGCCCAAATCTGCAGGATTATTTCTATTTCGGTAACTGCTCGACCAGTGGTTCAGGAGTGGTAGGAGTTTTGGGCAGGTTTGGGCAGGAAGGTTCTAGAATTTCATGAATTTTGTATACTGACATAGTTTATGGACTTATTAATGAAAACAATATTCAAACTATTCTGGGTTTCTTAGAATGACTGGAAAATTAATAACTAACGACGGCACATGACCGGTTCTTAAATTTTTGGCCACAATTCAGAAAGAAAATAAAATGCTATCGTGAAATTTTTGTCATTAAAACACTATGAATTGACAAGAAGAAAAAAAATCACCATCGTGAAAAATTTTGAGAGCAATTTTTTCTAGATAATAATTTTCTGATTAGCTAGGAAAACTGACTTATATTTTCACAATGCAATATTTACTCCGCGATGCTTAGTTCCAGAGATATGAATATTTAATACTAGCTGATTGTCCGACCTTACTTGGTGCCTCTTTGTTTCTCAATCACTTGTACATCTGTTCTGTTTTAGCGACAATTCTCATAATGCAAGAAACAAAACACTTTTTCTTCATTTGAATGTGTCTCTCCCTTTGTCAGTTCCTCTCCTGTTGTCCCCAGGCACTTGTAAATCTGTCTTCTTCTCGGTAGTCCCTTTAAATCGAAACGAAGCCTTTTTTTATGTTTTTGAACCTGTTTTTGAACCAATAACAAAGAGGTATTGGTTACCGTATTTCCCCTTTCAACAATCCAGCAACTTGTACAACTGCTATCGTTCCAAATGCAAGAGTTCCATTCTTCGTACCGATTAAACCGTCATTTCAAATTTGGTCTTAGTTGGGAATGTCTCCGTTTTGGTCAAAGTGGCGTATTTTGACGAAAGAAGGGGAATTTCCCATAAAAAATACTTGCTACTTCGAGGGGTACTCCTGTTGCTATTTGATATTTGGGAACGTCGATCATAGATGGTGCTAGTGTTCAGGCTAAATATAAGGTACCGTCATCCGGGGCGAGATTGTGCCAAAAAAGCATATGTTTTTGTTCTTTAGCTCAGTATACACACAATTTAGGAACTAAGTTGATTTCAAACCTGTCAATATATACTAAATTGTTCAATTAACAACTACCGTAGAGATGGTTTAGTTACAACGAAACCTAGTTTTACTAGAAGTGCATGAACTTTGGCACAATCTCACCCCTTCTAGGGGGTGACATTGTGCCAAAAACTTAAAGTTAAGCAAAAAACCTAAACAGTGAACATTAGCATGTTTATAAACAATACTCATAAATATCAGTATAAAGTAGTTCATATGCAGTAGTAGTTCGTCCATGAACTAAGTGGACTGTTAGGGGCAGGGGGTCGACCAAAAACAACGCATCATACAAAAAGTATGAACGAAAATAACCCGGGCAGGTATGAAATAATTAAAAATGAGTTCGTAGTCAATGGACAGCATTTATATAGCCAGTAGCGTTTCTAGGGTTAACAACGACGAGATATATGAAGGGGTGTAGCCTAAGGGGGCATACCTATTTCATCAATCAACAAAAGTAACCATTACTTCGTTCGAGAACCCGCGGCCGCCGAACATGTGGCCTATCCTACCCGCCTCCCTAAAACTCCCTCCTTAAAACTGGCAGTTTATACACGGTATAATATATTTGTCTTATTTTAGAGTGTTTATTCAAAGTATCTGAAATTTCTGGAGAAAAAGTAAAAATTAGTTTAAATTATTTAGCAGACCTATGATGCTGTTTGCTCCAAAATGGATGACGCAATCTAATCTGTCAAAATATTGTGCTCAATAGTAATGAATGTGAGTGTACTGGTGTATACTGACGTATTTTTGTTGCGTATTTGAAATCCACAAATTGGATCGATCATTATGGCTTGGCACAATCTCACCCCCGTGAAGCTCGAAAAGTATTAATTTTCGAAAAATATTATTTTCGCAATCAAAACTTATCCAACGCATAATAACCTTTCAATACATTGTAAATGATTAGTTTATATACCTGCAAAATAGCAAGTTGATGCGATTTCTTGTTTGGGTTGGTTTATGCGGGACATTTTTTACAAGCGTTATTTCCGAGTATTTTTGACCGCGAACTTCGAAACCCTGGTTAGGCTAAATAGTTTGCTAATATTATCTGTGTTCCATTCTAAGTTATGAATAAATATGTTATGTTCATCATCATTTTGAATTTGGGTCACAAGTTTCTATAGATATAATAAATTTTCACAAATAAACATTTTTGGTTTTTGGCACAATCTCACCTCCGTGGCACAATCTCACCCCGGATGGCGGTACGATAATTTTTGTTGATTTTTCTTCCAAGAGTTATGTCTGTTTGTCTGTGCTAAGACCTTGCAATATTGAAAATTTATACTAAAATTAAATTTTAGCCCCCAATTGATCAGCCGAAAGTTCAACGCAATCTAATCAACAGGGCACAGCACACTAGCCCAGAACCTTTTTTGGTGCGCATTAGAGTTTTATGCGAAAAAACTTGGTTTTAGGTTTATATAACTTTTGGAATAGTTTTTTAAAATTAAAAGTGCTATAGTCTAGCCGAATTCAAAACATGCAATATAATATAAAAAATAAAAATAAAATTTTGAATATTATTACAAATAATTTTGCTGAAGATAGTAACCTTCTATGTCTTCAGCAAAGATAGAAAAATCTTATTTCTCATATATGAAAAATCGTTTAAATCGTTTTTTATATTTTAGCTGTTTTTGTAGTTGTTGTATGACTTTTTCAGGTTTTACAAAGTTGTACAAACAGTGAAAATACACAACATTGCTGAATATAGTATAACACTAACTTTGCTTGTTTAGGAAATGTGGAACTTTCAATATATAAATACCCTAAGTTTGACCCCGAATTACGCACAAAAAAGGCATCATTTCATTCAAAAACTCTCCCCAGGGAATCAGAATAGTTTCATGCAGACTGCAAGGTTTTATATATCATGTTTGAAAGCACAAAAGTTAAACAAAATTTAAAGGTTGACAGCCCAAACCGATAAGCTGATAAAATCGGGGGTAAACCAAATCTGGGATAAGCTAAGTCGAGAGCTGACAAAATCGGAACATTACTGTAGTGCACATCGAAATTAATTTACACTTTTCAGCAAAACTAACAAAAAATTTTATGTAAACAAACTTTCAAATGAAGCACAAATGTCGATTACACGTTCAGTTACACCAAACATTTGATTAAAATTTTGATTAAATTTTGTTTCTTGCTTAGTTTCAATGAAACTATAACCGTTTCTTCTGTGATAAAAATACAGTTGATAAACAGTTTACATTTTTTACAGTTGATTTTTCTTCAGCAACACCTGGTGTCGCTGTTGCGGAGAAGTGTCCCTTGTTTTATTCCAACATATTTCAGGTACAATTTTAGTCCGTCCTATTTGTTAAGTTTTGCCATTTTATTACGTGGTCCTTCATACAAAAAAATTTAAAAAATTAGAAAAGAATGAATAGAAATTGCGCTGTTCCACGTTTGAACATTTTCGTTCGTCACTTCAGGCGGAATTAATCATGTAGATTTTTCGTTTCAGGTAAGCTATTTACTTCCAGCATTGTGAAAATGCTACGTTCTTTTCCTAGTTTCTAACCACGGCTAGGTTTACGGTATCAACTTTGACCCTGAGAAACAAAGAAAGTTTGTGACAAAATCTAATCGACCTATTTTGGTTCAAACCTATATATAACAAAATAATAAGGCCATTGCAAATCATTTTTAAAGTTTTTTCCCCCCGCCCCTTAAAATTGGCTCTAAAAATCGGGGGGCAAAAAAAATTTAATATTTTTTTGAAACGATGATTCTACAATTGATGAAGGGACGGTAAGGGAAAGTAATGAAGAAGGAGTTTTTTTCCCGGGAATGAAGGAGAAGGGTGGAAAGGAAGGGGGGGGGGGGGAGGGGTAATAGGTAGCTATGGTTAACAAGTTGTCGTTGTGACTCCTATCTTTTGTCCAATGCTGGAAGGTGCATGGGTCGAACAAGCTGTAATCAGAGATTATAACCGGATTTGAACCCACAACACCTGCCAGGGCGTGTCGCTCACTGGTACCCGTGTACCTTTGAACCACAGAGGCGCTGGACAAAAGAAGTCTGCACAACCCCCCTTATTAACCATAGCGACATGGGTTGGTCTATTTTTAGACACAAATTGTGCCTCTTCCTCCACCTACTGTAGAAACCACCGACCAAGAAGTTTTTAATCTAACGTGTTTTTACTTTCAGGACGACGACACTATGCAGGCCCTTACGACTTGCAAGGTACTGCGTGTGACGCTGTTCGTCCGAAAGCATGTTAGTCCGCGTTTCTCAGCGCGGTTCTTCGGAGAAAGGCTCCGTTCCTATGATAATTGACCAAACTCGTGACTTTAGTCATGACCTTGAAATGCGGTCAGGCATATATTAATATTTTTTTGAAACGATGATTCTACAATTGATGAAGGGACGGTAAGGGAAAGTAATGAAGAAGGATTTTTTTCCCGGGAATGAAGAGAAACGAGAAACGCGGACTAACATGCTTTCGGACGAACAGCGTCACACGCAGTACCTTGCAAGTCGTAAGGGCCTGCATAGTGTCGTCGTCCTGAAAGTAAAAACACGTTAGATTAAAAACTTCTTGGTAGGTGGTTTCTACAGTAGGTGGAGGAAGAGGCACAATTTGTGTCTAAAAATAGACCAACCCATGTCGCTATGGTTAATAAGGGGGGTTGTGCAGACTTCTTTTGTCCAGCGCCTCTGTGGTTCAAAGGTACACGGGTACCAGTGAGCGACACGCCCTGGCAGGTGTTGTGGGTTCAAATCCGGTTGTAATCTCTGATTACAGCTTGGTTCGACCCATGCACCTTCCAGCATTGGACAAAAGATAGGAGTCACAACGACAACTTGTTAAGCATAGCTACCTATTACCCCCCCCCCCCCCTTCCTTTCCACCCTTCCCTTTCATTCCCGGGAAAAAATCCTTCTCCATTACTTTCCCTTACCGTCCCTTCTTCAATTGTAGAATCGTCGTTTCAAAAAAAAAAATATTAATATATGCCTGACCGCATTTCAACTTCATGACTAAAGTCACGAGTTTAGTCAAAAAAAATTTGTTAAACTTGAGTAAAAATTTTTTGTATAAAACAATTATCTGTTGGTTTTACAGCCTAACGAACTCGAAAAAAGAGTGTACGCTTCTAGCACGAAACAAAAATGGAAGTACAAATAATGTAGGTTCCGAGAACAGGCAAAATTTGTTTTTTCGATTTTGACTTTGTTTTGGAGGGTTTTTGTATAGAAAATAACAAAAGAAAAAGGTGGAATAAAACCACCGAAACGTCGGATATAGAAGCAAAACATCGTTTTGACTGCTAAATACAGACTACATAGCCGAAAAACAGAACCTGAAAATAACAACGAATGTATCAAAAGCAAGAATAATTTCGGGTTTTACGATTAAAATTTCTAAAAATCTTAATTTTTTTTGCGTGATTAAAAAAATCTCTTTGTTTTTTTCGCCCCCCCACCTTCAGTTGTCTGTGGCGGAATTACTTTGCTTTTTTGGTTGAAAAATATTTTTCTCTTATTCGCCAATTCATTTTTTAGTCACCAAATATTTTTAAAAAAATTTTATGAGATTCAAACGTTTTTGCGAATTTTCGTTCACTCTTCTCTCTCTTTCGTCCTAAGACAAAGCCTGTTGTACAAAGTTTTCCCTGTCTACTCGGTTGTGGGCTACCATTCTCCAATTTCTAGCACGCCGAGTCCTCTCCTCCCCAGATCTCGCTCCACATGGTCTAACCATTTTGCTCGCTGCGCTCCTGGTCATCTTGTTCCTATCGGATTGGAGGCAAACCGACCGAGCCACAATGAAAGGCTTTTCAATTTTGTGCAATGTTTTCCCATTACTTCTGCCAAGTAATATCTTTCTGGATTGCTAACAAAAATTTACTCACATTTTCATAAATAAATGTTTACGCAATGATTCTCATTCAAAATGTTTGTTCAATGGTGCTTGATTCTATGTCGTTTGAATTATAAAATTTTGAAATAAGCAATATTCGGGAAATTCGGAAAATTTCCTAAAGAGTGTTCTTCGAAAATAGAGGAAATCGCGTGTTTTCAGTAAATACCCTCATTTATGAATCATAAGTCCATTAACTATGCCCGTGTACAAAATTTCATGAAACTCAAGGACTTCCCATTTTGTATGATAATTTAAAAAATCCAATCTATGCCAAATTTGCGCAACGAGATCATTTTAATACATTAAAGCGCAACAATTTTGCTTTATGTGTTTCAGTTTGTAAACCTCATCCTGATATTGTACGCTTCCCGTTCGGTTTCGGTAGCAAGCGCAGTAAAAATAAACATTGCCCCATATCCCTCCAACTCATCTATTCACAAATTATACGAAATTCGGAAAGTTGTAAACAAATTTATTGAAAACGTTTTCGCAAACTTCCGGAATATTTCCTATTATGTGATACTTTGGAAAGTTTTTAACACCAAATCAACCCATTTGCATGCGCTGGCCACTTCCCACAGCCGCCTGTATAAGCTAAACTCATTTCAGCTTCCCCCACTGTCACTGCAGTCACTGCCGTCGCCACTTCAATCTCGAAACGAATTTCCCTACCGGCATAATCGTTTTGCCGGCCGGGAGTTGGGAAAACTTTTTTCATCAGCTATTATAATTTAGTGGATGTATTCACCCGGTACGGCGGTGATGTCGTAGCAAAAGCCCTAGTATGAAGTGATGGTGTCGCCTATAGGCCTAATCCTAGTCGTACAACAAAACGGCACCGAAACGAGCAACGATTCATTTTAGCCAAATTTTCAGGCCAACTCATTTCGAAATTCGTTTTCACCCTCCTTCCAATCAACTAAAGATTGGCTCCGCAGCCAGCCAACACGAAGGAGGAGGGATGAAGTGTTGAACTATTCTGTGGTTGCCGTCCTCGGCCGGTACACCGCCACCCGCCGAAGGAGTCATTTTCACTTTGCCACTGCGTCACCGACGGCACGATTTATTCGAGGCAGTTTTTCTCCGAATGATATCATTTGACACGGTTCGGGTTCTTTCGAACGGCTTCGGTGCGAATTCGTTGGAACGGGTTGGGTTAACTCTTAGCAGCTAGCAGGGATTCTCGACCGTTGTGGCATTGCGTTGGTTGATTCAGTGCTCACGGGAAACGGGTTCACTTTTGACTACGCACGATTCCGACGGGTAGGCCCGATCCCCTGGCCTGGCCTGGGAAAAGGTGATTGCTCGGTGGTTTCTTACTTCACTCCACTGTCGGCCGGTGGATGATATTAAACAATTGACCATAAATGTGAGATATGTGGGTCCAGGGGATGCTAGCTAAATGTTTTGTCGGTCACCTTTTTAGAGCTCAAAGAAGATATACTGGTATCGTTATGAATTTGTTTAGGATTAAGAAATTGAGTTACTTGATTGTGTGGTTAAGACGGTGGATTTGTGAAATGGCGTGGTAACGATTGGATAAATTGAAAATAAAACTACCCTGCTGTCATCATTCAGTGGATGAACGTTCACGTGTTTCAGTTCTAGAATAGATAAATTACACATTTTAATGCCTGAAAGATACTTCAATTTGATACCCAGTGCTATTGGCTTCTATTAACTTGAATACTGAACTCTATTCGGTGAAGTCAGATATAATTCTGCAGGCACAACAATCAAATGACCGTAACTGATAATTTTCCGCCGAGCAATCATCAGCGAGACCATAAATTTGGCCGGGGATTTTCATTAATTCTCTTCAATCCCTAGCAGGAGTACGAAAGCAGAACAGTGAAATGGCGGGAAATTCGTTTTCTTGAGTATTAAAATTATACGACAGCGTTGCTTCTCCGCCACCGGAAGCTGCATGAAAATTGCCGCGAAATCATTCCCCGAGAGATATGAATTCCTGCATATCTTTTTCCTTTCGCTTTTCTCCTCGTTCAAACAGAGTTGCATTTGGTTGGAGCCGAGAGCGCATTCGGTTGCTCAACTTCTTTCCCGATTCAATTCAGCCTCCGTTGCATGACCTCCACCGCTCCTACTGCTTGATTTGCTCCGAAATGCCTCACGGAAGCAGCTTACCAGAAGCGTACTGTCGTCCCGCGTGGCTCAAAATGTATATTATTTATGATGACCGGGGGAAAATTTATGGTCAAAGTTTTCTTATTCTTAGCTCATAGGAAAACAGAACCGCACAATAGCAAGAGCAATTGTTTAATGTCCTCCGTGCCCCACTACTATTTGCAAACCATTTCCGGTTGGCAGAGTGGCGTCTTTGGCGATTGTTCTTCAGCTTTTCGCAGCAGGTGGTTGGCCGGAAAGATCTTAGCAAAAGTACACTGGCGGTTGTGACAGTGATCCGTAAAGCGGCGATGTTAAATTCGTCTGGTATTCTTCGGCTCGTGGAGTGAGACGTGAATATGCGGGAGCTTCTGAAAGAATGACACAGCTCCAGAATCAGTCGCTTTTCGTAGTTAAGCTCTTTTGCGCGAAGAGAAGGGGCGCCTCGGGCGGTTCCGGCAGGAGAAGGGGGACTTATTAAACTGATCCCTTAGTTGACCAAAGTGGAGCGGGTGTTTTCAGAGGCTTAGCGGATAATTTTATTCCGACGGATGACATCGGTACCGGTAGCTGCAAAAGTTTGGATGATAAATTTGAAAATAATTCACAGCAACTCATAGTAGCGAATTATGAGATTAGCAGTGAAACTTTTGAGTTCAGCACTCCTGAAATAAGGGATATTTTAATTCAGCAAAATAGTGATCAAAGAGACAAACCTCATATATTACTATTACCAAGTGGAACACTACAACCAAGGATCCAAAGGTGATTGTGATCAACTTCCCCACTATTTCAAGGCCATTCTATTAGAATTATATTAGATATCAACAGTCTTTGCTGAAGCGATCTTGTTTGGGGCAAAAACACTCGATCACATTTGTCAAACTTGTTTTCAGTCCTCGGCTAATGCGCCGCAAATGGAGTGTGAATTGTGTTTTTTTTCTTTTATTCAACTTCGCAATCGACTCCTCGCACGGTCTGACGAGAGCAGCGCCTTCACGACTTCACGACCCTGATAGTTACCGGGAACATATTACACTCGATGTTGACTTACAGTCAGAACATATCAAAATTGCATCTAAACACAGCCGACAGGCGACCACGCAAGATTTACTTGTGCGAACTCGACAGGACCGGTGTTTGACCGGTTCCTTGATTTTCCGTTGGCAGTGTTTTGTTGATTTTATTTTGTGATTTTCAGTGTACATACGGTTCGAGAAGTACGAGTATATTTGAAAAGACAGCTGCTGGCTACACATTAGAAATGTTTATGCATACATACATGTGTACACATACATCTAAGTAGACAAATCCCACGCTTCGCTTCCAAGGGGCTGGCAAGACAAGCCCCTAGAGTTTTAGCACTGTATAGTTGTTGATGTATTGCACTTGGACGCTAATAAATTAGCTGAATCAAATCATATAAATCATTATTCACAGCGATATATGATTAATTTTGCCAACCGATCTCCTAGAGGTGAGTCAATGTGTGTAGTAAAGCTGTCTTATAGAATGTCCACATGAATAATTCTATTAGCGCAAGCACTTTTATTAAATTTGATCGTACATTTTATAAGGGGAGATAATAAGGTTATAATGTTCCTTCTCTCCACCAGATTAAATATTTACACTCATTCCACACAGTAATCTTAATGTTTATATGCCAAGTTATTATTTTTTGAGAAAGTTTGTTGTTTAAAAAACTATTGAGGTTTATGGGAACAATAGAGAGACAACAGAAAAGCTTGAAATGAATATTTGCAGGGGTAGCATGTTTTAAGGATTACTGTATGAACGACAATGCAGTCCTGGATCCTGGTCGCTTTAATGACTATTTTCTGGACTGTCTGGATTCTAAAGCTCAAAACAATCGAGAAGTCACTTTGGAAGACATAGACTAAAGCCTGGCTAAACGTTAATCTGGACGCATAGAACAACCTATAATTCGGGATTTCAGTGTCGCAAAAAACTATAAATGACTGAATTGCAGTATTTTGATTCAGCATTGTCCAAGTTTAACACTATTACATTATTGCATTTTTCTGGTTCTGACAAAATCTCGAACTTTCTTCTCAATACTTGACCTGGAAATTGCGTAAAATACATTTGCATGTAGGTTTCGTCATCCATCAACATATATCCGTTGAATTTCACGTAGTTTCCTTCTTGATTATCAAATTCTGCTTTAAGGTGACACGGTACTTAATCCCAACATGGCCGGATCGATGGTAGTCATATCCTCACATGAGCGCCATCTTTCCGGCCATGTTTGGATTGAATACCGTTTCATCTTAAGTGTCGACTCGGATGTTTACTGGCACTGGAAGATCTATAGCCTTCTTGAGCGAGGAGATTCCGCGTGGTTTGACAGTTGGCATCGTACCCTTTAGCCATATGCCGGATGGAGTTATCGCTCCTCAATATCTTCCTCTTCAGCTCTCGGTCGCTGGTTCTGGGTTTCTTTTTTTGCTTCTTTTTCGCGCTGAACTTTCTTTATAACCCTTCAGAATATCACATACTGTTGATTTTGGCATTTTAAGCACTTAGCCAACTTTGATCAAAACCAATTTGTATTTTCATTTTGAACATTTTGACGAAACTTGCGCCAGTTGTTCTTTCTGAACATGTAAACAGTTAGTTATGTCAAATGGTTCCAGTTCCTATCGAAAGAGGCGGCATGAGGGGCGTCCAGATTTACTTTTAGTCAGACTTTAATTGCATTTCGCTTGGATGTAAAGAGCTAGAGTGGACATTTCATTCTACTGAAGATTCAAATGTTAAGGTGAGGGTTAGCCGTAGAGCTAGTTCATCCCCCGCCTCCAAATTCCGTTCGCCTGTACAGCGCCAAGAGATCATTCTCATCACTGTCTCTTGAGAACTATCAACACTTACCTACAAGTCCTCCTCGAGCATTGTGCACGTTTCATGCCCGCAGAGAACGACCGGATTAATGAGCGTCTTTTACAGGGTTTATTTTGTACGGCTGATTAGTCTGTTTGACCGTACCGTGAGCGCTCCTAATTCTGCGCATTTTTCTTTATATAAGTATTTTTTAACATTGTGCATAACTATGATCATTGCGTTATTTTTTTTATAAATGTCTGTTGAATATTACGCCATTATTCACAAACGGGCCATTATATTTGAGAGCGAAATAATTTAACGTGAAATTGAAAGTATTTTATATGGCAGAAAACATCGTCATTAGCACCAACGCTAAAATTGTCCTTCTAGAAAATTAACAAATTTATGATCGAAATTCTTTGCAATGATCAAATTACCCAGCATAATTAGAAAGAATAATCATGTTTAGTCATGTTTTAGACAAAAAGAGTGATTGCATGCATTGCTTTCCTTAGAAAAATGCGATGCAATAATGCGCAGATTAAGGCACAGATTTTTTATTCATGTTCCGAATTCTGCGCAGTAATGTATCCTACGAAGAAATCGCGAAAGAATACGCAACCTCACCCAAATGGCTGAGGTATAGAGGCATGAAAATTCCAGTAGAATCTTTCACTTGCATTGATTGGTAGCACAGGATTGCTGTGCCTCAGGGTCCGAACCTACGAGCGCCAATTCATGAAACCATGTCTTCTAATTTTTTTTAATGTCCAACCTCATGGGGTTGTCAGAGAGTGGAGAAGTGGTTTCTATATGAAAACACAAGTTTTAGTATTATTCTAAAGTGTAATGTTCAGTACGAAGAAAACCCGAATCAATTCGCCCTTCACGTTATCGAGAATAAAATATTTAAAATGAGGCAATCAAAATGATAACAATATTCGTTTGCCACCCGGACAGCACAAGAAGGCCGGATCATGGATTTAATTATGATAATGGCTAATGCCGGATTTTTTGGTGTGCTTTCAGCGTATAAAGACATAAACAGCATGGCAGGAGTATTTATTTTCACTTTTTGGGTGCGCAGAATTAGGAGCAAACATGCGCAGAATTAGGAACATGGGCAAGAAAGTGCGCAGAATTGAGCACCGTGGATAAGTTTACAAAACGAAAAATATACTCAATTGTTGGTCGACTTACAATTCCCATATTTTTTTGCCAGATATTATAGACCGTAGCACTACACGTTGCTGCCATCTAGGTTGTTAATTTAAATCTAGAATACTTAAAATAGCGGAAGAATCATAAAAATGTTTTAGCTGCGCAGAATATGGTACGTTCATGGTAATTGCTTGTGAAGTCCATACAGAGCACTCTTTCCGCTGATAATAAGTCTTTGAATCTCACGGCTGCTGGCATTAAATGCCGTTACCAGTAAACGAAGTTAGACAAATTCGTCAACTACTTTGAACTTATTGACGCCGATCGTTATACTACTGCCTAAGCGGCATCTGTGCCGCCGGCATGTGCATGTGCTTTTTTCTGCATGTATTTACCTCTAGCCCAATCTTCTCTGCTTCACACTGTAGTCGGGTATACTGTTCTGCTGACAATATCCATGTCGCCGGTAAAGCGAACTAGACTTGTTGAAGATTGCGACCCGCGTGTTAGTATCCGCTCGGTTCATAACACCTTGTAGTGCTATCCATTCGAAATCGAAACACAGTACTGTGTAATATCCATCGCAGATTCAATCAGTCTGATCAGCTTTCCGAGGAAGCCATTTCGTTCATTATTTTCCATAGCTCTTTTCGGTCGATGAGATCATATACAGATTTAAGGCGGAACCGAAAGTGGCTAACGTTATTGTGTTAGTGCGACAAACACTGTACTGTACATCTCATGTGTTTGTTAAGAACCTAAACGTTTATTTGAATATTGCATTAGTATTGGTAATATATGTCAAATAGCGGAGCTTGCAAACATAAACAGCTGATCCGCAGCCAACCGCATTGACTACAAACATCCCGAAAAAGGGTTTGTTTTCTTTATCAAGGCATTCCGATTCAATCAAAATTAACAGCAGCAACTGAATAATGCGTAGGATCACTAGGATGTTTAGTTAATCCGCTTGCATCGGATTGCGTTTTTGATTCCTGCGTTTGCGTTTTGTTTGTTTACCTCACTCTAAGCTCATCGATGCGGCGAAAGTCGAAAGCTCTTTAAAAGCTCATTGATGTGACGAAAGTTTGATACTGTGTTGCTGCTTTTTCGGAAATCGCTAGTTCAACGAAATATGTGCGCAACCAAATATCTATTAACTGATTCCAAATTATACATTGGTCGCTTTTATGAACACGTAATGATCGATATGATTAGTTAAATTTATTTTCCATTAGCAATTATGTTTTGCTGAGCGTTTATTGATACATAGCAGATCGATAAATTGCATTACAAGTTTTAGGAAATTATAACAGCGCTGGAAGCACTGATTATGTGGCGAAAGCGTACTCTGCCAATACAGATGCATTTTTAAGCTGCAAAACAATACATGCTTCGAATGGTAGCCATTTACCCAGCCATCTTTGAGCCAGTTTCGGTTTCCCCTTAAAGTCAATGAACAAGTGGTATAAGGGGACCCTGCATTAACGACTCTTTGAAGGATCTGCCGTAGCAAAAATTCAACTTCAACGAAGTTGGCTTGATAAATTCCCACAAATCTGTTCACAACTGGGACGCCATTTTGAAGGCGGCATTAAGAATACCAAAAACGCTTTATAGTTCTCACAGTCATGCTTTTTGCCTGTCTTGTAGATTGGACAGATAACCGCACCCTTGCACTCCTCCAACTGATTAGCCAATCAACCGGTGCAGACAAGTGGCTAGCTTTTCCGGTCACATTTCAATAAACCTCGCTTCAAAGTCATCTATCAGCTGCCTTTTTTTGTGTGTCGACTCATCACCGCGACCAGCATTTAAGTTTGTTGTGATATTACCCCGGTGTACACTGTATTCTGCATGGTATTTCTTGTTGCAATGCTACTTTACCAGTCGAGAACCAGGGTGGTTCTTGCCGTATCAAGGATTCCTCTCTATTGTACTTGGTCCTGGGCTACTCGTCGCGAATTCGTTGCGCGTCTCGACACACGTAAGTCGGCTTCAGCCTGGTCGAGCCATCTGACACGTTGGACCGTCTATTCCCGATGCCGGTGGGGTTCTTGAAGAGAATGAATTTCTCTGCGACATGGTCGGCCTACCGTAGTCTCCCAACTTTCGCCAGGTGTTCGATGGGAATCTCTCCAAGTAGTGCCTGCAACTCGTGGTTTATACGCCTACGCCACTCTCCGCTAAAAATAGTCTGTAACATCTTTCGTTCAAGTACGGAAAGTCCACGTATATCTTTTGTAAGCAACCCAAGCAGCAATGTGTGTTTTATTGTACTCTTATGGTTGTCTTGAAGACCAATTTTGGTTTAAAATGTCATCAAAAGAGTGTAATAAAACCCAAATTGTTACTTGGGAAAGTTGCTGTCTCAAGTCCGCAGAGGACTACCGGACTAGCGTAGCGTTTTGTACATCGTCAGCTTTGTGCGGCGGCAAAAGCTCCTTGATCGAAGAGACCTACAGAGGGAAAAGTAGGCTCAATTTCCAGCTTGAATGCGTCGTTGATTCTTACTCGTATTATTGTCGACGGTGACCAAAGATTCCAAATTTAAGAATTCATCAACCACTTCCAGTTCCAGTTCATCGTCGACAATTGTCGCTGTCCGTGGGTGACCAAAGTTGCTTTCTCTGGAGCCTCTTCCTACTATATATTTGGGTTTTGACGCAATGATTTGTAACCCCATCTTCCTCAAGACTAGGACTCTTAGCCTCCGTTTTTAGTCTGGCGTAGATGGGCTCCGCCGTCCCAAGGTTTTTAGTAACGAAGTCGAGGTCGTCTGCGAAGGCTGGAAGTTGGTTACTCTTGCTGAAGACCGTCCTCCGTTGCGATGCTCGCTCGCCGGATCAAACCTTGAATGGCATTATTGAATAACAGGTCTGTCCATCACCTTGACGCAACCCGCGCGATTCGAAAGGACTCGAGAGTGTCCCTAAAACGCGCACGTAGCACATCACTCGCTCCAGAGTAGCTTTAATCAGCCGCGTCAGTTTGTCCGCCATAGCTGTTCTCGTTCAACTGTATTGTATGCTGCCTTGAAATCCACGAAAATATGATGCGTGGGCACGTTGTACTCTCGATATTTCTGGAGGATTTGCCGGAAAATAAAAATTTGATCGGTAGTATCACAGGTCCCCAAAAAGCCCATCTGATACTGCCCTACGAATTCTCTTGCTATTGGTGATAGACGATGCTACAAAATCTTGGAGAGCACCTTGTAGGCGGCGTTGACCAGCGTAATGATGATGATGATGATGATGATGATGATGATGATGATGAGCCAGTGAAGTGCCGTTACTAGCGGTTCTTGGCCATTTTTGAAGAGTTCTGCCGGGAGTCGATCCTTCCCGGCGGCTCTATTATTCTTCAGCAGACCGATTTCTCGTCGGATCACTTCGAGATCGGGAGCCGATACTCTGTTATCGTTTGTAGATACTCCGAGGTTAACTTCCATTGCGTCTCCTGCTGCTATATCGCCGTTGAGGTGTTCATCGAAGAACTGCTTCCACCTGTCGACCACCTCGCGCTCGTTTGTGATAAGATCCCCTCCCTCGTCCCTACACATGTCAGGATTTGGTGTGTGGGCCTTGCGAGTTTGGTTCATCTTCTCGTAAAACTTGCGGGTATCATTAGCCCGGAATAGTTGTTCAAGCTCCTCACGATCTCTGTCCTCCTTCTGGCGCTTTTTGCTTCTCAGGATCGTGGTCAACTCATTCCTCGCTCGTCGATATTTGGCCAAATTCTCTCTCGTGGATATGCTCAGATAGTTTTCCCACGCTCTTTTTTTCCTCTCTATCGCTTCTTGGCATTTCCCGTCAAACCAATCATTTCGTGCACTCGAGGTTTCCACACCTAGCACCGCGGTTGCGGCCTCGTTGACGGCCGAGCGTATCCTACTCCATCCGTTTTCGAGGGTCGAAGCATCCAGCTCCACAGAAGAAGGCAGAGCTTCATCCAGTATGCGCGCGTAGATTTCGGCAGTTCGCGGGTTGTTTAGTTGCCGAATGTTTAGCCGAGGAGGGCGACTTTATCGCGAGGTATAAACCGTTGATAGTTTTGAGCGCACATGTACTGCTACTAGGTAGTGGTCCGAATTAATATCCGCACTCCGTAGGGAGCGTACGTTGGTGATGTTCGAGAAAAACCGGCCCTCGATGAGAATATGGTCGATGAGGTTCGTTGGTCAGGTGATCTCCAGGTGGTCTTGTGGATATCTTTGTGAGGAAAGAAGGTGATTTTGATCACCAAGCCTCGGGAAGCCGTAAAACTGATGCATCGTCGGGTCTACCTTCGTGTGGGCAATGCACGTTTATGATGGTGTAGTTGAAGAAACGGCCTTTTATCCTCAACATGCACATCCTCTCGTTGATCGCTTTCCAATCCATTACGCGATCCTGCATTTTGCCCAACACTACAAAGCCCGTTCCCAGCTCGTTGGTAGCTCCACCACTCTGGAAAAATCGGGCTCTGCCGCCACGGATCCTCCACACCTTCTCGCCCTTGCGACAGATCTCCTGCAGTGCCACGATGCCAAACTTTCGGGGTTCTAGCTGATCGAGCTGCACCCTGTCGCCACCAACGAAATTAAGCGATCTGCAGTTCCAGGTACCAAGTCTCCATTCCATGTCCTTTTTCGTCGCCTTGGTCCATGCCGAATATTCCGAGAAGATATTTCTTGACTCTTGTTGTAAGTTTTTGGTTGTTTAGATAGGTAGCCGTACTAGGGCTTACGCTACCGAGTCTCGTGATGGGGCTGCCATCTTGCAGTGTCGAGACACACTGTGCCTCCTCCCCTGTTGGTATACGACCTTAGTTTCTACCGGGGTTGGTTACCCGATCTCCGCTAAGGTTGCTCGTATTCCGGCTGGTACCACGTGGAGGTAGGGGTAGGAGTTGCTAGATAAGAGGCTAGGGACCACAATGGGGTCTGTTTTACGCGGTATCCAACCATTCTCAGTCAAATCAGTTGTTTTAATTTGTTATATGGGGAAGTTCAGGTATCATATTGAGGAAATTTTAAGAAAGTGTGTCTAAATTATAACATATGGGACCAGTTAGGATGTAATTAACTAGTTTTGTACTTTTTCTAAAATCGATAAAAATGAAATAGGGACAGTGGATAGTTGGCAGCTGATTACCTTCCAGTACAGCCAATAATACTACTGCATTAAATTTCTACACAAAATCCAGCTCCATTTCCTCTTCACTCATTAATTAGAAGAAACAGTGAATAATAGGCTTTTAACCGTACTTATCAGCGGCTATCTTACACAGGTCAGTTTCACGCTGAATTAATTAAGGTGCTGCCGACTGCATCCTTAGCTCGCTCATGCTTACACTCATTTCATTTTGCTCCAAAACCCATTAAGCAGGGGTGAATTTTATCACCTTCCAGCCTTTCGATATGGGAGCGATTCATTTTCCTTTCTCCGCCACCTTATTGGACGGGACCGCGCGGCAATCCAATCCAACTAAGCGGCCCTCGTTGGTGTAAATCAAATCGAAATACATAACCATAATAAATGTTTGACTGGAAGTACTCGGTACATATTGAGTTTCAGCTCTCGCCGCATTATCCGCAGTCCGCGCGTACCGTAGGCTCTCGTTTCAATAAATCAGCTGCTCGCAGTTTACCGCTACCTTCCGCTTCACTTTGCTCCGGTAAAGTAGATGAAGTTCACACATCTATTAGCACTTAGCCAGGTGAGGCTGCCCGAGAGCCCGCCTTCTGCTAAAGTCCGGGGGTGCGAGCGAAAACCCGTGTGTGCTGCAAACCCCCTAATCGATTGTGGAAATCTAGCGCCTATCTTAAACGATCTCTCGTTAATTTCAAACAGTGTTTGGCTGGCTGTGAACATGAACTTACCTGCCACTGCCGTACCAAAGATGGAGGGTGTGCAACTGCGTTCGATTGTCCTTCGTAGTAGTTTACCACAAGGGTATGAGGGAAGTTGGAGGAGAAAACAGCATATGACGATTTCAGGGGTGTCGACTTGTTTCCTTGTATTTGAGCTCCAAGTCGGAGAACGAAAGGGAAGTATTGAACGACAAAAATGTAGCAATTGGCATATATCGCATTTATCTATACTAAAGTTCAAGTTGAATGAAGGCACTAATGTAGTCAACATATAACTACTGTTAATTGGAATTTTATGACATAAATTGCATAAATTGAATTAAATCAAATGACAAATTGATACGATTTGAATGTGAGTATCTAAAACGACTTAGAAGAACACATATCATTTTAATTACATCAGTCGGTAAACAAATCTGTTATATTTTAGGCAAACATTTATCTGTCATCCACTCCGCGCGCAGTCGTGCTACCCCGCTTGAACCGGTGCGGTGCGGTCGTGCCACCGTTTCTGGCTTAGACTGCATGGAGACGTGCCCGACGACGACGACGACGACGACGACGTGGTAGAGAACGGTACGGTTGCACAGTCAAGCTCCAGCTGCAGCTAGCTAGGGCGGGCAGAGCAGATTGCACATGCACATATTTAATGCCGATCCAATTAGACGAGTTAAGGTCATCCAGTTTGCCATTTAAGCGAAACTTGTCTCCAGCTAGAGACGACGACCGCCGACGACGGGCTACGAGGGATGGATGGCCTGACGACCGCTGCGGTTGGTATCCGAGTTGTAAGCACAATCGGTACTACTAGTTTGAACCGATTACGGTTTGAATTAATATTGGCTATCAGTCAAATGCATTGGCAATTCGTTTGAAAGCTTAACTTGTATTTATCTTTACTTCTCAGGAGTCATTATTTAATTTACATAAAAGGACTTTCTTCGCTGTAACAGGTCTGCTCTATACCCATAGGCAGAGCTTGGAGAAGAGATTTAGTCCCCTCTAGAAAAATCAATTATTCTCTATTTATTTATTTTTTTATTTATTTGTAAAAAATCATCGGACTTTTAGTGACCAATAAGATATAAACATGTTCATGATGTAAACGCATACAATACTACTATCACGAATGCATCATCTAGGAGAGAGTCGTCGATGAAAGTTATTGACCGTCTAGTTGAAGTCGAATTAATCGCAGACTTCATTACCATAAAACGGATGGGGTCGTATAGTCCATAGTTTTCATTCTGGCCTTGCAGGTGTAGGACATTCCTAGTTCTGTGGTGTCGTTCGGGAGCATAGAAGTTCAATTGGTCCCCAGACACTAGATCACAAATTCGAATTTCAAAACAGACCTTACGTGAATAGTACAATGATTGAAAACAGAAGGGGTCAAAGCGATTTTAAAAATAAATCGTAATTGTGCTTATTGGTTCTGGAGATAATGTCGTTGTAGTGTAAGTGAAAAGTTAATGTGCTATTCGGGCCAAGATCGCGAATATAATAGACGCATCGTAACAAATGTCCCGCCATGCTGTAGCTAAAAGCTATAGGGTTATTTTTACAATAAAAGGATATGGTAAAGAACTTTGAGATGCTGACGGTAAGCATGTTACTCGAGTACCAATCTTCAAATTTGTCCACTAGGCATTGCACTCAATGCAGTCGGAGTCCATCTCAATTACCTTAAAACTGTTTATATCGTCGGCTGTTGACCTTTTTCAACAGCCAGGTGGCAGGAGAGTCAACAGTTCATTTAAAACATGAGAAAAAAGCAATGGTCCAAGGTTTCTCCCTAGTGGTACGTCAGAGATGTTGCAGAACGAGTTGGGAAACTCGGATCCGATTCACACACTCAGCCTACGGTATGTTAGGTACGAGTTTATTGCGACTAGCAGAACGGAGCGGAAACCCCAAGCTTCTCAAACCCTGTAAGCAGAATACTGTGATCCACCCGATCTTTTTCCGATTTTTTTACGATATGCTTGCATTCGTAGAGTATACTGTTTGTATAGAAGATGACTGTAAAGTCGAAATTCACTATAGACACAGTCAAAGTATCACTCGATGGCTTTTTTGCGCGATCTCTGAAATGCGGCAAAAACAGTACTAGATCTGGCACCTCTTGATTGACGCCTTGACGGAGAAGCGCGTTTCCTTATGGAAGTTTGCGAACGAGTCGGTGTATGAGAACATAATCGGCAATCAGACTGTTCAAAATGCGAATGCATTGATCAACAGCGGTATTAGCATCAGGAGAAAATAACAAGGATTGCCAGTCGACATGCGCAGTTGCTGTAACTAGGCTATCGAAATTAGTTCTGTGGAAGTACAAACCATTGCCGTCGATAATATCCTCAATTACCACAGAGATCGGTAAACTGAATCTTCGCGATGGATAAATGTGCGAATGAATGATAGAATTAGGCATGCGTCATAACAAAACCTTGATATAAGACCACAGAGTATAGACGGCTTAGTGGTGTAATTGGTTAAACAACACGCTCAACTAGAGATTGGGAGCTGTGAGTTCGACTCTCACCTTCGCTAAGTCTATATTTTTGGCCTAATATCAAGAATTTTCAGTTTGCCTGAATCTACATTTCTCGCATTAAGCATTTATTCTTCCCCAACACTGAATCTAACATTAAAAGCAGGGTGATCGGCATCGAGCGTGATAATAAGTCCGGCCGCATCGGTAATCCGGCAAAGTTGTATGGCGAGATCAGTATTGGCAAGTATCAGATCAACCCAGCTAGCATTTTCATATGTATAAAAAAGGTAAAAATCAGCATTACGTACAGATATACATGCTAAATAAATCGTATTTCATGCGCAAAATTGGCATATCCGTGCTATTTTGGAGGCGATATACGTGATTACGAATAATTTTGAGCGTTACGACTATATACATACGATAATATCCGATTAAGCGCGAGTCGCTCCGTACTGTTCTACGATTTTGTGCTGAAAATCGTATGTATGTCAGCCATTATCATTATATACGACAGAAAATCAACTTGATCCCACTTTATCCAGCTTTAGTTACAATTTCGAGTTTGTTAGGAGATATTTACGGTAGTTTTCGTACATTGATATACGAGTTGGTGCTAGCTGGGAAGTAAGCGATTATTTCTGTTTACAACTGGGTTAATTTGTGTCAGGCCACAGAAACAGAAACCACCTGAAAGTGAGCGTGAGAGCGTTGGTAGTTGATGCTAGGGCAACTGTTTCTAAGAACATTCCAAACTAAAATGGACCGGTTGTTGTCATCGAATAGTAACGTTAGGTCATTCGATGCTAGATGAGAATACACACATCCAACTAAAGTCGTCGCTGATGGTCGCTGATACCTGCTTACGGCTGGGAGGTAAATAAATTACTTCCATGCTCAGAGAACGATCGGCCACTAGGACCTTGTCCCATGGCTCTCGCTTAAGTGTTGGATGGAGCTACTCAGCTTATTGTGATCAACACACCGCTGCTGCGGGATTTTTTGCCGTTTTTTGCTGGTTACGATCACTTCGAAAGACGAAAACAGCACTCCTGAATAGTTGTGGCGATAGAAGCTTCTCCAGGTTTCCGTTAAAATGATCATATTGAAGCTCGACTAAGTTGCAACAAGTTACAGGTCATCGGTTTTGGTTCGAAATCCGCGCACGTTCTGGTAGTAAATTAGCTGCGGATTGGAGCAGTTCAGTTGTGGGTTGGGCCCAGAAGTGGAAACGGGGACTGTGTCATCGGAAGAATTGATATCGGAGTTGTTGCACTTGCCTGGTCTGGAATTTAGGGAACACCGTTCCGTATACACCAATACGCAGGCACGTGACGACTGTTGTTCTCTGGCAGGAATAACTCAACTACGGTGTTTAGGTCGAGGGCTGCAATAATACCGAAATGGTTACATCCCGATACAGCCTCTGATGTTGGTAGAGATGCGGTGAGCCGTCACGCTCGAGTGGCATGCTATGTCAAGCGGGTCAGGATTGTTCGACATATGAAGTGACGCTTCGGCACTGGAAACAGATTGTGTCAGCGGTGGTGAGAAAATAATCACACTGATACTTGCCCTACGTTTTACAGGCTTCGTTCCGTACAACTGCTCACAGGGCCGGGACGACTGATGTACGCAGACAGGAAGAGCCCGACTGGATCCGATGTTGTCATAGGAGTTAGTGTGAACCATGAATTAATAGGCGATGAGAGGACGTTTGATGGTGCCTAAATGTATTTTGAGACGACACCTTCGAACTCTCTATAGAGAAGACCTTGTGGCCTATTTAGTGCAGAGTCCCGCAGTTTTATATCCATCCCGATTTTAAACGAGATGAAGTTCATAGCAGACAAGTCTGCATGTTTTTGGTCAAGGGAATGACCTTGAACGGTTCGTTGCACTGCAAACATTCTTTTACCAGATCAGTTGCATCTTCCGCTTTGACGCTACGATGAATTCTGGACAGGTATAGCCAGAAAAATTCCTTCGGAGCAGGAACAGTTATCACAGTGTCAGAAGTCGATGGCTTCGTACCACACAGGAGCTGCTTGACAACCTTACTTACTAACTTACTTAAGTGGCTTGCCGTCCTAAGACAAAGCCTGTTGAACAAGGTTTCTCTAATTACCTTGTTTGTTGGCAACCGCTCTCCAATTCCACCTGATCTAACCATCTTGCTCGCTGCGCTCCTGGTCGTCTTGTTCCTACCGGATTTGACGCAAATACCATCTTTGCTGGCTAGTTGCCCGGCATTCTTGCAACATGCCCTACCCATCGTATCCGTCTAGCTTTAGCCACCTTTTGGATACTAAGTTCGCCATAGAGCTGTGCGAGTTCATGGTTCATCCTCCGCCGCCATACTCTGTTCTCCTGTACGCCACAGAAGATCGTTCTAAGCAGTCGTCGTTCGAAAACTCAGAGTACCCGCAGGTCCTCCTCGCTATTCGGTCTAATAAGCGTCTTATACAGGGTGCACTTTGTAGGGAACTTAGTCTGCTCGACCGCAATTGCTTGTGAAGCCCACAGTAAGCACGACTTCCGCTGATAATACGCCTCTAAATCTCACGGCTGGTATCATTGTCCACCGTTACCAATGAGCCAAGGTAGACAAACTCGTCGAGTACGATAAACTCATCGCCGTCGATCAATATACTACTGCCCCAGCGGCATCGTTCGGCCTCGGTTCCGCTGACCAGCATGTAGGATACGGGAGGGTATTTCCAGCCTATTAAGTGGTAGCCTGAACAATATTCAGGAATTACGTAGTAACTATATTTATTCAAGACAAGATTTTTATACCAGTTGGTAGAATATTATTTACTGAATGTCGGCGTGTATTTTGGTTTTAATGAAACGTTACTGAATTTGAGTTATAGTCGCGAGAAATGATGAAGTCGCTGCGATTAAATTGAGCCCATTTTCTATAGTGGTGTCTGTGTTTTTTAAATTCGACCGGCCGAAATAGCCAGCACAGGGATTAAATGCTTTTCAAAAACAGATCAAAAGAGAGACCGATCGATAACGTGTCGCTATTGCCTACATTCCGAGCTCATTGAAGATAATTAGTTTTGCAGTGACAACAGCTTGCTGCTGGCGCTAGTGTATCATTGAATCGTTCATATACATTAGCCCCAGAAGCAAGTGGTTGTCACTCAAATACTAGCTATGTCAACACGATAGAAGCTTTTCAGGCGTTTCAGGCCTCACATGTTGGTAGTAGTGTAAATAACGCACCATATGCTGGAGTTAAAAACAAAATGCTGCTAATGGCTAGTGAATGAAAATTGATTTATATTTTCATATCAGAAGGGAATTTTTGTGTTCTTCCGTGATGAAAAGAAGTAGAAATGTTCTGTGACATCATATTCACAGCTGTTTAGTTTCTAGAGTAGGTAAAATTGATCATAATTGTGTGTTTTTCAAACCATCATCAAGAGTGGATATGCGTAAGCGATTGCTGTTGGTTTTTTCAGCCTGGTTACGTGCTAGTGGAGAAACAGTGCTTTTGATGTGTATTGAATAAAATTGAAAAAAATTGAATAAAAAGTGTAGCCAAAAATGGTCATGTATGCCGAAATTAGTGGCGTGCTGGGAATACCCTCCCCTACCCTACTTTGTTTTAGACGTATTTACCTTTAACCCAATCTTTGCTGCTTCGCGCTTTAGTCTGGTGTACTGTTCAGCCACCGCCACAGATGTTCTGCCGATAATATCCATATCGTCGGCAAAGCAGACGAATTGACTGGATTTGTTAAAGATCGTGCCCCGCGTGTTGATACCCGCTCGGTTCATAACACCTTGTAGCGCTGTGTTGAACAGCAGGCATGAGAGATCATCACCTATATCACGAAGCCCTTTGTGCGATTCGAATGAACTTGATAATCCACTCGAAATCCGAATACAAAACTGTGCACCATCCATCGTAGATTTAATCAGTGGGATGAGCTTCCTGGGATAGCTGTTCTCGTCCATGACTTTCCATAGCTCTTTCCGGTCGATGGTATCATACGCGGCTTTGAAGTCAACGAACAAATGGTGCGTGGGAGCTCTGTATTCACGACCCTTTTGGAGGATCTGCCGCAGTGTAAATATTTGTAGACCGGTTGTAGACCGACCTTCGACGAAGCCAGCTAGATAAGTTCCCACAAATCTGTTCGCAATTGGGGATAGTCGGCGGAAAATGATTTGGGACAGCACCTTTAGGCGGCATTCAGAACGGTGATCGCTCGATAGTTGTCACAGTCCAACTTGTTATCCTTTTTGTAGATCAGGCAGATAACCCCATCTTTCCACCAGCAGCTGTTCCGTAACCGACATTCTTCCAATTGGCCGGTGCATAAAAAAGGGCCAACTTTTCTGGTCCCATTATAATAAGCTCTGACTTGTTTTTTAGCTGCATAATGGCCTTCCTAGCTTCGCCTATCGTTGGGGCTGGCACCTCCTCCCCGTTTGTTGCACTGTCGAAATCGCTTTTCCCGTCGCCATGGTTCTCCGCCTGGGCGCTATTCAGGTTTCGCGTTTCCTGAGAACGATGCAGCTGCTCCAATTCCGCATATTTTTGCCCTTCTAGGTAGCGCTTTTTCTCCCGAAAGATATGGTTTCGCTGCATCTTCTTTTTCTTGTGTCTTTCCACGTTCTGACTTGTGGCACTGTGCATCTTGGCCGCCTGTGCAGCGTTCGCCTCATTCATCATCTTCCTACATTCATCGTCAAACCAATCGTTCTGCTGATTCCGGGCCACATACCCGATGAAACTCTCCGCTACACTACTGGTGGCTGTTTTGATGGTGTTCCAACAGTCCTCGAGAGGGGCTTCGTCCAGCTTCGTCCTCTGCCAGCAGCGCAGTTATGAGTGATTGAGCGTAGTTTGCGTTAACGCCTGGCTGCTTCAGCCATGCGAGATCTAACCGAGGTTGTCGTCGGTTTGGGCGCGTCTTAATCTTCCGTAGGTTGTGATTCGAGTCAACGTTAGCGCTTCGATAGTATCTGACGTCGATAATATCTGGGAAGTGCTGACCGTCGATCAAAACGTGGTCGATCTGTGATTCTGTCCGATTTGGTGACCTTCAGGTGTACTTGTGTAGGATTATGTCCTGGAAAAGGGATTTTCATGGTTCAGATACCGATTGACTCATAATAAATGTAGCAATTATCTATTACAACTTTGAATATATGAAAATCACCACTTATAACAGATACTACATGAACCGGATTGCAATCATATAGCACCAAAAAAGCTTCTTCAACCGATGCATCGCGATGCTGTGCACATACGAATTTCTGTCTTGAATGAAGGCAGCATGGAAAATACCTACCCGCATGAGTATTTCATGAATAATCAACTCCGACAAAATTGCATTTGCATAGGAACAATTATGGCAAAAAAGAATTGAATAAAGTTTATTAAATGTTACACACCAGCCTAACAGAACAGAACAGCCAGAAAATCAGATTGCGGAATGATATGAAAGTGAGTAATTTCAAAGCTTTTTGACTAGATTTCAGTTACTGGAAATGCAGCGCACAACAGTAAACCCTCCATAATTCTTCGCAACGAACTAACAAAATCGAATTCGAAGAAACCAAACACATCAAAACCGTACGTCCAATCTCCGGATGACACCCAAACCTACCCACATTCAACGTTGTGACGCAATGGGCTTCAATTCCACCAGCAGCAGCACCGGTTCGAAGTTGCCTCAGTCCTGACTGACACAGTATATAGCATGTCAGGAAGTTCCACATGTCCACCACACTGCTGCTGACTGGACACGTTGCGTCTGCTGAATCAGAAAGTCGTAAAGCGTCAGGCGGATCCATTTTCAAATGTAAAGAGTAGTATGATTAAATTTGTTTTAAATTTAATTAAATAAAAAGATCGTAAAATGGAAAAATTATGCGCTATAAATCTAATTCTAGGTCGCTCCACACCGCCCCGCCAGCCAGCCAGACAACGGGAGAATACCGTACCCATTCGCATAAGCTGCAAAAGCGCCTGACTCGTCGTCATCGTCGGTCGGTCCCGATTGGAACAGTACACATCGTCGTTTCGTAAGTTGTTTGTGAGCTGGTTTGTTTCGTTTAGCAAATTGGAGTCAAAATCAAGATCAAAGTTCTGGAACTGGTTCAGCATCTTCGCTATCGGATGGAGAATTTTCTAAGACACCGAGAATATACCACGAATGTGTAGAGGATGCATCCTTTCCATGGGACAAGCTGGTCTACGACCGACACGACGATAGCTTCGGAATGGTTTAGTTTGACATAACCGGCAGCCACAGCCACGTCTAGTCACCCGGGTTTAGGGCGCCGCCGCCGCTGCCGTCGCAGTGAGAATGCATGCATATTGTGTGATTGTGATGAGCTCCCGATGAGCTGCCCCACCCACTGCACTGCACCGACGACGCGACGTAACGATTCGACTGTCCGGAAAATAGGTGTGGGAATTGGCTGGAAAAATATGGCCTGGATGAGACAGCTCAGAAGTCAGACGTCAGACTGTGTACAAACAATGTATTGTGGCACGCCAAGAGTGTTTCTTGACATTTTGTTGTTGCTGTTGCTGGCTGCACCGTTACATCGCGGAAGAGACATAAATTCGAAGCAATACTGTATTGCGTTTGCGAGTCAATTGAATAATGCTGTCTGTTCTATTTTATGGCGATTTGAAAAAGGCTGATCAATATGCTGAGTAATATCCACTGGTATTTGTCACTAAACTCCTTATTGTTGTTTGGTCATATAGAAGCTAACTATTTCAAAATCGGAATCAAGCTTAAAGTTCAGTATTTATATTCAATGAACTAGGTGGACCAAGAAAAATTTAAATCATATTTTGTTAACGTTGGTGACACTACATGGACAACGTTTGAATGAAAAGGATAGAAGATAGCCAGCGCACGGGCTTAACAAGGGTTAGATGGAGTGATTCAAAAACACGTATGGAATTTTCCTCGCTGTACTCCAATTACCGGCTGCAAAGTCTGTCGATAAAGAAGGATCAAGTCTTAAAGACTTCTTAAATCCAAGGTATCTTTAACCTAGAAGAAATTTGAGAGTATTTAGAGAACATATACGAACTAACTTCACCTTCTACCGTTCAACAACCCAAAAAATAAGTGTTTTATTGTAAGCCCAGTGGAAGATATCAATCACTGGGTATTCACTTCTTCCAAACTCGCTGTTTACAGCCCAGCAGTAACAGGGGAACATTGATATTTTTCGAATCATTGCTCAAAAATATCATAGCATGCATTGGATTTGTAAATATAAATAGTGCGCTTTTGAGCGTTAATGTTTAAAACTATTTGAATCAACCACGTGCGTCATTTAACTCAAGTGCAACTGAATAGGGATACACGATAATTTTGTGACTAGCACAAAAGCTGATGAAATCACTAAAAAGTGACTTGCCATTATATCTAAATAGCGCTTGAGATTGTTTGTTTTATTTTAAAACAATAGATGATTCCATAAATTAAACAATTGAGCAAATTTTGTTCATATCCTCACATAAAGGATAAAAGAAATATCGCATCAACATCGTTTTTATAGAGATTGGTTTTAAAAGTACTCTTATCGGACTTTAAAACCACCTGCTAGGAAATGTTTGGTTTAAATGTTAACCAACATAAAGTATAAAGTTAATCGAAGTTATTCGCCTAACCTGTATACAGGTAAAGCTTGTGAATTGTGTTTGAAAATGTACTGTTTAGTAAAATCAATTTAAAAAATGCACATAAAAACCCGCTTCCATCAGTCAGTTAGCCTGTGTGGGAATCTCATTTGAAGCGATAATAAATTTTCCGTGATACTCCATTAAGCTTAATCGCCGATGCTTTACTTTCATTACCTCAATTAGATTATATCTACAGCCAGCATTCGCTACGATGAGTATCCGTTCGAATGCTAAGCCCGGGGAAGGACCGTGGCGGCGGAGGCTACCTTGAGCCGATTCGCTAGGAAACAGTGCCGCCTGGACAAGCCCCTCTCGTCAGCTGATGATTCACTTATTCACCTATTTGAAGTTAGGATTTATGGCGCACGTAACGAGCGCTGCTGGTCCGTCGGCATTCAAATCCAAACCGCCACCGCCGCCATCGCCGTCGCCGCCAGCCAGCCAGCGGTACAGTTCACTCGATTTACCACGAATCTCACTTGGGTTTTCCAGCCATCCCGCCAACCAGCCAGCCTACCTGCCACCCCGGAGCCGGGGCTGATAAATTAACCGCACTTTTCGGTGAAACCTTTTACCCCTGAAAGCGTTTCGCTGTAGCTTTTTTCGGTTCGTTTCGTTTCCGAAAGGGCTGCTGATTCTCGCGTGAATCGGAAATGGATGCAATATTTTTCCACTTTGTGCCGATTCGGTTTTGTTTTGTTTGTTGCCCGCATAGGGGGTCGCTGGTGGGCAGAACTTAAGGAACCATAATTGGTGCTTACTATAATGGTCCTCAAACTTCTCATATTTGATGTTTAAAGTTGAGCTCTCACATGCACAGTTGCAGATCAATTCGTGGGATCTTATTATTGAAAGTTGAACTTTTCAGTTCAAATGTTATTCTGATCACGATCATAAGGAAACAGTGAAGTGGCGCATTAGTGCTGTCCAATTAATTTTTGATGATTTTTTTCAAAAATTCTGAAGTGAATTCTGTAAATCACAGATTAATGCTTACGTGTATTGCTTGAAATACAGACAAGAGCAAATCATCAAAAATTGTCTAAAAATTTCAGTTCAATGTTAATATATTACGTTATTGCTTTTGGGATTAACTTGCATAAAATGAAATTAGAGTTAGAGAGATTCCCGAAAAAATACAACAAAAGAGCTCCTCGCCAACAAATTTGAAAGTTTTCTTACCTACTGTGTTTAAACAGTATAATTGGTATAAGTTTTGTCCAACCTCCACTGGAAGTTGATGCACTGTGAAACTTCACCTCCGTCTTCATCACCATCATCGTCGTCGCCGTCGTCTTCGTCGTCGCAATCGCGAAACCGGTACGAATAGGGGTTGCTTTTAATTTATTCACGCAGATCTTTCAATTTGAGTAAATAAATTAAGGAAACGATGATCATTTGTTTTGCTCCTGTTTGCCGGTTGTTTTCTACGCACTTTTGCCAGTAGAAACAAAATTGATGCAGCAAACGTCGTCGGCCATCGATTCAAAAAGAGTTGTATTGAATGATATATTATTGTCAAATTACAATTGTTTATTGCAATATTTTTATTTGCGTCACAATCCTTTTTCTAACAATCAGAAGCTTTAACCTCGAAGTGTTATACCTTGAAAAATAAAACTATCTAAATTTATTCAAATCAAAATCTTTAAGACACCAGTCTGATTACTGGTTAATTTCTATCATTTTTTGCTATAAAATGATGTGCCATTAGTTACGCAGATGCAAATTCTCAGTACGCTCGCGAATAATTATTTTGTACTCAGACCGCCATTAAAAAGGGGAAACATTCTAAATAGTGAATAATTTGCATAGTATCTACCGGTTTCATTCGTTCGTCATTTGACTGGCGCCAGTTCACTACTCCTTTTCGTCATATTATTTCATTTGTCTAACTGACTGTAATCATATGCAAATGACTGATTCGCATATATATGCTATCAGATCGAACGTGTTACTTTCGATTTGTACACCTCCGTTGAAGTCAGCTTGTATTTATAGTGGTCACTTAATCCGTTTCGTTTTCCTACACTGAACGGTGGGAACTGTTGGTTTATTATTAGTAATATACTTTAACGATGGAGGACTGAATCATACCAGACCACCCTTACTTATTTAATTGAGTTGTTTTAGACTGATCGAAGAACCAAAGATTTTTTTTGGCATTTGGATTATATTAAGAAAAAATATGCAAGACCGATATGACATCCTGAGTTTTATTACGCATTTATTATGGTTCTAGTGCCGCAACGCCGCAATAAAAGTGTAACAAAACTTAAATTACTGTCTCTCTCAATTGTTTTACATTTCACAATTGTTTTACAGTTAGTTGGCAGTATCTCTGTCTTAATTCACAATATCTTATTACAAAGTAATTCTGGAGTTCCGCAGGGTAGCACTCTAGAACCTGTATTGTTTTCTCTCTTCATCAGTAATATATCCCAACCTTTACTGCTTGACACAACATTACTCTATATAGATGATGCCAAAACTTTGTTTGTAACACCGAAGATTGTATCAGACTCCAAAACCTCATAAAATGGACTTTCTGAGAGACATGACTGCAATTATTTGACTATGGACATCGCAAAATGTACCATCATTAGTTTCTCTCTAAAACATATACATTGGTGCATGTCTGGGAATTGTCTTTGACCTACGTTATGCCACTAATACGTGACCCCAGCTGGTGTTTCACACTGGGGCACATACCTTGCCTTCTCTAAACGATTTATTTTAAACCAAAAACCCGAATTAATCCACCTAGCGGCGTGACCTAGCCTTTCTACTGCCACAATAATAATTATTTAATTTCTCAGGAACATCTATAATTAACTTGACTATATTTTTACATATCCGTTCCATATTCCACAAAGTCCTTATTTGCCAGTAAAATTCACAACGTATTGCGAAGAATAATTATATTTTCTTTCCTTGGGTGCGTAAATACTTGTAAGCGTCATTTATATTATTTGATGAACACCTTATTTAGTTTTATAATCGGTCGGCCTTAACTTTCGGGTTTCAGAGCCCCATACGAAACTTGTTTTGAACTGACAATATGAAATATGTTTTCAGAGCAGATTTTTTGATATTTTTTTTTGAGTGGTTTTAGCCCAAAGGGTAGATTTTTTTTTTGATATTTTGATATTAATACCATGCGTTCAAAAGTTAGCATCTTTGAAAAACAAGAGTTCAGAAAAATTATTATTATACTTCGCTTTTGAAGAAAAAGGATATCTACAACAAAATGATTAATCTCAAAATTTTACTATTAGTTTGCTTGGCTTCAATTTTGCAATATATCTGAATTAGAAAAAATAACTGAATAGAGCATTAGATATGAAAAAGAGAAATTGAACTTTTTCTTAGCTGGCGCTCCTTCAGATAATTATTTTTGCATGAAAATCAAAACTTAAGCTTCTTTTGAATGTACTTTCATGAAAAGATAGTCATTAGCTTGATCGCATCGTTTTTACAATGTTAGGGGGTTAGGAAAACAAGATGAGGTCGAAAAATAGTGCAAAAACTGCGCCATAAACATGCTTGAGAATCAGAAATATGATCGATATGATTTCCAGTGCTTGTCATTTTTGATTTATTTATTAAAACATGATACATGGCATAAGACATCTGTCCTTTAAAATGTCACTAACGAAAACAAATCTTACAAAATTACTACCGTGCAACGTTTACTTCCTATTTTTCATATAACATTTCTAAGCTCTAGTATCTATGGATTGAAAAGAGCATATATTGATGCGCAAAATTTGTTTGAAATTTGTATAAATTTATTTGGAAAAATCAACTCACTAGTATTTTTAATCCTATATACCACTATACCTACATGCTTAAATTAACTGCTCTTCTTCGCCTTTTGCTTTTCTTGTTTAATTGTGAGTAACAACAAGTGAAGAAAATGACACTTGAAATTTGAAATAAAATAAAAGAAAAAACTTTTCGATTGAATCCCACTATTTAATATTTATTTGCGACAGATACGTAGTTTGCCTACGACGTGCAGGCTTCATCAGTGTCTTATTTCAAAGCGTATACGTATCTGTCGCGAATAAAAATTAAATAGTGGAATTTAGTCGGTAAAAGTTTTTTTCTTTTCTTTTATTTCAGAGTTCGTATTCCACTTCAAAAACTTCAGACTATTGACATGTTTCTCACTTTTCTTGAATTTCATTGCAAATTGTCATCACATACACATACATACATACATACATACATACATACATACATATATACATACATAAATACATACATAAATACATACATACATACATACATACATACATACATACATACATACATACATACATACATACATACATACATACATACATACATACATACATACATACATACATACATACATACATACATACAAACATACATACATACATACATACATACATACATACATACATACATACATACATACATACATACATACATACATACATACATACATACATACATACATACATACATACATACATACATACATACATACATACATACATACATACATACATACATACATACATACATACATACATACATACATACATACATACATACATACATACATACATACATACATACATACATACATACATACATACATACATACATACATACATACATACATGCATACATACATACATACATCGCACACATTGAATACAATCAACATTTGATTGATACGTTTTGATTTCACACGTTTTAACGGTTTTATATACGGTGCTTAAGTGTTAAAGTTTAAATAACTTTTGAATGAACCGTCCGATTTTAAATAACTCGGTTTCGTTTGATAGATCTCAGCAGTAATTTTCAAATAATAATAAAATGTGTGATGTTTTTCATTGAATTAATTCTTAAATGTTACAAAAATATATTTTAAATACTATGTTTTCACATTTCTTTATGTCACTTTCAAACTACAAGTCCAATCATCATGAAATTTGGAAGTTAAGGGTTTGAAAGGCTCCTCTTTCATATGCAATCAATTTTGTTCAAATCGGTTAAGGGATCTATGAGATAATGAAGTCCCATATTTTTCGTATTTTTATACATAACTTTTGAACTAAAAGTCCGATCAGTATGAAATTCAATAGCGACCAATGGGACACCTAGACCTTTCATTTGACACTAAGAACATTAAAATCGGTCCAGCCATCTCCGAGAAAAGTGAGTGAGATTAAAAGCGTTACATACACACACACACACACACACACACACACACACACACACACACACACACACACACACACACACACACACACACACACACACACACACACACACACACACACACACACACACACACACACACACACACACACACACACACACACACACACACACACACACACACACACACACACACACACACACACACACACACACACACACACACACACACACACATACATACACACACACAGAAAATGCTCAGTTTTCGAAACTGAGTCGAATGGTATATAACATTCGACCCGCAGGACCTTCTTTCCATTTCCGGTTTTCCAAGTGATTTCTATACCTTTATACTATATATTTATATAGTAGAAAGGCAAAACTCAAGGGGTAACCCGGAAGTCTGCCGAATTTATTTTGTAACTCCGTTTTTATGTTTAAGTTAAAGCAAAGCGTAGGTGCTACATTCCATTATCGAAACTTGACCTTCTGTTTTTATACGACAGACTTGGCAGCCAGCTGTTAGAGTACAGGACAATTGCAGGCCAACTTGCTACTTGCATGTTTAACTATATGTCCGATTTCAAGTCCAATTTCAACTCTAATTTTAAGTCCAATTAAAATCCCAGTTTCAAGTAAAACTTTAATTGTTTGTCAAATTTCATGTTTAATTCGACGTGTAACTCCAAATGCAATTTTCAGCCCAATTTAAATCCAATTTCAAATCCATTTCCTAAACCAATTTCAAGTTTTCAAGTGCAAACTCAAACTTGGTTTCAAAGCCAAGTAGCACACTTTTGACACTTCAGGTTGTAGCAACTTGTTTATGACTGAAATAAGTCATATACCGGTTCCAACAACTAGTTTTTAACAACTGTAGAGTAGTCAAGTAGGGAGTTCAGTTCAAGTTTAAGGAGTAAAACTTTAATTGATAGAAACTCAAAGCAAAAAGAAAAACGAACGCGACATCCATTTAGTACGTCACGCAAATTTTGACCAAAATCTACCCCTCCTCTCCTTGTCACATTTCGTCACACATTCGCTATCCCCCCCCCTGAGAAAGTACGTCACGTCACGGCAACTCCCCCCATCCCCATTCACAACAAAAAAATTAAATATTCATTCCAACCTTTTTATTTAAAACTATCAAATGAATTTTAGCAAATAGAAAAAGGAAAATTTACGAGCTTATAAGTCGGATTTTGAAGATCGCTGATGTGTCGTCGATTAATATTTCGCGCATATCCACGCCCTTTACATTCATCCAATCAAATTCGTCTGACCAAGTTGAAAGAATTAGGACTTTCTGCTGACGTCTTGCAGCAACACGCCTTGAAAGAACTTTTCTGACGGATTTTGTCATTTTGTTTATTCATTCAATCGTGCAATCATTCAACACTACCTTCGATTGCGAAATTTAATCCGCAAGTGGCATAAACTCTATCCTTCAGAGAGCTTTTGTATGAGAGGCAGTATAAATTATACCGAAAAGCCTTAAAAGCAGACGTGGAACTTCGGTACGAGTTTTTGTTCATCGACTGAGTTCAGCACGAATATCAAAAAAAAAAAAAAAAAACATTACCATGGGTCTCTGGTAGCATCCCGTAACCCTTCAGGAGTTTGTGCGACTGCTATTTGCGGTTTCAAAAATCTTTTAGGCAGGACGGTATTCAAGCAGCTCTTCAGCGGTGTATTGCATATTCTGTAAAGCCTTAATGGAGAGTTCATACTACATACAATAAATGAGTCCTGTTCACACATATATGTTAAATAAAGTTTAATTCAAAAAATTTAACTATTTTTTTTAAAATCCATCAGTACGTTGATTTTATAGAAGCCTTCAATAGTTGTATCTTAAAATGAAGGCTAAATATAATTTCCCGAATAAATTTTCCATTTGATTTTGTTTCATGTGACGTCACATAAGTTCATCCCCCCCTCCCCCCTACATCACAAATCGTCACGATTAGGTCAACCCCCCCTCCCCCCTATAAGCGTGACGTACTTTATGGATGCCCCCTAATTGGCTTCGATTATAGCTTGTTTTGAACCGCGGATCTCCCAGCGATACAGCTATACGTGAACTTCTTATGCGTTGCTTCAGTGACCTTCCCTTACCTAATTTTCCACTCTTTCCCCTTGATGCCTTGACCTGGTCTGTTTGGGTACTGTCAATATCTTTGTTTTATTACTTTCTTCTTACACCTCCTCCGTCAATTGTAAAAAACTGCCGCTATAAAAAAACCGTTTCCATGTTCAATCTTAAGACCAATATCATGTCCGATTTCAAGTCAAATTCAATTACCAGTTAAATTTTGGTATCCAACTTCAACCCTGCATTCAAAACCAATTCAAGCTTTTTAGTTCAATTTCAGTCTATTTTCACGTTCGCTTTCATGTTCAATTGCACGTTTAATGTCAACTCCGCTTTCAAGCCAAATTTGTTTAAGCATAAGCATAAGCATAGGATACCGCCCGTGTGCTGCTACTCCGTTATTGACCAGGACCGATGAAAATTGCAAAATGATGGCTGGAATAAGCATACTTGGGACAGCACACAATCCTTCATTGTGCAACCTTATCAGGTCCCTGCATGCTGATCAATACTGACGCCGGCCACGTCCGAATGCGGATCCTGGGGTGACATTGCGATTCTCGTTTCGAGTGACGTCTACGCCCTAACCGAAACCTGGATGAATCAAAATACAACGACAAGCCAGCTGTTTAACGACTCTTACTCCGTTTACCGGCAAGACCGGTCGCCTTCGAATAGCCATAAAACCACTGGAGGTGGTGTTTTGTTAGTTGTTCGCTCTAATTTTAAATCCCGTATAGTAAACCCCCCAGATTGTTCGAAAGTCGAACAATTGTGGGTCGCCATTGCCACTGTTGACGCAGCTATCTACCTTTGTGTAGTCTATATCCCTCCAGATCGGATTAACGACGATAATCTAATCGATTGCCATCTCGAGTCACTCAACTGGGTAGTTTCGCAATTGGAGCCTAGAGATAAAATTATAGTTTTTGGTGATTTCAACTTAAGCGCGATCTCTTGGCAGCGTAATTCTTGCAGTTCTCTTTTTGCAAACACCTCTCGTTCCTCTATTAGTACAGCTGCAAAAAAACTACTTGATGCATATAGTACCGCTGGACTTAGACAGATATGCGCGATTGAAAACGAAAATCATCGTATTTTGGATCTGTGCTTCGTTAGTGATGAATTATGTGTAGACTGCACGGTTATGGAGGCTCCGGCACCACTAGTAAAATTCTGCAAGCATCATCCTCCCATACTAACGCAGCTAAAGATTAACCCACAACAACGCTTCCAGGACGTTTCTGAAAGCCTCTCATATGACTACAGAAAGGCTAATTTCAATGGCATGAACGATTTTCTGGCGCATGTTGATTGGGACGAAGTTCTTTGTGATTATGATGCCAGTCTCGCTGCGACGACGATTTCTAGCATCATTGCGTATGCTATCGACCAATTCGTACCCGTAAAATCTAAATACGTACCGGCTAAACCAGCCTGGACAAACGCCGATCTCAAGTGCCTCAAAACAGCTAAACGTGCAGCCCTCAGACAATATAGCAAATACCGTACTGATGCGACGAGGATAAGATATGTAGCTGCAAACATTAATTACAAGCAACTCAACGACCGCCTGTACAACGCCTACCAGAATAATCTGCAACGCCGCCTGAAGGCAAATCCTAAAAGTTTCTGGCGATACGTGAATGAACAGCGTAAAGAATCAGGATTGCCCTCTACGATGTCCAATGGACAAATTGAAGCTGATTCAACCGTTGACATTGCCGATTTATTCCGTTCTCACTTTAGTAATGTTTTCACTGACGAATATCTCGATCCGCAGGATGTAGCTGCCGCCACTGAAAATGTTCCTCAACTTTCCGTTCCTGCGCTGCCGTTTGTTGTCTCCGCTGATATGGTCACATCAGCTGGAAAAGTATTAAAATCCTCCATGGGATATGGCCCTGACGGTATCCCTTCAATCATTTTGAAGCGCTGTATGGAAACACTTGCTAAACCGCTTACAACAGTGTTCAACCTATCCTTGGCTACTGGCGTATTTCCAAACTGCTGGAAACAATCATATGTTTTTCCTGTTTTTAAAAAAGGTTGCAAGCGAATCGTCTCGAACTATCGAGGCATAGCTGCATTAAGTGCCACGTCTAAATTGTTTGAACTGATAATTCTTCAGGAGCTTACTCTGAGATACAATCACTACATTTCGTCGGATCAGCACGGATTTATGCCCAAACGATCTACAACAACCAACTTGACCTGTTTCACCTCGTTTGTAATATGCCAAATAGAGAAGGGTCATCAAGTAGACGCTATATACACTGACCTATCCGCAGCATTTGATAAAATGAATCATCAAATCGCAATTGCTAAATTTGAACGACTTGGCATGAATGAACATATGCTTCTCTGGCTTCAATCATACCTTAGCGGACGAAGCATGTCCGTGAAAATCAGTGATCACATTTCATCGCCATTTCCAGTTTGTTCTGGTGTTCCACAAGGAAGCCACCTAGGGCCGTTTTTATTCCTACTGTACATGAACGATGTGAACTTTATCTTAAAATGCCTGAAACTCTCGTATGCTGACGATTTGAAACTTTACCATACGATACAGGAGCCTCAAGACACAGTCTTTCTGCAGAAACAGTTGGAAGTCTTCGCTGAATGGTGTCGAATCAATCGTTTATCGCTAAATGTATCTAAGTGCTCAGTAATCTCATTTGGCCGAAAACGCTCACTTTTTCACTTTGACTATGCCATAGAAGGCGCACGTTTGCACCGTGAATCCACAGTTAAGGATTTGGGAATTCTGCTGGACACTAAAGTAACATTCAAGGACCACATCTCATACGTAGTGACTAAAGCTTCTTCACAGCTGGGCTTCTTATTTCGCTTTGCGAAAAAATTCAAGGATATCTATTGCCTAAAAACATTATATTGCTCAATTGTGCGACCTGTGCTGGAATATGCGTCGGTCGTCTGGTCCCCGTATTACCAAAATGAAACTCAACGCGTCGAGGCTATTCAGCGAAAATTCATCCGCTTTGCTTTACGTCATCTTAGATGGACGGCTCCATTGAACCTACCCAGCTATAAAAGTCGTTGTATGCTCATCAACTTGGATTTACTAGAGGAGAGACGAAATGTGGCAAAAGCATGTTTTATTGGTGATCTTCTGCAGGGTGATATTGATTCCTCTACACTGCTCAGCATGCTGGATATCAATATACGTCGCCGAAGTCTTCGATCTCATTCGTTTCTCAACGTTACTCCAGCAAGAACAAATTATGGCTTACATGAACCAGTACGTAGTATGTCTCGTATTTTCAACACTTGTTACTATGTATTTAATTTTAATGTATCGCGAGAAACAAATAAGTGTAGTTTTAGACGTGTTTTATGTTGATTTCTGTTGTATATTTGCTTGTAGTATAATTTATCTGTAGTTGTGTAGTTAGCTCTGTCATTGGGGTGATGTTTTACCTGTTGACTTTAATAATAATAAATAAATAAATAAATAAATGAGTGATTTTGGTTCGTTTCGACCACGTTAAACAAATGGGCGAAACGAACCAAAATCACTCGAAACGAGAATCGCAATGGCACCCCTGGTTGGATGAAAAGTCCAATATTTATTGCTACTAAAGACCAGGATCTCTGCATCTCCACAAACGTCTCGGGAAAGGAATTGTTGTTAGTAGAAGGGAGAGCTAGATAAAGATCCATTTTGAAGGATAATGTAATCTGTCGAAAGCTACGCGCGGTTTCGGTCTGGTTTCATGAAAACGCCTGCGAAGTCTTTTACCACCGACAAACTCGGATATCTTATCTTCGTAAACGCTAATTGCCATTAAACTCTGCTCTTCTCAATCAAGGTGGTTTCAAAACAACCCGGTAACAATGGTAAAAAATTCCTTATGCACAACCAGTACATATTAGAATTGAATTGTTTTATTATTTTAGTAGAGCTTTTTACAAACTCAGAACATTATGTCAAGTACCAAAACATTTCCGTAGTAATGACAATAGCAGCAAATAATCGGTTCTTCTGTCATAATAAAATGCTCTATTTGGCTCTGTCATGTAACAGAGCGTTTTTTTCTGTACAATTGGAAGAGCACTGTGTGAGTACATACCAACAGCAACAATCTCTATTACTTATTCTTCGGCGATCTAACGGGAAAGACCAACTTTGGGCGTTACAAAGGTCTCAGGGCTAGAATGTTGGAAAAGTTAAATAGTGGTATAAATACTTCGTGAAGAGATTTCTATACTCGTGGGGAAAAGACTGCAACGAGGCCCTAAGCTCTGTTGTTAATAGCAATAAACACTTTGAGTGTTGTATAACTTTTTCTATTAACGACAAAATCGATCCGGCAATCATGATAGAGCATTTCATTTTGAATTGCGCAATGGACAACTTTCAATGAAATTCGCAATATTTAAATACTTTAGAGCAGACAACTCGTAAACAAGAGTGACAATCTTGTTAAATAAATACGGCTTTTTATCTTGTAAACAAATCAATCAAGTAACCCACCAAGAATTCAAACAGTTTTGCCAAAAACATGAAATAATGCTGAATTACAATATGCACTTTTCGAATCGTTGTCCAGACAGCTTTTTGCGTCCACATCAGACGGCTTATTTCAGCGCAATGATACTGTTACGATACTTGCCTAGTATCGACCAGAAAAGTAATAAGCCAAGAAATGCTAAATAAAAGATTTTCCGTTTGCGATTTTTTTACCAATATACACCTCACAAGAAATGTTATTTAACCTTCAGATGGCGCAGTTTTACATGCAAGTGAATTGAAACGTCACTATTCCGTACGCAATAATATCTGACGCCTTATTACCACACGAAAAAAATGACAAATGCCTGCTTGCTTCGCAGTTATCAAAATTTCTTCGGTCAATAGTAAGAATTTTTCTTGAGCTGTTTTCTTTTTAGCTGGATATGATGATTTATGATGGTTTGAGACACCTTACTCCTGTGGTAGGGCATAAGGACACTCATACAAATAAAACAGATATTTTCATTAATTTCTTTTTCGCTTTTTTTATAAAAAGTTTAACTCGGAAATTATAGCACCTGCAAAAAAATAAACTATGAATGACTTCTAGGAAATTTTTTAAATTTTCATTAGAAAATACTGAACAAATAAAAATGAATTTCTACACTAAAAAAAGCATTTTAGAAATTAAAAATCGATTTCCCAAAAGAGCCATCTCTGAAATTGATGAAATTTTTTTTGAATTACCTACAAATCTTCCATTCATTGCAAGATGGTCAAATTGAAGGGAAAAAAGTTTTCCTGTAGTAACAAAAAAATTTCAAGTCCTTACCAGAAAAAATGATATTTCAGTATTTTCGAAAACTATAGCACCTACAAAATATGATCTATGAGTGACTTTTACGTAATTTTCTGGTTTTTCATAAAAAAATACTGAAAAACATAAAAAATGAATTTCAACACTGAAAAAAAATTAAAAAATTAAAAATCGATTTCCCAAAAAACGCCATCTCAGATATTGATGAAAATTTTTCTGGCGATAGATAATTCTGTGGCCTACAAGCCTTCCATACATTGCAAAATCTATACCTATAAAGAAGGATTTCTGTCTGTCTGTCTGTCTGTCTGTCTGTCTGTCCGTATGTTCCTTATAGAATCGAAAACTACTGAACCAATCGGGATGAAAGTATGCATGTAGAGGTTTTTTGGGGCCAGGAAAGGTTTTAGTGATGGTTAGAAACCCCTCCCCCCCCTAAGAGGGGGGGCTCCCATACAAATGAAACACATATTTCTGCATAACTCGACAACTAATCAAGCAAATAGAACAAAATTTGGCATGTGGGTGTTTTCGGTGACAAGAATTTATTCTATGGTAAATTGAGACCCCTCCCCTCTTTATAAGGGGAATTATAATTCCTCTCCTCTTTAAAAGGGGGGGCTTCCATACAAATTTCCTCATAACTCGAGAACTAATCAAGCAAATGGAATCAAATTTGGCATGTGAAGGTTTTCGAGGGCAAGAATATTTTCTATAGTAAATTAGGACCCCTCCCCACTTTAAGAGGGGGGGCTCCTGTACCAAAGAAACACAATTTTCCTCATAACTCGAGAACTAATCAAGCAAATGGAACCAAATTTGACACGTGGGTGTTTTTGGAGACAAAAATTTTTTCTATGATGAATTGAGACCCCTACCCACTTTAGGAGGGGGGGCTCCTATACAAATGAAATTCAAATTTCCTCATAACTCGAGAACTAATCAAGCAAATAGAACCAAATTTGGCATGTGTACGTTTCTGGAGGCAAAAATATTTTCTATGGTGAATTAGGACCCCTCCCAACTTTAAGAGGGGGTGCTTCTACACAAATGAAATACAAATTTCCTCATAATTCGAGAACTAATCAAGCAAATGGAACCATATTTGGCATGTGGGTGTTTTTGGAGGCAACCATTTTTTCTATGATGAATTAGGACCCCTTACCTTTTTAAGAGGGGGGGCTCTCATACAAACGAAATACAAATTTCCTCATAACTCTAGAACTAATCAAGCAAATGGAACCAAATTTATCACCCACATGATAAATTTGGTTCCATTTGCTTGATTAGTTCTAGAGTGTTTGTAGGCAAGAATATTTTCTATGGTATATTTTCTATGGATTTCCCCACGTTAAGAGGGGGGGGGGGGGGGCTCCTATACAAATGAAAATCAAATTTCCTCATAACTCGAGAACTAATCAAGCAAATGGAACCAAATTTGACATGTAAGTGGTTTTGGATGCAAGATTTTTTTCTATGGTGAATTGAGACCCCTCTCTTCTTTAGAAAGCGAGTTATGGCCCATCTCCCCTTTAAGAGGGTGGGCTTCCATACAAATGAAATGCAAATTTCCTCTTATCTCGAGAACTAATCAATCAAATGGAACCAAATTTGGCATGTGGGAGTTTTAGATGGCAAAAATTTTTTCTATGGTGAATTACGACCCCTTCCCCTTTTAAGAGGGGAGCTCCCATACAAATGAAATTCAAATTTCCTAATAACTTGAGAACTAATCAATCAAATGGAACCAAATTTGGCATGTGGGAGATTTTGGAGTCTTGAATTTATTTTACGATAGTTAGAGACCTCTCACCCCTGTGGTAGGGGGATATGGACTCTCATACAAATAAAACAGAAATTTTTGCGAAACTCAAAAACTAATCGAACTCGAGAAATTCGAGACTCTTCCATAAAACATTAGTCAATACAAGACCACAAAAACTATCTATAGTAACACTAGATCATTCGGGACGAGACGGTCGCGAGTGTTGCCGATGACCCGCCGTCGGAAGCGCCGCCCACTGGGGGGCTTGCAAAATTCGAGATTGTGACAAAGATCATCCGAGATTCATGATTTATGTACAACACAGGTTAATTTGTGGCAATACGAAGTTTGTCGGGTCAGCTAGTGTCATATATAAGGGAATAACAGGCGACAACATTTCACAAATTATCGTTCAAATTGGGTCGAAAAACTTTCAATTAACACCAGCTTATGACCGTATTAGTCAGCTCTTGAGTTCTTGAGACTTATTTTTATAAACGGCATCGCTACCGATAAATTTCACGAACAGGTATGTAATTCTTGACCCCAAAGTTCTCCAAAAGATCAGCCAATCTAAGTCCAAGTGGGTTACTTCGATTAGATAAATGCTGCAAGGAATGCAACTTGAAGCTAATTCAATCAGTTACGTCACACAATCTAAGTCAGTAATTCGAATCAAATAATCAGTGTTTATTGAACCCAAAACGAATCCATATCCAGAAATAGCTGGACGAACTATTTATAAACAGCTTGATTTAGTTTTTATCGCAATCTAGAAGGTATACTTATAAACACGTGGTAAGCTGTGCCTGTAAGCAATTTACTTGCATCATAATCTAAAATCTAAGCAATTGTGAACACATCGTTTCGCGAAAACAGACGGCGATGAAGAAAAAGTCTAGACTGACCATTTTCAAATTCACGGTCAAAATTGGCGAAACTGATCCATAAGCGAATGTATGGCAGTGCAGCCCCAGCAATTACCGATACCGACGCTAAAGCAGTTGAAAAATAATTTACGCCGCAATGGAGAACTATTGAAGTTAATTTCCACCGCGTTAATCGCGTAAGTTATTGCTTCTGACTACATATATAACAATTACGGGCGGACGGGAGATTTAACCTTCACAAATTAGCACATGGTTTTACGGGTTGGGATAATTAACTTTAGTTTTAGTGAGAAATTCAATAGTTTGAAGTCAGTTCAGTGTCAGTTTGAAGTAGGTACATAAACCGAAACTAATTCACAATAAATTCAATGGCTTCTTGGACTTATTGTGTCGCAATCACCGAAAATCCGAGCAGTACTAACATTGTGGAAACATATGAAATTCCGCATAGAAATTTGGGATACTTAAGAACGCGTTAAAGAAAAAGTTTCCATTTTTATCCCGCCACGTAATCAAAAACATACACAATATTCAGATAATGAATGATTACAAAGTGACACTATACTGTAATTACACTCTAACTATAACAAAGTTATTCTAATTATCCAGTTACACAAATACTCCGCAGATACGCATTTCGACTGTTACTTACAGTTTTATACAGTGCTTTGGTGATCTGAGTGAAACAGCATCGGTGACTTATATATTTAGGATCCTCGGTATATCAATAGGCTATCAGACGATATTGAAAAAGAGTTAAAATAAAGTCCAGAAAAACAAAAATAAGAAAAAACAACATTTTTAGAAAATGATACGCCAATATACATCTGTAACGACAATCTCTTCAACTCAGAAAATAAGTTAACCCAAATTCTGACAAGCATTTGCAAATTTTGATTCACAGGAAACCCAACAGTAGGTTTGTTTTGAAACTACGTGGCATCAATTTTTGTTGTCGTATAAATGTATGCCATCTGGCTTGCGAATAAGCTTTCGGACAGGGTAAACCGTTGCCAAACTTTTATCACGCAAAAAACGTGTGGGAGCGCCAGATTCAATCGATTTAAATCTAGAACACACGGAAATAAATCCACCCATTAGAACAGCACCTATTTCCCAACCACGCCTGGTGGAGAGTTGACTGTCTTTCCTTAAGCATTGAAGTAGGTTCTACATCTTAGCTACTACGAAGCAGCCCCAAGTAGGGTGCCTAAAGGTATCGATGACGAAGCACATTTTGATGGAGTGTCTTGGTCAGTCATCAGCGAACGTCAGCTGCCAGACCGCCGCCACGTCCTACGCGTCGTAAGAGTTATTCTTGTTCCGTTTACAGCTATTAGGGAGGTGCCGGTTGTATCCTCCTGATTCATCGCGGTGTTCTTTCAATAGCCAAGTAGTCAATCAACGTTTATTCGATTTCGTTTGATTCAAGCGGAAAGCTTCCTACAGCCGACAGCAGCCCAGCAGCGCGCAGTACATAATACATACCCGGTAGCTCCCTTCCAATTTTGCGGTGAAACACAGCGGAAGGACATCATCGATGGATGGTATTCATAAATCATGGATTGAATGAATAGAAAAAATTCCTCCGGCTGTCCTACCTAGGAATCCATAAGCCGTCCGGCTGACGGGTGGACGTGTGGCGATTGAAGGGTGCCACCGAAGTGAACCCCGGGAGTGAACAAGACAAATAAGTATTGAATCAGAGATAAAATTGTCATTTTTATGATAAATTATCATACAATGAACGGCTAGCATATCGCAGAACAAAATGACGAAGCTGGTGGCAATTGTTTCACCAGTTGCTTGCCATATAGAAGCAGAATATATTGCTAGGATTTGCTTCGCTCGGACGAATGCGGGTTGCGGATCGGATTGTCACTGCTTGACAAGGGGGTAGCTTGGAGTGTCGGGCAATTAATGCGAAGTGACGATTGTTCATGATGCTCGAAACTGCATGCACCTACGTTTTACAGGTTTGAATTAAATTTTGTGCGATCCGGTCCGGGCCGGGCTGTAAAGCAAACAATTTTTCCCCTGTGATAAAGAGATCACGCAATCGGATCTCATGAACAATGAACGTTGCAAAGGTTGTAATTTCATATTGCTGTTTAATATAATATTTTTCCGATTGTTCGCCAGAGCGTGTGGCATCTATTATCAAACAATTTGTTTCGTATCATATAGTCGGCTTGTAGCAATCTGTTTTGTTAAATTGTTTCCCATCCCACCTGCGCATAGTTTAGGTGGCGAACATCAGCCGGTCTGCATCGTGCATCGTGTTTTGCTGCATCTTAGTGGCATGCAATTTTACGCTTTAAACCGGTCATTCCATCGGGCGCATGCCGGGTTCGTTGTCGTGAAGTCATAAATTATTTATACACAGAATTAGCTTACTTCTAGCTGTGATCACATCTAACGTTTGCAATTTGACACAATTTTGTATATTGGACTTCACTAATGCTAGAAAGTACATTTAGACATTTCGTTCTAATCTTTCAACGAGTGTTGATCAACGGTAAAAATACTATGTCATGCTATTTTCGCCGAAGCCACTCTTTATAAATATTTGATTAAACGCTTTACTCTTCTTGCGATGATCAAATTTTATATTCATCATTTGGGCAATGACACTGACTGGTGACATTGAATTCATTTGTAATGAAAAGTAACAGAAAATTACCCCTGAAATGCAACTAGGTCGAAACAAGCCTATATTTTTATGTCATGACTGTGCTCAGTCACATGTGGCTATACCGGAAAGTTATAAATCACCCTCCATGTTCACTAGACTTGGAATCCTTTGTTCACCCTTTATTTAGAGCAATCGTTCTAGCAATCGAAAGGTTCTAGAATATAGAATATAAACGTATAAGAATATGTTTTACCTTTGAGCTGGACAGCAAAAATTAACTTGAAATATAGAAAAGTATTAAGCCCCTGCAAATTATTTTTAAAGTTTTTGTCATTTTTTGACTTTAAAATTTCAGCTAGGTGGTGCTGCTAGAGTTAGTAGGATTGTTGCACTAGTCCCGTAACTGTCCTGTACTCTAATAACTAGCTGTGAAGTCTGTCAATAAAGAAGGGCCAAGTCTCGAAAGACGTTAAGCCCAAGGCTTTGCTTCTTCTTTGCCATTACAAATCGGGGTAAGACGTAAGACGACGATATTTAAGCCGGATTACCACTGGTGCGATCCAAGCTTAGATCGAAGAGGAAAGTTGAACTGATTCGCTCGACACGCGAGCAGCAAATAAACAAACCTAACGGCTCGGCTTTTCATTTTATAGCATTTCAGTAGCCTTGACACGTCAGGAAGGCGTGGCTACGCAAGTGTCGTACGTTCATTCTTCTTCTTCTTCTTCTTCTTCTTGAAGCAACAGCAGCAGCCGTACGCTTGGTGTATGTAATAGTCGTCCGTGCCTGTGAAGCAAAGTTGGTCGGTGTTAAGTCAGACCGGACCAAGTCGCAAAATTAAAAAAAAATGAGTTAATAAAGCAAACGATCAAGGATTTCCTAAGCTACATTTTACAATGCAAACAACCAGAGATATGCGATTACTTCCAACGATTGATAGCTTTAAACATCACAGAGTAGCAAACTTTGACTTCGTTTTTTTCGAAATCAGAATTTTGTCATTTGGTTCGGTTTGACTTAGCACCGACCAGTTATCGAACGGATAATGTAAGGGGAAATTTGACCTTGAAAATTTTTGTTGTTTTTCACTATCTGACGATCGAAAAACCATTTTTTCATGAAAACCACACAGTTGTTGCATCTTTTGTGATCCGTTCTGAATTGAAAGAACTATTAACGGTTAAAATCTTTTAATCTTTCGTGACGCCGGCCTAAATCTATATTTTGGATTGACACCCTGCCGTAAGACGTAGTTCTACGTCAATAAATTGGAGGGGTTGTACACAGGACATGGCCGCATAGGTGACGTAGGACTACGTAAGTCTCTTTGCAGTAGTAGTGCATATAATAATACGATTCTTCATGTATACATGCTACGTTCAACATGTATACATATTACATGCGTAACAATTTATCAAAGTAGTAACATTGTATACGTTCAATCCTCAACTTCAAAGTTATTTTTGTGTGAATTAAGAAACATCAAATCGAAAACAAATCCTGTTACCTTACAGAAATTTTACAAATTAGATCCCATTTTATCAGCAGCACGTCTTTTCACTACACTTTCCATGAAACGGCAAACATGCGTATTCACACAGAATCATATTATAATGGAACACTACACTTGTAGCGCACTTTTGACGTAGAACTACGTCTTTGTTTACTATACTGGTGTAACGTATACTAAGTGTAACGTTTGAATGAAAGATTTCAAATGATAATAACTATTAAACTACTGAACGAAACTGAATAATTTATATGTCATTGGACAGATAAAATGATCAGCAATTTTAGGGAGGGGGTAAGAGAGCAATTTTATGGAGGGCGTGAGAGGGGGGGGCTCCTATACAAATGAAACACAAATATCCTCATAACTCGAGAACTAATCAAGCAAAAGGAACCAAATTTGGCATGTGGGGGTTTTTGAAGGCAAGAATTTTTTCTATGGTGTACTGAGACCCATCCCTCTTTAAACAGGGAGGGGCTCCTATACAAATGAAATACAAGTTCTCGAATTATGAACTAATTAAGCAAATGAAACCAAATTTGGCATGTGGGAGTTTTTGAAGGCATGAATTTATTTTATGATGGTTTGAGACCCCTCAGCCCTGTGGTTGGAAGATAAGGACTCACATCAAATGAAACAGAAATTTTTGCGTATGTGCTATATTTTCTGCTGTGTAACAAGCGGTAAGCTGCGAAAGTAAATTAGTAAAACCTTCTCGGAGCAAAAGAAGTGTATCGTCGCCGCTAACTTATGTGCCTATTGCCATTCATGTCAAAAGAGAAGGACATTCGAATGGCACGTCATATTTGCGATGAACGTGCTTTGGCTTTAATGTTATTTGTAACCAATGGCCCTTTTAAAGGCCACAAGCGAGTTAAAGTAAGATTATTGAATTGTGTCAAGCTACGCATAATCATATTTAATGCAATAATTTGTGGGTGTCATTCATTACTATTTCAACCTTTATGATGCACACAAGTGATTTTTTTAAAAAATCTCTGTGTCTCAATGGTTGCAGGTGCTGTACTTATGAACCCCCGTCCACGTATTTTCAAAGCCAACATTGCATTCAATAAAGAATTGAATCTAAATATTTCGCTTTTCTCTTTTGAACATTCACTTAAATAATGGCACTCACAAATTCTTTAAACATACATATGCCAGAAATGCAGTTAACATTAGTCTTTGATCTAATGATCTGATATAGTCCTACGTCACCCTTTCGTACAACCCTTAGGGCTGTATACCTTGTAGTTTTTCAACACAGATATCAAATTTGCCCAGGCTTAATCGTCTCGCCGTCAAGAATTTGCGATCTGTAGGGACTAGGAACTTTTATCATATTTTTGGCACACTTCCCCAACACAGGCATCAAATTGATCAAGGTTTAAGGGGACATGAACGACCAAAAATTTTGAAAAAAAATCATTATTTGTTTATTTCAGATTTTGATTCTGCAATCTTTTCCGCTTATTTTGATGCTAAATTTTTAATGATCCAACCACGGCAAGTGGCCGAAAAACGATCATACACATAAGCATTCCAATGCGGCGTGGAATAAAACGTCGCTCCTGAAAAACCATGATTTTTAAACTTTATGTACGTTTTTCTCAGAAACTGCATTCCGTATTGGAACAAACTTTTTTTTGTTTTGTTGGTTTCGTAAACAAAACACAGCTTGAGAAAAAGAAGAAAAATAGATGCCTAACAAAATAAAATGTTGTCTTCTTTTTCTTTTTTCTTTAGCTGTGTTTTATTTACGAAACTAAAAAGTTATAAAAGTCTGTCAAGCTACTACCAACAAAACAAAAAAAAAGTTTGTTCCAATACGTTGTGTAGTTTCTGAGAAAAAGGTACATAAAGTTTAAAAATCATGGTTTTTCAGGAGCGGCGTTTTATTCCGCCGAAGTTGTTCCATGCCACACTGGAATGCTTATGTGTATGATCGTTTTTCGGCCACTTGCCGTGGTCGGATCATTACAAATTTAGTATCAAAATAAGCGGAAAAGATTGCTAAATCAAAAGCTGAAATAAAAATATAATGTTTTTTTCAAAATTTTTAGTCGTTCATGTCTTCTTAATCGCGTTCGTAAGAAATATGTTGGCACGAGGGGGTTTTGTCACTCTTTCTGGCTTATTTTCCAAGCAAGAACATCAAATGGTCTAGGTTTATTCGCCGTGTTAAGAAATCTTATTGCGACGAAGAAATTTTGTTATTTTCGGAGTGATTCGCGATAAGGGCGCAACTAGCAAAGTGTAAACAATGAGGAATATCACTGTGATAATTAGCAAGTACATTTTCAAGACATAGGGTAGATGCTCCAGTAGTTGTGGTAGTACCAGTAGTGGTGGAAACTCGAAATATAACATCATTTTGGCGGATTTCGAGATAATTTCCGTTTTCTATTGTTAAATATATATTTGTGAACAGTTTTATCTAAGATACACAGTTAAAACTCAAGATGTTGGTGCAAAAATTACAAATTCCTTTTCAGCAGTCCAATAGAGTGCAATTGCTTAAGAAATTCGTAACAATCGATAGCATTTTAACAAGCCTACGTTGTTATCGACCTGCTGCCATGCTCATTGCAAGCGTTGCTAAGGCGGTAAACAACATTCCACTATTATAGGAAAATTTTCCACTATTATAGGAACATTACCACTACTTTAGGAGCACATACTAATGTCAGGAAAAACAATATTTTAGATATATTAACCAGCAGAATGGTATAATTTTGGTATGTATTTAAAGCCAACACTATAGTGCACCATATTATCATGTAGTTCAATTGGAAATTGATAAATTGATCGTTCAAATTGTCTTTACACACTATCCCCCGACATAATCCCTCCATTACTGGAGCGTCTACCCTAATTTAAATAAAAGTTACAAAATCGAGTTTGAAGACATAAATTGGTGTAGAATAAATCAATCTTATAATTTCACAACAATACTGTATAAAATTTGTGCATTCAAGCTCAAAATCTAAGTTTTATAGTTTAACCCCTTGGAATGAGCCTCAAAGCATTTTGACAATGAGATTCGCCCAGCCCTGTTTCACCTTGTTTTGATTTTTTTATTTAGTTTCGCCTGTTTAAAATGCACCTGTGTTTTGAAAGCAACGCAGTTTCGCTCTTTACTATCGCCTGTTTACGAAACGATTTGCAAGTAAGCCTGTAACTTCATAACAATGAAAGGGGCTAAACTGCAAATTGTCTTTTGTTTTGATTAAACACTTCTATCGCCCATCACTAAAAATTTGTTTTAAATAATTCTAACGATTAAAACAGAAGAAAGAATTCTTGCTATGGATATTATCAGTCTTTTTAAGGCTGATTGTGGAATAAAACGATTTCTTTACAATTTGCTAATTGCGCCCCAATCGCAAATCACTGCGGATTTGTTTTGGCTTATTTCCCAAGCACAGATATCAAATTGGTATGGGGATAGATCGTCGTAAATAGTGATGTCCGAATTTTTCAATTATTCGATTACCGATTAATCGGTGAGCGTTGTCTGCACTAATCGATTAATTCATCTATTCGTGCCAGTGTTGTTCGATTAAAAATATTCGAATATTTCTTTGATTAATTCGATTAATCGAACGATTATGAACGATTAACGAGCATTATTCGGGGATTATTCGTACTCATTGAACTATTCGATTAATTCAACTACTCGTGCTGGCAGTATTCGATTGAAAATTATTCGAATATTTTTTTAGTTATTCGGTTAGTTGAATTAATCGAACGTTTAACGGACATCACTAGTCGTAAATTATCTTCAACCTGTTGGGACAGGGAGATTTTGTCACGTTAAACACGTTAAAACTATGATCTTTTTCAACCAATCACGAAGCGAGGGTTTCCAGCTGGACTATGCTTCAATATTTTAAAATTTTCAATAGTACGTACTTTCAAATCAATTGTTCATTATTGGTGTGGAAGCGTAGAAGAGTTTCCGATCGATTAGCGTAAGCATATTGAAAATCGATCTGCTAAGTTGTGTTAGCTGTTAGCACCCTATCCCTAGCCGTAGACGTAGTCTTACGTCAAAAATAACAGAAGGGTTATGTGAATAAACACGACGGCATGGCTGGCGTAGTCTCTACCCACCTTAATGTAAACCTAGCAGCAATGATTGCTAGATCCGGTACCGTAGTGCCCATTTGGGCATATTTATTAAAACTCGTTAGAAAGCGTTTAAGTCTGCGTGGTGGTCAAACTTATGAAATAGGTATGAAGTTTTAAATTAATTGAAAATTTTGTTCGGAAAGAACCATAACTACTCACCTGAACGTGTGAGTGAATTTTTGCAGCAGTCGATCCAAAAATTTATTTATAATTGTAATGTGCCTCAGTTGGCTTAATTTTTTTTTCTCGCCACCTTCTATATTGACAATCTTGAAACTGTCAAATTCCAGGCCAAATAAGTGTCACAAATTTTATTTGGAAGCAAGTTATGTGAAAAAAGAAATACAATGGCTGGGTGTTTCGGATTTTGGCCTGGAGTGCTGTTTCAGTAGAATCTCCAGCCCAAACAGTACACCTGATTTTGCCGTGATGGTGCGCACAAATTTATTACATGTATTAAGACCAATATTGAACATTTTTATAGAAGAGATTCACAACATGAGTTTTTCGACTTCTATTTTTAAACATTTTTTCCTTGCCCTAGACCCAGACGAAGATTTTCGTTTACTACGGTTACAAAAAAAAGTAACCAAACCTAAACTAAGTAAATGTCCTGAAAGTAAAACGTATCTAACAGGTGCACAATCACCTCTTCTTTTCGAGGCCATTCTACGACGGATCGGATGCTTACAGATGTAGGGTACGGGTGGGTATTTCCAGCCCATTAAGCGGTAGCCTGAACAATATTCAGGAATTACGTTGAAACTATATTTATTCGAGACAAGATTTTTATACCACTTGATAGAATAATATTTACTGAATATCGGCGTGTATTTTGGTCTTAATAAAACGCTACTGAATTTGAGTTATAGTCGCGAGAAACGATGAAGTCGCTGCGGCTAAATTGTGCCCTTTTTCTATAGGGGTGTTTGTGTTTTTTAAATCCGACAGGCCGAAATAGCCAGCACAGCGATTAAATGCTTTTCAAAAATAGATCAAAAGAGACAAGAAAAGAGAGACCGATGGATAACTTGTCGCTATTGCCTACATTCCCGGCTCATTGAAGATAGGGTACGGGAGGGTATTCCCAGCACGCTACTAATTTTGGCATACATTACCTCTTTTGGTTACACTTTCCCAAATAAAAACTTTGCCGCTATATAACAATTCTAAAACGAATGTAGCACTCATAGGCTTTAATGTGTTATAACTATTTTCATAAAAATGTAAGTAATTTGCTAAATTTTATTCAATAAATATCAAAGCCACTGTTTTTCCACTAGCACGTAATCAGGTTGAAAAAACCAGCAACAATCGCTTACGCGTATCCGCTCTTGATGATGGTTTGGAAAACACACAATTATGATCACGTTTACTTATTCTAGAAATTAAACAGCTGTGAATATGCTATCACTGAACAATTCTACTTCTTTTTATCACGGAAGAACACAAAAATTCCCCTCTGGTATGAAAATATAAATCAATTTTCATTCACTAGCCATTAGCAGCATTTTGTTTTTAATTCCAGCATATGGTGCGTTATTTACACTACTGCCACTATGTGAGGCCTGAAACGCCTGTAAAGCTTCTATCGTGATGACATAGCCAGCAGCAAGTTGTTGACAAAAACTTTCAAAATGATTTGCAGTGGCCTTATTCGATTTCCATAACACATTTTGATATTATTTTACTCTTCGCTCCTGCTCGGGTACGGATATCAATCATGGACGCTGAACCACGAGCTGTATCAAGTATACAAATATATCGATACAGTGAAGGTAGTACAATGTGGCAGACTGCGCTGGGCTGGACACGTAGCCAGAATGCCCGATAAACGAGTAATCAAAATTATTTTCACCAGAGACTTTGGAGCAGGTCGTAGATTTTTGGGCAGACCCCACAAGCGATGAATGTGTCGAGGATGACGCACGGACAGCTGGTGTTCGAGGGCACTGGAGATCAGCACCCAAGGACCGACAGTACTGGAGGACCATAATTCGTCCGGAGCAGGCTCGTTAATGGACCAATAAAGTAAAGTAAGTACCTAAGTGGCCAATTTCAATGCAAGTGTTTTAGTATAAGTTCACGCTGGTCAGGGAAAGTTTCTTTCGTATTTTGCAATATTTTTTACTTTCCGTTAATAAGAGTCTTACGTGGCTGGTTGGTTTGAAGTTTCCTTATACTTTCTAAGCAAGTGCAATCCATGAAAATCACATTTTTAGATTTCAGTTTTACTTGCATAATTTCCAACCTATTCGAATGTCAAAAGCAAAATGAAATAGACGGTGTTAATGGATTTTGAACCGAATCTAAGGAGATCGTTGTGAACCTTCTGCTTACTGAGCAAGTCTATCATCATGTAAAACATAAGATTGTACAGGTATTTAAATTACATCATCATGGCTAATTGGTTGATGACAATTTGTTGTCCTGATCAACGAAAAATAATAAAGTATAGCAAATCGTATCATGTCTCATAATTATACCGAAGTCAAATTAGGGTCAAATTTTCCTCATTCATGTTGCTTTATACCCATAGCAGAAATGCTGCCTCATTCAAGATTCATTATTTGCTGTAAACTTATCGAGAGAAACTGTGACAACCTGGGGCAGATTTCTCGTTACGCTCGACTGTGAAACAGATCTATCCGTCAATCGGAAATAATTTATCCAAGATTACTCTCTTTCTGTTTCGAGTCATTTTGGCATCCCAACCTGGCATCTGAAGGGCACAGCCTTATAGCAGCTGAGCAGGGAAAATAATTGATCCAATTTATTCGCAATTTATCGGCGATTTCTCAGCAGTTCCCTTGACCCCATTCCGACCCAGCCAGCCTGCTTGCTTGCTTGCTGCTGCTGCTGCTGCTGCTGCTCGGTATCTTTAATATCTGTGTGTATGGCTTTCTCGCTCTTCCGCTCGTTTCGGCTGGTCGCTGATGCTTGACAGACCCAACCGGACATTCCCAGCAGCTACATCAATCCAGCATCCAATATCCAAAATCCAATCCCCAGCCAGCGCTAAATATATCTATCGGTACCATGTCGCTCAAGTTGTGCTCCGCTTCCAAATCAGTCCCCTTCACAACGAGGAGCGCAGCGATGGGGGCACAAACACCCTAAGGATAGCTGGTAATTGACAATTTGCGTTCTACGCTTTTCTGACAATCGAATCTATTGCTTCTTTTTCACTGTCACTGTCTCTCGCCTCTCGATTCAATGATCTGTTGTAACTCAAGGGGAAAATAAAACAAATCAGTCACGTTATAAACAAGGGAAATTTTGTACCAATCAGCGAAGCGGAAGCGGCATCTAGAAGCTCACCGAGGGCAGCCGGACGGTGGGTCAGTTATAAGTATGTATGCGTGCTGGAATTTCTTTCAGCTTGCTGAATGGCTTTTTATAGCGTTCTAGGTTCAATACGTTCACACTAACTGCAGCATGCCAAAACCAGCATTCCGCACTAAAATGGCGAAACTCCACTCAAGGGTCCTTAAACATCGCTGCAAATGTCAATGAGTTATCATCGCGATGGTATTTTAATTGCCACTGTAGAATTCAATTAACGGGAAAAAAGTACTCTTCCGCATACGATATTCCCTTAATCAGCCCAAGTCACCATTCACCGCACCGGCTCACATCAGTTAATGATTTCGCACAGTTCCTGCAGTGTCTGGCCATAACCGGTAGCGAATCTGTCATGCTGATCGATCGATCGGTGACACGCAGGCTAGTTGTACCTACTCTGTTCCTACTGTCCTCAGTGTGTCTCGACAGGGTGCAAAAGAGCAGCGTCTAATAAGGAGCTTCAACGCTGCTTCCGTTTGATTGGTGGAATTTCTAATGAAGCTGTTAGTTAGCGAGCTGGGAACAAATCTGTTAGTTGGATCCTTTTCAAAACAGAAACAGAATACAGATATTTTTTTAATTTGGGTATTTAGTAGAATGTACAAATTGTCCTGACCAGCATTATTTCGTTTTATCTACCTGAGGAGGAAGACGCTGAAGAAATACATGACAGATCAGAACAATCAATGCGAATGCATCGACATAAATTAGGGTTAATCAAACAAACCATCCGTCAGAGAACAAGCATGTTGCAACATGCACCGGATGTCGTACTGACCGTTGACCGAGCGTGACCAGGGATGCCACATATAATTCTGTGTTTTTTGTTGGAAAAATCTGACAATCTGTACGGCGAGGAAAAATATCTGTGCAAAAATCTGTCCAATGCAAAACAATGGGAGTGAAAGAGATAGAGAGTCATTTTGCTGACTATTTCCGTCTCTTTCACTCTCATGTAAAAACTCAAAAATCTGTTTAATCTGTGTAATTTGGCGAAAATCTGTATTCTATGCATACAGATTCTGTACAGGCGAATTCTTTCAAATATCTGTTAAACACAGAATAATCTGTGCATGTGGCAACCCTGAGCGTGACTGCGATGGTCGATGGTTGGCGCTTGGATCCAACCAACAGAAAGGTAGGTACTCTGTATGGAAACTATATTGGCCTGGCCCATATATGTGCCAGCTGCCCGTTTCGAATACCTACCCGGAGGAGTATTCCGCCGAAGCTGAACTGAACGGCGAAGAAATGCTGTTTTCCTTTGCTGCCCTCGTTAGTATTCAACGCGGGTGACACTTAGCAGTTCTACGGACGATTGATGCTGCAACAATGGCTGGCTGTACCAAGCTGTGGCGATACACTCTTAATCAGCATTTTCCTTCTTATTTTGATCCGTGTCGTCCTTCGGTGCCATCAACCTTTTTGCCTTTGCCGTCGATTTGTTCATGCCGCTTAAATGACACAAGCAGCCATATCAGTGTCATCCATAAAAGTGACACCGTTTGAGCATACGCAGCCATGCTGCATCAGACTATTCAAGTGCAAACAATACTCTATGGCTATGCACAATATTACGTACGAAACTTGTCACATGTTGACCCTTTTGGTACCGTTGCCGGCTCAGCATCGCACGGGACAGGATAGTGGCTGTACGACACGGCCATGGCGCGCTGATCGCCACTGTAAGGGTTGAAATTATCTCCTTCCGATGGTGTGCACACGTGGTAACATATGCTTCGTGCGGTAATGGTATGAGCTTTGAAGTTTTCCGTTCTATTCGTTGTCAGGCTATGCTGCTGGCGTGTGGAAGTGATGCAGATTAGGTTGCTTTTTCGATGCAATCGATGTGTAAACATATTGACAGCGAAAAATTGATTTTCAGAACGTTCCTTTCTTGGAGCTGAAATGGCTTCAACGTATAGTTTCTTTTTTTTGTCCGTTAATAGTATGCGCTCACAGCTTGTGACAGTTTATGATAAGCGGCGTGACATTTTTCAGTACGCAGCTACAAGCTATAATCTGTGCAAGTAATTGAATCACTATAAAATTCATAATAATAGACATAATGCACTTCAACTAACAAGCCGGTTCTCTTTCTTCCAAGCGCAGGTCAGATATTTTATATCTTTTAAATTTTATACAATTAGTAGCTAGTTAATCACATCGATGATTAGTGGACTTGATTCCGTTATGTTTGTTACGTTCACTGCCGTTGGAGTACGAGTGGAGTAATGAGGTTGTTTATTATATCGTACCGCCATACGGCATTAGGTACTCCGGGGCAAATGGGATCTAAAAATTGCATTGTTAAAGTTTTTTCGACTTTGAAATCTACACCTATTATTTGTTTATTATTCTAGCACCACAGGGTTTAACTACAAATAACATCATCATTTTACATGAAGTGAATTTAAGCCGAATTTTCAAAATCAAGACAATAGGTTCCACTTGCCCACCCTCTTAGCTCCGGGATACGATGGTGGTCTAACAAGCCAGTTATCGTAGGTTCAAATCTTGACAGGGAGGTGCCGCTATTGACTCACACTCATATTGATCTTTACACTAGTCCCGTAGTTTTCTTGTACTCTAATAACCGGCTGCGAAATCTGTCGATAAAGGAGGGTCAAGTTCTTAAGGACGTTTATACTCATGGCTTTGCTTAGGTTCCACTTGCCTCATTGACCAAGGCAAGTTGGACCTACATTCAAATTTGATTGGAAAACATTAAATATCAAAAAAGTGCGTTTGTTTACTATCTAGCTAATTTTAAGCATTCTAAAAAGCAAGCAAAGACAATGTAAAACTGGTAATGGTTCATTCAACAATGTCGTTACAAAATCAGATTGCTTATAATGACAACGGGTGACATTATAATGGATAGTAAACACAATGCGTGTGTAATTACGCAGGAAGGCATACATTGTAAGGCAATGTTGTTTAGACGCAATATTTGTTCAGACATATTTTATCATTAACCATTCTTCAATGGCCCGGAAATACGATTACGATCTGTTTATTCCACTATGCACTAGACGTTACAGCTGCTTGTCAAACTACCATATGAAATAGTTACGCTATAACAACTATAACTTGACTTAATTATATCCACTGTGCCACCCAAAGTAAATTAATATCGTTTGAAGGGTGTTCCACATCAAATTGCACCACGCAAAAAATGCTGTAGAAAACTACCCATTGGGTATTTTCTCTTGAAAATTTGGGTAGAAGTAGTTTAGAGTGCATTGTTTACATTGCATTTTTAACGCTGCAAGATTTTTCGAAAATTGGTAAAAAAGGGGTTTCCTGAATAGCAACGTCGCGAATTGATTTTGCGCAAGCACCTGAAAAATCCTCAACTCTCTCATCGGGTCGTCGGAAAACAACTCGGAATCGTGCTGTCAATGGCGAGTCCTGCGATTAAACGTTACTACGAAACTCTGAGCATCGAACGGAAGGAGAAATGGGATCGTTTAAGCGGAATCCCAATGCTTTGGTCCGGGATGGGGCCAAAAAATTGAATCTGTCCAAGTCTTTCGTTCAGAGAGCCAAGGGCCAGGAGGGACAGCATACGCATAAAATGCCACATGGCTCCAAATCGTGACGAACGATAAAATACGATGGGAAAGTCACGGGCCCGGAAATGTACACCCAGATGCTGACATATCGTCATTGTCTCAACATGGATGATGCGATTTACGTCAAGGCGGATTTCCGGCAACTTCCGGGGCTACTGTTTTTCACCGTCCAGCACAAGTTTGTTGTTCCGGAGGAAGTAAGGAAGCAGAAACTTTCAAAGTGTGCCCAGAAATATATGATTTAGCAGGCGATCTGGTCATGTGGAAAACAGAGTGCGCCGTTTGTGACTACCGGGACTGTACACGGGCAGTTCCAACTCAAAGACTGTCTACAGAAGTGTCTGCTTCCTCTGTTGAAGTAACACGAGAGCCCTACGATTTTCTGGCTGGATTTAGCTTCGTGCCCCTATTCAAAAGATGTTCTGGAGTGGTACCGGGTACGAAGCCACGGGGGTCATTTTCCGGACGGTACCAAAGATTTGAACCTCCCGAAGCCCCATCGAAAAATACTGGACTATTATAAAGCAGGCACTACGGAAGCATCTCAAGGAGGTCGAATCTGAGGAACATACTTATGCGTCCATGTCCGCCGGACCAGCAGAACAAAGGGATGAAATCAGAGATCTCCTCTGTTGACGATTACCCGCCATAGCTTTTACCTGTCGTCTACAGCTTGGATGTCGTTGGCTAAGCTGCGTCGGCATGAGCCTCTGAGTTTGCCTCTTCTACGCTGTCCTTGTGGATTCCAGTCGAGTGCTTCTCTGCAGATATCGTTCGCTCCTTTCCTCGAGGTGTGTCCAATCCACTTGCACATACGTTCACGAATTTCTGTGGCTATCGGCCGTTGTTGACACCGACGATGAAGTTCATCATTGGATATCCAGCTGTCAGGCCACCAAGCACGAATGAATACCTGCAGTGTTTGTGTTGTCTCCGCTGAGACGCAACACCGTTTGCAGGCATACAGTAGTACGGATTTAACGAATTGAAAATTCGGGTTTTCGTATGTAGAGTGATCTGGTTTGAGCGCCAAATGTTTCGCAGACCTGCAAAGGCACCCTTGGCCTTCCTGATCCGTGTGGCTATATCAGTCTGGGCACCACCATCGGGCGTTGTCTGGCTACCAAGATATTGAAAGGCATCTACCTGCTCAACTTGTTGTCCCGCTACTGTGAAGTTGGTGGAATTGTCAGTGTTCACTACCATCGACTTAGTTTTTGTTAGGTACACTGACTGTCAGACCTGCTGTCTGGGAGCTCTCGGAGAGGTCATCTAACTTGCTCTACATATTGTTTCGACGTTGTGCGAGCAAGCCAATGTCCTTGGCTAGGTCGAGGTCATTTAGCTGCTCGATTTGATCTACTGTCAATTGCTCTAACTAATAGCTTATCCATAACGATGAGAAACAGAAGCGGTGATAAAATGCGGTGAGACAGGGCTCACGCCAGCAGTAACTCTCATAGGGTCGGACAAGACGCCGTCGTGCAAAACCTTGCACTAGAATGCCTCGAACTGAGCCTCGATGAGATGGACTAGCTTGTCTGAAACTCCTCTACGCCTAAATACGTCCCAGATGTTTTCGTGGTTAGGACGGTTGAACGCCTTTTCGAAGTTAACGAACACCAGCAGGTGAGAGTCCTGGAATTCGTTGATTTGCTCCAATATAGTGCGGAGCATTGTGATATGGTATACACATGATCGGCCAGCAAGGAATCCAGCTTGCTGCTGCCAGAGAGTAGCGTCAATCTTCTCCTGGATCCAGTTGAGGATTACCTTACAGAGTACTTACTTACTTACTTACAGAGGATTACCTTACTTTGAGAGTAAAACAGAGCAACGTGATGCCACGCCAGTTACCGCATTCAGTTAGGTCTCCTTTTCTAGGGACTTTGACAAATATGCCGTGCATCCAGTCCACCGGAAAAGTTGCGGTTTCCCAAATATTGCTGAAAAGCTGATGTATCATCTGGGCTGACAAAGATCAGCGTTGAGCATCTCGACTGAAATACGGTCTATCCCTGGCGCTTTATTTGATTTCATACTCTTGATGGATGCTTCAATTTCATCCAGCGATGGCGCCTCCGAGTTGACGCTATTAATTCGACAAACTGTAGGCATCATACGCTGCTGGTTTTGTTGGTCTCTGACATTTGAAACTCGGAAGAGTGGTTCAAAATGTTCAGTCCATCGCTTAAGCTGTTCTGTACGGCCAATCAGTAACTGACCAGCTCTGTTCTTTAGCGGCATCGTTGTATTCATCCTGGCACCACTAAGGCGGCGAGAAATATCGTATATCAAACGGATATTACCCCTTGTTCGGCTAGGTAATAATTCCAGGCTCCCTTGTCCCGCCTACAAGCACGTTCGACAGCCCTCTCCAGCTCGGTGTATCGCTCATCCGAATTCCACTCCCTCCGCCCACTGCTCGCTTTGCCGAGGGTTTCGTCGCTGGTCGTGATGAAGTTGTTCTCAATGGCAGTCCATTGCTCTTCGACGGTTCCACCAGGTGGCAACTCCGAGGCTCGGGATTCAAGTTGTTCGGCAAAGGCCCCTCAGGATTCTCGTATCGGCGGACGTCGTAACGGCACCCAACTTTCTCCGCCCGTCGTTGGACGCGTGCGACGCGCAAACGTATCTCAGCAATAACAAGGTGATGGTCGGATGCAATACTAGCGCTGCGTTTGTTGCGTACATTAAGAAGGCTCCTTCGTCATATTCGGCTGATGCAAATGTGGTCGATTTGGTTTTCTGTTCGGCCGTCGCGGGAAACCCACGTGACTTTATGTACTGGGCTATGGGGAAAGAGCGATCCACCAATGACCATGTTGTTATTACCACAGAATTCTGGAAACAGCTTCACCACTGCATCCAGTATTTTGAACTATTGTGGTATGCTACGTTTTATTATTTAACTATACGCTTCAAGCTTACCTATCACTTATTGAGGAAGTGGCAGCCTGGTTAGCTGGGGCGAGACATGTGCCAATCAGAAATGACTAGGTTTATGGACCTAGTACCCTGATTGGCGATGCCAACCAGATCTCCCCTTTTTGAGATACTGCAGTCTGCGTACTATTTGTGCTCCACGATTGCAGAGCAAGTGTTCCGAGGTTAAATATCATCTTGTACGAAGCCGAGATTCCGAAAAAGATATTTACTCGGACAATCTCCTGTCGTAAGCTTGCTGAGATCTCTCTTATTGAGACTCAGCTACTTTTGAGTAACCCTCATACTCGACGTTATATATTTTTAAATTGTTTGAGCGATTGTACAGCCATCCTACTGGCCATAACTGTTCGGCTCTTCTTTTGTTTCAGCCCACCCTCCAGCACACAGTCAGAGATCAGGCCAAGTGAATCTCGACCCGAGAGTAGAGAGTTGGAGCCACATCTTCGTTTGTCGACCCACAACGAGTCGGCGTGTTGAGGATAGACGAGGATCCGGACTGAGCCTCTGCTAGCGCATCGTTCAAGTCCTGCTCCTCCCCTATTCTCCTCTCCACCTCATTCGTTTCTTTGTTTTTCGGCAGAGAGAGCATGCACGGTAAGAAATCGTCCAATGCATCAGTGACCGGCATGATGCAGTAAGGAAGGGCACATTACTGTGGAGGGCGCCCTGGTACTCCACAGGCTCCGTTGCGGCGAGAGAATTTATAGAAACCCCTCCACCATTCATCCCTCGGCACGGGTCGCGTCTCACCTTGGATTAGGGGTTTATCCATTCAAGTTTTTACATAATAGCCATGGATAACAGCTATTAAAACCATCCTCCTTTAGGGGCCTTGGACCCTCTGCTTTGGTTCTCAGTAGTCTTACTTCCTACAAGATCCGTCTTGCAGGCGGAGAGTTTACACTCAGACTTCACATGAGTGCCCCCTTCTTTGTCCGTATACGACCACTAAGATTTCCACTAAGGAACGTATCCCGGATGGTACCACGAGGAGGTAGAGATAGGAGTTGCTGAATAAGAGGCTGTGGAACTTCGTGGTAATTCTGGAGTGCATTATTCAACCATTTACCATCCCAGCTTCCCTTGCAAGTTGGGCCAGCTTGCCCTGCTGGGCAAAGCTCTCCCAAATAGCTCTCCTGATACTACCCTACAACATCTTTTGCTATTGAGCATAAACTACGCAACCAGATCTGGAAGAGCATGGGCATCATATTTCCTAGGTCTTCAGCGCAGCATACGACACAGCCACTTAGATTTACCTGAATTTCATGAAGATTTTATTGCGGTATTAATCATTACCTTTGGTTTTATTAGCGCATTATACATTATATGAGCAAGCTATAAAACCATAATAAAATTGTCAATAAAGCTAATTCATAGTGGTTACTTATATCTTGTCCACCAATTTTATTATTGTGGTGCTCTTACGGTGGCACGAAATCAAAAAAAAGTGGTTACTTATACTACCACAGTAAAATTAGTCAACTGCGGCACTTCTGTTATACACTTCTCATAAGTGGGTCGTAGCAATACAATATAGCGTACCCATATAAAATTGATCTTATTGCGGTCTTAAAAATTTAGCGCTACTGTTTGGAAGAACATTCAAGTTTAACACCGATTACATTTTCTCATGTGAGGCCATATTGCCATTTTCTAGTATTTTTTTACAACGAAACAAATATTATCAAAGCAAAGTGTGAGTTGCAGAAAGAAAGTTATTATCAATCGGCTTTCATGTCAAAGGGAGCACCTAGAATGATTTCACAGAATGATTTTATTAGAAGTTGAAATTTATTAATTTAGCTTCTTTAATTTGTTAAGACAAATAATTTTCAAAATTTGCAAAATTTCGATGGCGCGTTGATTTTACCCACCTATCATATCAATATGCACGATAAAATTTAATGCGCAAATGATGCACAACTACGGGAACTGCGAAAAAATTTATTATTTATTCTATCGGATACTTTATTAAGGTTGTTATAAACTAAATTGATCAGGACGATCTGACGGTAAAACTTTAACTTTTCTGACTGAAGCTGCCTAACTGATTTAGTTTCCTTTGCTAAGGCTGTCAAGCAGCGAAAAGCATAATCGGTTTTATTGCTGCTTTCAGCAGCAAGCATAATAAGACTTCTTGAGCGATGGCCTGATTCTTAAGGCAAAAAACGTTTTGAAGAGTGGGCCACTTGGTCGGAAAGCAGTTTCATAGCGGTCATCAGAAGGTGTTAGTGAAGCTTATAGTTTTATTAGTGGTTTTATAAAGTTGGTCACCAAAATCACTGAAGGGAGGTAACAGACCTTAATTTGCTTTTTGGGAATGCACGGGGACGGTTTACCGGTTAAACTGACGTGGTTAAAGTGGTTGATAAGTTCATAAATTTAAGATAATAACACGAGTAAGGAGATTCAAAACCGCATTAAAGGAAGTCGGGGCTACTTTTCCCTCTGCAAGACGTTTGGATCACCTAATCTTTTGGTAAAGTACAATTTCAAAGCGGAAAGTGGCTCAAGTGCATGAACCACGAGCTGGAAGCACTCAGTGGGGAGATTCCCGTCGCATCGCAGGCGAAAGCCGGCAAGCTGAGGCAGACCAACCGTGTCGCAAGGGTGCTGTGTGACACTGCGGTGAGATCTGTTTACTATCTAGGCCTTCAGTGGTACCAGGAATAGAGAGAATAGATAGACGGCTAAATAGATAGCTGTACTAAATCGAAGCTGAAGCTGATCAGTTAAGGACGAACTATTACGAGCTGAGTTATGATGAGCTCATTTCTATCAGCTTTCCTCTTGAGAAGTGTGAAAGCCTCTTCTACGGATAACGCCAATGATATCGATGTTGTTCGGTAAAGCCTAGAAACATGTGAGACCTTATACTGTCGTTTCCGTTTTTATGCTCCCTCGCCTTTCGTATGAAACTTGACAACGATGCACCTAGTCCTTCGAACAATATAACGTCGTTGATGTGTCAAGTGTGATACGTATTAGCCTAACCAAGGTTAGTCAAGAGAGGTTTTCTGATGTTCAAATTTGTTTTTCACCCCCGCTGGTTACCCTTGACGATCACCGAAATTTTCAAAGCGGAAACTGTTGAATGGATAAACAACGTCGATGGTTGCTAACCAATCCTCCCGCGCACTTTTGTTCTACAAACTGTGAAAACTAGATCACCTATTTTAACTCAGCTTGAGCCTAACCAGTTTTGTTGCTAAACTATGTTCAAGCTTAATCTGCCATAACTCATTACGCTTAAGTAAACTATACGCTGCGTGGAAGTCTCTGAACAAAAACAGTTAGAGCCATCTCAATATGTTTGCCTTCGATACTTCGAAACTTTTTCATGTCAATCAATAATATTTTTCTCCCTACGATCATTTTTTTTCAACGTGTTAAATTGCACGAGCATTAATACTGCTGGGCTGGCAACGCTTTTTCGTGAGTCAACCCCTCGCGAAGCATCAATAGTGCCCATCGCCTAAAGCTAGCTTAATCCTTAATAAGGTGACTAGAACCTCCAGCAATGCTAAGCTCGGCAATGACGACATCGTGCTGGATGGCGGCTTCGCCATAAAGAGCACATACTTTCGTCATATCTGCATTCAAATATTCTCCGAGCCTAGTCGAGCATTCGTAAGTTGTAGGTACTTTGGCAAATATTTTCTTCGTGACACATTTGTTCATAAATTCATAATGAATGACGCGGCTGTTGCGCTACTGTTACCGTTCCACCACCGGTTTGCCATTGGTCGTCGTATTCAGCATATCGTAGAGGGGCGCTGTGTGTACATTGAATGTCATTCCTCGTACACTGTAACAGTTACTATCACAAACCGGCGGATTGATGAATCGTTTGCCACAGCTGGCCATCAGGGCTGTTCCAGCAGGGAGCAGTTTGCCCAACCGCAGTCCTATTTGCGATGGCTTTCGCGGTGCCACTTGGTCTCATTTCACTTGATTTGCCACTATCATAGAGGCAGTGTAGGCACAGGACACGGACTTTGAATAGGTCTTTCCAAACCGAACGTCAACTGAAGACAACAACGCAGCACCGTTTGCCCACTGTGCGGAGAAGAGCGCTCGTAGGAATGAACGTTTGTGACGTGCCAGTGTGGAATGTCTCAAATGATACCAAATGTGAGGTGAACAATAATGCATTTTCCCATGTGATGTCATGGGGGAGGAATTTCGCCTTGAACGTACGAACGTAAGCACCTGTGGAGGAAAACATGAGCTTTCGTGAGCTAAACTGGCAGGGGGCGGCGGGGAGGGAGTCCACGTTGGTTGTATGCGTTGCTAGGGATTTGGATTCGCGTTTGTCTATACGCCCTGTCTGGTTGGTTACTGCACTACTGGCCGGGATGGATGATGATGCTTTGCACCGATACACGGAAGGCGATTAGATAAGGGATTCGTACAGCATTCGTTCGTTCGCCGGTGCTGATGAGTACGGGGAGTCGTATAACATGTGATTTGAATGTTGAACATCAGCGTCACAGGAATGTTATCTGCGGGATGTCGAGATGAGATTTTGACATCGGTATTTGGCATGTTTGGCTTGGTTCTGGTCTAGCAGAAGCTGTATGTGTGCCTAGAACTGACGGAACACAGCATAGGTTTTACTTGGAATTTTCGCGGAATTCTTATTACGCTTGAAGCATACTATATATGATTATAAATATTTTATTTTGATGGGGATGATAATAAAACAGAAATAAACGGTAGGCAGACTGTTTACTTCGAATACGAATAAATAGGTATTTCCGAGAAATGGTTAATAAGATTATCGTACTCATGGCACACAAAGTCCTATATAGTACATCTCTGACATCCCCGAAATAATCAATATAGCTGTGTACTTACAGCGTGTCTCTTAATGTAGAAGGCCTCAAAATAATGATACCAAGTTAACCGATTGAAATGAAAAGCAAGGTTATTTGTTGGATTTTAATTAATTTGTTTTATTTTTTTTTTTACGAGTATGTATGTTTAGTATGTTTAATGCGACAAATCAAAAACAAAATGAACTGAAAATCTTGATTAAAAATATCGACTAAGCGAGGGTGAGAGTCACCGAGAAGCTCGTCGGGCGCACTCCAATCATCGGGGGATACTTCAATGCTTCGGCCGTGGAGAGGACTAGGGGATGTACTAACTCCAGAGGGTACAGCCTGTTGGAGGCCTTGGCTAAACTAGATGTGCCACTGTTGAACGAAGGCAGCGCACAGTGGTTCAAATAGCGAAATACGTGATCGTGTGATATTGCGCCAAAACGTGAAGATTTTCGCATGTAGTGTCTCTAGGAACATTTCTTGGTATAATAAGCCCCTTCTTGTGAGAGAAATTTTTGGGTGATTAATTCCCTTAGAAGTGAGATACGAAATTTATTTTCTGATACATTCGAGATACAGGTGTGGTACTTTCAGCAAAGTTGTTGTAAATATTAATACAAACAACTTTGCCAAAGACACCATACTTGTATCTCTTCATGGAAATTATCTATTAAGCGTTATTCGTGGACAAACCCTTTAAAACAGTTTTTAAACCCAGACTTATTCTGGTCAATTTTTACGTGTTCATAGTGTTCTAGAAAGTTGTTTATCTTGCTGGCTGTTTATCTATCTTGGCGCCCGTGAGGTTTTAGTGGGTTAGGGTCTCACACTGTGCCACGTGATGTAAATATACATTATTAGTGTTTACGAGTAGGGAAATCTGCTGAGCACCTTAGAAGATACGGTACAACTCAGGGAGTGGGGTTTGGTATCCCGACCCCCCTAATGGTGCGTGAGGATTCGGACCCACTAAAACCCTATTCCACCATATCGGTATTACTTCAGGGTGGGGCTATTGTGCTTAACGCACCCTCTTAGATAACTACTGGGCTATCCAGACGTCCGAGCTGGAACACGAGGGCATATGAAGAAAGCATGTTCTGCAGTTTCCTCAACATCCACGCATTCGAGACACGCGGGGGACTCCGCATGCCCAAACTTGTGCAGATACTGGCTAAAACAACCATGCCCTGACAGAATCTATGTTAGGTGGAAGTTGACTTCGCCGGGGCGACTGTTGACCCACCCGGATAGTTCCGGGATTAGTCGATATGTCCACCGACCTTTTGTGGAATTAGACCGTGTCCGTTGCCTTGTGGTCACCGAGACCGATCTTGTGGTACTCCGTATGCCTCTAGTTCCACGTTGGTTGAAGCTCTCTACGTCCTCGCTGATGATGATGCCAATAGGCATCATACCCGCTAAGACACAGATTGCGTCATGTGAAACTGTGCGGTACGCACTCGCCACTCTTAAGCACATGAGACGATAGGTTCTTTCCAGCTTGGCTAGATAGCTTTTGGTACCTAACGCCGATGACCACACCGGCCCGCCATACCTGAGTATGGACTGGACCACGTTGGCTAATAGCCTTCGCTTGCTGCCGTATACCGTAGAGCTATTAGACATCATACGAGACAACGCCGAAATAGCTGTGGAAGCCTTCTTGCAGGCATAGTCGACGTGGCTCCCGAATTTGAGGTTGTCGTCGACCATGACTCCCAGGAGTTTTAAGGACTGCGCTTACGAAGTATTCCAGTCCCCGACGTTGATATTTGCTTGCTGCACCGACTTGCGGTTGTTCACTACGATAACATCCGTTTTATGATGCGCTAGCTCCAGTTTCCTGGATCGCATCCAATCTTCAACAATGCTTATAGAGTGGGCAGCCGTCCATTCAACCCCTATGATAGATTCACCGTAGATTTCCAGGGTGATGTCGTCCGTAAAGCCGACAATCACCACCCCTACCGGGAACTTCAGCTTCAACACCTCGTCATACATGACGTTCCACAACACCGGGCCCAGAATGAAACCTTGCGGAACTCCTGATATGATTGGAACGCACTTCCGACCCTCCTCCGTATTGTAGCATAGCACACGATTCAGGAACATCATTAGTGTGTCTGGCATTAAGCGTTTCCTCACGTAAAAAAGTATGAATGTCTGTGCCTAGGGGCACGAATAAGGTGCTCACTTGGTGTTGTGCTATAAATTTTGTACAAGAAGACAAGTTTAAATTTTCTTAATGACCGTGCTCTGTATATCGGTTTCATCCGTTTCTTAGAGTTTGTAGTTCCACTAAGGGCTTTCTCAAGTCACAATCACACTTCTTGTGGTGATGGACGACCATATCGCTTGTTGGAAATTTTTGGTGTGATTTATAGCACTAGTAAACTTTAGATGACTGGTTTGAAACGAATGTTAAGTGGTTTAAGGATCTCGCTCAAAAATATGTGTCATTGGACGCAAAACTTACGGTTGAACGGAACGGATCATTTACCAGGGATTCACATTCGTCAATTTCCTTGAAAATAGTTGATATATTGCACCATTTTTTGAGACAGGTTGATTTGAAATATATATGTAAACAACAAGTTAAAATTATGACCGTTAAAATATCATCAATTAGCTAACGTCCTCTGCATATTGATTGTTCTTTTCGACACTCAGTTTATCAGTTATTTCACACTTGACAGCATTACAATCGAAAGTATGTAGACAATTGCATGCAAATAATTGTAAAGCATCAAATTAAACGCCCAAAACCTATTTTCGGATCAGACAGTCGCTAAGTCTAACCTTGCTTTGTAAATTGCTGCATCACGTCACATGCATGAATATTCCATCAATCCCTTTTTCATGCAAGACATCAGCTTTGAATAAATTCTTGCAGCATGTGGATACAATCGTGCGAAAGATAGGGTTGGTCGCATACTTTTTTATAACTGTTCACTTTCAGGACATCAAATTGGACTAGGTTTTTGGACAGAAAGCACATAATTGCTACATCTGTTATGAGTCGATCGATATCTAAACCCTGAATATTCATTCTTAATTGACAGAGCTATTAGCATTCAAAAGCTTTCATATTTTTGTGACGGTAACTAGAATCTTAATTATGGAATGACACCTTTCGGTAAGACGTAGTCCTACGTTGAAAAAATACCAGTAGAACAAAGAGCAATCATTCAAAAATAATTGTCATCACCGAGGCGAGTGTGTAGTGCGTGTCCGGAATGACAGAACTGAGAGACACAAAACTAGGTATTAGACCACCTCCTACATGGGTGCGGCAGTAGTTTAGTCAGTGAAACATTCGGGTAGCAACCGAAAGAGCGTGAGTGCGTCCCCACCTATCGTCATTGATAATAAGCATTTCAGTCACCTTATATGCTACTTAAAAACTGTTTTGGCAAAATATACTGCTACTTTAATGCTAACCTTCCCATAGTGCTGACAGTGCTTATTTGCAGTTGATTACTGACAAGAGAGCGGTGTTGGTGTATTTCCTGTAATGCTGACAAGTCAGTGTTTTATTCTGATTTTGGAGAAAATAACTTTAATTTTCGGATGTTATTAGACATTACAAAATAAAACTCTGTTATAAGGAATGTTTATATATGTACACGTAATCCAGATTACCTTCTAAAACGCCATACATTGAGACTGAGAAACAAATAGTAGAAATTTGCGCCAATATTCAGACTGCATTCCATGGAGAAAATTTCTGCATGCCATTCCTGTTGAAGCAACACTGCGCCAGAAGCGGACATGCTTTCCAGTAGTTAATTGCAAAATTATGAGATTGTGCAAGGATCCTGTACTTCGATTCAACCGGTGTTTATAGTATTTTTTTCTCCTTTTTTCCCATTCTCCAGAAGCACACTCATTCATCTAGAAAATGTTGAATGACATACTGCAATCCATCCCGGGCAGAAGCAGCAGGAAAAAATGTAATATTCTTTTGATGGGCTATGTCTTTGGAAGCCATATCCGTTTGCTGCAGCATTCCGAGATTTATTGTAAATAAATTACATTCCGATCTCGGCGCTGTCTCTGTTTCTATCCTTTGCTGCAAAGTCTCGGGCTCACCTTCGCCGCCGGCCGTTTTGAAGCCATAGCAGAATGGATAACCATAACTTTGCAATTGCATTCAGCAGATCTCGTCCGGTGCATAGTAGTAAAGGATATGAACGGGGGACACACTGACGTTCTGCGAATGAGAAGAACTATTGTCATGGCAACCACAGCTCGAGCTTCCAGCCAGTGACAAATGGAGCCACTCAGTTTTCCGACCAGTCAGTTTGTACATCAACTTGTTCCAGCTCACAACCAACCGTCTAGCTCCAGCAGATGTACACTATGCAACTTTGTCGTTTTCATTTATCACCTTCCTTGCCTCGCCTTCTTGCACTTTGGACATGCCTGGCCACCGTCTAGGTGCCATATCGGTAAGGTTTCAAATTTCTTCCGGCTTATGGGCACTGTTGAATCCATACACCCACGCCCACGCCCACGCCCACGCCCACGCCATCGTTTTCTTGATGGTCTGCTTCAACTCCGGCTCCAATCATTTAGTGAAGGCTTCAATGGATAGACGAACCACACTCGTGTACCAGTGACCACTCCGGACGTCCGTTCAACTACGTAGAACCGAACAGATGAGTTATAAGAAGCATCACGCTACACCGCACCTGATCTACCGGATTGACGGAGCACTGAATGACTGCAAAATATTTACTTTCATCTGGATCCACGTCGTCCATGATGCACACGCTCAGACACTAATACCGACACACCCACCGTCCGGCGCGCCACAGGACAGATTACAGGACTTTGATGACACCACGGATGGATGCGCATTTTGGTTGAGCTGTAATGACGCACGGCTAGACTGGTTTATCGATTCGATAATTTATCCAATGATGAGGAAATGCTTTCACTGTTGCTCTTTCGAGTGAGAGGGAACCCGGCTGGCCTGCAGCGGCCCTGTGTTGAATTCCTTTCTCGTTAAACTATTGCAAGAAACCGAAACAAGCTGGCGAATATTCTGGGTCATTTTATGCGAGTATCATTATTTCGGTGTATTGTGCTTGTCCGAATTCAATTCGCCTTTTTCAGCTGTTATTTGACCGATTTTGGAGTACCCACCTTTTTGAGAATAAAGTCCTCACCGAGGAAGGATTACAATTTTGATTTATTTAATTCAATCTTTGAAAATAGTCATATATATTTAACTGATTTAAGACAAGAAGAAATCCTTTGAAAATTCAATTATGTCACTGTTTAAATAAAAAGTAATTTTCTAGAATCTTTTCGTAACTTCGTCTATCAAAGACTATCCAACCCAAATTAAGTTACTGATACTGACTCTTTCCGTTAAGTTTAACTTTATCCAATAAACGTCTCTGTTGACATAATAACTTTTCATCTATATACTGCACCGTTCACCAATAAATTGTTTATCGATAGGGACTAGTTCAAACTAAAATTCAGGTCGCTCTCGACGATCCTGCGAATCGAAGCAAAAAGTATGCCGCGAAATGCGGCTTGTAAACAAAATCAAACGATTTCTCAGAAGAAGAGCAGCTTTTACGAACTGACTGAAATGTCAATATAATTTACTTCTGACACAAAGTGGTCAAGCGATTGTACGTTTATCTTGTCCGATAACTTAATTTGAAAGAGTAGGTATCTATTTGCCTGTACATCCGTGCTCATGTTGGCCACGCCAGACAACAGCTGTGTAAGCGGTAGTTTCATGAAAATTTTCTTTTCCACTAGGTAGGGGAACTGTGGGTAAGACGAACAGGGTGGGTAAGACGGACAGGTGGTTGATTCTACCAGTTAAGCATTAAAATTCGTAAATGTTTTGATGGGAATCCAACCAGCTTGCTATCTCATGATGTCTGAACGTTTCAATCATCATTTACAACTTTCCAATTTTGATAAAGTACAAAAAAACTAAAAATTGGACATGATTCTGCGTTTGGATGTAACTTTTTTTCCGTCGGAATTAAGCTTTTTGAGTGGTTTAATTCCAAAATGTTGCCCATAGCATGAAGTATTTCGATTTAATACCTTTTCAAGTAACGTCTGCATTGAAATAATACGTAATTTCATTTGCGTATGAAAAATTGTGAACGCTTTAAAAAAATGTATAATGATGGGGTGAAATGGACAACTGCTAGTGTGGGTAAGATGGTCAGTGAACATATTATATTAAAATTGTTGATTTTGCTTCTTAGTGATATCTCAAGTATATAAATGAAAATTTAACCGGAAAACGTGAACTTCAAACAAATCAGCAGCGGCCAGGCATGAAACAGTTTTTGGAATGCTTGTTCATATTGCCGCTGCGAAACAACTTTCTATTGGCTGCCTCTAGTGGGAGGGGGTGGACTGCTCCCTTCAGTTTTTGCACGCTACACCACCATATTTTACGTATTCAATTGGTTAAGGGTCAAAAATAATAATATGCGCTCAGTTGGGGCGATTCACAATACCTGTCCATCTTACCCCCACACATTGTCCGTTTCACCCGCAGCACTAAAAAAGTTCACTTTTTCGGACCATTTTTAAAACTCAAAATACACATTGAAAAACATTTTTTGTTAAATATTTCACTAGCTCCTTTTGAAAACAATATGTTGAACTGAAGTAAACGGTATTTAGGTTTTATAAATCATAAGTTCTCTGTATTATATTAGCTGTTCTTCTTAACCTGTTCGTCTTACCCACAGTTCCCCTACCTACTGATATGCTGGAAGATGTGCAGCATGTTCGACGACGAGGACAGCAGCGGTAACGGTAACGGCGAAGGAAGTTTTCAGCTCATTTGTTTGTCCTTCTCATCAATATTTCATCGAAACCAATCGAACTAAAAGTTTTCCTTCGTTCACGACACTACTGTTACAGCACCGTGGAACGCTTTGCTTCCTAAAGCTCAGCACAAGCGGGAAATCCAACCCGTTCACTCGATGGACTTTCCAGCAATGGGAAATCTTTGGAGCAAGGCGAGGACAATACATACTGCATGGGTGAAATGAACTGGCAACGATTCGGTGGAAAAATGTCATTGGAATGGCAATTTGTTTCCCGAACGATTATGGCTTTTCTCCGCTTAGGTAATAACGACGGACGGTGACTATGGGTGCGGAGACTTTTAGGGGGTGGAAATCCAGGAACATTCTTCCCTATTGTCACAATTATTGTTATTGCTGGAAATTGAAACTGTGTGGCGGAATGACGTGTATTAAAAGCCATGAATTATTTCGCAATCCGTTCGTTTGAATGTAAATAGTCAATAATGGGCATAGCTAGGTGGTTTATTTATTCAAAACCACACGACCGCTGGTGTTTGGAGTTTATCCACTCGCATTTGATGGGCCGTGGTTTTACGTGGAGCCAATTATAAAACGATTTCGGGAGACTTTATAAATTTGGGGTTTTATACCGCAGCGAAGTTTGCGAATCCACGTGGAATGGCGTTTGATGATTTGAATGAGTTAAAGTGCACAGGAAAGTGCAATTCCATTTTTAAGGTTCAAATAGTTAACATCGAAATAGTCTATATTACAGAGTTTTCTTTACTTTGTGCTGAACTATCATCCGCTAACGTTTCGAAATTATGTCAAACTTAAATTTTTAAAATCCGACTGTTCAAAGTTGATAATATTCTTATGAATAATATTGCCATATTGAATTTCATCGATTTCTGTCTTCTAACAGAATAATTCTCCTGAAATCAAGCTCTTTACACATTATTAAACGCATCGAGTCGCGGTGGATAAAGAAGAGCATTAGGACCCTTTACAGGAAATTGAACATTAATACTTTGGAATACTGTTACCTCCATCAAAAACAGGCGAAAGAGTATCCCCTCAGCCAGGGGCGGACTGGGAGCCAAAGGGCCCACCAGGCCTTTGAGATTAGGGCCCACAATTTGCAATATTCTCATGATAGTAAATTAACACAAAAAACGACATCTACTCAAAAGACATCAGTGTTACAAGGACAGTAAATCGAATGAATATGGGCTCTATTTTGTAAGTCATGTCGTGCAACTCGACTCGAATCAGGCACTGTTAAGTGTCGGGTATCGGGAGAACGGGCGGTATAGCGGCTCGATGCTCGAAACAAAACAAACTCAGTCGTTATTAGGACCGAGTTACCAGCTTTTAGCGTGTGCGTCATATTAGCGGTTCACGGTACTTTAGTTTGCACGCATTTTTCTTCGCCCAATCTTCGCTACTTTTAGTTTTAGTTTGTTCAGCCACCACCACAGATGTTGTTCTATCTACAATATCCATTTCATTGGCAAAGTAGACGAACTAACTAGATTTGCTGAAGATTGTGCCTGTGTGTTGCTCCTTTCATAACATCCTGTAAAGGCATGTTGAATAGCCCACATGAGGGACCATCACGTTGATAAAGTCCCCTCCGAGGTTAGAATGGCCATGATTTTACGGTCGATGGTATTATACGCAACTTTGGAATCAATTAATTAATTGTGCGTTGAATTCTGTATTCATGGACTTTTTTGAGGATCTGCCGCAGCGTGAATATTTGATTCTTTACTGACCGTCCTTCAGTGAACCCGGAAGAGAACTTTCCACATTCTGATGAGTGCCTCTGTGCCATGCCTGTGATGTGCAATGATAGTGATGGCAACCTACTTACTGACAAAACGACGGTAGCAGCCAGGTGGAAGAGTATTTCCAGACGCTGGTGAATAGAGAAGTAAACACCAAGATCAGCAGGTACAGGATAAGAATTTTGAGCGACGGCCAAACTGTGGAGCCACCAACACAGGAGGAGGTCAAAAAAGCAATCAGTGAGCTGAAAAACGGTAAGGTTGCTGTAAAGGATGGTATCCCTGCTGAATTTCTAAAAGCGGGGAGCGAGCAGCTGTACGAAACAATTCGCCACCTGATTGTCAGGAACAGAATATGGGAGGAAAATAAATATCGGAGTGGTTGATTGGCCTCATTTCCCATAATTTTAAAAACGGACGTCGACTTGAGAGTAAAAACTATCGAGGCATTACGTTGCTCAATTTTGCCTATAAGGTGCTCTCCCTATCCTGTGTTTTAGACTGAGTCCGTTAGCTGAATTCTTCGTCGGCGAGTATCAAGCTGGTTTTCATGAGGGTCGCTTCACGATGAATCAGGTATTTACCCTGCGTCTAGTAACTGACGAGTTCCGGGAGTACAACTTGCAGACTCATCATATTTTTATGGATTTCAAGGCGGCATACGATTCAGTTAAACGAAATGAGCTGTGACAGTTAACGCTAGGACATGGTTTTCCCACAGAACTAGTTACGTTGATTCGTGTGACGCTGGATGAGTAAAAATTATGAGTCAGAATAGCAGATGATACCTCACGTGCTTTTTGATTTTGCGGATGACGTCGATATCACCAAAATCAACAGTAAAGCAGCGAAAGAAGCCTTTAGGTCATTTATTGAGAAATTGGGACTTACCATTAATACCGCCAAAATGAAGTACATGGCGTAGAAATCCAAATGGTGTTGGTGTCGAAGAGGAATTGAATATATTTTGGTATGCTCGTGACATGTGACAACGATGTAAGTCGTAAAGACTAATTGCAGCTGCGAATTGGCCTTTACGCAGGCATTACATTTTGTAGCTGAAATCCCGTAGCTTGCAAATTCACATATAACTGGCGCTCTATAGAACACTAATCCTCTCGGTGGCCCTTTACGGACATGAATCATGGACGCTAAAAGAAGCTGATCGACGAATGCTTGGGATTTTAGCGTAAAATTTTGCAAAATCCAAAGCAGAGTGTCGCGCAGACGCATGAACCACGAGCTGTATTAAGAATGCGAATATGCTGTTATAATGAAGATAGTACAGTGTGGCAGTCTGCGCTGGGCTGGTCACGTGTCTAGAATGCCCGGCGAAAGAGTAGCCAAAAATATTTTAAGCAGAGAATCAAGAAGAGGCCGTAGACTTCGGAGTAGACATCGCACTGGTAGATGTGCACTATCGAGGATGATGCACGTTCAGCTGGTGTTCGAAGGGTTTGAAGAAAGTTAGCCCAGGATTGAGTACTGAAGGACCCTAATTCATTCGGCGCAGGATCGATAACGGACCGTCGCCACTGAAGTATGGAGCTTAAGCCGACAGTTCAATATTTAAAAGTAGTCAAATAACTGCGGATGAAATAATAATTCTACTTTTAAATACTTAGAATTGAAGCTGGTAATATTTTCAGAGCTTGGACCCCAACTGCTCAACTTAAATGATTTCATGAATCATGGGGCCAGCAATTGAACATTCGTGAGTCGTAGCAAAAGTTTAATTGAAATAGAAATTTTGGTTTAAAGTTCGGGGCCCCAACAGTCCCATTTGAAGCTGAATTTTCAATCATCAAATCGGTTGATTTCATAAATCATGGGACCCCAGCAATTGAACATTCGTGAGTCGTAGAAAGAGTTTAACTGAAATAAAAATTTTGGAAAATGTCAGTTTGTGTAACGACGAAATTTTTACTCCGCCACTGCTGACACAAGGCCTTCAAATATTAAAACTGTTCTACTTTATTGGTTGAAAATGGATAAAAAAATGAAAAATTCGCTTTTAATACCTCGAAACAGTGGATCCCTCGTTCGTCAAGGGTCCCAACAGTTTAAAAAAATGTGGAATTTTTAGCAAACTTAGAGCTCTATATCATGTGATATTTTCTAATTTTGCAATGAAAAAACTAACAAATGGCACGGTGCTATAAAGAAGAAGAGCTGAGCTTTCAGATGAAGAAAAAAATTTGGCGGTCATCATGGATTTGATCGCCATATTGGATTTTATTAAAAATTCGCCATTTTCGCCATGATTCCCTCAACCGATTTAAATTTCAAGACCACCATTGAAAAGCTGAGCAAAAATGCTACAAGAAACATTCATCAAATTAGGTGCGTAGTGGAATTCAATTTTGAAGAAAACGTTCTAAATTCAAATGTTACCAAGCGACAAACCATAACAATTGAATCAAAAAGAAACATACGATATTGGTAATATCACGCAGTCACGTATTCGCTTGCATGTTCGACAACGTTGCTGGTTTTTTGGAAGCTTACGCAGGGTTGCTAAATCGGTTTAATTTCAGTCGACCACACTTTTGTAACTCTATAGGGCTTTACTAACTCCGCTTGCAAATGATGGATCTCGGTAGAAGCATGTTCGATGAACCTGAAAATACTGAGAACCGGAGCAGAGGGTCCAAAGCCCCCAAAAAGGAGAATGGGTTTAATAGCTGTTATCTATGGCTAAGAGTAAAAACGTGAATGAATAAACCCCTAATCCAAGGTATTATGCGACCCGTGCCGAGGGATGAATGGTGGGGGAGGGGGGGTGGTGGATTCTATAAATACTCAGCCTCAAATGGAGCCTGTGGAGTGCCAGGGCGCACTCCACTGTAATTAGCCCTTACCGCATCATGAGGGGCTCTGATGCGGCGGACTCTTCTTTCCCCTCAACTCGCGGGATTCCATATGAATATACAAAATAATTCAAAAACAAATTTAACAAAATTAATTTAGTGAGCAAGGTACCGGGGCCAGACGGAATCCCGAATATGGCCTTTAAAGCGGCTATTCTAGAGGCTCCCAAATTATTCGAAGCGGTAATAAGTAGATGCCTGGAAGCTGGCCACTTCCCGAACAGATGGAAGTGACAGAACCTGGTCCTATTGCCGAAGCCGGGAAAACCTTCGGATGTCCCCTCGCCATACAGGCCGATCTGTCTGCTCGATACTGCCGGTAAGGTGCTGGAGAGGGTTATTCTTTACAGACTCACTGAGGGTACAAACGGTCTGTTAAGGAATCAATTCGGTTTCCGAAAAGGCAAATCTACGGTGGATGCCATCTTGTCTGTCACTAAGACAGCCGAGGTGGTAATCCAGCGCCAGAGGACGGGTATGCGCTATTGCGCAGTTGTCACGCTCGACGTGAGAAATGCGTTTAATAGTGCTAGCTGGGATTCCATAGCCAACTCGATTCGGAACGTCCAAGTGCTGGTGTCGCTGTACAGGATTCTGGAAAATTATTTCCAGAATCGTGTGCTATGTTACAACACGGAGAAGGGGCAGAAGTGCGTTCCAATCACCGCAGGGGTTCCGCAAGGTTCTATACTGGGCCCGGTGTTGTGGAACGTCATGTATGACGAGGTGAAATTGGACATTGAATTGAACTTGAAAATTGAGTCAAATCGGATTTGATATTGTACTTTAAATCGAACTTGAAAATGGAATTATATTAAATTAAATTAAATTAAAGTTGAACCAAAAATGGTACATTGGACTTGACATCGGAGGTGAAACAGAAATTAAATTAGACTTCAAATTGGCCTTAGTTGGACTTTAAATTGCACTTGATTTTACATTTGAAATTGGTCATAAAGTCGGAATTGCAAATAGACTTAAAATCGGAGGTGAAATTGGTATTAATGAATATTGTTATTGAAATTGTTAATGAAATTGGACATGAATTTGGACGTGAAATTGAGCTTGTGGTCAGTCAGAAAATTGGATTTGAATTTAAATTTGCAATCGTACTGGAAAATGATTCTGTTTTAGCTGGACTTTAAATTGATGATAAATGATGATAAATCTGGGTTTCAGACTGCTGTTTCATATATTTTTATGCAATTAAATTACTTATCGCAAGAATACCGATACAAAAATATTGATTTGTCAACTCCGGTCCTCCCGGTTGCTCCTTAAGGAATTCCCGAGCAGGAGCGAATAGCAAAATAATATCAAAATGTGTTATTGGAAATCGAATAACTCATATCAAAATTTGGTCTTGTTTTGGCTGACATAGTTGGTAAACTAACAAAAAATAATACCAAAATTTTACTCCTTTAAGGCTAAAAGAATAACTACTTGTGTTATTTGAATAATAAAGCAATAACATGACTGTATTCAGAGTTTAGAATAACATATTTTAGTATTATCCTTTTATAAAATATATATAATCTAAAATTTCTTTAATCAATAAAAAAAATTGTATGAAATATATCGAATGTCATTTTAAGGCCAAAATAAGATATGATAACAAAATCAGTTACATATTATACTCATCTTACAACCACTGTTTTAAATATCTACTCAATAACAAAATGTGTTATCAATGTGTCTCCATATCTATTCAATAACAAAATATACCATTATAACACAGTTTGATATTGTTTATGTATTATTTTGCTCTTCGCTCCTGCTCGGGTTATTTTGTTACACATTAAATTTTTAAGAGAAGGTGGGGCACGTACCCCACAACAGTGGTAATGGTCCGCTGCACCAGTGACCCAGTTTGCAATAAGGACAAAATACAGCGGGGTGTGCCCTGGTTCTCCCCACAGACTCCGTCTGTGGTTTAATATATTCAAAGTCTAATTTTCACTATTCCGAATATTCATCCCACAGCCCAGTAGGTATCAATTTCAATGTGCAAATCAAAATTTTCCACATCCTCATAGTGCAATTGTAAAACGTGTTATTTAGGTATTTCATTTCAAAGTAAGCACAAATTTGATACACATGGTTGTGTGTAGGCTGTCCGAAACGTCCAGCCAGCCAGCCAGCGTTTAGCTAGGGTGTGTAGCAAAGTAATCAATTTTATCCACAACAGTGTCTGCAAGTGATGCGAAAAGTCATTCAGCAATTAGTGCAATGTGAATAAACATCGAACTATCAATTAACACAAGTTGCTGCTGTTTGGCACCAGTGCCGGGCGCCTCTGCACGCAGTTTTGCTCTGCACGTCGGTTTTAACGATGATGATGGAAGGGTTGAGATTAATTTAGTCTTCGTCGTTTGAGTAAATTTGCCTGTCATTAACAGATGCTCTAGTTTTTGCTACCACTCGTGCAAACGTGCTGTCGATGGAGGCAAAACTGACATTTGAATTTGCAGAAGAGAGGATGTACGAAAACGGCACGTGCATGCCGCTCAGTTCGATGCCTCGATGAATGTTCTATTTTGGATTCCCTGGTGCCGAGTCGCATTTCCTAGAAATAAAATAACAAAACAAGAACTAAACATAGCTAAAACGACTGAACTGATAATTGGCCTTTTCTGCGATAAATTAGAAGTCAAATCTGAAGCCTCTCCAAAGTATACAGAAACAATGCGATTCCTAAAATATCTCGACAGCAAAATCCTCTCTACCGCGGCTGAAGGGAAAGTAAAGGAACTCCATCGATTGTAGCTTACATTTAAATGCATGCCCATAGAGCACAGCATGAATGTGCATTCGTTCGGTTGCGAACGCAATCAAAACACAGTTTGTTTACAAGCTTGTCAGAGTGCATCCTGAACTGCTATAGTGGTATGTTGTTGTGTCACCATCACCATGCAGCCCATGGACGGAGGGTGATGTCCAGTTTGGTTTTAGGAATCGGGTCCAATCAAGTGGTCCCCATCGCCAATATTACTGCTGCTGTTGCTGCTGATGATGTTGCCGCTCTTTCTGCTATAGGTTACGGTCCATAACCAGTAATATGTTGTAAAACAAGGTACAACCGCTGTGTCCTTCTTGTGCCCTGTCCAAACCCTACGTGTCGGGTCATTGGATTCAATCTGACTGCAGTACAGCAGCAGCCAGTGTCCCGATGCTGGACATGACGGATCAAAATGCTGACGATTATTATTATTGATATTATTATTTTGATGAGCTATCTACAGCTTCTCAAATATTTACATAACATTCTCATAAATAAATAAGCATCTGGTTGTAGTGTAATGGAGTGCCGGGTGAACTATTCATACGTATTTGCTGGCTGCAGATGTACGGCTGAATGGACGATCCGACGCAATGAGCTGCGTCGTCGAATGATTATTAATTGGAGGGGTAAGAAAATTATGTCCTGTCGAGCGGGCACTAGCCGGAGCTGGCCCATCCCGCAACCACCGCCGACGGTGGTCGGTTGACATTAAGTATTCGGATTTCCTTCTGCTAATTGCAAAGATATACGGCTGGGGAGCCTTATCTTTTATGCATTATTTTTGCATTTTAAATGAAGCAAAACAGAACGGAGAACGAATAATTGTTTCCCACGCTGTTTATTTAAGTTATGAATATTATTGCACTAGCAGTAGAGTCGTTACCAACGTAAATTGAAAGGAAGAAATTGAAAGGGATTGAGTGAAAAAAGTAAGTTGTTTCGAACTAAAAGATCTGTGAAGTACTCCAGTAGCAATGAAAGCAGAATTGCTAGCGCTATGGTTGCTTATTGGTTGATTTAAAGCGTTGAGCAAATGATCTTTAAGCGTCTTAAGTACCTAAAGTATTTAAAAACAGCCTTCTGTTTAAAACAGGTCATCAACCAGTTTGATGCCAAAATTTTATTTCATTTCGGAAAAAATTGAATTGCTTTCTTTTGTATGCGAGCTAATAAAAACCCAAATTGATTCACCTACCTACCTAGCCCTTCTGATTCAATAATAATTTTAGTTTATAATTGTTTAAGTACCGTAATATGGAAGCAAATTGGCCAACGCACAGTGGGACGGCTTTAAAAAAAGCGGACATCAGCGTTTGCGTAGAAACTACTAAGTTTTGTGCATTTGTGTCTTCATAAAACTTTCTTTATTTTTGAAGTACTTTTTTGTCATACCAAAAAATTTGCATTAAGGGGGTGGGTCAATAAATAATCAATTTAAGTTTTTTATTTGAAGCCAAAAATAAACAAAGCCCAACAAAAAGTTGTACAAAATGTTATTTAAAAAGTTTTTGTCAAGAAAGGAGAACTTTTATCTCTTAAGGGAAAGAAGTTATAGTCCTACAAAGTAATGTATCCCCTTAATACCAGTTTTTATTAATTTTTTCTGGTTATTTAGACTTCTACGCAGTTTTGATGTTCCACGAAGTTTAACATACTATGAAAATACACCTTTTTGCTGCAAGAAGTGCAGCTCTACCTTTCTTGGTTTTCGAGCAGATTGCGTCATGTGAAACTGTGCGATACGCACTCGCCACTCTCAAGCACATGAGACGATAGGTGGTTTCCAGCTTGGCTAGATCGCTTTTGGTACCTAACGCCGATGACCACACCGGTCTGCCATACCTGAGTATGGACTGGACCACGTTGTCTAATAGCCTTCGCTGGCTGCCATATACCACAGAGCTATTAAACATCATACGAGACAATGCCAAAATAGCTGTGGAAGCCTTCTTGCAGGCATCGTCGACGTGGCTCCCGAACTTGAGCTTGTCGTCGACCATAGCTCCCAGGAGTTTTAAGGACCGCGTTGACGAAATAGTGCAGTCCCCGACGCTGATATTTGGTTGCTGCACCGACTTGCGGTTGTTCACCACGATAACCTCCGTTTTATGATGCGCTAGGTCCAGTTTCCTGGATCGCATCCAATCTTCAACAATGCTTATAGAGTGGGCAGCCGTCAACTCCACCTCTCTGATAGATTCACCGTAGACTTCCAAGGTGATGTCGTTCGCAAAGCCGACAATCACCTCCCCTAGCGGTCCAACTTCAAGTTAAATACAACGCATCCTGGTTCTCTTCTGAAAATAGTTTTGGCTGCTCTACGTGGGGCACTATCTACAGTATGTCAGCATATTTGAATACTTGATACAGCTCGGTTTATTTGTTTGTGCCAGGCTCCATTTTCTATTTCGCCACCAAGTATAGATTTTACGCTCAAAAACTCCAAGTACCCGTTGATTAACTTCCATTAGCGTTCATGCTTCATGTCCGTACAGGACCATCGGAAAGACTAGTGTTCTGTAGAGCGCCAGTTTTGTGCGATTTTTCAAACTACGGAACCGCAGCTGATGAATTCGCGGTTGCATTTCGTCATTTCACTTGGCGGGTTACATCGTTGGCAGATATCACGAGCGTACCAAGGTATTTGTATTTCTCCACTTTTTCATATCGTTCCCCATCTAGCTCCACCTCAGCACCAAGGCACCTACACCATTTCCACCAACGTTCCCTACTAGCAATCATGTACTTCGTTTTGGCAGTGTTAATGGTAAGTTACAATCCTGCTGCTTTTAATTTAAAATGACTAAAGTCTTCCTCCACTGCTCTACGGTTGATTCCGATTATGCTAATGTTGCTAAATTTCATCGCGATGATTGTTCATCATCAGCTCATCAGCGATTTGAATTCCGACAATTGATAACTCTCTCTCTTATCCTATTCGCTCGTAAAGAATCACCGTCGCAAAAGATGGTGAGAAAAATATGGATTGATTACGCACGCAAATGCTCGCTCGGTATATCTGTCTTACACTTATTGTTGATCGCTGTCAACAAGCCGAGAATATAATTTGCGATCAAACGTAGACAGCATTTTTTTTTTGGAAAAATTGTAACTGGTACCTTGGTGTGTCTTTACTGTGTGTACCGGGAAAGCTCAGTAGCAAGAGACCCTGTGACTATGGTCCCAGGATCGGCTTACTACTGGGTAATCAGAGGGGCTTCGCGAACAAACGTGCAGTCGACTTTCACTTTCCTTAATGTCTGAATGAATTGGGCTATTGTGATAATTGAATGTTTGGTGATTGGAAAGAAAGGAACTATTGAACTATGTTTATTTTATTGATTTTTCTATTGTGGGTGTGTATGTGTGTGTGGGTGTGGGTGAGGTTGAAAACCGGTACGTACCGCTGTCGCTACTGCTGCTGGTCGAGTTTTCCGCTGCTTTCTGCTTACGGTTCGGGGGAGGCTGGGGGACGTTCTGCGCGCGCTTCTCACTGCGCTACTGACTGCTGGCTTCGCAGTCACTGCTGACGACGCCGCTGGGTTCAAGGCGACGCTGGCCGGTGCTAGTCCGTTCCTTCTGGTCTTCCCTCTTTGTCGGAGATCGACAGGCCCAGGACGATACCGGAATGACCGTGCCGAGAGGGGAAAGTCCTCCTTAGTAATTATGGCCCAAGGCCAGAGGACTGCCGCTGGTCCTTTACGGGTTAGACGTAGCGAACAACTAGGCTCGCTAGGCCGATCGTGTGCTGACCTTCAATTGCAAACCGTCCCACGGTTGCACCAACAATTTATGGTGTATTCAAAGGTCCTGTGAGGGCGATATCAGGAGACAATTACTCCACAATTCACTCACTAGCACTTTTACCTTAATTTTTATGTTTAGCTGTTTAGCACACGAGCACCAGATTATATCTGAGCAATGGAGGTTGCTCAAGCCACCAAGAAGCTTTTTCGCGGTAATTATAACCGCTAATGGCCGCATATTTCGCGCAGTTTCCATAGTGACATATCATCGTATACCAGTTTTCTCCCCGTCAGCTTTTCTGTTATAATCTCCCAGTGGTGACTGTCGTTGCACCACCCACTTGTACCCACTGTGTCACGTGTTTAATGTTTTAGTGTGTTGACAATATTTTACTTATTTATTTATTTGTTTTACTAACCTAACTAACCTATTTTAACAATTTTTAACATTTAACTAACCCTACTAACAATAACCCTAGAAACGTGAAAGTAAACAAACATCATGCACATATTAAAAAAAACAGAAGATCCTGTAACGCTTGGTTACAAAATACAAAAAAATTATTGCTCGATCAAAAATAAAACCTTTTTCGAATCACATATGATAATTAGGAAATCATCAATCTCTCACCTTCGTTAAGTTTATATTTTTGGCCTAATATCAAGAACTTTTCAGTTTGCCTGAATCTACATTTTTCGCATTAAGCATTTATTCTTCCCCAACCGAAATCATCAATATATAGGGGAACTGGGGGGAAAATGAACACCCTTAGCAATTTCGCCATTTTCTTCCCCAGGAACCAACCAAATGCTGATCGCACTATATGAATTGAAAACTGGATTCATATTCCACGTAGCAATATATAGAGATGTTTAAAAAAGGACTATTTGTCATGAAAAATTCCTTTTTTTCGAAAGCGTCACATTCGAGCCTGATTTTTTTCATGTGGGTAAAATGAACATGCAGTGAGGGCAAAATGAACATGTCATAGAAAACTAAAGTTAACATGCAGTTTGGATAAATTAAACATTATTTTACATTATCATTGTTCTACATAAGCCGTAGGTATTCAACAGGGTTGTTGGAATTAAAATGGGACTCCACAAAGTTAACATAATGTATCTTCGCCACGTTCATACAATGCTTGACTTTTAGCTCGCAGGATTTTCCAGCACCCGGTCATTTTCCGTTATTTTTCGAGAGACTCGATCATTTTTGTTGCTTGAATTGTAATTATTTCGTGACCACTGATAAATGGAAAGTAAAACATCATGATACATTTCATTTTGCCCCCATAGTGAGGTGTTCATTTTACCCCTAAAATACCAATTGTTTTCAAGTTTTTATTATAAACAAACAGTTGATAAAAATATTTGGAATTTTCGACAGATCCGTAGGATAGTGATAAGCAAACAACACTGAATGATACCAATAGTCGAAATTTGAGTTGTTTCGCCAAAATAACTTATTTACTAATAGTGGAAATTACCATCAGCGTCAGATTTCTGCAAATATGTTTTACTTTTTCCATTTTTTTTTCACATTGGAAAGCTTATGATCACCACATATTGTTTCAAACAGCTCGAAATACTTCTAGGAGAAGATACCTATTGATCTGGAACAGATTTTAATCGGTTTACTGGGAATTTGGCTGCCTGTTCATTTTACCCCCCCTGTTCATTTTACCCACAGTTCCCCTACTTGCGACGCCAGACCAAACCAGTAACTTCAAGCGGCACACGGACAAACAAAATATGGTTTCAAGATCTAGTTTGAATAGAAAGCAAAATTAAGTGGTGAACGTGAAAAGCGTGAGTTTTAATGTTTTTTTCTCTGACACTCATAAAATAATTCGCAGTTAGAAAAAAACTGCCAGAGAATTTGACGTTTTGGAATTACCTTCGAAAGTGTTTCCTCTTCGTATTGCACCTTCCAAGGTAATGTTGAATAGCAGGTTAAAGATTGCATCCCTTGCTTCAGTTCATCGAAAATTACGAAAGCGGTTGAGGGGTCATCCGCTACTCTCATGCATGATTTTGATCTATTCAGCGTCACATGAATCAGCGTAACTTGTTCCGTCGGAAAACAATGTTCTAGTATTATCTGCCATACCTCACTTTGTTTGACTAAATCGTACGTTGCGTTAAAGTCCACTAACAGATGATGAGTCTGCAAGTTGTACTCCCGAAACTTATCTAATAACTGAAGCAGGGTGAACATTGTTGCTGTTGTTCGGCAAGTCAGCAACAAATCTGATCTAAATCTAAGCACCAACAGAAATTAACATTATGCACTTTATAAGACATAGGACGCATTCTTGGTTTTCTATCTCTCCCTAACTATCTTATTTCACTTCACTTTTACTTAAATACTAGAGTAGCCTCCCAGTTGGATTCGAGGTATGACGCTGGCCTACTAAGAAAGTCTCGAATCTCGACTGGGAGAGGCTGTTAGAGTCAATAGGATCGTAGCAATTGGCCCTGCAATTGTCCTGCAATCTAACAGCTGGCTGCAAAGTCTGTCGTATAAAAAAACAGAAGGTCAAGTTTCGATAACGGAATGTAGCACCTAGGCTTTGCTTTGCTTTTTAAATACTAGAGTACTCACGACGTAAAAATCGTATCCTATTTGTAAAATTGCCTCGTTGTTCGATGAATACCTCAATGGCGTAATTGCAGAAGGAGCTGGAACGGAAGTTAATCTAGAAGTGCCCATGCAAGATTGTAATGTTCCATCACCTGATCTTCAAGAAGTCAAACGAGAAATCGAGTTGTTGAAGATCAACAAAGTCGTCGGTAAGGACCGCTTACCAGCAGAGCATTATAAACATAGCCAAAAATGTTGGCAACGGCTCTACACTTAGTTATTTTCTAAGATTTCGGAGGAGGACGAGAAGCTACTAGAGGAATGGATGGAAGGAGTGGTTTGTCACATCTACAAAAAGGGCGATCGACTCGACTGCTGCAACTATCGCGACATAACGCCGTGGTAAACGCCGCCTACAAGGTACTCTCCCACATCCTGTTACGCCGGCTCTCACCGATAGCACATGGTTTCGTTGGGAATTATCTTGGGCTCAGGGCCGGCACTAGCCAATTTGTCGTTCCACGCAAATTCTCAGAATGGCGCCCCCAGAATTTAGTAGTAAAAAGAAGGGAGATTTATTCGGCTGGATATTGCATTTATAACGATACCGTCATCCGGGGCGAGATTGTGCCAAAAGAGCATATGTTTTTGTTCTTTAGCTCAGTATACACGCAATTTAGGAACTAAGTTGATTTCAAACCTGTCAAATTATACTAAATTGTTCAATTAACAACTACCGTAGAGATGGTTTAGTTACAATGAAACCTTATTTTACTGGAAGTGTATGAACTTTGGCACAATCTCACCCCTTCTAGGGGGTGACATTGTGCCAAAAAGATAAAGTTAGGCTAAAAATCTAAACAGTGAAAATTAGCATGTTTATAAACAATACACATAAATATCAGTATAAAGTAGTTCATATGGGGCTGTACATGAATTAAGTGGACTATTAGGGGCAGGGGATCGGCCAAAAACAACACATCATACAAAAAGTATGAACGAAAATAACCCGGGGAGGTCTGAAATAACTAAAAATGAGTTCGTACTCAATGGACAGCCTTTATATAGCCAGTAGCGTTTCGACGGTTAACAAAGGGGAGACATATGAAGGGGTGTATCCCAAGGGGGCATACCTATTTGATCATTTAATAACAGTAACCATTACTTCGTTCGAGAACCCGCAGCCGCAGAACATCCCACGCCCCTCCCTCTTCTTAAAACTTGCAGTTTATACACGGTATAATATATTCGTCTTATATTAGCGTGTTTATTCAAAGTATCTGAAATTTCCAGAGAAAAAGTTTAAATCATTCAGCAGACACATGATGCTGTTTGCTCTAAAATGGATGATGCAATCTAATCTGTCAAAATATTGTGCTCAATAGTAAGAAATGTGAGTGTACTGGTGTATACTGACGTATTTTTGTTGTGTATGTGAAATCCACAAATAGGATCGATCATTATGGCTTGGCACAATCTCACCCCCATGAAGCTCGAAAAGTACAAAGTTTCGAAAAATATTATTTTCGTAATCAAAACTTATCCAACGCATAATAACCTTTCAATACAATGTAAATGATTAGTTTATATACCTTCAAAATAGCAAATTGATGCGATTTCTTGTTTGGGTTGCAAGCTACTATTCCAAGTTAATAGCTCCTGTTCATAAAACAAATAGTAAAAGTATTGTAATCCGTCGAATACCTAGCATTTGTCAAGACATGTTTAAAATTCCTGTAGGCAGTCTAAAAATTCTGATGAAGAAGATTATTTTCATGCTTCCAATATTACAGAGAAAACTGACAGCATTCTCTGATGCCTCTTTCGCCAGTTGCCAGATGCCAGTTCGAACATAAATTTGAAGCATATAATAGAGTAGAGCGGGGCATAAGTGCGATGTTTGAAGTTGTCAGCAATTTTCGTGAGATATAAAGAAGGACAACAACAAAATATATTTTATAGTGATGCAGTAACTCAATGTCTTCACATTCAGCTATAAATCATCTGGAATCAAGTGCCGATTCGCACTTTTACCCCACTAGCGGGGCAAAAGTACGAATATCGCGGGGCAAAAGTGCGAAGCTCGAATCCATGAAATTAGCACAGCAGAAGCTAACAAAACCATATTATCATCAATCTGTGGTATGTTTCGGTAAGGAATATTCTCAATTTACACCTTTCCTATTTTGCGCTGGTGTATTGCAGCCTCCGTCAGATCGAAGCTTTTCCAAACGTATGTTTTTTATATCATCAACGGAAAAACATTGTTTTCCTTCGGCCAACATATGTACAGCACACAGTTTTCTGCAGATCTTCCATATCTAGTATCTGTAATTTAGTGCCTAAAACTGTATATAATATGCTGTACATTTTTGCCTCGTTCATGAATCGTACTTTTGCCCTGTCCGTGAATCGCTCTTTTACCCCGCTAGGCCCTTGACGGGGTTTGATTCAATTATGGAAAAGCGAAAAATATTTTGTAAGTTCTTTTCACCGTATTTTCAAAACAGATATGTGAGTGATGTAAAACGCTGCTACAAATTTTCAACAAGTAATATCCTCCTGATGATATCATATTTGCCGTATAACGAAAAATTACATCAAAACCGCACTAAAATAACATTTGAACATAACTCAGCAACAATGCTTCATAAGCAATCAAAGTTTACGTTAGATTCAAGCTGTCAAAGTAGTCACTCATCCATGGTAATGTAGTCAATTTACTCGGAATCTGCACCGATAAATCATTGAATCGCACTTTTACCCCCAACGCACTTTTATCCCTCCTTACTCTATATAAAAGTTAATTTCTAGTACATCTAACAATTAAATCTATACCTATAAAAATGGATTTCTGTCTGTCTGTCCGTATGTTCCTTATAGAATCGAAAACTACTGAGCCAATCGGCGTGAAAATTTGCATGTAGAAGTTTTTGGGGCCAAGAAAGGTTTAGAGACCCCTTCCCCCACTAAGAGGGGGGACTCCTGTACAAATGAGATACAAATTTCCTCATAACTCGAGAACTTATCAAGCAAATAGAACAAAATTTAGCATGTGGGTTTTCGGTGACAAGAATTTATTCTATGGTAAATTGAGACCCCTCCCCTCTTTATAAGGGGAATTATAACTCCTCTCCCCTTTAAGAGGGGGGGGGGGGTCCATACAAATTTACTCATAACTCGAGAACTAATCAAGCAAATGGAACCAAATTTGGCCTGTACGTGTTTTTGGAGGCAAGAATTTTTTCTATGATGAATTAGGACCTCTCCCCACTTCAAGAGGGGGGGCTCCTATACAAATGAAATACAAATTTCCTCATAACTCGAGAACTAATCAAGCAAATAGAACCAAATTTGGCATGTTGAGGTTTTTGGAGGCAAAAATGTTTTCTATGGTGAATTAGGATCCCTCTCCTCTTTAGAAAGCGAGTTATGACCATCTCCTCGTTAAGAGGGTGGGCTTCCATACAAATGAAATGCAAATTTCCTCTTATCTCGAGAACTAATCAAGTAAATGGAACCAAATTTGGCATGTGGGAGTTTTAGATGGCAGAATTTTTTCTGTGGTGTATCACGACCCCTTCCCCTTTTAACAGGGGGGCTCCCATACAAATGAAATACAAATTTCCTTATAATTTAAGTACTAATCAAGCCAATGGAACCAAATTTAGCATGTAGGAGATTTTTGAGCCTTGAATTTATTTTATGATAGTTAGAGACCTCTCACCCCTGTGGTAGTGGTATGTGGACTCTCATACAAATAAAACAGAAAGTTTTGCGAAACTCAAAAACTAATCGAACTCGAGAAATTCGAGACTCTTCCATAAAACATTAGTCAATAACAAGACCACAAAAACTATCTATAGTAACATTAGATCATTCAGGACGAGACGGCCGCGAGTGTTGCCGGCGACCCGCCGTCGGAAGCGCCGCCCACTGTGGGGAGGTAACTCCCCGCAGAAATCACTGCTGTCTAGGTTTATTTATTTTCCTAGGTCTACCTGGGTTTCCTGGAACGAGCGATAGCGAGTAAGGAGAGGATCGCAAAATGGTACTTTCCACAAAAAAGTTTTCCGTGAAATGGTACATTCCGCTTAAGGTTTTTCGCAAAATGATATTCGGCGTAATGTTGTACAATCATGGCGAATATTACTATCCGCTTTCTGGCTATGCAATGAGGGGACAGGGGAGTTGTTTTGTATTTTACTGTGAGGAAAAATTGCAAATTCGTATATCAAACTACTAAATTAAATTCCTGGTTACTAATAAGCATTAACATAAGCAGCAAATCAGCGTATCTGGCATTTTATCCTGCACGTTATTGTATATTAGCTTTTTGACTGCATAGGTGTTGTAAATTGGCACCCAAAATTGTATTCAAATTCTTCGTGTCGGTAATTAGCTGTAAATTAGCATTGCCAGCACTATAAGAAGGTTATCAGTAAAGTAACTGTATATTTGCAAAATAGCATTTAAGTAGCATTTAAGGCGACTTAAATGCTTATTGGTCTATATTTGAATAGCAGGTGATGTTTATTGGTTACCTGAGATGCTTTCATAGTTTCGTAACTGCCAAAATGAATCATCTAAGGTTGAACTTCTCAGAAACTTGCTAAACTCGAGATTGTGACAAAGATCATCTGAGATTCATGATTTATGTACAACACAGGTTAATTTATGGCAATACGAAGTTTGTCGGGTCAGCTCTCAGCTAGTGTTTCAACAAAACTGATAGCAATATCTAAAACAGAGTTAAAGCATTCTACTTTAAATTTTAGAATAGAATCAGTTCGTCATCTGCTTTATATGAAAAATGTTTCTTCTTGTGGCAGGAGCGAATTCAATCTTAGAAATAAACGACGCATCAAAGTCACAGTCAATGTTGCAAATTGAACGAGAATCACCCAGCAAACACCAACTCGTATGTCAATGTACGAAAATTATCGGTATTGACTTTAAATAAATTCAGTGTCGTAAATATAGCCTAATGAAATGCACACAAGTTTATATTCTGTCGTATTTGACGATAGCAAGTGATTGAACTGCGACTTCCAGTAGAGAATTGTATAGCATCATAAAACTAAACACTTTGAGTCGGGTCTTATCGCATACAAAGATTCTAAAGTTAAATTGTTAACGTGTCTTTTGTAGTACGTATATGGCCTCCAAGTTAGTACGTATATGCTAGTTTTGTGCATCAGATACGATTTTTCAGGGTATATTTAGGTACATATAACTCATTTGTAACTCTGATATGCATACGAAAATGTTTGCTGGGCATGCCGCTGACGCAAGCGTATGACAAACTGCCGCTGTTGCTGTATGCAGACATTCTTCTACCTACACACTCGCGAACGGACAGCCCAAGTAACATTTTGGGTTTTATTGCACTTTTATGATGGCATTCAAGACCAAAATTAGTCTTGAAAACCGCCATAAGAGTACAATAAAACTCACATTGTTGCTTGGGAGCTTTGTAGCATTCTTCTGCATAGTCCACTCACGAGGCAAACAACTCGTGAGTAGCTGCCCGTGAGGGCTAGCAACACACTGGGTAAAGATTTTGCATTACTTTTCATTTTGTTTTGTTTCTTCATCTTATGCCTTCGATTCTACATGCGAGTGGGAATGCAAGCTCTTGCGAATGATCGGTATCAGCTGCTCGGGCTGCAATGACAAGTGAGAACCACGACCGTGGCTGTTAGCTAAATACTCTCTCGCAAAAACTCGTTGCAGTGCACGAATAAATTAAAGCGAGAGTCCGAAAGGGATGTTTACGCTGCGGCGTGTGTGCGTTAGAATACACGAGTGCGGGCTTTGCAACACCGGTCGCAGCTAATCACCATTTCTTTTGCATAATTGTCGGTTTCAACATTATTAGAATGATAAATCTTCATAAACAGAATTCCTATTGCAACAGAAACTTTGTACTACCTTGCTGCTTAATCGGAAGATGAATCTGCTGATTGGTGATTTTGAAGAGATTCGAGCATCTCTCCTGAAAAATTTCTAAACAATTTAATAGCGTCAATAAGACTATCCCACCACGTTTATCTGAGTGTTTTAATTGTTAAGTTTGGTTGCAAATAGGTTTTCATTAGAATCTTCGAAGCTATAATTTTGCAGCTCTGAAACACGGGTTTTTTTTTGGTGGAGTACAAATGGATAGCGGAGACTGGTATAGGCTTATGAATCTTGAACTGCAGGCGCTACTTGGAAAGATTTCCATAGTACACCTGGCGAATGTAAGGAGAGTATGGTGGGTCGGTCACGTTGCAAGAATACCGGATGACTGCGCAGTGAAACCTGTTCTCTTCAAGATCTCCTTAGGCCTTAGGAATAGAGAGACCCTGGGTGCTTTAGGCCCTGACTCGACCAGGCTGAACCTGAAACCGTTTTGTTTATGTCAAGACGTTCACCGAACTGGCGGTCAATAACCCAGGACCAAATACAACGGAGAAATGGCGCCCCCTTCAGAGTGGTGCACCAAGCAGCTGCTTGTTTTTCTTAAGGGATGTGTCGGCCCTGACCGGGCTTCATGGGGGCTCGCGCAACTACGGATCAAGCTTTTATCGTTTGACAGATCTTGCAAAAATGTCAGGAATACAACGTGCTCACGCGTCATATCTTCATTGACTACAAAGTAGCATATGATAAAATCTGTCGACACCTGCTATGGCAGATAATGCATGAACACGTTATTCCGGACAAACTGACGCGACTGATAAGAACTATATTGGATCGAATGGTGTGTTTCGTGCGCAACTCGGGAAACTCTCGGGACTCCCTTCGGTACGGGACGAGGGCTGAGACGGTCTATCGAAGCGAGAGCCAACATTTAAGCTCTATAGGTGACTTTGATATCATAACCATGATGATAACATAGCCAGCACCTTTACGACAGCGGTAGCAATATGAAGGCCAGACTGAAAGTGGAGTCAAGGACGATTGGGCTAAAATTAGATACTTCGAATACTAAATACGTGGAAAAAGAAGACTCTAAGAAGACAAACCTGCGCTTCCCACGGACGGTGATCATTAACGACGACGAACTTAAAATAGCAATTTTTTATAACGGTTGTTTTTTTACAATTGACGGAGAGGACGGTAGAAGAAAGTAATAGTATCCAAAGAGAACGGAACAAGGCGTGACGGTGATATTTATAATTTGCTTTTAAAATTATGCAATGGGGTTAACGATACAACAATACCACATGCCAGCAAAGCGTCAGATTTATGATGATTTAATCATCCTTGGCTGAAACGAGGCGTGCGAAACGAAACGAAATGTTTTCAGCCTTACTCGATTCATCCGCTAGTTACTTATTTAGTCATTAATCTTTCTCTTCTCTAAATAAATAAATAAATAAATTAATCTTTCTCTTTCAAATAATCCGGTATTTAATTCCTCAAACTGGACGTTTGGCTTATCATCGCACATCAGAATGGGAAAATATTTCGACACACAACATGTCAATCAATCAGAACTAATGCATTATTTTGCCCAACTTCAGCAACAGTACCCCACCAGGTAATTCCAGTGCCGGAAAATACACTACAGTGCCATACCGAAAGCTTATCGCATGCTAGGAAAAAGTCGCTCAATTTTTCCTCCTGGCTCATATGCGCAACACACATATATCTTCATGTCAATATTTTTACCAAACTGCATCGACTGACCAGTCGATGTTTTGAATGATGATTGTGACTACAGTACGAGGGTAGTCTCCTGCCAGCAAAAGGCTTCAACCCTCTCTGCGTAAAATAAACGGGATGTACGGTGAGCCATATCCCTGTCGCGGACTTGCAGATTGCACATCATGTCGGCCGTTGCGTCAGTCGAGAAAGCGCAGTTTTTCCATGCATCTGAGAAAGGTCAACGTGCTGCTCTGCTCACTGGGCGATATCGATTTCCGCACGTGTTACCGTGAGTGATAGAGAAAATACATTGCCTCGTTTTGCCTACCCGGTAGGTACCGGTACGTGGGATCGTGATGGAGCACTTACACTGCAGAACGAATGATAAAGGATCTGCAGGCAGCAAAGTGTTTATGCGTTGGTGTTTGCGATTGGGTGAAGGATAAGGGAAGAACTGTTGCGTGGACTTTATCGTCTCCAGCGAACGCTGGTTGTGTTTCGTTGAGCGAACAATATGTTTTACTGAGATAGGGTTTACCATACTTGGATGATTAAGTCAAAAAACTATATTATTTTAATACACATTAAATGATAAAATATGATTTCCACATATTTTAAAATTGTGAAAAATTATCCACGAGATTTTCGTTTTAGATCATTCTAACCGGTCCCTGTATTGAAGATTGAACCCTTTTATTTAACACAACAGCACCGCTGCATTGGGGCTCTGGTGCTTCGAGAACTTGAAAGTATGTACCAACTCGAGAGGCAGGGAAAAGTGTTTACAGAACCATACTCAGACCGGCTTGTTTGCGTACATCAATCAATCAATTTATCGACATCGATACCGGTCGTCCTCATCGTCGTCGTCGTCGTCGTCGACGCCGTCAACGTCAGTACGGGTACCTTCTATGGTCGGCACTCGAGGAAAGTTGATTTCAGAAATGTGTTTTCCCAGCAACTTGATGAAAGAAACCTATTCTTTGCATCGCATCATCACAAATTCATGAATACTATGAAAATGCTGCCGATTCAGATCCAAAAATTTATTAGTTCGGGCATTTTTGATTATACATGATCCGGTACACTTCCCCTGAAGCTGTCTTCTATTCAGTGCAGACGCAACCGAAATCCCGTTCAACGGTCGAAGGAAATTTTCAATTACTTTAAAAGATTGAAAATCAGTAAATTTATGGCATTATCGTCTATCCCTTTTCAAGTGATTTCCCGCTCAATCCTCCTTCGCATGGGATTGAGCCTCGCTGCCATAGACAACCAACCGCATGGTACAGCTTTCGGCACTTCTAAACAAGCCTCCTTATCCGGATTCGGAGCTGATTTTTTTCTCCCCGTTGAATGTCGGGGTTTTTCCTGATGTAGCGCATATTTTCTCCATCCCAACGTGGGATTTTCTCCGGCTCAAGTGGTTTCTGCCAACCATATATAAATCCTAGCCCGTTCTCAAGACGTTGACTATGAAGCGATAAAAAGGCCTGGCGTATGCAGAATTTTCGGAATGAACCCCGAGGAGTGCCGCCCGCGAGGACGACGGGTCCGCGCGTCGAATGTGGTTCCGCTCTGCTGGAAAAGGTACTATACTTCTGCATTTATCGTGTACGATAGCGATGTTTCTAATCTTTACTTCGAAAACTGGACGCATTTTGCGCTGATGCGTGTAGGAAATTCCCTGTGTGCGAGCGCGCACAAAGTTCAAAAACGGATGCTGAGGATTATCCTATCCGGGAATACTATTTCGGTCATATAAATTGGGGTTTGCCACAAGGGCTGACTGAAGTATGGTAGAATATTACTAAGGAGTTTAACAAGCTCAGAGATGGGCAGGGAAGACAATTCAGACTTGCCAGCCTAGGAAGCATCGAAAAGAAGGGCCATCCATTTTGCTATGCTGTTAGTTAAATCGTATATTTAAGGATATTTAAAAGCTGGTGAAACTAACTCTCGTACTGTACTATGATTTCTAAACAGGTGCTTTGATATTCGAAATATCCAATGAAACCGTCATTTTGCACTATTAATTCATCATTTTTCGGGAGTCACCTTTACACGTTTGCCCGTAACTTCTGTATCAAAAGTAATTTCGGCAATTTTAAAACCATCTCTGACTCCATCTCATCTTACCATCTCCGATTACGTCGAATAGATTACTTTCTTAATGCTAGATTTGAATTATTCTAACACTGAATACATTTCTAGACAACGTAACATCAAACACCTTACAAACATAATTAAAAACTTAAACAATTGCTATACTCGTAGTTTGTTTAGTGAAACGAAATTGCAAATAACGATGGATTATGGAACTGCGTACGAACGAGGTACGTTCCTTTGTTTCTGATCCTGAAGCTCGAAGTATTCAACGTTTCCTGTAATAAGGTCAAAGATAAATAGCCGCTGCTGTTTGACTTTTTGGTAATAGCTTGTTTCCTAAACATGAAAAAATGAATGAAATTTGCAAAATATATAAATACGGTTATAATGGTAACAATAGATAGTCTAAAGGAGCTTCAAGAAGGACATCGAATCACAGATATTACAAGATTCCATCGCAGTTTAAACGGAAGAACGACCCTTTTTTCACGTATTTCCCATGTTCCATCATCCCCGACGACAAAGTTTAACAGCTTACAGATCTATGGTTATTTTTTCCACCCTTTATTGGTCGCCTGGTGGTCGGTCGGTCGCTTGGTTTATGACTGACTCTTATTTCCTATGCGTTAACGACTGTGATTCTTCCAACCTTGCAAGGCAATGTGTTTAAAGCATATGAAAATTTTGTAATCCACCTTGCAGCTTGAAGGAGTATTCATCTATTTCATATCTTTACAGTTACAGATTGTAAATATTTCAATAGAGTATAATAGAGCAGTTTTCTATTGGATAAATATTGCACTTTTTCAATTATTGTTTCAATTATATGTTATTTACACCAGCGGCAGCGTCGTAGCTTGCATTTGGCCAGACTGGTCCCAGCCAAGAGCGCTAACTCTAGGGGGCCCTAAAAGCAACCTGAATCTTAGTAAGGCACTTTCGAGTGTAGCGAAATATTGGATATAGAGAGTTCTACGAATCATGTATGGCAGTCTCATTCTAAAAAATAATAAACGAAGGAACACTAGTTTAGGAAACAAAGGGGTGCTAAATCGGGTCTTCGCCAAGGCCGCCACAATGTCACGCTACGATGTTCTGAAACCAGGTCTAGAATCTGATCCAAAATCTGATAAAAAAGTGGTCCAAAACATGGTCCATAATCTAGTCCAAATCTGACTCGAAATCTGCAATAACATTTGCTAAAAAGTGTGGTTCAAAATATGGTCCAAGTTCAGAATCTGGCTCAAAATCTAATCCCAAATCTGGTTGCTGGTTTAAAATCTGATCGAAAATGTGGTTCAGAATGTAATCAAAAATTTGGTCCAAAATCTGGTTAATAATCTGACCCAGTTTGAGAAGCTTATCCAAAATTTGATCCAAAGGCTTATGAAAAATGTGCTTCAGAATCTGATTCAGGCTCAAAATGTTATCTTGGTCCAGTATGTGGATCAAAATGTGGTTCTCAATATTATCCAAAACCTGGTCCAAATTTGATAAAAATTTGGTACAGAAACTGATGGAGGTGAAACATTTGGTCCAAATGGTGACCAAATTCTAATTAAAAATGTAGTCCAAAATTTGGTTCAAAGTCTAATTTAAATCTGTTCAAAATTTTGTTATAAAATCTGAATTTGATAAAAAATGTAGTCAATCTAGGTCCAAAATGCAATCCAGGTCTAGAATCTGGTTCAAAACCTGATCCAAAGTCTGGTTGATGGTATAAATCTGATCAAAATTTGGTTTCAGTTCCAGAATTTGGACCCAAATTTGATGCAAAATCTGGTTCAAAATCTGATAAGAAATTAAGTCCAGAATCGGGGCAAAGTTCACAATCTGGTCCAGGTCTAGAGTCTTGTCCAAAATTTGATCAAAAATGTATTCCATAATTTCTGGTCCAAATCTGATAAAAATGTGGTCTAAAATCTGTTCTAGAATCTGATGCAGCTCCGAGATCTTGTTCAGTCCAGAATCTGATCCAAAATCTAATAAAAGATGAGGTCTGGTCGAAATCTGATAAAAATGTGGTCCAGACCAGATCAAATCAAAAATGTGGTTCAAAATTTGGTCCAGAATCTAGTCCAAATTTGTTCCAAAATTTGGAACAAAACTTGATAAAAATACGTTTCGCAATCTAGTCCAGGTTCAAAATAAGGTCCCGGACCGGAATCTAGTTTAAAACCTGATTCAAAATTTGGTTGATGATTTAAAAACTAATCAAAATCTAATCAGAAATATGTTCCAAAATCTAATCTAATCGAATCTAGTCTAAATCTGTTCAAAAATTGGTAACAAAATCTGATAAAAATGTGGTTCAGAATTTATCGCAGGTTCAGAATCTGCTTGATGGCTTAAAATCATATAAAAAATAATAAACTTGGAAGGAACACGGATTTAAGGGAATGCTACAACGAGTCTTTGCCAAGGGCGCCACAATGTCACGCTACGGTTCTGGTATGGTAGCGGGTGGCAACTAAAATTTTGGATTTTTTTCGCGGCTCCAATACTCAACAACAAGCGAGCTCAGAGGGAAATGAGAGTATGTATGTGTTAGCTCTCTCTCTCTCTCTCTCTCTCTCTCTCTCTCTCTCTCTCTCTCTCTCTCTCTCTCTCTCTCTCTCTCTCTCCCTCTCTCTCCCTCTCTCTCTCTCTCTCTCTCTCTCCTCTTTTGGTCAACATTTTTTGTTTCGTTTATGATTGCCCAGTTTTGATTAAAATGGCGTCGAAACAAGAAGCATGTCGGGAGCGTGTTGTACAATTCTACGAACTGCCACAGAAATCTCGGCAAAAAGTATACGGTACAACATTTAAAAAGCAAATATGTTGCGGCTCCGACTGTTTACCATATCCTAAGATGCCCAACAACTCCGGAGTGATTCGCGATTAGGGCGCAAATAGCAAAATGTAAACAATGAGGAATATCACAGTGATAATTTGCAAGTACATTTTCCAGTCGTAATTTAAATAAAAGTAACAAAAATCGAGTTTAAAGACATAAATTGGTATAGAATAAAGCAATCTTATAATTTCACAGCAATACTGCATTTAATCTGTGTATTCAAGCTCAAAATCTAAGTTTTCTAGTTTAACTCCTTGAAATGAGCCTCAAAGCAATTTGACAATGAGATTTGCCCAGCCCTGTTTCGCCTTGTTTTGGTTTTTTATTTAGTTTCGTCTGTTCACATGCGCCAGTGTTTTGATAACAACGTAGTTTCGCTCTTTACTATCGCCTGTTTACAAAACGATTTGCAAATAAGCCTGTTACTTCATAACAACGAAAGGGGCTAAACTGCAAATTGTCTTGTGTTTTGATTGAACACTTCTATCGCCCATCACTAAAAACTTGTTTTAAATAATTGTAAAAAATTATTAAAACAGAATTAAAACAGAAGAAAGGATTCTTGCTATGGATATTGCCAGTCTTTTTAAGGCTGAGGGTGCGATAAAACGATTTGTTTACATTTTGCTAGTTGCGCCCTAATCGCGAATCACTCCGGAACTATTCGCAAGCATGGTAGTGGAAGACCACCCAAAATTATGAACGCAGAAGGACATTCTCTCTCTCGTGCCTTCAACAACAAGTTTGACTATCAATTAAGATGCCCCAGACGAATGTTTGAAGCAAATTCTCATCCCGTTTTGGCCGGATAGACCATCATCGCATTACACCAAAAAAACACAAACCTTCCTGAATACCCATTCGAGCCCATTTGTACCCAAAGACCACGACCCGAAAAATCTGATCCGAAGATTTCTTCGGGATTTTGAGTTCCTTGGGTATAAAAATAACTGAAGAGCCACAAATTGCAAACATTTGATTACTAGAATCAAGAGATGCATTCGCAAAGTGACGCAAATATGACGGCCGTATAACGCTGATATTCCGACATCAAACGGAACCTTCGCCGAACAGCCGATTTCGAACCGGTGGTTTTCAAATGTACACTAATTTTTTTGAATAATGGATATTGTATCTTTATTTTCGGTAAATCAGATCTTCTTCAGGAAACTTTGTCTTTTTGACAGCTTGTGAAAAAAGTTCCAAAATTTTAGCTGCCACCCGTTATTACGCAATGACGACAATTTTAAGATTTTCCCATCGAACGGGAAAAGCAAACGCCAGCAATACGTATACACGCATTAAACCGCAAACCATTTTATGTACCTACCTACAGAAGTGTGCTTGCGTGCGTCACAGCACAGCCACAGCGCTGCGTTGCGTCGTTGCGTCGTTGGTCGAAGGGTGGCGGTGATATTTCATTTCCTCAACACCGAAGAGGGATTAGACGCCCGAAATGGATCGTTCAACAGGAAATAAAAGTGATGCAAACAATGCGAAAAGTGTTCTGCTGAATCGACTGTTTCCTCGCTTTATCCGCTTCTTGGATTCAACAGTCCGCAACAGTCCAAAGTCAGAGTGCGATCTCCAGCAAGGATATGTCCCCGCCGCCAAATAGCTTGCTAAATGTGCTGATGATTTTTTTCCATTCTTTATCCTTGTTACCCTACCGTCTTTGAAACGTTTTCTGTTTCTTCATTTGGTCTGCGGCTTCAAGTTCGTCCGGGGTGCGGTGCGGTAATTTATGCGGTTCACTCTCAGCCCTTGGGCGCGTGTCATCGTGAGAGCTTGTGGCTTTTTATTCCATTTTGCACGCAGTTTTTCTTTAACCACTTTAGTTAAAACGGTTTGGACTTTTTCTTCTCAGCCCAGCCTTTTCTCAAACACGCAGATTTGGATGTGTCCCCGTGGAGTCCCCACTTTACTTGGTCGGTTGGTTAAGCAAGTTGTCAACTGCCACGGAGCTTCGATTGATGGTAATATTACAGAATTCAACCCATTACAGTATGTTAAATTCAAAACAAGAAAACAATTTTCTACTTATGTAACTCAAATTGAAGCATCGCACATTATTGATCGTTCCGAGAGCAGCAGCCCAAGCGAATGGATTCAACATCTTTCTTGCCTTCGTCACCACAGTGTCAGCCAGCCGACACCGTGTCCTGCCAGCGAAGGCAAGGGTGAGAAATAATGCGAGGAAACGAAATTATCTCGAAATTCCGGAACACCATCTCAACAACCCTCTCGAAATCCAAGTCACTCCGCTATTACCGCTCGCAGTTCCGACTCACTTGCTATTGCTATACGTTGCAAGAAGGACTGGAATTCTTATCCCTATCCGAAATGCTGCGGTTCAGTACTGTTCGACTTGGGCAGCCCCGTCACTCTCCGCACCGTACGTCAAATGAGATAAAGTGTAGCCCAGCAAATTAGAATAAGATAAAACAAAATCCTTCGCATTCGGTGCAAGACAGCATACACACACTTGATGGGATTAGCACAGGGAGTCCTTCATCAAAGTGATATTGAAGCATCGGCTAGTGGGAGTGGGTGGGGGGGCTGAGGACCCGACAGGGCAGGCGAATGGTTATATTTTCAGGCTCTGATGTGGTTTTCCGAGTCACACCCATCAACATATCAAGCTTAGGCCTCAACAGGACTATGCTTGTGCTCGTACATAGCAACTCCGAGATGTAGGAGATCGGATACGCTTGTGTCGTAAAATGTTATCCGTATGAAGCGAAACTATACATCGTTGAACAGGCAGATGCAAAAGAGGGAAAAGCATGCTGATGTTGGGATAACAAGTAAAATGTGTAATCCCATTTCCAGTTTGTCTTGAGTCATTCAGATGTTTCCAGTGCCATTGTTACCATACTGAAATGTGTGCGGCATAATGCCGATGCAAAAAAGTTTCACTCTTCAGCAGTGTCGTAAATCTCAATTTTATCGAAACTGGTCGAGAAGAGATAATTCCGTTTGAATATATCTTTAGTCCCAATAATAATGTTGCTGATGTACGCATATGTATGGGAAAGGGAAGCCTTTTTAATACACTGACTGCAGTCACTCTGAAGTAAATTTCGAGCAACCTTATTTTCATTTACTTACAAGAGAGGATGTAAAATAAATACAACATTAAAAAGACAATCTTGATTTTGAGTTTTACAATCATGTAACTCTTAAAAGATTGCGTAGCAGTGTAATGTTTGATGTAATAATTAACGAAATTACCGAAAAATGAATTATCTCATATCGCTCCGTTTTGACAAAACATTTGTTACAAATTCGGTTAAATGATTTTGCGATATAGTTTATTCTATAGAACTCCTTTCGATTGCTGGCAGAAATAACCAAATGAATCATAACTAAAGTTTTTGGAGAGTCTTAGTAGAATACAAAACCTGAAATTAAATAAAAGAAGTAAACTTTTTCCAACCGGACACCATCGGTAAAAAAGTTGGGAATCCCAAATTCTACCAACTGCAAAGGATAAGTTATCAAACTATAAGTTATCCAGAGAAGCTTCGAAAATAGAAAACGTCGAGCTTTGCCAAGAAATTCTTAATTTGGCAAGCAATTTGTTCCTGTGGAAAGCGGAGTTTACCTTTCGAGACCCCAGGGATCACAAACATAGACAGGTGTGTTTGAAAGAGTGTCTCTAAAAGCAATATCTTCCTCTTCTGAAGTCTCACAACTGTCCTATGATCCTCTGGTTGGATTTGACTTCATGCCAAAGGCCGTGCTGGAGTGGCATAGCTCAAAACCCGAAAGCTCTAAACCCGTCAAATACACCGGTGCTGCGGCCAATCGAGAAATAGTAGGCTACTATGAAGCAGAATCTTCTGAAACATCCTAAAGTAGTCAAAACAGTTGAAGAAATAAAGAAAGTATGGGTAAATATGCAAACCATGTAGATTTGGAGGTTGTGCAAAACCAAATGGGTAGGGTTAAGGCCAAAGTACGGGCATTCACATACGGAGCTAACCCTAAGTTTAATTGTTTGATTTGATACCCTGAAAATTTGATTAAAATCGAATAAACACACGAATTTTGTGAATTAATTTTGTGTGTTGCAATTTTACAGTGGACACCTTTTATGATCTGTGTAAAAAATTGAAATGGTTAAACAGAATAACCGTAACTTTACCATCTGTTACCGGTCATTTTGTTAAATGAACGGTACCAATCAATAGCGTCAAAGTTTTGCGATTTAGTGTCTAAAGTTAGTCGATAATTGTAGTATGTAAGTAAAATTTGTCAATTAGTTTTGTTTTGTTTGTCTGGCTCTTGTTTATTGTTGTATTGTTAGTTTATTTTGCTTTGTTGTTTGAACATTTATTGTATTCTTGTTTAACATAGGATAAGATAAAAACTCATCCAATATTAATTAGGCGACGAAAAATTTGCGAAAAATCGATTTATGTGCGCGTTACTATTTAATAGCCTAAGGAGACCTTGTCTACATTGATGACTCAGAAGCTCAAAAGAGGCCTTTTGCGCCCACCCCGGAACATCCAGACCAGGTGTTGGGGCTTAGCATGGAGGCTCTAAAGGCTGCGTAAATCATTCACTGATTCAGGGACAGTCTTACCTATTAAATGGTAACGCCATTAAAACACGTTTGTAACGGAAAGACCTCAACGTAAAAGACGGCAAAAAGTCCGCACTAAATTGATAACCCCGTAATACTTCCCGATCGTACAGCCATTTTTATACCACTTTGGACTGCATGAAAAAGTGGTATCCGGTGGTGATTACGGAGGGAGACGGAGAGTGAGAGGGAGAGGTAGGGAGGAGACAAGAGGAGAGAAGGGAGTCTGTTCGGGTTGATCGACTAAAGGAAAGATCGGCTCGGGAGAGTCGGATGAAAGCCGTAATCACGTACGGAGCGGCTAGTTAATTCCCCGTCGAACATCCAAAAATCTCTTGCGAAGTGTAAATTAGCGAATCTGCCACGAGGCCTAGAATAGTGTACGGCTGCGCGAGTGACGATATAGGCCTCGAAGAGCCCGGAGTTTCTCCTTTTTGTAACACCGAGAAGATTTCGGAATACTGGCTTGCTGAGTGCAGAGTGACAGCGTCGTTCGGCAACAAAGTCCAGCGCTTCGTAGTGTACATTCTAGTGGTTTAAGCGGCAACCACATACCACGTGAGAGTCGAACTCACAGCTCCCAATCTCTAGTTGAGCGTATTGTTTAAAAAATGCATTAGCAGGTTACGTATCAGTGCACATAACTCCGCGCACTAATTTTCAACTTGATTATAATTTCGCTCATTCGTATACATAATTCCGCGTACTTTATTGCTATCGTAATTATCACATGAGCCGCCCAGCCTAGCTTCGAGGTACGATGCTGATCTAACAAGCCAGTCGTCGTATGTTCGAATCTCGGCTAGGCGGTGCTTGCTAGTTAGAGTCAGTAGGATTGTTGCACTGGCCCCGTAATTTTCCTGTACTCTAACAGCCGGCTGCGAAGTCTGTCGATAAAGAAGGGTAATGTCTAAAGACGGTATAAACCCATGGCTTTGCTTTTAATTATCACATAGACAAAGCCCGAGAAAAGCCCATGACTAAATTAGACCAAAAGTTAAATAAGTACATTGTAGATCCGGACGTATGATAGGAATTGGAGCCATAGACAAACAGATGTTACATCCTATAGCATAATAGCACCCAATAGATTAATGCCAAATACTTCTAAACGTAGGCGTAAAGACAGCGACAACACAGTTGAACCATTGAAGGGTACAACCGGTACTCGTGGTACGAAACCCTCGGTAGGTTCAATAAACCTTCTCTAGATCTATCTCTTGGCTTTCTACCCACACACCTCTGAAGATGAGATCATATTACTTGTCCAACAATTCTTGGGTTTAAATGTTGCTATCCAATGGCATGGATCTCTCTATATGGAGATTCGTACCCTTTAAGTTGGTGTCCGTCGCAATCTCAAGCCCGTTGCACTCTCAGTGACTCTTGACCAGATAATGTGCTTTTTCGGGAATTTTAGGATAATCGAGTAAAAAACATCGTTGTCGGGCTGCGGTTGAGTTCACAAACTGCAAGGCAGTCCGGACCAATTGACAGCATAGGACAAGATCAGCAAAAACCACCGGATGAACATTAAAAGCCGCGTTGATTGTTTCTTACGTCCACCGGAGCTGCCTCAGATCTGCTTTCACGACCAAAGAAAAATGCCATGGTTTCCTACTCCTGAGGCAGAACGCACTGCTTATCGTATTATGGAAGCCGTTGACTTTGGCCGCTTTGACCCTGAGCCGCTCGATCCAGTCACACCAAACGTTTGAGGTCATCAAAGTTGTCCCGTTTCCTGCCATCAGTGTCGTTCTGGCGCTAGGGTTGAGACTGGCGAAGGGTTCTCCTAAACTTCGTCTCCAGGCAAGTATACACGTAAATACTGGCGACAATTATCTGCCTAAACAGATTCCGTGTTCCAGTACACCGTAGCAACCGTTCCCATGGCCTACTGAGACTGCTCATTACCGTTTTGCTACTGACCGATTCCTGTCTACACGCGTTTCTTACCACCCGTCTCACCGCTAGAGTCATCTTTATTCATCGCCGGGACGCTCACCTGACTACATTTTGGAATCCCCTTGGTCATCTAGCCCAGTCGTGCCGTTTTCTGCCAATTTCCTGCTAAGTCGACCCAGACCCGTGGCTAGATGTAGACTAGGGGTCTTCCAATTTGCCTTCTCAGGCAAGTATATCCAAAACTTTCGCTGCCTGATTTCGATTTAATTCACAGCGCTGCGGAATATGTAAACGTCCGCGAAGCCAGCTGAATTCCAGTCATGCCATCCATTGACAAGGAAATAACGCAGCGCTCTAACGTGACGGTGGCGAGTGTTCCGGGAGAGTCGATAATGAACAGCATCCACCGGACGTATCCGTCGTAACTTTTAAGGAAAATGATCGTTCGATTTCAAGCCGCAAGCAGGATGTTATCGTGTTCTATCAAAACGCAGGTGGAATGCACTCTGATGTTGAAGACTGCCAAAGTGCCAACTAGCTGAATCGGACCACTGCTACGATGTGATTGTTCTATGCGAAATATGGCTTGGCTCTCGAATGGTTTTCAGTCAAGTTTTCGGTTCCGTTTATGAAGTTTTTCGTTGTGATCGGAATCCCAGCAATAGTCGAAAATCTACCGGCGGTGGTGTTCTGATAGCTGTTCGTCGTTAAAACCAGGTTAAAACTATCAAAATAATTCATGGAACTGTGTGGAACAAGTTTGGACGGCTATCAAACTGAGTGATTGCACACTTTTTCTATGTGCTTTATATATCGCACCTGATCGTATTCGGGACAACGAATTAAAAAAGAAGAAAAGATGGCATCGGAGCGGAGCTTATTAAAATGGGACAAGAAAAGCTGGCCATTTGTATATACCGACTAATTGTTAGAATTTGGGATACGGAACAGCTACCGGAGGAGTGGAAAGATGGGGTTATCTGCCCGATCTATAAAAAGGGCGACAAGTTGGACTGTGAGAACTATCGAGCGATCACCGTTCTCAATGCCGCTTATAAAGTGCTGTCCCAAATCATTTTCCGTCGTCTATCACCAATTGCGAATAGATTTGTGGGAACTTATCAAGCCGGCTTCGTCGAAGGTCGGTCTACAGCGGATCAAATATTTACACTGCGGCAATTCCTCCAAAAGGGCCGTGAGTACAGAGTTCCCACGCATCATTTATTCGTTGACTTCAAAGCCGCAATGATACCATCGACCGGAAAGAGCTATGGAAAATCATGGACGAGAACAGCTTCCCCCTCCACAAGCAATTCCGGTCGAGCAGACTAAGTCCCCGTACAAAGTGCACCATGTACAAGACACTTATTAGACCGATTGTTGTCTACGGGCATGAAACATGGACAATGTTCGAGGAGGACCTGCGAGTGCTCGGAGTTTTCGAACGACGAGTGCTAAGAACGATCTTCGGCGGCGTACAGGAGAACGGAGTATGGAGGCGGAGGATGAACCATGAACTCGCACAGCTCTATGGCGAACCCAGTATCCAGAAGGTGGCTAAAGCTGGACGGATACGATAGGCAGGGCATGTTGCAAGAATGCCGGACAACTACCGTGCAAAGATGGTGTTCGCCTCAAATCCGGTAGGAACAAGACGACCAGGAGCGCAGCGAGCAAGATGGTTAGACCAGGTGGAGCGAGATCTGGCAGAGAGTACTCGGTGTCCGAGGAATTGGAGAGCGGTAGCCCTCAACCGAGTTACATGGAGAAACTTTGTTCAACAGGCTTTGTTTAAGGACGGCAAGCCACCTAAGTAAGTAAGTAAGACAACGATTTAAGCTTCGCTCACTGTCAGTCGGTTTACTCGGTTATGAGAGATGCCACAGCACTTGATGAACTAGTCATAATGGGCGATTTCAATCTGGAAATTAAATAAAAAGAAAACTTATCCAATTTAATTCTATTATGTCTATTTTATTCTTGACAGATACGTATTTCGCCTACGACTTGCAGGCTTCCTTAGTGTCTGTTTTCGAACTTCGAAGCTGGATAAGCTGCCTTGCAGTCTCCTATAACTTTCGTAAAGCCAATCAGCATAGCATAAATGACGTGTTGTCCAGTATCGACTGGGGAGACATACTTGATCCTGACAACATCGAAGCTGCTGCCCGAACTTTCACACATGTCTCACTATATGTTATTGACCGACACGTCTCGAAAAGAAGTGACCGCAAAATTTCTCACCCTTCTTGACAAACAAATGAACTACACAAGCTTAAGTTAAACAAAAGAGCAGCATTGAGACGATTCGCGAAGTATCGCACATATTCCCTAAAACTCCATTATACGAGGATAAATCACTTCTACAGACGAGTCAGTCGCCAATGCTTTTCAAGGTATCAATACAGCATTCAACGCAAACTGAAGCTTAACCCGAAGTCTTTCTGGAACTACGTAAATGAGCAACGTAGAGAGTACGACCTTCCGACATCCATGAAATACAACGGGAAAGTTACTGCCGTTCCTCTGGATACGTCCTTTTCCGAAAAGTTCGCAAGTGACTTCACCAATGAGGGATTGAGTATTAACCACGTTGCCCTTGTTGCCAACAATGTCCCAATACATGGTCAAACGCTGGGTGCCATTGATGTTAATGTGGAGATGCTTTCGAAGGCCGCGTCCAATCTTAAGTCATCCTTCAATCCCGGACCGGCTGGAGTACCTTCTGTATTCCTGAAGAGATACATAGCCTGCTTACTGACGTCGTTGCTCCATCTATTCAGAATGTTCATTTCTAGCGGAGTATTTCCATCGCGTTGGAAATTTGCACATCTATTTCCCGTTCATAAAAAAAGGGAAGCAAACGCTATGTTAATAATTATCGTGGAATCACATCACTGAGTGCAATCTCGAAGCTATTTGAGCTGGTGGTCATGCAACCGTTACTTTCTCACTGTAAGCAATATCTAAGTGCCGATCAACATGCAACATAATCAGCTCCAGGCCGTAGTTTCCTCTGCTGCACGAAGAAGTCGTCTCCATTCCACTCGGGCCTTGGCCGCAATTCGCCAGCCACGTAGTCTGCGTAGGGTTCGCAGGTCGCCTTCCACTTGATCGATTCATCTTGCTCGCTGCGCGCCCCGCCCTTTTAACCGGGCTGTCGTCCGACATCCTCACGACGTGCCCAGCCCATCGCAGGTGACCGATTTTTGCAGTGTGTGCGATGGGTGGTTCCCTAAGCAGCTGATGCAATTCATGGTTCGTTCGCCTCCTCCACGTTCCGTCTTCCATGTGCACTCCGCCGTAGATGGTGCGCAACACCTTCCGTTCGAAAACACAAAGGGCACGTTGGTCCTCCACGAGCATAGTCCATGCCTTATGAGCGTAAAGGACTACCGGTCTAATCAGCGTCTTGTAGATTGTTAATTTCTGTGGTGGCGTATTTTTTCGACCGCAGCGTCCTACGGGATCCAAAGTAGGCACGATTTCCAGCCATAATGCGTCTTTGTATTTCTCTGCTGGTATCGTTGTCTGCGGTAACCAGTGAGCCCAGATACACGAACTCTTTTACCACCTCGATTTCATCACCGTCTAAATGAATCCAGGGAGGGAGGTCAGCATTCACTTCTCTAGAACCTCTTTCTTTCATGCATTTTTTATCGATACATTAATGACAAGTCTAATCCGTTTGGCTTCAGCTTTCAGTCCGATGTACGTTTCCGCCATCCTCTCAAAGGTACGTATCGTATAATGATGTCAACGTCGTCAGCGAAACCAAGAAGCTGGACGGACTTGGTGAATATCGTGCCACTCGTGTCTATCCCCGCTCTTCTTATCACACCCTCCAAAGCGATGTTGAACAGCAATCATGAAAGCCCTTCACCTTGCCGTAACCCTCTTCGAGATTTAAAGGGACTCGAGACTGCCCCTGATACTCGAACATCACACGTTACTCGATCCATCGTCGCCTTGACCAATCGCGTTAGTTTATCCGGAAATCCATGGTAATGCATAATCTGCTATAGCTGATCTCGATCGATCGTGTCATACGCCGATTTGAAGTCGATGAATAAATGATGCGTGGGCACGTTGTATTCGCGACATTTTTGCAACACTTACCGAAGCGCGAAAATCTGGTCCGTGGTGGCACGGGCACCCATGAATCCCGTTTGATGTTGCCCCACGAACTCCTTTGCAAATGGTGATAATCAACGACATAAAAGTTGGGAGAGTACCTTGTAGGCGGCGTTCAACAGTGTGATTGCGCGGTAATTACAACAATCCAACTTGTCGCCCTTTTTGTAGATCGGGCACACGATGCCTTCCGTCCACTCCTCCGGTAGCAGCTCCTTTTCCCAAATCTTGCCAATGACCCAGTGCAGCGCTCTAGCCAGTGCGTCTCCACCGTATTTCAGCAGATCGCTCGCCGCAGCGCCAGCGGGCACAAACAGGTGTTATATATACCGATTTGCCAGCAGCTTTTGATAAGATAAACCACGCCATCGCAATTGCAAAGCTACTTAGACTGGGTGTTAGCGATAATCTTCTGCAATGGTTTCGTTCATATCTCACCGATCGTCAATTAGTGGTTGCCGTTGGTCCGATAGCTATTTAGCCTCGACAGGTGTACCTCAGGGAAGTCACCTAGGCCCTCTGATTTTTCTCCTTTACAACGAGGTTAATTTGGCCATCCAGGGCCCACGACTTTCGTATGCAGACGATCTTAAAATGTACTTTCGGATTACTTCAAATGACGACTGCAACTGTCAAAATCAGTTTAAGGCCTTCGCCACCTGGTGCGACGTAAACCATATGATAGTTAACCCGGAAAAGTGCTCAGCAATCACTTTCTCCCGGAAAAAAGACTCGTTCTTATTTCTTTGTGATCTCAAAGGTATAACAATTGAATGTGTTTCGTGCACTAAAGACCTTGATTACTTAATTAGTGAATACTTAATTAACTTACAAATAACATATTTCGTATGTGGTTGCCAAAGCGTCAAAGGCTTTAGGTTTCATCTTCAGGATAGGTTGTGTTTTTTATCGACTGGATTCAATTGTAACTGTTATTATTCGGCAGGGCAGTCTTCGGAGAAATTTATCAAGACTGAAGTTTGATGTTTTCCCGACGTTTCGACACTTTGTTGGTGTCTTTTTCAAGGGGTAATATCATTTAGTCTTTTGTTCTGTTGTTTGGATTGTACATATTACGGTCATGGAGGGTAGTAGTTGGTACATGAGTTGGAATATTTAAAAATTCAAATAGTTTTTCTTGCTTTGAACTGTACTGCGGAGCACTAAACGCTTCTTTACAAAAGGTTTCTATTAAAAAAGACACCAACAAAGTGTCGAAACGTCGGGAAAACATCAAACTTCAGTCTTGATAAATTTCTCCGAAGACTGCCCTTTAACAGTTACATCTTCAGGATTGCAAAAAAATTCTCCAATATATACTGCCTCAAATCGCTGTTGTTCTTGGTACAATCCATCCTGGAATACGGCTCGTCCGTCTGGAGTCCTAGCTACAACAATAGTGCTGAGAGAATTGAATCAGTTCAACGTCGTTTTTTCGATTCGCTCTGCGAAAACTGCCATGGAGTAACCCGTTTCGTCTTCCCAGCAACGAAAGCCGCTGTCGATTGATCGAGTTAGGACCTCTTCGCGTTCGTAGAGCTGCGTCCAGAGCTTTGTTTATTGCAGATAGCCTACAGGGTAGAATAGACTACCCTACGCTTCTGGAGCAGATCAACTTGAACCTGCAACAATGAGCTCTACGCAATCATTCAATGCTGAGATTACCACTTCGTCGTTTTAACTACAGCATGAACGGTGCCATCGGTGGTTTGCAGCGTGCCTTTAATCAAGTTTCGACTTTATTCGATTTCCATCTGCCACGACAGATATTATGCAGAAGCTTTGCCTACTGTTTCGGGAGCGATAAACTGCGAGTGAAGTGATCGCTTTTGTTTACATTGTATTTATCGCTTGACTGTATTTTTCTATTTTATGTGTTGGATAATCATTGGGGCGATATTAGCCTGTTGGTTTAGTTCCAATTATAATAATAATAATTAACGATGTTTCAGTGCAATTTTCGGTTGAGAAATCGATTTTTAGGCTAAGTGCGCGGAGTTACCCGCAGACACGGTACCATGATTTATATTTCAAAATTATGTCGTTCAAAAATCTTAATTTGAATATTAATACATTTAGCATAGTTTCAACGATCTATTCTTTGCCTATGCTTGACAATTGCTTTCATCTTTTGATTTCTGCTACCTTCGGCAGCAAACCTGTTCAAATACTCATTCCCAGTTCATTAACAACTTCTTCAAAGCACTTTATTGCTCCCTGGATCATTCCGTCAACCAGCAGCAAGGCGAAGCGAAAACGAGACACAACATTCAAGCGTTTTGTTAACTAGACAATCGAAACTCGAATTAAAGCCACACAGATGTAAGGCCTTTTTGGTGCCCTGGAGCGGTACTTAACACAACGCATCTAATCGCCCATTCCGCTGAAGTGCCACAACCCACCGCAGCGCACCGCACCACACCCCGGGTGGAGCCCTATCATCGCTTTTTCCATTCGGCGCGGCGGCAGCAGCAGCAGCTCGGATGTGCAATTTATGCTGAGCCCAATAATGCGAGCCGAGAGACGTCCCGGTTCCGGGACCACGCGACGACCGACCGAACGTGAGGAAAATGGGAAAAATTTACATATTCAAGATCCGTAGAACGAAAAATGACAAAAGCAAAGAATTATCGTAATGGCCCTACAGAGAGGTTAGAGTATTGAATGCGGAATAAAGTGCTCTTTCCTGTTGTTGTTGCTGTTGCTGTTGCCGCTGCCTGCCCCTTCATTCGATGGTGCTTCGAACAAATTTTCCCTCGACCCAGTCTTGCTTTCTCTCTCACTCTCGATTTGAGATTCTTTTTTTTTCGAGCAAACTCCAAAACCGAACGGCATAATGTAATTATTTTCAAGTGAACTGGATGCAGAGACGAACCTAGATTTGGGTTCATGATGAGGGCTATCCATCGCAGGCGTAGCGAGGCTAGGCGACCTGTTCTTTAGGCTATTATCCTACCACTACCGTCGTCAGCTACGCTCTTGTTGCATAGTGTCAACAGCAGGCTCTTTCCTTTCACCACGAATCTACGATGGTAATCATTTTGACATGGCCAAGAACAAGAGCAACGTGTTCAAGAAATAAAGAGAAAAAATCGCTGAAGAGGCAACCGAATGTGATCGCGCATAAATTATAGCCACCCGGAGCAGGCAGCTGCGAGAATGGTGGCTTTCACCGCTGCTGGCCCGCGTAGTGTCAGCCAGCATGTCTCGTCGTCTTCGGTTTTGGCACTCGATGACTTCTTCACGTGTTCAAGCAGGACTGCCCGTACCTACCTACCTACCTGCTGTGAACGTACGCCAACGGTGACATCGCATCGCCGGTGTGGTACCAAGCTGTCTCGGTGACGACAGCAACGACGACGACGACGACGACGACGACGACGACGACGACGACGAGGGCGCCGAAGATTATAACGGACGTTGGCGTTCTCGTCGTCACATCATTTCCCACTGCGACCGGTATGGATGCTGCGGGGCAGCGAAAGATGCAAAGGGAATTCTCACATCGCCTATGTATATCCAGCCACCCATCCATCCATCCATCCATCCTTCCAGCCAGGTAACGTAGAAGCTACCAGAGAGGGTGCGCGGGTGTTGATGCTTTATAAGCGCGTCAAGTATGTTGCTAGCAGAGCGCGACGTGGACAAATTGAATTTATGATGAACTTGTTTTGTCACGAGCTTCTAGAAATTACCTGGAAATCGAAAACTAAGAAGTTAGACGACAAAACTGTCTAAGGGATGATGATATATTGCTACCGAGCCAGGGAAACTCAGGGAAGTGACGATAATTGAATCAAGAATTTAGTTAGAAAGATGGGCAATCAGGAGGACTCGTTTGGTCGTCGCAATCGTCGATGGAAAGTGGACTATCACTTCGTTATCGTGAAGCGTACGAACAATTGGATAGGTAGCAGGTTCGGACTAGATTGATTCAACACGTTGCGTCCGTCAATCTATTAATTTACCGAGCGGTTCAGTGTGGAAAGAAACTAGGCTCGATCGTGAGCAGTTTAACATTTCTTTATTGACACGTCGTGTGTTTGAGAAGAGGTAAACATCTAAGCGTTATATGTCAGTGTTAATGATTCTGTGGCATTACAAAATTCGTTTACACGATCGGGCGGCTAGTTCGGTATGTCTAAAAGAGTGATAGTCAAAACTCCAATGCGAGGAATTTCTCTAGCAAATCAACTCGAGGAAATAAACTGCGATTTATGCAGAATCTGTGCGGAAAGTGGTACCATTTTGTGTGTTTTGGTGAGAACTCAAGTGTTCAGGAACGTGATTGAAGCTGCGAGTATTGCACCGGAATCGGAGCGGCAGCTCAAGTCCCAGCCGGAACTTCAACACCAGGCGTCACAGGAGGTAGTAAACCAAAATCTGGAAGCACGAACACACACGATGTTGTTCGATTCATAGTCTTCAACGGCAGCTAGCAGAGATGCTGAACAAACTGGAAATGCAGCAAAAGGAATTCGAACGGATTATAAAGGAAAAAGATGATCAACGTCGGGACGCTCTCAGGGAACAACGAGATAAATACGAACGAGAACTGCAGGCCTCTGAGTGCGTGAACAACCTTACATCAGCACTTGGTGGTGTACCAACTTCGAATTGGACGGGTAATCCTCTCCTCAGTTCATGTGAGCGGTACACTCCCTCCACAATTATGGATCACCCACAATTATGGATCACTTTTGTGTTTCAAGTTAAATAACTCAGTTAAACAAACTGTTTGAAGGTATGAAGCATTTTTGCAACAAAATATGCCCTATTAACTAGCTTTTAACACATAAAACATCCTTTAAATCCCGACATTGATGCTTTTTCAATGAGCGTACAAAGTTGTTATCGAGAATCTATCAAAATGTCTGTCGTTTTTTTCAATCAGCATAAGCAGTACGTTCCTCATTCATAAGGTTGCTATGTGACATAATCACCAATTTTCGAGCAAAAAATGACTCGTACATAAAGATCAAGCTAAGTTCTTTACGATTCAGCGAAATATTGGTGGTTGCCAATGATGTTCCTGTAAAAATAAGTAATTTTCCAAGTGATCCATAATAGGGACCAAAACAAGGTAATTTTTCACAATTATGGATCATTTTGATGCCAATGTAATTTTTACAAATTCAAACATTTTAGCACCTATTACAAACATTTTTTAAGCAAAATCGAAAGCTACACAGAGCTGAGTTTTTGGAAAATGCTGTTTCTGAATTACGCAGAACAGGAAAGCTTCGTAAGGCAGTAAAACGCTATGATGGTACATATCCAACGGTTCATCGCAAAAGTTAAGCGAATGTTAGCTCTCATGCAACAATCTAAAACGTTAATTGTTTCCTTAACTTTTTAGAGTTTGAATTTACTGGTTCTTCGAGCTTTCGGTCAAATACGCGCGATTTCCACTGTTTCATACAGAGTCGCATCATAGCAGCGATTAAATTAAACTCTTGCTTCGATTAACTTTTCCGAGATCCACTGTACCTACTTCGTTAATAACAATTCGGAAAAAAGAAAACTTCATCCTATACTAGTCTTTTCGGAGCCAACGCATCTGGTGAGCCTAAGACTTTTTTTCCAGGACAAAAAATCAGTCGTGAAATCGCGAAAAGCATTCCCAAAGGCTGATTGGTAGGTGTCTACGAAGAAGGACGGCAGGCATCTAAAGACAGACCAAAAGCCACACAAGCTCTTTCGTACGATTTGAAACATGTTATTTTTATGTTATTACATGATTTGAATAAAGTTCATAGAGAGAATTCGCTGCAAAAAGTTTTTTTTTATTTTGATCCATAATATGATGAAAATTGTTTCATAATTGTGACCGCTTCCAAAAGTGATCCATAATTGTGTATTTGATCAGTCATAATAAAAGCTTAATTTCCGTGGAAAACTTGCACTAAATAGGGTTAATAACTAAATCAACTGAAAGATTACATATTTCTGTAACTAAAAACATTTATAAACTGCTTTTAAATAATAGTATGCGCTACAATTGATTGATTTAAAATCATACTTCTGCTTAAATGGTCCATAATTGTGGGGGAACTGTATCAGCCAAGCAGATGTTCTGGTTCAAGAGCTGTAGTTACTAGTGGAGAAGAGTGGAGAAGAAGGAGTTTCTCTGTTAAGTCAAGTGACAGCGCATCAAGTTGTCAGTAAGGAGTTTCCAAATTTCTTGGGAAGCCCTGAAGAATGGCCGCTCTTCTTCGCAAGCTACGAGAACTTAACCCGAAGCTGCTGTTGCAGTGACGAAGAAAACGCCTTCAGCGAAGCCTGAAAAGGAGAGCATTGGTTGCGATGCGCGGTCGACTGTTGCATCCGTCAAACTTACCAGGCGTTATCGCTACACAGCACAGTGGGACCATTCTGGAAAAAGGCGGTCAAAAGTCTTTTCTCGCTTTTCCTGACGTTTTTGAGCTTAGGTGCTTTCGGAGAAGTTTCTTAGAAAAGTATTCTGCACCTGTTGACATTTTCATATAATTAGATATTAAGGGGATAACATATTTGAAAAAATTAACTTTTTATAAGAACTAGATAGCATGTTCATGTGTTTGGCAAAGTTGTAGAACTTTGAATTTCATCAAACTTTGCCGAAGATACTAAGTATCTGCATCATATGGTTTGCGAGGTATAATTGACATTCTGTCGTGACCACCTAAAAATCAGTTTATTAAACTTTTTGTACACAAAACCTTATCTAACAGGTTTGATATGTTCTACAAACTTTTTGATATTATCAAAATACGTAACTTTCTAAAAGGTGGAAATATCGTACGTTGCTTTATTCGCTTTAAAAATCGATTTTAAAGATAAATTTTACCGTTTCTACAAGTAATTTTTTTCCGTAAATAAGCAGCATTGCTTGAATCGTCTTAAAATATAGTATAAGTGTGCTAAAAATCACGGCCGGGTCTGCTCGGGCGTTTTGAGTAGTGCCAAACGCTTGTCAGCGTTACCTTGTCGGACTTTGGACTTTGGTCATCCCAAAGAATCGCTCTGTGGCTGCTTCGAAACGTTGTGTGGTGTGCTGAGGAGAATGCAGCGGCCCTGAATCGTGTCGTAAGTTCCTGAAGATGGGTATCGAAGCTCGATGGACAGTAGTCAAGGCGAAGAAGTTGTGTCGAAAATGTCTGCAAAAGCATTTTGGCACCTGTCATGTTAAGACGCCTTGTGGAAAGGATGGTTGTTCGATCATGCATAGTAAGTTGCTACATGACGACAAACGATATAAGCCTACAGTTTCCGAACCGACAGCTTCGTCGAGTGGAAGTTCGACAACGCAGAGTTGCAATACTCATTCGAATACTGCCGGCAAGCTACATTTTCGCTACGCACACGTGACTATTTTCGGAAAAGGAATGACAGTGAATACCTTTGCCTTCCTCGTCAGTTACCTCCGTGGAGCACAGTCTAGTCGGTAGTCGTGCAGCTGGCCAGAGACGTACGTTTTGTTGATTCGAAAGCGGGCTTCGAAATTCGGAAATAGTTATCAAATTACGGCATCGCTACAGGAAGATACTACGACGAAGAAGAATATCAACCCGTGTACGGAGATGGCAACGAAGAAAGTGCTTGAAATTTAGTAGCATTCACTGAAATCTTGATCTTTTCCTGGATTCCAGCGGTCTTCTTCAGTCACTAAACAGTTAAAAAGGCTAAGATCGTATAACATTCGCTATCCGATACTTGCTCACTTTACTTTACTTCAGTGGCGACGGTCCGTTATCGGACCTGCGCCGTATGAATTATGGTCCTCGAGTACTGTCGGTCCTGGGCTACCGTTCTCCAATCTCCTCGAACACCAGCTGAATGTACTTCTTCCTTGACAGCGCACATTCATCGGGTGTGGGGTCTGCTCCGAAGTATTCGATCTCTTCCTGATTCTCTGCTGATAATAGTTTAGCTACTCTTTCGACGAGTATTTCGGACACGTACCTAACCCACCGCAACCTGTCACATTGTACTACCTTCACTATGTCAGTAATTATACAGGTCGTTGTTCAAGCGTCTGCGCCAAACTCTATTTTTCATTTGACCTACAAGTGGTAAGTAAAGGTCCAACGAGAGGATTGGTGCTCTATAAATCGCCAGTTTTGTGCGTATTTGCAAACTACGGGACTTCAGTAGGCTCGTAATCCGTAGAAAAACCGATGTACTTCCGAAGCTTGCCTGATAACTGTGGCAGGGTAAACATCTGATCCGTCGCACAGTTGTCTAACGGGGCAAAAGTGGAATTTTTTTCCAAGCATCTTTTACTTTTACTTTATGATACAGGCTTTTCAGCACTTTTATTCATATTGTCGTAAATAAATTTTCAGGTTCTGTTTTTCGGCTATGTAGTCTGTATTTAGCAGCTAAACCGATGTTTTGCTTCTATATCCGACGTTTCGGTGGTTTTATTCCACCTTTTTCAAGGAAACTAAAATTTTTATTACATATAAATTCGTTTTTTCCGTCTTAGAAGAATGATTTATTTTTAACTTACAGAGGCTGTACGTTCTGTTGTCTGGTGTATGTGTGTATCTGTATGTGATCGTCCATGTAATTTACAAATGGCGTCCTCTTTATATTGTACATTTAATATAATAATTTGTTGTAATTGTGTCACTTTTTTCTGTTTTTAGTAGTCCGGTAAAATGAGCTTTTGCGGTAAACGTCTGTTAGTATCTCTAGCAACGGTTTGTGTGCCGTCTGTTTTTGCTGTTGGTCACTTTGATTGTACTGATTGTTTGAGATTTAACAATTGTGTGGTGACGGTATAGCGTCACTCTGATCTGTGTTTGTTTACATTTTTTAGTGTGTGTAATACTCCTGCATATATAATACTTAACCCTTGTGTATCTGTGCGTTTGTTTATGCTGTTTTCATTTGATACGATGTGACACATTTCAAGATACGGAAGAGAGTGTTGTTTGTTATGTTTGTCTATGATTTTTGTGCTGTTGAAGTCGAATCTATGATTTAGTGTTATGGTGTGATCCATTAGTGCTGTCTTTTCTTTTAGTGCGGCTATTTGTGTTTCTAGGGGTATGCCGTCTGGTTTATCCTGTGGTGCTAACAGTTTTTCCAGTGCGTTATAGTGTGTTTTGTGTCCACTTAATCTTGTTTTTAATCTGTTGGTGGTTAATCCTATGTAACAAGCGGTACAATCTTTGCATGTATGCTGTAAATTGAGTTGCTATGGTGATCCGTGGGAATGGGATCTTTTATGTTTGAGAACAATTTTTTAACTGTGTTTGTATTGAATGTGGCTAATTTTATGTTGGGATATTCCTTTTTCAGCTGCTTGACGATCTTGTTCGACAGGTTTGGTATGTATGCGATTGAATGGTAAGTATATTGTAGATTTTCTGCTGTTGTTCTGCTGTCATTTGGTCCACTGGTAGGTATGATGCTGTTATGCTCGTCCATGCGATTTATGGACACAAAACACACTATAACGCACTGGAAAAACTGTTAGCACTACAGGAAACAGTCAGTACAATCAAAGTGACCAACAGCAAAAACAGACGGCACACAAACCGTTGCTAGAGATACTATCAGACGTTTACCGCAAAAGCTTGTTTTACCGGACTACTAAAAATAGAAAAAAGTGACACAATTACAACAAATTATTATATTAAATGTACAATATAAAGAGGACGCCATTTGTAAATTACATGGACGATCACAAAGTAGATACACACATACACCAGACAACAAAACGTACAGCCTCTTTTCCTTGAAAAAGGTGGAATAAAACCACCGAAACGTCGGATATTGAAGAAAAACATCGTTTTAGCTTCTAAATACAGACTACATAGCCGAAAAACAGAACCTGAAAATTGCATATTACAGTCGGAAAGCATACATTAAAGTCGCAAATAAAAAAAAAAAAACAAAAACACTATGGAGGACGGAAAACTAAGTAACGGAAACACTTTTATCATGCAACTAAACTTTATTACGTCCATCTCCAACAATGGTACAATATCGTACATGATCTTTCATGTCCTATCATGTCGGTTACAACTTACAATAAACTTGCCTACACACATACGGAAGAATGCTGGGCGTACTAATTTGACAAGTTAGGCAGTGCGCCCAAAATAGCGGAAATATGCGTAACGGAGCATGAGTGAAATGGAAACGTAACCTAAATCATACTACAATATGAATACCACCCATAATCTGAAAGTATCAAAAAGTAGTAATCGCTTATTATAATAAAAATAAAAAAATAAATTTTTTGTGTTTGGAAATATGGACATAGTTTCATCGTCATATTTGTAAAGAATGTAAAAACAAGCAACTTTGCTGAAGAAATAACATTTCTATATCTGTCGAGGGCAGAACTATAGAGCATTTTCGTAGAAAGTTCTTTAAAAATTAGTTTTTCATACTTGGCTTTTGTTAGTTGCATTTTACAAGAGTACATTGTTCTAAGCAATTTCCCGTTTTTGCAGAAGACTGCAAGTCTGTTGGACCTTTACTTGCTAAGTTATCGCATATTCAAGCTTTTTTTTCCATATCTTCACGAGCCTATGGGATAAAATGGGGCAAGGCGATTTATGAAATCAGTGCCCCACCTTAAAGCTTAGGTTGAGTACTGTAAACCTGTATAGGTGCCGCTTGTCAGCAACCACCCAAATGAGAGTACGGCAAGCATACGTTTTATGTGTTTCGCGTTTGCTGTAGGCATAAACCACGACCACTTTTTTGTGTTGATAGATAGAGACATGGTTTTTTTGGCAAAGTTGTAGAAAATTTTAAGGCAAACAACTTTACTGCAGAGACGACATTTCTATCTTTATCGAGTGCAGAACTATAGGTCATTTTATTTGGAAATTTTTCAAAAATTAGTTTTTCATGCTTAGTTTATGTTTGTAGCATTCTACAAGAATATATGGTTCTTGAATTTGAATGGATTTTTGAAGAACTCAAAACACATGTTTTTGCAGGTGGCCGCCAATCTCTAGGACCTTTCCTTACAAAGTTACGGCTTCAGTTTTCCTTAACTTTACGAGCCAAAGGGTAGAATGGGGCATGTGAAGACATGAAATCAGTGCTTCACCTTGAAGCTTAGGTTAAGTACTGTAAATATGTAAGGTGCCGCTTGTCCCATCCACCCTATTAGAAAGCGAAAAGCATAAGTTTCAATAGGTTGTTTTAATTTCTTTATATGGCTAAACTGAAAGCAAAGAATGGTAGAAAAAAAGTTCCACTTTGCGCCCTTTTGGACTACTGTGGCGTCGTGGAGCGACCCTCACGAAAACCATTTGGTACTCGCCAACAGCGGACTCCGCTAACGGTCTCAGTTTACAGAACGGGATACAGGAGAGCATCTTAAAAGCAGAATTGAGCAATGTAATGCTTCGATAGTTTTTGCATTCGAGTCGAGAAAGGACTTTTTGAAAATGGGGCAGATGCGGCCATCCAATCACTCCTCCGACATTTGGATTGCTTCGTTCAGCCGCTCGCTCCCTGCTTTAAGAAGTTCAGCCGGGATATCGTCCTTTCCAGCAGCCTTACATTTGTTCAGGTCATTGATTGCCCACTCAACCTTCGTCTGTGTTGGATCCTCCTGATCTGCGTGTTTACCTCTTCCATCAAATCGACACGATGTTTTTCCTTTTTACTGCCACTGTTTACCTGTTTACTGTTCGGTAAATAAGTGCTCGAAGAACAGTAAACCAATGCTTCAGATGTTTTCGTTGCAACCCGAAAGCAACTAACCAGTATATGGTGCCACTACTGGCACATAACTTCATCTAAAGTCCTCGAGCACCTTACTCCTGCGGAATGTGGGAGGCGGCGATGAAATCTTTTAAAATTAAGTTAGTTCGCATTATGAGTTCATTGCTGTACCCTTTTGACGATCTTCCAGCAACCGTCGTTCAGGCTGTGGGTCTTTTAAATTTCTAACAGTTCTCCTCGTATTTCCAATTACGCTACCCAGAAAATCTAATACAAAGTTTTCTTCTTTTCTATAATTTTCTTTATTTTCAGATTTTGCTAATTAATAGCTTAATTTTGAGACTTCGAACCATGGTCCTCTCAATTCTCCCGACGCATAGATCGTGTTTCTTTAATAAAATATGCCTACTTTAGCGTAACTTATGGTGACTGCCCGAGCAGGAGCGAAGAGCAAAATAATATAAAAACAATACCAAACTGTGTTATAATGATATATTTTGTTATTGAATAGATATGGAGATACATTGACAACACATTTTGTTATTGAGTAAATATTTAAAACAGTGGTTGTAAGATGAGTTTAATAACTGATTTTGTTATCATATCTTATCCTGCTCGGGTGACAAGGAGGACATATTAGGTTCCACAGGAGACTCCATCACCTTGATCTTACAGTTTTATTTCTTCCAAATTCTAGTATTGATGTTAACAAAATGTAGTTTCAACTGGACAGTATGACATACCATAAATTAATTATTATTATTGAAAGTATAAATTGATGTCATTTATACTGAACTAAAAGCCGCCTTCAAACGTATCGATCATGGAATACTTCTGTGTAAAATTTCACGATTAAACTCGTTATTTGTATATCTTCGAAATTTACTAATAATTTAGGAGCTCCACAAGGACGAAACATGGGAGCATTATTATTCGTGCTGTTTTTTAACGACGTCATTCTGGTTGCAAACTAGTAATACTAATGACCTAAAGCATTTGGGAGTTCGGACTACAGATTGCCGTCGTCTACAAATCTTGCTCGATAGTTTTGCTCACTGGTGCCGGAGAAAATGGCTCAATCAGCATTCCCACATGTGATGTTACGACCTTTCCACGTATTTTATAACTAGTTTCGTTTGATTATTATGTCGACGAACTGAAACTAAGGAAATCGGTCATGTAGGTGACCTCGGTGTTCTTTTGGATTCCAAGCTCACATATCACCTACACCACGCCGGCGCCGCCTTGCTCATGTAGCATCAATCGGATAGGTTTTCCCCTTTCCCTTGCCTAATAGTCAATCACTGGGAGTCGGATACGACACTCACAGTAGATTTTCCATTTTCCGAAACAAATCACGGTCACGATTAAATGACAATAACATCGCCCTGATAAATGGTCCCTTGTCGATTCGTCGGTCTAGCATCGTCATTTTGGAAGGAATCACCCAACCCATTGCGCCGCCGGTGCGAGTGTGTGTGTTTATGCGTGTTTAAGTGTGGGTAAGTGGAGATCGTCGCTGAATGGAAATTGCCACATTTTGCGCCCATCGGCAGCAATTTCGAGTGTCTATTTTAGATTTTAAAGCTTCTGCTTGACAGATTTATGGCAGAATTAATATGCTGTAATGCGACGACGATGATGATGACGACGATACGACTGATTCCCGCGTACGGACTTTTCTTTGTGTCGCTGGCGTACGGAAAAGCGTGTGAAACACGGCTAAACATGGTGCTGCTGCTGCTGCGGGCAAATCTAGAGCATAGTTCGTAACATAAAACGGCTTTTCCGCCCGGGACGAGTGTTTTTCTTTTCCGATTTTCCAGCGAAACCATTCTTCGGATGGGCATATTATGGACTGTAATAATGGGAAGCCGATTGTCAACAAAGGCTATAAAAAGAGTTTACAACATAATTTCCACTCAGAGCAAGTGGTGGAAACACTTCTGCTCGATTAGGCAAATTATGATACAAACATAGTTGTTTTCTTCGAAATAATGATTCGTATCTCGGCAGCCGGGATCGGTTCTTAAGTTTTTACTGCCACGGCAGCAAAATTGCAGACCCACCGCAGAGCTATTTTTTATGGCATACAGTAGAATATATTATTGTGCCAGACTTACACAATCTGGAGGGAATAAAGTTTTACATGTTGTTAATGGAATGTTTGCTACGTATTGTGTTGCCAAAGTTGTTTCACAACCACCGCCGCCGCCGGAATGCAGTAAAAATGTTAAATAAACTCGTTCAGCATGAAATAGGCTCTTAGTACGGCCTTGAAATGTAATGAGAGGAGTAATTTGATGATGATTATGACGATAATCTTACTTTTTACTGCAATTGGAAATTGTGGTTGATGATTTATCTATGCGACAACATTACTTTAATAACAAATAGCAATTCTGCTGTATCATGAAAGGGGCAAGCGAAAAAAAATTGCATTCCAATTTTTGCTCAGCGTGAATTGTAATGTTTTGCTGGGTAATGCAGTAATAAAAATTTAAAAATGTTTTCTATCCGAAAACTGTTGTAGTTGCTAAAAAATTAAACAATCTGACAATTTTTTTCGCCAAAATTATTAAGAAATTTATTTGTCTTTATAGACTCAGACCGATTTTTTGCATCTTCAAATGACTAATGTCACGATAAAACTAATCTTAACGAAAAGCAACGAAGTTGTATCTTCGGTAGAAACATTTAAGTTGTTTTTTTTTCCAAAATTCAGTCAATCTTACTAACATATGGCCCATACAAATGCGACAAGCTCGAAACAGAAACGGTGCTGAAAATAAAATTTTTACATTTTAAACAATCCACTTCACCGCCCGTCATCCACCGAAGCATAACCGAAGCGGTCCTTTTCAAAGGATTCCAGTTACATACAAAAGCATCACGCAATTACCCTGCGCTGCTGCTGCTTGGATGTAAAAGTGTACACGCATGTTTGCATATTATTACCGGGGGGTACCCATTTTGCATTTATAGGTGCAAACTTCCCTCGTATTTTTTTCTGGCTCTCTGCCACACAGTTATTTGACATTTCAGCACGGTTCAGTACTAGTATTTACTCTCGCTCAAACAACAATCAACTGCACTCGCACCGGCTGGCCGGGGAGTGCGGTGGAGGCGGCGATACTTGCGGGTGCTGTAACAATTCGATTCCGCGCCAAATCCCTCTCGAGAGGAATTACTGTGCGCCTGCCGCGTCTGGGAAGTATGGAGGTTTCCCCTGGGGGGAACTTCGGCCTCAAAGAGTTACAAAGGCGCTCCTTCCACACGCTACTGAAGCGCGGAAACAGTAGGTGGTTTGGTCCGCGAGCATTATTACTTCACATGCTTTTCAGTAAGCCTCGCGAAAAAGGGGAACAACACTGTACGACTTGTGGCAATTTAGCTCATAATTTAATGGTTCGCTTGGTTATTAAAATTGAAAACTTGAGCAACTACCATCCCGATGGAAGCCTTGCCGGGGCATGGGTTGGGGTTGATTGTACCACAAATCATACCGACTGATGATGACGTTGACGATGATGGTGACGCCGGTGACGACGACGACGATAAATATGAGGATGAAAAGCTTCCCGAGCACAACGATGATGGATCCGATGAGGCGGTTTCGTAGGCCAAACAGAGTGTCTCCGGTGGCGGAAAAAGAGGCACCAATTGGCGTCCTACTAAGGTTGGTCGCTGCGATTTCTCTAAATCGAGAAATAAGGCGAAAATAATTGGCTCATTAATTGGGGATTCGAATCAATATGAGTCATGCTCAATTGGATAAGTCGGGCTAATTTGGCTCATTAGTCACGAGAGGCAAAGGGTGCCACAGGCGCGGCCGTCGAGCTGAGCTGACTCGACCGAACGGGGTACCTACCTAGGATTTCACGATAAAATGCGTTATGTGCTTGCTGGGTTGTTTGCTTGCTGACAGGCGAAGCTCGATTGGAATGGTTTCGGATTGCGGTTTATTTATGTATTCAACCTTTTCCGCTGTAACTGTTTTTGCATAAACAATTACTCGGCAGAATTTTATTTTATTTTATTTTATTAGACAATTATGTTACTCTGTGATTAAGAAAGATTGGCTGTCGATCAATAAAAAAGATAAAATATTATACAATGATAATTTACTAACATTGGTTTGGTTTTGAAACACACCCTTTACAAAAATCGAATGAAGTGATAGAATAATGCATAATTTTGGTAGCTTATTTGGACTGTAACTTACCTCTTCTGCTTCTTCTTCTTTTTCTTTTTGTTTTTATTTTTCACCTCTTTTTTCATTATCTTCTTGAAGCTTACAGCCGGAGTGGCTCATGCTGTATCAAGACCTTCTCTTTACTGTACTCGAACCTCAGCTACTCGTCGCCAATTCGTTGAACTTCGCGACAGAAACATCACTGGCACCAGGAATAGAGGAACCAACCCTCTATTTCTGGTGCTTTTAACAGGACAGATTTCACTGTACAATTGTTTGGCATCCTCGCGACTTGGCCGGCCCACCGCAGCCTTCCGTATTTCGCCAGGTATACGATGAGAATTCCGTATACTAGCGCATGCAGCTCGTGGTGCACATGCCTCCGTTGCTCTCCGCTTTCCGCTTGTACTATTCTAAAAACAGTCCACACTCCACAACACCTTTTGTTCTCGTACGGAGAGTTTACAAATATCGTAAGTAAAGCTACGGTCTCAAGTCCATCGAGGACTACTGGGTCTGATTGGCATTTTGTACATCGTTGTTTTGTTCGACGGCATATGCTCCTTGTCTCGTTGAAGAAAGCGTAGACCCGGTTTCTAGCTTGAATGCGTCGTTAAATCTTCTCAAATCCGTATGATCGTTGGCGGTGACCAGCGATCCCAAATTTATTAAATCATCAAACGTCTCTAGTTCGTTACCGTCAAAAATACTGTCCGTGGGAGGCAAACATTGTTTTCTCTGGTGTCTCATCTTACCATATATTTGCACGTTTTCAACGCATTCGATTTCGACAATCTGGAGTGTATTACGACCTCCGCTGCGAAGGCTCGTAGTTGGTTGCTTTTACTGAATATCGTTCCTCTCGTTTCGATGCTCACTCGCCAGGTCACATATTGCGTCAGTTTCTCCATAAAATCGTTCCCGTGCATTATCTGCCATAATGTTCACGCACGACTCTATCGTACGCTGCTTTGAAGTTCACGAAAATATTAAGCTTGAGTACGTTGCAGTCCCGATATTTTTGGAGGATTTATTAGAGAGTGAATATTTGATACGTAGTAGCACAAGCTTGGTTGGTTGGTTGGTTGATTGGTAAACGGCTGGATAATGCGGAATATAGACCCCATAGTGGTCGTTAGCCTCTTATCCAGCAACTCCGATCCCAACCGCCTCGTGGTACCAGCCGGAATACGAGCAACCTTTGCGGAGATCGGGTAACCAACCCCGGAGGAACCTAAGGTCGTATACTAACCGGGAAGGAGGTATAGTGAGTCTCGGCACTATAAGATGGCAGCCCCATCGCGAGACTCGGTAGTGTTGCCCCAGTACGGCTACACACCTAAATTCAAAAACTAACAACATTCAAGCATATTCGGAGCGGAATATTCGGCATCGACCTAGGCGACGGAACAAGGACGGCGAATGGAGACTCGGGACTTGGAACTGCAGATCGTTAAATTTCGCAGGTTGCAAGCGGGTGCTGATTGAATAGCTGGAACCCCGCAAACTCGGCATCGTAGCTCTGCAGGAAATCTGTCGCAAAGGAGAGAAGGTATGGAAGATCTGTGGCGGAAAGGCCCAGTTTTACCAGAGCGGTGGCGCTACCAACGAACTGGGAACGGGCTTTGTAGTGCTGGGCGGAATGCAGGATCGCGTGATAGATTGGAAGGCGATCAACGAGAAAATGTGTGTATTGAGGATAAAGGGCCGTTTCTTCAATTATAGCATCATTAACGTGCACTGCCCGCACGAAGGTAGACCCGACGATGAGAAAGAAGCGTTCTACGCGAGGCTGGAGGCAACGTACGACAGCTGCTCGTCACGGGACATCAAGATCGTCATCGGGGATATGAACGCCCAGGTCGGTAGGGAAGAAATGTATAGACCGGTGGTAGGACCCCATAGCCTGCACACCGACACAAACGATAACGGCCAACGATGTATAAACTTCGCAGCTTCCCGAGGCCTGGTGATCCGGAGCACATTTTTCCCGCGCAAGGATATCCACAAAGCCACCTGGAGATCACCTGACCAACGTACAATGAACCAAATTGACCACGTTCTCATAGAGGGTCGGTTTTTCTCTAACATCACGAACGTACGCTCCCGTCGGGGTGCGGATATTGATTCTGACCATTACCTAGTAGCAGTACACGTGCGCTCAAACCTGTCCTCCGTATACCGGACACGTCAAAGCCGCCCTCCTCGGCTGAACATCAGGCAGCTAGATAACCCACTAGCTGCCGAGAACTACGCGCGAGTACTGAATGAGGCACTGCCTTCTTCCGAGGAGTTAGGTGCTTCAAACCTCGAAGATGGTTGGGGCAGAATACGCTCGGTATTGAGCCTCGGAGTACACAAAACGATTGGTTTGATGGGGAATGCCAACAAGCGGTGGAGGAGAAAAAAATGCTTGGAAAAATAATCTAAGTATTGCCACTAGAGAGAACCTGGCCAAATACCGACGAGCTAGGAACCAGCTGACCACGATCCTGAGGAGAAAAAAGCGCCGAAAGGAGGACAGAGATCGTGAAGAATTGGAGCAACTATTCCGAGCTAATGACACGCGCAAGTTTTATGAGAAGGTGAACCAAACTCGGAAGGGCTACACACCGAAACCTGACATGTGTAGGGACGAGGGAGGGAATCTAATTACAAACGAGCGCGAGGTGGTCGACAGGTGGAAGCAGTTCTTCGATGAACACTTCAATGGCGAAGTCGCAGAAGGAGGCGGAACGGAAATTAACTTAGGAGCGCCCATGGAAGATAGTAATGTACTAGCACCTGATCTCCAAGAAGTCAAACGAGAAATCAGGCTGCTGAACACCAATAAAGCCGCTTGGAAGGACCGCCTACCGGCAGAGCTTTATAAACATGGCGGAGAAACGCTAGCAAAGGCTCTACACTGGGTTATTTCGAGGATTTGGGAGGAGGAAAAGCTACCGGAGGAATGGATGGAAGGAGTGGTTTGTCCCATCTACAAAAAGGATGATCGGCTAGACTGCTGCAACTATCGTGGTATTACGCTGGTAAACGCCGCCTACAAGGTACTCTCCCAGATCCTGTTCCGCCGGCTGTCACCGACAGCACAAGGTTTCGTAGGGAATTATCAGGCGGGTTTCATGGGGGCTCGCGCAACTACGGACCAAATTTTTACTATCCGACAGATCTTGCAGAAATGTCGGGAGTACAACGTGCCCACGCATCACATCTTTATTGATTTCAAAGCAGCATACGATACAGTCGATCGAGACAAGCTATGGCAGATAATGCACGAATACGGTTTTCCGGACAAACTGACGCGACTGATCAGAGCTACATTGGATCGAGTGATGTGTTTCGTACGCATCTCTGGGACACTCTCGAGTCCCTTCGAGACGCGACGAGGGTTGAGACAAGGTGACGGTCTATCCTGCATGCTGTTCAACATCGCTCGTGAGGGGGTGATCCGACGAGCGGGCATCGAAACGAGAGGCACGAATTTTACCAAGAGTAGCCAACTTCTAGGCTTTGCAGATGACTTCGATATCATTTCCAGGAACTTTGCGACGGCGGAGACAATCTACGCAAGACTGAAAGCGGAGTCTTGGAGAATTAGGCTAAAAATAAATGCGTCGAAGACCAAATACATGAAAGGAAGAGGCTTAAAGGAAACAAACGCGCGCCTCCCACGGACGGTAACCGTTGACGGCGACGAACTAGAAGTGGTAGAGGAGTTCGTGTATTTGGGATCGCTGGTGACCGCGGACAACAACACTAGTAAGGAGATCCAGCGGCGCATCCAAGCGGGAAATCGGGCCTACTTTGCCCTTGGTAAAACGCTACGATCAGGAAGCGGCGTATGCTAACACGAAGCTAACAATGTACAAAACCATTATTAGACCGGTAGTTCTTTATGGACTTGAAGCCGTGACGCTGCTTACGGAGGACATACGCGCCCTTGCCGTGTTTGAGCGGAAAGTGCTGCGGACGATATTTGGCGGAGTACAAACTGAAAGCGGAGAGTGGCGGAGGCGTATGAATCACGAGCTACAGGCACTGCTTGGGGAGACTCCCATCGTACATCTAGCGAAAGTTAGCAGGCTACGGTGGGCCGGACTCGTCGTAAGGATGCCGGACGACAGTGCGACGAAAATAGTCCTCTTCAACAACCCCACCGGCACCAGGAACAGGGGGGCCCAACGTGCACGATGGCTCGACCAGGTCGAAAGCGATTTGCGACTTCTGAGACGATTAGGAAATTGGCGACGAGTGGCCCAAGATCGAGTTGAATGGAGACGAGTGCCTGAAACAGCACGAGCCACCCAGGCTCTATGCTGCTGAAGAAGAAAAAAGTAGCACAAGCCCCCCTAAAGCTCTTTTGGTACTGCCCTACGATAGCTCCTGTTATTAGGCATAGGCGACGCAACAGTACCTGGGAGTGTACCTTGACAGGGGCGTTGCATGATGTCGTGGTAATTACTGCGGTAAATAATCACCCGTCTTGTAACTGAAACTAACCACAGCATCTATCCATTCTTCCCGTAATTTCTCATCCTTCTAAATCTTGGATATTATCCAGTGAAGTACCGTTGCTAGTAGTTCCTTACCGTTATGGTAGAATTCCGCTAGCAGTTGGGAGCCGGAACGAAATTATCGTTTGTGGGGTCAGGTTAACTTACGTTCCACCTCCTTCTGCTATACCGCCTTTGACATGCTCATTGGAAAACTACATCCACCTGTCGCCCATCTTACGCTTGTTTGTGATCAGGTTTCCCTGCACATTCCTAAATATATTAGGCTTCCGTGTGTATCCTTTATGACATTAATTCACTGTCTCGAAGAATTCCCCGAAGAATGATCTCTTCCTCCTTATAGCGCCTTTTTCTTCTGACGCGAAAGAACTTGACAGAAGAGGATGAAAAATGGAACATAAGAAGAAAAAAAGGGGAAAAGAAGAAAATGGGATAAAAAAGAAGTAAAACGAGGCAAAAACGAGGACAGTTTACAGCAAAAGATGAAGAAACGAAAGTGAAAAGATGTAAAACGGGAGAAAAGACGGAAAAACCATAGAGAAAACGAGGAATGAGAAAGAAAATGAGGCTAAACTGGACAGAAAAGGGACAAAACAAGAGAAAAACCCGAATTAATCCACCTAGCGGCGTGACCTAGCCTTTCTACTGCCACAATAATCATTATTTAATTTCTCAGGAACATCTATAATTAACTTGACTATATTTTTAAATATCCGTTCCGTATTCCTCAAAATCCTTATTTGCCAGTCAAATTCACAACGTATTGCGTAGAATAATTATATTTTCTTTCCTTGGGTACGTAAATACTTGTAAGCGTCATTTATGTTATTTGATGAACACCTTATTTAGTTTTATAATCGGTCGGCCTTAACTTTTGGGTTTCAGAGCCACATGCGAAACTTGTTTTGAACTGACAATATGAAATATGTGTTCATAGCATATTTTTTGATATTATTTTTTGAGTGGTTATAGCCCAAAGGGTAAATTTTTTTGATATTTTGATATTAATACCATGCGTTCAAAAGTTAGCATCTTTGAAAAACAAGAGTTCAGAAAAATTATTATTATACTTCGCTTTTGAAGAAAAAGGATATCTACAACAAAATGATTACTCTCAAAATTTTACTATCAGTTTGCTTGGCTTCAATTTTGCAATATATCTGAATTAGAAAAAATAACTGAATAGAGCATTAGATATGAAAAAGAGAAATTGAACTTTTTCTTAGCTGGCGCTCCTTCAGATAATTATTTTTGCATGAAAATCAAAACTGGAGCTTCTTTTGAATGTACTTTCATGAAAAGATAGTCATTAGCTTGATCGCATCGTTTTTACAATGTTAGAGGGTTAGAAAAACAAGATGAGGTCGAAAAATAGTGCAAAAACTGCACCATAAACATGCTTGAGAATGAGAAATATGAACGATATGATTTCCAGTGCTTGTCATTTTTGATTTATTCATTAAAACATGATACATGACATAAGACATCTGTCCTTTAAAATGTCACTAACGAAAACGAATCTTAAGGCCCAGACACAATGCATACGGATTTTACTACGTTGCGGCAATTTGACAGTTTTTCCATGGGTTTTCTGTCAAATATCCGCAACGTAATAAAATCCGTATGCATTGTGTTTGGGCCTTTACAAAGTTACTACCGTGCAACGTTTACTTCCTATTTTTCATATAAGATTTCTAAGCTCTAGTATCTATGGATGGAAAAGAGCATATATTGATGCGCAAAATTTGTTTGAAATTTGTATAAATTTATTTGGAAAAATCAACTCACTAGTATTTTGATCCTATACACCACTATACTTATATACTTAAATTAACTGCTTTTCTCCGCTTTTTGCTTTTCGTGTACAATTTGAGTAACAGCAAGTGAAGAAAATGTCAATTGAAATCTAAAATCAAAGAAAAGAAAAAACTTTGCAATTGAATCCCGCTATTTAATATTTATTTACAACAGATACGTAGTTCGCCTACGACGTGCAGGCTTCATCAGTGTCTTATTTCAAAGCGTATACGTATCTGTCGCGAATAAATATTAAATAGTGGAATTTAGTCGGGAAAAGTTTTTTTCTTTTCTTTTATTTCAGAGCTCGTATTCCACTAAGAGGCTTCAAAAACTTCTGACTTTTGACATGTTTCTCACTTTTCTTGAATTTCATTGCAAATTGTCATCACATACACATACATACATACATACATACATACATACATACATACATACATACATACATACATACATACATACATACATACATACATACATACATACATACATACATACATACATACATACATACATACATACATACATACATACATACATACATACATACATACATACATACATACATACATATATACATCGCACACATTGAATACAATCAACATTTGATTGATACGTTTTGATTTCACACGTTTTAACGGTTTAATATACGGTGCTTAAGTGTTAAAGTTTGAATAACTTTTGAATGAACCGTCCGATTTTAAATAACTCGGTTTCATTTGATAGATCTCAGCAGTAATTTTCAAATAATAATAAAATGTGTGATGTTTTTCATTGAATTTATTCTTAAATGTTACAAAAATATGTTTTAAATACTATTTTTTTACATTTCTTTATGTAACTTTCAAACTACAAGTCCAATCATCATGAAATTTGGAAGTTAAGGGTTTCTAAGGCTCCTTTTTCATATGCAATCAATTTTATTCAAATCGGTTAAGGGATCTATGAGATAATGAAGTCGCATATTTTTCGTATTTTTAAACATAACTTTTGAACTAAAAGTCCGATCAGTATGAAATTCAATAGCGACCAATGGGACACCTAGACCTTTCATTTGACACTAAGAACATTAAAATCGGTCCAGCCATCTCCGAGAAAAGTGAGTGAGATTAAAAGCGTTACATACACACACACACACACACACACACACACACACACACACACACACACACACACACACATACATACACACACACAGAAAATGCTCAGTTTTCGAAACTGAGTCGAATGGTATATAACATTCGGCCCGCAGGACCTTCTTTCCATTTCCGGTTTTCCAAGTGATTTCTATACCTTTATACTATATATTTATATAGTAGAAAGGCAAAACGGGACACAAAAGGAGAAAAAAATGGTTAGAAAGGAGGACAAGAAAAGTGGTAAATACAGGATAGAAAATGAGAAAATACAAGGGTAGGAAAATAGAGAAACGAGAAATGAAAAAGAGGGATTACGGGACACAAAAAGAAAAAATGAAAACGGAAGTCATAAACTGAAAAAAATCATAATAATAAGAGAACGAACTGAACAGACGAAAACGAAAAACGTGATAGAACAGAAGTTAAAAGCGAACAAACACGGAAACCAAGACCAAAAAAGTCGAAGCGGGATAGAAAATGACTAAAAGACGAGACAGGAACAGAGAAAAAAATTGGGCTGAAAACGACGGAAAACGGAAGAAACGAGACAGACAACAGAGCAGAGGAGATTCAGGACTCAGAAAAAGGACGACAAAAAATGGGACAGCAAACACAAAGGTATAAAACGGGATATAAATGGAAAAAAGAAAAAGGCGAAACGGAAGAGGAGAGAAAAAAATTAAACGGAAGACAAAAGAAAAAGGTAATACAGAAAAGAAGACATAGATAAAAGAAATGAGAGCAACAAAAAAAACCGAAGGAAACACAAAAGAAAATAAAAACAAACTGGACAGAAAAGGGGAAAACGAAAAAGTTAAAAGGAAAAATGGGCCTAAAAACGACTAAAAGAAAGAAAAAAGTCAAAAAAACGGAACATAGGAGAAGGCTGAACAAACAGAACAATAATTGAAGAGACAAGGAATAGAGATAGAGGAAACAGCGGAAGAACGACAAAACGAAAGAGAAAAATAGGGAAAACGAGGTGAAAAAGAGAAAAGAAGGAAACCAATAGGAAAAAGAAATAGCGAGAGAGAAGAAAGAAAATCGATAGAGGAAAATGGAGAAAAGAGGCCAAACTGTGAAATATGGAAAAAAGAGAAAAAGAAAAAAAGAAAAACGGATTAAAGAAAATGATAAGATAGTAGAGAAAAGAAGAAAAACGGGAAACAAAAAATGAAACCGAAGTGGAAAGGGAAAAAAGGAGCCAACAATAGAATAAACGTAACAGAAATGAAGGAGAAATGAGGCATCAGAACAAGAAAAAAAATGCAGGAAATTGATTGCTGATGGTTTCAACCTGCGCAGACTACGGGAAGTGGTCAATTTTACCCTATTTTCCCCAAAAATCAAGTTAACCTTTATGTTCCCGACATAAAAAATGAAGATACTTTCAGTTACACTTTTGGCTCTATCTCATCTGATTTTCAATAGATTTTTATTCAACTAGTCTTAAAAGAACCACATTAGATTGGCCTTTAATATTGACCTGCTCAAAATACACCCAAATGTTTAGTAAAGAACTCGTGTTGAAAAATCCTGTAATTTGATACCCCATTTGCCATATTTTCGAAGAGAATTCCAAATGACCACTTTCGAGTTCCGGTAGAACCTACAGCGGATGTTCCGAAGTGTGGGGCATAAGCCAGCGCTCTTCAGGGTAGTGTAAAAGTCATTATTAATGACTACAAATAAAATCGAAAACTTTTGCGCAGTCAATTAAGCAGATTTCTAGTTTTATTTCATCTGCTACTTATGACGCCAAAAAAATTCCCACCGCGATCTGGAATATCTCCGGGAAAATCGAACCGTAATTTACCAGCATATCTAATGTGGTTCTTTTCAGACTAGTTGCATAAAAATTGATTGAAAAACAGATGAGATAGAGCCAAAAGTGTAACTGAAAGTACCTTTATTTTTGATGTCGGGGACGTAAAGGTTAATTAAACAGTATAAAAACTTATTTGCCGTCCGTAAAATGAGCTCAAATAGCTTCCAAAAGTTGTCAAAACATCAAAACAAACAAGGTAGTAATTTGGGACCACTGCTTTTTTCACTGTTTTTCAACAACGTCACGTTGCTATTGGATATCGGATGCACACTTGTGTACACTTAGGACTTGAAACTGTTTCTACCTGTTGGAAAAACTGACGACTGTTGCCGCCTGCAAGCGTTACTTGATACATTTGTTGATTGATGTAAACGAAACTGGCTCGCACTAGGTGTGGCAAAATGTGAGGTGATAAGTTTCTACCGCATTAAAAGCCCGATTGTATTCAACTATCAGATTGAGGGGTCTGAGCTACGCAGAGTAGACCACGCTAGCGACCTTGATGTGTTACTTGATACTAAACTAACATTCGACCTGCACCGTGAATCGATAATTTCGAAGGTAATGCGTCAGCTTGGCTTTATTTCGAAAATTGGTCGGAACTTTAACGATCCTCACTGCCTAAAATCGTTATATTGTGCTCTGGTTCGACCGCTGCTTGAAAATTGTAGTATAATTTGGTGTCCTCAGCAATTAACGTGGATCCTGCGCATCGAACGAGTGCAAAGAAAATTCATCCGGCTTGCCTTGCGACATCTGCCATGGCGCAATCCCGAGAACCTCCCGCCATACTCAGATCGGTGCCGTTTACTAGATTTTGACTCATTAGACTACCAACGAAGAACCCAGCGGGCTGTATTCGTAGCTAAAGTCATCCATGATGAAATCGATTCTCCCAGGCTTTTGTCACTACTGAATTGTCGTGCTTCGCAACGGACTCTACATTCTATTGGCCTACTACAAGTACCATTCCATCCCCAGCTAGCATTTTCATGTGTATAAAAAAGATAAAAATCAGCATTACGTATTAGCATTGGGCGATACTGCGAAAAGCATCGATATTCGAATATCGATACAATTTTTGTAAATGTATCGATCCCGTTGAAATATCGGGCGGCAAGTATCGATACCAGGGGTATCGATATCGGTATCGATACACTGACAGGGTGCAACGAAAACCACACTTTTGTTTATTATTTAGCTTAATTTTTTAGAAAATTATATGCGTGCGCTTTTACTACTGTTGATTCTCTTTCGTTCTCATACGAAATCTCGTTAGGAACGAAATAATGGCTGATGTCGGACTGGTCAGGCCTGCGGTTTTAAACTCTTTTGACCGGAAACTGCAACGAATTGCTCAGGATTGCTACAAAATTTATTAGAAAATCTAGTGGAATGATGGAAATGAAAAATAAATTTTAAAAATCGGACAAAAAGTACAAACCCGTTTTCTTAAGTCGGTAAACCGACTTTTTGCCAGATTGATCGGTCACCGGCTTTGCAAGTGAAAAACCGGCCGGGCCGACCAGAAATCGACCACTCAGCCAAGCGCTAGCAAATGCTTTTATATTTGCGTACGGTTTATGCTTCTTGATAGAAATGACTTACGAAGGGAAAAGTGGACCTGACTTAGCTAGAATGCGTCGTTGAATCTGCCTACTCGTATGATTGACGGCGGTTGCCAGAGATCCCTAATTTATGAATTTATCAACCCCTTCCAGTTCATCTCCGTCAAAAGTCATTTCATGCACTCAGGGTTTCTTCACTTAACAACGCAGTTGCGGCTTCATTGACGGTCTAGCGTATCCAACCACATCCATCTTCGAGTGCCAAGACAGCTACCTCCATTGAGGAAAGCAGAGCTTCACTCAGCAACTTGCGAGTTGTCTAATTGATCGCATTTGAAATTAATTTTAAAATCGGAGCTGGAATTGCACTTGAAATTTTGCTTAAAATTGAACCTGAAATTAAACTTGATATTGAACTTGAAATGGGAACTGAAATTTAATTTAGAATTGAGCATGGCATTATGCTTAAAATTGAACTTCAAATTGATATTGATGATCAAATGATATTGGACTTCAGTTTGAATCAATTTCAACTTGAATCTTTACTTTAAATAGAGCTGGAAGTAAGACTTTAAATTTAACTTAAAATTAAACTTGAAGTGGAACTTGAATTTGGACTTCAAATCACACTTAAAATTGGACGCGAAGTTAAACTCAAGTTTGGCCCAATTCAGACTAGAATATATAAATTGGACTTGGAATTACACATGAAATAGGACTTATAATGAGACATGAAATTGAACTTGAAATAGGACATAATAAAGAACTTGAAATTTTACTAGTAACTAATAGTGAATTGGATGTAAAATTTGACTAGAAATTATACTTACAACTTTGCCAGAAATTGGAGTTAAATCGGACTTATAATTGGACTTGAAATAGGATTTGAAATTGAATTTGATTTTTTTACATCGCCCAAGAAATCCGACTTTAAATTAGATTTCAAATTGAAATTGAAGTTTTACCTAAAATTTGATTTAAGACTGGAACTAGGAATGCATCTATTTTTGTAGAGTTTATCGAAAAAAAATTAGCTGTCGCATTAATTAGGTACACCTCTTATTTCAATTTCTACGAGTTCGAGGTGGTCGGATAATATCTGCAGCAGAGAAATACGCAGAGGTATTCTTGCCGGAAGTCGTGCTTACTACGGATTCTACAAGACCCTAAAATCTGGCAAGCTTCATCCCTGTACCAAATGTACCATGTACCGTGGACCTCCGTTCGTTTGACCATTTTTAATATGAACACTTTTTAATCTGAACCCCGCTGGTTTGCACGACGTGCAAATTAAAAATGGTTCAAATGTCATTCTCAACATAACATCATTTGTTTATACAGGCAGTGCACATAAACACGATTTGTTTGTACTGACCTAACGTGTTTAATCGGTTTCACATTTCATTTTCCTAACGATTAAGATAGAAATTCGATCAGAAAATGCAATATTCGCACTTGCAACTGCCGACTAAAACAAACCACCAAAACAATAACAAAGAGAAGGGCGGCCAGTTCACAGCGGTTTCAGCATATTTCGGGTTACCAGTTGTTCAAATTAAAAAGTAACCCCGTTAGTTTGCATGAGGAGTCGTTCAAACGAACGGGAGTCCACTGTACAAAGCGCAAATAAGACCGATAGTCTACGCGCACGAATCGTGGACAATGCTCGACGGAAACTGGCCACTTTTGGACGTCGTGTGCTTAGGATCATCTTTGGTGGTGTATGTGAGTACGGTCTATGGAGGAAAAACATGAACCACAAGCTGGAGCAGCTTTTCGGCCAACCCAGTATTAGAAAGTTGCTGAGGCTGGAAGAGTACAATGGCCGGGACATGTGGTGAGAATGCCGGGAAACAATCCAGTAAAAATTATGTTTGCCTCGAATTCGGTTGGTACCAGGCGCAGAGGTACGCAGCGTGCTTGACGATTAGACCAAATGGAGCAAGTCCTGGAAAGTGTGGGACATTCGAGAAATTGGAGGCGGACAGCCATGGATCGAGTTTGTTGGCGGAGCATTATTATGCAGGTGAAATCCTAATGGACATCGCATTAGGATACGTAAAGTATTTTAGTTTCTATAGCATTTACTATACAGGTATCGATACAAATATCGTCGTTTTAGCATCGATACTGGCCGGTATCGGGACGCTCAGTATCGATCCAAAATATCGATGTATCGGCTCAAAAGTATCGATTTTTTCGATACAGATACAGTATCGCCCAATGCTATTACGTACAGATTTACATGCTAAATAAATCGTATTTCATGCGCAAAATTGGCATATCCGTACTATTTTGGAGGCGATATACGTGATTACGAATAATTTTAAGCGTTGCGACTATATAAGTGTTTATATACGATAATATCCGATTAAGCGCGAGTCGCTCCGTACTACTCTACGATTTTGTGCTAAATATCGTATGTATGTCAGTCATTATCATTATATACGACAGAAAATCAACTTGATTCCACTTTATCCAGCTTTAGTTACGATTTCGAGTTTGTTAGGAGATATTTACGATAGTTTTCGTACATTGATATACGAATTGGTGCTAGCTGGGTCGTACTGTTTTTGGATATAATGAACCAGTTATCGCATGTATTAGAACCTTTTTGAAAGTGGAGGAGTTATTTGAGTTCGATGCGCCGTCGCATAAATTTTTGCAGAAGCTAAAAGCCTCTAATCTTTTATAGTAATTAGACTTCATGTAGATATTAGTCAGATGAATTACAAATATAAATAAATAAATCCCATCCATTTCATACTGTGAGAAATGCAAGCACAGTCCATTTTGCCAAATTCGCCCCTAAATACATAGTAAATTATGTATTTATGGATGAAACCATGACCAATCGATTTCCTGCATTTTTTTTACATGGAAATAGGTATCTTGTAAGATTCCAAATCAGCGCTGCGCCTTCTAATTCTTGAGATTATGAGCTCGTTTTTGCCCATTGTGCATAGGTTGCCAGCTTCTTAAAACAGTTGAATACGACAACGGTTTGCATCTTGTTCTTGATACAAAGCTTATCATCAATGTGAATTGTTCGGCAAGCAACCCGACAGGTTGGTTTTATCTCCAAAATTGGGACGGGATTTCAAGGATCCGTGCTGCTTAAAGGCCTTATACTGCTACCAGGTTAGACCACTATTAGTCCAATTTGATCTTCTTATCAACTTGCCTTGACTTTGAGAATTAAATGGCTGCAGTTTATTCGTCTAGAATTAAACCTCGTTTCATTTAATATCTGGACGCACTGTTAATTGTATTGCAGCAGCGGTCCTAGTGGTTGGATTTGGAATGTTTTGATAGCAGCGTGTTTTTAAATGTTTCCCCTTTTAGTGGCGACAAGTTGGTTACGATTAATTTTGTTTGTGTATTTTATTGCGGAGAAAAACTTCCGCATTGTTTTTCAAAACAACCTAAACCTAAATCTTTATTCCTAGTTACTCTCATAAGTGCCACCCGTGCAACAGAATAGAATTGTTTAAATATTGATTACGATTGTCCGCGCTCTGGTTAACGGTAAATATTGAACGTGTTCGGTCGACACCGCATAAATGAGGTTGTCCAATGAGTAGCGAAACGCAGTACCGAGGTACATATGCAGTGAGCCCGGAACCGTTGAATGCGTTGCGGGGATCACGTGCCCTGAGGGTGTCTAGTCGAGTGAGTTGCTACCTTTACGGTTTCAAACCGCTACGCTGCTGCACCAACCAACGACAACTGGCCGGACAAAGTTCGAAATTAGTCATCTCTTTCCTGAGTCACCAGCGGCAATAATGTATCGGCTACTGGAGAAGGCGAACTTCGAACTGCTGCTGCAGCAAATTATTTATTGTCTCTTGGTTTCACTTACTTACTTACTACTCGAGTGAGCAAAGTGGCCCAAGTTGTGTTATGAAACCGATATGGGACGAGAAAAAAAACATAGAAATATTGGCCGGTTTGCCACCAGCCAGCAGGGCAAGAGTAGTAAATGTGACAATCCATTCGGCACGTGCTGATTTCCTATTACAACTGTTGCAGCCACTGGCAACAACAGTCAGTCCATGATTATGAAATGGCTGATTCATTCGCATCGAGCTAGCGTTGAATCTGGCCATTATTGATCAAATGACAAACGATGCCCCGGAAGTTTCATAAATGGTGAAAAGAAATCAACTGTGAAATGGCACTTAATGGTAACGTATGTCAATGCTGACGTTCGGAATGCTCTCAATTGGCTTCAAGTGCCAATTTCTTGGGAAATCATTTCCAAGTCAAACGAGTATCATCTCACTCCGATTTTGTAATTTGATCTGCTGAAACGGGTACCTCTCGAAGTGTTCAGTTCTGGTCGATTACCGGAAGCTCTCCACCGTAAAAGACGGCTTTTCGTTTCTATATGTCAAGACTCAAGAGTGTCTCTCTTTGTCACACCCCACCAGTCAGTCGTGATCTCTTCGAACAACTGCGGTGTAGATTTGATTTGTGTGGCTATTTCCAGCACGCGCCACCGCCTCATTGTTTGCCATATATTCATTACCAAGTGGATCATTAAATTATTAGGTCAAACAGATCCAGCTGCCTGTCGGACTGGGTTCACATTTCATTCCATTCGGGCTGTTCGGTCTGCATTTGTTTCGTATTAGTTTCGAATAAATACGATTCAGTTAGTCGACGGTGTCGCTTGGTGCTTGGTGATTTCAAGTGGAAGGGCAAAAGTGACGAAATCTAAGCTACTCCGACCGACCACAGCTGTTAATCGTATTGTGTTCCATACCCTACACACGCACCCGAACCCACACCCGCACCGATGCGATGAGGAAACGTTTTTGGTAATGTGAAAGGGACAAGGGTTTCGAGGGCCATAAAGCTTTATTTAATTTGAGGGTCAGATTTTGCTGTCGCTGCGGTTTGTAAAAGGGTATGAGACTGCTGTTTTTCCCAACGATGGTTATTAAATGAACCATTCACAAGCCATTCAAATGTGTATTCGAACGGTAGAGGAACCACTCGGTTTTTGAATACAAGAGTTTAATTACTTACACACTGTTTTGTGTTCCCGTCCCTTACATTTAAAAAGAGCAACTTTTTGAAAGGCCCCAGTTGCTAAATGTTAACGAACCAAGTGAGTTATGCTTTGTAACTTCATAAGAGAATAAATTCAGATTCAGTTTGTTTACAATTTGCCATTTGTTCTCTTTTGAAACGTTGCAGTTATATGTTACAATAAGCAATCCAACTTATAAATTTCGTTTTTTTCAGGTCAAAAGCAGACACAGACCTATCGGTATCGAACGATTGAAATTGGAAGACAGTTTTTAAACAAAACAATTAATCAAGTATATCTATTTTATTATGAATAACAATACGTTGTTATTAAAGAAGTTCAATAACTTTTATTTATCTCGAAAATTCCACATGGTTCGCTCCAAAATTTCCCAAAGCGGTTTTGGCTCCGCTGACAAGTTCAGGTCATTGAAGAAGCTAGGTTACCAGACTGTTACGCAATTCAGTATTGCAATGATAGTTTATGAAAATAAAGTATAAAGTACTGAATTAATGACCGTATGATGGTTGTTAACTAGCTTACGATTTAAGCTATATCAAGTATAACAAGAAAATTGAACTTAGTAGGTAGGTTAGGGTATTGCCGTTATCGTCGGGCCACTGTTATGGTCGGACCATCACGATTTTACAGTTTTAGTAACTCATGATATCTATGATACAACCATTGTAAAACTTCTTACTGTGACAGCTAACTTTTCCTAATATTGTGAGTTTCAAGCGTGTATTCAAAACACCCGTGCTGAATTTAGTGACTAAATCCTAGAAAAAGAGTCTTCTAGGCTCTACGAACTTTTCTTCAAGAAATAATTTATGAAATGCAATTATCGAGATAAATTTGGAAAATGCATGAAGTGTATTATGCTGCACACGAAGACTATAGAAAAATCCCCTCCAGTAAGGTAAGGTAAGGTAAGGCTAAGGTAAAATACTAGAAAAGCGCTATTTGCACAAGTCGGGCCACTTGAGTAGTCATGGTTGGGCCACCATAATTTGAAGCGCAGAAGCGCAATAATCGCTAGAGAATGTCAGTTTCGTAAAATGTGATGAAATAAAGCATAATTAATACGATAAAAACGTAGATTTTTGGTGTTTTTTCATTGTAGCTGTACACTTCGGAAAAGGCCATTGCAGCAATATTGATTTTACAAGATCGCGAAAATTTCGCAAAAATGCAATTAAAAATAGGGTATTGGTACCTATCTGAGCCGTTGTTCACGGAATTCATTCTTTTCATGTCTCTATATAATTTCAATACGTATGTCTTACGTTTTCTGCGGTGGCCCAACCTGTACAACATGGCCCGACTATGACAACATTTTTTGTCTTCATGCCTTTAACTTTTTTATTTTTCAAGCAATCAGTTCAAAACTTTCCGGAAATATACCTTTTTCTTAGACCTTTGCAACGATGTATTTAGATTTCCAAAATTCCCTTTGAAACGAAAGTTATGGGCGAATTCCAAAACGTGACCCAACCACGACGACACTCCCCTATATGTTTTTCTAAAATCAAGCAACCTCATTTTAATTTTATTTTACTGTCTCATTTCGATCACATCATATTCCTTTGTCAACTTTAAAAACAACGCTTGTTTATCTGTTCGCCGTCCTGTCTCTGTTAACGGTGGTTTGGAAGAAGTCTCCCAGCCTATACTCTCTGGCAAGGATGCGTGTAAAACAAGACCTTCCCTCGTTGATTAAGCCGCTGCAACGTACAGCTAGCGAATCCTGACTCCTGACTGCAATGAATCTTTTTCTCCTCCTAAATACTCTGCAACCGGGCCGCACTGTGGACTGTAATATGGAAACTTCCGGCTCTCCTAACCCAGTCGAGCAAATCGCAGTCTGCGCTTTTCATAGTCGTCCCGGTCCTGTGGTTGGTTGTAGTGCGGGAGTACTTTTGGTAACTCATGTAACAAACTCCGGGTGCTTGATGCATCCCTTCCCAAGTAACAATTTCAATTTCAAGGTGCACTTGAAGAGGTTTCCAGCATTTGCTGCTTAAAACCGATCTCAAAACTTGTAATTCTACAAAACTGCGTTAAAACAGCCATAAAACCCTTATAAGGCGAGGGAGGCGCACGCTAAAGAAGGTTCTCAAGAAAATTTCCAAAGATCCTTTTAAAACTTGTAATTCTTATCGATATCTATTTATAATGACTTCCAAGAGTCACTTGAAACAAAAAGAAAACCGCCACAAGTCTTGATGATTTTATGGTTGTTGACTTGCAAGACATCATACATTTTTTACAGCATTAAATGTTTTAAATTGACCAAGAGCTATAAGCTATAAGCATTCACAGATATTGCTATTTCGAAATGGGTATAACGCGCCATTTATTTTTGCTAGATTAATGAAAAATTAAATTAATAAAAAAAATTAATGATTTCATGAAGAAGTTCATAGCTACCAAATTTTTAACTAATTGTGGAAAAAAGGCTTTTATATGTCTGAACATTTATTTAAAAAGATAAGATCACTCATGGTATTGCATAATACCATATTTATAAGCGCCCATATGTAATTGACTACAATTTCAAAAGTAATCAAAATAGCCGTGTTCGCCATTTTTCCAATGGTTTTATCCAAATCAACCCGAAAGCGCTTATTAGACTAACATTTCTCGCACAAGACAAAGAAAATTCTTCCAAGAGCGCGATAGGTTCATCAATACTTATTGTATTCGTGAAGAAGACAAGTTACGCTTGAATAAGAATTGTTTGAATTACTTGAGGGCACCAAATTTTTGCAAGATAACCATACTAGTAGAAACAAAGAAAACATCAACGAAGTATCGACGTAACGTGTTGTTTGTGCTGTTTGGACTGCACGACAGTTCCAAGCGTTTAATTTACAATCGGTACAACTGTTTTTAAAAATTATGCTTCAACTGCTTCAGTGCCTTCAAACATTTTCCATACAAAGAAATCTGACTTATGAACTCTATATTTAGTTTAAAACATACGAAAAACTCTAAAGGAAACCCGCATCGCCTCTGGCAAATGCATCATTACCGGCACTGTCCTTCCCCACTTCAGTTAGTCCTGAGATCTTTATTGTTTTGTGACTTCGCTGATTGTTCATATGAAAGAGTTTTCAAAATATTACACAGATTTTCACTTAATTTTCGTTAAAAAGATCTGTATTTTTCAATTTTCTCCAGGTTCAGACGCCCATTTTGACAGATTAGTTGTTTACGTTAGAATGTTCTTATTCAAGAGTATAATTTCTCTTTCAAGAATATACGATTTTAAGAAAGTTTTATGGCAGTATTGTTAAGACAAACGAATCTTGCAGAAGAATGTCATAAGTTTTTGTCAAAACTATTGTTAAGCTTTAAGGAGCGTCGTTTTTAAGCAAAACTGAAGTATCCTTTAAAACTCCTTATAAAGTGAATTACACTTATTGATAATTTAGTTTTATGGGTGATTCTTCAAGTCTACTTCAGTCATACTTAAGAAATGTTAGTCAAATAAGATGAAATTCACTTGAGGAGAAACATTATAAAACCTAACAGACTTTGAAATGCTCTGATAAAACTACTATAAGAAATGAATTAGACCAATTTGCTATTAGATTGTTACTTGGGGTTTCAGTTCGGCCAACATGCAGTCGAACCCAATCTGTGCGGGTCGTATTGCCTATGACGATGTGCTCATCTACTATCAAAACGCCGAAGGAATGAATTGCAATGTGGACGACTATCTCCTGGCTGCATCCGATAACTGCTACCATATCATTATGTTAACTGAAACCTGGATTGACACGCGAGCTCTCTCTTTTGAAAAAATTGAAATCAAAACTGAAAATGATCAATGGAGCAGTATTGAGTAGATGTCGTCAATGTGAATCGAGCTCGCAAATAGCAAACTTTTCCTGTATGGAATTTACATTCCGCCCGATCGAGTATGCGACGATGGTCTGATCGAGGTTCAATCCTGGTCAGTTACATCGCTGATAGATTTAGCTACCGTAACCGAGGAGCACTTTGTTATGGAAGATTTCAACCTACCAGGACTTCTGTGGCAACGATCCGGCAATGGTTTACTCCATCTGGATCCGATCACTCCACGAAGCATTACGGCTTCTCGATTACTACAGCTCGGCCACATTGCGCCAGATCAACCACGTAACCAACGAGAACAATTACAGTCTGGATCTCTGCTTCGTTAGCATGCAGGATGTTACTCCAGTGATTTTGCTCGCACCATTAGGGTAACCAACGTATTTTGGACCCCCTCAGCAGCTGTACATAATTTGGACACTTACAGCAAAATCAAATGCAAGTGTCCAAATTATGTACAGCTGCTGATGGGGTCCAAAATAGGTTGGTTACCCTACTTATGGTTAAGCTAGTAGGGCACCGCCGTTCACTCATCCTAGCCCTCCGAGACCATCTTTCTGATCAAACGAAAATCATCCCACCCGTTTCATATCACTTTCGGAATGCTGATTACCAAAGCATTGCCAAATTCTTTGCCGCTATTGACTGGATTGATGTTCTCGATGGAAGTGCTGCCGACAAATCGACTTGGCTTGACTTTTTCGCACATAACTGGGCACTCAATAGATCATCACGTACCTAAAGGGCCAAACAGAATGCTACGTCAACGCATCCGTTAGCGTTAAGGCCCAGACACAATGCATATGGATTTTACTACGTTGCGGAAATTTGACAGATAACCCATGGAAAAACTGTCAAATTGCCGCAACGTAGTAAAATCCGTACGCATTGTGTCTGGGCCTTTGTTCTGACAGTTTTCTCTTGGGTTTATCATCAAATTGACGCTGACAGATGCGTTGACGCAGCCCGCAGCCCCGCAGCTCTGTTTGGCCCTTAAGACAGTACATTCATTAAACAGCAAGCCATGGTTGACGTTTGACGCGAGTTTCGCATGCTGAAGACGTAAAAAGGGCTGCACTTAGGACGTATTCCAAGTTTTTCCGCTGTATACAAGAGAACCAGTCGGGAATGCTTTATAGACCACACCTATAGAGAGTTCAGCATAATCTGGAGATGAAACTGATAGCTTTCAGGAAGTATGTATGCGATCCATTACGCTGATCGGGCCTTCCTTCAATCAAGACGCTGAATGGTGAGGTTTGTTCGAACCCTCCGAATATCTGCCAACTACTTGCTGATACTTACTTAACTTAATCAGCTCCAGGCCGTAGTTTCCTCTACTGTACGAAGAAGTCGTCTCCATTCCAGTCGGTCCATGGCCGCAATTCGCCAGCCACGTAGTCTGCGTAGGACTTGCTACTTGCTGATACGTTTTGCGACGAAATGATCCCAGACGGCCAAGTTATTCAGGTTGCTTACAAATTTTCGCTAATGACTGGGAATACGCCGTGTGCACTCAATATCGATGCAGCAATGCTCTCTAGGGTCACCTTACACGGTGCTCCCCTAGATCGTTATTATCAAAAAAAAAATGCTCCATGAAATCGGACCTCACCAGTCAATTGGTGAGGTTGTATTGCATCTCTGGTGAAATTTTCAAAATCCTCCTACAGTGGAAATTTGAGTTACGCCCTTTTAAGTGCCGTAAGTACTAAAAACAATGTAAAAACGATGAAACACTCATTGCAAACAACGTGTTAAACCATCAGTTCACGAAAAAATCTGTAGAAAATGCTCTACACATTTCAGATACAACATTACATGATCTTTACAGTTGCTGGTAAGTCTAGTTTGAAAGTTTAAATGGCGTAAGTGCATATTATTGAATATCTAATATGTTAAACGTATATTCGATTCGTTAAATATTCGACTACTATTAAAGTTAGTTAGTTCCATATGGAAAAGAACAATACAATTTGCCAAATTTCACCTTCTGGCTAGCAGTCTACTAATTGAATCGTTCCAGTAAGAGGCCTATTTCAATTATACTTCACTTTGGTAGTCTAATCAAAATGTTATATTAATCATCCAGTTTAGTTTATTGGGAGATTAGCCCAAAATTAAACGCGACCTGAAGGAAACACCGCGTTTGTAGTAGACACTGCACTGAAACTGCTGTAAACAAACGTGTTGTTCTTGTAACGGGTTGTCAAGCAACTGAACCTTTATGATTTCTATGTAATTTGTGCTATTAATCATAAAATCGATCCAGCAATCAGGAAAGAGAAATTAATTTTTGAGTGTCTTCTGATTTCTGGCATGGCTATGGTTCACCCACAAATTAGCCCGGTCTTTATTTACTTTTCCTACTACTTTGAAAACCGCGTTCACGATGCCAAGTGATGGAGGGGCAGCGGAAAGTATACGAACAGTGCTTTCTTGTACTAAAACAAAATACCAACACTTATTGCGTGTTTGTTCTAGAGAAATCCGTGCTCAGCCAGACATACATTGCTATGGTTTTGAATATTGATTGAATTGTTTAATTGAACAATTCAATTTATAGGATATGATTATAACTGGTGATTAAGGTGATACACCTGAGTGATGATCAACATGGATTTATCGCAGCTATTGTTTGCAGTGTGACAGCAGCAGAGTCATGATTACAAGCTCGCATAACTTGGAAGTGGCATACAATGATGAGATTCCCTTTAAGGATTGGTATAACGTGAACTGCATGCTCGTGAATCCTGAAAACTGCTCCATAATTTCTTTCACCTGAATCCGTCAACCTGTGATTTTTAACTACAAGCTCCGTGGTATCGAGATCCAACGTACCGACCAGGTGAAGGATCTCGGCATTACTTTGGACAGATGGCTATCATAAACGGCATATTTACTACATTTTGGACAAGGTATCCAGAACTTTGGTATTCGTCTTCCGCTCTTCCTGAAGTTTTTTTCGTCCGTAGAAATGGTTACTGTAGCGATGTCCCTCGTTATCAAGCTTCTGATCCTACTGCTGCTATCTACTTGGTACCTCAACTTCAAAATTGAACAATGAAGCAGTTGCAACTAGTAACGTGGAAGACAACTACCCCATGCGTTTTTACTACCGAAACGTGCGAGGTTAACGGACAAATGTAGATCTATTCTTACTGGCTACAAGCGAGTGTGATTACGATATTATTGTGTTGACCGATGTTGTTGTGCTAGAATCGATCGTCGAATTGTGAGTGTAACTTACCCCCGGATTGTCAGAAAGCAATTAGCAGCATTCATGAGCACGTGGACTCTATTGGTGCTGTTATCTCCCTCCAGACTCCCTATAGCCTTTATCTGCCACTAGTTCTACACTTATCGACGATTTTGTCCTATCTGGGTTGATGTAAATCAATAGCATTCTATACGACCTGCTGAAGTCACCATTGCCACCACCGATTTTCCTAGTGACGCTTTTGAGTTTCGCCCATTCCAGCCTTTATTCTGAAGTTGTGTTCTGAGGTGTTGCTTGCTCCACTTACGAAATTATTTAAGAGGTAACTGCAAGATAGCAAATTTCCTGAACTATGGAAAACCTCGTTTATGTTTCCTGTTCAAAAGAAAAGTTACAAATGGGACGTTCAGAATTACAGACGCATCACGTCCTCATGCTACTGTATAAATGCTTTTCTGCTCATGTAAATATTACATTTCAACCGCTCAATATGGATTCTATCCTAAGTAGTCCCGAATTTGCATCACTCTGCGTTCGCACAGTGGACAACGGTGGACAAGACTGATCTCAAAGCAGCATTTGATCTAGTGGATCACGGAATTCTGTTGAGCAAACCAGAGAAACTTGGAGAATACAGATCCTTGATCGCCTGGCTCAGATCCAATTTGACAAACCGGTCGCTTTGCATTAAGATCATAGTTTCTCGTTCTGAAGTGCTTACGAATGTTTGGGCGTCCCCCAGGGGGGTAATCTAGAACCTCTTCTATTTATCAACGAACTCTTTGTTTATACTGCCTTCTGGATGCCGCCTGTTTTACACCGACGACGTCAATTTATTGTGACATTGACCAGGTGTGTGCTGTGATCTGCACTGCATATCTTTTTGCTACTATCGCTGTTGAATGAACGATAAGCTAATAAACTTTTATGCGTGCTTGTGTGTATTGGGTTTATCTATCCTTCAATGCTTGCAATACTTTACCCACCTCATTCCTCATGACAGTACTGTCCTCAATTATAACCATACCTAGATAATATAAAATATCGATTTAATATCAAAAACTCTACCAGGGCCCCCAAGATTGCTTCACCAGATTGTGCAGTTTTGGGTCCTCATGAAGGCCAGACTTTGTAAAACACCTAAGGTGTTGCAGAACAAGCTGACCTTGAAGAAACAGTGGGTAAACTAAAGTAACTAAAAAGTCGATTCCCGCCACTACCCAAAACCTTATGAGTGGTGTTATTCATTGGATGTTTGAAGAAAATTCGGCCTAAAATTAATGTTTGGCGACAATTTTTGTGTGTCTCTCTTTTTCGAAGATAGCCTTTATTTCTTTTGTCCTAACCAGTTCTGCAGAGTGAGATACAAGTTTGGTAATCTACCCCGAGCACAGTATCTAAATGACAGAAAAGACAGGAAAGGGTACCTGTCTGCAACTCTTCTCTTTCTAATACAGGATTATTCAATTGCTTCTCTTTTCAAGTCTTGTTTCGATTTTATATGCAAGTAGCAAGTTGTACTTAGTTAGCAAACATCTGTTTAAATTTCGTAGTGCATATCTACTTCAAAGTTAAAAATAAACTGATGAGTCCTGTTGCTTCAGTATATTGCATCAGCGCCCTCGCTAGTGACACATCTGAAACATCAGTACAAAGAAATCTAAAAAAGTATTTTCACCGTCAACTATAATTAAAAAGGGCAATAAAGTAATCAGCGTGATTTGATTAAATGCATAAGCTTTGTTGCATTGGCTGCCCTGCTGTGCACTTCTGTTTAGTCGTCTGGAGGTCCTTGAGCACTCGTCTGTCTGTCACTTTCTCACGTCTCTTCCTGGTTGATATAGGTACTTTGTTTGTTATTCCGGTGCCATCACTGTGTCTCTTACACTACATTGCCGTCGGTAACAGTTCGACTTCGTAACAGGCACGTTTCCATAAGACAACCTCCTCAGTCCGCAATCGACACCCAAACGCAGGCAGAGATGGGTATGAGTAATATCAAAATTAATTAAAATATAAAAGAAAATAAAAATAATTTACGCCGACATTGGCACCCCATTTCGGTCATCAAGCTGCGGCTGCGGCTGCTGCAATAATGGTTCCATTGGCAATAGTTTGTTGGGGCCTAAGTGGAGAGGGGTTAGAATTTACTGCATACTTTTTTCAATTCACACTAACGGCGTCCCGCCGTGTATGCCTCCCTATAGCAGCTACAGAAATAAGGACGGAGCGGGTGAGAGTCAGAGTCGGCTGTTAGTTTTGCGAAGAATTCGAGTTCGAGTAATCTGTGGCGACACTACGGAGGACCGAACCCGGGTTCACCAAATCAAAGCATGTCCAGGCTGAATTATGTTGAAGAACGGCACAGATGTCGCTGCCTTCGGGTTTTCTTGCCGTCGCCGCCGGCCGTCACCGCCACCAGGCCGCCTCGTCGGCCGAAATCAGAAGGGAGAGGCAATTTACTTTTTGTCATCGATCCGAGTCGGAATCGGGCTGGAGTTCTTTGCCGGGTTCTCACTTTCGGAACAGACGGGGCAACGGTTTTGGGTTGCGAGCGTGCTTTATTGGCGATGAATAATGTTGTATTTCGTGAGGATTACCGTTGCGTGTGACATATTTATGCTTGTCTGTCACATAAATTTGCTAAATGGAATTGTGTTTTGTAAATATGGGTAAACTGGCGGTGATGCTGGACTACTTTCGGACGGTGCTGCTACTCGGACTTTATTGGTTGTTCCGGACAGAAACGTATTCGACCGGAGATAAACACGAAATCAGCAGCCGTGTGGTAACACTGTTGACGAGAAGTTAATAGAAAACAACTCGGAGGTTGCATGTGTGCTGCGGTCAACGTTTCGTGTTAGTAATTAGATAGAATCAATTTAATTTGAAACTTGTTTTCGGTTAAAGGCAAACAATAAAATCAGTCAACGTCGTTAGTGTAGCCGTATCAAGTAAATGTATAGTATCACTGCACCAGACAAATCCACTTAAGTGGATACTAATTCTATAATGATTTGAACACCAGAAGAACGTAAAAATACTTAAAAAAAAATAGAAGAATTAAAATAGAATAAAAAATAGAAGAATTGTAATTTTACTTCATTAGTCCAATAAAATTTCATAGAACGATAAAAGGCCCTGTACCTTGGACTTAATGATCAAGTTTCTGCTACGAATAACTTATTTCAATATACTTATAATGAAAACAACTGAGCACTAATGTCGTAGTTATCAGCAACCACATATTGAGCAACCAGGTGTTTGCTACAGAAGAGACTTCACTCGAAACGCTCGTGTGGCTGAACCCTGTTTGCGTCATTTCCAAGAATTTGCATCAGAAGTAATGAATGATGTACGCTTCTTTACAGGCACCCGGTGCAGCCGTAGAAAGTGAAAATACGGTACTTGCACCCGCACGTAGTCACCGCGGAAGTAAAGCGATACGTGCGCTCGTGTCGATTTTGTCCGGCACGGAGCCGTCAACATGTTTACTGCCATGGTACCGTGTAAACTTGGTTGGAAACTGAATATGTCACGGTGCAACTGCCGTTGACGTTCTTCAATGCCGTGATCGTAATCGACGTACTTCAATCATTCGTTGAAACTCCGACGACCAATCAATTTACGGTGCCATCGAAGAAAACCTAGCAAATTCATCTCGGCCAGCGTCGATCCGAGCAGCGAATCCGAGAGGAAAGTTTTACAATAATGACTAATGACTTATTGTCCGCGGCTGGACGGCCCCCGAAGCGGACAAGCAAATGCGATAACAATCTAACGCTTGGCACGATTTGGGTCAGTCAAACAATTTAACGCTTCTTTGGATCGGCCACGATTTATAGTCCGCACCGATTACGTCTCCCTCGAGTTCGTTCCACCACCGGCAGGGCCTGTCCGTCACGAGCGCGAAAGCGCGTGTGTACCACGGTAGCCACCGATAACCTGTCGCCGCTACCTACACTCGGTGTATACACAAAATAATAACCTATCAGCAGCACGCCGGTGCTACCAGAAGAAATTACGCACCACTTTTCATCCCGTCCACTTAGGGTTTTGGGGGCGCTGGGCGGGAAAGGAAAGAAACGAATATTCTCGATCGTCTTTGCTAGGGCTAACTTGTACGGTGCCGTAATCAGGGGTTGCAGGGTAAATTTTATGATGATTAACATATTGTTCAGTAGTTTTACAAGCACAATTATCGAAGTAAGTTACTGCTCTATTGGCCCAAACAATAGCCTACCAATTTAGTCCATAAATGGTTCTTCAGAGCGCAAAAATAGAAGACAATTGAGAAAAGTCACATTTAGTAGGTTATGCATTGTTCGCTTTATATAGTGGATACCTACCTATTTTTGATGGAAAACTCTTTATTTTTAAACATATTTATAAGGCTTAGCTAAACAAACAATAGCTGAAAATAGGTAACAGCCATTTCATTCCTGTAATTCTCGTCTACGGGTGGGTACGTTGTGAAATAAAGGGTGGTCAAAAATTCTTCAAAACTCACCAAATGCACAGTTATTATGTTGTTAAATAATTAAACATTATTTTCTTTTCAAGTTCAATGACTACAAACCACAGAATTTTTTTTAATTAGACTTCCGATTTTTTAAATGTGAACTTTACACCAGATTTTATATCGCTCCTATATTCACGTTGTTTGATGCAGAACCACCCAAGTTAGCTTCGGGGTACGATGCTGGCCTAACAAGCCAGTCGTCGTACGGTCGAATCTCGATTGGGAGGCTATAGAGTCAATAGGATCGTTGCACTAGCCCCGTAATTGTTCTGTACTCTAATAACAGGCTGCGCAGTCTGTCGATAAAGAAGGGTCTAGTTCTCAACAGGACCCCATGGCTTTGCTTTGCTTCATGCAGAACACCAATTTGCTTTAAACTGACAACAGTTTTTACAACAACAGTTTTCTGAGTTTGCATGAAGTTCTGCTTTCAACTTTTTTGGAGGGTTTATATCTGTGGCAGTATACCATTTCTGGGCCATTTTTTCCTAGCGACTCAAATCTTCAACACAATTGTGAGAAACGTGTCGCTCGAGTCACAAATGCAGACAGAAAGCGAGATCTGGTCAAAACAGCACGGAGCAACCGTGTATCTTTGAAATAGACTGCAAGTATTTACCTAGAAACATTTCCAGCTCAAAATGCGTATTTTGTATTTTTTTCAAACGTATTTTTGATTGGTGGATATGTTGGCTGTGAAATGGAGGGAGTTACCTGGAAGGTTAGGCAGTTATACAGAATTACGCAGAAATGCTCGCCATACAACTCGCCAGATCAAGACGGTTTCATCCCAAAGCGATCAACTACCATCAACCTTGTGTCTGAAGTTTTTGGAGTTAGTGTAATACAAAACCTGAAATTAAATTTCGCGTGCGACTTGCAGGCTTCATCTGTGTCTATTTTCGATCTAAATTAACCATAGCATCCCCCGTAGGAGGTAATCTTATATATAAACTGTTAAATCGCTATCAGGGCCGGCGCTTTCTAAGCAAAACAAGCAGCTGCTTGGAGCGCCACTTCGAGGGGGCGTCATTTCGCTTACTTACTTACTTAATCAGCTCCAGGCCGTGGTTTCCTCTGCTGTACGAAGAAGTCGTCTCCATTCTACTCGGTCCATGGCCGCAATTCGCCAGCCACGTAGTCTACGTAGGGTCCGCAGGTCGCCTTCCACTTGATCGATCCATCTTGCTCGCTGCGCGCCCCGCCGTCTCGTTCCAGTCGGATCGTTATTGAGAACTTTTTTAACCGGGCAGTCGTCCGACGTCCTCACGACATGCCCAGCCCATCGCAGGCGTCCGATTTTTGCGGTGTGGGCGATGGGTGGTTCCCTAAGCAGCTGATGCAATTCATGGTTCATTCGCCTCCTCCACGTTCCGTCTTCCATCTGCACTCCGCCGTAGATGGTGCGCAACACCTTCCGTTCGAAAACACTAAGGGCGCGTTGGTCCTCCACGAGCATAGTCCATGTCTCATGGCCGTAAAGGACTACCGGTCTAATCAGCGTCTTGTAGATTGTTAACTTCGTGCGGTAGCGAATTTTGTTCGATCGCAGCGTCCTACGGAGTCCAAAGTAGGCACGATTTCCTGCCATAATGCGTCTTTGTATTTCTCTGCTGGTGTCGTTGTCTGCGGTAACCAGTGAGCCCAGATACACGAACTCTTCTACCACCTCGATTTCATCACCGTCTAAATGAATCCGGGGAGGGAGGTCAGCATTCACTTCTTTAGAACCTCTTCGTTTCATGTATTTTGTTTTCGATACATCAATGACAAGTCCTATCCGTTTGGCTTCAGCTTTCAGTCCGATGTACGTTTCCGCCATCTTCTCAAAAGTATGTGTAATGATGTCAACGTCGTCAGCGAATCCAAGAAGCTGGACGGACTTCGTGAATATCGTGCCACTCGTGTCTATACCCGCTCTTCTTATCACACCCTCCAAAGCGATGTTAAACAGCAAACATAAAAGCCCATCACCTTGCCGTAACCCTCTTCGAGATCCAAAGGGACTCGAGACTGCCCCTGATACTCGAACAACACACATTACTCGATCCATCGTCGCCTTGTCCAATCGCGTTAGTTTATCCGGAAATCTGTAGTAGTGCATAATCTGCCATAGCTGATCTCGATCGATCGTGTCGTGCGCCGATTTGAAGTCGATGAATAAATGATGCGTGGGCACGTTGCATTCGCGACATTTCTGCAACACTTGCCGAAGCGCGAAAATCTGGTCCGTGGTGGCATGGGCACCCATGAATCCCGCTTGATATTGCCCCACGAACTCCTTTGCAAATGGTGATAGTCGACGACATAAAAGTTGGGAGAGTACCTTGTAGGCGACGTTCACACTGTTGAACGTTAATTGCGCGGTAATTGCAACAATCCAACTTGTCGCCCTTTTTGTAGATCGGACACACGATGCCTTCCGTCCACTCCTCCGATAGTAGCTCATCCTCCCAAATCTTGACAATGACCCAGTGCAGCGCTCTAGCCAGTGCGTCACCACCGTATTTCAGCAGCTCGCCGGGTAGCTGATCAGTCCCAGCCGCTTTATTGTTCTTCAGCCGACCGATCTCTTCTGCTACCTTCTGGAGGTCAGGGGCTGGTATTCTGTCGTCTTCTGCACGTGCTCCAAGATCTATTGCCATATCGTCACCTCCATGTTCAGTTACATCGCTGTTAAGGTGCTCGTCATAATACTGCTTCCACCTCTCGATCACCTCACGTTCGTTCGTGAGTCTCGAGACATATCGGCCTGCTGCACATGGCCTTTGCGCGAACGGTTTAACTTCTCGTAGAACCTCCGTTTATCGTTAGCACGGTACAGTTCTTCCATCGCCTCGCGATCCCGATCTTCCTGTTGGCGCTTTTTCCTCCGGAAGACCAAGTTTTGCCTGTTCCGTGCTTGTTTATATCGATCCACATTCGCCCTCGTACGGTGTTGCAGCATCCTCGCACGTGCTGCATTCTTCTCCTGCACTAATTGCTCGCATTCGCCGTCGAACCAATCGTTTCTTCGGTTCGGATTCATTGTACTTAGTGCCGCTAGAGCAGTGCTACCGATGGCGGTCTTAATGCCTTTCCAACCATCTTCAAGAGTTGCTGCGCCAAGTTGCTCTTCCGTTGGTAGCGCTGCTTCCAGCTGCCGCGCGTATTCCTGGGCAACTCCGGTGACTCGTAGCTGCTCGATGTTGGGTCGCGGCGTACGACTTCGACGCGTGTTATGCACCGTCGAGAGTTTGGAGCGCATGCAGACTGCAACTAGGAAATGATCCGAATCTATATTCGCACTGCGGTAGGTGCGAACGTTTATAACATCAAAAAAGAATTTACCGTCAATTAGAATATGGTCAATTTGGTTTTCTATTCGTTGGTCTGGTGATCTCCAGGTGGCCTTGTGGATATCTTTGCGGGGGAAGAAGGTACTTCGGACTACCATTCCGCGGGAAGCTGCAAAATTTACGCATCGTTGGCCGTTGTCGTTCGTTGCGGCATGCAGGCTGTTTGGCCCGATTACCGGTCTATATATAACTTTCCGTCCTACCTGTGCGTTCATGTCACCGATGACGATTTTCACGTCCCGTCGCGGACAGCCATCATACCTGCTCCAGCTGCGCGTAGAACGCCTCCTTCTCGTCATCGGGTCTCCCTTCGTGTGGGCAATGCACATTGATGATACTGTAATTGAAGAAACGGCCCTTAATCCTCAACTTGCATATCCTTGCGTTGATCGGTTGCCAACCAATCACACGCTGGCGCATCTTTCCCAGTACTATAAAGCCGGTTCCTAGCTCGTTGGTGGTGCCACAGCTCTGGTAGAAAGTAGCCGCTCGATGCCCGCTTTTCCATACCTTCTGTCCTGTCCAGCAAAGTTCCTGCAGTGCTACGACTTCGAAGTTTCGGGGATGTGGATCATCATATATTATCCTATCGCAACCCGGGAAGCCGAGCGATTTGCAATTCCATGTCCCGAGTTTCCAATCGTAGTCCTTATTTCGTCGCGTGGGTCGACGCCGATTGTTCCGATCCCTATTTTCTTCTTCGTTGTTGGTAACTTTTTGTTTTCCAGGGCGGCTTGTTGGGCCTGCCCCTAACCCCCTGTCTCGCCGGAGGACCATCGTGCACAGCACTGTTTAGAGTCCCTGCTGGCATAAGGACGAGTATAATAATCAGCCGCCCCTAACATGGAGAACAGACGCTGTTTGAGCCGCACCTCCTTGGTGAACAGACGCTCGTCTTTGACGAAGCATTTCCTGTACCGCCATGCTTTGATTACCGCGCCAGTATTCGCGTCGCACCTCCTCACTTCGCTATTGTCAGATTGACAACATTGCCCAGGCTACGCCGCATTTGGTATCATATGACTGGTGGGGGCGTGAGGCGGGAGCTTGGGAGGACCAGAGCTGTGTTTGACGCTCCTTCCAGGTTGTCAACTCACCTTTTGAAGCCCAAATTGCGTCATTTCGCCTACATTAAAAAAACTGTAGCAATAAATAAATAAGTGGGTAATTTAAAAACTTTCTTCCTTCTCCTTTAGCAGCATAAAGCCGGGATGGCAAGTGGTGATATCTAGAGTTACTCTTCGCTGTATTGGGTCCCGGGTTATTTGTCGCCAATTCGTTGAACATCTCGACACAAGCAAATCGACTTCAACCTGGTCGAGCCAGGTAGTAAGTTGGGTCTCTCTATTCTTAAAGGCCCTCATTCACGTACTAACATATGGCCGAAAATGTTGGTGAATTCATGTTCGATCAACACCCTCGCCTGTATATGAGCGCCACGAACCAAGCTAACAAAAGAATATGTTGGGCTAGCATGCTTCGGAGAACCTTGAATGCAGCGACCATAACGCACGATGACCTCGTGGCGTGTGCAGGAGAGGCGAAAAAGGTGACCGTGAAGGCGTCGAAGGCAGTACCGACGGACGCCTGCCCGTTAACGGAATGTCGCAACGTGACCCAGGAGGCCATGGGAAGCGCTACCAGCAGCGATAAGACGTCCGCCAAGCGTCTGAGACAGTCGCCGGGGGATAGCACCCCTGGTGGACCGAAAAAACGCCTGATCGGTAAAAGCCCTCAGGCTAGCGGGTTGGCAGAGCTAACCGATGAACCAGCGGGAAGCTCCAAGACAGGTGGCCTGTGGACCGTGGTTAAGGCCAAGAGGAAAGGCGTAGGAGGCTCCAGTAAAAAAACTGCTCCACCTAAACCGGCAAGGAAGCGAGCGAAGAAGGGCGACGCTCTTATCCTGAAAACCGACGGGTCGAAATACTCGGAGGTTCTGATGGTCATGAGAGGAGACGCCCTACTCAGGGATCTGGACGATATGATCCTCGAGTTAAAGAAGGACGCCACCAAGAAGAATCCCGCATACAAGTCCATAGCCGAAGGAGTGCTCGGGGACGGAGTGCAGGTACGTGCTCTCACACCAGAAGTGACTCTCCAGTTTAAGAACGTGGATGAGATCACCGAAGTGCGCGAGGTCATACAAGCTCTCAAAGAGCAAAGTGGAGTGGTGGTGGCAACAGAGGCGGTTCACCTACGCAAGGGTTAGGCCGGGACCCAGGTAGCTACCATACAACTTCCGCTGGAGGACGGAAACGTAGCCCTGAAAGCTGCAAGGTTAAAAGTGGGGTGGTCGGTATGCCCACTGAGCATGCTCAAGCAGTCGGAAGCTTACTTCCGGTGCTTCGAGCACGGACATAAGGGGCCAGATAGGAGCCCATTGTGCAGGAGATGTGGCAGTGCTGGTCATAAAGTAAAGGACTGTGTGGAGCCTCCCAAGTGCCTGATCTGTACCGATAAACGGGACGCAAAGCGCGTAACGGAAGGTCCAAGGTGCCCGACCGGTGTGCCGGTGACTAAGCCACGTTCATAGTGGAAGTGCAACAATTCAACCTGAACCACTGTAGCACGGCTCAGTAGCTGTTACACCAAGCAGTTTCTGAGTCAGCAATGGGCATTGCCATAATCTCGGACCCATATCGCATCCCTGCCGGAACTGGGTCTCGGCTACTGCGGCTACTGGGTCTCGGATGGGTGCGTCACGGCGGCTATATGGACGACAAGCAGGTTCCCGGTTCAGGAGGTTGTGTCAACTGCAGAGGAGGAATTTGCGGTCGCCAAAGTGGGTGGAGTGTTCTACTGCAGCTGATGTGCTCCGCCGAGTTGGTCTATCGAGCAGTTTACGCGGATGGTAGACCGAGCATCAGTTGTGCTGACTGGTTTAAGGCCGGTGGTTGTGACGGGCGACTTTAACTATTGGGTGGTAGAGTAAGGAAGTCGTCGCACGAACCGTAGGGGTCGGATTCTGCTTGAGGCTCTGGCAAAGCTTAACGTAGATCTGGCCAACGACGGCACCGCAAGTACCTTCAGTAGGAACGGTGCGGACTCTATCAACAACGTGGTTTTCGGCAGTCCTGGTCTGATAGGAGACTGGAGGGTAGACAATGGCTACACTCACAGTGACCATCAGGCGGTCCGCTATGGTGTCGGTCAGATAACGAGACGGCAGGCGGCGGGTAGAGCCGACACTCCAACCACCCGTGGATGGAAGACATCATACTTTGATCCCGAAGTATTTGTGGAAGCGATCCGAAGAGAGTGCGGTGATCGCGGTATGCCCGATCCGAACGCTGATCATTTGGTTGAGGTATTGTCGCGATCGTGTGACGCTACTATGCCTAGGAAAAGTCGACCTAGGTATGGCAGGTCACCGGCTTACTGATGGACAGATGAAATTGCGGAACTCCATGGAGTGTGCTTTCGTGCGAGGAGAATTATGCAAAGAGCTCGTTCGGACGAAGGTAGGGCTGAATGTCGAGTAGAACTTGTTGCTGCACACGCAGCGCTTAAGAGTGGGATAAAAGCTAGTAAACGAGCCTGCTTTGGAAGGTTATGTGCTAGAGCAAATGCGAACCCGTGGGGTGATGCCTACACGGTCCTAATAGCAAAGACCAAGGGCGTGATGGCGCCCGCAGAGCAATCGCCATAGATGCTGGAGCGAATCATCGAGGGCCTCTTTCCGCGTCACGAGCCAAGGCCCTAACCTCAGGTCGCAGAGTCGTTCCACGACCGATGTTCCGGTATCCCAAACCATAGCGTAAGATATTCGGCCTCTCAGCCGAACATCCAAAGTAACGTGAGCGTCGGCGGTTTAGAGGTCGGGGAGGAAGCGACGGTTACGAATGAGGAACTCAGTGAGATCGCTAAATCCCTAAAGGTGAGCAAGGCACTGGGACCGGACGGAATCCCGAATTTGGTCATTAAAGGGGCTGTTTTGGAGGCTCCCGAATTATTCGAAGCAGTAATGAGTAGATGCCTGGAAGATGGCCACTTCCCGGACAGATGGAAGCGACAGAACCTGGTCCTATTGCCGAAGCCGGGAGAACCTCCGGGCGTCCCCTCGTCATATGGGTCGATCTGTCTGCTCGATACTGCCGGCAAGGTGCTGGAGAGGGTTATCCTTAACAGACTCGTACAGTACACTGAGGGTACCAATTCGGCTTCCGAAAAGGTAAATCTACAGTGGATGCCATCTTGTCTGTCACTAAGACAGCCGAGGTAGCAATCCAGCGCCAGAGGACAGGTATCCGCTATTGCGCAGTTGTCACGCTCGACGTTTAATAGTGCTAGCTGGTACTCCATAGCCAACTCGCTTCGGAACGTCCAAGTGTCGGTGTACAGAATTCTGGAAAATTATTTCTAATGCGTAATAAAACCCAAATTGTTACTTGGGTATGGTGGACCAGTGTGGTCATCAGCGTTAGGAATCAAAAGCTACCTAGGTAAGCTGGAAAGTACCTATCGTCTCATGTGCTTGAGAGTGGCGAGTGCGTATTGCACAGTTTCATATGACGCAATCTGCGTCTTAGTGGGTATGATGCCCATTGGCATCATCATCAGTGAGAACGTAGAGTGCTTCAACCAAAGTGGAACTAGAGGCATACGGAGTACCACAAGATCGGCCTCGATGACCACATGGCAGCGGGTATGGTCTGATTCCACAAAGGGCCGATGGACCCACCGACTTATTCCGGAAGTATCCGGGTGGGTCGACAGGCGCTACGGCGAAGTCAACTTCTACCTGACACAGATTCTGTCAGGGCATGGTTGATTTAGACAGTATCTGCACAAGTTTGGGCATGCGAAGTCCCCCGCGTGTCCCGAATGCGTGGACGTTGAGGAAACTGCAAAACATGCTTTCTTCATATGTCCCCGTTTCGCGGGCGTGAAAAGCAACATGATGGCAGTGAGCGGGCAGGACACTACTCCGGATAACTTAATCCAAATGACGTGTTCTAGCTCGGACGTCTGGGGAGCAGTCAATGCGGCTGCTACCCAGATCGTACTTGAGCTACAAAACCGCTGGAAAGCCGAACAACGGCGAATAAACAGCCTAACTACCATAGTCCAGTAGTTATCTAAGAGTATGCGTTAAGCACAATAGCCCCTCCCTGAATTAATACCGATAAGGTGGTTCCAGGGGGGATTGAGGCTGGAGACTCGAGTAAGGTTTTAGTGGGTCTGGATCCTCACGCCTCAGTAGGGGGGTCGGGATACCAAACCCCTCTCCCTGAGTTGTCTTCTCAGGTCTGACAGCAGATTTCCTTACTCGTTAAAAAAAAATAAACGACCAGACCACTAGGAGGACAGTCTACAGTAAAATAAACAGTGAGTCCAGACATTAAACGACTCGAGTTCAATAAGGCAATGCCGATCATAGGTGGTAATATGATGGAGGTTATATGTGACAATAATTTTTGTAAGTTTTTCTGCAAAATGGTCGCACCGTAAGCAGTATAAATGAAACAATCGGGATATGAAATATATAAGAAGAAACAAGCAAAAAGTTTCATCAGCTTTATTTTATTATTTTCTACTGTTTTAATAGTATCCCGTACAGTAAATGCAGCAAAGTACTGTTATGGTTATAATCCCTTGGTGTTACTGACGACTAAGCAAAGCAACCATTAACCAGCAGAGGCTATTCAATGCTAGAGATTAGCATAACTAGAGATTGCAGTGCCTTGCAGCAGCTCACATCACTCGATTCCTAGTTACGTCACTGTCAGTGCCAAGTAAACCAGGCCGAAAATTGAGCCTCCGGTCAGAGAGCCTCCAGTGGCGCCTGCGAATAGCAACAGCTAATGTCTCTGAAACATCGGCCCTAGAGCGTAAACACGGGCGCGCGCGTGCTCCGAAGACAAACTTGACAGTTGGACAGGCACCAGATTAAATCGAACCACTGGCAGTCCAACTCTAGTAGTGGGTACGAGTACCTACTAGCGGCCGGGGCACGATTTGATTTATAGCAGTGGGCCTATTTAGTGCCGTCATCTGCAACTCCTTCGTTTATTCGATTCGGCGGGCGGCCACGACTGAGAGACGGAAACCGGTTTGATTTGATCTCTCGCGACTGGCATTATTATTATTTTGAAACATTTGAGACATATGCTTGACACGAACTCGAAACAATCGCCACCGGGCAAACTTGTTTTCTCTAGCTTGTCTAATTGCAGCGAGATCATGATGGAGGAAGGTGCTTGGCGGTTTTTACGCGCATTATATCAGATCAGAACAGGACAGGAAACATTGACGCAGTCATAATTAATGCTGGATCTGGAATACATATCTTTAATTTTTTGATAGAACACTTTTCCACCTGTCTGCGAGAAAAATATTGTGAGGAGTATACGACCAACCACGGCGAATAAATCTGACAATTAATAATCCATTGTCGGTGCGATAATCGCCCGGTGCATCGAAGTGCAGCGGTGTGCGTCTTCGGCATCGCTGCGGCTGACCAAACTTCAAAGCATTACCAGGCCATTTAACCCCGGCTGTAAACTGTGGGTCGCAAAATCAAGCTGGCCGTCACTGGTTGCGGTGTGCCCCGGAAGTAGTAAAGAAGGGACCAAATTACCGAACCACAACCACTCCGACCGACCGGGCTGGCGACATGGTCGCATCGTAGTCCTCTTCTCCGCTGCCGCCGCCGGCATCGGCAATTTTCAACAACTTTACACCCTGTGAATGCACTTTGGATTTATTACTATTTATGAGCAAGTCTCACGTGTAGCGTGCTAAGGTTTGCCGCTGCTTCTGGGTGCCAAACCGTCATTCTAGCCAAAGAATATTACTGGAAGTTTGGCTGCAGCCAGCGCGTGAACGTTGGCACGGTGGAACATTCTATCTCGATTGGCCAAAAGATATGGCTTACTGTGGAGGTGAATAAATTTTGCAAAACAATAGAATTACCACCATTTAAATGAGCTTTGCTTTGCTTTGTGATATCATTAAAGGTTGATTTCTTTGTTAGTGAATATGTTTAGTGCGTTTAATTGAAAACTCTTAAACCCAATTCATGGACCCACGCCTTTTCTACCATGATGACGACCGTCCTGTGCGCGCTGTAGTAGCCCTTTCCGTGGTCGGTCGTGTTCGATAGCACACTTCAACTGCCACCAGCACCGGAGATAGCGACGGCCGGCGCTCCGACGACGCGACGGTGAATGTGGTAGCAAACCACGAGTGCAGTTGCACAAAGCTAATGTCAGTGATGTGATTGCACTTTGGTGCCGAGGTGTTTGTCCGGGAGGTTGAAATTGACGGCGCGTGAAATGAGCTACAAAACCTGCATTTATAAACTACAAATCATAAAGCAGGAGAAAATGACCGACCTGAAGGAAAGAAATCATAAATGTGGCGTTTACGGGACTGTGATAGGAATCTTTATTAGCATTGTCCGCCGGGCGAACGGTCCCAGCAACGGTTCGGAAAGGGTATGACAGAATCGGGAAATCTGTACGATCAAATTGATATAATTGACATTAATATTCTCCGAGTTGGTGAATGCCTTCTAGGAATAGTTCCGTACATAAAATTAATGCAAATAAAAAAAGGGAAGATATCGCTCGATGTTGTTGGAAGCTATTTATTTTATGCTGCTATAAATTATCCTTCGTGTATACATCCACTTTGGACGGGAAAAGGTATTTTACTTTACAGTGCAGTAGTTTAACTGAAACCCACTTTTTCTGCAACGTTTACTGTAACCGGGTCATGAACAATCAAACTGCAATTCAGATGCAGTAATTATTCCCTGCTGCAGCTGAGAAAGAAATTCATTCAGTTGTTTATTTTTTTCCAGATCACATAAAAAATTTAATGCCATGAAAGTTGGATAATTTGCTGTCAATTTTCTTGGAGGTTTAATTAATTAATTCGTGAACATGTGTCAAGATTGTTTTTTTCTTCTTTGTGTATTGTTTATTGCACTAGATTTTGATTTTAAATACATATAACGGTATAAGGGTATGCAACGATAAATGGCAGATTTCTAATCACATCATCAATTAGAGGTTAAATTGAACTTGACAGGTGTACGGAAAGTCTATTAAATATTTTATTTAAAAAGGTTCGTGATGAAATGAAATTGAATTATTCGTGCCAAATGAAATAACCAGAACATTTGCCAGGCAAATATGTTTCAATGCAGAAAAACTTCGCCGAAAATGAATGTTCTCTATTTTGCATATAACACGTGTTCTTTTAAAATCACTCTCATAAAGCTTAGATCATTTAGAAACGGGACATTTCATATTGGCGATAGCGGCGCTCACAGTGGACGCATATGCAAACTTTTAGCAGCAATTTGTTGTTTATAAACAAATCTGTTCGTTATATTTTTTCGCATTTTAAAACTAACGTGATTCTGAGTTATACAGAGTGAGTAGTAAAAACTGTCTGTAAATGTAACTGTTAACAGAATGGTCACAAAAATAAGATGCTCGAATAAACTTTAATTTTGAGTGTATTTCTTGTCAAGTCCATAACATTTATTTTAAATTAGTTCAATTCAAATCTTTCTCCTTTTGCTTTAATGACCAATCGAAATCGTTGTTGTAAAGCAGTGATGCCCAAACTGCGGCCCTTCAGGCTGATTTATGCGGCCCGCGGACTGATTTGAGGGATGGATGACTTCTGAATAATTTTTTTGATGACACAGGGGTCTCTCAGTTCAATCGTAATACCTCGTGCATTATGTAGATCTGATTGCTTTCCAGTTTAAATCTTGTGGTTAATCCATAAAAATCGCCTTTTGCTGCCGCCTATTTTACATTTCGTTATGCGCAAGAATGGCCAGAGGTTATTGCGGACCGCGGACTCATCGGGCGATCTGCGGTGACATTGCGATTCTCGTTTCGAGTGATTTTGGTTCGTTTCGACCACGTTAAACAAATGGGCGAAACGAACCAAAATCACTCGAAACGAGAATCGCAATGTCAGCCCTGATTTGGCCCGCACCACGCTTATGCCTGGGCACCACTGTTGTAAAGCGTTACAAGAGGCACGCACGCTATCCTGAGGCATTTAACCCCAAATCTTCTCCAAACGTTGCTCGAAGTATCTACGGTCAATCCTTTGGTGCTCTTTAGTTTGCTTAGCATGCAACCTCACGCAAAGAAGTCGAGACATTTCAAATCAGGCGAAAAGGAAGGCAAACTTAATATAGATTATCCTTAAAGTACTCGCAGTAACTGCGCAAGTGTTAAAAAAGTACAAGGAAGACCGTCGCAAAGTACAAATAAGCGTTGGAGTGGAACGCTTAATAGTCAACTACGACGATGATGAACTTATGAGAAAGCCGATTTCAACCAAATTCTGGCGGTCAAATTCTATTAGGTTCGTTTAATAGAGAAATATTGGGAGATAATGAAACGGAAGCTGAAGACCAAGGGAGCTATCACCTGCGACATTGGTCATATGAAGAGTTTGAGGAATAGACTGACCAAAACCGTCACTGAAGAAGGGCAAACACAGTTGTTAAAAAATTATTATGGCTACTGTTTATTTGACAAATTCTGGTTATGAGTAATTCTCGCTGAAACCGGGCCCTACTGGCAGGAGGTCGTCAAATGTTGGAACTTTTACATTTGATTAATTTAAAATAGTTAAAAAATAAGAATTGTACTTTTAGCACCTCAAAACAGTGGACCCATCATTCGAAAGTTTCAAAAATAGTTGAATTTTTAGCAAACCTTGAGATCTATATGATATGATATTCCCTAAATTAACAATCAAACAACTATCAAATGGCATGGTTCTATAAAGAAGAAGAAGAACAGGGCATTCAAAGAGAGTAAAAAAGTCTTTCGCGGCCATCTTGGATTTGGTCGTCATCAGCCCCTCCAACCGATATTCATTTTAAGAATTGGAAAGTTGAGAAAAAATGCTACAAGAAACATTGCGTGTGCATTAGCATCCGGTACGACCATAGCTAAATTGAAAAAATGGCTCAGTACAACCATAGATGAATTAAATAGCTCGTTGGTAAGTAAAATGATTCGATACGATCATTGTTACATGTAGTATATCCCAAGTAACAATTTGGGTTTTATCACACTCTTAATGCATTTAAGGCCAAAATTGGTCTTGAAGACCACCGTAAGAGTGGAATAAAATTCACATTGTTGCTTGAGTATGGTTCGGTACGACCATAGTTGGATGAAATGGTTTGGTACGACCATCGATAAGACCCAAGAGGAAACTGGCGATGCTGATATAATCAGTCAAATCCCAGGACCCAGTGTTGTCAACGGTGCAGGACTAAATCCAAAGCAGCCCGGTCGTACCACAAATCATATAAAATTACAAAGAAAAAATGTTAAATTTGTCCAGGTGAATCTTCACCATGCAAAGAGAGCAACTGCTGTACTTTGTAGAAGATTCACAGCAAGCAACCTGGATGTAGCACTTATCCAGGAGCCCTGGACCTATAAAGGTAGGATACAAGGAATTCCTACAAATTCGTGTAAATTGATTTACGCCGAAGGTGAGCTCACGTCAAGAGCTGCCATTTTAGTAAGTGAAAACATAAAAAGTTTTCCAATTACAGAATGGATTACAAAAGATCTCACAGCAATAATGATGGAGGTTCCAACGACCCATGGCACGACTGAAATTTGCGTAGCATCGGCATATTTTCCTGGAGAGGTGGGTGAAGTACCTCCATCAGAAGTGGTAAATTTGGATTCTTACTGCAAGAAACAAAACAAGGCACTTGTAATTGGATGTGATGCAAACGCCCATCACACTGTTTGGGCCAGCACAGATACCAATAACAGAGGTGAACTCCTTTTAGATTTTATATCATCAAATGATATAGATATATGCTATAAAGGGGAAGCGCCAACTTTTGTAAACGCAATAAGGCAAGAAGTACTTGACTTAACACTATGCAGTCCAACGATGACTGATAAAATAAAAAATTGGCACGTATCGAATGAAGAATCCTTGTCCGATCACAAGCAAATCATATTTGATTACGAAGCTAATCAGCAACTTAAGGAACTTATAAGAGATCCCAGGAAAACAAACTGCGATCAGTATAATTTGAAACTGAAGGACAACTCAAAACAACTTTCAAACCTGATCCAACAAGCTTATCACGAAAGCTGTCTTGCAAAGGAACGCTCTACGAATAGAGATGTACCTTGGTGGAACAAAACTTTGGAGAAATTTAGAAAGAAAACTCGGAAATTATTTAACCGGGCAAAAAGAACACAACAGTGGGAGGAGTATAAACAAACTTTCACTGCCTATAATAGGGAAATACGAAGATCAAAGTGGATTCACTGGAGGCACACATGTGAAAACATTGAAAATACTCCAGCAACTGATAGATTACAGAAAATCCTCACAAAAGATCATTCTAATGGGTTAGGTACTTTGAAAAAAGAGGATGGTTCTTTTACTAACTCAGCTAAGGAAACATTAGACTTAATGATGAGAACGCATTTTCCCAGTTCAATCATTAATACATGCGGAGACCAAAGAGCACCGGCATTGAGAACTGGAAATCTTGAAACCAGAACAGACATTCACGAAATAGCGAGTGAAATGACTGGGTTAGATAGAAACAGGAATGATGCTTGTACTTTGGCCAAACAAATTTTTACAAGAAGCAAGGCTGAATGGGCGATTGACACTTTTGAACTTTTGAACTTTCAAATCATCGGGTAGGGATGGATTTTTTCCTGTACTACTACAGAATGGCAAGGCGTTTTTAACACCTATTCTAACAAACCTTTTTCAATCAAGCCTGATACTAGGTCATGTACCAGCAGTATGGCGACAAGTACGGGTCACGTTCATTCGGAAGGCTAATAAAAAGGATAAGACTTCACCAAAATCCTTCAGGCCGATAAGCTTATCGTCTGTTGTGTTAAAAACAATGGAAAAAATAATTGATGAGCATATAAAGTCGTCATATTTAGATCCTTTGAGCGAATATCAATTCGCATATCAAGAAGGCAAACCTTCAATAACAGCAGTACAAACTGTTGTAAAAAAACTAGACAAGTCTTTTGAAGCGAAAGAAATTTCACTAGGTGCCTTCCTTGACATAGAGGGCGCATTTGATAATTCATCTCATAATTCAATGATTACGGCTATGACGAAATGTGGTTTCGATATATCCATTATTGATTGGATTAGCGAAATGTTATCAAAAAGGGAGATATCAGCAAGCCTTGGAAGCTCATCTATAAGCATTAGAGCAGTAAAAGGTTGCCCACAAGGAGGCGTAATATCACCTCTATTGTGGTCTTTAATAGTTGAAGATCTTCTTCAAACGTTGACGGCGCTAGGCTTTGAAATAGTTGGCTTCGCAGATGATATAGTAATAATTGTTCGAGGAAAATTTGATTCTATTATCGCTAACCGAATGCAAATAGCTTTAAATTTGATTTCATCATGGTGTGATAGGCAGGGCCTCAGCATAAATGCCAATAAAACTACTATCATACCATTTACGAGAAGGAAAAAATTTACATTTAACAACATCAGATTGAAAGGAACACTTTTAAAACTTTCAGACGCTGTCAAATATCTTGGAGTATTTCTTGACAGAAAACTCAATTGGAACACACATCTAGAGCAAGCAGTAAACAAAGCTACAAATGCTCTATGGATATGTAAAAGAACTTTTGGTAAGCAATGGGGACTGAAACCGAAGACGATCCATTGGATCTATTCGGTCATTGTCAGACCCAGGATTACCTATGCTTCGTTGGTCTGGTGGCCAAAAACGAAAGAGAAAACTACCCAAATAAAGCTGGAAAAACTTCAAAGGCTAGCCACTCTCTCAATAACAGGTGCAATGAGAAGTACACCTTCGAAGGCATTGGATGCTTTACTCTATATACTTCCATTGCATCAGTTTAAACAATTAGAAGCTGGAAAAAGTGCTCTGAGGATCAAAAGATCAATGAACATTTTTGAAGGGGACTTAACAGGTCATCTCAGTATTCTAAAAACTATTAGTATTAATCCTCCTGTAACCAGTAATGAAGATTGGATGGAGAAAACATACAACTTCAATCGAATATTTCGTGTATTTGAGCCTAGACGTGATTCATGGGAAGATGGTGGTCCCGATCTTCGTCCAGGCTCGACAGTTTTCTATACAGATGGTTCAAAATGGACAATCAAGTGGGAGCAGGAGTAACTGGCCCAGGAATAGACATGTCAATTTCTATGGGCAGATGGCCAACTGTATTCCAAGCTGAAATACAATCACTCCACAAATTGTCTTGTCGTAACCAAGTCAACTTGTACTGGGTCCCAGGTCACTGTGGAATTGATGGAAATAAAAGAGCTGATGCGCTAGCAAGACTCGGATCATCTCATCAATTTGTAGGACCTAAGCCCTTCTGTTGCTTATCTGCTTCTGCTTTAAAAATGGAGCTAAAAGCATGGGAATGTACGAAAGTGGAATCAAATTGGAATAACACTTTCAATGCTAGGCAGTCGAAACGTTTTATCTCTCCAAACGTTTCAATGACTCGCAAAATCCTGGAGCTTTCGAAGAAAGATCTAAGCATTTATACTGGTTTTATAACAGTACATTGTCCGAGCCGCTATCATCTGAAGCTAATGGGAAAACTTCATAATGATATTTGTCGCTTCTGTGGCATAGAAAAAGAAGACTCGGAACACCTGTTATGCCGATGTCCGGTAATTCTCAATAATAGATTAAGGTTCTTCGAAAGAGGGCTGTTAAAAGCCTCTGATATTTGGAGAACAACTCCCAGCGCAGTAGTGCACTTCATCCGAAGTGCATCACCGGGCTGGACAAATGCTATTAGTCAAACAATGACAATTACTTCTGATAGTGGTGCGTCATCTTGACAACATAGCTATAATAAAACGGGGAATATATCACAATAGATCATACAAATGGTCGCAGTGATAAAAATACCCAACATGGAAAAAACGACTATTGATAAGTAAAGTAATTGTGTACGACTATTGTTCAATGAAAAATATGGTTCGGTTCAACTATAGTTAATTGAAAAAATATGGATCAGTAAGATCGTAGTTAAATTAAATGACTTAATACGCATTGGAGACGGCGATACTGAAACGAGTCACACTGAAGAAAAGTAACATGTTAAGTGTAAATGAACAACAATTAGACGAATCTCGGTTGGAAAATTCGATAACATTGCCTTGACAAAATCCCCAGGCAGAGAATATTTCGGGTTCAAGAAGACACAATAAAACGTGTGGTGAAAAATTCACTTGACAGAAAGACTAGACTAGAAGAAAGGGTGAAGTTCCGCAACATTGGAAAGACGAAAAGAGCAGTTACATGAAGTCAAAGTTCCGTGTTCGCATAACTAAATATTTTCCAGCAGCACTTTTGGAGTGGCTCAAAAACTGAAAGTATATTCATATTATTAGTTGGTTTACAATTGTTTACAATCACTCACTCAAATAGTCTCCTCCTTCCTTACGGTATTTGTCCTACCTAGGCTCTTCCTAGGTAATTCCAGCACATCCGAATTAACTATTCTGGATCTCCATCACCTCGTCGATACACCATGCCACCCACTGTCCTCACGTCTGCTTGCCGAATTCTTCCATCTGCTCCATTCACGACTCCCTGTGCTAGAGATGGGCAATTCGCTCCTGATCCATTGAAAAGATCCGGATCCGTAAAAAGACTAACTGATCCATGGATTTTTTCTTTTAAGACACGGATCTTTGCTCATGCGACTTTTAGTCTGCTGCGAATTTCATTAGATTTTATTTTGCCACTGACAGTTCTTTCTAGAATTTCATCTGATATCTTATCTAGTACCTAGCTCTTCGTTCTCTTCACTCTATTTCAGGTTGTTGTCATGAAGGTAGTCTACTGAGGACGCAGGGCAAAACGGATCACTAGTCTGAACCAGGGGCGTAGCCAGAAAAGTTACTTGGTGGGGTTTTACAAAAAAAAATCGAATATAGCCTAAACTTAAGCAGTTTATTCAAGAAATGGAGAATTATTTTCAGTTAAAAGCTATTTAGGTTGAAATTGAGTTTTCTTCATTCGACAAAAAAATCGAATTGAAATAAAATAAGAGAAATGTTAAAATTTTGCCTCTAAGTTGGCATCGAGGCATGTGTGTTCGAATCTCGGCTGGGAGAGGCTGTAAGAGTCCATAGGATCGAGCCTCTTCGAGGCGCGGCCAGGGTCGAAACAAGCTGACAACTTATCCTGCATGCTTTTCAAGATCGCTCTTTGGGGGGAGGGGGTAACTCGACAAGCAGATATCCAACCAAGAAGTTTAATTTTCAATAATTGTAGCAAACTACGCAAGCTATGCGCTTTGATATTAAAGCCAGAAACATTATCATGGCGCAAGCCATTTGCGCTAGACTGATAGCAGAGGCCAGACTGAAAGCAGAGGATTGAGCTTAAAATAAATGCGTCGAAGACAAAATACATACATGATAGAGGCTTAAACGAGACCAACGCGCGCTTTTCGCGGACGGTAATTGTTGACAACGATGAACCAGAAGTGGTAGATGGGTTCGTGAATGTGGGATCGCTGGTGGCCACGGACAACAACACAAAACAAACGAGGAGATCCAGCGACGTATTCAAGCAGGACATCGAGTCTACTTTGCCCTTCGCAATACGGTACGATCAAGAGGTATAAGCCACCGTTCGAAGGTGACAATGTACAAACCCCCTACTAGACCGATAGTTTTTAGGGATTTAACAATGCGCACTGATGACATACACGCCCTTGCGGATGATATTTGGCGGAGTACAAGCTGGAAGTTAAGATTGACGCAGGTGCATGAATCAAAGGACACTACTTCTCTAACGCGTACAATGGACTCGTGACTCAGATCAGATCGTTACACACAGCCACAAGCAGACGACGGACAACGGTGACAAATAACGACGATTAATTTTAAATAAAATGTTTGTGTATCAAATGTTTAAGAAAATGTAAGTTAATATTTTAGTGTGTTGTTTAACAGAACATTGTCTATTGTATTTTCTTTTAATAAAAAGTTCTGATGATGGCCGAAATGAGTAGGCAGAAACGTTAGCTTGAAACATATTTATTCAACGTTTTTCACCGAAAAGCATCAATCAAAACCAGACAAGCAAAAGCAAATTTTATGTTTTAAGCTTCTGCTCAAATATTGTCAAAAATATTTCGCGTTAAAGGATGGTTCGAAAAATGATCAGAGAGAGCTGACAGAGCACTCAGCAAATCTGTTACTACAATAAATTTGTCAAAATTAGTACAAATTGTTTGTTCTATAGCTTTTAGTATCGCTCTAAGTTCAGCATTATAAACTGAGAGAGTTGTCTGGAGGTCTAAATTTAAGGATTTCTTTGGTACTTTGTAGAAAGTTGTACAAGAAGTAATAGACACATTCCAGCGTTACGGGACACCATGCCTACCTCGCAAATTAGTTCCTATTGAACAAAATCCCCAAATTTTACAACCAAATTTTACAAGCTATTTGCCAAAAATTTGGTGAAACAAGAGCCAATCGACACAGTAGAAAAGGGTTGCTAAAAATAGGGTTTGTAAGATTTTTCGGGAATGCACTTTGTTCAATATTTACATCCAGTTCAGGGAGTAGCCACGAAGCAGTTTCTCCAAGGTTTTCCAGCTTTATTTTTGGCAATTCTAAATTGAGTCTATACAAGATACGTGTACATCTCGAGGGAACCGTTCGACTTTTTATGGAGCTATTAATTGATGATGTTGAAATGATTCTAGCATAGGATGAGCCTCATAACGTAAAGAAATTTTATGCATATTGTACCGTCCTAAGAATGACTTGTATTGACTAGATTGAATGACTAGAACCGTAAAAAAATAGCGCAAAAAGTTTTGAATTTGTAACTGTAATCAATGAAACAATAACACGTTAAAATGAGGTATATTCACACGACTACATTTCACCAAACTGTTCCTGTTTCGTGAATTTAACTCACCGCAAAAAAGTTGTTATCAACCCTCATTTCTATTGTTTGTACATAATAAATCATGCTACAATTGTAAAAGAAAAGCTAATCCATACCGGGGCGTCGGCGGTCGGAGTAATGGTCAAGTTTATCTATCCACCAATTTTTTTGACTCTGCCCCAGTGTTTATTTGCCCTAATGTTTATTTAATGATACCGTGTGCTATTTTCGACATCGATTAACGACGGCGAAACATCACGTGAAAGTTTACACGCGCACTCGCTGCTTCTGACCAGCACACAATAAAGCTCACCCGATTCTCTTACAGTCACAGGCAACGTAACGCGTGTGGAACCGAAAGGACTCTATTCATGTTTCACCACCTCGCTCGGACGCCTCAAATTACCAAATTTCATTACCATCAAAGAGATATACACCTACCTACATACATGTTTTCGTAATTTGTGGAATATCTATCAGCGGGGCCTAAAGCCTAGCATAACCGAAAACCGGTTTGAACCCAGCCGTCAGAAGTTTCTGTCAGCCATCACGCGCCACCGTTACGCCTTTCGTCAGTTGTCCTTACAGGAGAAATGCCATGGCGTCAAGCTTTGATCTAATAACAACAGCACCCGGAAGATGAGTGAAGCGAAAAGAAAAGCAACACATTTCGGATGATTTCCGAGGGAATGATATCCGCAAATAATGTGACATGATAGGGTGTACGAATGTAAATGTGATGGAGGTCTGTAATGATATCCTTTTCGAAAGCTGGCGGAAAGAGATGAAACGGCAACGAAACAACACGGCAGGGTTGGTGTATTTGGTAAGCGGCAGCCCCGAAAACTTTCTTGCTTTTCTGTCGTTGTTGTTTCTTACGAGAGCGATGTTGTTTCCCTGCTGCCAAGGCTGTCGGCAACTGCTACTGGGTCTCGGGTTGCGCTTCACCGATCGTTTCCTTTGATATATTGTGCAAATATCCGGAATTTCAACAGCAAAAACTTCCGATTTCGTCGCCATCCCGTTCTTTATACCTTCCGCTGCAGTTGGTCGCTTCCGATACTTTCGCGAGACCGAGCGGTGGCTATGTTTCGTTGCCTCTGGCATGCTGACGCTGTCGGGTGAAAAGCATGGGGATGAAGAATGGCGCTATGACCGATTTTCCGAAGGCAAAGGTTGAGAGTTGAAACGCATTTTTCGATGGTTTCGACATAATTGCCTGTGATGTTTGGTGATCCGTTGAAAAATGAATTACTATGTTTGTTCGGAGGTTGGTGAAAGTATTGATCAATATTATTATTTTTTTCTTTTTTTCAAATTGGGATTTCAATTTGCTCACGTTTAATTTTAATTTCCTAGCTTTGCTCAAGGCTTTAAAACCCAACGGAAACTCATCATTTTTATTATCCCGCATGGTTAAACATTACGTGTTAATTATTCACAGTCTAGGATTACTGCGTCGCTGCATTGCATTCACATCGGCTGACACTGACACGCGTAGCGGAGAAATCATTGTCAATGTCAGCTCAGTTATTATTATAATTAATAAAACGGTTTTATTCTTGTTTATAAATCTCACGTCGCGTCATTGCCCACATCCCAGCATCCAGCATTTGCAATTGCAGCAGCAGCAGCAGCAGCAACGGTACAGGCAACGGCATAAACCACAGAGTGTGTAAATATAGCGGCAATAATTTGCTGAAAATACACACTCACATGTCCTGGCGTGCCACTCCAATGCACTACCTACTAACATTTGACATGGCAGAGCGGGGTGAAAACGCGTAACGATGCAATGATGACGACAGCTACAGCAACGATTGGTCTATTTTTACTCATATCACCGTCGTGCCGACGACTACGGCAGCAACGTAGAATCGTTCGCACTCTGATATGTGATGTTCATAAGATCGAGCATGCATCAGCTATTCTATGCCCCTGTCGCACGGTGCGGTCTCTGCAACAGTGCATGCGAATGTTAGTACCTTGCACAATTTGCATATGCATCACCTGGTTTGGCTCTTTCGCCTACCGTCTGCCGTCTACCTGCCACCGTGAGTGCCATAATCAAATCTCTAGAACTGATTGGTGGCACCTCGACTGGAGCTCGAGCTGTTTCCGCGCACCCTCTGTAAGGTACTTCGTGCATTCGGTTAGAAGAATAGTTTTACTGACTATTAAATAATGGCACCATCATGGTTCAGATGTATAATAATGTATCAGCAATAATATTAGCAACAATAAACGAAAGCAAAATGATCCCGAAGAAATTACTTTACCGCTTGCGAACAACAAAAGTTTAATCTATTTGCAACCATTTTAACTACAGGTCACTAGAAGATAGAGACAAATAGACGAAGAGAGACACAGAGGTATTTAAAGAGAGATGAAAAGAAAGATAAAAAGAAAGATAAAAAGAGATATAAAAGAAAGGTAGAAAGAGAGAGGAAGTGAAAGAGAAAGTGAAAAAAGAAGTGAAAGAGGAAGTGAAAAAGGATATGACAAAGGAAAAGACAAATTGAGTTGATTAGAAAGATAGATAGATAGATAGATAGATAGATAGATAGATAGATAGATAGATAGATAGATAGATAGATAGATAGATAGATAGATAGATAGATAGATAGATAGATAGATAGATAGATAGATAGATAGATAGATAGATAGATAGATAGATAGATAGATAGATAGATAGATAGATAGATAGATAGATAGATAGATAGATAGATAGATAGACAACGACAACGACAACGACAACGACAACGACAACGACAACGACAACGACAACGACAACGACAACGACAACGACAACGACAACGACAACGACAACGACAACGACAACGACAACGACAACGACAACGACAACGACAACGACAACGACAACGACAACGACAACGACAACGACAACGACAACGACAACGACAACGACAACGACAACGACAACGACAACGACAACGACAACGACAACGACAACGACAACGACAACGACAACGACAACGACAACGACAACGACAACGACAACGACAACGACAACGACAACGACAACGACAACGACAACGACAACGACAACGACAACGACAACGACAACGACAACGACAACGACAACGACAACGACAACGACAACGACAACGACAACGACAACGACAACGACAACGACAACGACAACGACAACGACAACGACAACGACAACGACAACGACAACGACAACGACAACGACAACGACAACGACAACGACAACGACAACGACAACGACAACGACAACGACAACGACAACGACAACGACAACGACAACGACAACGACAACGACAACGACAACGACAACGACAACGACAACGACAACGACAACGACAACGACAACGACAACGACAACGACAACGACAACGACAACGACAACGACAACGACAACGACAACGACAACGACAACGACAACGACAACGACAACGACAACGACGACAACGACAACGACAACGACAGCCCGAAATAATCCTCGCTACCATGAGGCCCAGTCGATTTATGTCACCTTCACTGACTTATACCAAATGATTAATATAGTAATGCAATAATTGTTCAAAAAGTTTTAAAGCACGACTGAGTTAAGCTTAAAAGTTTCAATATACAATCTTGTATCGCAAAAATTCACCTCACCTTGAAATGTGGTCAGGCATATATATATAAATACTTTTTGAAAACGGTGGTTCTACAATTGATGAGGGTACGGTAGGGGAAAGTAATGAAAATTTCAAGGTCAAGACTAAAAACACGAGGTTGGTCTATTTCATAGGAATGGAGCCTTTCCTCGAAAACCCGCGCTGAGAATCGCGGCTAACACGCTGGCAGACGAACAACGTCACGTGAAATACCTTGTAAGTCGCAAGGGCCAGCATAGTGTCGTCGTCCTGCCAGTAAAAGTAAGTTAGATTAACATTTCTCGGTCGGTGGTTTCTACAGTAGATGGAGGAAGAGGCACAATTTGTGTCTAAAAATAACCCAACCAGATACGTCGCTAACTTAATAAGGGGGTTGTGCAGTCTCCTTTTGTCCAGCGCCTCTGTGGTTCAAAGGTACATGGGTACCAGCAGGCCACATGTCCTGGCGGGTGTTGTGGGTTCGAATCCAGTTATAATCTCAGATTGTAGCTTGGTTCGACCCATGCACCTTCCAGCATTGGACAAAAAGTAGGAGTCACAAGACGAGTCGGAGAAGAAAGGAAAGCGTAAGTCTAAACTACAGTGGAAGTCAAGACCCGTTAGCCGTCAAGGAGCTCGTTGCTAATGCGGTGGGGAATGACATGAACGTAAAATTACTTTCTCTAGATACTGCGCCTGAGTGCATGGATGTGGGTAAGATTACGACAGAATAGGAGTTGGGAAGTGAATTGAAGGCACAGTGCAAATTGGGCAACGTACTGTACCGGCGGTACTGGCGACCAAAAGTATAGTTTTCCCACGCAAAGATATTCACAAAACAGCCTGAAGATTCCATGCTACTACGGGTCAAATTTTCACTCTCCGACAATTCCTCGAGAAACGTTGGGAGTACAACGCTTCACATTTTTGTGGATTTCAGGGCAGCATACGATACAGTTGAGCGCGAGCGCGAAGGAGCATACGCCTCCGCACTTGCCGCACGCATACCTGCACTTGCTGTATTTGAACGATAGATGTTGTGAATTTTTGGCGGAGTACAAACGGATAGCGGAGAGTGGCATAGGCGTAAGGACTACGAGTTGTAGGCACTACTTGGAGAGATTCCCATCGTACAGTTGGCGAAAGTTGAGAGACTACGGTGGGTCGGCCACATCGCAAGGAACCCCACCGGCACCATGGACAAAGGGACCCAACGTGCTAGATGGCTCGACCAGGTTAAAGCCGACTTGCATGTGTTGGTGACGAGTAGCCCAGGATTGAGTACAATGGAGATGAATTATTGAAACGGCAAGAGTCATTCCGGATCTCGGCTGGTTGTAGTAAGTAGTAGTAGCCAGCACCATATTATGCTGAAGAAAGCGTTATTACTGAAACCGGAGGGCATCAGCCATGTACCCAAAGTTCTGTACCTGTGTAGGGTTTGGGCTCTCACGGCCTCTTGTGAGGATAAAACAACTATGTGATGCAAGAAGGCTATCGGAGTCGGCTGCGGGTCTATTTTTTAGTCAAGATATCAAAAACAAAAGGATTTCTCTAAAACACAACATTCCTCGTCTTCACTCCAGTGTTGCGAAGCCCGCACTCGTGTGGTCTAATTTTCTCACACACGCGTACTCATTCTAACGTATTCGCCGGCATAAGCATCCCTTTAAAACTCGCGCTCTTATTTCTTCAGGTATTAGCTTATTTCTTGAGGTATTTTCATATTGATTATAAATCAAATAAGCATTTGTGTATAATAAATAACAGGCATGTTTTTCTGAACTACAAAACGACGTTAATTTTATGCGATTAAATTTATCTACTTTCCTTTCAGCTGTACGCAAATTTGTACAAACTCTTTGCTAATCTCGGTAACTGAGCCAACTTTCTAAACTCAACTCAATTTAATTCATCGTTTCCAGAATGCCATACATAAACCCAATTCAAATTCACATGCCTCAACCGTACACGGCTTGACTTCTTGCCAAAACCGGGTCGGGAACTGTGACGCATATACACACACACACTTGCGTTATTATCATATATGAATTCCGGTAACTCCTTCCTCGACTCCTTTATATGGAAATCAGGCAGTAAACTTATGAACCAAGAAAAAACAGAGACGAAAGTTTATTTCATTTTTTTTTCTTCTTACTTTTCTCTGTTCGTATTCTCACAGCTCTTCCGGTGTTACAGGTTTTTATCGCCCATTTCACGTCCGGGATTTTCCGCCTTTCAGCAAGGGGCAAACGTGGCTAAAAGACGAGAGAATAGGACTACACACGCACGGCAAACACGGCAGCCGGCAGTTGAAGTCACGGCGAGTTGCAGTTGATTTATAAATATTTTATACAGTTTCGGTAAAACTTTCTCTGGTGGGGCCTTACCACAGCAGAAGCAAGGAAAATTGTGTCCCGAGGGGTGGCTAATATTTGTATGCATAACCAGGAAATCAGTTCCGTTTTTTTTCGGGCGGGGATGTCGATTGGAAGGTTAATATTTTTATCCACGCGTGATTCTCAAACAGAACTCATGAAATTGAATAACCAACACATGTTGGAAAGTAACTAGCTTAGGAATATCCTTCTACCTCCTGGCAATTGTAGTGAAATATACTCCAGAGTCATTAAAACTAAATCTATTATACAGCCTGTAATCAAGCAATTTGTTAAGCTAATGCTTCGCAATTCTGGGCCAATTTCCCCGTAGTTTTTTTTTTTTGCGGGAAAACCTCGAACCATTAAGCACGTTCACTTTGCTTCCATCAACAGCTGCGCTTCGAAGAAGAAAAAAAAACATTTTCCTAAAAGGCAAGAAAAAAATATAACGAACTCAGAAGTTGCTAAGGTTGTTACAAGTGTGCTAACACAAAACAGTTCATGATATTTTTCTGATTGCTATTTAATTGCTTGGTACTCGCCATTTCTCAGTCCACTGAAGGATTGCCACCGAACACCAAACTGACACGTTAATAGCAAAAACAAGCTTTCTGTTAGGCTAAGGAAAGTACTATTATTGTAGATTGTGAATTTATAAATTGCTACCTACGTAATAAACACCCTCTCTGAACAATGTTCTGATTTAAAGTATTGATAATCTTATATATAAAAATGGAAGTGAAAAAGTTCGACCGCGCATCACTTGAGAACGGAGCGTCCGATTTGAGCCAGCTTTTTTTCATTATGTTCGTTTCCATCGCCGCTATGTTTTTACGGCGAGAAAAATCGGAAAATTTACTGGAAAGAACTCGAAAACTCGAAAAATTTGTTTTCCATATGAAATCCACAGCGTATTGCAAACGCCATGTCAGTGTCTGCTACGATCATCGTTCGATTTTTAGTAGCGCCGTTACCGTTCGTTGTCTGATAAACAAACACGTGGTTACTTTCATTGAAATCGCCACATGTAACAATGCTATTAACAATTTGTGTGCTTTTACAAAACAAATTAAAATGAAAAAATACATTTACAATAGTTAGCATTTCATTGATTCGTTTATTCATTTATCGAATTTATGAAACAAACACAAAACTGTTTTATGCCTTTTTACATCGTATGCTTATCCAGAAGATCCAATACAAATGGTTTAGGCACTAAATTGACTAAATTGCCAGTTCCCAATCATCAAATGAAGAATACATGTCACATATGTAGTAAAATAGAGTTTCCAGCAATTCAGCAACAAATCTATCCTGAAAGTAGGTAGGTACTTACATAAATTAAAATTTTACTACAGTTCATAACGAATTCCCAGTTTTATTTCGTATTGCACTCCTTAAAAGTATAAAAAATCTTACAAAATTATGCTTCTGTGTTAAATTATTTTAGTGCGTGAAATACCAAAGGAACAGAAAGAACAAAAATGGATTTAAATGTATACTTTTATTAGCATTTCAACATATTTGACGAGACGGTTAGAAATAAAATTAACAATTAAATTCATTTTGTGGGATAATGAAGTTATCTTGAACAGTAATTTATTACTAATGCAGTTTGCAAATTACAGTTATCAAGATTCGGCAATGCAATTATTTCGGCTAATTCTTATCCATTAACATACAAATCTAATAAAAACAAAAATCATATCCCTGTTGACATCAAATACATATCAGAATATTGAATTGAATTTTAAATTATCAAGGAACCCCCAATTAAACATTGATTGTGATGAGGGAATATGCTTGAGTGTCAAAAAATTGTTGGCAATAACTTAAGAACCAGCATACAGAATAGCAAGATGATAATGAGACGATTTACTAAAGCAAAACAATTGTTTGAGAGCATTAAATGGAACAATGATATATTTCAGCATCAATTAAAATATAGTTGTTGGTGGTGTAATGATTATGTTCTCAGGAAGTTTTTAAGGTATATTGCCTATAATAAGAAAATCAACTGCTGCAGACGCAATTTGGCGCTGTTTAAACCATCGAATTTACTTTTACAAAAAATAATTTAACAATCAGTAGGGTTTATAAGACAAGACTCGATGCAACTTCTACCAACACAACCGTTGGGTATTGGGAACTGACAAACCAACTTTTACACCGACATGTTTCCAATGTGTAGCTATAAATTTTGAGATTTTGTCAAATTTTCGTATCTTGCTAATGGCTTAATACGTTTGTTAGATATACACGATCTCTGAAAATCCAGAGTTATAGACTACATCAAACGTTGGAATCTTCAAAAAATTACAAAATTCTACCTATACCGTTAGTACACTCCTTTTTCTAAAAACCAGCAGGTCTCTCAGTTCATCTGAATTTTACAATCTGAAATATTCGGTCTAATTTGTGGCAGTACGAAGTTTGCCTGGTCCTCTAGTAGTGGTATAAAAATAGAAGATATATTTAGATTATGGTTTAGAAACAAATTGAAGATTCCAAATTTTAAAACTGTGCTTTACTGGGATTACCACACCAAATTAGTTAATTGTTTAAATATTCTTGCAGAGTCGTATATTGCCGCTACTCGCATAATAGTCCCATTTATATAGGAAACTCCATAGAAAATGGGACTGTTATGCGAGTAGAGGCAGTATAGTCTGTAACCAATCCGACAGTATTACTCTAAAAATATTCAAACTCTTCAATTCAACGAAAGTTCGGAAGGAAACATAAGTGACCCAAGCCGTTAAATACGATGTTGAAAAGCAACGGTCCAGATACGCTTCCTTGGGGTACCGTTTGTCAACCCCCAGTGCTGATTCTCTGATGTCAAGAAACATGTGTGCTAAGTTTGATGAATGACCGTCTAGGCATTTCGAAGTTATGACCCCTCTCCCATATTAAGGACCATTCCCCCTATTGGGGAACCTTCGTTCTCCTTTTTGTTAACCCCCCGGTGCTGATTCTCTTATGTCAAGGTACATGTGTGCTAAGTTTGATGAATAACCGTCTGAGAATTTCGGAGTTATGAACCCCTCCCTTTTGTCACCCCCCAGTGCTGATTCCCTTATATCAAGAAACATGTGCGCCGAGTTTGGTGGAGATCGGTTAAGGCGTTCTGGAGTTATGCTGGAATATACATAAAAACATCTATTTTTATTTGACCAAAACTTATATAAATTTGACCGAGCCAACGATATAGAAACATGTCCTGACGTCTCCATGACTTTCTTTTCTTGCAATAATAAATCTATTTTTCATTATCATCAAGATTTATTGAGGAGAAAATGACCCGTTTCCGACTTTCATTTTATTGAAAATTAAGCCGATTGCATCGATCCGTTGAGGGTCTAGAGATTAAAGTCTTAGATGGCATTTCCTTCTCAAGTGCCGGTGATTTAATAAGTAGCGAACGGATACCGACCTGTAAATAAATCTATACCTATAAAAATGGATTTCTGTCTGTCTGTCCCTATGTTCCTTATAGAATCGAAAACTACTGAACCGATCGGCGTGAAAATTTGCATGTAGGGGTTTTTGGGGCCAGGGAAGGTTCTCTCGATGGCAAAAGACCCCTCCCCCCATTAAGAGGGGGGTCCCCATACAAATCTATGCCTATGAAAATGGATTTCTGTCTGCTCTATGTTCCTTACAGAATCGAAAACTATTGTACCGATCGGAGTGAAACTTTGCATGTAGGGGTTTTTGGTGCCAGGGAAGGTTCTTATGATGGTTAGAGATCCCTCCCCCCACTAAGAGGGGGGGCTCCCATACAAATCTATACCTATAAAAATGGATTTCTGTCTATCTGCACGAATGTTCCTTATAGAATCGAAAAATACTGAACCGATCGGCGTGAAAATTTGCATATAGGGGTTTTTGGGGCCAGGGAAGGTTCTTATGATGGTTAGAGACCCCTCTACCCACTAACAGGGGGGGATCCCATACAAATGAAACACAAATTTCTGCATAATCCGAGAATTAATCAAGCAAATGGAACGAAATTTTACGTGTGGGTGTTTTTGGAGACAAGAATTTTTTCTATGGTGAATTGAGACCCCTCACCACTTTAGGAGGGGGGGGGGCTCCTATACGAATGAAATACAAATTTCCTCATAACTCGAAAACTAATTAATCAAATGGAACCATATTTGGCATGTGGGTGTTTTTGGAGGCATGAATTTTTTCTACGATGAATTGAGACCCCTTACCTTTTTAGGAGGGGGGCTCCCATACAAATGAAATACAAATTTCCTCATAACTCGAGAACTGATTAATCAAATGGAACCATATTTAGCATGTGGGTGTTTTTGGAGGTATGATTTTTTTCTATGATGAATTCCCTTACCTTTTTAGGAGGGGGGAGGGGCTCCCATACAAATGAAATACAAATTCCCTCATAACTCAAAAAGTAATCAAGCAAATGGAACCAAATTTGGCATGTGGGGGGCTTTGGAGGCTGGAATTTTTTTAATGATGGTTTGTGACCCCTCACCCCTGTGGTAGGGGGATAATGACTATTATACAAATAAAACAGAAATTTTTGCGTAACTCAAAAACTAATCGAACTCGAGAAATTTTAGGCTCTTTCATAAAACATTAATCAATAACAAGACCACCAAAAACTATCAATAGTAACATTAGATAATTCAGCGCGAGACGGCCACAGGTCGCAAGTGTTGCCGGCGACCTGCCGTCGGAAGCGCTGGCCACTGCGGGGGGGGCAGCCCCCCGTACAGATCACCTCTATCTAGGTTTATTAATTTTCCTAGATCTACTGACCTCTATTACTTTCCTTCAGTTGGGTCACCCCTGCGAAAAGATATTCCGTGAAATGGTACATCCCGCGTAAGGTTTTTCGCGAAATGGTATTCTGCGAAATTCTGTATTCCGCGTTATGGTCAACCGAGAATTGGTGTTCCGCAAAATGGTATTCGGCGAAATGGTTTGTAATGATGGCGAATATTTAAATGCTATCCGCTTTATTTTATCAGGCTAAGCAATGGGGGGAGTTGTTTTCTACTTTACTGTGAGGAAAATTTGTATATCAAAACACCCATGAACTCCCCAGAAACTTGCAAAACTCGAGATTTTGATAAAGGTCATCCGAGATTCAGGATTTATGTACAACACAGTTTAATTTGTGGCAATACAAAGTTTTTCGGGTCAGCTAGTAATAGATAAAGTGAATTTTAATATTGTTTAAATCACCTTTTCCGTAAAATTTAGAAACTATATGAGTTTGGAAAAAGATTCGTAAACTGTTATGCAATAAAAGATTACAAAATCTCTAGAATCTGCAATGCCAGTTCAAAATTTATGCAAAATTATGAAATTGTGTTCAAATTTACATAAATTCATCTGCTAACTGTATCCGTAGAAGCATGTAAAATAACGTTAACTACATTGTACAACCCTTGTAATCAACGACGTTTCAATGCATATTATTTCATGGAAAACTAACAACGCGCTCACAATAAACCAGCAAAACCGCTGCCAGAAAGCGCTTCCGAAGCTTCTTCGCTAATAATAAAGGCTGAACCAAAAACTATCACAATGTGTGCCGCTAAAATAACCGTCTTTATTGTTTGGATAAGAATTTGCGATTGCAAAACTAAATGAGCAGTTCGTGATTCTCGGTGTAACAGCTTCAAAGTTGCTGGCGCTGGGTCTTATAAGGGGCGTCCACCAGAGTGTATTTCATGCAATTGCTTAAATTGTACTGGCAATCAATGGTACGAGCTCATACTACTACTGTGTAGTATCATTTCTTCCCCTTTCATACGTTAGAATGTACTTGCAATGCACCCCGGAACTATGCGAGGGAAGGATTTCACCAACGAAACGTTCTACTTTGCAACGATTGTGTCCTTTGCTGAATCGAACTTCTGTGTGTAGCCATTTCCTCCACTAGTGGCATCATCAAGACAGGAAAAACAAATGCAGAATGGTTATTGTTCTTTCGATTCGGCATGTCGGTTTCTTCCCTGGAATCGGTCTGTGTAACTGTATAAAATCCTTATGCATGCAAAAACATTCTCTTTAGCCCTTTGGCGCATTAGCTTATAAAATCCGGTTTCGATTCGACCAGTGTTCGGGAACATTCAGATGTGTACTGTTTTTCCATTGCTGCACTCACTTTGCAGGATAAGACCAAGATTGCCTTCCGGAGATGTGTTTAAGATTTTCTCCATGTCCTGGTGATCCTTTTACCCGACTGCAATAGCAACGGCGAACGGCGAACGGCGAACGGATGCCTGCGTCGTTTGGCTGCCAAGGTAGTGCAGCGGGAAAAAGGATAAAATTGTTTGTGTTTGCAGAAAAAGCAAATCATTATATTGTGTTTCGATAATAATCGAAGCGGAGTGAAATGCTGGCTAGACGGCACACAGCAGCAGCAGCAGTGGAAAGTTTTGTTCGCTTGCTGGCAGGCTGGTGCGGTGCGGTGCGGTGGCAGCTGGGGTATTGGGGCGTGGGATGAGTTGTCAGGATGCAGTCACAGCAGACGGAAGACAATAGAACCAGCCAAGAGCCAAGAGCCAGCCAAACGAAGCGCGCTGCTAATAACATTCGTTGGGTTTTGGTTTGCTGTGTGTGGAAATTTCACCGCTGGGAATGATTGGAAAGCGTAAGCGAGCTTTGTCGAACGAATGGTTGAATGCATCCGAGAGTGGGATTTGGATCGAAGGATCCCCAGAGCGATGAACCGCGCAGCTGCCTGGAACGAAGCGAAACGCGGCAGATTAAACAATAGCTAATGGATTAGAGTGTTTCCTTGATTTGGGTCACTTGCCGGGGCATAATGTAGTTGACTGCTGAGAGAAATTCGATTCCATCTATCCATGGTTAGTTTTGTAGTACAGTGTTTGACATCCGAAGGAACGTTTCGTAAGGTACTTTAAAAAATTGTAAATTCATTGAAATTTTTAAAATAATTGATGAACAATTGCGTCAAACCAAGGGCAGTCCTACTAAACAATATTCAAAACTCTGAAGGGGAACCATGAATATTTCCGATAACATCACCCACTGTAATCAAACCAACTTTCCAACGACTGGTACTAATTTCTCCATGAAAAATCCCTAGTCATTCGTCAAACTAATCTGTGGCCACTGTTCCCTGCTCGGAGAGCGAACGAAACCAGCGTACCTGGTTTCTTCCAGGCCAATCCCAAACACCGTTCCCGAACGCACCGTACTGATTAATTAGTTATGCACAATTTCAACGAGTTTACTCCCACCTACCCCGTCCACTGCCTGTCGTCTGCAGTGCGGGGTTCCCTTACCCGGTCGTCGTCCGTGTCCTTGAACCCTGCGGCACCGCTGCCGCCGCACCGCTACGACAGTTATAGTTAATGACTGATGCCAAATTCACTGACTGCATGATGAATGACCGAAACGGGGCAAACATTTTACGCGTGTTGTGCCAACTTCAGCAGCCTGCCTATCCTTTTTATCTCTTTCTCGGTCGTTTTTCTCGCTCGGAATATGCAAAGCCACGCGATATTCCCATGTGCCACCATTTCGCAGCTCGGTCGGTGTTCGCTTATTCGCTAATTCCCTGCTCAGTTCGTTTGATGTTATATGTTTCCTAAACCCATCAACAACTCTGTACTGCATAAACAAGAAGGAGAGCTCCAACGACGCACCGCACCGCACTTGCCTGCATGAAGAATGACTAATAATGTGAGCCATAATTTTATTACATTACAGTTCATTGGCACTGCTAGCCTTGGCCAAGCACATGAGCCGTATGTGTGCGAGACGATGATCTTGGTTTTCTAACCATCAATTCAATCCTGCCCCGGACGGATCGAGGGAGGATGTCGAGTACGCGGTTGTTTACATTTTCCAATGTCAATGTGATTGATGAATAATTCCTGCCGGTGCTGGAAAGTTTGCCCTCAGCAGTTTGTGCCGGTATACCGGCATTCACGCCCAATTGCCACAGAAGTCTGCGTTCAAGATGAAACTCGAACACGGCATGTGGTGCTGGTTTCTGTTTACTGCTGTTGTTGCTGTTGCTGTTGCTGTTACTGTTGCTGCAATCTTTGCAATCGTTCAGTTTGTTCTGTTGCTTTCGCAACTTGTTCCTGCCTCGCTGTCATATAGTTAGAATAAACCCCTTCTCGGCAGGTTCCGTGGCACTGAGAATGCTACCGTAGCAGGAAGTGATCTGCGACACTTTGGTGTTGTTTGAACGTTTTCAAATAAACTACCAATAATTCAATAATATTAATCATTTGGACGATATTGATTTCATTGAAGAAAGGAGTCTTTTACAGTTATAACCAATCAGATCTTCCCTGCTGAACGGTTGGTACCCTTTTTCTAGAAGAATTCGCAGACACCCAGAGTTGCAGCACCAGCAAGCATTCACGGTATTTTCCAGCTGTCTGACTGCTACCGCGTCGCACCAGGCGCGGATTTTCCGCTTGCGTGACAGAGACCTTAAATTTCTGACATTTCTTAAATAGTGCAAATAAAATTGCAATAACGCCCGCTTGATCCATCCAGAGTAGTAGCAGTAGTAGTAGTAGTAGTCAATGTCAGCGGCAGTCATGAATAAAGCGACAAACCGACGACGACGCGACGTGCACAGAAAGAGAACCGTAGCATCCTTTTACGTTGAGCGTCGTCGCGTCAAAAATATGACCCCATAAATCAACATCTGCTGCTGGGGCTGCTGCTGCTACTACTGCTGCAAGAATAAGGGTTTTTGCTACTGTGCGATGTCGGAACGCTAGCCGGTTTTAAAGTGGCAATCATACCAGATTTCTGAAGTCACTGATTAAACGATTTCCAAGCGTTGTGCTGCAACGTGTGATAGTCAGAAGAATGTCAGTGATTTTCAAGAGGGTTTTCTCTAAGATCTGCAAATAAATTTCAAATATGATATTATGAATAGATATTTAAGGGATGCGATTCATATGGGATGACGAATAAAATAGTCATATTATAGATCCGAAATGAACTTTAGGACCATATAAACTACTTTCAATACTAATCTTCTTACTAACTGTTAACCAGTACCATCTATAAAATAATTACACGATTCAATCCACCTATTGGTGAAATGTACCTCTTATTTATCACTTAAGATGGAAATCGACATGAAATAATTACACTCTCTGTTAAGCGGATTACCTACGAATGGCCGAAACACAAATGGTCGAATCACGAATGACCGAAACACAATTGACCGAAATAACAAATGACATAATAGTTCTAATGGTCGAATCACAAGTGGCCGAAACACAAACGACCGAATGTCGTATTCGGCAGAAAATATTCATGGCCCTCAACCATCACAAATGTTGGGTATATGTTGTCCTTACTTGCCACCGCCTTAACTAAGCGACAGGCAATCAAATTATCACAACTTTTCGCTAGAAATAAACGATTGCTGCGATGAGTGATGCTCCCTTTATTCTTCTTCGCTAAGACAAGGTTGTATTATATTTTGAGTGTCATACGACAAACGAACGAAGGAGAGCAACAAATGCTGTAACATCGATACGAGGGAGATAATTTTCGAAGCTAACGTATTGTCATATTCACTCTTATTGAAACTAAAAGGTTTACGCATAGCAATGACAAGCGTATGCTTTGTCCGTGTCGCAGGTTACTACTGATAATAATATAGGTTTGTCACAAACTTCAGCAGAAAGGACAAACCGTGATCAGGGTTTTGTCTTGAGGGTTTTGTTACCATATTTTTGACTCATTCCAAACTTTTTTTTCTCGATAACGCGAAATACACTTTAATTCGGGTTTCTTGCATTCTTAACATGCTTAACAGTGCTTTAGGCTAACATTATTATTATTATTATTTGAGAAGTTTTCAGCCTGCGGCTGGTTCGCCTATTAGGCTAACATCAAAAATTATGTTACTTCTTCCCCCTCTTGTACGGCTTCTTGAAAAATGATGTTCCAAACAATCGTAACAATTGTAAACAATCGTAAACAAATTACAATACATAATAACCTCAAGTAGGTACTTGCGCCAAAGATACGTTTCGAGGAAATTCCGAAAATCGCGTAAATTCCTAAATTCGCAGTCGCGTGAAAGCAATTTTGCATACTTCAATTTTGCGAGTATGAGTAATAATAATAACAAACCAAAACATTTTCGATCACTGTCGGACCCAGACCTAAACAAAAGTATGCAGAGCCGGCGTTACAACGCGCGAGGCCCTATGCAGATTCAGTAGCGTGGCCCTTTTTGTATGCTACAACGGAATTGGCTTAAACGTCCATTGTGACTGTCTTAATGATCGTCTTTTGGGGCAGGCTCCAATAATTGTTCTACATAGTTTATGGACTCAACTATTATTTCTCAAGATGCGCCCTGCGTTCATACCGGAAATATTTAACTTCACGGCGCGTAGGAGAAGTCACGAGTAAATTGTATATTGGTGCCCATTCCGTTATTGAAAAGTTCCCCTCAAATCAATTCACGGACCGAGCGTATTACGTCGAAGGGCCGCATGTAGGACGTAGGCTATTATAGTTATGGAGGGTAAAAAAAGATTAGTATTTTCATGTTTACATCCTAACACTTAACTAACTACTTAACTAACTACTGAACATACTTTTTAACTACCGTAGGATTTGAGTGAATGTTCCAAATCGAGCGAGAAATCAACCATGCCTACTCACACGCCAAAGGGTATGAGAAACATAGCATACAACGCTTACACCGCGCACGCAGGCGTAAAAGAAACAGTCGCCGATGCTGCGTGCAGACATTCTGCCATCGACACACTCGCATATGCGCATCCTCACATCATCTTCCTGCATAGCTTATTCCCGAGTCAAAAAAATCGTGGAGAATAAGCTGCCCGTGAGACTGGTGGCGCACTGGGATACACATTTTGCATTACTTTTTCTTCTTCTTCTGAACCTTCGCCCTCGATTCTACTCACGGGCGGGAGTACGAGCCGTCGTGAGTACTCGGTATCAAAACTATATATAGCTCATTTGTAGAACTAGTTATTATCTACAATTTTGTTGACTAATGCTAGACTGTAGCTTATGTATTTATAGTGCTATAGGGCTGCAACCCCGTTGATAATCAAATGAACATTCGCTTGGCTACCAGCGGAATAGCAGCACCGAGAGTGGCATCGTAGATACAACGATACAGCAAAACTTTATTCAGCTATTTTGTAGATAGTAACTACAAAACTCTATTGCACAACGTTGTACGCTAAAGAAGCGGACCGCACCGATCAACAAAAACTATAAAGGGTCTTAATGTTCTCCTTCTTGCTCCGCACGCGAACAAAAACTATGTCTGTGAGTGACACTTTCGGATCCATTTTTATCGATGAAATGATTAATATTGCCATAAAGTACACCAACATAAAGGCTAAACTTGTTTATAAAACATATAATACCAATAACCCTACCAAACCACAATTTCAATGGAAAGATCTCACTGTGCGCGAGTTTAAAACATTTTTGAAGATTCAAATAACATCTGGAGTAAATCACTCAATCATTCAGCATGAAATTGATGTGTGAAAAATAAATTCTTACTTATTAAGGTACGGGAGGTTTCTAAATTCAGCCTATTTTCCTTTTCCGTCGCCAATAAAAACACTTTGCCCACATACAATATAAATATGTTATAACTATTTTCTTAAGTCTGTAAGTAATCTGCTGTTTTTTATAAAAAGAACGTCAAAGCTACCTGTTCTGCCACTAGAACTAGGCCATAGGCTGAAAAATAGAAGCAATCGCTTAATGGGCCAAAATACCCTCCCGTGCCCTATACCGTATCTGGTGGCCTGACAACTGGATATTCAATGAGGAACTCCATCGTCGATATCATCAACGGCCGACAGCAAAAGAAATTCGTGAACGTAGGTGACATTGGATCGGACACACCTTGAGGAAAGGAGCGAACGAGATCTGCAGAGAAGCACTCGACTGGAATCCGCAAGGACAGCGTAGAGCCAGATATTCCTGGCGACGCCGCTTAGCCAACGACATGCGGGCTGTAGACGAGAACCTGTCCTGGCGACAAGTAAAAGACATAAGTGGTGGATAGGAAAATTGCAGAGTTAATCATTATCTACAATATTGGTGAACTAAGTATAGTTTTATCTTTTGTATTAATGGCGCTATTGGGTTGCTTCCCCGTCTCAAAAAGAGCGCTATTTTTGCTACTAACGACATTGCAGTCCTATAGCGCCATAAATACAAAAGATAAAACCGTACATGCTTCAGCAATATTGTAGACAATAATTAATTCTACAATTACTCTATACACTACTTTTTCGAATTTTGTTTGACTAAGGCACTGTGGTCAAAAGATAAAAATCGAAGCAAAAAAAGGCAACACAAGCCTGACCACGCTAAAAAGTCACGAGTGCATGTTTAGACCACGCAAAAAAGTCCCTAATGTATATAAAAATCAGTTGTTTTTATATGGTCATAAATATATTATGTGATATGATGAACATTTCCCATTCTCGTCCTTTTTACGTGAAATAGGTGGTGGGTACAGGTGTACCCGGTTGATCAAAATCGGGTTATTTAACTTTGACGATCAAAAACTCAAATTTTTTTCTAGACACGTTTTCATATAAATGGTCAAATTAATGAGTTATCGGCCAAGTAACGAGGATTTGGAGTTTTTTCGCGTTATTTCGGGTGGTGTACCCGGTTGATCAATTGAGGGTTAAATCCAGCACATTGTGTGGGGGTTGAATGCCCTTGATACAGTATATCGCTTATGCCAGTATCAGAACATGGCTCCCGCTATATACCATCTCGGCAGCACAGTTCGGTACATCATCGTGTCGGAAATCATCGTTGTCGTCTAGATTCCGACCGCGTTCAAAGACCTGATTGCTAAAAGCACAGTCAGTCGTATTCAGCTGACTAAACAATAAAGGCTTGGGCGATTCTTTGTGGCTGTAATTTAGACTCTGCACACATTGTAGTATGGTCAATTCTGTTTTGAAAGAAAACTGTAATAATTGAAACGAAGGACGTGTAATCGGATACCCCTCCAATATCAAGGGAATCAAAAAGTGTAGTGAGTCTTTTCTCAATTAACGATTTACCGTGTTGGTATCTATGGTGTCCTCATCTATGTTAATCCGAATCCCCATCTATGTTAATACCCCAATCTTTAAAAACTTATTGCGGGTATAGTTGTCTGAGATTTTCTCCATGAACCCAAGAAGCGTTGATGTCACATTTATTAGGCTGAAAGCCTTATTCATGATTTTCTCTTTCTCTAGAGGGGCTATTTTTCGCCAATGCTCCGCGATCTATACCTATAAAGAAGGATTTCTGTCTGTCTGTCTGTCTGTCTGTCTGTCTGTCTGTCTGTCCTGTGTTCCTTATAGAATCAAAAACTACTGAACCAATCGGCGTGAAAATTTGCATGTAGAGGTTTTTGGGGCCAGGAAAGGTTTTAGTGATGGTTAGAGACCCCTCCCCCCACTAAGAGGGGGGGCTCCCATACAAATGAAACACAAATTTCTGCATAACTCGAGAACTAATCAAGCAAATAGAACCAAATTTGGCATGTGGGTGTTTTCGGTGACAAGAATTTATTCTAGGGTAATTTGAGACCCCTCCTCTCTTTATAAGGGGAATTATAACTCCTCTCCCCTTTAAGAGGGGGGACTTCCATACAAATTTCCTCATAACTCGAGAACTAATCAAGCAAATGGAACCAAATTTGGCATGTGAAGGTTTTCGAGGGCAAGAAAATTTTCTATGTTGAATTAGGACCCCTCCTCACTTTAAGAGGGGGGGCTCCTGTACAAATGAAATACCAATTTCCTCATAACTCGAGAACTAATCAAGCAAATGGAACCAAATTTGGCATGTGTGTGTTTTTGAAGACAAAATTTTTTTCTATGATGAATTGGGACCCCTCCCCACTTTAAGAGGGGGGGGGGCTCCTATACAAACGAAATACAAATTTCCTTATAACTCGAGAGCTAATCCAGCAAATGGAACCAAATTTGGCATGTAGGTGTTTTTGGAGGCAAGAATGTTTTCTATGATGAATAAGAACCTCTCCCCACTTTAGGAGGGGGGGCTCCTATACAAATGAAATACAAATTTCCTCATAACTCGAGAACTAATCAAGCAAATAGAACCAAATTTGGCATGTGAAGGTTTTCGAGGGCAAGAAAATTTTCTACGGTGAATTAGGACCCCTCCCCAATCTAAGAGGGGGGGCTCCTGTACAAATGAAATACAAATTTCCTCCTAACTCGAGAACTAATCAAGCAAATAGAACAACATTTGGTATGTGGGTGTTTTTTTTGGTGACAAGAATTTATTCTATGGTGAATTGAGACCCCTCCCCTCTTTATAAGAGGAATTATAACTCCTCTCCCCTTTAAGAGGGGGGACTTCCATACAAATTTCCTCATAACTCGAGAACTAATCAAGCAAATGCAACCAAATTTGGCATGTGAAGGTTTTCGAGAGCAAGAAAATTTTCTATGGTGAATTAGGACCCCTCCCCACTTTAAGAGGAGGGGCTCCTGTACAAATGAAATACAAATTTCCTCATAACTCGAGAACTAATCAAGCGAATTGAACCAAATTTGGCATGTGTGTGTTTTTGGAGACAATTTTTTTTTCAATGATGAATTGGGACCCCTCCCCACTTTAGGAGGGGGGGTCCTATACAAACGAAATACAAATTTCCTCATAACTCGAGAACTAATCCAGCAAATGGAACCAAATTTGGCGTGTAGGTGTTTTTGGAGGCAAGAATTTTTTCTGTGATGAATTAGGACCTCTTCCCTCATTAGGAGGGGGGGATCCAATACAAATGAAATACAAATTTCCCCATAACTCGAGAACTAATCAAGCAAATAGAACCAAATTCGGCATGTGGAGGTTTTTGGAGGCAAAAATATTGTCTACGGTGAATTAGGATCCTTCCACACTTCAAGAGGGGGGGCTTCTACACAAATGAAATACAAATTTCCTCATAATTCGAGAACTAATCAAGCAAATGGAACCATATTTGGCATGTGGGTGTTTTTGGAGGCAACCATTTTTCCCATTATGAATTAGGACTTCTTACCTTTTTAGGAGGGGGGGGGGCTCCCATTCAAACGAAATACAATTTTGCTCATAACTTTAGAACTAATCAAGCAAATGGAACCAAATTTGGCATGTGAGAGTTTTAGATGGCAGAATTTTTTTTCTGTGGTGTATTACGACCCCTTTCTCTTTTAAGAGGGTGGGCTCCCATACAAATGAAATACAAATTTCCTTATAATTTGAGTACTAATCAAGCAAATGGAATCAAATTTAGCATGTAGGAGATTTTTGAGTCTTGAATTTATTTTATGATAGTTAGAGACCTCTCACCCCTGTGGTAGGGGGATATGGACTCTCATACAAATAAAACAGAAATTTTTGCGAAACTCAAAAACTAATCCAACTCGAGAAATTCGAGACTCTTCCATAAAACATTAATCAATAACAAGACCACAAAAACTATCTATAGTAACACTAGATCATTCAGGACGAGCCGGTCGCGAGTGTTGCCGGTGACCCGCCGTCGGAAGCGCCGCCCACTGGGGGGCTTGCAAAACTCGAGAAGTGACAAAGATCATCCGAGATTCATGATTTATGTACAACACAGGTTAATTTGTGGCAATACGAAGTTTGTCGGGTCAGCTAGTATGTTATAAAGTGAAACTGTCTCGAAAAAGGTTCATGAGCTATTATACCGCCGTCCATTTTATATAAGAAAATGAGTAGAATGCCATCCGGACCTGGAGATTTCATTGGTTCGAAAGTGCTAGGGTCCCATTTGATCCAAACTTTCGTAAACAATCGACTAACAAGCTGAGTCGTGTCATAGGGCATATTAGGCCGAATGAATGAAACAGTTTGCTTTGCTTTTCCCGTTTAAATCGTATGGGAGCATTTGCTCTAACTCTTTTATTCATACGACCTATTATCTAACGACTCATTCCAAAGCAGCGGGGCCTAATTTCATCAACGTTTTCATAACACTTTACACTACTTGTTTACGGCCGTATCCTGCATTCGTACGAATAGTTTGTTTCGAACGAATCGGGAAGCACTATTCTCATATTCGAATGAGGAAGGAAGGAAGGAAGGCGCGTTCGAACATTGATTCGAACGAAAACAAGAATACGGATTGGCTTAACTTTCGAACGAATATCATTCGAACGTAAACAAGAATAAGGGTGATATTTTTGGTCTATATCGAAATTTTCCAATTCATCCCCTAAGAGCCTCCTGGGAAGTGGCCAGTTCTGAACATGAATATAAATTCATCATGCACCATTTCAAATTACGCTAAACTTGTAAATTTGATCTATGTGGTACTGATACTAAGTAAGTGGGAGGTGATAACTCTGTAAAGTTTCTTATATATGGTAAACGATTAAAATTTATTAGCAGTCGAAGGCGCTTTCAAGGTTTAAAAAAGTAGACGCATGGTGGTTTTGCAAGCAACTATTCGTATTTATATTGTTTAACTATTTCTATTAATTCTATTAAAATACCTCGCGAAACTTTTTAAAAGGACCTAAGTAACAATGAGATATTCTCTTCTCTTTCGCTTATGACGGCGATGCAAAGGCACTTGCATCAGCTTTCAATGTATCGGTTGCTGGCGTCACAAGTTAACTATTCGTTAATAAAACTTTGACTAAAATGCATTTATGTCGCCGCAATAATCAGAAGAGAGGTATACCAAAGAGAGTCTCTCAATGTTACTTAAGTCCTTTTGAAAAGTTTCGCGAGATAGGGTATGTTGCTACATCGTCGTAATCGCCTATTCCCGTCCTATACAACACAAATTATTAAAAATATCAGCATTTTTATGACACACAATGCAAAACTAGGTGTTCCCTAATATTTTTGTTAATTGTCTATCATACGCAATCAATCAAAGTGAGCTGAGATCTATTTAAATGCTTTTTATCATTAAAGAAGTCCTACCAGCCAAATTTCCTACGTTTCTTCGTGCGACGAAGAAGACAATGTCGACTAATCGTGCTAATTTCCGTCATTCATAAATGAAAATAACTCACGCAAGGCATTGTCGTTATTCTACAGCCAGAAAAATTTGCCTGACCTGCAGAAATTTTGTAGAATAACATTTGTCATGCCGTCCTACACAAATACATGCGCGTTAGCTTCGTAAACATTGTTGTGATTTTTAATTCGGACGATGAAAAATTTTGTTGGACGGATTTTAAAACGGTACGACGAATTTTAGCAATAAAGTCAGTTGCGTAATTTCAATAATATGCTTTAATAGTCGCTTTTCAGTGATTTCAAAGCTCACGGATCGGAAGGTAAGTGTGTTTTAGTCAAATCAGTACAAGAACTTTTGGAGTATTCACTAAATCCATCCAGCAAATGGTGAAAATTAGAATGGCTTTCCTTATTACGACGGGAATTAGAAAAAGACCCTATCATAGAATATTTTTAATTCAATTTCTTCGTGATCAATGTAACAAACAATTTGCCTTTTTGTAAATCTGCTACCACGAGCATCGTATGTACAGTGCAGGGGGTATTCCAGTGAGTCCTTAAGTTCAATAGATTTCAGCGGAGAAGTTAAATGCACGCTGATTCAGCAGCAAATCCAGGTTGAATGAACTATCATCTCGGAAACAGCACGGTGAAGACGAAAAAAAGTGCACTCAAAACTCAAACCTAAAGCAGCAACCAGTCGTAGTATACACACATACAGCCTTTACACGATCGCTGTCAGTTTCATCGTCGTCGGTCGTCCGAGAACAGAATCGGCGATGCACAGTGCACACACTTGCTGCTAAACGCCGCCTGCTGCCTGCTCTTCGCCCATGCCATATTCCCAATGATGATGGTCGATATCGTGAGAGAATAAGTCCACTCTGCTCCCAAACCAAACTGACCAGCGCGCAGGCTGATCCGATCTCAACCAACCAACCGACAACGACGACGACGACCGGACCGTGCTGAGGGTTGGTCGCCATTGAGGGAAAGTGTGCGCGACACACGTTCAAGGACAACAACAGCGCGAGAGGCGAATAAACTCTTGCAGTTGCATTCACCTTCCTTGCTCCTTGTTGCTTGTTGCTTGTTGCTTTTACTGGCAGAGCTTTTTGAATTGGATTGGCTTGCAACTCCGTTCCGTACGTACCGTAGTCCACAGCCCCGGCAGGCTAAAGCCCCTCGAAGAGTTTTCTTTTTTGCTGTTGCTATTGCAATTTAGTTCAAACTCCTTTATCATGATTGATCCCCGCCGAGAAGGGATTTCTCGCTTCGAAAGAACGGCGCGGCGGTTGCAAACAGACCGGGAAAAGGCGAACGCTATTGCGTTGTTTCTGCTCTTTTCGCTTCTCTTGTGCCATCGAGAAATCGCGGTATCACTTTGCGGGAAGACACGTTGCAAAGTGAAAAAAAAATACGAAAACCAAAATAAACACAGCAAGAGTTCGTTGACTGTCGGATTCGGATTGTGGAATATTTTTAGCGATGATACTGTTTGGGGATGATAATTTGTCGGTTTTATGATTTGATTTTTTTACTGGGCAAGTAGGTTTAACACAAGACAATTCAAATTCGTAATCATCTGAAGAGGTTGTTTGTGAATCAGCATTTTGGTAAAACGCTTGAACACTAGCAAGCACGTGCTCTTTAATTTACTTGATATGGTAAACATACCATTCACCCTATTTTCATTTAAAGCCTACCTTTGAAACTTTTGAAAAGTTTGAAATTTACTGAAACTCTAACACTGGAGCAGTCTTAATCTATGAACTATTTACAGTCCGTAAAGGACTACGATATAATTAGAGTAGAAGTCATCTCCAAAGGCTAGAAGGATTCGAGAGTGTTTTCTAAATTCGCCTGAAGCACTGCACTTATTTCAATGAGACTTCGACAAGCCACTTCAGTTTGTTAAGAAATCCGTACGCGTGTATTATCTGATATAGAAGTTTTCGTTTGACTGTATCATATGCTGTCTACAAGTCAACAAAAATGTAATGTATGGACGCGCTGTGTTTCCAATATTTCTCAAGGATTTGTCGGAATGTGAATCTAATCCATCATCCGAGGAGGTGCAGATCACTACAAAGCCTTACGAACTAAAGCCTTCTGCCTTATGAATTATCTTGCTATTAGAGTAGACGATGGCTGGAAGAGCACTTTTAGGCGACATCGATCAGTATTTTGTCGCGATAATTACATCCATCAAGCCGATCACCCTTTTTGTAAATGACATAAACCACTCTTTATATACATCACTCAGATAGTTTCTAGTTCTTTCAAATTCTGTAAAACTAGGTCTTCCCAAATCCAAGTGCCGCTGCTAATGAGTATTTACCTCATTTGTACCTAGAGATAACCCTTTTTGGTAGCTCTATTGGCCTTCAACAACCCGATTTCTGACCGGATTTCCTCGATTCATGTGATTCGGGGTTTCTCCTCGTCTTTACCTATATCTGGTTATCTGGTCGATCTTAGGCCACTCGTCACCAATTTCCCAGACGTGGTGGTCGTGAGGTCCTTAAAGAGAAAGAGAACGCACTGTCGTGCGGCATCCTTACGACGGGTCCGGCTAACCGTAGCTTGCCGACTTTCGTTAGATATATGACGGGCATCTCTCCAAACAGCGCCTGTAGCGTGTTTTAGTGGCCTGCGCCACTCTCCTCTTTCAGTTTGTACTCCGCCACATATTGTGCGCAGCAACTTCCTCATGAACACGACAAGGACGCGTAAGTCCTCCGTGAGCAGCGTCACAGCTTCAAGTTTACAAAGAACTACAGGTCTAATAAAAGTTTTGTACGTAGTCAGCTTCATACGGCGGTGTATGCTTCTTGATCGTAACGTATTGCGAAAAGCAGAGTATGCCAGATTTCCTGCTTGAATCCAGCGCTGGATCTTCTTACGATTGTTGTTGTCCGCGATCACCAGCAATCTCAAATAAAGGGTGTCCCACATCAAATTGCATCACGAGGACAAATTGGGTAGCAGCAGTTTAGAGTGCATTGTTTACACTGTATTTTTATCGCTGTCAGTTTTTCGAAAATGGGAAAAAATGGCGTCACCCGAAAAGCAACGTCGGGAATTGATTTTGCGCAAGCATCTGGAAAATCTTCAACTCTCGCATCGGGACATCGGAAAACAACTCGCAGTCAACGGTGAACCGTGTGATTAAACCTTGTTACGAAACTACGAGCATCGAACGGAAGGAGTAATGCGGTCAGAATGGATATTTTACCAATGATCACGATTCCAAGCGTGTCGTGAAAACATTTAAGCGGAATCCCAAAGCTTAGGTCAGGAATGTGGTTGAATCTGTTCAAGTCTTTCGTTCTGAGAATCAAGTATCGGGAGGGACTACATACGTACAAAGTGCAGAAGGCTCCAAATCGTGACAAACGGTGAAAAATACGGTGGAAAAGTTACAGGTCCGGAAACTGTACAAACAGATGCTGACGAATCCTCATTGTATCATCATGGATGATGAGACCTACGTCAAGGTGGACTTCCGGCAGCTCCTGGGGCTACACTTCTTCACCGCACAAGATAACTTTGATGTTCCTGAGGAAGTAAGGAAGCAGAAACTTTCAAAGTTTGCCAAGAAATACATGATTTGGCAAGCGATCTGCTCATGTGGCAAACGGAGCGTGCCGTTCATGACTAGCGGGATTGTAAACGGGCAGATTTACTTCAAGGAGTGTCTACAGAAGCGTCTGCTTGCTCTGTTGAAGCAACACGACGACTCTACGATCTTCTGGTCGGATCTAGCTTTGTACCATTATCCTGGAGGTGGGACGAAGCAACGAAGCACTTTCGTACCCAAGAACATTAACCCCCCCCCCCCCCCCAACACCACCGGCTCATTTTAAAGCAGGCACTACGGAAGCATCCCAAGGAAGTCAAATCTGAGGAAGACATGAAGAAAAAGGGGGGTTCCGTACAGAAGAAGCTGCAGCCAGATGTTGCACAGAAACTTATGAGTGATGTTAAGCCTAAGGTTAGGTTAAGGTTAAGCGGCCATATGGTTATTGAAGTTGAATGAAATAATTATGCCAAAAACTTATATTTTATTGTCCGAAAGTTTGAAGGATCGGTCAACTAGTTAATTTTCTGCAGCGTTTTTTTCGTGATGCAACTTAATGTGGGACGCCCTTTATACCAGTGATGACCAAACTGCGGCCCGTGGGACTAATTTGAGGGACGGTGGACTTATCAGTAAATGACACAGGTGGTGATTCCTAAATGGTGATTCCGATGGTGATTCCTAAATGGTTTTCGCTGCCGCATATTTTATATTTTGTTATGCGTAGGAACAGTCAGAGGTCGTTGCGGCCCGTGGCACTCAATGGACGATCAGATTTGGCCCGCACCTTACCTATGTCTGGGCACCACTGCTTTATACGAACTCATACACCACTTCTAGTTCGTCGCCGTCGACAGTTACCGTCCGTCGGAGGCGCGCGTTTGTCTCCTTTGAGCCTATTCTGCTCATGTAATTGGTCTTCAATGCATTTATTTTTAGCCTAATTCTTTTAAATTACGCTTTCACTCTGGCATAGATTGCCTCCGGTGCACAGTGGTTCAAAAGGGCGATGAGTGGAACTTTTTCCTGGTGTCTTTTGCTTTCATTTTAGCATTTCAGGTCTTCAGCACATTTGTTCGTATAACTGCCCTTCATAATCTGAAAAGGTCAAAAGTTAGACTTGGATAAAAAACATTTTTTCGTAATAATAGTTAGAAGCCTATTTTCTTCAGTGAAGTTGTAGAAAATGTAAAAACAAGTAAATTTGCTGAAGAAATAACATTTTTATCTCTATTCGTTGCAGAACTCTAGAGTATTTTCTTAGAAAGTACTTTAAAAATTAGTTTTTCATACTTAAAATTTGTTCGAAGCATTTTACAAGAACACATTGTTCTAGGGAGTTATCGAAGCCCTCAATATACACGTTTTTGCAGAAGACTGTAATTTTTCTAGGACTTTTGCTTGGTACGTTATCGCTAATTCAAGCTTTACTTTTTCTTCACAAGCCTAATCATATGGGTGAGTGGGAACAAGCAGCATCTATGCAAGTTTATAGTACCTGGCCTAAGCTTTAAGGTGAATCACTAATTTGGTATATTCATTTGCCGCATTTAATCCAATAGGTTCGTGAAGGATAATTTAAGCTTTTTATCATAGTAAGCCATGAGTAACTTTTGATAGTTTCCGATTATGGGGGTATCCCTACGAACTAAAGCACTAAACTTCCTAAGTCACTATAGAGTAGGGTGGGGCGTAAGTGCGATGTTTGAAGTTGTTATCAATTTTCGTGAGATATAAAAAAGGACAACAACATAATATATTTTATAGTGATGCAGTAACTCAATGTCTTTACATTCAACGATTCAACTATAAATCATCTGCGATAAGCGTTTTGCAAAATGAATTCTTCTTTCTAGTGATCAAGTGCCGATTCGCACTTTTACCCCACTAGCGGGGCAAAAGTGCGAAGCTCGAATCCATGAAATTAACACAACAGTAGCTAACAAAACCATATTCTCTCCAATCTGCGTTATGTTTCGGTAAGAAATATTCTTAATTTGCGCCTTTCCTATTTCGCGCTGGTGTATTGCAGCCACCGTTAGATCGAGACTTTTCCAAACGTTTGTTTTTGGTTTCATCAGCGGAAAAACAATGTTTTCCTTTGGCCTACATCTGTAGACCACACAGTTTTCTGCAGATCTTACATTTCTAGTATCTGTAATATAGTGCCTAAAGCTGTATGTAATTAGCTATACATTTTTGCCTCGTCCATGAATCGCACTTTTGCCCCGTCCGTGAATCGAACTTTTACCCCGCTATGCGCGTGACAGGGTTAGATTAAATTACGGAAAAGCGAAATATATTTTGTAAATTATTTTCGCCGTATTTTCAAAACAGATATGTGACTGATGTAAAACGCTGCTATAAATTTTCAACAGGCAATATCCTCCTGTTGATATCGTATTTGCCGTATAACGAAAAATTACATCAAAACCGCCCTAAAAGAACATTTGCACATAACTCAGCAACTATGCTTCGTAAGCAACCAAAGTTTACGTTAGATTCAAGCTGTCAAAGAAGTCACCCATCCATGCCAATGTAGTTAATTTACTCGGAATCTGTACCGATAAATCATTGAATCGCACTTTTACCCGCATCGAACTTTTACCCCTCTTTACTCTATTGTTAAAATGAAAGCAAAAGTCGGTGGGAAAAAAGTTACTGATTGTGGAATTAAAGTCAGTTGTGAAGCCTAGGAGTTGCCTACCTTTGGTGAAAATTGCGCCGCTCGTTTCAATGCTTACTTTTCGGATCTTGATCGTAAAACTTGCACGTGTCATTAGATCTGAATAGTTGTTCTAATAGGACACCATACGAACCGTTGCTTTTCAAGAGATGGCGCTTTTCTAGTGGTAGTAAAATCAAAATTTCTCACTTATTTATGTTTACCTACCTGAAAAACAATCACTAATCATATTTTATTTGTGGTACAGTTATTCTGTTATACTTAATTTTCATGATTGCTGCCTAATTTTGATAAAAAACAAACATTTCCTATACCTCTTCATAGCATCTTACTACCAGTCTTCCGAGAGCCCTATAAAAAGCTAAAGCCCTATAAAGATACATTTATAGGGCTTTATGAAAAGTATGTTTGCGACATTTCAATTCGAAAAAATTAAATTTCGCAACATGAACGCAATACATAAAAACAATGTTTACCAACTATCTATTGGTTCAGGTGTCAAACGTTATATTGCGATTAGCGATAAACACAAATGAAACTGAGATGCATGAGAGAGTAAGGGTGTTGATTTCAGTTAATTTATTGTCGCGCAAAATTCAGATATTACGGAAATGCACACTATGCGCTACGAAGTAACGACATCTGTTGTATTCAACAGGGAAACATTGATAGTTTCAAGCATACTCTCACGCATGGCGCATGATGAAACACTGGCGCCAACTTCTGTTATTTATTATCAGAAACTAGAGGCGGTGTCCTATTCTACAAGATCTCTGTCCTCCTTCTGGCGCTTTTTACTCCTCAGATTCATGGTTAACTGGTCATTGCTTGTCGGTATTTGACCAAGCTCTCCCTAGTGGCAATCAATGCTTAGATAATTTTTCCAAGCCCTTTTTTCTTCGCCATCGCTTGTTGGCATTTCTCAAGAAACCAATCTTTTCTTATACTCCTGGAATCTTTACCCAGTGCCGTGTTAGCGGCTTCTCCGATGGCCTAGTGGATTCCGCTTCATCCAGTATTCGCGCGTTCGTTGGTTTTTGTCACAGTGGACCATGAAATACTAACGTCTCGACTTCTCGGGTAAACTTTGTGATTGGCTGAATACTTGCTTGACAAACCAGCAGTCAAGATTGGATCGGCTGAATCGACAACATTTGTTCCGCAGTGCGGGGTTCCTTCAGGCAGTAGTTTGGGACCACTTCTATTTTTTCTCTTTCTCAATGATGTTCCCTTGATTCTACCAAACGGGTGTGTGCTGATCTATGCGGATGATTTGAAACTTTACCTCGTCAATCGCAGGTTAGATGATTGTTAGGGTGATATATGTATTTTGGACAGACGTTACGCGTGCTCTTTTTGGGACATACGACAAAATCAAATGGAAATGTCCATAATAGCGTACGCGTAACGCCTGTGCTAAATACATAAATCACCCTACTGCCTACAGGATATGCTCAACAGCGTTCCCGATGGTGCCGGTTGGAGCGTCTTGTGATTACAGTAATCCCCCCAATGAGAACGCTAATAGGGACCACGTTAATGGAAACCGTGTTAATGGAGTCTACGTAGGTTGATATATAAATTTTGGACAGGCGTTACGCGTACTCTATTTTGGACTTTTACGGCAAAATCAAATGGAAAATGTCCAAAATAGAGTAGGCGTAACGCTTGTCCAAAATAGATAAATCAAATCAAATCAATCATAAGGGAATTGACTTAATTGGTTCCAACATGGAATAACTCGTGATCTTGACCGTATTTAACGTTGGTGTCTTCGGTTGTGTTTTTTATCGACTGGATTCAATTGTAACTGTTAATATTCGGCAGGGCAGTCTTCGGAGAAATTTATCAAGACTGAAGTTTGATGTTTTCCCGACGTTTCGACACTTTGTTGGTGTCTTTTTCACCTTTTTACCCCTTGAAAAAGACACCAACAAAGTGTCGAAACGTCGGGAAAACATCAAACTTCAGTCTTGATAAATTTCTCCGAAGACTGCCCTGCCGAATATTAACAGTTGGTGTCTTCGACAAAATTGTTCAGCAGATCGAGGGCTTTTCGTTGGATTGTAGTATTTTGGAATTGCCTCACTACGTGGCGCTAGCGTATATGTAATATTTTTGTATAGGCTGTATCTTGCTCTGCTGAGTATCTAGAAAGTTGCGGTCTTCGGGAAAGTTGTTCAAATGATTGCCACCTTCATGATGGCATGATAATAGCGCAGAACTGACTCACTACGTGGTGCTAGTGTATGTGTGCTATGCTTTGACAGGCTGTATCGTGCGCTGCTGACTATCTAGAAAGTTGTGGTCTTCGGGAAGGTTTCTCAAATGACAACCACCTTCAACGCAAGATACAGCTTGTCTAAGCATAGCACATATACACTAGCGCCACGTAGTGAGTCGTTTCTGAGCTATTTTTCGCCATCTTGAAGGTGGTAGTCATTTGAGTAACCTTCTCGAAGACTGCAACCTTCTAGATAATCAGCAGCGCAAGATACAGCTTGTATAAGAATATTAGCGCCTCGTAATGAGTCAGTTCTGCGCTATTTTCCATGCCACCTTGAAGGTGTCAGTCATTTGAGTAACCTTCTCGAAGACGGCAACTTTCTAGATAGTCAGTAGCGCAAGATACAGCCTGTATAAACAAATCACATAGACACTAGCCCCACGTAGTGAGTCAGTTCTGCACTATTTTTCATGCCATCATGAAGGTGGCAATCATTTGAGCAACCTTCCCGAAGACCGCATCTTTCTAGGTAGTCAGCAGCGCAAGATATAGCCTGTATAAGAGTGTTACATATACGCTAGCGCCACATAGTGAGACAATTCCACAATACTATAATCCAATAAAAGCCCGTTGATGTACTGAACAACTCTGTCGAAGACACCAACCTTCTATACGGTCAGGATCACGAGTTATTCCATGTTGGAACCAATTAAGTCAATTCCCATATGCTACTTGGACTCCAATAAGAACGTTTGGCCGCGTTAATGGAATCACTCGAGACCGTCCTCATTGGAAACGTTCCTATTCGACACCGCGGTATTCGGGGGACTGCTGTAGTATAGTGAAGTGCTGTGTGATGAATTATCGACGTCTGAAGAAATCTATTCTGTTCAACTGCTCCAAGGATGGGATTGTGTCGACCAACTTAAAGATCTCGGCGTTTTGATAAGCAACTGACTTATACAACGTACTACTCATCTATTGTATTGAAAACCAATCGCCAAGTTGGGTTCATTTCAAAAGTTGCAGCTGACTTCACTGTTCTACTATGTGTACTATACTATCATTGGTAACACCTTTTCTCGATTTCACGTCATATGTGTGATCACCCTATGAAGGGTTGTAGTTTTTCCGTCCCTTGTTCGAAATTTTCTATAAAAACCTTCAAAAAGCGTGAATGTAGTCGTTGAAGCATTACAGGGTGAGTAGTAACAACTCACAGTGTTTATTGCATGTGTTTATAAATGGATTAATTACAGATGTGCATGCATATTTTTCATTTAAAGTGTATTCAAATGTCAACATAACTTGCAAGTTTGTTTTGAATTCTCATTCGTTTAAGAGTCATGGCACTCATTGACGCAAAAAGGGAACTTGTGAAAAGTGTGTTTTTGAAAAATTTTCGAACGTGTGACATTTTAAAGAAGTTGAAGCCGTTCGGAATAAACAAGAGATTCATCTTTCGCACCATGAAACGATACAAGAGAACTGGTTTTTGATAAAACTCCCCAAACCTGGCCGCACCTTAAGAACATCGGAAGCCATGAAACGAGTAAGAGAGCGAATTCGACCGAAACCAGATCAGTCTGGATGTAAGATGGCCAAGGAACTGGGAATTTCACAGTCTACCATGAAGAATATTTTGAAAGATGATCTTCGATTGATTCCATATAAAAAATAACGGGTGCACGGTTTGACTGAAAAGCAGAAGGTTGTAAGAGTGGAAATATATCGCCAGCTGCTCAAGCTGCACGGTGATGTGAAATTCTATTTTCGGGCGAAAAAATGTTGCTGTAACAGGACCACCACAACCAGCAAAATGATCGCATATAGGCAGCACATCTTTCTGATATTCCACCACGGATTTCTCCAAAAATTTGAAGGTTCCATTGCTGTTCATTAATAATGTTTTGAAGGTTTATTTGTTTCCCATCGTCAAAAAACACTACAAGAAATGATGCATTCTCCACTGCCTGCAACATGATTCGGCACCGTCTCACCAGGCGGAAGCTACTTAAGCTTTGTGTGAGAACAATTTTCCGTATTTCATTTCTTCGAAAGAGTGGTCTGCCTCTTCACCTGATTTGAATCCTCTCGACTTCTATGCATCGAGATACATGCTAGGCAAACTAGAGAGTACCAAAGGATTGACTGTGGATTCTTACAAGCAACACTTGCATAAGATTTGGGATGAGATGCCTCAGGATATCATGCAATCCCTCTGTAACGCTTTTCAACAACGAATGCAACTGGTAATTAAAGCAAAGGGAGAAAGATTGGAATTGAACTAATTTAAGATAAATGTTTTGGATATACTTTACACGAACTACAGTTAAAATTCAAATTTATGTAAGCGTCTTATTTTTGTGACCATTTACCGACAGTTGTTACTACTCACCCTGTAATCATTAATCCAACCTGAGTGAGGAGTAAGTAAACCTTGCGTAATTTATAAATTGACTATTTTCCGCATTTGGCATACGATATGAAATGTGAAAACAAAGACATTGGGTATTTTTAAGATCAGAGCTTAAAAATTTGCTCTAAAATTTGCTCTTTAGATTGCAAATGTTAAACTTCCTGTTCTCATCGTGAAACGGATTAGAAGATATAATCTCACAGCGCACCAGTCTCCACCCGTGGCCACCTCCTCATTATGCTAGCCAAAAGAAGGAAACCACAGGACTCGAAAACAACTGCACCCGCCAGTGATCTCCGGCACTCCGACTGCCATGTATACAGTGCTGAATTTACGTCCTTGGCTCCGGCCCGAGTGGAACCGTCGCTGCTTACTTACCCTTCTGCTGCTCTCAATTCTTCCGTAGCACAGCAGACGAAGGAAAAAATTAAAATATATTTCCAACGATGTTTGTTTATGCAAATTAAGCAATTTACCATATCAACTCAAACGAAGCGCATTGCTCCTGGTGAGTAGCTATAGCGACCAAGCCGAGCAGCCGGAAAGGCGAGTCAACACACGATCACACATACGCGCGCTTCGCCTGCTAGTAGCTGGAGCTGTCTGACTGGAAGGAAGCAGGAAAAAGTGACTACGAATGAGCATTCCCGAATCCGGAACGACAAGTGGAGTATAGGTACGTTTGAATCTGACATCCTGCTGGCTGAAGCTTTGGCTAGCCTTTTTTTTTTCTTCTTCTCTCCTCGCTACACTGACTGAACTGACTGCCGCCTGCCAGCCAGTAGTGACTCCGTGTTGGATTTTGCATAGTCTGCATCTTCCCATCGAGGTCAGTGGTCTCGCGGTTTGGAATGAGGCATGGATTATACCATTAGCCATCGGAGAGTCAGCTTGTCACTAACCCCGAAAAGAAAAGGGGCATGAAAAGTAGTGGAGAATGAATTTAAAACACACTTCCATTTTTCAGCCCGGCTGGGGGCTGACGATGATGCTATGCTATGACAGCCAAACGGGAAGGAAGCTCGAACGTGCCTTGACCTACCTCCTCCCCCCACGACCATCCTTTTTCCTGCATTATTAGCTTTGATCCAATAGTTATTCAGTGGAAAGTTTCTGTGGGAACTTGAGCAGCTCGTTTCTTCTTGAATGATTTAATAAACATTTGATATTCAGATAGGATAAAAGCCTTTACGGAAGGTTCTGCTGCGGTACAGAAACCAACGTACATTCGGTCAACGGCTGTTAGAAGCTTATCAGAATTCGATTAAGTCATTTCTAATAACTGTTAACACTTATTACTACACCGAATAGACATTAACTCAAAATTTATAACATACCCAATACATCACAATTTCAATCAGATAACTTGAGTAGTTTTTCACACGACTTAGACTCACAACTTCATGTAAAAACCAGTTACAAAATAGTTACGAATCTATGTGTTTTTCAATATTAATTAGGTTAGGTATCATTTATTTTTACAATTCCTCGAAACGTTCCACAATCAGACTCGATCAGACGCAAATTGCATCGAACGCACATACATCACATGCACCTTTCGAATTCTTTGCATTCCCCGGCTGACCTCGTTTTGCTTTCCAAAAATAATCGCTCGGGTTGGCATATTTTCGATGGTCCAATTTTGGGCGTACAAAATTAGCACGGATTTACATTCGTCGAGAGAAAAATACAACGAGCATCTGTCTGGCGAGCTTGGCTGGAGAAGAAGTACGAACGTTACACAACTTTCTTCTGTGCATCGTCCATCCATCCGGTGCGATTGCGATATGGTCTGCGTAAGAAATTTGGCTTTGAAAGAAAACGTGTATTTATGCATTGATGTTGTTTTTATTATTGTTATTATTATTATTATTTACAATCATCGACTGACGCTTCTCGCTTGCCGAAACTCTCAACACCTCCTTTAATGAGTATGCAGAACATGCAAGAAATGCAAACGGTGTACGACCTCATTTTAATTTAGTCGCACAATTTTCGTCTGCTCAGTGCTCTTAATTATGGGAGAGAAAATTTCGATCCTTTCTTGTTTTAATTGAGTACAAGATCACTAGGCATGCCAAGAATGCATCACACTTTCTGTTTAAAGTTTCTCACATAATGAATTACAGATAATGTTTTATTAAACAGAAGTTTGTTCAAGGCACACGAACTGCACTCTAATACTATTGGAAATTTAAAGAAATTATCGAAAAATTAGGCCGAACGCTCTTTGAATTTGTTGAAATTTTGTACACGATTATAGTTGGATGTATGGATTTACAACGGAAAACAATATTTAATATATTCTAGATCACTATTTTATCCAGAAAAATCAGAGGGGTTGTGCATAAGACATGACCGCATAGGTGACGCAGGGCTACGTAAGTCTCTTTGTAGCGATAGTAGGATGTATCCATGTATGTAATAATACATTTCTTCGTATATACATGCTACATGCGTTGTACGTAACGTTTATCAAAGTAGGAACATTGTATACGTTCAATCCTCAACAGATTTAGGAGTTATTTCTATGAATTGTTTGAAATTTTATTAAAACGAATCTAAACTGTTTCTACGTTGAATAGTGCTTTTCCTCTGGTAATCGGTACACGGTACCGCGCTAGTTTTCAAAACGCTGAAAATTTTACGTAAAACTTTTCTGCGATTTATAAAAGAAGAACCCTGATTTACAAGCTGCAGACGCTTTGGAAGTGGTAGAAAATGTCGTCCGTGATCAGAAAACTTATTCCCGCCATTTGTTGGTCATCCGCAACGGCGAAAAATTCAACTTTTCCCTCGTTGCCTGTGTTATCATCGTGTTAACTGGACAAGAAAATATAATAAACTCTTCAATTGTTGCGTAGTCCTTAAAAGAACCGATTGTTTGATTATCATAACTCCAATTTGCAATAAACTTGCACTAACGCACTTAACGTAATTTTCTTTTCGGTAAATTGGATTATCGATAACCGCAAACCAGGCACGATTTGTTGCAATGAACCAACCGGAAAGCCTCAGCAGCTATGCGATCGACGAAGACGTTCGTGTATAGTCATGAGTCACAATGAAATACCAGTCCAGGTGGCCAGCTGCAAGCGACGTGGGATAATTTTCAGCAGCCGATGAATACAACTGACCGGGAACTGCAGATGTGCACGACTCGAGCGTGACTTTCGCTTGCCCTTGATGCTTTCTCTTTGGTCGCGTCCAGACATGCCAGTAAGATGTTGGCAGAAGCTCAGCTAGCGTTTGAATAATGCTGTTCGCTGGCTTTCCTCGTATTATGTACCAGAGCAAGCGATAAGAATCGGTTCCGCCTGTTTTTCGTGGTCCGTCATTCCATCATCTGCGTTGAAGACAATGGAGCATTTTCAGTCAGTCATTTTCAGATTGCAGTCTGAACAAAAGAGCAAAGTTACTAGTGAGCCGTTCACCTTTTGCTGCCAAAGAAAAAATTACGCTACCTATTACTAAAGCATTGGTGATGGATGGATTTGTGTTGCTAAATAAAACCTAGTGAAAAGTCCTAAGTTCCAAGTTTACTAAGTTTCATCAATTACCGAAAACCGTTCTTTTAAGAATGAACAAATTCTTATATGCAGATGCAAAAGATGTTACTAAAACAATTTCAATCCGTAGTTTTCAATGCATTTTGACGCTTGACCGAATTCATTTATCTTTGGTATATTTGTTGACTGCTTTGGTACCTTCCGAGACGGCCAATTCAACCGGAAGCAACAAGCGAATAGAAGCGCGAGAAACGATCGGTTAAAAACTATTTAATATGAAGCGAACAATTAGAACCAATCGAATTAAATTGAATATCAGTGAGCGAAAATTTCTCAAATCTTCATATGTAATGAACATATGTTTCGTTCTTAAAAGAATAGTTTTTCAACGTGATATGTTGGAAATTTAAGCCTTCTTTTCCGTCTTCTTGAGCAACAACAAAACAGCTGGAAGTTCGGAAAGACACTTCTCTGAGCAGTGGTGACACCGGACAGCAATTTGTTGAACTCTTTGTCGTTGCGGATGGCCAGCTGTAAGTGACGATAATTCTGGTCGATTTGTTGTCGCGAGCAGCATATTTCCTGCCAATTACAGAATTTCCGCAGCCAGATATTCTATCACGGCAGCGAAACGACTGCTCCAGCTCCAACACAAGCTCAGCATACTTTCCTTTCCTCAGCAGCAGATGAATACGACCGATCGGGAACTGCAGACGTGCACGACTGCGGTACCGCTCGTGTTGCCGTTGGTGGTACATCATAATGAGGAATTTTCAAGCCAATTAGCAATCAACGAGAAAGGGTAGGATTCCATTTAATTCTCTTGTAATTTTGTTATAGTAGAATTAAATGGAATTTTCCATCAACTTTCTCGTTGGTTCCTGAATTGTATCAGAACTTATTCGAAAATAATTGGAAATTATTCCAACCAATCACGAAGCGAGAATTTATACCTCGACGAAGAGATGAACAAACTGCTATCTAACTGTCGAATTAGAGTTATTTTCAATTTTTCAATGGCTCGCATTGATATTGATTTTCAAATAATTTTCTAAAGGATACGAGTATACGGAAATAATACAAAAATGATAAAAATGATTCAGATCCGTATATATAAAAATGAATTTCTGTCTGTATGTTCCTTATAGACTTGGAAACTACTACACCGATCGACCCGAAAATTTGCATGCAAGGGTTTTTGGGGCCGTAAAAGGTTTTTATGATGATTTGAGACCCCTTCTCCCTCTAGAAAGAGAAGCTCTCATACAAATGAAACACAAATTTCCACATAACTCGAGAACTAATCAAGAAAATGAAACCAAATTTGGCATGTGAGGGTTTTTGGAGGCAAGATTTTTTTCTATGGTGGATTGAAACCCCTTCCCCTCACTGGAAGGAGTGGTTGGCATACAAATAAAACAAAAATCGAACGCGAGAAATTTTAGACCCTTGCATAAAACATTAGTCAATAACAAAATCACTAAAGACTACCTATAGCAACACTAGATGATTCGGGACGAAACAGCCGAAGGCGGGGAGTGTTACCGGCGATCCGCCGTTGAAAGCTTCGGCCACTGCGGGAAGGGGGCAGGCCACCGCTGAAGTCACCTCTGTCTAGCTTTGTTTGTTTTCTTAGGTCTACTGACCTCTATTACTTTCCTTCAGTGGGGTTCGAACGAGCGACAGCAAGAATGGAGGCGATCGCACCCGGGAAATGATGCTTTTCACTATAAGGTTCTCCGTGAAATGGTACTTTCCGCAAAATGGTATTTTCCGTGAAAAGGTTTTTCGAGAAATGGTATCTCGCGAATTGGTTTCTTGAATTAGTTTTCCACGAAATGGTATTCGGCGAAATGTTTACCAGCCGAGAACCGGCGTGGTTCAAGCATTCCTCTCCATTATACTCGGTCCTGGGCTACTTGCCGTCAATTCGTTGCGCATCTCGACACACGCAAGTCGGCTTCAACCTGGTCGAGCCATCTAACCCGTTGGGCCCCTCTATTTCTGGTGCCGGTGGGGTTCTTGAGGAGAATTGACACAGTCGTCTGGCATCCTTGCGACCTGGTCGGCCCACCGTAGTCTCCCAACTTTCACCAGGTGTACGATATAAATCTCTCCGTTATCCGTTTGTATTTCGCAAAAAAAAGTTTGCATCACCTTTCGTTTAAATACTGTAAGTGTACGTATGTCTTCCGTAAGTTAACTTACTGTCTCAAGTCTGTGGAGGATTACCGGTCTGATTAGCGTTTTGTACAATGTCAACTTTGTTCTGCGGCGAATTCTCCTTGATCGAACCGTCTTATTAAGTCGTTGAATCTTCTCACTTGTATTATTGTCAGCGGTGACCAGAGATCTCAGATTTACGAATTCATCAATCACTTTCTGTTCATCACCGTTAAGAGTTACTGTTCGTGGGAGGCAAACGATGCTTTCTCTGGAGCCTCCTCCTACCATATATTTGGTTTTCGACGCAATGATTTGTAACCCCATCCTCCTAGCCTCCGTTTTTAGTCTGGCGTAGATTACCTCCGTCGTCCCAAGGCTTCTAGTAATGATGTCGAAGCCGTCTGCGAAGGCTAGGAGTTGGCTACTCTAGCTGAAAATCGTATCTCTCGCTTCGATGCACGCGATATTGAATTACACACTGAACAGTCCATCCCCTAGCCGCAACCCTCTGCGCGATTCGAAAGGACTCGAGAGTGTCCCCGGAACGTGCACGTAGCACATCACTCGCTTAATGGTAGCTTTGGGCAGCCGCGTGTGTTTGTCCGGAAAACCGTATTCGTGCATTATCTGCCACAGCTGTTCGCGTTCAACTGTATCGTATGCTCCTCTGAAATCCACGAAAGTATGATGCGTAGGCAGGTTGTTCTCTCCGACATTTCTGGAGGATTTGAAAGCGGGAGCCGGTACGCTGTTGTCGTTTGTAGAATGACTAATTGGATGAACTGGAAAATTTTCGATAAAACCAAAGATATATTGAGCAGTGAAATGGCAGGTGGGGATCGCCCCACGCTCTTTTGGTAGGCTCCCAAATGTTTTATTCACTAAACTACTGCCGCCCTTTATATTAGGTAGTCTAATACTTAGTTTTATTTTTATTCTCCCAATTCTATCATTACTAAATATGCACCACACACTCTTAAGCGACGATTTTTGTATGATTGCTCTTTGTTTTCACCGACGAGAAGATAGATTGTTATATTCTCGGTCAGTGCGATAGAAACATGCAGTGCGTTGCCGACAGTCGCTCCGGTAAGTCTCATGATTAAACCACCGTAGGGTTTCTTTTTTCTATTTATTTACTTATGATTCTGTACTCGGTCATGAAACTATTTTGGAAAGATGTAAGGACTGGTTAACAGCTGCACCACAGTCTGAAAGCTATAAACGGTAACGATATAAACAAATGGATAAGTTGCACGAGCCAAAAAACAACTTCTTGATCAGTACTTGAATAGTACGATACCGTCGAAAGATTTGTGGCAACGAGCGAAACTAAAAGGTGTAGGCAAGGAGAAAGCGGCACAGCATCAAGACCTCGATCCTGATAGAGTCAATGGAGTTTCCTTGTTCAATTATAGTAATATTGGTATCTTGCATTGAGGTTACCCAAGAGTTACATGACTTTCGTCTTACAATTTTGCGTTGCAACACGTTGAAAAGTTGGGAGGGTATCAATGCGATTTGGGAAGTTAACGCAGTGGGTTTGGATGGATTACTATAGATAGATGGATAGACAGATACTGGAAACTCAATTTACCTTTTCCTCTGCGGCTGTGAACATGCTGTTTACATGCCTACACGGCAGAAAACAAACAGCGTTCTTTGATGGTCGCGGCTCAAATTTTGCCAAGTCGACATCTGGTGTGCCCCAAGGCTTAGTTCTCGAATCGATGCTGTTCTGCTGCTACCTTAAGGAATTTCCTATCTCGAAGGATCGAAAGGGTCTCAAGTCGCGTACTATTTAGATGTACACTGATGAACGAAAAGATTATCCAATGGTCAGAAAGTGTGAATAGCCTAGTTTTTACGTTTCAAAGTGATCGTCAGTGGGTTGTTTGATATTCCAACAGTGTGGACAGATCTATGGAAACCTGCGATCCCTATACTCCTGTATCCCTGGTGCTCCAGTAGATGCTAAGCTAAAACTATTCAAATCACTGATCTTGCCACACTTTTTATTCGAAGATGTTTTCCAAGCTCGCCACAGCGTAAGCTGGTTCCATCATCTTCCTGTTGCATTGAAACGGTAATTATAATTAAACTTGGTAGATATGGCTGGTTTCAACCGACATTAGAAATTATTTCCAAAACGAGTTGACTACGTCTTGCAACAATTTTGTGCCCCACCTTCTACCTTCATCTGAATCCACCAGCGTGCAAGATAATGCTTACATTTTAGTAGCATCGACGAACATAATTGAAAAACATAAAATCGTGCTTAACCTTAGTGCGGATTATACAACGATACATGTGCAATCTATTCATAGTTTTATAAACCGAACGTTGATTTATCAAATGTTTTTCAATGTTTTTATTTATTATACAACTACATTTCGGTTAAACTATTTCGTGTATAGTTAATAGATCTAGGTACACGTTATATAAAACAATTTGAATTCATTTGAAAAAGAAGAAAATATTTTCTACTGCAGCAGCACTGTGGCAGTGCAGTAGAATTGCATTGTCACTGAAAAGCAAACAAGTTCGATTGCAAACGATAAATCCCTCTCACCACTTTGATAAAGTGCACATTTGGCCCGAGGTGGTGGGTTGTAGAAATTTCCATAGTTTTACAGTTGATTGCAGAAATATAACCTACATAGAAAAGCGATCTCAAGGAAGGAGCAGGAAGCCTTAGCTTCCGCACCGGATCGGAATAACAAAATGTTCAATGCGCGGTTGGTGGATGGACTGTGGACGGACGTCGGCCGGCTGGTAGGAAACTGAAACAAGTACCAACATACAAAACTGCTTTGACGTACAAATCCAATCGCCTCTGGGTTGTTTCATCTGTACTTTTATTCGTTTGTGAGTGTACGTGTGTGTGTAAATTCGTGTTCATTTTCCTCGTCCACAGTATTGAAACAACAGGAAAAGTGAGCCTGATTGAACTGCTGCAGCTAGGTTCGAATAAACTTTCAAGCAAGTTACGAGCTATGTCCAGCTTCACTATGTGGCAAACATTTTTCCCTACGTACCATTTTCTGATCGATTTTTTTGTTGCCGATGGCTCACACTCATCCGGCCTGGGCAGTTAAGAAGTGGAAACATTCTTTTCCGATTGAGAGGATTCAGTTCTGTCCTGTCCGGAGCATGCTGGTACGGTTTAGCCACTTGGTGTTAGATTTTACCACCTGTAGAGCTACAGGCTTTAGCGAGTGAGTGAGTGATAGAAGTGGTACAAAATAACCCCCGCAGCTTTCCGGTGACTGACAAAACAATGAACTGCAATTTCAAAGAGCAACAATTTAAATTATTGTGTCAAAGCCACGAATGCATAAGTTGAAAGCCACTTCCCATCGGAATCGTACATCGATCTAGCTTTGTTTGAACCCGTTTGTGGGGAACGAAATAACGTTCCTGTTGCTGGTTGTGGTAAATAAATCACATGCCTTTTAGGGATTCAACGCTGAAATGGCATTATTGACCTAGAAAAGTAAATTGTCCTTACTTTCAATATTGAACGGGTGAAGCATGATGAATTAACCCTTCAGTGAGTAACACCATCTCACGATGGTCTTCACTTTTAGAGCCTCAGAGCTATCGACGTTATAAAAAATGTATTCACTCATCAAATGTAACACTTAGCTTCATATTTTGGCAACCACATAACAGAACTCTGACCATGTGCTTTAAAGATTTCATAAATGAAAGTCAAGAGCCAGAGCCAGAGCCAGAGCCAGAGCCAGAGCCAGAGCCAGAGCCAGAGCCAGAGCCAGAGCCAGAGCCAGAGCCAGAGCCAGAGCCAGAGCCAGAGCCAGAGCCAGAGCCAGAGCCAGAGCCAGAGCCAGAGCCAGAGCCAGAGCCAGAGCCAGAGCCAGAGCCAGAGCCAGAGCCAGAGCCAGAGCCAGAGCCAGAGCCAGAGCCAGAGCCAGAGCCAGAGCCAGAGCCAGAGCCAGAGCCAGAGCCAGAGCCAGAGCCAGAGCCAGAGCCAGAGCCAGAGCCAGAGCCAGAGCCAGAGCCAGAGCCAGAGCCAGAGCCAGAGCCAGAGCCAGAGCCAGAGCCAGAGCCAGAGCCAGAGCCAGAGCCAGAGCCAGAGCCAGAGCCAGAGCCAGAGCCAGAGCCAGAGCCAGAGCCAGAGCCAGAGCCAGAGCCAGAGCCAGAGCCAGAGCCAGAGCCAGAGCCAGAGCCAGAGCCAGAGCCAGAGCCAGAGCCAGAGCCAGAGCCAGAGCCAGAGCCAGAGCCAGAGCCAGAGCCAGAGCCAGAGCCAGAGCCAGAGCCAGAGCCAGAGCCAGAGCCAGAGCCAGAGCCAGAGCCAGAGCCAGAGCCAGAGCCAGAGCCAGAGCCAGAGCCAGAGCCAGAGCCAGAGCCAGAGCCAGAGCCAGAGCCAGAGCCAGAGCCAGAGCCAGAGCCAGAGCCAGAGCCAGAGCCAGAGCCAGAGCCAGAGCCAGAGCCAGAGCCAGAGCCAGAGCCAGAGCCAGAGCCAGAGCCAGAGCCAGAGCCAGAGCCAGAGCCAGAGCCAGAGCCAGAGCCAGAGCCAGAGCCAGAGCCAGAGCCAGAGCCAGAGCCAGAGCCAGAGCCAGAGCCAGAGCCAGAGCCAGAGCCAGAGCCAGAGCCAGAGCCAGAGCCAGAGCCAGAGCCAGAGCCAGAGCCAGAGCCAGAGCCAGAGCCAGAGCCAGAGCCAGAGCCAGAGCCAGAGCCAGAGCCAGAGCCAGAGCCAGAGCCAGAGCCAGAGCCAGAGCCAGAGCCAGAGCCAGAGCCAGAGCCAGAGCCAGAGCCAGAGCCAGAGCCAGAGCCAGAGCCAGAGCCAGAGCCAGAGCCAGAGCCAGAGCCAGAGCCAGAGCCAGAGCCAGAGCCAGAGCCAGAGCCAGAGCCAGAGCCAGAGCCAGAGCCAGAGCCAGAGCCAGAGCCAGAGCCAGAGCCAGAGCCAGAGCCAGAGCCAGAGCCAGAGCCAGAGCCAGAGCCAGAGCCAGAGCCAGAGCCAGAGCCAGAGCCAGAGCCAGAGCCAGAGCCAGAGCCAGAGCCAGAGCCAGAGCCAGAGCCAGAGCCAGAGCCAGAGCCAGAGCCAGAGCCAGAGCCAGAGCCAGAGCCAGAGCCAGAGCCAGAGCCAGAGCCAGAGCCAGAGCCAGAGCCAGAGCCAGAGCCAGAGCCAGAGCCAGAGCCAGAGCCAGAGCCAGAGCCAGAGCCAGAGCCAGAGCCAGAGCCAGAGCCAGAGCCAGAGCCAGAGCCAGAGCCAGAGCCAGAGCCAGAGCCAGAGCCAGAGCCAGAGCCAGAGCCAGAGCCAGAGCCAGAGCCAGAGCCAGAGCCAGAGCCAGAGCCAGAGCCAGAGCCAGAGCCAGAGCCAGAGCCAGAGCCAGAGCCAGAGCCAGAGCCAGAGCCAGAGTTTCTCTGCAACTTTACTGACGACGATGAAACTGAGGTCTGTGCTAGGAAAAAGTTCTATGTTTTAGGAGATGTGTTGGAAATGTCAGAAACGAAACATTATGGCATAGCGCACATATGAAAATCAATAATTGATTTTAGAAGAGTTGATGCGTAGAAGATTTTTTGATCGATTGGTGTAAACATATTTAAACTTGGTTAGGAAAGTTATTAGGATTCAAAACTTTTCGTAACACGCGCATCTTTAGTTTCTCGTAAGATTAGTCCTACCAGCTGTTGTGTTAATTTATGGGGTATAACTCGTTTCATTGTAAACACAGATTTAATTAATTTTGTATTCTTAGGTCGTACGAATAATGTATAAAACATTATTTAAACCGCTCTTGCACAATATTTTGCATACCAAAGCACTCTATCTTTAATGGGAGTCAGTACGTACCTACAAAGACATATTTCTGTCTTCGGAATTAAACTTTAATTAATTATATCAAATACATCTGTAATAAACTGTACAGTATTCGCCCCGTTCGCCTGTACCGACGTAAAATGTGGATATCATTCCACATATCCATGGCAAATTGTTCGGATCGTAAACAAACGGCAATCCTGCAATGGCTTGCGACCGAACGCTTTGAATTCGCAATGACTTACCGGGGCTTCGATTGTTGCAAAATGCAAATCTACCTGAAATATCAAAGGTTATTTATCCGATGCATGTTATCGTTTGCAACTTCCGGTATTGCTCTGCCAGAGTTGAATCGTCACAGCCGGCAAATCTGCCGGCACAGGACTCATCCATCGCTGATGCCTTTCATATATTAGTTCATTACTGTTGGTTGCTGAAATGGAAAATGCCACATCAAATGACTTGCATGCAGAAGTGCTCCCGGAAACGTCTGAATCTGCAGTCTCGCATCGTTAGAAGTTAGAAGCCGGTTGGAAACGATGACAGCAGCAATCGACAAATGCAGGGGTACTAAGAAGAAAATGATTTGCTGATCGAAGGATCAAAGACAAACATCGGAAAGTTTGAGGAAATGCTAATTACATTTTCGGTAAACCTGCAAATTGAAGTACAACTTGGAGTAGAAAGTGAATGCTGATGTTATGTAATGCTTTTAAATTACTCATTTTATGCTCAGTGCACCCAAAAGTACCTTTATGGTCTTTAACATCCGTCTTTTCCACACAATCATGCGTTTTGGACACATGACGGTTGCTAAAGGGCACGTATTTCACCGTTTCGTTAACCGGGACGGCAGTGCGTTCATATTTTTCCGTTGCAGCGAACCCGATTGTAATCAGGATTGACCTGAATTTGGATTGACGTCTATTTGCACCTATCACCGCCACCTTCAGTGATAGAGACAGACAATCCGAGCGAAAAAATGGATCACATTTATGGACACATGTCGGGCACATGTAAGAAGCAGTTGTTCACACCGCACCGCTGCGCTGCGCTGGCTGGCTGCATCGGCATAGCGCTGGTTGCAACGGCTGCACTGCTTCGCCTCGAAAATGGTTCGTTCTTGACCTCTCCGTAGCAGGGGAGTATGGCTTTCGGCACGCCGAAACTGTTGCTTTCGTTTTAGGAAAAATTTTAATAATTGAAACAGGCGATTGCTATGGTTGAACGTTTCGTGCTTGGAATACATTTCACGCCGTAATACCCTAGATGTCAATCAACAGCACCGAATAGACGTCAAACAGACCGCAGTCGAGCAGATGATGGTGACCAAGAAGTAGACCGATGAACGGCTGACTCCCCGCGGGCGCTGATAAGATAACGATGATCTGTCGCCGGGTGGGGTGAAAAGCAATTACAGCTTGTTGAAGTAGTTTTCGATTGATCCAAATTACTTTTTATGTTTGTGTACAAGATTGGAATTTTGTTTCTAGTTTGCATTCGAATTTTAATAATGCATCGTTTTGTTTCCCATTTTGCCGGTGCCAAACAATATTCGATTCCCGAATCAAGCTTTTAATGGCATTTCATTCCGTCGCGCAACAGCGTCGACCCACTTCCAGTCTTATCTAATTGGTTCTTTTTAAGGTAACTGCTAATTGCGGAATCCCTGTTGCCGAGTGCAATTGCCTGTTATTATTATTAGTATTTTTGTCTTATTTGGCTGTGTTCCCGGTTGGTGATAATTACAAAATGCATTCTGCAATCAGCGTGATCGGCAGTTATACCGTCTTATCTAATCGCACGACCAACGTTTCTGGTGCACTCTGACGAATGCAGTTTTTTTTCTACCGGTCGCTTCTCGAACATTAATTCGTTGTCCTAAATTGCCACAATTATCACGTACCGCCGCCGTCCGCTAGTGGCAGGAGACGGCGGAACCGATTGCAAAAAAGCGCAACCGGAAAATTCCTTAAATAAAACCGGAACGGAACGGTAGCCCCGTACCTAATGGACGAAAAAGACCATTTGTGACTGTCAAGATTAAGATTTGGCACGACACGGGGTGTGGTATTGTACGTCAGCAGTTTGTCCCGGTGGTATGTTACTGGTGCTGACAGTACTGCATGGTAGCCTCTGGCGACAAATTTAGACTAATGTATATTTAATACAATTTTAATTTATTCTGAAACGGTTCAGAAAATAGTTGCCATTGGTTTCGGGATTCTTTTTTTAAGGATATTTAGATTTTCACTGGTTTGTAACCTATACCATTCTGCTGGTAATAATCGCTCACAAAAACGTAGTTTTAATGCATGTTAGTACTTTAAAGTTGAGAATTTCTGTACAATCTTAAACATGATATCGTAGGTCGCAATAGTAGTGAATCTATGCGCAGATTCAAAAGAAACATATTCGCAAACATTAACATTAACAAAGCACTCCAAAGATTCATAACTTTAATTACGCACAGGTAAGGACTAATAACATAAGCAGTAAATCAACCTACATAAGCTGTACAAAAAGAGGGTTAGCAGTAAAATAGCTGTATATTTCGCCAAAGTAGTTTTCAGGTAGCAGTTACGGTGGCCAAAATGCTTATTAGTTTAGTTTATTAGTTTATTATTAAAACAATTTACAGGGTGAGTAGTAATAATTGTCAGTAAGGTCTTTGCATTTATTACCAGTCGCAATCGTTGATGAAAAGCGTTATACCTGGCACGCACGATATCCTGAGGCAATTCATCCCAAATCTTCTCCAAACGTTGCTTGAAAGCATCCACAGTCAATCCTTTGGTGCTCCCTGGTTTGCCTAGCATGTAACCCCATGCATAGAAGACGAGAGAATTCGAATCAGGCGAAGAGGCAGGTCATTCTTTCGAAGAAATAAAAGCCGTAAAATTGTCCTCACACCAAGCCTGTATAGCGTTCGCCTGGTGAGACGGTGCAGAATCTTGTTGGAAGCAGAATAGTGCATTCTTGTAGGGTTTTTGACGATGGTAAGTAAATAGTTCTTCAAAACATTATCAATGGCAATGTAATGTTTAGTGTTGGTTTTAACACCAGGTTCAATGAACAGCAATGGAACCTTCGAATTTTTGGAGAAACATACCCGTACCATCACGCTGGAAACATTCTGGAACATTTGAACAACCAGTTTGTCCCCAGGAATATCGGAAATATGAGACAGAGTTATTACAAATTCCCTTTTTGCGTTCATAATTACCACGACTCTTAAACGAATAAAAATTCAAAACAAACTTGCAAACTGTGTTGATATTTGGATACCCTCTAAATAAAAAAAATCAGAGGGGTTGTGTACAAAGGACTCAACGTCTCAACGCAATCAGCTGTTCGTCAATCAATCCAAAAGCAAGGCACTGTTCGTGACGGGAAGGCGTAGGGTTGTGCCATCAAATCTACTACCCACGATTATCTTGGACGGACAGACCATAGAATGGACGGAGAGTGCAAAAAATCTGGGATTTGCGTTTCGAGCCGATCTGCAATGGGAAGATTTGGTTAGCCAACAATGCGGTAAAATTTACGGTACTCTACGCTCTCTATACTGTTGTGCCACTTTCGTTCCTGTAGACACACGTTTAAAGCTTTTTAAAGCTCTAATCCTGCCACACTTTATGTTCGGTGACACACTGCTGCTTAATGCTCGTTCAGGTGATATGAATAGGCTTCGTGTAGCCTTAAATTGTTGTGTGCGCTTTGTATACGGACTGAATCGTTACGATCGCGTTACTCACCTACAAATCAATTTGCTCGGTTGCCCATTGACAAGTTTCTACTCACATCGCTCATGTATGTTCCTGCGAAAACTGATAGCAACGCGTTCTACGAAACTACTCTTCCAGAAACTGCTGCCGTTCCAGGGGCGTCGTTTACAAAATCTAATAATACCACATAACAACACGGCTAGTTATTCCAGCTCGCTGTTCGTCAGAGGTGTAGTCAACTGGAATACACTGCCTGATACAATCAAACGCTCAACGTCGAAAGTAGTTTTCAAAAGGGGCTGTCTTGAATATTGGAATCGTAACTAATTCAGAATTTTGTATATGTAGTTAATAAGAAAATTGTTGTAAATATCCATGACAAAACCGCTGGTAGCAAATTATAAAGGGTTTCCTTTACGCTACTATGCAAATAAACAAACAAACAAACAAGACACGACCACATGTTTGACGTAGGACTACGTAAGTCTCTTCCACGAAATACTATCTACAAATTCACAAGAGCAGTAAAGTAAAGAAAAATTCTTTTATCTTCATGTAAGAATGTATTCTTTCTTAAAAGGAGGGTTTCTGGTAATTGAAGCAATTGTTAGAAACTTCGATTTCTGTTTTGGTTGGCAACAGATAGGCTTGAATGTTCGATAACACACCACTTGCACTATTTTCTTTTCGGTAAATTGCCGTACCGAAAACTGCAAACCGGCACCGTGTTGTAGTGAACCAACCGGGAAGTCTCAGCAGCTATGCGATCTGAAATATCATCAACAAAACCGTTAGGGCTGATACCAAGAACGATACCGTAGTTGCGGAATTCTGGTGTTTTTGTTGTCGCGAGCAGCATTTCCTCCCAAATCGAGCTCTTCCTCGGCTAAATATTACATCACGGCTGGATAAACTGGATAAACAGGAGCTCCAGCTTTCTTCCCTCAGTTCAGTTTTCTTTCCTCAGCAGCTGGTGAATGCGACCGACCAGGAAATGCAGACCTGCACGACTCGAGTGTGACTTTCGCTTGCCCTTGATGTTTCTTTCTTTGTCGCGTCCAGACATGCCGATAAGATGTTGGCAGTAACTCAGCTAGCGTTTGAATAATGCTGCTCGCCGGCTTACCTCGTGTTATATACCTGAGCAAGCGGCAAGAATCGGTCCCTCCTATTTTTCATGGTCCTTCATTCCATCACCTACGTTGAATAAACTGGAGTATTTCAATTTCAGTCTGAACAAAAGAGCAAAGTTACCAGTTCCCCAGATAACACAAGATCGTAATAGAAAGTTCACATTAAATCGTTTTCATGTCAATTTTACATTGGACTTGTATAATGATTAGAGTATGTCAAAACAAAGTGAACAATAAGTTGTTTTGCAATCGTGCGTGTCGTCATATAGAACTCATGACTGTAAATTATAAAGCGGTATAGATGATTGCAATATTTAGTTATATCTTAATCATATATTCAGGAGTATCAAATTGTGTGTTATAAAAACCGCTGTGTAAAATGCAATATAGAATTACAAATAATTGTCAAAATTTTCGTACGCATATTGCCTCCACTTTGGTACATATATGTTCTTAACTGGCGTGAAATATAACTTTTTCGTTCAGATATGATGTCGAACTTCTCAGTTGCAATCGAGATATACAAACCAAATGGTTTACTGGGTCACCTTATGCTGCCAAAGAAAAATAACGCTACTGTAGCATAAGCGATGGATAGATTTGTGTTGCTAAAGAAACCCGAGAGGAAAGCCCTAAGTTCCAAGTTTCCTAAGTTTCATCAATTGCCGAAAACCGTTCTTTTAAGAACGAACAAATCCTTATATGAAGATGCAAAACGAAAGATGTCACTAAAACAATTGCATTTTATTAAACCCATAGTGTGCGATGCATTTTGATGCATTTGCGGTGGGTTAGGTTTTAGTTTCAGTTAACTTTGGTTTGACTTATCTGCAATGTTGCAATAGCACGCACTTGAAAGTTTTCCATATTGGAGTCGATGCGTAGATGATTTTCCGATCAATTTATGTGAATATCCCTAAAATCTAATAAGAATTTACTGAATTTTAAGCGAGAAAACGCGTTACCCCTTTGATGACGTCATTTCCAGCAATCAATCAATTAAATACATCTTCATTTACATATTTGGCCTAGAAAAGGGTCCCAACTCAACCGGCAGCAGCAAGCGAACAGAAGCGTGAGAGGTGATCGGTTAAAAATTATTTGATATGAAGGGAACAAATAGAATCAATCGAATTAAATTAAATTAAAATCAATGAGCGAAATTTCCTTAAATATTCATGAACAGATATTTCGTCCTTAAAAGAACGGTTTTTCGACGTGATATGTTGGAAATTTAAGCCTTCTTTTCCGTCTTCTTAGGCTGCAACAAAACAGCATAGATGTTCGGAAGGACACCATATTTCCTGCCAATTCCAGAACATCAGCAGCCAGATATTTCAGCACGGCAGCGCGATAGACGGGTGCTCCCGCTCCAACTCGCTCAGCATAGTTCCCTCTCCTCAGCAACCGCTCAATACGACCGACCGGGAACTGCAGACGTGCACGACTCGAGCGTGACTTTGGCTTGCCCTTGGTGTTTCCACTTTTGCCCCGTCCAGACATACCGATGAGATGTTGGCAGTAACTCAGCTAGCGTTTAAATAATGCTGTTCGCAGGCCTACCTCGTATTATATACCAGAGCAAGCGACAAGAATCGGCTGTGCTTTGCAGAGAATAGAATTGTTTAATTTGAAAAATGAATGTCCAGTCTATTTTTCATGGTCCTTCATTCCATTACCTACGTTGAACTAAAGGATTTCAATTTCAGTCTGGGCAAAGTTAGTATTTAAAAAAAGAAGCGAAATTTTATAACAAACAATGTTGCTGAAGACAATTAAGCTCTATGAAGTATATGAAAGAAGTTATAAGGTTTTGTCCGAGCGCCGGGTCAATCTGCCCCACTGTGGCGACGGTGAAGACTCTTTTCGGCAGCTAGCATCTCGGTATCTCTTTCTGATCTAGCATATCACATTTGCAGCAACTTCGGTCATGAAACCCATTATGAGAGTATCGTCTTGTTGTTGCTTAGGTTGTAAACTTAGGCTTATGATTGTGGTCTGTTATACCGACCTTCCTTGTACGAAAGTCACGCGGGTGCTGGTGTTTACTGCCGTGAGGTGGAATTGGAAGAACCCTATTCGTTCGGTGATTACTGCATCGTTTTTCAAGCTGGAATTTTTGCCGTTATGCATGAAGCTCAGTTTCCGTTTCGGAAAGAACTAATAGCTAAGGTTATTTACTTCCGATTCTAATAGCCAGGTCGTGACAATAACAACAAGTATACAATTTCTTCAAGCAATGTACATTTGTGAAACTTTTTGTCATCTTCATTATTTGCTAATTTTGGCAGCCCTAGTCTGAGTGCTTTCCAGTTTTTTTGTGAACAAGCAAAGTATTAAAGTATAAGGTATTAACGTCCTTAAGAACTTGACATCTCTTTATCGACAGACTTCGCAGTCGGTTATTAGAGTACAGGACAATTACGGGGCTAAGGCAACGATCCTACTGACTCTATAGTAGCACAACACAGTTAAGATTTGAACATACGACGAATGGCTTGTTAGGCCAGCATTGTACGTCCGAACCATCTAGGCGGGCTACTACGAACAAGCCTTATCCTTAACATTGGTTTTTTTGTTTATATCTCTACTGTGTATTTTCAGTTTTCATTATAAACGACAGCTCCATAGTTTATTGTCCTTTTCTTGGATAAAATTTTACATGTCAGACAATAACACCGTAAATTACTAACAACATAGATAACTCAATGCAGTTGAAAATTTTGGAATTCAAATAGATATTCCAGTAGAAAAAATGCACTTTTCTAAGAAATTCCACCCCAGCAAGATGCTGCGGACCTCAAACGGGCCATGCAGTGAGTATCTTGTAAAATCTTGCGGTGAGATGTAATCTTTCTACCCTTCCAGCCTGAAAAGCGGACACGAGTCGGATCTCAGCCACTCTGTGTCTTTGTGCGTGTGCTCGAGCTGATTTTTCTTGAATTTTACTTTGAGCTAACCTCAGCTCGGTGATAGTGGATACTGCCCTGCCATGTCCCTACAGAGCTTTCCGCAACGTTTGAGTAGCATACCAAAGTTGGAATTTGCTGAAAGCGTTTCCTCTTTCGGTTGCGGAGTGAGATCGCTGAATATTTAATGATATTATAATGGAAATATTGAGATTGTTCATGCGATTTTCACCGTTTTTATGGCAGATTTTATCTCTCCACATGGGTTTCTGATAGGATATCAAGCTGACTTGCAACGGTTTTATTATGTTTATTCCTTTTTACGGTTTATTCTTCAGCTACTTACATTTTCATACCCAAGATGGATGAGTCTTCCAGTAGCCTTAGAGTTGAGAAATAAATTTTGTCATACAGAATGCTCCCTGATAAAACTAGTTAAAAAAATTTAATCAAAAGCTATGCAGAAGCAACCAATAATTAATCAATACTGACTTTCATTTTTAACGATTTGCATTCACCGTAGTAATATTAAATTATACCAGAACAAAAATAAAACTCAACAATCCCCCCAGAATTAACGTTTTCGACCAACCTGACACCAATTTTGCTGATAAAACAACACAGAGTCCATAAAATTTTAAGTACTATTCGTATTTCGCTTATTTTTGGCTGATCATCACGGCTCGCGGTGCTGCTGTTGCTGCTGCCGCTGCAGGAGTGTAGTATAGAATGAAAGAAAATAAACCCCTTGTATTCGCAGTTTTATGGCATTTCCACTTTTGCAATCTGGGTTACCATCGATAAGTACGATCCGGTCGAATATACACACCATCTGCAGCGGTACCACGCGATAATCTCGTGACAGAACCGAGTCCGTCAAAGTCAGCATCCTTTTCGATCGATTGTGGTTTGTGGCGTGCGTCGGAGGCCGAGGGACTGGCCGGGTTCACATCTGGAAGCGACCGGAGCCAGGGGGCACATCAAAATCGATTAGATTGCACAATTTCGTTCCAGCATTCGGTGTGGATCATTATCGTCGTCACACCACCACTATGTACTACTCTCGCACGATTAGATTTCTTCAGGAAATGCATTTCACTGCGGATGCCGTGGAGGGAGAGACGCATTTTGGGGTGTGACTTATTCGTAACGAGCAAGGAGTTTTATTTTCTTGGTGTTTTAGTGAACACTTGTGCTTAATATTTGCGTCTGAATGCAGAAAGTTTCCCAAACTTTCGCATATAATAGCATTTTTACATTCCTAGTGAAATAATCTCTAATATTTTTAATTGCTTTATGAAGATGGTATGCTCTTACATCCCAAAAAAATTCGATGTCTTTTTATTTTCACTCGTCTAGTTAGCATCGACGTACGATACTGGTCCAATAAACCAGTCATCGTAAATTCGAATCTCGGCTGGGCGATACTGTTAGAGTCAGCAGAGTCATTGCACTAGCCCCACAATTGCTCTGTAACAGACGACCGTGAAGTCTGTCGACAAAGAAATGCTCAAGACATTTAAACCCAAAGCTTTTTTGATAAAAATACTGAATCCTTCAATGTCAACAGGAACTTAAACGAGAAAAATTTGGAGAAATTCTTACTTTCTAATTCTACAAAGACGCTCGAAAATAGTTTTTAATTAACAGGATCACACTTTATATGCGTAACAAATAGAATAAAATCAACTATAAATTATCCAAGAATCTAATATTTTAATAATTTTTATAAAACATTTGTATATAAAAGAAACCATATGGGACTTACGCTTCTTCTCTGTGGGGCCATGATTAATGATGATTTTAATTTTCTTTGAACCCCTTTTATTGAGACAAATTGCATTATTTTTTATTATTGCAGGGAAGCCCATGTTGCCCTACGAAATTAATACTTTACACTTTGAATTTGGGGAATTTTTTTTTTCAAACAGTAAATTTTAACCATAACTTATCGGACCTGAGAAACTTCCCCACCTACTCTATTTTCCGTGGCGATTTTCTTCATGGGAGAACCGCTTCTTCCTGTTTTGTCACCAGTTAAAATGCGTCCCGCGCGTGAGTGCCTCTTTCGTTCCCTTTTTTGCATTTTTTATTGAATTTTAATTAACGCCCACCTTCGGAGAAACGGGGCAGCGCATTCTTACTTACTTCTTACTTCTACCAGCCGAGAGCCGGGGTGGCTCTTGCCGTATTAAGAATTCCTCTCCGCTGTATTCGGTCCTAGGCTACTCATCACCAATTCGTTGTGCGTCTCGATACACGCAAGCCATCTAGCACGTTGGGTCCCTCTATTTCTGGTGTCCGTGGGGTTCTTGAAGAGAACGGATTTCACTGCACAGTTAACAAGCATCCCTGCGATGTGACCCATCATAGTTTTCCAAATTTCGCCAGGTGTACGATGGGAATCTCTCCACGTAGTGCTTGCAACTTGTGGTTCATTCGCCTATGCCACTCTCTGCTATCCGTTTGTACTCCACCAAAAATAGTCCGCAATACTTTTCGTTCAATTACTGCAAGGGCACGTATGTCTTCCATAAGCAAAGTTACTGTCCTAAGTCCGCAGAGGACTACCGATCTGATTAGCGTTTTGTACATCACCAGCTTTATGCGGCGGCGTATGCTCCTACATCGAAGCGTCTTGCGGAGGGAAAAGTAGGCTCGATTTCTAGCGTGAATGCGTCGTTGAAGCTTTTTACTCGTATTATTGTCAGCGGTGATCAGTGATCGCAAATATACGAATTATTCACGACGCATTGGTTTGTAACCCTATCCTCCTAGCGACAGTTTTTAGTCTGGCGTAGATTGTCTCCGCCGTCTCAAAGTTTCTAGTAATATTGTTGAGGTCGTCTGCGAAGGCTGGAGTTGGTTACTCTTGCTGAAGAACGTTCCTCTCGTTTCGATGCCCGCTCGCCGGATCTCACCTTCAATAGCGACATTGAGTAATATACTGGACAGCCCATCCCCTTACTGCAACCCTCTGCGCGATTCACAAGAACTCTTGTGCGCCCCCAAAACGTGCAGGTAGCATGACTAGCTATAGGGTAGCTTTGATCAGCCACGTCAGTTTGTCTGGATAACCGTACTAGTGCATCAGCTGCCATAGCTGTTCGCGTTTAACTGTATCGTATACTGCCCTGAAATCCACGGAAATATGATGCGTGGGTACGTTGTACTTCCGACATTTCTGGAGGATTTGTCGGAGAGTAAAAAATTTGATCCGTAGTAGCAGGGGACCCCATAAAGCCCGCCTGATACTGCCCTACGAATTCTCTCGCAATTGGGGATAGACGACGCAACAAAATCGCATTCTTGGACATGTTTATTTATTTTATGCCAGTGTTGGCCGTTCTACTTCTTGACCAACGCCGCTATTTTGAATTTGCTATGAATTGACTGAGATTTAGTCTTCCTGAACGTTAAGTTCCTAATTGGGGTTAGGTACAAGGTACGGTCGCTACATTATTAATCGTGCGTGCCAAGCTTTGGTTTCCAATTGGCTTGATTATTCGGAAGAGATTGGCAGAGTAGAAAACAGAGTAGGCAGAGACAAGAAAGACGATTGAAAAAAGAAGACAAAGAGGGAAAGAGAAAGCGAAAAGAGTTACGGGAAGTCAAAGGCAGTTATTGAGAGAAAATACAGATGCAAAAATTTGATAGACGTAACACAGAAAATCAATCGAAGTGACATAAATTAAAAATGAATATTGCGATTTTGAATTTTGATTTTGAAATAAGCCCATTACAAATATTTAAAAAAGTTTTTGTCCCTCCGGTGTTGGGATACTAAAGGGAGGGGGGGGGTGGGTTGGCTGAAAAAAAAATTTTTTTTAATCGAGCAAAAAAAATGGATTTTAGGCATTTTTACTTAAATTTTAAACGTGAAAACCAAATCTATTCTTGCTTTTAATAAATACGTTGTTATTTTTAATGCGAAAATCTATGAACAAAAAGACAAAAACGAAAGAACATTTTTTTGCCCGAGTTTCGGAAACTCCACTGTTTGAATTCCATTTCTATTTCGTGCTAGAAGCGTTATACTCAAATCGTACACTCATTTTTCGGGGCTTTCAGGCTGTAGAGCCCACAGACAATTAATTAAAAAAAATTTAACTAATATCCTACAAATTATTTTTTTGCCCCCGATTTTTCAAGCCAATTTTCAAGGAGGGGGGGGGGGGACAAAAACTTTGAAAATGATTTGCAATGGCCTAAAATAATGAGAAAAAAAGGAAAAAAATTGAGAAAGATAAAATGAGAAAAAAGAGAAAACAAGTAAATGGGAAAAAAGAAGGATGAAAAGAACGACAGAAAAATAACTAAAATGAAAACTAGAAGACGAAGAAAAGAACGTGAGAATGAGAGAGAACAAGAGAGTACGAGCGAAAACGACAAAGAACACGAGAGAGAACTAAAGAGAACAAGAGAGAACGAGAGAGAACGAGAGAGAACGATAGAGAACGATAGAGAACGAGAGAAAACGAGAAAGAACGAGAGAGAACGAGAGAGAACGAGAGAGAACGAGAGAGAACGATAGAGAACAATAGAGAACGAGAGAGAACGAGAGAGAACGAGAGAGAACGAGAGAGAACGAGAGAGAACGAGAGAGAACGAGAGAGAACGAGAGAGTACGAGAGAGAACGGAGGAGAACGAGAGATAACGGAGGAGAACGAGAGAGAACGGAGGAGAACGAGAGAGAACGGAGGAGAACGAGAGAGAACGGAGGAGAACGAGAGAGAATGAGAACGATGGATGAATGGATGGATGGATGGATGGATGGATGGATGGATGGATGGATGGATGGATGGATGGATGGATGGATGGATGGATGGATGGATGGATGGATGGATGGATGGATGGATGGATGGATGGATGGATGGATGGATGGATGGATGGATGGATGGATGGATGGATGGATGGATGGATGGATGGATGGATGGATGGATGGATGGATGGATGGATGGATGGATGGATGGATGGATGGATGGATGGATGGATGGATGGATGGATGGATGGATGGATGGATGGATGGATGGATGGATGGATGGATGGATGGATGGATGGATGGATGGATGGATGGATGGATGGATGGATGGATGGATGGATGGATGGATGGATGGATGGATGGATGGATGGATGGATGGATGGATGGATGGATGGATGGATGGATGGATGGATGGATGGATGGATGGATGGATGGATGGATGGATGGATGGATGGATGGATGGATGGATGGATGGATGGATGGATGGATGGATGGATGGATGGATGGATGGATGGATGGATGGATGGATGGATGGATGGATGGATGGATGGATGGATGGATGGATGGATGGATGGATGGATGGATGGATGGATGGATGGATGGATGGATGGATGGATGGATGGATGGATGGATGGATGGATGGATGGATGGATGGATGGATGGATGGATGGATGGATGGATGGATGGATGGATGGATGGATGGATGGATGGATGGATGGATGGATGGATGGATGGATGGATGGATGGATGGATGGATGGATGGATGGATGGATGGATGGATGGATGGATGGATGGATGGATGGATGGATGGATGGATGGATGGATGGATGGATGGATGGATGGATGGATGGATGGATGGATGGATGGATGGATGGATGGATGGATGGATGGATGGATGGATGGATGGATGGATGGATGGATGGATGGATGGATGGATGGATGGATGGATGGATGGATGGATGGATGGATGGATGGATGGATGGATGGATGGATGGATGGATGGATGGATGGATGGATGGATGGATGGATGGATGGATGGATGGATGGATGGATGGATGGATGGATGGATGGATGGATGGATGGATGGATGGATGGATGGATGGATGGATGGATGGATGGATGGATGGATGGATGGATGGATGGATGGATGGATGGATGGATGGATGGATGGATGGATGGATGGATGGATGGATGGATGGATGGATGGATGGATGGATGGATGGATGGATGGATGGATGGATGGATGGATGGATGGATGGATGGATGGATGGATGGATGGATGGATGGATGGATGGATGGATGGATGGATGGATGGATGGATGGATGGATGGATGGATGGATGGATGGATGGATGGATGGATGGATGGATGGATGGATGGATGGATGGATGGATGGATGGATGGATGGATGGATGGATGGATGGATGGATGGATGGATGGATGGATGGATGGATGGATGGATGGATGGATGGATGGATGGATGGATGGATGGATGGATGGATGGATGGATGGATGGATGGATGGATGGATGGATGGATGGATGGATGGATGGATGGATGGATGGATGGATGGATGGATGGATGGATGGATGGATGGATGGATGGATGGATGGATGGATGGATGGATGGATGGATGGATGGATGGATGGATGGATGGATGGATGGATGGATGGATGGATGGATGGATGGATGGATGGATGGATGGATGGATGGATGGATGGATGGATGGATGGATGGATGGATGGATGGATGGATGGATGGATGGATGGATGGATGGATGGATGGATGGATGGATGGATGGATGGATGGATGGATGGATGGATGGATGGATGGATGGATGGATGGATGGATGGATGGATGGATGGATGGATGGATGGATGGATGGATGGATGGATGGATGGATGGATGGATGGATGGATGGATGGATGGATGGATGGATGGATGGATGGATGGATGGATGGATGGATGGATGGATGGATGGATGGATGGATGGATGGATGGATGGATGGATGGATGGATGGATGGATGGATGGATGGATGGATGGATGGATGGATGGATGGATGGATGGATGGATGGATGGATGGATGGATGGATGGATGGATGGATGGATGGATGGATGGATGGATGGATGGATGGATGGATGGATGGATGGATGGATGGATGGATGGATGGATGGATGGATGGATGGATGGATGGATGGATGGATGGATGGATGGATGGATGGATGGATGGATGGATGGATGGATGGATGGATGGATGGATGGATGGATGGATGGATGGATGGATGGATGGATGGATGGATGGATGGATGGATGGATGGATGGATGGATGGATGGATGGATGGATGGATGGATGGATGGATGGATGGATGGATGGATGGATGGATGGATGGATGGATGGATGGATGGATGGATGGATGGATGGATGGATGGATGGATGGATGGATGGATGGATGGATGGATGGATGGATGGATGGATGGATGGATGGATGGATGGATGGATGGATGGATGGATGGATGGATGGATGGATGGATGGTGGAGCGGAACCAGCTGAGATTTTGAGCAGGTTATCGCTATCCTCCAGCCCAAGCAACACAGCTTGTTATAGAATAGTATAACATTACATACATCAGAACTTCTCTATTACCAGAAAAGCGCAAAAAATTGAAGTCTAATGAAACAACAATTGAAAGAAGTATGTATCAGGTTATTTCATACCATTTTAAAACGTTATTATAGCGTAAGCTACAACTTGTTCTTCCAGTTGTTTAAATTTAGTAATGGAGACATAATAAAAACTTCGTGTTGACATGTTGACAAAAACAAACATTATTCATTTGAAATGAGCTGTCAAATATATTCATGTTATCATAAAACATCTCAAAACCTTAATAATAACGACACATGTTTTCAAAGTACGTTTATAGTACTCTTAAACGACTACTTGCCATGAAGATTATTTTCTAACTTGTTTTGTGTGTTACTTGGGAGTGCGGTAGACAATCGACCAGTAACCTGAGTGCAGGATGAAGGGTCACACAAAGATAAACTGTCAACGGAATTATGCTTGCCTGTGCAAGCATTGTGTCAAATGTCTATGTCTATTACATTGTGCCAAATATAGCGGTGTTGAGACTTAGAAGTAAAATCGACCGCACTGGCGGTAGAATTGCATCCTGTAGCAGATTGGTGCTAACGGGCGTACATTTAGACCAGTTTTGCAGCCCTTCTGGCAACCCGTCAGCCGCATAATAATTTCGGTAGCGATCGGACGATAGTCAGTCCAGATCGAACCAGTAGCAAGAGTGAACGCAAAACTTGCGTCTTCGTTATCCTGCAATCAAATATACTTACCACTCTGCAATACTTGCCTGTGTAGTTAGTTATTAGTTGAACCCGTTTAGCCTGAAATAAATCTCTAAGTTATAGTGCCTAATACGGTGACTTAAGTGATGTTCTGTAACAGTGAAATTTCCGATCCACTACCATCCTCTTTGGTGGTTATTATCCAGCAGCCGCCGGCTGTCGTCGTTCCCGCCTGCTATACACGCTTGCTGCCGGCTATCGTCGTCTCCTTTTTTCCTTCAAAATACACAACGTAGGGCAAGCGCCAACACAATTTTGGTGCCGTGACCAGGATTGACTGGTTACTTGCTGTTTGGCGCATCCAGTAGCTGTTTAATTTTTCTACAAGGCTCGATTTATCGGGCGTAAGGTAACGACCTGTCCAATGAAGTTCGCGGGTATCGCAGGTGCCCTTTAGATTCTGCTTTTGTTCTTTCATGCTTCACGTGGATCGGAACTATTCCTGATTGTTCTGCTGGCATCGGCTGGCACTCATCGCTATTGTTCCTGTTGCAAAGTTCCATTGTTCCTGATATAAAGTGCTATTGTTCCCGCCACGAGGCATCATTGTTCCTGCTACAAAGTGCTATTATACTACGAATCACCATTGTTCATAATACAAAGTGACGCTTTCATCGATCTGGACAACAATAGGACTACAATACGACCATTATCTTGCTGTGGCGTCCCAAGCAGTGGGAATTAACGCTTTTCTACCTGCTACGACAAATTCGGAGGATTTTTCGAAATTTTCAACGAGCTGTAGTTCCAGTTTCATTGTGCTGTGGAATTTCTTGGCTTTTCTGCATCCTGCTATTCGAACCGGTGAATCCGGTATTCATATTTGTTCCTGTTGGCTGAAATTTATACAAGGCATAATTAGCCTTGGCAAAGGTGAGCACCTTTCCAAGCATTTTTCTACCCTTTTGTGGGTCTACTTGTGGTCTTTCGTTCTACAGGTCGTTCGGCTGTTTCATATCCAGTTTAATTCATCGTGCCGCTTATCAACATGGCGGATCAGCAACTAGAAAGGCAGCTGCGTTCCCGGAGATCTACGCTGCTAGCATCGCTGGGTCGGGCAGAGGCTTTTGATGCTGATTTCGACGTTCAACGAGACCAAACGCAGGTAACATTAAGGTTACAATATCTTTCCGGAATATGGGATAACTTAGAGGCCGTGCAGGCTCAATTAGAGGACATTGAAGCCAGTCCAGAGGGTCAAGCGGAGCATGCAGCGGCACGTGCCGATTTTGAATCCCGTCTCTTCACAATAAAAGCCAGTCTAATTTCGAAATTGCCTTCTGTTCCTGCTAGTCAGAGCCCTCAGCCCTCTCGGTCTTCCTCCACTCTCTCGGGCATCAAGTTGCCAACAATTTCTCTTCCGGAATTCGATGGTGATTATAAGCAGTGGCTTGCTTTTCACGACACTTTCCTAGCGTTGATACATTCAAACAGTGAAGTTCCGGATATTCAAAAGTTTCATTACCTGCGTGCAGCTATAAAGGGAGAAGCTGCTAAATTGATCGAATCGATTGGAATTAGCTCTGCCAACTACGCTTTGGCCTGGCAGACATTAGAAGGGCGTTATTCCAACGATTATTTACTTAAAAAACGGCATCTGCAGGCACTCTTCGACATTCCGTGCATGAAAAAGGAGTCCGCTACAACGTTACATGGGTTAGTAGACGAGTTCGAGCGGTACGTTAAAATTCTTCATCAACTGGGCGAGCCAACCGGTTCGTGGGGTACCATCTTGGAGCATCTTCTGTGTACCCGCCTGCATGACAGCACTCTTCGAGAATGGGAAAACCATGCCTCGACTGTAGAGAATCCTGATTACACCTGCTTAATCGATTTCCTCCAAAGAAGGACCAGAGTTTTGGATTCAATATCAGTGAATCATAACCACGCTTCCAATCCTGCTTCTGTTACGCCAGCTAACACATCAAAGCGACCCTTTCACTCGCAATATCGTTTGTCTTCCTACTCGTCTACAGCAAATTCAGTAGGATCCAAACCCACAGAAAGATGTGGTGTTTGCGGTCAACCGCACATGGCGATAAAATGCCCAAAGTTTAACCAGCTTACGTTTGGTGAACGTCAGCAACTCGTTCAATCCAAACGACTTTGTCATAATTGTTTGAAAACTGGCCACATGGTTCGCAATTGTTTATCCAACTCCAGTTGTCATAAATGCAATCGTCGTCATCATACTCTACTGCATTCTACGCAAGGTGACGGATTACGAAGGACCATCGAAGCAACTGCTTCAAGTTCTACTCTACCGGAGAATTCGCAACCTGACGAACTTACTGCAGCAACCGCGTCGGCCCAGTCTTCAGTTCCAGCTACCGAAAATGTTCCAGAAGTGGAAGTCAGCTCCGCTGTCCAGCATCCAAGAGAGAATGTTTTCCTGCTCACTGTGATCGTGAAGGTAATCGACGCCTTCGGACATACGCATCTGGCTCGCGCTCTGTTGGACAGCGCATCGCAGCCAAATCTCATCACAGATCGAATGGCTCAAATTCTTCGCTTAAGAAGGGATCGTGTTAATGTTACCGTACAGGGAGCCGGTAAACTTTGTAAGCCGGTTCGGGAATCAGTGTTTGCCCAAATCCATTCTAGACGGGATGATTTTTCTTGCGGTGTAAGTTTCCTAGTAATGGATAAGGTAACGGCAAATCTTCCTTCTCAGGATATTTCTACAACTGGATGGAAAATTCCCAAGGGATTGTTCCTGGCAGATCCATCGTTCAACAAGAGTCAACTAATCGATATGGTATTAGGAGCCAGACATTTCTATTCGTTCTTTCCCAGTTCTGCGCGTATTCAGTTGGACAAAAATCTACCGCTTTTAGTAGACAGCGTCTTCGGATGGACTATTGTTGGCTCTGCAAGTCCTGTTCTTTCTTCACCAGTTTCTTCTTCGGCAGTCTGCAATACCGTATTAGTTTCGAATATCTCTCTGGAAGACAGCATCGAACGTTTTTGGAAAACTGAAGAACTTACCACTGAAGGCAACTACTCGGTTGAGGAGACGCAATGGGAAACCCTGTACCAGGCTACTGTTTCCCGAAATCCTGAAGGACGCTATTTTGTACGCTACCCCAAGAAACCTGACTTCGAATCAATGTTAGGTGAGTCAAAATCTGCTGCTATGAGACGATTTGAATTACTTGAAAGACGGCTGCAGCGAAACCCACTACTTAAGGTTGATTTTCACCAGTTCATGCGAGAGTATCTCTCCCTTGGCCATATGCAGTTGATCAAAGAGGACGAAGAACACAACTCTCGAGCTAATTATTTACCTCACCACCCCGTAATTAAGGAAGCAAGTTCGACAACCAAGGTTCGAGTCGTTTTCGACGGCTCTGCAAAAACTTCTACCGGTTTCTCGCTTAATGAAGCTCTTTGCGTAGGCCCCGTGGTGCAGGACGATCTTCTCAGTATCATCTTACGGTTTCGCACATTCCCAGTTGCTCTAGTCGGAGATATTGCTAAAATATACAGACAAGTACTCGTTCATCCGGAAGATACCCCGTTGCAGCGCATTTTATGGCGCTTTTCACCAGAACCACCTGTACAAACCTACGAATTGCTAACTGTAATTTATGGTTTAGCTCCTTCAACATTTCTTGCGACCCGTACTCTCCAGCAGCTAGCGACAGACGAAGGCGAACCATATCCGGCCGATGCACAGGCTCTTAAGAAATGTTTTTATGTCTACGGTTTCATTGGTGGGGCACAAACAGTCGAAGAAGCCACCCAGTTTCAGAAAGGTGAAACCGTCTCAAAACAGTCCTCGATTCACCTGATGAGCCCGTTTTTAGACCCAGAGAGAGTGTTGAGAGTAGTCCCAGTTACCCTATCAAGCAAAGCATCCGGCTTTAATTCCCGCTAACCACCCGTTTACCCGGATGATAGCTGAACATTACCACCGTAAAGTGCTTCACGGCGGCGGGCGCCTGCTGTTAAGTACAATTCGAGAGGAATTTTGGCCGCCAAGAGGCCGCAAACTAGTTCAAAGCATCGTCAGAAATTGTTTTCGTTGCACACGCCTCAATCCAGTACCTGCCCAGCAACAAATCGGTCAATTACCAGCTCCGAGAATAATCCCAAGTCGTCCATTCAGTATCACCGGCATTGACTACGCTGGTCCACTGTATCTTCGTCCGATTCATAAGCGTGCAGCACCTGCCAAATCTTACCTGTGCGTCTTTGTGTGCTTCTCAACCAAAGCAGTGCACTTAGAATTGGTGAATGACCTGTCCACCCAAGCATTCCTGTGTTGCCTGCGAAGGTTCATCGCCCGGCGTGGCTGTCCTGCACATATCCATTCTGACAATGGTAAAAATTTCGAAGGTGCAAAGAACGAACTGGCTGAACTTTTCACTATGCTGCACAATAAATCACAGCAGAATGAAATAGTTTCTTTTTGCGCTGAAGAAGGCATTACCTGGCATCTAATACCGCCCAAAGCGCCGCACTTTGGGGGCCTTTGGGAAGCAGCCATTAAAGTGGCCAAGAAACATCTATTTCGACAGCTAGGACCGACTCGCCTAACGTTTGAGAGCATGTGTACTATTTTGACACAAATTGAGGCGATAATGAACTCCCGGCCCCTGCTTCCCATGACAGAAGATCCGAACGACTTAGCCGCACTCACACCTGGACACTTTCTGATCGGATCATCCCTGCAAGCCCTGCCCGACCCAGATCTGAACGACATACCTGTGAACCGACTCGACCACTATCAGCAGCTGCAGTTGCATGTGCAGCAATTTTGGATCCATTGGCGAAAGGAGTATCTACAAGAACTACAGAAAGACACCCGAGGATGGAAACGAAATGATGAAATAGTTCCCGGCAGGATGGTCCTCATTGTCGACGAACTACAACCACCGATTCGCTGGCCGTTAGGGCGAATACAAGCTGTTATACCCGGAAAAGATCAGCTGGCACGAGTTGTTTCAGTCCGCACTACTCGTGGAATCATCACTCGTCCGATTGCAAAAATTTGCCTGTTGCCGTGGTCTCCAGTACCAGCCAACACTTCACAAGACTCATCAATGGCCAACAACCCACAACCGGCCCAACGCAGTTCGGATATGTCGTCAGGATGAACTAAAGTGAGAAGAAATAGTGTTAGAATTATAAAAACCAACCTGTATTACTAGTTAGTTAAAATTTATGTTACTTGTTTACATTTTTTGTTGAACATGATTGTTCAAGGCGGCGGGTATGTTGAGACTTAGAAGTAAAATCGACCGCACTGGCGGTAGAATTGCATCCTGTAGCAGATTGGTGCTAACGGGCGTACATTTAGACCAGTTTTGCAGCCCTTCTGGCAACCCGTCAGCCGCATAATAATTTCGGTAGCGATCGGACGATAGTCAGTCCAGATCGAACCAGTAGCAAGAGTGAACGCAAAACTTGCGTCTTCGTTATCCTGCAATCAAATATACTTACCACTCTGCAATACTTGCCTGTGTAGTTAGTTATTAGTTGAACCCGTTTAGCCTGAAATAAATCTCTAAGTTATAGTGCCTAATACGGTGACTTAAGTGATGTTCTGTAACAGTGAAATTTCCGATCCACTACCATCCTCTTTGGTGGTTATTATCCAGCAGCCGCCGGCTGTCGTCGTTCCCGCCTGCTATACACGCTTGCTGCCGGCTATCGTCGTCTCCTTTTTTCCTTCAAAATACACAACGTAGGGCAAGCGCCAACAAGCGGTTTTATAGATATTACCCAGGTAATCAATAAGCATTAGAATAAGCAGTAAATCAATCGTTTATTAGCATCCCTGGAGTTTAATACTGCAGGTTGCTGTTTATCAGCCTTTTGGCTGCATAACTGTTGTAAATTGGCATCCACAATTCTATTGTGGTAAATAATAAAGGTATAATCTGTTTTGAACACATTTCTTATATTGTAAATTCAAAACAAGCTTCGTATGTGGCTCCTAAGCCCAAAAATTAAGGCCGTCTGTAAACCCGTTAGAGGCTTAGTTTCTATAAATCAATTCAATAATACACGTAAATATTATAAAACTGAATAAGGTGTTGATAAAGTAAATTAAATGACGCACTTTAGGGAAGAAAATGTAATTATTGCACGCAGTATGTTCTTGTGAATTTTACTGGTAAATAAGGATTTTTAGGAATAACGAACGGATATTTAAAAATATAATCAAGTTGATTATAGATGTTCTTGAGAAATTAAAAAATAATTATTGTGGCAGTAGAAAGGCTAGGTCATACTGCTAGGTGGATTAATTCGGGTTTTAATCTCTATTAACTACTTATAGACATAGGTTATTAAAGAATGTTCAAAATTTCCTCTCAGGGAAATTTCATTTGTGTACAAAATTTCTCCCTAGAATATTTTGTGCAAACCTAACACCGATACCTGAATTTAAATAAAAAAGCGATTCACTGATTAATGACACCCTGTTACCGATTCCTAAACGATACTACCAGAAAAGCTCGACCATAGATTGTTCCATACTGCGTCATCCTGTGGTCATCAATAAAATTCGAAATCAATACACTCAGTCGTCAGCAGCCGAACCAGGGGGCCATGGATGCGGGTGGTGGTCCGCCGAGAGAAACATGATCCACTGCCGCCAGGATGCCCACTCACTGGTTGGATCGCAGGTCCATTGCATTTATCCGCCGTCGTCCCATTCTTGATGCACCCGCCAAGCGGATCAAGTTTCGTTACCCCACCGGCCAACCGACACTGGCACTCCCTCTTCCATGCAGCCGAAAGTGGTTATCTCGATCTGGCGTCTCCCCGGATGGACGAAATGCTAACGAACGCGAGTGCAGGGATATAAATTTATATTTAATGACATGTAGAGTTTTTTTTTTTTTGATTCAGGATTGTAAGTTCTCTTTCGTCTACCGCTGCCACCAGCAGCCTGGTCGGCAGCACTGACGAAGCAGCTGCATGTTAAATGCGTAATTTGAGATGAAATAAATCAAAATTATAAAATCGCTGAATTAATCAATCACCACCAAACCGGCCGGCGCTGAAACCAGCCTCAGATCTGCGAAATTGGATTTGAACCACTAAAATGTGCACCGGGTTTTTCTAACCGATAGGCTTATCTCACTTCATTTGTGCCGCCACCGCTGACGAGTGTGATTGACATTTACTCATTAATGAAACTTGTCGCCCACACGCTCTTAATTGGAACTTTCGGTCTCGGTAGACCAAAACGCTGTACAATATCGATTGTTTTTAATGATTCATAAACGTCACGGCGCAATGAAACTTAAAATTGGTATAAAAAATCTATCACAATCACAACGGATTTGGTCGTAGCTCTACCGCACCAAAGAATATAGAACATAAAACAAATACCAACAATTGGCCTTGCCAGCGTTGAAAGAGATTTCGAAGGCTGCTCGCACTTACAGGAAATCTCGTGCCGAACTGTCAACGCGTGAGTGTTGACAAAAGCAAAAATACTTCCCTTTCTTTTTTTCTCACGCAAAACCCTGAACAATATCAGCAACGCTGGCAAGGCCAATTCGTCATGCTACGGGGCGCTGTCTGGAATGTAATAATTCGCAGACAGCAAACAAATGCCCGTCATCATCCACCGTCGTCCAGACACCCGTACGCGTACCTTATATTTGGACAGTTGAAAATTCATTAGATTATCAATATTCCTCCGTGTGCGCCAAGCAGTTCCGATCGGCGGAACTGATCTAGGTCACGACTACTGTGCTGTGGTTGCCGCTGGTGCATCAAAATAAACAGTTCATGGCAGCAGCAAATTATTACCAATAAATAGATCGATGCAGCTCCCGTACGATTCCGAAGTGAACGGGCATTTGTTTATGGCCGTGTGCTCGGAGAACGTAAAATTTCCATATTTTGCGAAACAAGTGGAATCCGTAGCAAGCGGGAGGGAAGCATGAGGTATGTGTTTTAATTACTCGGCACTTTTAGAAAAAAAAATCAAGCCCAGGATGAGAAGTTGATTCGTGCAATGGCGCAGTAGAGGATGTTTACATTTAGTTTTTTCCTAGCTCGGTTCGTTCGATGAACTCTGACGAGATCAATAGCGAATGACATGCAGATTTGATGCACTGGCTGTGGTCATGTTTTAGCTGCCATCGAAGAGCGGTTATCGTTTAAGGTTCTACACATAGGTGATGTACGCCGAATAAAGCTTCCGTGTCTTCGAGACCGCAAATTAATTATCGGTGATCTGAGCTGCCTTCATCTCCTCTGTCGACAGCGATGCTTTCTATTGATAATGGTTGATGATTGGTTTTGCGGTTTCTCCAGTGTTATTTTCGCTTCAATCCTGCCAAGGTGGGTTGACTTGGGTGGACTCCATCCAAGATTCCTACCTGCCATCCGGGCGCTTTCTGCTTTGGCTCAACCCTAATTTTCGAAACCACAAACCTACAACTTACCGTCCCGTCGTCGTCCGTGCGGATGAGGCGAACTCGATCAGCGTTGACTTTCAGGCACCTTCCGGCAAAGTTTGCTGCAGCACACAAGCCAGCCATACCATACCGTTGGTTGTAGAGAACCCACACCAGCCACGTGAGCAGCAACCGTTTCCTAGTGCAGCCACGTTTTGCCATGTAAATTACTTTTCCATCCGTTCGGCCATTGCATTCTCCTGCGTTGTCCTGCTGACGATAGCAGTGGTGTCAGATTATGACAATACTAAATGGTTGGTAAATTGCCATCGAAATGCAGAAAAATCTAGTTTTTAAATCCTGACATAAGATTTTTGACATGTAATTCAATTCAATTGATTTTACATAGTAGATTTTGCTAGATTGTTCGTTTTCCGTTCAAGAAGGACTTCCTTTTGAAAGAATGAAACCAGAAAAACGGAGTGCCGTGGAATGATTTTCAAAATATTAACCAGCGAAAAGAAGCTAATCCGGGATTCCCCGTGATACTGTCGCGAATAGCAATGATCCAAGATTGGTGTCCTGAAGTACACTAGACTAAATCGATGTGGAAACTGAGCAGATTTTGTTTGGTCAATCATAACCTGCAAAGTTCCATCCTTCATGGATTTATGTAATTATTTCAAATTCACGTCACTTATGTCATATTTCGACACTATTATCTAAATATTACATATTTTCATAGGAATTACGTTCGAATATCGAAGTGTTTCTGAAAAGTCGGGAAATTATCAGTTCATTTGTAGAAAAAAAGAACCGATTCAATGTTGCTCCCCTGCGGTATACCGTTCAAAATAAACCGGAATACTCGTATCTTCACTCTCAGCAAAATGATCATAAGCATAAGCACAGGATACCGTCCATGTGTTGCTACTTCGTTATAGACCAGGACCAATGAAAATTGCAAAATGATGACTGGAAAAAACATTTTTGGGACAGCACACTATTCCTTATTGTGCAATCTTATCAGGTATGTGCATGCCGATCAATACCGACGCCGGTCTCGTCCAATGCGGGTTCTGGTGGAATGAGAAAAAATATTAGTCCAATACTTGTTACCAGGGCTTGTTCGTTCACTTTGACTCAATTTTGATTCATTTGACAGTACCGTCTCAGCCGAGCAAAATTTTCAAAGTTGTATATGGAACATTTGTAGAACTAGTTATCATCTTCAATTTTGCTGAATTAAGTTTTACTGTATCTGTTGTAGTTATGATGCTACAATGCTAGTATGCCACTAGTAACTAAATGAGCATTCATTTAGTCACTAATAAGGTACTAGCATTGTAGCACGGTAAACACCAAAGATATAGTAAAACTTTATTCAGCAAAATTGTAGATAATAGCTGGTTCTACAAATGTCCCATACATAACTTTGTCAAATTTTGCTCGACTGAGACGGTACTATCAAATGAATCAACATTGAGTCAAAGTGAACGAACAAGCCCTGCTTGTTACTACTGGAGACCAGGGAATCCTCTGCATCTTCATATTCATTCTCAGCAAAATTCCTAGAAACTAAATATTTTGAGAAAAATCTTTTCTGATCTGAAGAGATCCAGTGTGCTAGGGATGGGAAAACTATCATTAATTACTGATAGTTATCAGTAAGCAATAATATCACTAAGTATCAGTAAGGTTGCGCAGTTATTGATGCTTACTGATACAGTTACGTCGTCCCGTTACAAAAATCAGTTGGATTAAAGTTAATGGTCGGTAGTTGCGTACGATAGACGAGAGTGACACAATATGTTGTCGTTGTCGTCAGCAGCCTAGAGCCGGGGTGGCTCGTGCTGTTTCAAGCAGTCGTCTCTATTCAACTCGATCTTGGGCCATTCGTCGCAAGTTTCCCAGTCATCTCAAAAGTCATAAATCACTTTCGACTTGGTCAAGCCATCTTGCATGTTGAGTCTTCGTGTTTCCGGTGCCGGTGGGGTTGTAGAAAACAACTGTTGTCCGGCATCCTTACGACGTGCCCGGCCCACCGTAGCCTACCGACTTTCGTCAGATGTAGATGGGAGTCTTTGGGATTCTTAAGCAGCGAAAGTATGTCGTGATTCATATACTTCTACCCTTGATGAAAATCATGCCTTTCGTTTCGATACTCGCTGGTCGGAAGACCGCCTCAAGAATGATGTTGAACAGCATACTGGATAAGCTGTCACCTTGTCCCAACCCTCACCTAGTCTCGAAGGAGCTCGAGTGTGTCCCGGAGACGTGCGAAACACATCACTCGTTCCAATGTAGCTCTGATTAGTTGGGTCAGTTTATCCGTACCGTAGCTATGTACCAGATAGCTGGTCTCGATGGACTGTATCGTATGTTGCTTTGAAATCAATAAAGATATGATCCGAGGACACGATGTACCCTCAACATTTCTGCAAGATCTGTCGGATGGAAAAAATCTGGTCGGTAGTAGCGCGAGCCCCCATGAAGTCCACCTGGTAAATTACAATGTAAAATTACAATGAAGAATGCAGCTATTACAGTTTCCTATTTTTTGCTACAATGCCGTGATGGGTAAAATTACTAATATTTACTGATAGTTATCAGTAACGTACTGAAACTACTGATAGTTATCAGTAACGATTTTTAATGATAGTTCCCATCCCTAAAGTGTGCCTACATCTAGAGAAAATAGCAAAGATCGCCAATCGGAGCAATTGCTGACGCTAAGCCATGGAAATTTATTCTGTGAAAATGTATCTCTCTAGCAGAATCAAGAACTTGTTTTCAGCGTACTCAGTTCTGTCGTACTCTGCTAATTTGCTGAGCGCCTCGACACGCGCCAGTCACCCTCTATTCCTAGTGACGGCGTGAAGAAACTAGGTTTCACTGCACAAGAAGAGACCAGGTTGCACGGCACAACCATCTGGCATCCTTCCGACACGTCGCGACGTGGCCAGTCCACCGTAGCTTCCTAACTTTAGTCAAGCATAGGCTAGTAGTTCGCACTTGACTATATCGTATATTGCCCTGAAATTATCCCGACATTTCTGAAACATTTTGTCGAAGTGTGAATAACTGATCCGTAATATCACGGGTCCTCATAAAGCCCGTATGTTGATAGATGGAAAAATCCACCATCCAGTCCTGCGGTAGTAGCTCCACCTCCCAACTCCTAGCGCCTGGCACATGCACCTAGCTTCACGGAAGACGGAAGAGTCTTATCCAACAAACGCACGTATTCCTCGATAGCTTGCTGGTTATCTAGTTGCCGAATGTTTAACTGAGGTGGAGAGGACGGCTTTGTCGCAAGGGTAATACCGTCGATATTCGCACCCCACAGGAAGTGTATGTTAAAGATGTTCGTAGCTCCTAACTGTGACCTGAAAAATCATGAAAGATACAGGGTCTAACGATGGTCCAATCTAATTTCGTTTGCTTAGTTGTGTGCTAGGCACGTAGCGGGCTGTAGCACCGTTTTGCTGGGCTTCATAACAAAAGATGTAGCAGCTGATTTCGGCCTTAATGGTCCATCTACGGTGGTTGATATCACCAATGAAACTTCTCTGCGTGACAACGCGCGGACATTCATCTCACCGTGTGTAGCTAACTTCGGTGTCCTTTGGGAGGTTGCCGTAAAATATGCGAAGATGTTCGCCTCACTCGAGTTCTGGGTTGACGACAACTTTTTTTCGAGGCCATGATCACAATCCTCACCCAGCTCGAAACGATTGTGAAATCTCGTCCACTTTCTTCTTTATCAGGAGATTCGGATGAGTTGGATGGGCTCAATCCTAAGCAATTCCTCACGAGCGCAACGCCACCGAGCTATAAAAAGTGAAACATTTTAAAATATATTTCGCAATGAAACTCAAATCTATTAAAATTTATGCAATGATGCTTCAGCCACATGTATAAAAATGCATCCTAATTATATTCAGTAGAACACGCAATACACCTTTAACCAATATCTTTCTAGATACAAAACTATATACAATAGTGAACGAGTTAAAATAAAGCAATCATTTTAGACCCAGAATTACCGAATGTCGATATTTGTTGAACAATTGCATATTACTTAGAACTTAGCCACTAACGTAGACGATGGACCAATCCTACGTCGAACGAATAACCCAACCCGTCGAACGAATAGCCCTCCCACGAAACATTTACGCGCTGATTAAACATTTTAGCAGCCATTAGTATTCAGCCATAGCTGGATATGCATCGAATACAGTTTATGTAAACAATTCTACAATACTTATTCTGCCGAAATTGGAGAATTTATACAACCTATTTCGTTTGAGACAGAAAAAACACTTGTTAAGCAATTATATCGCCCTTTATATAACCTCTGTGCGCCTTGTTTCCAGCTTTGCGCAAATTGGTTATTTAAAAACGCGCAAAAGCCTCTATTGAGCTCCATTACAGCTTCGAAAGCAGCTATTAGCAAGCCCGAACCTTGATAAAATCACTAAATATACATGTTTAAGAGCTGAAAAAAGGTTTTTATTTCTAAAACTAAACCATAGTTCAGCCACTGGTAGAATAAATTCAGCTATAAAAGCGTTTGATCAGCCTGAAACTGTTACTTGGGTAGCTGCTTTCAAAGCTGCAATGGAGCTTAATAGAGGCTTTTCCGTGTTTTGAAATAACCAATTTGCGCAATGCTGTCAATTCTATTTTTAGAACGAGAAATAGTTTTGCAATGCTTTTTCAGTCGCTTAATCAACGTCTCATCAACTTTTATGCAGCCAAAAAATAATCTGTTTTTAAATTTCAAAAATGGAACGCGTCAAATTTATTTTGCTTTGACGTCATAAGCTATATTTTAAATTTCGAATAACTTGAATTCGTATATGCAAGCTAATTAAAAATGCAAGTCGTCATCTTTCGGGAATTGAACCGCCATCTTCTGATCCATAAGCACTCATCGTATGATCCGCCCCATCTGTATCCCGTCTGTGAACTGAATGAAAGCTTGGTATCTATGTTTATGGCTGTTTAGAAGCGCAATTAAAATTGCAATTAGCTTGAATATATACGAATTCAAGTTATTCAAAATTTAAAACATAGTATACGACGCCATAGCCAAATAAATATGACGCGTTCTATTCTTTTTTAAATTTAAAAATAGATAATTTTTTTGGCTGCATAAAGGTTGATAAGACGTTGATTAAGCGACTGAAAATGCATTGCAATACTATTTCTCGTTCTAAAAATAGAATTGACAGCATTGCGCAAATTGGTTATTTCAAAACACGCAAAAGCCTCTATTAAGCTCGATTGCAGCTTAGAAAGCAGCTACCCAAGTAACAATTTCAGGCTGATCAAACGCTTTTATAGCTGAATTTATTCTACCACTGGCTGAACTATGGTTTAGTTTTAGCCTTTTTAACCTTTTTTCAGCTCTTAAACATCTAAGTCAAGCTTCGGGCTTGCTAATAGCTGCTTTGAAGCTGTAATGTAATTTAATAGAGGCTTTTACGCGTTTTTAAATAACCAATTTGCGCAAAGCTGGAAACAAGGCGCACAGAGGCGATATAACTGCTTAACAAGTGTTTTTGCGCCTTGAATAAAATAGGTTGTATAAGTTCTCCAATTTCGGCTGAATAAGTATTGTACAGTTGTTTACATAAATTTTATTCGATGCATATTCAGCTATGGCTGAATAATTATGGCTGCAAAAATGTTTATTCAGCGCATAAATGTTTCTTGGGTAATCAAGAAAATGGAACCAAATTTAGCATGTAAGTGTTTTCGCAGGCAATTTTTTTCTATGGTAAATTGAGACCCCTCACCTCTTTAGGAGGGGAATAATGACCCCTCTCCCTTTTAAGAGGGGAGGCTTCCATACACATGAAATACAAATTTCCTCATAACTCGAGAACTAATCAAGCAAATGGAACCAAATTTGACATGTAGGTGTTTTTGGAGACATGAATTTTTTCTATAGTGAATTGAAACCTTTCCCTACTTTAGGAGGGGGGCTCCTATACAAATGAAATACAAATTTCCTCATAACTCCAGAACTAATCAAGCAAATGGAATCAACTTTAGCATGTGGGTATTTTTGCAGGCATTTATTTTCTATGGTGAATTGAGACCCCTCTTCTCTTTAGGAGGGGAATAATGACCCCTCTCCTTTTAAAGTTTCCATACAAATGAAATACAAATTTTCTCATAACTCGAGAACTAATCAAGCAAATAGAACCAAATTTGACATGTGTGTTTTTGAAGACAAGAATTTTTCTATGGTGAATTGAAACCTTTCCCTACTTTAGGAGAGGGGGCTCCTATAGAAATGAAGTAAAAATTTCCTCATAACTCGAAAAGTAATCAAGTAAATGGAACCAAATTTGGCATGTGGGGGGCTTGGAGGCAGGAATTTTTTTAATGATGGTTTGAGACCCCTCACCCCTGTGGTAGGGGGATAAGGACTATCATACAAATAAAACAAAAATTTTTGTAACTCAAAAACTAATCGAACTCGAAAAATTTTAGATTCTTTCATAAAACATTAATCAATAACAAGACCACCAAAAACTATCAATATTAACATTAGATAATTCAGCGCAAGACGGCCACAAGCCGCGAGTGTTGCCGGCGACCTGCCGTTGGAAGCGCCGGCCACTGCGGGGGGCAGCCCCCCGTAGAGATCACATCTATCTAGGTTTATTTATTTTCCTAGATCTACTGACCTCTATTACTTTCCTTCAGTTGCGTCACCCATGCGAAATGGTACTTTCTACGAAAAGATTTTCCGTGAAATGGTACATCCCGCGTAAGGTTTTTCGCGAAATGGTATTCTGCGAAACTCTATATTCCGCGTTATGGTCAACCGAGAATTAGTGTTCCGCAAAATGGTATTCGGCGAAAAGGTTTGTAATGATGGCGAATATTTAAATGCTTTATTTTATCAGGCTAAGCAATGGGAGGAGTTGTTTTATACTTTACTGTGAGGAAAATTTGTATATTAAAACACCCATGAACTCCCCAGAAACTTGCAAAACTCAAGATTGTGACAAAGGTCATCCGAGATTCACGATTTATGTACAACACAGTTTAATTTGTGGCAGTACGAAGTTTGTCGGGTCAGCTAGTATATATAAAAAACAGTCGATTATTCTTCTGATGATCTTTCATTAAACAAAACGATTTATGTTGGTTACCATTATTAACCGACATTGAATGCCTTAGTTTAAATGGAAAATGTTATTAATCTAGAAAACAGGAAGAAATGAGGGAAAATTCCTCCAATCTTTTTTTATTTTTGAGATATTTGAGTTGCTTTTTGACCTGAACGGGGTTCTATTTAGCGACTTCAGTTAACTTTTTGCGAACTTTCTAGTTCTGTTAGAAGTTGCTTTGTATTCCCTTCAAAGATTAATCATCAAATACGAACTTGAAAGTACGTTTAATTACTTAAAAATAAAGCTGAATTGAGTTCTATTCATGATCATTTCGTTGGCTCGTTAAGCCAAAAAATCTCCTTTTATCGGAACTTTTGTTTACTTGGGATTGGCCGTTGGCGTAGGGCAATGACCCGTCACTAATCATTTATTTAAGCTAGATTCGAATGTTGAAAAGACATTTGAACAGAGGACCTCGACTTGAACGGTCAAGTTATAAAGGACCTACAATTTGTAGGTTACAAATTATAAAGTAAAGAATGCCTGCAATGTCTAGCAGTGAGTGTGTGACTTTGGGATCACTTATTGCCCTTATTGCCAGTAAACTAACGCTTTTGATGAGTCTTGAATTCCCCAGAACCCCGCAGTGTTTGTCGAAATTCAACCCAACTTCAGGGTAGCCAACAATTCTTTGGCGGATCGGTAAAAGCCAATGACGGGAGAGACCCTTCATGTAGCGCCAAGGGCCGCTGATTGGCCGGAAGCGGCGATCACGTGCAGCACGATTGTTGGAGAAGGCTTCCTGAAAAGGGGTCCCACAGAAGATATAGAAAAAGTTCGATAAATTAAGGAAGCGGGTGGTACAAAGATCAAGATAGAAGACAAAAGTGTGAATAAATTTGTGAAAACTTAAACTTTTTAAACTAGTACTTCCAAATTATTACCTACGGCTCGTCTCATTGTACTCTACCTTTTGAGCAATCAACAATCAAAATACAGCTTTTAGAATGTTTTGTAGGAAATGTGTTCGAAAAACCTGCCCGAAAAAGTTTTTTGGAATATTTTGGGATTGATTTTTTTGTATATCAAATAAAATAGAAAAAGGCAGTAAAATGCATATAACCTTAGTTTTGGACCACTATTTCTTTACACAGACAAATTTTAAGTGAAATAATTTACTCAAAAAATTTTACGTAAATTTTTACAAACTCGTTGTTCGCCCGGTAGTGAAACAGTGAAGTTCTCCGGTGATGAAAAATTCAGAAAAACGATTATTCAACACTTTAATGATCACAAACATTTTCAACGCACTTTTCAGGCACATGAGAGCCAAATCCGCATATTTGAGATCTCGAACAAAAATTCTATGTCTCCTAATTTCACTATAACTTTTTTGTTTCGAGCAAAAAATATATGCTGTCTTTGGCAAAAACATGCGTAAGTCTTCAATCTTTCAAATGCTTTAAAAAGATATGGAATTAAATAATCCGTTCAAAAGCTATGGCCAAAAAACAAAACCTGTTTCATAACCGGGGACATTCTCCTACTTGAAAGAAGTGCTTGCATTGCAAATCTCCTGCACAAAACGCACTTTTTCTGAAATTTGGCCATCGTACTTCAGCTGAAATGCAGCGATCTCCACTGCAAGTCGATGTAGCTCTCGAGCAAGCAAGCCAGCTCGTGCCCGTTCATGGAGAGTTCGAACATTCCAGGTACCAAGTTTTCAATCGTTATCCATAAATCGTATTCTTGTTCTTTGCAGTATTTCATGCCCGAAACAATGAAATGAATTTTAGTATATTTTGCAATGAAACTCAAATCTTTTAAAATTGATTCAAGAAGGTCCTACTTGAGCATTAGGAGAAAAAATGTGGCTTAATTACATTCAGTAGAAAACACAATACGCCTGATGGCAACATTTTTCTAGCAACCAGGATGCTCTGCTGGATGAAACTCTAATTTTAGATGCATAATGGGATCACTCAGCAATTCATATATTATTGTGTGGAAATCATCATAAATATCTGTAAATAAAATTAAAATCATACACAAAGCTTACCCATCCTAGTTTATATACAATCGTACAAAATGATGACAACTAATTTACATACGCTTTTCAGCACAAATTTGTAAAGCATTGTGGATCTAATCACGTTTAGTTGGATCTCATAGAATACAAATACTCATGAATGTGAATTGTTTACAAATAATCCGCAGTGCGTATATCGCCTACAAAATAGTATATATGCTGGTTTCGTGCATCGAATACGATGTAGGGTAGACATTTAGTAAATATTCTAAATAGGATTCTTTGATTCTATGTTCTGCAGCCGCTATACAATATTTTAATTATAAAGATTTCGTTTAAAAAGGTTAACTTTACAGTTCACACCATTCCACAAAAATGATTGAATTAGCAAATTGCTAATTACTTTGGCAACGCTGCAATCAGTAGGTCACACCGCCAAGCCCGACCTGCAGTCAGTGCAAACCGAATTGCATCGTTTATCGGAAGCTGAGCAAGGCGCTCTAGCCTGGCTGTTCTTAGAAACGAGCGGGATAATCCACCGACAATGTGCAATAAAACGCGCCGTAAACCGCACTACCCACCCCCTCATGGTTGTCCGCATGGCTGTCGAACCCGTCTGTCCGCCCGGCTGGACCGTCGTCGGCGTCGCGCTCTGTTCGGTCAAGTTTAAGCTGATGATGAAATGTTGCTGTGGTTACAATCTTGCGGTCTAATCAATTCTTTTCCTAATACGTTTGCGGTTCGTTACTGTCGGCGGATCAGAAACCAACCATCGCATCATCGGTAGGGAAGGAAGGAGCTGCGAGTCACGGGTCCGGTTGTAAGGTTCTCTGCTAACCGACAAACCACGCGGTTGCATGCGGGGGTGGGGAAGGTTCGGTCGTGACGGAAAGCGCAACCGCCTCCGGGTGATGCAAAGCAAGCAATGAGAAAAGCTGATTTGCATTCGGAAATTGCAGGTGCCGAGTTGGTCGTTCTTACTCTGTGGGTCTTGATTTCGCAGAGTATTCTTCGCTTGAACTCACTTTCTATGGCAGTTGGAGCACCACCGAAAGAAGGCGGTAGGGGATTGCCAGAGAGCCGCGAGGAAGACGCGTTCGCTTCTACATGGTCCATTCGCGGGTTGCAAATAGTTTCTGCGTGTTTGATTTCCTTCGATCATCGGTTGAGGTTCGAACTATGAACGTTGAACTTTGGATCCGTTGCGCCACTTTTAAGAGGAAATAAATCATACTCCTACGCTTCATGTTCAAAGTAGAGATGAATTTTGCTTATTGGAATTGTAATTGAATTTGAATCACAATTTGTTTCTTTGATTAATTGAAACGAGTTAAAAAATAAACTTTTGTTTTGCCCCATCTTTAAGTCATATATCCGTACAAAATTTAATTATGATTATAAATCTCAATTATTCGTCTATGCCTCATTCTTCTGCAATGTATCTACGAGTGAACCTGCGTCGCGACGCAACCGACCAAGTGATTGATGGTGTGAATAAACAAGAGGGAACGTCTAGCCGTCCTTGAATGACCAATTCCTACGTGGAACTTCACCACCTGAAAACTTCTACTTGCATTTATTCTTCAAGATATGAAGAAATGCTGTGACTATCCAGTCGGCTAGCCAACCGTTTCTTGCATCGGACCTCACTCTCGAAGCTCGGCTAGCAAGCAAACAATCACCTTCGCAGTCATTTTTTCAACCTGCCAATTTAGCACTATCCTCGCGCAGGAATCCATCGACAATGTCTGGCTCGCAGCCAACGTCACGTCTGGCCCATTCGATCGAAGCTCTCGTCTTTAATTCTTCAGGTGCTGCTGCTCGCCTTTTCGCAGCGGAACCTCGCTCGCTCGCTACCACAGATCTATATGTTAGCGGAGTTTTTTTTTCTGTTGCCATTCATTCAGCTAATTCCAGGTTGGCTGCTTATTTGCAATTTTTATTTTAGTTCACGGTCGTTCATGGTGAGAAATTTGCTTCCTCTCGGTCCATTCCGCGGACCAGACTGCGAAATGCAGTGTCCAGACGGTGGCTAGACTGTCCGGTCTAGGTATTTGTATTTGAACGGAAAGTATGACGACATCGACGTAAATTTTGGTCACGCCATATTTCCAGACCTTCGAGTATTCGTGTTGTTCGAAAATTTTCAATATGACCCGTCGGTTTGTAATAACACCTTTAATGATTTATCTGTCATACATCTTATCTCGTTGAATTTACCCAAAACAACATGACTAATTCAGACTATTAGCTGCATTGCATTATCGATTTTAAAACTCGAACACCTTCATTTGATGCGAACTAAACCGTGAACTCTGTCAAGGCTCCCCATTTACGTACTGCATGTACGCAGTAGATCTTATCTTATCGGCACCGCAACCAACCGGCCATGTGATTTGACGGGTGACAGAAGTGCATATAACTGATCTACGACATTGTGTTATCAGTTTTTCAGGTCCAATTTGTTTGCTATAGCAGGATACGGCAGGCTGTAAGACAAAACATCACAAAAGTCAAGCTCAAGGTTTGTGACCGCAATTTTGCGAGCCACCGTCGGAACCGACTTATCACCTTCACCTCCGGCAGCACGCGGCGGCCGTTCGTTGGTTGGAAAGGTAGAAGCAGCAAAAAAACGAAAGCGATAGCGACCGCTGCTGAGCTGACTGCTGCTGGCGGCTTCGCTAATCTTATCTCACGGAGCGCAATTTGACTGGCACAACCCCGACCGACCGAAAGCCGTGTTTTGCTATGCGGCCATCGGCTGATATGACACATCACTCACTCAGCCAGCGGAGGGTATGTTTTGTTTTCTGGGAATTGCATCGAGCGAAGCGCAGTTTTGCCAGACGAAAACGTCACTTTCGATGGTGTGACGCTCGATTGGTATGGTATTGGTGGCCGACGACTGCTCGCACTCTGCCTGAGCAGCAGAGGTTATTATTCGGACGTCGCGTCGCGTTATCTTCTGGTCGAATCAAAACAATAACATCATCATGAACAATTGGCCTACTTTCGCCTGGCTGGCTGGATTATAGCTATTTGTACTTATCGGGTGCTGTTTGTAAATAAAAATAGATGGATTGCAAGGCAAAGAAATGCAACGACATGTCGTTCGCTTAGTGTAACAACTAAGCATATATTGAAATTTACACGATTTTGTCAAAAATAAGTTTGAAGGTATTATTTACCATTTATTCTCTAGTTTAGGCCATTGCAAATAATTTCAAAAGTTTTTGTCACCCCCCTCCCCTTGGAAATTGGCTTGAAAAATCGGGGGGCAACAAAATAATTTGTAGGATGAGATAATTTTTATTCATAAAATCAATTGTCTGTGAGTTCTTCAGTCTGAAATACTCGAAAAATGAGTGTACGAGTTGAGTTAATACCTCTAGCACGAAACAGAAATGGAAATTCGAACAACGGAATTTCCGAAAATCGACTGAAAATTTTTTCTTTCGTTTTTATCTTTTTCCGTAGTTTTTTGCAAGGAAAATAATAACGTATACATTAAAAGCAAGAATAGATTTGGTTTTCACGTTTAAACTTTAAGTAAAAATGCCTAAAATCAATTTTTTTTTTGCTCGATTAAGAAAACCGCTTTGTTTTTTTTCGCCCCCCCCCCCTCCTTCAGTGGCCCAACACCGGAAGGACAAAAACTTTATTAAATATTTGTAATGGCCTTATTTTTTAATTTTCATTTGCTAAACTTCAAATAGACGACTATTCCGGTAAAATATGGTGATATTTTATATTACGACAGCATTTCAGAAAAAATGGGGTATGAAATGGGGAAGGCAAATGAGGAGCGTCCAATCTAGCTCTAGCCGTCCTGACCCCTACCTAGCGCCTCCACGTGGCCATACCTGGTAATGCTCTATTGAGTAGCCAAGCTAGAAGGTGCGTTGCTGGATGCTTCCCGGCTGCCTGATCTCAAAACCGCTGTTTTGGGCAGACGGCTCCACTAATATGTAAGCCTATTATAAGTTATTTTAATTATTTTTTTTGTTTTAGCTTATGAAGCATCTTATGCTATATAGTAAAAAATTTGGCCAAAACGAGTATTAATACTGCACATGGATGCCTGACGAAAAAATTAAATTAATTATTAGAAGCACTTATGGAACTTCAAAGGACGCAACTCTATTCTATTCGAACGACTGCTGGTGAGATTGTTCTATTTTTGCCCATATATACCACACTTCATCTTAATATCATATTATATATATAGTATTATTAGGCTTATACAAATTTGAAAAAAAGTTTATGTCCTGGTCTCAAAATATTGTTGAAGGGGGGATAAGAAAAAAATAACATCAAACCTTCAATAACTAAACAAAAGAGAAGAAACCAGCGTTTATTTATCCATATTATTAAAAATTTAATACAAAAATTTTGTACAGTACTTAAATTTCAGTTCAAACGTAACCAAACTTTAAAATTTTTCGACCCAAGCACATAAACTAAGCATCCTGGTAGAGATGAACCAGTTTGATAATAGTGGAGTGCCACAGGATCGCCTTAGGGAGCCTCAAACGTATAACTTCATTTGAATTTTGCTTTGAACTTGCATGTCAGTCGGTTAGTTACCTTGTTTTTTTTTGAATAGTCGAAATCCGTGTCATTTACTAGTTCAGAACTCGGAAACCACGCAACTAATCGCAATCTAATCATAGTGTGAAAATGGGAAGTTAGGCCCTACAACTTTTTTACTTGGAATGCTGTGCAACCAACATGTTTTAAGGGGACATGAACGATTTTTCAAGTTTGCGATTTTTCAAGTTCTTCATCTTGCTGTTATACCAGACTGGACTTTTTGTATTTTTGTGACGTCTTCCTTTCTTTAACGGTATGTTCTGTATCATTACTTCTAATAAAATTTTATAGAATGTGTCTACAGCAACTTCGACATTTTCTTCATTCTTGAGAATAAGTTGCCAATTAACACAGTTTAATCTACGTCTAATGTTTTCATAGTTTGCCTTTTCGTATTCAAAAACTTCTTCGAACTCGCAATCGTTGGGTCTATGGTATTTGTGTATAAATAAAGAATATTCAATTGCTGTGTGAAACGCCTCATTTTTCCATAGTGGATTTAATGATTCAGTCACACAGAAGTCTTCATAAATGTTCGTAAGCAAAAAATCTAGATAGCAATTTTGTTGGTTTTTAATATGGTTAATTTGGTTCAGCCCCAAATTGGCAGTTTTGTCGAAAATAAACTGCAGTGTTTCATTCTCCCCAACGATTGGGAGTAAGATGCATTCATTTTCAGAGTCTGGAATGAAGTCAGCATGGCGTTGATTGAAGTCTCCATAAATGTGAACTTTAACCTCGGGAGGCAGTTGTGATAGAATGTGTTCGGCAATTTGGAGAAATGCTTCGTAAGTTGTTTTATGAGCTTGGTCTGGAGGAAAATACACCGAGGCGACTAACACTAACGACTAACATTTTAAAATAATTATTTCTTTTTTATTTCAGATTACTACTACTACTACTACTACTACTACTACTACTACTACTACTACTACTACTACTACTACTACTACTACTACTACTACTACTACTACTACTACTACTACTACTACTACTACTACTACTACTACTACTACTACTACTACTACTACTACTACTACTACTACTACTACTACTACTACTACTACTACTACTACTACTACTACTACTACTACTACTACTACTACTACTACTACTACTACTACTACTACTACTACTACTACTACTACTACTACTACTACTACTACTACTACTACTACTACTACTACTACTACTACTACTACTACTACTACTACTACTACTACTACTACTACTACTACTACTACTACTACTACTACTACTACTACTACTACTACTACTACTACTACTACTACTACTACTACTACTACTACTACTACTACTACTACTACTACTACTACTACTACTACTACTACTACTACTACTACTACTACTACTACTACTACTACTACTACTACTACTACTACTACTACTACTACTACTACTACTACTACTACTACTACTACTACTACTACTACTACTACTACTACTACTACTACTACTACTACTACTACTACTACTACTACTACTACTACTACTACTACTACTACTACTACTACTACTACTACTACTACTACTACTACTACTACTACTACTACTACTACTACTACTACTACTACTACTACTACTACTACTACTACTACTACTACTACTACTACTACTACTACTACTACTACTACTACTACTACTAAACCACATTCGAAAAACCACATTGAAACAGAGAAAATCTTTGTAAAAGTTACACTGAAGTTACCATGAATATCGCTGTTTTCACAGTAAATTTTAATGGAAACCGCCAATTTTACAGCGAATAAGCGGGTGATTAAGTGATGTAACACTAAATTTTTCGCCTTTTTCCCACACAAACAAAAACCAAAAACAGTAAAATTTGTGGTACATTCACTATAAGTTTTACACTGTTTTACAACGAAGTTACAATGAAATTTAAGGTGAGTTCTGCAAAAAAAATTTATAGGCTTTCAGATTATTAGGACAAAATAAAACCGGCTGATTAATTACGGTATTTCATGTTTTTGAAAAGATATGATGACAATGAATTTGATAGACTTCGAACTATTATGATTTTCGAGCCGCATTCATCGCTCATATTAGGAAAGTATTAGAGGTGAGTACACCTACATAAACAAATTCCGCTCTTTCCCATTCACGCCTTATCTCAATCTGTTAGATCCTATCGACTCTTTGTTTCATTACTGTCCTCTATCGTTCCCTCTGTCAATTGTAAAATCTACCGTTATAAAAACTTAATTATATGCCTGACACCTCATTCGATGTCAAGACGTAGAAACAACGAGGTTGGTATAGGATTGGGCAAAATTTCCAAAAGTATCGATAATTGAATATCGATATCAAATCCGCCGGTTTATCGATACCCTCGATATATCGTTCTTGATGCATCGATATTAGCTTTATCGATACTATTTAAGGCGGCATTCTGGGATTCATGTTGAGCAAAATGAGTTCCTCCAAAACACACACGTAACCTAGCACGTAACACATCGCTCGCTCCAATGCAGCTTTATTTTAGCCACGTTACTTTGTTCGGTTAACCGTACTCGTGCATTATCTGCCATAGCTGTTTGCGCTCGACTGAGTCGTATGCTGCACTGGAATCCACAAAAATGTGTCTGATGGGTACCCAAGTAACAACGGTAGCTGAATTGCAAGAGTAATGGCTGTTTACGGGTTGGTTTATGGTGATCAAAGCTGCATAAAGTAAGCTCTTAAATGGTGTTTAAATAAGCGAAGTTTAAACTACTTTAAGTTTTTCAAACCAGGTCTCTCCCAAAAGTTGATAAACAAGCTTAATAGAGGATTTTTCTGCTAAACAATCTGCTTCTAAACATCAAACCGTTTTACGGCTGCTTAAAGGTGTTAAAGTGTAGAGTGGAAGCTTTCATTAGGCTCACAGCTTTCAAACTACTTTAAGGCTGCTTAATGGTGTTAAAGTGGCTTTACAAACTTCTACCAAGTTTTCTTTCGGCTCACAGCACACATACTGTCAGAGCATAGAATTTCGCAATTCGGCTGACAGCAAAAGTTTGTCAGTTATCGACATTATCGACTGCTTCACGCTAGCCGGGCTAGGCTTCAGGTGTAAAGATATTCTCACTGTCTGTTCTGCAGATGCAAATGGGACGGATCATATGGTGAGTGCTTGTGGATCAAAAGATGGCGGGTTCAATTCCCGGAAAAAAGACATGCATTTTTAATTAGCTAGCTCAATTATAAAGTTATTCGAAATTAAAAATATTGCGTTCGAAACATGTTTACAGCAAAATAAAAAAAGGCCGCGTTCCATTTTTTAAATTTAAAAATAGATTTTTTTTTGGCTGCATAAAGGTTGATGAAGCGTTGATTGAGCGACTAGAAAAGCAGATTGCAAAACTATTTCTCGTTCTAAAAATAGAATTGACAGCATTGTGCAACTTGGCTATTTAAAAGCGCAAAAAAATTTCTATTAAGCTTCATTGCAGCTTCGAAAGCAGCTATTAATTAGCCTGAAGCTTGATAAAATCACCAGATTTAGATGTTTAAGAGCTGAAAAAAGATTTTTATTTCTATACCCAAATCATAGATCAGCCACAGGTTGAATAAAATCAGCTATAAAAGCGTTTGATCAGCCTGAAATTGTTACTTGAGTCGCATGTTATACTGCCGAGATTTCTAGATGATTTGTCAGATAGTAAAAATTTGAGAATTTGAGTAGCACGGACCTCCATAAAGCCCACTTGGTACTACCCTACGAATTCTCTTGGTATGCTATGCTTGCTTGCTAACAAAATCTGTGAGAGCACTTTGTTGGTGGCTTTCAGCAGCGTTATGCTGCAATAATTACATCAACCTAGCTGATCGCCCTTTTTGTAGATAGGTAAACCACACCTTCCATCCACTCCTCCGGTAGTTTCTTATTCTCCCAAATCCTTGAAATTATCCAGTAAAGTGTCGTTACTAGCAGTTCTTGGTCATTTCTGTAGAGTTCTCTTAACGATTTTTGTACTCCTTCTGCCACTTTTTCCTCTTCAGGATCGTAGTCTCGCGCTCGTCGAAACTTGACCAAATTCTTCTTCGTGGCAATAGATTGACGTAAACAGAGATGTCAAAACTAATGTTCAAGTTTTAAAAGCACATATTATGTCGCGAGAAAAAATCCCTAAAATTTTTGCTTTCTTGGACATTTCTTGGCCTATTCTCAAACCCATTTTCTTTCAGCTTTATCAAAACGGTATCGGGATGAAAGTATCGATTTAGCATAATATCGGCGTCGTAAGTATCGATGGAATATATCGAAATATCGGCCCTTGAGTATCGATATCGCGGGTATCGATACGGTATCGCCCAATCCTAGGTTGGTATATTTGTTTGTTATTTTTTTTTTTTTTTTGTTATTTGTTTGTTATTTATTTGAGTACTTCATCTGACTATAAATTGTCTACATGAATAAAATTGATTACAGATTACAGTAAATTCGATCTTCTTATCTTTTGCGCGAATAAGTGCGAAGGCATACCGAAGTCAAATAGTTCTTCGACTTTTGAGAACAACCTAATGCATTCCGTAATCGGTTCATTAGCTCCAAACGCGGTTCGATGAAACGGTATTTGCAGCAAGCCAGTTGAGCGTAATGTCCGTTGCGATGCCCGAAAGTTAAGCATAGATAGCAATTTTGGAGAATCAATTTCGCCGTTGATAAGTTTAGCCACGAATATAGCCTGATGCATTTTACGCCTGCGTTCGAGTGTATCGAGGTCAAGTAGACGACATCTATTCGGGTAAGGTGGCAGGTTATCAGGATGCCGCCATGGGAGATGTCGTAGAGCCAGCCGAATAAACCTACGTTGCACACGTTCGATCCGTAGGTTCCAAGTAAGATGACTGGGGGACCAAACCAAATTACAGCTCTCAAGTAGCGGACGAACCAAAGCGCAATATAATGATTTCAGGCAGTAAACATCTCTAAAGTTCCGTCCAATCTTAGCAATAAATCCAAGTTGTCGGGTCGCCTTGAAAATGACTGATTCACAGTGTAGATTGAATGTCAATTTAGTGTCCAGCAAGACACCCAGGTCGCTAACTTGATCCACTCTGCGAAGTTCAATGTCGTCGATAGTATAACCGAAGCAAATTGGATTTTTAATCCGGTAAAAACTCATAACTTCACACTTTGAAATGCTGATGATAAGCCAATTAAGTCTGCACCATTCAGTAAATAGATTGAGCAAATGTTGCAAACGGCGGCAGTCATCTCCATTATCTATCGTAGCAAATAGTTTCAGGTCATCGGCGTAAACTAACTTGCAGCCGTGTTCTAGCAGAATCGCAACATCATTGAAGAACAATGAGAAAAGCAAAGGACCCAAGTTGCTACCTTGAGGGACTCCAGATTTGTTGCTAAACACTGACGAAGTACTGGATCCTAGTTTCACACGTAGTACTCTATCGCTAAGATATGAGTGAAGCCAATCAATCATTTTCTGGGATGCACCAAGTCGTTGGAGCTTTCGCAAAAGTATTACATGGTCAATCCGATCGAAAGCCGCTTTCAGGTCGGTATAGATGACATCAACCTGTTTTTTCTCTTCCATTTGCAAAATACACGTCGAGGTAAACTCTAACAGATTAGTACAGGCAGATCGACCAGGCATAAAACCGTGTTGAACAGTGGATATATAGTTTTTAGTTCGGGACAGTATTACACCGCTCACAATTATCTCAAACAATTTTGATGCCGCGGAGAGACTAGTAATCCCGCGGTAGTTCCTTACATCACGGCGATCGCCCGATTTATATACTGGAAACATAAACGATTGCTTCCAAATATCGGGAAATTTACTTTGTTCGAAAGATTTATTGAATATTGCGCATAACGGCTCAGCCAACACTTCTATACAACGGCTCAAAACAACGGCTGGGATGCCATCAGGTCCCGCAGAGAAAGAACGCTTGAGTTTTTTGTTGGAACGTAGCCATAGGAACGTAGCCTTTCCCCGAACACCCGCGTTATGAATCGCGGCTAATATGTTGACAGACGAACATGTAAGTCGCAAGCGCCTGCATAGTGTCGTCGTCCCGTCAGTAAAACGAATTAGATTAAACTTCTCGATCGATGGTTTCTACAGTAGACGGAGGAAGAGACACAATTTGTGTCTATGAATAACTCAACCTGCCAAGGATTGGACCTTAGATAGAGATTATTTCCTGCTTCGAAACAATTTGCATTGTTGCCGAATTATATGAAAAATTTTCCAAGAACGGTACAGTGAAGTTACAGCATAAAGTGTAGTAAACAGTAAAATTCATTGTAACCGTAAAATGTTTACATTAATATGAATACATTATATGAAAATTTTTTTAAGAGCGGTACAGTGAAGTTACAGCATAAAGTGTTGTAAACAGTAAAATTCATAGTAACCGTAATGTTTTTACATTAATATTCGTTATGCATTTCTACCCGGGAAGCCAGATAAAATAAAGCGGATAACAATATTCGCTGTGATTGTATAACATATTCGGCGAAGAACCTTACGCGGAATGTACCCTATCACGGAAAACTTTTTCGTGGAAAGTACCATTTCGCATGGGTAGTCCTCTCTTCACACGCTATCGCTCGTTCGGACCCAACTGAAGGAAAGTAATAGATGCCAGTAGACCTAGGAAAACAAATAAACCTAGACAGAGGTGATTTCTACGGGGGCTGCCCCCGACAAATTTTTGTTTTATTTGTATAAGAGTAGTTATCCCCCTACCACAGGGGTGAGAGGTCTTTAACCATCATAAAATAAATTAAAGACTCCAAAACTCCCCAACATGACAAATTTGGTTCCATTTGCATAATTGGTTCTCGAGTTATGAGGAAACTTGTATTTGATTTGCATTGGAGCCCTCCTCCTAGAGAGAGGAATTTGGTTCCATTTGTTTGATTAATTCTCGATTTATGCAGAAATTTGTGTTTTATTTGTATGGGAGCCCCCCCTCTTAGTGGGGGGAGGGGTCTCTAACCATCATAAGAACCTTCCCTGGCCCCAAAAATCCCTATATGCAAATTTTCACGCCGATCGATTCAGTAGTTTTCGATTCTATAAGGAACATAGGGATAGACAGACAGACAGACAGAAATCCATTTTCATAGGTATAGATTGGAGTACAACGTGAGAGGAACTGAGTCAGTTCAACTGACAAAGGGAGTAAACATATTCAAATGAAAAACAGGATTATATTTCTTGCATTATGAGAGTTTCCGTTACAAAAACAGATGTACAAATGACTGAGTGACAAAGGGGCCCCGAGTGAGATAGGGCAATCGGCTAGTAATTAATAATTATAATCGCAAAATCAGGTGAAAATCGTGATTGATGATATTATTTTGAAGCATATGCGGCTTTCAATGCGTCTAGTTCGAAATTATTGTTTCTGAGTATCGAAATTATGGTTCTGTGTTCTAAGTGTATGTAACATTCAGCGCCGTAGCGTGCAGCTGGCCAGACTGGCCCCCTCTGAGGGCGCTAACTCGTGGGGGCGCCAAAAATGGACTGAACCTAAGTAAGACACTCTCAGGTGTAGCGAAGTACTAGATTTCGGGAGTTGTACGAATCGGGTATGACAGTCTAATTCTAAAAAATCAGAGAGGTTGTGTACAAGACACGGCCGCATATATAGGTGACGCAGGATTACGTAAGTCTCTTTGTAGTGATAGTAGTATGTATTCATGCTTGTAATCATTCGAATCATTCGATTCTTCATGTATACATGCTATATGCAACATATATACATGCTACATGCGTTGTATGTAACATTTATCAAAGTAGTAACATTGCATACGTTCAATTCTCAAAAGATTGTGCATTTGAAAACAATTTAACAAAATCAAGAACACAAACTATTACTTTCCTGCTATCTTACTGAAATTAGAGATTGTTTTTATTATCCATGGTTTCCCACGTTGAAAGGATTTTACCAATTCAATCCTATTTTATCAATAGGACATCTGAATCGTTTGTTTGAGAAACCCCACAAACGCCATTTTTAAGAAAATTGACTTTTTAACAGTTTTCGAATCCTTGAGGAGATCCACACCTTCCCTCAAAATTCCAGAAAAAGTTAGTTCCACGAACCCCTTTTAATTGGGGTTGCAAATATCCGTTTGTTTGAGAAACCCCAAATATCCATGTTTCCGATAATCACCTAGAGCGGCGCTGCGATCGGTACAAAATTATCATTCAATATTTACGTGCAGCGTTGTAAGCAGCATTCGCAAAACAATTCAATAGTATAAAAATGTCTTCGGAATCGAAAAATTACGAGTTGGACACAGTCAAAAAGAAGAAACATAGTGTTCGGCGGACTACAGAATACAAGGCGGAAGCTATTAAAATTAAAAGAACGGCGTATAAAATTGAAAAGAAAAGGATGTTTTAGCTGAAAAAGTTCGAGCTGATTGCAAATGCAGATAAGCTTGGATCAGTTAGTCAACAAGATAAACGTAAATAAACCGAACCTGTAATCTAGATACAGTGAAAACTGAAGCAATCTCGTTCCTTTCGTTTCTCACAAAAGCAGTAACCTACCATTTACTATACAATGTTAATAATAGCACAATATATAAATAAAAGGTTTAATCTTCTATTTATCTTTTTTGTTAACTCGTTGCTTTTCCTAATGTAAGTAATCCGTCGAGCTCTCCCGAGTAACTGTAAAATCAATAGTTTATCATTTCGAAGTATTTAAGGTGCTGTTTACGTATCTCCATTTCCTTTAGGTATAACGTAATTTGAGAACAGGCCCTTATTCTCAGATTCTGTTCCATAATCAAAGTACGGTTGTTATCCAAGATTTAAAATGTTTATTTTCTGGTAATAAATATCTTTAATTACTACTAGCAAAGTATCAAGGTATTCTATTCGATGTGAATTCGTGTTACTGTGGTCCATTTATGCAATTCAAAAACCGCCGTTATTCCATTTACCTTTTATTTTTTAATAGGTAAATGCAAACCATGATAAAAATTTGGATTAAAAAAGTACAAAACTTTTTCTAAAACTTGTATTATTCAACTGCAAAATTTTTAATAAATAATATTTAGCGCCCCTCCCCCCTTCTTCTTCTTAGCGGTACGTACTTTTTTAATATCCTCAATGATATATGGTAGCAAATTACATATTATGAGCATGGAAAGATCACAAGTTGGATAGAAACAGCCTAAAACTACTTAAGTGCACTGTCAATTTCTCGTTTGTTTGAGAAACCCCAAATATCCATCAACTTTAAAGCCTTGTAATTTCAGCTAGAATCATTATGTTGATCAAAAGATAAGTCTAAATAATGTATTTTAGATACTATCATAGAACCTCATACCACAAAATATAAGGATTGGTTCAAAATATTGAGAAAATCAGTTTTTTGTTGTTTTCCAACAATAGTGTCGAGTGGACTTGTGGGGTTTCTCAAACAAACGATTCAATCTTTTCACTACACTTCTAATGAAACGGCAAGCATACGTATTCATACAGAGCCGTATTATAACCGAACACTACAGCTGTAACACATTTTTCCAACACAGATATCAACTTCGCCGAGGTTTAATCGTCACGCAGTAAAGAATTTGCGATCTGTTGGGACAACGAACTTGTGTTATTTTTCTGGCACACTTCCCTAACACAGACATCAGATTGGACTAGGTTTAATCGCGTTCATAAGAAATCTGTTGGCACGAGGGGGCTTTGTCACTCTCTCTGGCGTACTTCCCAAGCAAGGACATCAAAATGGCCTAGGTTGAACCGCGGTGTTAAGAAATCTTGTTGAAATGAGGAAACTTTGTCACTTGTTTTGGCTTACTTCCCAAGCACAGATATAAAATTGGTATAGATTTAGATCATCGTAAAGAATCTTCCAACCAATCACGAAGCGAGAATTCTGGTAAAACATAGGTTCATTATTTTCAATTTTTCAATAGTTCAACATCAAGAATCCATAATTTTCTTCATTTGGGTCAATTCTTAGAAGATTTTCCGATCGATTGGTAGAAGAATATTGAAAATCGGTCGGAAAACCGCTGAGCTATTAGCGCTCAAAACCTTTCATTTTTCGTGACGCTCGCATTTTTCGATTTTTTGGAATGACACCCTATCTCAAAACTTGCCGTAAGACGTAGTCCTACGTCAAAATAACAAACTTCGAAGGAACACTGATTATAGAAAAGAGGGTACACCAAATCGGGCCTCGACAGGGCCGTCCCAAGAATGATAAAAAATTTGATAAAAAATGTGGTCCTAAATAACCAAAACCTGGCCCAATTTTGATAAAAATGCGGTCCAAAATCTGATCCATATTATGGTGGAGGCCAAAAATTTGATTCAGGTTTTGAATTTGGTCTAAAATATGGTCCAAATCGAATGAAAAATGTAGTCCAATATCTGGTCCAAAATCTAGGTAAAATTTGTTCCAAAGTTTGTTACAAATTCTGGAACAAAATTTGACAAAAAAATGTGCGCATTTTAGTCCAGATCTAAAATGTGGTCCAGGTCCAGAATTTGATTAAAAATCTGATCAAAAATATTTCCCAAAATCTGATCTAAATTTGATTCAAAATCTGGTTCATAATCTGATAAGAAATGTGGTGCTGAATCGGAGCAAGGTCCACATTCTGGTCCAAAATCTTATCCTAAATCTGATAAAAATCTGATTGTTGAGTGTATATTCACCCAACCACTTCAGGTGCATTTTACTCTAGACTTGCATTGGTTTAGCGAAGTGTGTAAATTGTATGACTGACAGAACTGACAGCAGGAGACAGCTGCATCACTTGATTTGCTATTCCTTTGTGGTCTTCGACCATCGTTGAGTGCAGACGTGATTGCTTACAGAACACTGATAGTTCTGGTTCATAATCTGGTTCAAAATCTTTTCCAAAATTTGATTGCTGATTTAAAATCTGATTAAAAATGTGGTCCGAAATCTGGTTTATATTGTGGTCTAGTCCGGACCTAAATTTGATTCAAAATCTGGTCCGAAATCTTATCAAAAATGTGATTTAAAATGTTTTCCAAAATCAAGTCCAAATCTGATACAAATTTGATTCAAAGTCTGGTCTAAAATTTGAAGCAGCTTGAAGATCTAGCTCGGGTCCAGAATGGAATTAAAAATGAGGCCCAGAATGTGATAAAAAATATGGTCCTAATCTGATAAACATTTGGTCTTAAACCTGGTCCAGCCGCTTGTTGCCTAAGATGGCCTCGACTATTAAACAAGATACCATAATTGATTCTATTGAGAAAGATAACGTAAAGTTGCTTTTTTATTTCATTTTTTTATCAGAACATTTCGTGTTTACTATCCTATTTATGAACTCTGTTCTGCGAATCTAAAATTTTAAAAAATGTAACAGCCGCATCTTGGCTTTCTTCTGATTTAAATCTGCGACTATTTTCCATACGAGTTCCTACTACACAATACTAGAACTTAGATCGTGCTATTTTGCTGCCCTCAAAACCTTGAAGTCTTCACTAGACTAGAGCATTTAGCCGTTTGGTTTGAATAATCGTGCCCACTCTCTGCCGGCGTGCCGTTTATAAATTCTCTACATGGAGCTGATAATTGTAATCCATAAATTATTTCCACAACTTTCATTGTGAACAATCAAAAAGCTGTAAAACTATTAGCGAACGGGGGCCGCACAGTCCCCGCCGCGGCACATTGCAAGAGGTTAGGGACGGTTACACTCGGATCTAGCGCAGTACTGGCCGATTGGCTCAAACGCACCGCACCACAGTTCCTTATTGATCGTAATTGCGGCGTCATGTACCTAGTAAGGGAATTTTATTTCACTTTGCAAATAATATTGTGAGTCAGTTGGCCAGAAGCAGAGTCCAATGATTATGTAATAAAGCAAATTTCACACTGCCACCGTCCGGTTAAACTTCAAAAAATATTTTGCCATGCAAAATTTTTTGTTAACAGTGCCTAGTCATGACATCGTGATATTTTATATCAAACCAAGCATCCATTGTTGATCATCTCGGTTTGGCATAGAAGACCTTCCAACTAGGAATCCAATTGAATTTCCCCGACCCGACGATACGACGTGTCAAAGTGTATGGCGGCTCTTGATGGGACTGCAAACCAGGAACAATACCTAGTCGGCGCGGCCAGAGTAGCGCACCGACTGCGAAATCATTTCAGCTGCCGCAGTCTAGCACGAGGGTACGCGGGTGTCCCTGGTGAGATAATTGCGAATAATCGAGTCATCCATTTTTCAAAACAAGTCACGGGCACACTACGGGTTTTCTACGCAGCAAATCGTGTCACTGCATTCGAGTTCGATTCCGTGCGGTCACAGGGGCGCTGCTGTGTGTGGTTGCGGCGGCGGCGGCATGGCGGCTCAAAACTAGACAATAAGTCCACCCGGGCTTGGGATGTTTATTTAATTTAGTCTGAATTTATTAGCCATTTGCACTGTGCAGTGAGAGATGAAGAGGTATATAGATATATATTCCATGGTCACGCATCAATGCGATGCATTTGCGACATTCGTTTGGTTGGTTGCATATGACAGCAAATAGAATACGGTTGCCGCAATTACTATTTCATGCAACCCGAAGGTTGCCGGAGGAATTTCCTGATCACGAATGAATTTAATTTCTCTGACATTCTATTGTAAATTTCTACTTTCAAAAACTGGTACACATTTTTTGTCGTGAATGTTATTTATTTATGTCCATTTGAATCTGTTCATTGTACAGTATAGTCATCCTAATAATTTATTATTGGCCTTTATTTAAGTTTTTTGTAGTTCAATGAAATAAATATGCACCAGTTAAATACCAACAACATGCTAGAACTGCTAAACCACAAAGGAGTTTGCCCAAAGGATTCTCGTGATAGTTTTGCTGCTTCTACCAGCATAGTCATTTACAACAAATGAATAATTCGTCAGTAACAGGTTACGTGTAAACCAATAATAATTTCAAATTGAAAGGAAGCTATCTTTGAATTGGTTCCTAAATTACGGAACAACCTGCAAAGTCATAGTCATCTAGTGAAACGTAAACTACCAATTGAAGCTAGAATTTCTTCAGTCCATTAAGGTGTGCTTTATAAACTGAGCACAAACTAACAAATTGCCTATAGTGAGAAAGAAGAAAACCGGCAGCCATAGTGAATGTACCAACAACACGACAACAAACCATCCATCTGTTGGCCGCGTCCGTTTGCTCGGAACAGTTGCACCGAGTTCCGCAATTTATCTCGATTATTTTATTTTCTCACGCCACAATAATAGCCTCATTTCGAAAAATATTGATAAAACAAAGTATTGAATTTAGTTTTCTTTCAGCTCTGCAAAGTCGCATCCTGTTTGCCGTTTCCGTTCGCGGTACTCGATCCGAAAATAACTGACCTAACACAATTTGCAGTTTCTCTTTTTTTTCCTGCTCGACAGCACCGCCGTCGCCGCCGCTAAGCCGGCAAATGAGTGGGTTTTGCTTGCTTTCTGGCGGTTCATTTTTTTCGCTCATCCCAGCTGCTGGCTGAAGTCGGCTTTGTTATTTCCTTCGAGGAGAAGCGACCTGCCGCATGCGGTTGGTAGTGATAGGTGGCCGCTTTTTTGCGTATCGGCAAAGAATGACGAATTGTCGAGCAATTTTTTTTCGCGTTGTCGCGGCCAATTTTTGTTGTGTATGGCGAAGTGCCGACCACCACTACGCAGGTACGCTACCTTGCAGCTCAGGTTCCGTGCTGAAGCGCAACCCGTCCGTACCGTACCAACAAAGTGGGTGAGTCGCCTGCCTGCAGCCGCGCGCGGAGAAATTCGACGTTTTTTTGTTGTTGTTCAATTCGGCTTATACGCGCCTCTGACGGCCGATGCTTGAATTGAGGTCACGGACACGCGAATGACGCCCTGGCGGCGACAGCAGAGCGTCGACGATAGTGATTAGAAGGTAGCTGCTATATTGCGGTAGGTTGGAACCGTTGTTGGTTGGCTGGCAGCTGCTGCCAGTGCAAGTTTCCGGTTCGAATTGAAATGGTAATTTGCAACTGCAATGGCAGACTAGTCGTTTGTTAACCAACACTGTAATTAGAATCACACAATGCAATTGAGCGCATTTATCGGTCTAAAGAATAAATATCTAGATCAAACGCAAAGATGCTAGGCTATTATTCGCAATCAGTGAACTGATTCAACTCGTAAGCTTTCTCGGGTGGTAATTTCAGTAATAAAATATATTATGTCGATTTGAAATAAGACGCCTGAAATGATTTCGATTATATTTCCAGTTGGACGAGACAGTTGTCTCAGCGTCTGTTATTGAGATTCATACGAATCGAATAACCGGTTTTGTATATATATCTATAAATCCCAAGTAATATCTACTCATTAAACCAATGGATGTTAAACAAATAATGAGATTGAAAATTCCCGTATAAGTTCATGATTAAATTATTCTTGTAATTAAAAATGGATGCAGTAAACACAGAGCCGCAGAATATCATGGGAGAGGTTATTACAGATGATCCGACTCTTTCGGATTTTTTTATATTGATTTACTATAACTACGTAAGTCATTCCAGACTGTCACTATATTTGCTTATCATAATAAACGAAGTTTTCATTAGTTTTGCATGAAAATTAATAGAGGAGAAACCGATGTATCGGCATTTTTCAATTATTTGCTCTGCAATTTGAACTTCAATGAACTAGAACATATTGAACTGAAGAGCTTATTTTAATCCTTAAATATAATAGAGTTGTGAAATGCAATGGAGGCGAATGGTGTTTTGTATTTACCTATGAAACGGTTTTTTTCTTTTTCACTTGTTTGTTTGTTTTCATCGACTTTGTACACGGTGAAACTCTCCAATATATTTTTGGCTTATATAACAAATTTTTCAGTTCGTATAAACCAGAATTGGGCATTTCTTGGCTAGAAATATCCTTTTCATCGCAATAAAATACAAAACACCATAAGTCTCCACTGCGTTTTTCAACTTCATATATTTAAACCATTGTATCTTAAAAACTAAAACGTACACGTTTGTGAATTTTTGTGTGTAATATTATATTAAAAATTCTCAGTTTTGCAGGAAAAGTAAAAAAAAATCGAAATTTCCTTGGGTGTGTCCCAAGGTACACATCTAGGGCTTTTGATATTTGTACCCAGCCAGCATTTTCATATGTATAATTATATTGCAAATAAGAATTACGTACCAATATGTATTCCACAAAATCGTATTCGACGCGCAAAAGCTGTTTACCCGTACCAATTTAGTGGCGATATACGCACTAAGGAATAATTTTGACCGATACACTTATATAGGTATTTCAATACGATAAGATCCGATTAAGCGCGACCACTTGCATGCAGCTATACGAATTTGTGCTGAAAATCGTATGTTTGTAAGTTACTAGCATTATGAACGATAAAATATCAACTTGAGCGAGCTTTATTAGGCTTTATTTACGAATCCGAATTTGTAAAGAGATATTTACGATAGTTTTTGTACATTGATATACGAGTTGGTGCTGGCTGGGTACTTTACGTTAATGAGCTGAGAAGCATGTTAAGCTCATCTAAGCTGATGTATGCCGAAAGAAACTATGACTGAAAGAAATTCTGCGGAATTAAAACCAGACTTGACTGCCGTACTCTCCAAAGCGGTATTGATTCTCTTTCACGATGCTGTACTCTAAATCGTATGCAAGTTAAGGGGGCATAGTACTTTTTCAATTAAAAAAAATCGAAATTTTTTTTATTGATCATTTCGAAAGATTAACATTTTGACCATATGTGTTTCAAGTCATTTCGATGAATTCCAAAAATTGACAAAGTTACAGCTATTTGTACCGCGCATGTCTGGAGCGATTACACAGCGAATAAAAACTTCAACGTCGTTTTTCTCGAAAGCATGTTTTGAAAGTCGGTACCATAAATATCTCAAGAACGGCTGAAGCAATTCTCATGATTCTTTTTTTGTTTTAAAGCCAACAAAATTATCTAGTGTTTGACCCATCCTTTTTTCGATATTACAATTTTTGTATTTTTTAAACTTTAAACATGTCAATTTTTTCGGCTAAAAACCTTACTTTTATGTTTGAATGTCCGCCATTTTGTTATGCGTTCGAATTTAAAAAAAAGGATGGGTCAAACACGAGATAATTTAATATCCTTTCATGTCGTTTTGGAATTTTTCAATTCGGATAAGCCCCCCAGCACCAATCCATGGTACCGCAAACCATGTTTTTTTCGAATGATCATGTTCAAGGAGCGGTAGGGGAAAGGGGAAGAGGTTCACATATGCAAACAAAACTGCAAATATTAGTATAAAGTGCAATGTTTAGCAAGCAATAAACCCGAATCGATTCGCTTTTCGCGTTATCGAGAAAAAAATATTTGAAATAAGGCAAAAAATATGGTGTAAAAAGTACTATGCCCCCTTAATGTTACGAAATGTTGCGTTATACACTTTAGCCGTCTACTCTACCGGACATACGCCGAGTGCAGACCATAAAAGACTTGGTCGGTACACTTGATGTCAAAGCCAAATTCAACCAACATATTCTAATACTACGCAATACTTAGATTCGTGAAAAGAAACATCAACGCATTCCAGGATATATATAATACTAGAGGACCCGGCGCGCGGCATTTTAAAAAGGAGGTAGATGCATAATGCTTAAGATTTGCTTAATTGTAATCTTGCAACCAAGAGCTTTCTTTTCAACAAACCAAGATATTCCTGAATTATACCCCAAATTTCTTATTCCACGTAACAATTTTTTATACCAACCCTTAAAATGATAATGTTGGCAAAATTGCAAAAAATATCGGTGCAGTTCATTTAAAACCAGTTGAAAACTGGTCAGAAACCATAGACTTAGAGTAATAAATTTTGTTCCAAATTTGTTCTATATTTTAGTATGTACGGCAACACTCGCGGCCTGCAGCCGTCTCGCCCAGAATCATCTAGTATTACTATAGGTAGTTTTTGGTGGTATTGTTATTTACTAATGTTTTCTGGAAGAATATAAAATGTCTCAAGTTCGATTACTTTTTGAATTACGCAAAAATTTCTGTTTAATTTGTATGAGAGTCCTCTTCCCCCTTCCAGATGGGGAAGGGGTCACAAACTACCATAGAAAAAGACTTGCCTCCAAAACCCCCACATATCACATTTGTTTCCATTTGCTTGATTAGTTCTTGAGTTGTGCAGAAATTTGTGTTTAATTTGTATGGGAGCCCCCCTCCCAGAGAGGAGAGGGGTCTTAATCCGCCATAGAAAAAATTTTTGCCTCCAAAAACCTTTACATGCCAAATTTGGTTCCAGTTGTTTGATTAGTTCTCGAGTTATGCAGAAATTTGGGTTTTATTTGAAGGGGAGCCCCCCCTTCTAGAGGGAGAGGGGTCTTAAACCACCATAGAAAAAAATCCTGTCTCTAGAAATCCTCACATATCAAATTTGGTTCCATTTGTTTGATTAAAAATCGAATTATGATGACATTTTTGTATTATTTGTATGCGAGCTCCCCTTTTTAGAGAAAGGAAGTCTCAATCCACCACAGGAAAAATTTCTGTTTCCAAAAACCTTCACATGCCAAATTTGGTTTAATTTGCTTGATAAGTTCCCGAGTTATGCGTTTCTTTTGTATGGGCGTTTCTTTTGTATTTTGTATGGGCTCCCCTTCTAGGGGAGAGGGATCTCAAACCTTGCTAACAACATTCCTCACATCATACACAATGTGTATGCCAAATTTCATCGAAATCCGTCGAACGGTTTGCGAGTCTATACCGGACACACGAAAAACATTTTATTTTTTTATGTGCAGCCCGGACTCGATTATCCGGCTGTTCACTTTTATTTTCAGCCCGGATAATCGAATCACTACTAAACACTACTAATCACACTAAATTTGATGCTAATTTTATTTTGAGAGTCATGTATTTTGACTTGTAGTTATCATAAATCTATTTCTAGTATTGATTAATCTCGCCTAAAGTTAGAAAATTCCTTTCTTAAGATTTTTTCCACAGATGAATTATATTTTTGCGGTACTAATATTTTTTGTATGCCATGTTTTTCTACTGTTAGGTATCATAAATGTTTTGATCATAAATGATGATGATGATGATGATGATGATGATGATGATGATGATGATGATGATGATGATGATGATGATGATGATGATGATGATGATGATGATGATGATGATGATGATGATGATGATGATGATGATGATGATGATGATGATGATGATGATGATGATGATGATGATGATGATGATGATGATGATGATGATGATGATGATGATGATGATGATGATGATGATGATGATGATGATGATGATGATGATGATGATGATGATGATGATGATGATGATGATGATGATGATGATGATGATGATGATGATGATGATGATGATGATGATGATGATGATGATGATGATGATGATGATGATGATGATGATGATGATGATGATGATGATGATGATGATGATGATGATGATGATGATGATGATGATGATGATGATGATGATGATGATGATGATGATGATGATGATGATGATGATGATGATGATGATGATGATGATGATGATGATGATGATGATGATGATGATGATGATGATGATGATGATGATGATGATGATGATGATGATGATGATGATGATGATGATGATGATGATGATGATGATGATGATGATGATGATGATGATGATGATGATGATGATGATGATGATGATGATGATGATGATGATGATGATGATGATGATGATGATGATGATGATGATGATGATGATGATGATGATGATGATGATGATGATGATGATGATGATGATGATGATGATGATGATGATGATGATGATGATGATGATGATGATGATGATGATGATGATGATGATGATGATGATGATGATGATGATGATGATGATGATGATGATGATGATGATGATGATGATGATGATGATGATGATGATGATGATGATGATGATGATGATGATGATGATGATGATGATGATGATGATGATGATGATGATGATGATGATGATGATGATGATGATGATGATGATGATGATGATGATGATGATGATGATGATGATGATGATGATGATGATGATGATGATGATGATGATGATGATGATGATGATGATGATGATGATGATGATGATGATGATGATGATGATGATGATGATGATGATGATGATGATGATGATGATGATGATGATGATGATGATGATGATGATGATGATGATGATGATGATGATGATGATGATGATGATGATGATGATGATGATGATGATGATGATGATGATGATGATGATGATGATGATGATGATGATGATGATGATGATGATGATGATGATGATGATGATGATGATGATGATGATGATGATGATGATGATGATGATGATGATGATGATGATGATGATGATGATGATGATGATGATGATGATGATGATGATGATGATGATGATGATGATGATGATGATGATGATGATGATGATGATGATGATGATGATGATGATGATGATGATGATGATGATGATGATGATGATGATGATGATGATGATGATGATGATGATGATGATGATGATGATGATGATGATGATGATGATGATGATGATGATGATGATGATGATGATGATGATGATGATGATGATGATGATGATGATGATGATGATGATGATGATGATGATGATGATGATGATGATGATGATGATGATGATGATGATGATGATGATGATGATGATGATGATGATGATGATGATGATGATGATGATGATGATGATGATGATGATGACGATCGTGATGATGATGATTTTGATGATGATCATTTTGTTGAGGATGATGATTATTTTGATGATGTTGATGATGTTGCTGCTTATGATGATGAGTTATGAACCATACCACGCAACCATTTAAATAAAAATTAAAAATTGATACCCTTATCTGCATTACTCCCTGATAAAAATATATAGGAAAGGAATTTTATACCTTTAGGGAGGTGAATCAGTATTTGTCATACTAGAATTATTACCTAACGTGAAAATTATGACATTTGTGTTTTAAATAAACTAGGCCATTACAAATATTTTAAAAAGTTTTTGTCCTTCCGGCGTTGGACCACTTGATGGTGGGGGGGGGGGGGTCGAAAAAAAACAAAGATTTTTTTAAACGAGCAAAAGAAAATGCATTTTAAGAATTTTTATTTAAAGTGTAAACGTGAAAACCAAATCAATTCTTTCTTTTCACATACACCTTATTATTTTTCATGCAAAATCCTACAAAAAGGAAACCAAAAATGATAGAAATTTGTTTCTGCCGGTTTTCAGTAATTCCATTGTTCGAATTTCTATTTCTGGTTCGTGTTAGAAGCGTTAACTCCACTCGTACACTCATTTTTGACGTAGGACTACGTCTTACGGCAAGTTTCGAGATAGGGTGTCATTCCAAAAAATCGAAAAATGCGAGCGTCACGAAAAATGAAAGGTTTTGAGCGCTAATAGCTTAGCGGATTTCCAATCGATTTTCAATATTCTTACACCAATCGATCGGAAAATCTTCTAAGAATTGACTCAAATGAAGAAAAGTATGGATTCTTGATGTTGAACTATTGAAAAATTGAAAATAATAAACCTATGTTTTACCAGAATTCGCGCTTCGTGATTGGTTGGAAGATTCTTTACGATGATCTAAACCTATACCAATTTGATATCTGTGCTTGGGAAGTAAGCCAAAACAAGTGACCAAGTTTCCTCATTTCAACAAGATTTCTCAACACCTCGGTTCAACCTATACCATTTTGATGTCCTTGCTTGGGAAATACGCCAGAGAGAGTAACAAAACCCCCTCGTGCCAACAGATTTCTTACGAACGCGATTAAACCTAGTCCAATTTGATGTCTGTGTCAGGGAAGTGTGCCAGAAAAAATGACACAAGTTCGTCGTCCCAACAGATCGCAAATTCTTTACTGCGAGACGATTAAACTTCGGCGAACTTGATATCTGTGTTGGAAAAATGTGCTACAGCTGTAGTGTTCGGTTATAATACGACTCTGTATGAATACGCATGCTTGCCGTTTCATTAGAAGTGTAGTGAAAAGATGTGCTGTTGATAAAATAGGATTGAATTGGTAAAATCCCTTCAACGTGGGAAACCATGGATAATAAAAACAATCTTTAATTTCAGTAAGGTAGCAGGAAAGCAATAGTTTGTGTTCTTGATTTTGTTAAACTGTTTTCAAATGAACAATCTTTTGAGAATTGAACGTATGCAATGTTACTACCTTGATAAATGTTACATACAACGCGTGTAGCATGTATATATGTTCCATATAGCATGTATACATGAACAATCGAATGATTACAAGCATGAATACATGCCACTATCACTACAAAGAGACTTACGTAGTCCTGCGTCACCTATATATGCGGTCGTGTCTTGTACACAACCCCTCTGATTTTTGAGTTTTTTAGGCTGCAGAGCCAACCGGCAATTGATTTTATAAAAAAAAATTTGACGTATATCGTACAAATTATTTTTTTGCCCGTCGATTTTTCGAGCCAATTTCCAAGGGGGGGAGGGAGTTGTAACAAAAACTTTGAAAATTATTTGCAATGGCCTTATTTGAAAACAAATGACCGACAAAAAGTTCAAACGTGTAATCGACTTTCACGGATTTTAACCAAATTTTACCATTGTTCGATTTCGGTCAGAAAGTAAAAATCCAAAATTTGGTACGGATCGAACATCCCCTCGATTAATGGGAGCGCCTCCATTTTTAAGGAAAATAATTGCGGTTAAATGTGCGGGTAATTTGAAATTTCATGTTTAGTAAATTCCTTAAACCGGAGCAATCTTCACTTCATACAAGTGAGCTGAGTCTTGCATACATCGCTAGTATTGAGGAAAACTCTCGATTTTCCCAGAACTGCCGGGTTCAGGAAAAATTCTGAGTACGAGCGAATGTTCACCTACTAGTGAGCCAACTTTCAGGAAAATTTCATGTTTGGTAAATTCCTTAAACCGGAACAATCTTCGTACAAGTGACCTAAGTCACGAAAATCGAGAGTTTTCCTCAATACTAGCGATATTTGCAAGACTTAGGTCACTTGTACGAAGATTGCTCCGGTTTAAGGAATTTACCAAACATGAAATTTTCCTGAAAGTTGGTCTACTAGTAGGTGAACATTCGCTCGTACTCAGTTCTGGGAAATCGATGCTTTTTCTTATAGTGCCATTTAAATTTGGCATGTTGCTTTTCCAAATGGAGCCTTTTCAATCGAAAACAATGTTGTACCTGTATTGTTTCTGATTTCCTTGTGGAAATGAGGAAAATGCCGTATTTCGACATAGACTATCTGCATTTTAGTGTCTGGTTTTCCGTATCAAGTTTTTCCATTACTCGCGCAAATATTGCATACAGAAACTTGAAAGTACTCACGCATTTTACCGGGGTAGGAAAATACCCGATTTTGTCAAAACTTCTTTTTTTCTTTTGCTTAAATCTCTGTAAATATTAAGTTTAAAAAGACACTATTTTCACATTTTCAAGGTAAACCATCCAAGGAATTCGAAAAAGATGTTATTTTTGAGCACCAGTGCTTTCAAACATTTTTAAACTCAATTTGAAAACAAAATTTATATTTTTCGCTAAATGAAGACAATTTTATATCAAAAATTTCAATTTCATCGTGTTTCGCAGATTTTTTTACATAAGAATCACTCATCGCCCCCGAGGTACTCTTTTCCGATCCCGAGATACAACGTTCTACAGCAAGCAACTCCCCATTTTTAATGTAAAACTAAAAGCAAAATAACTTTTTTTGAAGCAGTAATTCTCTACGCAATGTAAAAATACTTTGGCATATCGGAAATGCATACATACATTATACAGTATATACAAAGGTTTTTCTTAACAGTGTTGCCGACGTTTGATGAAGGATAGTCCAGAAGTTTCGGAGCTATGACGAAACATACATTCATACTCACGTTCCTCGATCCCCTACATGTCGGTTCCTTCCCAGTCAGCTCCCCTTTCTGTCTCGTAGCTAATTATGCAAGAAGTGAAGTTAAAAGCTTATAATTATGCATTGGTTTGCTCAATGGAAATCGTCAAACGAAACAAAGGTTTATTTACCACATATTCCTCCTCGGAGGAACTCCCCTCTTTTCTCAAAATCAGGTACACAACTGCAATCGGTTTAAATGCAAGAGAAACGTAACCCCTTTTACTTATTTAGATCTCTATCCTCCCCCTTGTTAGGGATTCCCCCTTTTGTCAACTACACAGTGCTGATTCCCTTATGTCAAGGAACATGTATGCCAAGTTTGGTGAAGAACCGTCTAGGCATTTCGGAGTTATGCCCTCCCCCCAGTTGTGACCCCTCGCCCCTCTTATCAACCACCCAGTGCTGATTCTCTTATATCAAGGAATATGTAGCCAGTTGTCGTATGTTCGATTCTCGGCTGGGAGAGGCTGTTAGAGTCAATAGGATTATAGCAACTGGCCCTGCAATTGTCCTGTACTCTGCGAAGTCTGGCTGCGAAGTCTGTCGTATAAAAACAGAAGGACAACTTTCGATAACGGAATGTAGCACCTAGGCTTTGTTTTGCTCTCTGCACTGTGAGACTCTGTACTGAATACGTGGGCCCTGGCCATAAGCTCCTTTTTTAGAGAGTTTAAGGATGCCGTCTCAAAAAACTTTTGGGTACCAACAAACAAACGCCCTCTCATCGCCTATCACTTCATGGATCACACTAACTCCTGCGATGACTTCGGATCCAGTTGTAGCTCTAGGATCTTCGGGGGTGTAGTTGTTGCTGACTCTACGAGCACCACCACTACTTCACTCTTGGTTGATCGGATGCTGGGACGTAACGTTTCTAGCATCATGGAGGCTTTTGTTCCCCTTGCCACAGTCGACCACTTCCTGCCAGCGCACATCAGTCGTTCCGGCTCTGTGTACAGTTGTACTGAATGATGGCTTCGAGACGTAAACCCTGGCAAGTATCAGTGCGCGTTTCCTCACACGTCGATCTCACTATCAATTATGACCCGCTTGACGTAGCACACCACTCTAGGCAGCTCACCACATCTCTACCGACGTCTGAAGCTATACCGGGATGCAATGATTTCGGAATTATGGTAGTCCTCACCGCAGTCGAGTCATTCCTGTCAGCGAACAGCGGTCCTGCGTTTGGGAGTACGGAACGGGGCTCACAGAATTCCAGACCAGGCAAGTGCAACAAGTCCTATAATAATACTTCCACTGACGCAGTTCCCGTGTCCAGGTCTGTGCCTGACCCACAGTAGAACTCCAATCCACTGCTGATTTACTACCAGAACGTGCGCAAACTTGGAACCAAAATCGATTACTTTTTTTATTGCTATAGTTGAGTCGAACTTCAATATATTCGTATTAACGGAAACCTGACTTTACGAGAAGATTCACTCGCAACAGCTATTCGGTAGCGCATTCTCCATCATTGGGTGCTATCGTCACCAGCAGAACAACAGAAAGACCCGTGGCGGTGGTGTGTTGATCGAGATCGCAAATAAAAATGAAAATTGCCTGCCTGTGGATCTGTTTCTGGACGATCGTAAAGTCAGCAATGCGTACGATAAATGTAACCTTTTTACAACCAACTTCATGTTTCCTGCTTCCTTGGAACATATTGCCTGCGCAGTTAGAGAAGATTGTAACTGAGAGTGTAACTCTCAGTTGTCGAGACTGTCATCGGAAAACTAAAACATTTTTCATTTTGAAAAAGTGTTCTACTGTTTTCGCTAGACCTATCTCACTTTTGTTCAATACTTCAATTCACTAGTGTAAGTGCCCTACCCAGTGACGAAGGGTGATAAGCGCAACGTTGAAAACTATCGCTTGATTATATCGTTGTGCTCCAGCTTTAAGATGTTCGAGATAATCGTGAACGCCGCTTTGTTCACTAGTTATCAACACTACATTTCTTCACACCAGTTGATTTTTTTTCAAAGGCCTTCAGTCTCTACGAATCACGTTGATTTTTGTCTCGTCCTACCTTCGCAACATGAATGAAGCGGTGCAAACTGACGCTGTGTACACGTACTTGAAAGCAGCGTTTGATTGGGTGGATCACGGTATCCTCCTTGCGTGAGAAGTTGGGCGTTTCTGCACCGTTACGCAAGTGGTTACAATCGTACCTAACATACCGTAGGCTGAATGTGAAGATCGGGTTCGAGTTTTCCGACTCGTTTTTCAACATCTCTGGCGTACCACAGAGGAGCAACCTCGGACCGCTGCTCTTATCTCTTTTTATAAATGAACTATCAGCTTTCCTCTGCCTCTGCCTCCTCTGCTCTGCCACCTGGTTTTTGGTCCTTTTATGCTGACGATGTAAAAATCTTAAGGTATTCAAAATGGGTTGCGACTGTCTAGACAAATTTGAAGATTGTTGCTTAAGTAACATGCTTTCCGTCAGCATCTCAAAGTGCTTCAGCATCTCCTTTCACCGTAAAAATAAACCTATAGCCTTTAGGTACAATATGGCAGGACGTGTGTTATAACGCTTCTATCATATTCCTGATCTCACGCAGATTCAAACATACGACGACTAGCTTGTTAGATTAGCTCGAGGCCAACTGGGAGGCAGTTCAGTTTTGGTTAGATAGATACTCAAACTTACATGAGATTTTTCTCATAACGCTGTCTTTAAACATAACCAATATTTTTTACCTTAACAAGAGTATATAACTTAGTTGTTGACCCTTCATTTTTTTCTTGACTTTTCCGTTTCCAATCGAAGCAAAATATTGGCAACGTTACGCACCATGGTGACTGCTTCAACACGAAAAGATACGCGGCGTGATGAAATCAATCAAGCTGTGAATTGTGTGGCACATGCTCCAGATGTTTGCGTCTGGAAGTGTGTTTACCTCCGAAACCGACCATCGCTTATTTTTCACCACAATACTCGCAAACAGAGTAACAACTTCAACTTTTGCTTCACCACAATTTTAGTTAATGATTCTAGTCATTCGAATTTCGACCATTTTATCAGCAGCTCAGCGTGATAAAAAGGTAATTCTAAAAAATTTTGAAAAACGACCCTGGTGTTACCAGAAATCGATACCATCACCCTACTGTCTGCCGGTACCCTCAGTCAGTCGACGGCATTTACTTGTATTGCCAGCAGACACACAGCCAGCCAGTCAGCCAGACTGTTTGCTGATATTGTCGGCTGCACCTGACCTAGGAAACTCGAGAAGTTCCAAATTGTAAGCAAATATACGTATTAACTCCCACTGCTGCTTTCCAACGGAAACGCTCAGGGTCTCAATGGCGATGCACCCGAGATGCGATGGAATGGTAATGTAAGGCAATGTAGCATACGTCCTTCGTTTGCAGTGCACACCGAACAACATTGTTTGAGAGAATGAATTCGTGGGCAGGAGCAAATGCTTGCCAGTTCTTTTTTTTTTGCGGTACTTTTTACATAAGAGGTCTAATATTATTCCCAGGGCTTGTAACGGTTTATCCAAATTCGCTGCAAAGAATATCAAATGGTGAAACGGTGCTGCCCCGTCTACTGCAGTCAACGATTTTCGTTGAAAGCTCGACGCTCACGTAAAAGATGTGTACCATTTCATTTAACACCGTTTTTGAACTTTGCTTCTGCGAAGCGACCTAATCGTCGATTGGGGTGGGTCCATTTGGGGGAACATTAAAACTTACAGATTTTTTAAAATAATTTAACAATTGGATTTAAAACTAAGTTTAAAAATCAACGACTGGTGAATTTTCTAATGGATTCACAAACAACTTTTCCTCAGCTCTAGTGTCATCCGCTGGTGACTGGTGAATTGAATATTAGAAAGAAAAACAAAATTACAGCCACAGACGATGCGTCCCTACCTCAACGTGTTCCGCATTGGACCAGGAATCTTATTTGTACCCGACGAACACATTTCCACTTTCCATCCAGTCAACCGTGGCTAACAAAGTACGACAGTATAGTCAGAAAGCTCGCTCACTGGCAGAAAAGTTCTTGTTTGTGCAAGAAGGGAAAACGCCGAAGACAGGAACAAGTCGCGGTTGCCTCGGGATAATAACCAAGCTTCCATTAGCTATGGCTGCCGTTGTGTGTACGTACGGTCGTCCTCGATGTAGCCAAATCGTCCTTGTCATTCACTGAACACGTCCTTGTCGTCTGCGTCTGGGCGCTTGTACGATGAATGACGGTTGGTCTGGACGGTCTTCTTCCTTCTGTGCGCTTCGCCGTACGTTTCGACATTATAGCTAGTTGGCATTCTCTAGAATGCACCCTCTGCTGCTTCGAGACCGCCATCAACCGTCCAGTCAGGATTGTTCTGCACCATTTAATCGATTTTGCTTCGAAAATGAGTTTTATTTGGGAATTTACTAAAAGTGGCAAGTTTTAACTTTTGCGATACCTACTCGATTACTATGAGAGGTAAACGCTTTTATAGATTTTCGGTTAAAGAGAAAAATAATACTTTTTATTGAATGCTGCACTTTATGTTTTATATATTAAACTTTTCGTAGAAATATACGCGTTTCATTGCAACAATGTATCGTTCAACAAGCTAGCAGTCGAGTTCATATTCCTAATGATCTCTTCTTCCAAGCGCTCACCATCCTGAAGAATCTTCAAAAACGAACCCCAAAGCTAAACACGAATGAAGGTAACGTCGTTTGGAGCAAAATAATCGCAACACTTTTTTATCAACGAAAATTTTAATTAGATTATATCACATTTCTTTCGTGCATTCTATGCTCCTCTCGGTTCCGGGGGGAAAATTCGTTGTCGTCTGAGCTTGCAACATCATTAAATGTAATGAACATTTCACGAAAGCAGACATACCTACCTACATGTATGGCTACAGGTTCGTAAGTGCACCCTCTCGCTATTTGGCACTAAATTGAAACCGCAGACATCCACGGTTCAGCTCCATGGAACGATTTCGGTGTCAACGCTATGATTATGAGTCGAGCTTATTGAACAACATTGAACAGGACGAGTTCGGCTTCGGAAATCAACTTGATGGAGACAATTGTGCCATGTTCATTATCTCCTTCGGTATAGGATGATCGTAACGTTATCGATTTATAATACAGTTTTATTCTCTTTAGGTTTGAAACGACTTTCGAAAGATAATCAATTTTAATTGCACTGCACTGTTTATCTGTTAGTCTGATACAAAACTAATGAACCGACCATCATCAAAATTTGCACCTAAAGTTTAATGGATATGGAAAGTGTTTCTGAACTTACCGTTGCATTGTGCTCTGTCTCAGACGTTAAGCAGAAAACAAGAGATGGACTTTATTTTACTGTGAATAAAACGCGAACTAAATTACGAAATCGTTACCAGTAAGCGAATAAAACGATAAGTTCAAAAGCTTTTTTTTAATTCACACCTATGCATTTCTAGCGTTTATTTGATTTTTTTTCAACATATTCTAGCGCGTTATCGCGAAAGTCATAAACAATTAATGCAAACGACAATCCATAAATTCATCAAATTTTAATTGCATCAAATCTCGATAGATTAAAATGCAACTTTACGTGTGCAAGCATAACGCCGAAAAACTGTTAAAGATCTTCCGTTATATCTTTCCTTGGACAGTTCTGCAGTATGTGATGGAATATTGTCATGCAACAAGATCACTTTGTGTTGCCATCTTTGGTGTTCTGTTCATTTTTCGCCCACAACTCGAAACAAATTGATCATTTGTTGTGAGTAGCGCGCAACATTTACGATTTTACCTGGTTTGAGCAGCTCTTAATAAATCAAACCCTTCTGATGCAAAGCATTGACTTTTGTACATAGCGATTTGACCGTGCAGGCCTGGATCTTTATGCTTAAGATCGAAGTAAATCCACTTTTTATCGCCAGTCATCAATGTCGTCTCCATGGTCCGCGAATTATGAGAGGAAAGCTTATCTTTTAAGAATATTTCTACGCAATACCTTTTCAGATCTGTGTCTGGGGACCATCATTATCGGCATGGTAAAATTGACTAAAACTATACCAATGGTATTTTGACACTTAATGATTCAATTATTAGCAATTTTTCTATTGCTTAGTAGTTAGCAGCGAAAATTTACAATTTACATTATGGACATATTTTCAGTCAATTCCCGAACATCGATTCTGAACCCGCTTGGTTGTTTAGTTATTTTATAAAGGCATTATTGTGGTAATAATCATTACCTCTAGTTTTATTAATAGCAGTATTAATCATTACCTCTGGTTTTATCGTGGTATTGTACATTACCCAGATGATCAAAAATCAAGTCAAAAACTAATTGTAGCTAGCTATAAAACCACAATAAAACTGTGGTTGCTTGTATTACCATAATAAAACAAGTTGGCAGCGCCACATCTTCTATAAACTTACAATAAGTAAGGCGCAGCAATACAACATGCCGCACCAATCAAACAATTTTTTTACGATTGCTCGTCAAACTGCAATAAATCTGTTAGTTTTATAGAGCTACTAGCCGACCCGACAAACTTCGTATTACCGCAAATTAAACTGTGTTGTACATAAATCGTGAATCTCGGATGACCTTTGTCACAATCATCAGTTTTGCAAGTTTCTGGGGAGTTCATGGGTGTTTTAACATACAAATTTTCCTCCCAGTAAAGTAGAAAATAACTCCCCCCATTGCTTAGCCTGATAAAATAGAGCGAATAGCATTTGAATATTCGCCATCATTACAAACTATTTCGCCGAATACCATTTTGCGGAACACCAATTCTCGGTTGACCATAACGCGGAGTATAGAGTTTCACAGAATACCATTTCACGAAAAACCTTTCGCGGGATGTACCATTTCACGGAAAATCTTTTTGTAGAAAGTACCATTTCGCGGGGGTGACCCAACTGAAGGAAAGTAATAGAGGTCAGTAGATCTAGGAAAATATATAAACCTAGATAGAGGTGATCTCTTAGAGGGGCTGCCCCCCGCAGTGGCCGGCGCCTCCGACGGCAGGTCGCTGGGAACACTCGCGGCCTGTGGCCGTCTCGCGCTAAATTATCTAATGTTACTATTGATAGTTTTTGGTGGTCTTGTTATTGATTAATGTTTTATGGAAGAATCTAAAATTTCTCGAGTTCGATTAGTTTCTGTGTTTCGCAAAAATTTCTATTTTATTTGTATGAGAGACTTTATCCCCCTTCCACAGGGGTGACCACCATTAAAAAAATTCCTGCCTCCAAAACCCCCCAAATTTGGTTCCATTTGTTCGATTACTTCTCGAGTTATGAGGAAATTTGTATTTCATTTCTTTGAGAGCCCTCCTCCTAAAAAGGGAGAAGGGTCCTAATTCATCATAGAAAAAAATCATGCCTCCAAAAACACCCACATGCCAAATATGGTTCCATTTGATTAATTAGTTCTCGAATTATGAGGAAATTTGTATTTCATTTATATTGGAGCCCCCCTTCCTAAAGTAGGGAGAGGTTTCAATTCACCATAGAAACAATTCTTGCTTCCAAAAACACCCACATGTTAAATTTGGTTCCATTTGCTTGATTAGTTCTCGAGTTATGAGGAAATTTATATTTCAATTGTATGAAAGTCCCCCGTCTTAAAAGGGAAAGGGGCCATTATTCCCCTCCTAAAGAGGGGAGGGGTCTCAATTCACCATAGAAAAAAAATGCCGACAAAAACACCCACATGCCACATTTTGTTCCATTTGCTTGATTAATTCTGGAGTTATGAGGAAATTTGTATTCCATTTGTATGGGAGCCCCCCCCCCTCCTAAAGTGGGGAGGGGTCTCAATTCACCACAAAAAAATTCTTGTCTCCAAAAGCACCCGCATGTAAAATTTTGTTCCATTTACTTGATTAGTTCTCGAGTTATGCAGAAATTTGTGTTTCATTTGTATGGCAGCCTCCCCTCTTAGTGGGGGGAGGGATCTCTAACCACCATAAGAACCTTCCAAAACCAAACCAAACCAAAAACCCCTATATGTAAATTTTCAAGCCGATCGGTTCAGTAGTTTTCGATTCTATAAGGAACATACGGACAGACAGACAGTCAGACAGAAATCCATTTTTATAGGTATAGATTAAAATGGTAACAGCCGGACCAATCAGATTTACAGCTGCTATTATGCAGAATATTAGAGTTCAATCAGTGATGTAGGTCTATCGATCGAAGCATGGTAAAACGTACAGGCGGCAGTTTCCGGAAGCGTCTATCAATAGTCATTGAAAAGGAAGGCGATTTTTTAATGAAATAATTTACAATTCCCATATGTTACGAAAGAAAATAAACCACAAAACATTCCTCGCATATATGACTAACTGGTGTTAATATTCTAAAATATGTCATTTACTGCAAAAATTCGTTGCACACCCTGTAAGGCTTGTTCGCGACAAAATCTGGACACCTCAATTTTGCAATAAAACAAATATTTAATCCATGAAACAATTTTATATCATTTTTGTGTGTATCGCTAATAATTATCAAACAAACTAACATTACTTATTTGGTCTGCATGAAAAATTGGCGAACTTTGGAGTTTACCCTTGCCATGAGGATCGATGCAGACTTGTTGACAACCAATTTAGCTGCGTTTGTCCAAGATTTTCGAAATTTATCTATAGTTGTTGCTTGTTGTTTGTGCTGGGACAGCTCTCTCTTCACCAAAGCCCAATATCGCTCGATGGGACGTTACTCTGGACAGTTAGGTGGATTCGCCTCCTTCGGTACAATTTGAACTCCACTAGCATCATACCATTCCAAAACATCTTTGGCGTAGTGACAGGATGCCAAATCAGGCCAAAACAGCGAGGGTACATCATGGCTGTGTAGGAACGGTAACAATCGTTTCTGCAGGCATTCTTCACGATATATTTCCTTGTTAACCGTTCCCGTAGTGATGTAACTTTTGCTTGCTCGACCACAGCTGCATATGGCCTGCCATGCTAAATATTCTTTGGGGAACTTGACTTTCTTCTTCGTCCTAAAATGCTCTGCAACGCCATTCCGTTTCATGGCAGTGTAAAAAGACATACCAGGAAGCTGTTTAAAGTCTTCTAGAACATACGTTTCATCGTCCATTATAACCTATGGAAACTTCGTTAAATATTCGCGATAAAGCTTACGAGCGCGTGTATGGCCGTCGTATTTTGCTTATCATTACGGTTTGGCGCAGTCCTCACCTTGAAAGACTACATGCCTTGTCGTTGCTTAGAAGTGTGCACGAATGTTGGCGACATTTTTATTTTACGAGCAATGGTACGTACAGAAAGATCTGGACTCCTCCGTAATATTTGTTTTACCTTTGCATCATTGTGGTGGTTCCTCAAATCCGTTTTTGTTCCACTTTCCTTCTTCCTAGCTATTGTCAAGCGAGTCGAACGGTTTTAAAATACTGTGAACAGTGCTTGGAGGAAATCCAAGTTTTCTTAACGAGGGATCCGGATTTTCATAGCGACCGCACACAATTGCTTTTCGCACATAATTGCAGACATACGTCTACCACTCTGCAAAATATTTCACTCATTGTTAATGTATTTCCGAAGCTGTGTGTGTTTAGGGGTGTCCAAATTTCGTCGCGAACAAGTCTTACTATCCAGTAACTCTTATTCCTACCTATTCGTGGTACCAGGTGAAAAACGAATAACCTTAGCAGAGTTGACCCGACCGGTGGAAACTAAGGTTGTATGCCGACAGAGAAGGTAGCACTCAAGCGAACCATGCCATGCCTCATGCCTTGCCAATCTTGAGCGTCTATTCTCATGTCAGGGATAACTTCTTGATGGCTTGACAATTCCTCATCCAAATGAGCGGTTGTACTGCAGATTAGGAGTGGCTTACGACAATGTATGGTCCGCAGCGGGTGACTGAATCAAGACACATGGTAACTCGGCACTAAAGCTAAAATGGCAACCCCATCACAAGACTTGGTAACGTTGACCTAGTAATGTAATCTACCTAAACCAAACTACCAAGGGCCATTCAAGCAAACATGGATCGAAATATTTGGCGACAAATGGAAACTCGGTAGTTGTAATTGCAGATCGCTCCATTTCGTAGGTGGCGACCGGTTGCTCCTAGAACAGCTTTAACGCCATTAACTCGGCATCATAGCTCTGCAGGCTATCTATCCCAAAGAAGAGAAGGGTTGAAAGATCCGCGGCGTAAAGGCCGCGTTTTATCAAAGCAGTAGGAACTGGGAAGGCGCTTTGTAGTGTTGGGCAGAATGCAGGATCGCATGATAGATTGGAAGACGATCAACTAGAAGATGTGCCCATGGAGGATAAAGAGCCGTTTCTTCGTTTCATCAAGCCAGCACGAAGATAGACTCGACGACGAGAAAGCGTCTACCAGCCGACACAGCCGGTAGCTGTTCGCCTCGGTGATAAAAACCCGTAGCTTTCCCACCGACACAAACGATGACGGCAAACTTTGAGTAAACTTTGCAACTTATCCCTGGTGATCTGATGCATCATTTTTCTCACGCATAGATATCCACAAAGCCACCTGGAGATTACCTGACCAATGAACAAAATTGACCACGTTCGCCGAGATGACCGGTTCTTCCCTAACCTCACGAACATACTGTGGATATCTATCAACAGTATACCAGGCACGTCAAAGCGATCCTTTTCGGCTGAAAATTAGGCAGCTAGCTTTCGTACGCGATGAATTATAACCGTCGCCAGAATCGTCGCGAAGGCAAATATCGTTTATTTTGTCAAGTAAATCAATAGCTTACGTGCTAGACAATCATAATATATACTTATAACTTACATGCAGCCCAGCAGATTCTTTCTGCGACGATTTCAAGCTATCAAAAAAGTGAGCAGCGCGGTTTGTTACCAAAGAAACGGGCAATAACCCGCAAATTGCCGTCATGTCGCGACAATTACATGTGAATACTAGTTGAGGCACTGCCTTTCCAAGTAACAAAACTAGTTTTTTATACACTTATGACGGTTCTGGTGATAAAAATTGGTAATAAAAACCGCAATAAGAGTTCAATAGAGCTCAAATTGTTACTTGGGTTCTTCCGCGGAGTTAGGTGCATCAAACCTCGAAGACGGTTGGGTCAGAATGCGCATGGCCATCGGAGAGGCTACTATCGCAGTACTAAGTAAAGAACCACGAATTATACGAAATCATTGGTTTGATGAGGAATGTCAGAAAGTGCAACAAAAATGGCTTGGAAAAGTTATTTGAGTATTGCCACTAGGGAGAGTTTGGCCGAATAGTAACGAGCAAGGCACCAGTTGATCACGATGCTGAAGAGTAAAAAGTTCCGGAAGGAGGACAGAGATCGGGAAGAATTGGAACAACTATTCCGAACTAATGAACTAATGACAAGTTTTACAAAAAGGTTAACCAATCTTGTAAGGGCTCCACCTGATATGCGTGGGGATGAAGTAGGGAACGATCGGAAAGTGGTCAACAGGTGAAAGTTTTTCGAAGATCAGTTCAATAACAAAGTTGCACAAGGAGGTGAAACGTGAGTTAACCTAGGAATAACCATAGAAGATAGTAATGTCCCAGCACCTAATCTCCAAGAAGTTAAACCCGGGAATTCCCGGGTTGCTGAAGACTTATATAACCGCCACTAAGGACCGTCTATCAGTACCTACAGTTTTACAAACATGGACGAGAAATGCTACTGACAGCAGTGGGTTATTTCCAAGATTTAGGAGGAGGAGAAGCTACTAGAGAAATGAATGGCCGAAGTTGTTTGTTCTATTTACAGAAAGTGTTGAACGCCAGTACGGACTAAATTTTCATCATCCGACAATTCTTACAAAAATGTCGGGAGTACCCACGCTTCACATCTTTTCTGACTTTAAATACATACGCATACGACACAGTGGATCGAGATCAGCTATTGCAGTGACAGCGGGGGTTCCACTGGGCTCGATTCTCGGTTCTAAGATTTGGAATGCCATGTACGATAGTGTTGAGGCTCGAGCTGCCCCCTGGGGTCGAGATCAAAGGCTTCGTCGGCGATATCGCCCAGACCTGACAGTGGTAGGCGAGTTTTTCGAAGAGGTGGAAATGCTGGTGGGAAATCAGATGCCATGAGCATAATAAAGGAATGGATTGGCACACCACAAGACGGAAGCGGTGATGATCAGCAGCCCTAGAGGCCAAAAGTATCGTAGGGGGACAAGTGATTGTTCCTAATTGTAAGGTGTGGTAAGGCGTCAACAGCGGTTACTGCGATGTCCAAGATTATACCGAATGGCTATGGACTCAGCAGCAGTAAGAGACGTCTGATGACCAACGTTGTCATGTCGGTGCTGAGGTATGCTGTATCGGCATGGGTCCCGGCTTTGGGTAGTAAGCGCAATCGGGCATATCTGAACTAAGTAGTCATACTGATGACCCGCAGCGTGCGCAGCGTGCGGGTACCGTACCATATCTGAGTGCGATAGGCAGAGAAATGTCAGGGACATTGGGAACAGAGTTAGGCTGGACTCTATTAGGAAGTGTCAGGTGGAATGGGACATGTGAAATAGGACGTAAACACGACATGTGCACTCATAGATTGATCCAGAACATCCTGGATCGGTAGAAGACACGGTGAGGTAAACTTTAACCTTTCTCAATTTTTATCAGGTCATGGATGCTAAAAGAAGTGTCTACATACGCGTGAGCGGGTAGAGTCGCCCTTTTGCCCCGTTTCTACGGTAGCCGAGAGAACTCCATAGCTTGTGATGTTTCACTGTCCGCGTTTCGAGGCCACTCGGCGTGAGACGCTTGCTACCGTTGGACCCAACAATGCCCGGAAAGTTTTTAGTAGGTAGGTGCAAGTTGGAACCTTGCGAATTCGTAATATATAAAAAAGATCAACTATGACAGACAATGCACGAAAACGGGTTTGCGGACAAACTGACACGACTGATCGGAGCTAGACTGGATTTAGTGATGTGTTTCGGGTCCATCTCGGGGACACTCTTGAGTAGAGATAAGGGGTCGGTTTATCCTGCAGGTTATTGAAAATCGCTCTTGAGGCGAGAGGCAATGCTAGCTAACTCCTAGGCTTCGCCGATGACTTTGATTTTGATATCATAGCCAGGAACTATGCGACGGTGAAGGCAATCAACGCCAGACAGAGGACCGATTCTAGGAAGATTGGAAGAAAGGAAGAAGCTCAAAGGAGACAAATGCGCGCCTCGCATGAACGGTAACCGTTGGCGGCGACGAACTAGAAGTGGTGGATGAGTTCGTGTATTTGGAATCGCTGGTGACCGCGGACAGCGATACAAGTTAGAAGATCCGTGTTCAAGCAGAAGGTACTGGAAAATTATTTGTTTTATTCTGCACTGCCTTCACTTTTACTATTATCGTTATTGACTAAGCGATATGCTTATTACCATTATATTATGTTATATTTTTATGCCTGTTTGTGGTATAGAAGATTCTGGCAAGGTCTTATTAAATATGGCAAAGTCCTCCCTAGAAAGGTCTTTCGTACACAAAAATAAAGAGATGTTACAACTCAGCATGGACGAAGGACAATGAGGGGCCTGAGAATAAATCTATGTTTAAGCCACTTGACATTAAATCACCTGGATTCTACTAACAAAGCTTCGAACCCATGACTTGTCAAACTACCTGTCGGCTGTTTGGTAACGTCCTTAGGTTACGATGTGAATGTGTTCGATATAACATCGTATTTTTGGAAGCGTAGATTATCAGGCTTTACAACACAACCTGTTCGAACGGCTGAGATTGTCTTTGGCGCTTGCAAACCATCACGAACGACGACCTCGAGTATTTCGATCGTTCCGATGGGCATCCATGTGCACGGCTGGTTAGTCACCTCAACGTCATCAACTATCCGAACCTCATTGTTTCACTTTATAGTATGTCATCCACTCGCATGCAAAACCGTACGCTTCGAGTATCGCCACTGGACATTACGTGATTATCCCACGGCCGGGTTTTGTACAGGCGAAATGTATGTCTTTATTTGTGTTCATTCTTTATTCATTGTCTGGACACATTATCATCATCACCACCATTAGCACCATCGCCATCATCATTATCATCGTCGCATCCATCGTCGCAATCGTAAACGGCGCATCGTTATGACCGACTGTGTGGCTGTATGTTTGTGTGTGTATGTATGTTTGCTGGTCCGGTCCGGACCTACCTCATGGTGTTTTACGATTGTGTAGTGTCTGGACCGTAATGAGTCTAATAGCGCAGATGATACTACAACGAGCGGTAATCCGAAGAGTTGCGAAATATTAATTTATGCAAACATTGTTTACTGAACAACTTTTATTCATTAGCACTGTAGCCAAGGGCAGGATTTAGTGAAGAATCGTACCATCATGATTCGATGCTGATGTGACCAAACAAATTAAATTTATAGAAGTTTTTATCATTTGAAACAAAGTTATAATGTAGGAACCATTTGCCATTATTTATCACAATGATAGCTTAAATTTATCATATTTGTTTGCAGAAGAACATTATCTAGACTATCAATTAATTTTCGCCAAAGATCGTAACGTAACGAGTGAAGTAATGCAGTAAGTTGTCTAAACGAAGCAATAAAATTCACATGACACCAATAAGACTCCCATAGTCGTCCATCCACAAAGAAGCAATATGCTTGAACTGGACGACGTAATTTTCTAGGAATCATCATGCTTTATCCCCACAATAAATTAAGCTAATCGACTGAAATACCATTTAGAACCACCGCTCTGTTTTGACACCATTCGGTGATCGTTTTCAACCACTGTGCGCAGTGTAATATTGCAAAAGTTTAAAAACGACACCGGTTGACTCGGGGAGAAAGTGCCACTGCCACTGTGCCTGGTGCTTCGAAAAGATAATGGTGCCAATCTGCCGATGGTAAAATGGCTAATTCAGTGCCATATTTAATGATACAAGATTAATAAATTGCACAACCTACCAGGCGGCTCCGTCGTGGTATGGCCCCTTTCTCGCGCGCATTGCAAATAGCAGCATCCTCCGGTTCCGATGTGCCATCGGGCGAGTCACAGTCACCGAAGTCAATCGCTTTGAATAACCTTGTTTAATTCGTCGTTTTTGCTTGAAATATTGCCCGGTTTATGTCCCGCTTGCTGGATTTATGTCTGGTAGTTTGACGTAATTTGATGCTTTATTGTTTCCACATTCTCGACTCGAGTGCGGCTGCCTCCTCCGTCTTGGCTTCGTTTAGCTGGCTCGGGTACTCTCCCCCGGGTTGCTTTCGAGTGGAACGTCCTCACCAGTCAGCCAACCAGCAGTGTGTCTGGCCGAATGGTAATGGCTCCGTAAAGTTTTTAGTAAATGGATCATTTCGAAACGTGAACGGGTTTTCCAATGGGGATGTTTTTCGAGAATCGCGAGCAGAAGTTTATGGTGTTTTTTTTTTTTGTTGCTGCTGTTGTTGTTGCTGTTGTTGTTGTTGGTGAAAGATTAATTATTTACAAACTTTACTCGGATGAATTGGCTATTTTGTTGCTTGCACAAATGTTGAATCGAATAAAACGAACGACTGCGAAGTTAATGTGTTTGTTATGTTTCAAACATTCTCTAGAATATGAATGAATAGTTTAGGATGATTACTTAATAGTCAAGTAATAACAATTTGTTCATGCAGCGTTTATTTAAGCAGCCATGCCATTCGTTGCTAAATGGAAAGCATTAAAATCACAAGTTCTTATTTTTTCACTTTTGCCATAAAGATTATCATATATTTTGCTAGTCACTTGGAACATATTAAGAACTAGTAGGATGCTACCCCAACAACCTCTGGAACTGCAACGTTTGTGTTAGGCTATTCTCCTAACTATATTCTTAAATGGTTATATTTATAAATTAACAAGCTGACTCGACAAACTTCGTATTGCCACAAATTAAACTGCGTTGTACATAAATCATGAATCTCGGATGATCTTTGTCACAATCTCATGTTTTGCATGTTTCTGAGCCGTTCAACCTAAATTATTTAAGGTTTGGCAGTTACGAAATTATGAAAGCATCCCAGGTAAACAATAAGCATCACCAATGCTATTCAAATGCAAGCCAATAACCATTTAAGTCGCCTTAAATGTTACTTAAATGCTATTTTGGCAAAATATACAGCTAATTTTCTGCTAACCTTCTTATACTGCTGACAATGCTAATTTGTAGCTAATTACCGACACGAAAAATTTCGTGTCACAGCAAAGTAGAAAGCTATTCCCCTCATTGCTTAAGCGGAATGTACCATTTCACGGAAAACTTTTTCGTGGAAAGTACCATCTCGCTGTCGCACGTTCGGTCTCAACTGAAGGAAAATAATAAAGGTCAGTAGACCTAGGAAAGCTAATAAACCTAAACAGGGGAGCGGTCCTAATTCATTAAAAAGAAATTCTTGCATTCTAAAACTCCCACATGCAAAATATGGTTTCATTTGCTTGACCCTGACCCTGACCCCACCTCCCCCCTCCATCTGATTGTGTCACAAATCTGAAACTCCCCACCTTTGGACGTCACACAAACTTGAAAAAAAAAACCAAATTAAAAGAAAAGCATGTTGAAAGTTAAAAGCGGTTAATAAAACTTGAGGTGACGCAAGTTAAGAGTTTAGTGTATGATTCATAAATAAAATGCAAATACTTACTTACTTTACTTACTTTAGTGGCAACGGTCCGTTACCGATCCTGCGCCGAACGAATTATGGTTCTCCAGTACCGTCGGTCCTGGGCTGCCGTTCTCCAATCCCCACGAACACCAGCTGAACGTGCATCGTCTTCGACAGCACCCACCCACCGGGTGCGGGGTCTGCCTCGGAGTCTACGGCCTCTTCCTGGTTCTCTGCTGAAAATAGTTTTGGCTACTCTTTCGTCGGGCATTCTGGCCACGTGTCCAGCCCACCGCAGCCTGTCACATTGCACTACCTTCACTATGTCAGCATATTTGTATACTTGGTACAGCTCGTGATTCATGCGTCTGCGCCACACTCCATTTTCCATTTTGCCACCAAGTATAGATCGCAGAATTTTACGCTCAAAAACCCCAAGCATTCGCCGATCAGCTTCCTTTAGCGTCCATGATTCGTGTCCGTAAAGGGCCACCGGGAGGATTAGTGTTCTGTAGAGCGTTAGTTTTGTGCGAATTTGCAAACTACGGGACTTCAGCTGGCTACGTAATCCGTAGAAAGCCCGATTCGCGGCTGCAACTCGTCGTTTCACTTCCCGGCTTACATCGATGTCACATGTCACGAGTGTACCAAGGTATATAAATTCCTCCACTACTTCATATCGTTCGCCATCTAACTCCACCTCGGCACCAACACCACTTGAGCTCCCACGTTCCCTACCAGCAACCATGTACTTCGTTTTGGCGGTATTAATGGTAAGTCCCAATCTCGCAGCTTCCCTTTTAAAGGGTCTGAAGGCCTCTTCCACTGCTCTACGGTTGATTCCGATGATATCGACGTCATCCGCAAAACCAAGAAGCATGTGAGATTTCGTAATGATAGTTCCATTCCTTTCCACGTTTGCTCTTCGTAATGCACCTTCCAAGGCAATGATGAATAGCAGGTTAGAGAGTGCATCCCCTTGCTGCAGTCCATCTAACGTCACGAAAGCAGCTGAGGTCTCACCCGCTATTCTAACGCATGATTTGGATCCGTCCAGCGTCGCACGAATCAGCGTAACTAATTTCGTCGGAAAACCATGTTCTAGCATTATCTGCCACAGCTCATTACGCTTAACTGAATCGTACGCCGCTTTAAAGTTCACAAACAGATGGTGTGTCTGCAAGTTGTACTCCCGGAACTTGTCCCGGAACCCGGAACGACGGAACATCTGATCCGTCGTGGAGCGACCCTCACGAAAACCAGCTTGGTACTCGCCGACGAAGGACTCCGCTAACGGTCTTAGTCTGCAGAACAGGATACGGGAAAGCACCTTGTAGGCAGAATTGAGCAATGTAATTCCTCGATAGTTTTTACACTCCATTCGATGTCCCTTTTTGAAAATTGGGCAAATGAGGCCATCCAACCACTCCTCCGGCATTTGTTCTTCCTCCCAGATCCTGACAATGATCCGGTGGATTGCTTCGTACAGCCGCTCGCTCCCCGCTTTTAGAAGTTCAGCCGGGATACCGTCCTTCCTAGCAGCCATACCGTTTTTCAGCTCACTGATTGCCTTCTTAACCTCCTCCTGTGTTGGTGGCTCCACAGCTTGACCATCGCTTACAATTTCTATCCTGTCCCTGCTGATCTCCTCATTTACCTCTCCATTCAATAGTGTCTGAAAGTGCTCCTTCCACCTGGCTGCTACCGCCGTTTTGTCGGTAAGCAGGTTGCCAGCACTAGCATTGCACATCACAGGCATGGCAAAATTCCTGCATCTCACCGTTTTATAGAAAACCCCGTGTGTCGTTGCTGGCGTATCGCTCCTCTGCGCCGGCGAGCACGTGCTCCTCGTACTCGCGTTTCTTTAGACGATGGATTCTTTTTTCCGCAGCTCTAGTCTCTCTGTATCTCTTTCTGTTTTGACGCGTTGCCACAGTGAGCAAGCGACTCCTGGCCTGGTTCTTTTCGTCTGTCACTCTCTGGCATTCGGCATCAAACCAGCTGTTACGCTGTCTTCTACGCGTCGTGCCTACCACCTCTCTCGCTGCTGTTTGGATGGCACCATGGATGTTCCTTCACAGCCCATTTATATCTTCTTCTTCTACCTGCTGTTCTGCAATTCGCTGGTCAAGCTTCCTGGCGTACTCCACTGCTACGCCGTCTGCCGTTAACCGCTGGATGTTAAAACGCGGCGTCCTCTCAGTGCGAGCTTTCGCCGTGTTCGACGGCTTTGTGCGAATCTTACTCATTACGAGATAGTGGTCAGAGTCGATATTTGGTCCACGAAAAGACCGTACATCGATAACGTCCGAAAAGTGTCGACCGTCAACCAAGACATGATCGATCTGATAGCTAGAGTCTCCATTTGGATGCCTCCAGGTGTGTTTCCGAATATTCAAACGTGGAAAGTAGGTGCTACAGACGGTCATCTCTCTGGCCGCGGCAAAATTTATGAGCCTCAGACCGCTATCATTGGTCGACAGATGCAGGCTATGTCTTCCAATAACTGGACGGAAGAATTCCTCCCTCCCGATCTGCGCGTTTGCATCTCCGATGATGATTTTCACGTCGTGTTTTGGGCACTCTCCATAGGTCCTCTCAAACTTGTCGTAAAACTCGTCTTTAGCATCATCGGATTTATCATTTGTCGGTGCGTATAAAATGCAAATAACAGATGCGAACTTCTCCGGAAAATTCAGTTTTAAGTTTCCTGATTTTGCCTGGTAAACTGAGCATCCGAGAGCTATTTTGTTTTAAATTATAAAAATATTCCACTATTTTGTTATTTTTCTTTGCCCGGCGTGAAGACTTTTTGCGGATATTTTATCGAATGGCCGACTTGCCGTAGCTAATTTTAACCGCCGTCTGCTGAAATAATCACTAGTTTCAATTGTATAATCACTAGTTTCACTAGTTATAACTTGTATTAATACTGAAAGGATCTGTTCAACAATTAAAATAAGTCGCTTCATGTGTGAGGGGAAGGCAATAGAGAATCAGCCTCATTTATTTCTTTCGACGATGTTAAACCTTGTTACGAACTTTTTACGATTTCATAAGTAATGAATGACTAAAAAACTAAAGTTTTTGTAGTCTTTTTCTAGATTTTTTTCGGTGGATGTTACATTTGCCTAAACCCCCTCCCCCCTCTGTCTCAGTCTGTCACAAAATTAATACCCCCCTCTTCCAGTAAACTGTGGACGTCATTATTGAATGATCCCACAGAAATCCATTCTCGTTTGCTTGAGAAACCCCACAAATCCATTCGTACAAGGCACAACTGTTGGAAAACAAAAAAAAACTAAGTGAATTTATGTGATTTCTGAAACAAACGGATATTTGTAACCCCAATTAAAACAGGTTTACGGATCTAACTTTGTCTGAAATTTTGAGAGAAGATGCAGAAATCTTCAAGGGTTCAAAAACTCTCAAAAGGTCAATTTTCATAAAAATGGCATTTATGTGGGTTCTCAAACAAATGATTCAATTGCATTTAGTAAAACATTTGGCTAAAATATTCATTATATCATCATTATTATCATTCATCATCAAAAAGAGAAGTGTTCAAAGGTTTGAGAATCGCGCGCGATAAACAGATATAGAGGACTGATTTAAAAATTTGCTATTAGAAATATCTGACTTAACTACTAGTGGTTGACAAATTCGTGACTGTTCAGGAAGATTTGGATGCTTCTGCTTGTTACTAGATGTATAATTTCCTAGCCAGTCAAGGATTTTTTCGGGTTGGAAACTTTCTTGATTTCCCTGGGTGGGGATGCTCTTATAAGTCTCATACTAAGTTGAAGGTTGGACTTGTGCTTTGCTTGCTGATTACAGCGGGATTGGCCTCGTCGGGACTGCTTCGACTTAGCAGCGGACTAAACTGGGTATCGGCTTAACCAAAATTATAAGAACATCATGGTAACCGACAGTAGGTTGCAAATTGGTACTGAAGATTCTTGGTTTGGCAATAACTTGAAAAGTTATATATTTTTAATAGTTATAGCTTGTATTAATACTAATCGCAGGAATTTATATCTGTGTTAAAAACCAGATCGTTTTGTTTGCTTACCTGGTTCAAATGTATATTCACTAATTATCTATTAGATAAATCGACTACCTCAATCCTTTGTAGGGGAATGAGGTGGGCTCCATCATCCTTGTTTTTCTTTCTCAGTTTTGATAAAGAAATTTACCAATTTTGTGTGTACTTGGTACTAATAATTGAATTTATTATTTATTCTAATCCCAATCCCAATCCCAATCCCAATCCCAATCCCAATCCCAATCCCAATCCCAATCCCAATCCCAATCCCAATCCCAATCCCAATCCCAATCCCAATCCCAATCCCAATCCCAATCCCAATCCCAATCCCAATCCCAATCCCAATCCCAATCCCAATCCCAATCCCAATCCCAATCCCAATCCCAATCCCAATCTCAATCCCAATCCCAATCCCAATCCCAATCCCAATCCCAATCCCAATCCCAATCCCAATCCCAATCCCAATCCCAATCCCAATCCCAATCCCAATCCCAATCCCAATCCCAATCCCAATCCCAATCCCAATCCCAATCCCAATCCCAATCCCAATCCCAATCCCAATCCCAATCCCAATCCCAATCCCAATCCCAATCCCCATCCCAATCCCAATCCCAATCCCAATCCCAATCCCAATCCCAATCCCAATCCCAATCCCAATCCCAATCCCAATCCCAATCCCAATCCCAATCCCAATCCCAATCCCAATCCCAATCCCAATCCCAATCCCAATCCCAATCTCAATCCCAATCCCAATCCCAATCCCAATCCCAATCCCAATCCCAATCCCAATCCCAATCCCAATCCCAATCCCAATCCCAATCCCAATCCCAATCCCAATCCCAATCCCAATCCCAATCCCAATCCCAATCCCAATCCCAATCCCCATCCCAATCCCAATCCCAATCCCAATCCCAATCCCAATCCCAATCCCAATCCCAATCCCAATCCCAATCCCAATCCCAATCCCAATCCCAATCCCAATCCCAATCCCAATCCCAATCCCAATCCCAATCCCAATCCCAATCCCAATCCCAATCCCAATCCCAATCCCAATCCCAATCCCAATCCCAATCCCAATCCCAATCCCAATCCCAATCCCAATCCCAATCCCAATCCCAATCCCAATCCCAATCCCAATCCCAATCCCAATCCCAATCCCAATCCCAATCCCAATCCCAATCCCAATCCCAATCCCAATCCCAATCCCAATCCCAATCCCAATCCCAATCCCAATCCCAATCCCAATCCCAATCCCAATCCCAATCCCAATCCCAATCCCAATCCCAATCCCAATCCCAATCCCAATCCCAATCCCAATCCCAATCCCAATCCCAATCCCAATCCCAATCCCAATCCCAATCCCAATCCCAATCCCAATCCCAATCCCAATCCCAATCCCAATCCCAATCCCAATCCCAATCCCAATCCCAATCCCAATCCCAATCCCAATCCCAATCCCAATCCCAATCCCAATCCCAATCCCAATCCCAATCCCAATCCCAATCCCAATCCCAATCCCAATCCCAATCCCAATCCCAATCCCAATCCCAATCCCAATCCCAATCCCAATCCCAATCCCAATCCCAATCCCAATTCCAATTCCAATCCCAATCCCAATCCCAATCCCTATCCCAATCCTATTTTTCAATTTGCCAAAAGCCTATGTTGACATCACAGAGCAGCGCTCCAACACAACGATATGCATTAGCAGTGGTTGACGGCCTGCTGCAGCTGTGTCGTTTTGGAAGGACACCAAGTCTCAACCCTCGCCGCAATCGCATTCGTTTGTGTCCCACCACATATCAGGTTTCGGTGTGTAGTCCTTACGAAATTGATTCACCTTCTCGAAAAAAACCTGCGCGTGTCATTAGGTCGGAAGAGTTGTTTAAATTCTTCACGATCTCTCCGTCCTTCTCCACGACCTGTCCTTCTTTTTTGTACTCGTCGTACTCCTGTACTTTGCACTCCTTCACCTACAGAACGTATTCTGCTCCAACCGTCATCGAGGGTTAGAGCATTTCAATCGTCGGAAGAAGGCAGTACCTTATCCAGTATTCGCGCATATTTTTCGGCAGATTGCGGATTATCTATTTCCCTAATGTTTAACCGATGAGGACCGGTTTAACGTGTCTGCTATACGGTTGGTAGTAACTAGGTGATGGTTAGAGTCAGGGATGATTTACTTACTTACTTACTTATGTGTCCATGTCCGCCGGTCCGGCAGAACAAAGGGATGAAATTAGAGATCTCCACTGCTGACGGTTACCCGCCATGGCTTTTACCTGTCGCCAGGACAGGTTCTCGCCTACAGCCCGGATGTCGTTGGCTAAGCTCCGTCTCCATGAGCCTCTGGGTCTGCCTCTTCTACGCTGTCCTTGTGGATTCCAGTCGAGTGCTGCTCTGCAAACCTCGTTCGCTCCTTTCCTCAAGGTGTGTCCGATCCACTTCCACCTACGCTCACGAATTTCTGTGGCTATCGGCCGTTGATGACACCGACGATGGAGTTCCTCATTGGATATCCAATTATCAGGCCACCAGGCACGAATAATATATCGCAGGCACCGGTTAATGAATACCTGCAGTTTTTGCGTTGTCTCCGCTGAGACGCACCACGTTTCGCAGGCATACAGCAGTACGGATTTAACGTTTGAATTAAAGATTCGGGTTTTCGTACGTAGAGTGATCTGGTTTGAGCGCCAAATGTTTCGCAGACCTGCAAAGGCACCCCTGGCCTTCCTGATCCGTGTGGCTATATCAGTCTTGGTACCACCATCGGGCGTTGTTTGGCTACCAAGATATTGAAAGGCGGCTACCTGCTCAACTTGTTGTCCCGCTACTGTAAAGTTGGTGGAATTGTCAGTGTTCACTACCATAGACTTAGTTTTCGCTACATTGACTGTGAGACCTGCTGCCTGGGAGCTCTCGGAGAGGTCGTCTAACTTGCTCTGCATATCGTTTCGGCGTTGTGCGAGCAAGACAATGTCGTCGGCTAGGTCGAGGTCATTTAGCTGCTCCATCGTTAGAGGATTCCAAGGCAATCCTCGATTTGGTCTACTGTCAATTGCTCCAACTAATATCTCATCCATAACGATGAGAAACAGAAGCGGTGATAAAATGCAGCCTTGTCTCACGCCAGCAGTAACCCTTATGGGGTCGGACAAGACGCCGTCGTGCAAAACCTTGCACGAGAACGCCTCGTACTGAGCCTCGATGAGATGGACTAGCTTATCTGGAACTCCTCTACGCCTAAGTGCGCCCCAGATGTTTTCGTGATTGAGTCGGTCGAACGCCTTTTCGAAGTCAACGAACACCAGCAGAAGAGAGTCCTGGAATTCGTTGATCTGCTCCAATATAATGCGGAGCGTTGTGATATGGTCTACACATGATCGGCCAGCACGGAATCCAGCTTGCTGCCGCCGGAGAGTAGCGTCGATCTTCTCCTGGATCCGGTTGAGGATTACCTTACAGAGTACTTTGAGAGTAATACAGAGCAACGTGATGCCACGCCAGTTACCGCATTCCGTTAGGTCTCCTTTCTTAGGGACTTTGACCAATATGCCCTGCATCCAGTCCACCGGAAAAGTTGCGGTTTCCCAAATATTGCTGAAAAGCTGATGCATCATCTGGGCTGACAAAGATGGGTCAGCTTTGAGCATTTCGGCTGAAATACGATCTATCCCTGGCGCTCTATTGGATTTCATACTCTTGATGGCTGCTACAATTTCATCTAGCGATGGCGCCTCCGAGTTCACGCGATTTATTCGACGAACTGTAGGCGTCGTACGCTGCTGGTTTTGTTGGTCTCTGACATTTGAAACTCGGAAGAGTTGTTCAAAATGTTCAGTCCATCGCTTAAGCTGTTCTGTACGGTCAGTCAATAGCTGACCAGCTCTGTCCTTTAGCGGCATCTTTGTATTCATCCTGGCACCACTAAGGCGGCGAGAAATATCGTACAACAAACGGATATCACCATTGGCGGCGGCGGTTTCTTCTTGTTCGGCTAGGGAGTTAGTCCAGGCTCTCTTGTCCCGCCTACAAGCACGTTTAACAGCCCTCTCCAGTTCGGCGTATCGTTGACGGGCAGCTGTCTTAGCCGATCTGGTCCGCGCTCGCTCAATGCCGGCTTTCGCCTCTCTCCGCTCGTCGATCTTCCTCCAAGTTTCATCCGAAATCCATTCCCTCCGCCCACTGCGCGCTTTGCCGAGGTTTTCATCACTGGTCGTGATGAAGGCGTTCTTGATGCCGGTCCATTGCTCTTCGACGGTTCCACCAGGTGGCAACTCCGAGGCTCGAGATTCAAGTTGTTCAACAAAGGCCTTTTTCACCTCAGGATTCTCCAGTTGGCAGACGTCATAGCAGCACCCAACTTTCTCCTCCCGTCGATGGACACGTGCGACGCGCAGACGTATCTCAGCGATAACAAGATGATGGTCGGATGCAATGTCAGCGCTGCGTTTGTTGCGTACATCAAGAAGGCTCCTTCTCCATTTCCGGCTGATGCAGATGTGGTCGATTTGGTTTTCTGTTCGGCCGTCGCGGGAAACCCACGTGACTTTATGTACTGGTCTATGGGGGAAGAGCGATCCACCAATGACCATGTCGTTATTACCACAGAATTCTGTAAACAGCTCCCCGTTTTCGCTCATCTCTCCTAGGCCATGGCGTCCCAGTCAGGGATGATTCCTCCTCAGAAAAAAAAAGAAAAGAGAAAAATGCACACTTTACTCAGTCGCGATTTATGTTGCTCCGTTTTGTTTGAACTTTTCTCTTTTTTACTGATCGCGATTGCTCAGCAACCTGCTCATTGTTTTTCTCATTGAGGAATAAACTGAGCAACAAAGTGTTAATACACTTTTTGGCTGCCCATTATATGACACAAAAAAACTGTTTAGACTTCTCGCAGCGGCAATAGTGCAAAAAATATTGCAAATGACAAGGGTGGATGATAGATATGGCAGCAATGTAATTCTCGTGCCGTTGCTTGCTGCAGCTCGAGCGCACAATGAGAATCTAAAGTTTGTTTATATTTCTCTTTATTTTTGGTCTGTTTCTCATTGCGTGGATGTATTGCTCATTTGTGGCAGCAGTTCTGCTCATTGTGTTGAATGAAAAAAGTTGCACTTTTTGCACAATGAGTGAGGAAATGGCAAGCCTGGTTAGAGTCAATATCCGCACCCCGTAGGGAACACATGTTCGTGATGTTAGAAAACAACCGGCCATCTATGAGAACGTAGTCAATCTGGTTCATTGCACGATGGTCAGGCGATTTCCAGGTGCTTCGAATCACCAGAACTCGGGAAACTTGCATGCAGTTCATGCATCGTTGACCGTTAACATTCGTGTTGGTGCTATGGGCTACGACTATGGTCTCCACTGGTGGTCTATACATTTCTTCTCTACCGACCTGGGCGTTCATATCACCGATGACGATCCTGAAGACCCGCGTTAAGCCGCAGACGTCACGCGTAGAATGCTTTCTTCTCATTCTTCGGGTATAACTTAGAGGGGACAGTGCACGTAGATAATGCAGTAATTGAAGAAAGTGGTCGTTATCCTCAATAGATACAACCTCTCGTTGATCGCCTTACAATCTATCACGCGATCTTACGTTCGTCCAACACTGCAAATCCCGGTTGTAGTTTGTAGGTACTGCCCTTGGTATGGTAAAACTGGTTATAGTACCGACACGCCACGCCACCCGCTTCAGATCAGACGCTGTCGTAAACCGCTCACTTGGTTGAGGAATCGTGAAGCCGTCAATGATCGCCCCTGATATGCCCAGCCAGTATTTTTATATGTATACTAGCTGACCCGACAAACTTCGTATTGCCACAAATTACACTGTGTTGTACATAAATCGTGAATCTAGGATGACCTTTGTCACAATCTTGAGTTTTGCAAGTTTCTGGGGAGTTCATGGGTCTTTTAAGATACAAATTTTCCTCACAGTAAAGTAGAAAACAACTCCTCTCATTGCTCAGCCTGATAAAATAAAGCGGATAGCATTTAAATATTCGCCATCATTACAAACCATTTCGCCGAATACCATTTTGCGGAACACCAATTCTCGGTTGACCATAACGCGGAGTATAGAGTTTCGCAGAATACCATTTCACGAAAAACCTTACGCGGGATGTACCATTTCACGGAAAATCTTTTCGTAGAAAGTACCATTTCGCGGGGGTGACCCATCTGAAGGAAAGTAATAGAGGTTAGTAGGAAAATCTAGGAAAATAAATAAACCTAGATAGAGGTGATCTCATCGTGGGGCTGCTTCCCGCAGTGCCCGGCGCTTCCGATGGCAGGTCGCCGGAAACACTCGCGGGCTGTGAGCTTCTCGCGCTGAATTATCTAATGTTACTATTGATAGTTTTTGATGGTCTTGTTATTGATTAATGTTTTATGGAAGAGTTTAAAATTTCTCGAGTTCGATTAGTTTTTGAGTTACGCAAAAATTTCTGTTTTATTTGTATGAGAGTCTTTATCCCCCTACCACAGGGGTGAGGGGTCTCAAACCATCATTAAAAAATTCCTGTCTCCAAAACCCCCCACATGCCAAATTTGGTTCCATTTGCTTGCTTCGTTCTCGAGTTATGAGGAAACTTGTATTTCATTTGTATGGGAGCCCCCCTCATAAAGTGGGGAGGGGTCGCAATTCACCATAGAAAAAAATCTTGTCTTCGAAAACATCCACATGTAAAATTTTGTTCCATTTGCTTGATTTGTTCTCGAGTTAAGCAGAAATTTGTATTTCATTTGTATGGGAGCCCCCCCTCTTAATAGGGGGAGGTGTTTGTAACCATCATAAGAACCTTCCCTGATCCCAAAAACCGCTATATGCAAATTTTCACGCCGATAGGTTCAGTAGTTTTCGATTCTATAAGGAACATTCGGGCAGGCAGACCGAAATCCATTTTTATAGGTATAGATATATATGTATATCAGACAGATCGGCATTTAACGAAAACAGCATAGGTCAAAGTCAATGTCATTATATGAAAAGGTATCACTATTGCTTGATTGGTTGTCGTGTAAAATTAGTCAGTCATTGTCTTGCGCTCGTCAGGGCTAAAAGTCCGGTAATTCAATTCGTAATGTGATATATGCTAAACTGTTAAACTATGAACTTATAAGGATTAAGAAAGTCAAATACAAGGTTTCAATAAAGTCGACTCGGTGTTTGTTAGAACGAAAGGCGTTTTATGTGTTTACCGGAACGACCTACCATGCAAACTACTTTGTAAGAACTACAATCGTGTTGGTGCATCGGGTTTAAGTAAAGGCAACAACCATAGCTGCATTATAGATCGCAACCCCTAAGGACTGCAACGGTCAGGTCACAACATTGGATGTATATAAAAGCTAAAAATCAGCATTACGTACATATATACATGCTAATAAATCGTATTTGATGCGCAAAATTGGCATATCCGTGGTATTTTGGAGGCGCTCATGGATGATGAGACTTTCGTCAAGGCGGACTTCCGGCAGCTTCCGGGGCTAGTGTTCTTCACCGCTCAATACAAGTTTGATGTTCCGGAAAAAGAAAGGAAGCAGAAACTGTCAAAGTTTGCCAAGACATACATGATTTGCAAGTGATCTGCTCATGTGGCAAACGAAGTGCGCCGTTCGCGACTACCGAGACTGTAAACGGGCAGACCTACCTCAAGGAGTGTCTACAGAAGCATCTCCTTCCTCTGTTGAAGCAACACGAGAGCCCTCCGATCTTCTGGCCGGATCTAGTTTAGTGCCACTATTCAAAGAATGTCAAGGAGTGGTACGAAACCAACGGGGTCACTTTCGTGCCCAAGAACATGAACACCCTCAACGCACCGGAACTAAAGCCCCTTCGAAAAATGTTGGGCTATTTTATGGAGCAGGCACTACGGAAGCATCCCAAGGAGGTCAAATCTGAGGAAGGAAGACATGAAGAAAAAGTGGGTTTCCGTACAGAAGAAGCTGCATCCAGTTGTTGTACAGAATGTTATGAGTGCGGAAGGTGCCAGCAGGCGGTTATAGTGTTCAAGTTGAATGAAATAAAAATGCTGAAAGCTTGCTAATAGGTTATGCTTTATTGTCTGAAAGTTTGAAAAGGATCGGTCAACTAGGTAATTTCTACAGAGTTTTTTTCATGATGTAATCTGATGTGGGACACCCTTTATCAACGTCTTTAACGCTCGAATTCTCATAGATAATTGTTCTTCGCTGCAAAAACCTAAATTCGATTTTTGAAACAAAGCAAAGATAATTTTTAATCAAAAGAATTGGACAATACGAAATGTATATTTCGTATCGGCAGAACACTAAAAACAGCATATCAAAACAGTAAAAATATGAAACAGTAAAGTGTAGCAAAAATGTCAAAAATCTCCAAAGGATGGCGCAGTCTTATGTCATGGTAGAAAGATAGCTAATAATTTATATGGCAGACCACAATGCCCGTCTCTTCGGGCATTGACCGCAGTTGACAGCAGCAGTAGGTACTGCAATTGTCTGCGAACAACAAAATCAGAGCAAATTTTGATGCCGCCGTACAAAATCGTCAAGTTGTTTTCTAAAAGACAAGTGCACTGAACAAAAAATGGGCTGCTATCGCAAATCACCGATCAAACTTTGCGCAGCAGTCAAGGCTCGTAAAAACCGTGACTGTAGCAGAAAGGATATCATAACATCGTTCAAAAACTACGCTTCGCTGCATAAATGTTGAAGTATGTTGTAAATATTTTAACTCAGTCCAAAAGGGACGATTTCTGTGTGATGAAGATGACTTTGCCGAACATATCCTGCTTCGCGTGTTCTTTCCCAGGCGGACGAAAAAGTGGATGACGAGGGAACCTTCCTTCATCATATAAACATCCGTCCGCCAGAATTTCATCGCTTCTTGATTTTACCTCTAGACGTTTCAAAAGCTAGCAAACAACCATCAACTGCAGAGACGTGGTGTCGTTTCAGCGTATAGTTTACTTTCGCCGAACAGATATCCCCGTCTGTGCGTCATCGCGCCACCCAGCTTTGACGGCGGCGACGACGACCGCTTTACGCTTGGAGTTGCTGCCGACGACAGGCTGCAGCATTATTCTACCCCAAAACCGGGAGACGGGACATAAATCTGGAGTCCCGATATCGATACATCTTTGCCACTTGCTTCACTTAGCCGTACACGGGGTTACTCCAGAACGGAACCGGCTGCCTCGGCTCTGGCACTGATTTTGACACCTGAAAGATGGTTACAAATTTTTGTTTCCGGCTGCGGTACACAACTCGTTGCCATTTGATTTAGCTGCAGCTAGAAAGTTGTCACCTTTTTGTGGACTTTTCCGTAAGCTTTAAATACAATCTTGAAAGAGTTTTTCGAAATTTGATTCGGTCCTTCTTTACTCTTCAACGCTTAATCTTTGATTCGGAACAGCTGCTATACTTGGTTTGGCAGTGGATAAATTAAAATTTAGAGCAATTAAACTGCACTAATGTTACCCTGAAGGATCCACCAACCTCCGCTAATTGTGAATAGTAGTCTTAGTTAGACAACAAGATAGAAAACAGCGAAGCTGTTAAAAATTTCTGTAAGTAAAAACAAGCTGCTTTCCACAGATGAAAAAGTTTCATCCTGGGACCTACCCCAACACGAAACACAAAGCGCAGTCGACAACCAGCAGTGGTGAAATGCTAACGGGCTGCTACTGCCCTGGTTTGGCGTGGTCTGGCGATGAAGAATATACCAACAATAAAAAAATCGTTGCATGCGATGACTTTGCCGCCCGGGAAGGATCCCACCACCTCAGAAGCGGAATGTTGGTTAGTGGCGAGCTACTAAACTTGGGAACCAACAAATTTCGGGTGACGTGTGGAGAATGTAAAGCTGACAAGGAATATTGAAAGCACCGAAATGTTAACCGACGGTTTGAATGCAAATCGATAATTTTTGCCTTGGCCCATGGCACATCAAGCAGCTCCAGCGCTGGCGGACGGTGCAACTTTCTCGCTATTTTGCCGATAAACTTCAGTTTCAGCACCGTGCTTTTAATGATGACGCCTGGGACAGAACTCAACGGCAACGAAAGCTGAGTTCAAAGCTCCAGTCTAGACTATTAATATAAAATGGTATATAAATTTAATGAAATTCTCCTTGAAGAACGACTTCCCCAACAAGGAGAACCGGCATCATCGGCAGAGTGTTCCGTTCGGCATGGTGATGTAGTGTAGCTGAACCAACAACCGTCTGGTGATATTCTACCGCAACCCCCACGCCCGCAACCCGGCTGCCAAGCCCAGTCCAGTCCAACCAGCCAGCCAACCAGCCAATCATCTGCACTCCAACTAAACAGAAGGAATAAGTGTTAATTATATTATTATTTTTTCAAACTCGTAGAAACCGTCGCCGCGACCACAGTCGTTTGGATAAATTATTTATTTATACACGGTTGTTCAGAGAACTCGAAAATAACGGCATGTTTTGAGTTGCAACTTGCAAACGAGACTTTTATTCGCCCGGTTTCTTACGGTGGTGCTACAAAAGGTTTTACCGAGAATCGGAATCACAGTAATTGCTTCATCGTGTAACATTGTTTACTGGTTGCACTTTTTTTATTCCATTTCATAGCAACTCAACGTTCTCCTCTGTTGATATTAAGGAAAGCTAGGTCAAAAAGTATCTAATCGATCTGTTGCATTTTGTTAACTTATTAGGGTGTACGCTAGAAGTCTCTGCGCACTTGTTTCTCTATTTTTCTAGTTAAAATGAATTTATCACGATTATTATTATTTTTTGGGAAAGATGGTATTCGACTATCATATGACAAAATCAAATTTTCTGCCATTTTATTTCGGATCTGATGCATTGCTCATAGAAGTTTCTAGTGCTATTTCAGTGAATATGATCTGGATTAATTGTGGTGACCAGCTTCATCAGGCAATTTGTAGTAAGAAGATATGAATAAATAAACCCCATTTATCACAAGTAGGGTTCCAAAAAAGATTACTGCTTGTCAGCGCGACACACCAATCCTTGGCGACCCTGCCAGTAATACACAAATGAAAGCAGAGTTTATTATTTCTCTTACTGTCTTACTGCTGAAGAACGCAATAGCTCTTTTAGCAAAATCACAACGAATTTACTTACAATTCAGGCCATGCGAAATGGTTCGGTTTTTGTGCTAAAATCGTTTCTTCAGCAGCTTGCAATACGGTCTATCCTCGGGTACTTTTTCATTTCGACGTATCTGACAATGAAAGATTCTCTTCGGGTCTCCTCTCTTCCGCTTTTTACGATGACACTAATACATTTTAACACATCAGATTTGCATGAATCGGTTGCCGGAGTCACTAGCTAGCTAAATGTTTTGAGAATTTTCTTTTGAATGCATTAGTTTAACCGTAAAAAGCGGAAGAGAGGAGACCCGAAGAGAATCTCTTATTGTCAGACACGTCGAAATGAAAAAGTACCCGAGTAATAAGATTCGCTATTGCTAATAGGGCACTACTGCAGAATCTTCGCTAAGGACTAATTTTAATTGCATACGGAGTTTGATAGAAAAGTATCGGGTCTTACCTCTTTGTACGTAAACATGATCGTCTGAAACAAGTTAAGTTTCTTACGGCTGCGTGAAAATTTGGCGTAACGATACGTCTTACAGGAGACTGAAGGTGTAAAATCAAAATCTAATAGTGCAAAAGTTGTTAAGTTTTGTGGCGAATCGTGGAAGATACAGTTTATTAGCCAGCTACCACTGTTACCGCTATGGTTTTGTTACAGATCGAATAAAGCTCTTATATTATTTGATTCATTTAATAATGCATTAACAATAGTTTAGCCTCAACCGATCAGAAATTTTTCTATGTTTTATATGGTTCAAATGGAAGTATTTTTATTTATTTATTTATTGGATCTTCAACATAGAGTTGCAGATAATTTACTAATCTAATGATTGCATTCTCCGTTCATAAACAGCCTTACTTATTTGAAAATCATAAGCTACACAAACTTCATTGAAAACACGGCAGCGCATGGCCCAAGTTTCGTTGTGTCCGCAGTTTGCGCGATGGGAGGGCTGCCACAGTAGGATATAATTTTGGAGCTGCCTTCGGGGAACATGGAGGTCTACCTGGTAATCCGAAGACCAAAAGCCTTTGCAGTAATTTTCTTCTGGCTGCTAAAGCATGCTGATCAATAAGCTTGCAACGTTTCTCGTAGGCTGGTAGATTTGTTGTATCGTTCCAGGGCAGAAGACGCAGAGAAAATTTCAAAAACTTCTTTGGAATGACCTCTATCCTGTTGATTTGCAGAGCACAATATGGTGTCCATACAACAACGGCATACTCCAGAATGCTGCGGACAAGTGGCACAATATAACGATTTAAGTGCATGTATATCCTGGAATGGGTTGGTGTTTCTTTTCACGAATCCAAGTATTGCGAAGACCTTAGCAGTGATCGTTGAGATATGGTCGTTGAATTTGGCTTTGGAGTCGATTGTAACGCCCAATAAGCTCTTATGATCTGCACTCGGCATATATAGCTCTGTCCGATAGAGTATTCGTTTCACAGGGCCTCACCTACACGGCTAAAGGACATGACGCAACATTTCGTGACATTAACTTGCATACCATTTAGAGGACGCCATCGTGAAAGAGAATCAATATCGCTTTCGAGAGTACAGCAATCAAGTTTGGTTTTAAATTCGCGGAATATCTTTCAGTCGACGGCGTACATCAGCTTAGCTTAAAAGGCTTCTCAGCTCATTAACGTAAAGTACACATATCAATAGTCCTAGATGACTACCTTGGGGCACGCCAGATGGTATTTCAAAATATGCCGAATTAATAGCTTTGATAAGTTCGGTGAGATAAGATTGGATTCACTGCGTCGCCCAGTTTAATAAGCCCAAGCACCTCAGTTTTTCAACTGCGAGTGCGTGTGGAATTTCGTTGTGCAACGCGGTACGTCGTTCGTGGAATGATATAAAAGAAAACAAATAATTATAATGCGCTACTTTCCTTTCGACACGGTAAGAGCCTTAGCGGTTTCAGCTCAGAGATAAACAAGAGCACGATACAACAGGATTAAAGAACATCAAAATAGCAACGAGAATTACTTGGTATCGTACTTGAAAAGGAGGTCTTCCATCATGCTTGCACAGGCAAGTATACTTATGTTGGCAGTTTGTCTCTATGTGACCCTTCATCCCACACTTAGGTTACCGATCGATTGTCTACCACGTTAGGAGATTCCAACAACCTGCCCAGTACCTCAGTTTGTCCCGCTGTCCCAAGCTCGAGTACAAACACGCCCGGTACCCCTCAACATTTACTACCAGAATGTTAGAGGATCACGAACGAAAATTGACGACTATTTTGTGATGGTATGGGACAACGAGTATGACGTCATCATCCTGACTGAAACTTGGCTGAATGACGAGATTGACTCTGTACAGCTTCACGGCTACACTGTATATAGAAAGGACCGCAATCCGGAAGTAACCGGTAGAACACGTGGAGGCGTTGTTCTCATTGCTGTTAGGAATTCATTCCATTCCTTTTCCTGTCTGGCTCCGATTGACAATGACCTGGAACATTTGTGGATTCACATTGATTGCATCAGGCGGGGGGTTTGCTTAGGTGTAGTTTACGTTCCTCCGAATATGTCGAGAAACCATTCTGTCGTCGAGAAGCTCAACAGTTCTATTTCCTCTGTTGCGGAATCGCTGAACTTGCATGACGTCCATCTGCTTTTCGGAGATTTCAATCTTCCGGACCTGCGTTGGCGCGCGACTGCTGAGGTTTTGCCGAGTTAGAGCACACGGATTCAAATTCTGCAAGCAATACTCTGTAGCGCTCTACAGTTCTGAGTGACCTCACTATGTGCTGGTTCAAAACTTTTTGAGATACTAATTAACAACGAACTTTTTCGAGTCGCAAAACACTACATGTCCCCAGAGCAGCACGAATTTTTCCCTGGCAGATCTACCGTCACCAACCTCGTACAGTTCTCATCGCTGTGTCTTACATACATGGAACAGGCGCTTCAAGTTGATGCAATTTATACGGATCTAAAGGCAGCCTTCGATAAAGTTAATCACCAAATCTTGCTAGCCAAACTTGATTGTTTAGGGATATCAACAAACCTTATCAACTGGTTCAAGTCGTACCTGACTGATCGTCGACTGTGCGTTAAACTGGGCTTAACAGAATCAGAAGAATTCCGTAATCGTTCAGGGGTCCCACAAGGCAGTAATTTAGGGCCATTACTATTTATCATATTTTTCAACGACGTGTGCCAATGCTTACCGGAAGGTTGCAAATTACTGTATGCCGACGACCTTAAAATTTTCTGGGTAATCAAAACCTCCACTGACTGTCAGTTGCTACAAGGAGTCATCGACAAATTTTACGACTGGTGCAAACGCAACTTCTTGGTGATTAGCGTAGCGAAATGCTCAGTAGTCACTTTTACAAGGAAAAAGCACTCGATTCAATGGACGTACATGATAGGAAACGAACACGTAGATAGAATAAACGTAGTACGTGACCTTGGGGTTATGCTAGACTCTGAATTGAACTTTCTGGAGCATTCGGGAGCATTAAATCTCGAAGAAATATTGGGTTTATTCTCCGCGTCTCAACTGAGTTTCGTGATCCGTACTGCTTGCGCGCCTTTTTTTTGGTTCGATCAGTTCTGGAAACAGCAGCTACTGTATGGAGCCCGTTTCGTAGTGTTTGGATAGCTAAAATCGAAAAGATCCAGTTACGATTCACAGAACACGCCTTGAGATTCCTTCCATGGCGAAACCCAGATGAGCTACCGCCCTACGAAGCACTATGGATACCCTTGAAAAGCGGTTAAACATCCAAAGGACGACCTTCGTCGGCAAGGTTCTACTGGGAGAAATCCATGCACCTTGGATCCTCGCCAGAATAAATCTCAATGTACAGCCACGCCATCTCCGACGTTGGAATATTATGAGACTAAAGCAACATAGAGCTGACTACGCACAGAATGAGCCCATCAGATCAATGTGTTTGTTATTTAACCGGTACTATTGTTTGTTTGATTTTAATGCTAGCTCTAGTGTTTTTTGTATGACAATTTTGTATGTAAAACCCTAGCTTTATCTCTTAGTTCGTAAGTGTTCATGTAGACCATTTGTCCGATGAATGTAAACAATAAATAACAAATAACAAATAAGGCCATTACAAATATTTTAAAAAGTTTTTGTCCTCCCGGTGTTGGGCCACTGAAGGGGGGGGGGCGAAAAATAAAACAAAGTGAATTTTTTAATCGAGCAAAAAAAAAGGGTTTTAAGCATTTTTATTTAAAGTTCAAACGTGAACACCAAATCTATTCTTACGTTTAATATATCTATATCTATATATATATATATATATATATATATATATATATATATATATATATATATATATATATATAAATGAAATGCTGTTCGTGTGTCCGGTATAGACTCGCAAACCGCTCGGCGGATTTTGATGAAGCTTGGTAAAGGCATTGCGTTTGATGTGAGGAATGTTGTTAGCATGGTTTGAGACCCCTCCCCCCCTCTAGAAGGTGGGGCTCCATACAAATGGAACACAATCAACTACTCAAGCAAATGGAACTAATCAAGCAAATGGAACCAAATTTGGCATGTGGGGGTTTCTAGAGACAGGATTGTTTCTATGGTTGTTTGAGACCCCTCCTCCTCTAGAAGGGGGGGGGCTCCCATACAAATGAAACACGAATTTCTCTATAACTCGGGAACTAATCAAGCAAATGGAATTAAATTTGGCATGTGAAGGTTTTTGGAGGTAGAATTTTTTTTCTATGGTAGATTGAGAAACCTCCTTCTTCTAAGAGGGGGGGGGGGGGCTCCCATACAAATAAAACACAAATTTCCCCATAACTCGACTATTAATCAAGCAAATGAATTTGGGGGTTACTGGAGGCAAAATTTTTTTCTATGGCGTATTGAGATTCCTCTCCCCTCTGTAAGGGGGGAGGGCTCTCATACAAATTAAACAGATTTTTTTGCAATATTCAAAAAGCAATCGAACTCGCGAGTGTTGCCGTCCATACTTAAATATAAGATAAATTTGGAACAAAATTATTCAGAACAAATCGGTGAAGCCTAGATAATGGGTCAAGTTAAATAAAAGTAAGATAATATAATACTTATTTTAAAAACAAAATTGAAGAGTAAATACATTGTTGAAATGAAAATATGAAGAAAATAACGTTGAGGTTACACAAAGTTTATGGTTTCTGACCAGTTTTCAACTGATTTCAATCGAACTGCACTGATGTTTTATTACGATTTTGCCAACATTACCATTTTAAGGGTTGGTAATAAAACCCAAATCGTTACGTTAGACTTGCTGCTCGATTTACAAATGCTGATGCGTTGGATAAGAAATTTGCGGCGTGATTTAGGAATATCTTGGGTTGTCAAAAAGAAAGCTCTTGGTTGCAAGATTACAATTAATCAAATCTTCAGGATTATGCATGTACCCCCATTTTAGAATGGCGTAGCAACGCGCGCCGGGTCCTCTAGTACGTTATATTTCTTCATGCAAAAATCTATGAAAAAAAGACAAAAACGAAAGAAAATTTTTTTTGGACGATTTTCGAAAATTGCATTGTTTGAATTTCCATTTCTTTTTCGTGCTAGAAGCATTAACTCAACTCGTACACTAATTTTTCGAGTTTTTCTGGCTGTAGAGCCCATGGACAATTGAAAAAAAATTTAACTCATCCTACAAATTATTTTTTGCCCCTCGGTTTTTCAAGCCAATTTCCAAGGGGGGGGAGACAAAAACTTTTTATAATATTTGTAATGGTCTAAATAGAATCAGTAGGATGGTTGCACTAGCCCCGTAACTGTCCTGTACCCTAACAGCCGGCTGTGAAGTCTGTCGATAAAGAAGGGTCAAGTCTTAGAAAGCCCGTTTAAGCCCAAGGCTTTGCTTTTTTGCTGGTCACTTGTTATCTCAATCGCTGGAAGCTGACCCGTCGGTCACTCACTGTGGAGCAATTCAAGAACCAACAAGAACAGAGCAGGACACCTTCAGGTAGGACACTATATGATCTCAAACTATTTCGACGATAGGATGTCAGAAATGTAGTAGGTAGCGCATGTTTCGAATGGTATACTGTACTGTCTTCGCTAGAGTCCCTCAAAGCAGCATCTTGGAGCCAATATTGTGAAACCACGTCCGATATCCCGCCTCTGCCGCATGATGAAACACTGGTGCGGTTTGTTGGCGATTCAGCCATCAATTATCAACGGTGAGTAATACACACTTTTGTGTCGAGGTTTTCAAGGCGATGATCCAATTGAGATCAGGCTGTCTTCACTTGTCACACAACATCAAACCGGGGCTTAGAACTAGGAGACCTGTGAATAAATTAGAAAGCTACGAAAATACCCTCCTGTGCCCTATATTACAGAACAAATATAGTGTAAGTGAAATTTCGATTCTGGCAAACTTCGACTTTAGCACTTGCAAAAATAAATCGGTTTTGGCTGAAAAAAAAAATCATTGTGATTTTTTTTTATTAAATTTAATTTTATTTTACTATAAATGGTACTCAAACATAGTACACAACTGCCAGCTACTTTGACTGAACAAAATGAAAAAGAGACCTGTTTAATCTGAATAAAATGTTATTCACATTACTGGTGGTCGACGGTAGTAGAAAAAGTAGGAGAAGTTTCAAGATTCTCAACCAAACGTTTATTATGATAATCTTGCATTTGCACAATAGTATTCCAAAAATGCAAAAATTGTCATCTAAGTTAATAGTCATGGTGGTAAAACAGGTACTTTTCACAATTGAGTGGATTATCAGCATTTTTGGCTCGAGTAGCAAATAACAGTCATTAAGAAAACGTTCCCAACTTAAGAATAGTCAGCTTTGCGCGAACGGTGATGTACGGTTGGGGGTACCATTTCAAAATTCCGGACCGTTCGTTATTGACCGCTCAGCAAATTTCGATATATTTATTGGTGGCCGTGTGTCGAGGCAAATATCCGCTTCAAGGAATGAAAGCACAGCTCAGCCGGTATGGTTGGCGAGAGACGGTGCGCATATAAGTCATGTATAGGACAACCTCGCTAAACCTTTCATCCGTGGATTGTGCCATTTAGCGTATTTTCCACTGGCCCGAGTTCAACGGCAAACCCAATGCCTTCAAAGACAGCAATTTATCATCGCTTAGCGTCGCCCACAATTCTGTTTGCTTGTTAATTTGAAAATTTATTTGCTACTTTCTGTAACAACCACGCCAGAGCTTCGTGGATAGATAGTTGGATAGATAGACAGAACGAAACAGAGTGAGAAAGTATCCCGCGTCACGTCACATCGTTAGAGCATGAATCCCTGCCGACCGACGGACCGACCGACCAACCGACCGATTCCGAAGCATGACTCAAATCGCGCGTGATCATCGGAGATTCAGCTATTCTACGTGCCGCCGTTTACGGGTCGCTCGGGTGACATCTATTTCTTCCAATTAATTAGCGGGACAGGTCGTCTTCGCACTGACGGCTCTGGAGGCCAATTTCCCGTCAGTTCCCCAAATCGCTGACGATGACGAGGGCAACAACGACGACGACGACGACGACAACTGCGGCGTTTTCATCTTTAATGTTGGCGCTTCGTTTCGTGCCCTGAGTGGCACATCCAAACAAGTCTGTCCTACGGAATGCTGTATTGCGAAAGTTGTGATTTATGGCTGCAAACATGAAATACGAGAATTTGGACCTATGGCTCACGCTGTTTTTGCAGCAACGTGCCGAGGGCGTTGAAATATTAATGACCGCAGTTAAATCAGCAATGTGTGCCTGAACTTGAGCTTGATTTAATAGGATAAAGCTTAACTTTCCTTATTGATTCGAAAGATTCAACACCGCAGTCTACCCATTACTACACTGATTTAATTTCCTGCCACATAGCTTCGGCCGGAACATTTGGCCTTTGCTATTAGTGCCAAATAATTAAAATCTTCCTATCTCACGTTACAGTTTTCTCGGATGTTGCCTAACCGTTAGAGTGCAAAAACGATGGACGAACACCCAATCGATTACGGATAATCTTCTCATCTGGCCAGGAGATAACGTCCGCTGAACGAAATTAAATCGATAGACAATTGGATCGAAACTGGCTGGTCATCGACCAGCAGCAGCGGCGACCGGAAATCTGCGCCACCCGGGGGATGTATCCCGATAGTACGTACAGGTCTTTTTTTTGCAGGTGCCGAAATCAAGCTGATGATGTGGCCAGTTTGCGGAGATTAGATCGCGAAATTGATTAAAATTCGTTCAGCAGGAAATTGAAAAAAAAGAGAGAAAAACTTACCACCAGCGCCAGCGTTGTGCAAAGTTGAGAAGATTAATTTTTAAATGACTTTCATCAATATCTGCATTGTTTCCAGCAGCGGGTTGGGGCATTGATTGGTTTCGTGTGAAACTTAGATTTCGGCATGTTTGCAATAATACTGAAAAACGGTTAAAATGATGTGCGCGGTTTTTCTCATCGTATCGGGACTTTTTTTGTAAAGTTGTTCGTTTAGTTGCTCTACTGAGTTGAGTACTTCATTTGGAGTGCTTGAAATACTTTATATATTGTTTAGTATTAACATTATCTTCAATAAAGTGAATTGAATTTTACTGTTATTATACTACTTAAGAAGTTATAAAAATTGATACGGAAACGTTATATCGGTTTTTATAACTCTATCAATGGAAGTTTAGTCTAAATTGCGAGACTATACAAATCATACCAATGGCAAATAATATATAAGCATAATATATACAGGACAATGTAAAACCTTTGCCTTTGTGATGTAAATTTAAATACGAGTTGATAGTTAGTAAAAGTCCAGATAAACTGTATATTATAATGTAATTTGCGATCATCACAGATCGAAAATACTGTGCTGGACAAACAAAGTTAGCCCGTTTAGTGGCTGACATTAATCATGCCAATAATTTTTTATTATACCAGCAAAATGTTAAAGTGCACTCAACTTAATGTGTATGATAAAATAAAGAATGGCTGCATCGAGACAACCCTTCTACTTCACCTCACTTATTTTCCCAGCCACCATTCAAATTATGGCCTCTTGGTATAAAAATGCGAAATAGTTGGATTGCCGTATAAATTTCGAACTAAATGTGGAGAGCAGGGTTACAACCAATCGTCCTAAAATTTTGCAGTGATTTGGTACCCAAATGAAACCCAAATGTTCTTTTGATGAGATCGAGATTACATTACAACCATAGTAGAACATGATATTATACCGACACACGAATATGCACACAAAAAAAAAATTTGAATGATCTAAACAGTAGGTACTTTTCAAATAAGAATAAATTGTACATTATTTTCCATTGAGCTAATACTGTAAAGAATGGATGAATCAGGAGTCGCCTATTTATATTAATTGAAAATAAATGAGCATAACAAGCAGTATTTGGTATATATTTTCAGAATCTTTTGATAAGAATAACATTTTGAATCTCTTAACCACAGATGCAATTTATTCAAACACAATTTACTGTGTTTTCGGCAAGAATTATGCTGAATTAAAAATTGTTGTTAAAAAACTTGCATTTTTCAGTTGCTGAAGAGGATCGCCAGCTTGCTGCTTTGAGAACAAGCACTCATTTTTCCCATACCATATTGTAGTAGACATGGCTTGTGCCATTTGATGTCATGGTCACAGTGACAATTTGGGACAAGTTTGCAATATATCAGTAAAATGCAAGACTCCCTAACCCCCTAATTAAGCGTGCGACGTTTTACAAACTCTACCAACACTTGGCAGGTTGAGTTATTTTTAGACACAAATTGTGCCTCTTCCTCCGTCTACTGTAGAAACCACCGACAGTTGGCACCGATCTTCCACGGAACGTTTCCTTTCTCCAAACACCCGCGTTGTGAATTGCGGCGTACACGCTGACAGACGAACAGTGTCACGCGCAGAACCTTGTAAGTCGCAAGGGCCTGCATAGTGTCGTCATCTCGTCAGTAAAATGAGTTAGATTCTCGACCCATGAATCGCACTTTTGCCCCGTCCGTGAATCGCACTTTGGTCCGCTAGGCACTCGACCGGGTTTGATCAAATTACGGAAAAGTGATTTTGTAAATCCTTCTCACCGCAATTTCAAGAGAGACGACATCTTTTTTTTTGTATTGTTTATGCAGGGAGAAAATCTTCATAGACAGCACCTTCGCGGTGCCGAATAGGATTCACATGGTGCCAACATGCGCCTACCTACTAAAAACTCTCCTGCTGCCCGTTCCTGAACCCCTCCCGGAACTACCGTTAGGTTTTACTTCAGGAGGGAGGACGTGCCGAAGCACTCCGACTTGTCCGTTGCGTGTGTGGGTCCACACAACACCCTTGCCATTTCATACCGCCACTACCCTTCACCTAGGGCCTGGGCTGCCCAATCAGCCCGTTACTGACCCTAGCAAGCTATGTCGGCCCTGTCGTTGCAAACGTTCTAGCCGTTGCAACTCCGTTATCACCGCGGTTACCGCCCTATCGACGGCACCCCATGCACGCTGCTCAGCGCACATTCTCTGCACGATGTTGTCGGCGTTGGTGTCTTCTCCAACGACCGCAAGCATCACCCGCCGAGTGGACGTAAACCGCGGGCAGTGAAAAATCACATGCTCCGCCGTTTCCTCGGCTACCGTGCAAACGGGGCAAAAGGGTGAATCTGCCCGCCCGCGCGTATGTAGATACTTCTTAAAGCATCCATGACCCGACAGAAACTGGGTAAGGAAAAAGTTTACCTCACCATGACCTCTGCCGATCCAGGACGATATGTTCTGGATCAGCCTATGGGTCCACCTACCATGGTCGGTGCGATCCCATTCCGCCTGCCAACGCCTAATAGAGTCCAGCCTAACTCTGTCCCTAGCGCCCCTGACGTTCCTCTGCCTATGGCACTCGATATCCTCACCTAGGAGTATGCATATTGGAATCATGGCTGCAATAACCCCAATCGCATCCAACGATATGGTACGGTAGCCGCACGCAACGCGCAATGCTAACAGCCTGAACACCTTGTTCAGGCATGCCTGATTGCTCTTACTCTCCAAAGCCGGGGCCCACGCCGGTGCACCGTATCGTAGCACCGACATGGCAACGCTGGCCATCAGGCGTCTCTTACTGCTGCTAGGACCATAGCCGTTCGGCATGACCTTTGACAGCGCAGTAACCGCCGTTGACGCTTTACCACAAGCATAATCCACATGGCTGGTGAAGTTCAGCCTGTTGTCTGTCATGACACCCAGGTACTTCACACTTCGTTTGGAGACAATCACCTGTCCCCCAACGATTATTTTGCCCTCTAGGGCCGACTTGCGGTTACTAACCATCACCGCTTCAGTCTTATGGTGGGCCAATCGCAGATTGACGCCCGCCATCCAACCCTCTATTATGCTTATGGCGTCTGATGCCAGCATTTCCACCTCTTCTAGAAACTCGCCTACCACCGTAAGGACGATATCATCGGCGAAGCCAGTAATATCGACCCCAGTGGGTAGTTCAAGCCTCAGCACCCCATCGTACATGGCATTCCAAAGCGTGGGGCCGAGAATCGAACCCTGTGGAACACCCGCTGTCACTTTGTACCTCTTCGCCCCATCCGCCGTGTCGTACACTAGCGTCCGGTTCTCGAAGTAACTCTTAAGCAACCTGCATAGATGATCCGGTACCCTCATCCTATGCAGCGCTAACGCAATTGCACCCCAGTTAGCGCTGTTAAAGGCGTTTTTGACATCGATTGTGACTATAGCACAATACCTGTCGCCTCGCCTTTTCCGTTTCATAGGCTTCTCGGCCCTCTCTACCACGGACTTTATGGCATCTACAGTGGACTTCCCCTTACGGAAGCCAAACTGCGTGTTTGCCAGTCCGACATCACTTTCCGTCACAGGTGTTAGCCTGTTTAGGATTACCCGCTCTAGCAATTTGCCTAGCGTGTCCAATAGGCAAATTGGCCTGTACGATGAGGGATCACCAGGCGGTTTCCCCGGCTTTGGCAGCAGTACCAATCTTTGGACTTTCCATTTGTCTGGAAATTCGCATACCTCCAGGCAACTCTGAAGCGTCTCTCTAAACATATCGGGATATGCTTGGATCGCCGCCTTGAGTGCCTCGTTCGGAATCCCGTCAGGACCGGGCGCTTTCTTCGATTTCAAACCCCTGGCAATTACGATGAGTTCCTCATTCGTGACCGGAGTGAGGACATCATTCGATTGACCGTACGGGGTTGGAGGCCACCAAACTGGATCGTGTTGCGGAAAGAGCCCTTCCACGATGACTTTCAGCTTTTGGGGGCAGGTTTCCTGCGGCGCAGATGTACCCTTCATCTTTTTCATTACCACCTGGTATGCACCTCCCCAGGGGTTTGAATCCGCATCGCGACATAGCTCCTGGAAACAGGATTTCTTGCTACGCCTAACCTCCTTCTTAAGCGCCGACCTTGCCGCTCTAAGTTCGGCTCCCCGAGCTTCAGCATCTACATCGGTCCGGGCCCTCTGCGCTAGCCTTCTCGCTCTGTGGCACCTGGAGCGGAGCTGGGCAATGGTATCACTCCACCAGTATACCGAGCGACGACCGTTCATTGGCTGCCCCGTCCTAGGCATAGTGGTATCACATGCCCGTACTAGGACGTTGGTCAGCTCACGAGCACTCAGGTTCGAGCGGGTGCTCTCTGCACTGAGTGCTTCAACGAACAGGTCTTTGTCGAAGGCCTTCACTTTCCACCTCCTCCCTGTCGACTTCGCCCCGCGTGGCCGTAGCGCCCGTCGTTCAATCGTGTACCGTATAGCTTGGTGGTCACTATGCGTGTACTCATCTGACACCCTCCAGCCCATGTTGGCAAGCAGCGTTGGGCTGCAGAAGGTGACGTCGATGATCGATTGTTGTACCCCCCTACAAAAGGTACTGACGGATCCCACGTTAGCCAGACTTACATCCAGCTTGGACAGAGCTTCCAGCAAGCTTTGCCCCCTCGGGGTAGTGCACCTGCTACCCCATTCGACAGCCCAAGCATTGAAGTCCCCTCCAATGACAACGGGCTTGCGGCCCGTGAGTTCGTCGGTGAGCACGTCTAGCATCCGGTCAAACTGCTCCGGCGACCACCTAGGTGGAGCGTAGCAGCTACAGATGCAGACGCCATCGACTACCGCGATCACGAACCCCTCTTGGTCGGACGACACCACCTCCTGGATCGGGTATCTACCCATCACGGCGATCGCTGCCATCCGACCCTTGTCGATAACCCAGTTTGTGCCTCCACGGGGGACCCGGTAGGGATCCGCGATAATGGCAATATCGCACCCCGTTTCGGCTGCCGTTTGCCAAAGCAACTCCTGTGCCGTTTCACAGTGGTTTAGATTAATCTGTATAACCTGCACCATTATCGTTGCAAGGCGCGTCTATAAGCTGCACACAGTGGGCCGCCTGTGGCATGCTTATTTCCCTCTACGGCTGTGCAGAGCAAGCACCTGGGGGGTTTGCTACATCCCCTGGCGAAGTGGCCCTCTTCACCGCACCGCCTGCACAGCTTGGACCGATCGGGGGCCTTACACTTGGCCGCCCGATGGCCGAAGCCCATACACTTGAAACAGCGTTCTATGCGCCGTTTCACCGTCAGTGTACATACTGACCATCCTACCTTAATCTTGCCAGACGCCAACATCTTGTTGGCGATTGCCTCTGGCACGTTTAAGGTCGCGGTTTGCATATCTCCATATGCCTTCCGCAAGCGGATGTCTGCGGGTGCCACATCAACCTTAAGCTGATCCCGCAGAGCGTCACTCAGGTCAACTGTCGTCGTAATCTCGTCGAGGTTTTTACACTCGACCAGAACACGCTGCGACAGCGCCTTGACCTGGCCCGCTTCGCCCAGGGACTGCTCAACCAGTTTCTGGTAATTCGAACTCTGGACCGTTGGGTCCTTTCTAAGTTCGAAAAGCATATCCCCTGCCTGGGTTCGGCGGGTCTTTACAACGTTGGCCCCAAGCTCCTGCAACTTGGGGTCCACACGAACCTTGCGCAGTAGATCAGCATACGACAGCTTGCCTGTCAGCTTCACTACTAAGGCGTCGCCCTTATGGACGCGCCTTGGCTTTGGCTTTGCAGCCGCAGCCTCGCTCGGTTTCGGCCTCGGCGGTTTAGGCGGTTTACGCCTAACCACCTGCCAATCCTCTTCCCCGGTCCCGGAAGCACCATCCGGGACCGCCTCCGCACGTTCGCTGGTAGAGGCGCGAGCCGAAGTCCGCTGCCTCTTGGCTACCAGCGTTGGTCCATGGTCGGGCGTAGCCGCCTTGCGCTTGACAAGCGGCGTACGCGCCTGACTAGGCATGGCCACAGCCTTAGCGGCTATGACCTGAGCTTCGGCGATTTCGCATCGCTGCAGAAGCTCTTGCCTCTCCACCTCGGCAGCTATGACGGTAGAGCGGAGGCTCACCGCCAGCTTTTTAATGTCGAGGTGGACATTTGACCTAGAGTTGATGAACGAGTACAACTCGTCCACCAACTTTTTGGCTTCCTCCAGCTTGCTACTGGCTGGAGGAAGCCCGACTTCGCCCTCAGGAGGGTGCACCATGCCCTCCGTTGACATTTGCCTACCGCTGTCGCTCGCCTTCTTGGCTGAGCTGGCAGCGATGGCCACCGGCGTTCTAACTGGGGTGTTAGTCCTAGGTGGTGTCAACTTCCTCTTCGGTATCGCTCCCGTTTTCGGGGGGCTTCCCTGTATGGGCTGTGCCCCCGACTTCGGCGGGCTTCCCTTCTTGGGTCGCGCCCCCGATAACGGGGGGCTACCTGTCTTTGCTGTTGGTGACCTAGCCAACTTACTACTTTTGGCAAAGATATCATCTTTGCCACTAGTAGCACCCGTATTCGATCCCTCTTTGAAATTTAAAAATTTGTCCATTCGAAAGGGTCCCAACTCTAGGCCGCTATCTCCACTCGTAATTGTGTAGTCGCCTTAACGATCCCATGGTGATCTATGCAAGCAGGGAGGCCATGGCTAGGGACACTCCCCCCTACCCTTCATGGGGGCAGGGATGTCAGCATCCGATCGGCGTTAGTCAGGAATGTATCATCTGAGCCTACACCACCGCACTTTGACGTGAGTGACGAGCTTTGAACGTACCTAGAGACCAGCCACGGTTTTAACGGGACGGAAGGCAGCTGTACCATTAGCCTACTCGCCGTTTCGGGAAGGTATCACCCTTCCTTACATAAGGTAGTAGAATAGCACAGCCGTCAGCCCTGTAGCGCCAAATCCAAACGATTATTCCCGCCCGTCCAGTACACCGTAATTAGGATCTTCCTGGAACCGACCCTAATGTGCCCATGGCACTCCTGACCTGGCTTTTTTGCTTAAAGTCCTGAGCTCTAACAGGACGCTACTACGTCCGCAGCTGGCTTATAGGAATTGAACTCCGCTCGCCTCTTTACACCACTGCGCCACGCTAACCGCCAACACTACGGCGCCCGCAGCTGGCTTATAGGAGTTGAGCCCCGCTCGCCTCTTTACACCACTACGCCACGCTACCCTCAGGCACAAAGTGCCCCCCTTTCCCTGTTAGCACACAACTGAGGGTGCAACCAAAGACTGGTATTTGGTTGACCCTAGGCCCAGTTGCGTCCCGGCCGGTACCGCATGGAGGTAGGGATAAGAGTTCCCGCTCCCATCGTAATGGCAATTCGGAGTCGCGCAAAGTCGAATGCGACTTTGTTCGGCGCCTTAACCTCGCTGAGTTAGGGCCTTAACCGGCCAGAGAGACGACATCTGAGTGATGTAAAACGCTGTAGGGATGGGAACTATCATTAAAAATCGCTACTGACAACTATCAGTAATTTCAGTACGTTACTGATAACTATCAGTAAATATCAGTAATTTTAATCATCAGGGCATTGAAGTAAAAAATGGAAAATTGTAATATTATAACTGCGTTCTTCATTGTAAGTTTACTTTGTAATTTACCAAGCTGGTTTTATGGAGGCTCGCGCAACTACGAACCAGATTTTTACCACCCAGCAAATATGTTGGGAGCACATCATACCTACGCATGACATGAATCAGTCGATCAAGACCAGCAATTGCACTTACTGGATGAACACGGTTTCCCAGATAAACTGACGCTACTGATCAGAGCTGTTGGATCTAGTGGTGTGTTTCGTGCACATCTCAGGGACACACCCGTCGAGACACGGCGAGGGTTGAGACAAGGTGACAAGATGACTGATATCATAGCTAAGAACCTTGCGATGGTGGAGGCAACCTACGCCAGGTTGAAAGCAGTAGTCTAGGAAGATCAGATTAATAATAAATACGTCAAAGATCACATACATGAAAGGAAGAGGCTCCAAGGAACCAAACGCGTGCCTCTCACGGATAGTAACCCTCGACGGCGACGAACTAGAAGTGGTAGATGAACTCGTTTATTTTGGATTGCTGGTGACCGTAGACAACATTAGTAAGGCAATCCAGCGGCGCAGTCAAGCGGGAAATCGAGCTTACTTTGCCCTTCGCTATACGCTACGGTTAACAAGTATATGTTACCGTACGAAGCTGATAATGCACAAATCTTTTATTAGGTCAGTAGTTCTTTATGGAGTCGTAAGGTCGCTCACGGAGGATATACGCTCCCTTGCCGTGTCCGAACGAAAGGGTACTGCGGATATTTGGCGGAGTACAAACTGAAAGCGAAGAGTGGTGGAGACGTATGAATCACGAGCTACAGGCATTGTTTGGCGAGAATCCCATCGTGCATTTGGCGGAAGTCAGTAGGCTACGGTGGGCCAGATACGTCGACTTTTAAGACGACTGGAAAATTGGCGACGAGTGGCCAAAGTTCGAGTTAAATGGAAACGATTGCTTGAATCAGCACGAGCTACCCCGGCTTTAGGCTACTGACATTGACTACAAGATATTGTGTCATCCACGTCTATCGTACGCAACTATCGAGCAACAAGTTTAATCTAACTAATTTTTCTAACGGGACAACGTAACTATATCAGTAAATATCAATAATAGCGAAACCTTACTGATACTTAGTGATATTATTCCTTACTGATCCCTTACTGATCCCATTCCTCCTTCGAAACATACTAGAAGCTTTGAACAGTTTGTCACGAGGAATATCAAAAGGAGGTGCTGCATATATCCGATCACTTTTCTGGTTGTGGTGATCTTGTAGCAGGAACATTTTTTCGTCCGAATACAGAATTCCACAATCACCGTGCCGCTTGAGCAGGTACCGACCGACATCTTTTGACTCTTGCAACTTTCTGCTTTTCAGTCAAACCGTGAACTGTTGTTTTTTGTATGGAATCAATCTTTCAAAATATTTTTCAAGGTTGGCTGGGAAATTTTCAGTTTCTTGGCCGTCTTACATCCAGACTGATATGATTTTCGTCACAGTCGCTCTCCTACTCGTTTGATAACTTCCGGTATCCTTACAGTATGTTTACAGCCAGGTTTGGAGAGTATTTTCCAAGAAGCAGGTTTCGTGTATCACTTGATGGAACAAAAGATGAATTTTTTATTTATTTCGAATGACTTTAGCTTCTTTAAAATATCACTTACTTACTTAGTTATTCAGCTGAGAGCCAGGGTGGCTCTTGCCGTATCAAGAATTCCTCTCCATTGTACAAGGTCTTGGGGTACTCGTCGCCAATTCGTTGCGCGTCTCGACACACGCAAGTCGGTTTCAACGCGATCGAACCATCTAGCACGTTGAGCCCCTCTATTCCTGTTGCCGGTGGGGTTCTTGAAGAGAACAGATTTCACTACACATTCGTTCGCCATCCTTGCGACGTGGCCGGCCCACCGTAGTCTCCCAACTTTTGCCAGGTGTACGATGACAATCTCTCCAAGCAGTTCCTGTAACTCGTGATTAATACGTCACCGCCACTCTCCGCTTTCCGTTTGTACTCCGCCAAAAATAGTCCACAAGACCTTTCATTCAAAAACGACAAGTGCACGTATGTCTTCGGTAAGTAAAGTTACTGTCTCAAGTCCGTTGAGGACTACCGGTCTGATTAGCGTTTTATACATCGTAAGCTTTGTGCGGCGGCGTATGCTCGTTGATCGAAACGTCTTGCGAAGGGAAAAGTAGGCTTTGGTTTTCAACGCATTAATTTGTAACCCTATCCTCCTAACCTCCGTTTTTAGTCTGGCGTAGATTGTCTCCACCGTCCCACGGTTTCTAGTAATGATGTCGAGGTCGGAGTTGGGTAGTCTTGCTGAAGATCGTTCCTCTCGTTTCGTCACAAGCTCCCTTTTTGCGTCCATAATTACCACGCTTCTTGAATGATTGAAAATTCAAAACAAATTTACAAGCTTTGTTGACATTTGAATACACTCTAAACGGAAAGTATGTGATTTAACCATTTTTAGTTAAACACATTCGAAAAACATTGACAGTTATTATTACTCACCTCGCACTTAGTAAATACACTTGCTTTGTTGGGAGCGGTAAACCGCGAAGGATGTGCCTTTATTTTAATATTTATTTATACATGTTTATAGCATTTTACTCATTTTACTCTATTTATATGATGATAATAAAAACGACCGTTGGTTTTGTTATAGATGTGATACTGGCTTTTGGTCACGGGTTTCGTGCGAAAATATTTATATTTCGTTTAATGTCGACGTTTCGATGGGTATCCTCAGGACAGAACGTATGCAAATAAATATTTTCGCACGAAACCCGTGACCAAAAGCCAGTATCACATCTATTTATATGTAAAACTTGCAATCATTGTGGCTAAATCGAACCTGTTGATGATTAAACAATGAAGAATGAATCGCAAATCAGATGACATAGATTTTTGGTGTCTTCAGGAAAGTTCCATGAATTTCGAAGTTGGACACAACATTGCCGAAGTCAAGAACCTACTATCTAACCCTTGCAAAAGTTTATTTTATTCAAGTGTAATACCCTCTTAATTTAAAATTCTTTTCTTAAAATTTAATAATTATAAAGTTTTATGGATGTTTTGAAGGATGCAAAATAATATTTAAACAAACTTTATCGCGGTGACTTAAATCCTCAAAGAAAACAACAGTTTCGACTACTTTTGTAGAACGAACCCACAACTTAGCGATGAGCTACCGTTGCCCCTCCACGGAAGTCCAACTAAATTCAGAATGTAGGATGAGATATTTGTAAATTTTTGCAGCAGTTTCCTCGTCAGCTCCTAATTGGTGGAAGTTTTCTCAACTTCTTTTAAACAAAAATTTAAGCAGGTTGTTATTAAACAAATTCTGTAGTCATTATATCACAAAACTGTTATTTTGCAGCATGCTAGTTTACTACAGAAAGATGCAGTATTACGTAAAAAAGTGGGCGTTTTTCATAGCTATTGCAGTAAATAAAGCGCAAATTTTCTGATTTATTTCTGACCATCAATCCAAACATCATATTTTACGTTGGTTTGCAGGGCTTTTTACATTTAACTATCGCATCAAGTTAATGTACCGTGTAAACTATAAACTGTTCTAAACTCTATTTCATTGACAGCTGTGTGACATGGAAGCAAATATGTCTACAATACTAAATTGAGCCGTTTCCATCACCTTGTCAGGAAAATGCAACATTCTTTACTGTCACATCTGGATTGCTGTTGTACACACAAGAAGAAAATGAAACACGACAAACAGAGTTAGAAGTTATTAGGCAGCTTGCAATAACCATTGCAATTTCCTCCCAACTGTACTACTCGTTCTATACAGCGTATTTACAGCACGTTCACTGATAGGTAACCTTACTGGTACCTATTTCTCGACAAAAGTTGACGTGCACTTTCCTCGTCAATCGCAGAATGGCATCAGCAGCACTGTACCAAACTCGAATGCACGAACCCGCAGAAATCATTCCTTCATTCTGAAACCATGTTGCAGAGCGGTGCAGTGTGCGGCCACGAGTTTACACATATTTTTTATGGTTCCGATTCAAGGACGCTCGTTACCATCAAATAGGGCCGCCATTAATAAAAGACCAAACACTCAAGCCTGCTCTCTCGCCGTCCGGCGCTCTTCCTGACGTTCAAGGAATTCACAGTGAATAATGTGCTCGCGGTTCGAGATGCACTGGATCGGCTGGTCGTCGTCGTTTACATTTGCACGCTTTTCAAACCAAAATAACCAATTCGAGCTAGCCTGACACGTCCCAGTCGTCCCACAGCGACACCGTCGACGGACGTGGACATGGCATTTGACGAAGAAGTTGCAGATGTTTTGCCGGGGACGACGCACCGCTCGAGGCTCCTATCTAGCATCCAACGAACTCAGGATGAAACCGTTCACCGCCTGTAAGGTCAAGAACCGCCGATGATGTGTTAATACTCGACTGCGATCATAATTTACACCAGCGCACAGTGCAGCTAAGGAAATAAATTTCGCAGCAATCTTGACTCCACCGAAGTACAGTAATTAAAAACTATGTCTTGAATTACGGCCGGTCGCGTGCGTCCTGGCGGTAACGCTTCGGTTGCGCTGGTTTGCACTTTCGGCTTCGCGTAAGGCACATGTCAGCCGCAGCGGATGTTTGTGCACTGTTAGCATGGATTTTGTGACAAATGAAGCATTACCATTCTGTGAAATACACATTCATAAAACTCGACATGAGCATGAATAGCTTGGCCCTGAACACGACCAACCACGCCGCTCTAGCGCTGCTGTTACTCGGCTCGGTTCGGCTACTCTTGAAGAAGATTGAAGGGGAATGATCGCTTCATTACCAGTGTCACCGCGCACTCTTGCCACCCAGCAGGAAGGCCATTGCCGGATGATTGATGGTGAACCTTTCAAAGGGATTCATGCCGTTTGAGTCATACCTCTATGCAGCCGCTGGAGGGCTGGCGCTGCACTGATTCATATATGACGGTAAGTACCTGCTATGGCGACTCCAGGAACGTTCGATGCAATCGTAGGCTAATATGGCACCGAAAGAAATCGGACTTTAGACGTTTATGTTTTGTGCAAAACTTTTCTTAAACAAAAAAATCAAACTTCTCAGAAATTTTTTAAAAAAATGTTCCCTAACTTTCAGATTTTCGTGCGCTCGATTGTAAATTTATTTGAAATTAACAATATAATTGAAAATGAAAATTTTCACGAAAAATTATTTTTATGAAAATAATCATATTATTAGCAAGTAGTCGCAAATTGAAAAAAAAAATACACTGAGGAATACTAATTTTACTTACCATTTGTCAATGAGCTGCAAAGCAATAGCTATTAATTACCGAAATGTCAACTGGACAAGTTGACTTCTTATCTAAGTCCAATATTTCAGCAGGTATGAGTTCAATCTAAAAAACCAGTATCACAGCGAATTTTTTTAGTCAGCATAGCTAAACCGTGAATTAATCAATTTCTGTTCGGAAACAACATCTACAGTGCGTACGGACAACCGCGAACGGCGCGGCGCGCTCATCGGCAACCCAAAAGCATTTACGCCGAGTTGTTCGAACCAGCAAGCTCATGTTCAATCTTGTATCGGACTGTGATATCCGGCAACAAGCGTGGAATTTGTTTTCGCAAAAGATCACTATCGACCGACCATCAGCCTCTCCATCTACATCACGTCACCTCTATTAGCACTCTTCCACGGCGGGTGCGTATGTGTTTGTTCATGTGTAGAACACATGACTAAATATCGGTCGAATTCAGATAATCAGTTCACTGAACCTGTGTGATTCCCACCGGTTATTACGTTATTAATCACGATCGCCAGTTGCGTAGAAAACTTGACGCGTTTTTGCAATAGTTCCCGAATCTACCTGTAGCAAACTTAAAATTTACACATTTACTGACAATAACCAAATCTTATACACTGAAAAAACTTTTCGTATAGTTTCTATGTGTTTCACACATAGATTTTTTCCATGTGCCCAGTAAATGAACTTTATGTGCCAAACAGTTACCTTTTATGTGTTTTTAAAATTTACCTTTAAAATTTGCACATACTATTCATGTGCATATAATTTTCATGTGTACTTCTGGGCGGATTGCGTTTATATGTGGCACATAATAATCATAAGGATTTTCATATGGAAATTTTCCATTATATATGTGCGGATTATTTTGAGTGTATAATTGTTTATTTTTTGACACTGTGGGCTCGTCGGCCGATTTATATCGTGACTTATTTGCATTGCAAATATTACAGTAAATAGGCAAAGCAAAACCACAGACAAACAGACATAACTCTTGGAAGAAAAATCAACAAAAATTATCGTACCTCACATTTAGCCTGAACACTAGCACCATCTATGATCGACATTCCCAAATATCAAATAGCAAGAGGAGTATGCCTCGAAGTAGCAAGTATTTTTTATGGGAAATTCCCCTTCTTTCGTCAAAAAGCGCCACTTTGACCAAAACGGAGACATTCCACACTAAGCCCAAATTTTAAATGACGGTTTAATCGGTACTAAGAATGGAAAACGAGTGTTATGTCTGTTTGTCTGCGGCAAAACCTTCTGTTATGAACGTCTTTAAGACTTGACCCTTCTTTATCGATAGACTTCGCAGTCGGTTACTAGAGTACATGACAATTACGAGGCCAGTCAGTGCAACGATCCTGCTGACTCTAGCAGCACCACCCAGCCGAGATTCAAACGTACGACGACTCTCTTGTTAGACCAGCATCGAACCTCGAAACTAGCTGAACGGGCTATTTTAAGATTCGTATGCGAACGCACTAGCCTTAAGCACAGTTAAGTGTGGCAATCAAGAAGCCTTCTACTGGTTATAAACAAGTCGTCTCAACTAGAAGTACTAAAAGTATGTTGCTGGGACCATCATTTTGATCAATTTCTCTACTCAGATCCTATTTCTGGATGCGATTCTACATGTATCCGAAATGTTAACACATCTCGATTCGAAGTCGGACTATCAAAGCAGTTATTTTGCTGCTTCACAGTGATTTCCTCTTCTGATGGGTACCCTTACCACTGTGTCCATTATTTTGAACTATTGTGGTATGCTAGGGATAGGAAAACTCCGCCTGCAAATGACGGATCTAGGTAGAAGCATGTTCGATGAACCTGAAAATACTGAGAACCTGAGCAGAGGGTCCAAAGCCCATAAAGGAGGATGGTTGAATAGCTGTTATCCATGGCTAAAAGTAAAAACAAGAATGGATAAACCCCTAATCCAAGGTGTCATGCGACCCGTGCCGAGGGATGAATGGTGGGGGGGGGGGGGGTTCTATAAATACCCAGCCTCAAACGGAGCCTGTGGAGTACCAGAGCGCCCTCCACAGTAATCAGCCCTTACCGCATCATGAGGGGCTCTGATGCGGCGGACTCTTCTTTCCCCTCAACTCGTGGGATTCTATATGAATAATCAAAATCAAAAAAACTTTACGTCAGTGAGCGCGGACGGATTAGATAATCCGTTCGCAAGAGGTGGTATCCAGCGATCTCCGTCGATGGATACGAGCAGAAGCGCCAGCGTAAGCGGAAAGGGAAGCGGCATACCTGTCGCTCCAACTGCATCTACGCCGGACGCAGCGATGAATGGCCCGTCGCTAATAAAAGCAGTGGAAGGAAAGAGAGACATGCTACCGAGAGTGGTAGCGGCGTCTCATCAGCTCGATGCCATTATCGAGTTTTTGGCAGACCGCAGCACCCTAGCGAAGGACCTGAAACAAAGCCTGCTCATGCTTCGGGGCACCATCCGTGCTGCGACGAAGGAACACGGCGAACTCGAAGCGCGAATAAAAGTGATAGAAAAGGCGTTTGTATCGAGGTCTGTACAAACGGATGCCTGCCTGTCAACGACTGACCACACCGTAGCCCTTGTGACTACGGAGCAGTCCAGTGACAAGATATCGACTAAACGTGCAAGGCAGTCCCCAGGGGAACAAACCCCCACGGGCCCGAAGAAGCGCTTGATTGCTGAGGATCGCAAGCAAACTGTGAAACCCTCCGAGGGTAATAAGACGCAGTTAGCTCCCGACAATCAGTGGGAAACAGTGAAAAAGAAGAAGGCCAGGAAGAAAGAGGAGGATCGAACTCCACCGAAAGTGGCCAGAAAAAAGAGGAGCAAAGGCGATGCCCTTATCCTCAAAACTGAGGGGCTGAGCTATGCAGAAGTTTTGAAGGCCATGAGAAGGGAGGAGCAGCTGAAGGGTCTTGGCGCGGATGTGCGGAGTATCCGCCGCTCCCGCACCGGCGACATGATCCTTGAGCTCAAAAAGGATGCCACTGAGAAGGGTTCTGTCTACAAAGTGCTGGCAGAAAAGGTCTTTGGTGATGGCATACAGATCCGCGCACTGACGCCTGAGCTGACTCTCCAGCTTAAAAACCTGGACGAGATCACTGAAGCGGTCGAACTGACACGAGCTCTCAAGGAGCAATGTAACGTGGTGGTGACTACCGAAGCAGTTCGTCTGCGCAAGGGACCGGCGGGAACCCAGGTAGCTACAATAAGACTTCCACTGGTAGACGGGAATACAGCCCTGAAGGCGGCCAAGCTGAAGGTGGGATGGTCCGTATGCCCACTGAGCGTGTTCCAGCAGCCGGAGGCTTGCTTCCGGTGCTTTGAGCGAGGGCACAAGTCCTGCAGCTGTAAGGGGCCTGACAGAAGCCACCTGTGTAGAAGATGTGGCGGTGCGGGCCATATAGCGAGGGACTGTTCGGCGCCGCCCAAGTGCCTGATATGTACAGGCCAACGGGACGCTAAGCACACAACAGGAGGCTCAAAGTGCCCGGCAGGCGCGCCTGCGACTAAAACACGGGCGTAGTGCAGGTAACGCAACTAAACTTGAACCACTGCCATGCGGCCCAGCAGCTGTTATACCAAGCAGTTACCGAGTCGTTGACGGACATTGCCATCATCTCGGACCCATACCGCATCCCTGCCGGAAACGGTAACTGGGTCTCGGATAGGTCCGGGTTGGCGGCTATATGGACGACAAGCAGGTTCCCGGTTCAAGAGGTTGTGTCAACTGCAGACGAGGGATTTGCGGTTGCCAAAGTGGGTGGAGTGTTCTACTGCAGCTGTTATGCTCCGCCGAGTTGGTCTATCGAGCAGTTTACGCGGATGGTAGACCAAGTATCAGTTGCGCTGACTGGTCTAAGGCCGGTGGTTGTGGCGGGCGACTTTAACGCTTGGGCGGTTGAGTGGGGAAGTCGTCGCACGAACCATAGGGGTCGGATTCTGCTTGAGGCTCTGGCAAAGCTCAACGTAGACCTGGCCAACGTCGGCACCACAAGTACCTTCAGCAGGAATGGTGCAGAGTCTATTATCGACGTGACATCCGGCAGCCCTGGTCTGATAGGAGACTGGAGGGTAGACAATGGCTACACTCACAGTGACCATCAGGCGGTCCGCTATGGTGTTGGTCAGATAACGAGGAGGCAGGCGGCGGGTAGAGCCAACACTCCAACCACCCGTGGGTGGAAGACATCATACTTCGATCCTGAAGTATTTGTGGAACGCTGATCATTTGGTTGAGGTGCTGTCGCGAGCGTGTGACGCCACCATGCCTAGGAAAAGCCGACCTAGGTATGGTAGGTCACCGGTTTACTGGTGGACAGAAGAAATTGCGGAACTCCGCGGAGCCTGCTTTCGTGCAAGGAGAATTATGCAAAGAGCTCGTTCGGACGAGGACAGAGCAGAATGTCGAGTAGCACTAGTTGCTGCACGCGCAGCGCTTAAGAGTGGGATAATAGCTAGCAAGCGAGCCTGCTTTGAAAGGTTATGTGCCAGTGCCAATGCGAACCCGTGGGGTGATGCCTACAGGATCGTAATGGCAAAGGCCAAGGGCGGGATGGCACCCGCAGAGAGATCGCCAGAGATGCTGGAGCGGATCATTGAGGGCCTCTTTCCGCGCCACGAGCCAAGGCCCTGGCCTCAGGCCGCTGAGTCGTCCCACGGCCGACGTTCCAGTATCTCAGACCATAGCGTAGGATGGTCGGTCTCCGGGCCGAACATCCAAAGTAACGTGGGCGACGGTGGTTTAGAGGTCGGGGAGAAAGTAACGGTTACGAACGAGGAACTCATTGAGATCGCTAAATCCCTAAAGGTGAGCAAGGCACCGGGACCAGACGGAATCCCGAATATGGCCCTTAAAGCGGCTATTCTGGAGGCTCCCGAATTATTCGGGGCAGTAATGAATAGATGCCTGGAAGCTGGCAACTTCCTGGACAGATGGAAACGACAGAATCTGGTCCTATTGCCGAAGCCGGGAAAACCTCCGGGTATCCCCTCGTCATATAGGCCGATCTGTCTGCTCGATACTGCCGGCAAGGTGCTGGAAAGGGTTATCCTTAACAGACTCGTACAGTACACTGAGGGTACAAACGGTCTGTCAAGGAACCAATTCGGCTTCCGAAAAGGCAAATCTACGGTGGATGCCATCTTGTCTGTCACTAAGACAGCCGAGGTGGCAATCCAGCCCAAGAGGACAGGTATTCGTTATTGCGCAGTTGTCACGCTCGACGTGAGAAATGCGTTTAATAGCGCTAGCTGGGACTCCATAGCCAACTCGCTTCGGAACGTCCAAGTGCCGGTGTCGCTGTACAGGATCCTGGAAAATTATTTCCAGAATCGTGTGCTATGCTACAACACGGAGGAGGGTCAGAAGTGCGTTCCAATCACCGCAGGGGTTCCGCAAGGTTCCATACTGGGCCTGGTGTTGTGGAACGTCATGTATGACGAGGTGTTGAAGCTAAAGTTCCCGGTAGGGGTGGTGATTGTCGGCTTTGCGGATGACATCACCCTGGAAGTCTATGGTGAATCTATCAGAGAGGTTGAGTTGACGGCTGCCCACTCTATAAGCATTGTTGAAGATTGGATGCGATCCAGGAAACTGGAGCTAGCGCATCATAAAACGGAGGTTATCGTGGTGAACAACCGCAAGTCGGTACAGCAAGCAAAGATCAGCGTCGGGGACTGCACTATTTCGTCAACGCGGTCCTTAAAACTTCTGGGAGTCATGGTCGACGACAAGCTCAAGTTCGGGAGCCACGTCGACTATGCCTGCAAGAAGGCTTCCACAGCTATTTCGGCATTGTCTCGTATGATGTCTAATAGCTCTGCGGTATATGGCAGCAAACGAAGGCTATTAGCCAACGTGGTCCAGTCTATACTTAGGTATGGCGGACCGGTGTGGTCATCGGCGTTAGGTACCAAAAGCTATCTAGCCAAGCTGGAAAGCACCTATCGTCTCATGTGCTTGAGAGTGGCGAGTGCGTATCGCACAGTTTCGCATGACGCAATCTGCGTCCTAGCAGGTATGATGCCTATTGGCATTATCATCAGCGAAGACGTAGAGTGCTTCAACCAACGAGGAACTAGAGGCATACGGAGTACCACAAGATCGGCCTCGATGACCACATGGCAGCGGGCATGGTCTAATTCCACAAAAGGTCGGTGGACACACCGACTTATCCCGGAACTATCTGGGTGGGTCAACAGGCGCCACGGCGAAGTCAACTTCCACCTGACACAGATTCTGTCAGGGCATGGTTGCTTCAGACAGTATCTGCATAAGTTTGGGCATGCGGAGTCCCCCGCGTGTCCCGAATGCGTGGATGTTGAGGAAACGGCAGAACATGCTTTCTTCATATGCCCTCGTTTCGCGGGCGCGAGAAGCAGCATGATGGCAGTGAGCGGACAGGACACTACCCCGGATAACTTAGTCCAAAAGATGTGTTCCAGCTCGGACATCTGGGGAGCGGTCAATGCGGCTGCTACCCAGATTGTACTCGAGCTACAAAACCACTGGAGAGCCGATCAACGGCGAATAAACAGCCTAACTACCATAGTCCAGTAGTTATCTAAGCGAGTGCATTAAGCACAATAGCCCCTCCCTGAAGTAATACCGATAAGGTGGTGCCAGGGGGGATTGAGGCTGGAGACTCGAGTAGGGTTTTAGTGGGTCGGGATCCTCACGCCCCATTAGGGGGGTCGGGATACCTAAACCCCACTCCCTGAGGTATCTTCTCAGGTGTCTGATAGTACCGTATCTTCTAAGGCGCTCAGCAGATTTCCCAACTCGTAAAAAAAAGGGATAGGAAAACTATCATTAACTACTGATAGTTATCAGTAAGGAATAATATCACTAAGTATCAGTAAGGTTTCGCTATTATTGATATTTACTGATATAGTTACGTTGTCCCGTTAGAAAAGTTAGTTAGATTAAACTTATTGGTCGGTAGTTGCGTACGATAGACGTGGATGACACAATATCTTGTAGTCAATGTCAGTAGCCTAAAGCCGGGGTAGCTCGTGCTGATTCAAGCAATCGTTTCCATTTAACTCGAACTTTGGCCACTCGTCGCCAATTTTCCAGTCGTCTTAAAAGTCGACGTATCTGGCCCACCGTAGCCTAGCGACTTCCGCCAAATGTACGATTAGATTCTCTCCAAACAATGCCTGTAGCTCGTGATTCATACGTCTCCACCACTCTTCGCTTTCAGTGTGTACTCCGCCAAATATCCTCAATATCTACGACTACCTTGTGACCTGGGGTCGGACAATCATTTTCGTCAATAAATACGGATACATCAGGTGAATCCATTAGCAATGCTGAAGGAATGACCGCTATCGTCAGTAAGCTGTGGTATCCTAACGTCAGTACAAGGTCTAGCCAAGACGGAACTGTCTTCACTGAGATTAACGTTGTCGGCAGAGCTGTGAATTAGATCGGCAACAGGTAACGAATGAACTAAATTTTGGGTCAATTGGAAGACTTCAAATACACATCGAGTAACAGTTCTGGGACGACTTAGCTGAGTAGGTACTAGCGGAAAACGGCACGTTCGGGCTAGAGGAATCAGGAGCTTCCAAAATGCCTTGCACTGAACGTCCCGAAGATAAACGAGGGTGACTCGGGCGGTAAAATAGGTGTTTAGTATCGATGAGTTTAGAAACAAAGGCACGTTGTTGTTCTGTTGCGGATTTGAAGTATACGGTGGACCGTCTTTGCGGAAGTCATTACTACGAACGGAGAGACTTTCAAAAAGCGTAGATTTTACGGATGCTAACTAAAATTTTCTAAAGCTGTCAAACAAAGACAGAGTATCTGATTTACTGAAATTAAAGATACATTGTCCATTGTTGGAAACAAATTAGTGAACATTTGGAAACGGTCCTTAATCGGCTGTTCGGCGAAGCTTCTGTTTGATGTCGGAACAGAAGCGTTGTATCGTTGTATGACCGACATGTCAAATTTGCGAATGCATCTCTTGATTCTACCAATCAACTGTTTGCAATTCGTAGCTCCATCTGCATGATATTTTTGTAGAAGCGCGATCAAAATTTTCATCAAACATTCATTCTGGTACACGTCTGAATTAATTGCCAAACCAGATGGCTTGAACCATGGCTTAGAAATATCTCTCGTGGAAATGACAATGTACAGCATCACTTTCTGATCAAACTTATGTTCAAACTTGTATTTTATGTTCGGAGATGCAGTAGAACTATCCATGGATTAATATCGATAATTTCCGAGAATGTGCGTCTTCGAAAGAGGGAAGCAACTTTCGCCGTCCGAAACAAAGCTTTTTCCGGAATAATTTTTTATCAACCAGCGGCATTGGGATTTCAGCATCGAAATCTGTCCCTCTGTATATTCCGGGGCTCATGTCTTCTGTCGGTACTTTATTCCGACTCTATTCAATGTTTTGCAAATGTACTAACACACACACACACACTCTCATTTCTCTTTGAGCTTGTTTGAATATTGTGCATAGGGGCTTCCAAAAAATCCCAAAATTTTAGTTGTCACCCGTTATACGAATAGTGATTTTCAGCCTAAAGTTTGTGTAATTGGCATACTCGTTTTGCATATTTCCTGAATGTATTATGTAATTACTTAACGGTTTAAATTTAATACCAGGAAGTTTCTGTTATTGACTTTTCATTATCGGTTTATGAACGCAAAATATTCACAACGTGACCAGCATCTCACCGATTTTAGCCGTTTCGACTCTCCCGGCATAGCACACACAGTTCATGTTGACCAATATGACCCGGTCGTTCGTTCGGTGGGTTTCTGCAGATTCCTGTCAAGGCACAGGCAGATGATAAATCTGCTTCATATATGCAATATTCATCATGCGTAATTTATGCGATTCATTTTTCCTCCATTCGTGGGCAGATCTCCTGCAGTGTTGGTCCATCCGCGAGCAGGAGGAGGAGCAGGTTTCTTTCGATCGCTGAAAGATGATCTCGCCTCGATCTGCTGCATCGTCTGGCATGCATGAGAGTGCGAAATCCGACAGCCGACCTTACCCTTCCCCCAAGGCGAGGATCCATTCTTCACTCAAACCAAATCAGCGGAGAAAACCGCAGCAACTCTCACTTCCTTGTATCTTTATGGATGTTTACTTTCGTGCCGTCCGCCCCCATCGCATCGTATGCTGAAGCGAAGCGAATATCGCGGTTTCGGTGCATCATGTGTTGTGCTTGCCGAAATGCAAGATGTGCACTTTTTTTCGGCTATTTGTTTTCGTGTTTACCTTCAACCCGACAGTCACGGCGAAACGAACATCGCTCATCGCGCGGTGCAATATGAGTGCAACAATTTACGCGAATATAACTGACCTAGATTCGGCTTATCCGTATTGCGGTATGACGAGCGGTTTTCTATTTTATTTCGGAACAGCGTTCAATTTTTTTTGAGTGTCCCATGCCATACAAATTGTCGTTTGGTTTAAGAGGACGGGCATATGATGACTTATTTTACAGGCGACTGGCTTTCGTTTTGACACGACCGTCTGCACCAGCAGCAGCGGAAACAGGATGTGACGCACGCTTGGCGAGAAAAAGTGTTCCAACGTTTATTACGTTAAGCCTGATTTTCGAATTTGGGGCCCGTTGCTCAAGCATTTTCATTGTGCAATTTAATATTTGTCGAAAAGACACTAGATAACGTTTATTTTTTTAAAAACCTGTAAAAACTTTGGTATTAAACTAAAACTACAGCATTCAAACCAATTTTCTGTCGAGGTCCCTGAATGTAGAGACATCCGTAAGTTTTGTTTATTTATAAATCACCAATCCCAAATCCCAACAAAAAAAACACAAACCTCTGAAGACACTCAGCGGTCGGCAACAGTCACGGTTACCTTCTGCCAGCAGCGGCACATTATTTATGATATCTGCTGAAGATAAGATTTTCATCGTGTCCCTGCGGATTCTCGAATACCGGTGGTGGTGGAATTATCGCGACCGAAACGAGCAACCATGATCTCATTCGAAACCGTTTGGCTGGGATAATAATGATGCAACAAATTTAAGCTTGCGCCGTGCCTCTCCACTAGACCCAGAAGAGAAGCTTTAGATTACGAAATCGTTTAATAATAGACGGAAGTTAACCGCATAGCACGAGCCTGTACCAGAGGACCCATGCTGAGGTTCGGTAAGTTTTGATCACTAGCGTGGTCAGGTTTGCAGGTTAAGAACTGTAGTAAGTAAAGCTGTTGTGGAATTTGCTGGTATCCGGTAAGGTGAACAGCCTAATGAATCCTAGATAGATTTGCTTCAGTTTTTGACGGTTTCCAACAACGTAAGCACACAGTTGTACTATGCCTGACCACACTAGTGATCGCAATGCCAATTAATTCATGTTTGACTTTTACAAAGCCGCAGCTGGCAATAGTTAAGTGGCACCGGATTCGGGGTTCTAGGCAGGTAGGTTGAGTAGAGAATATTAATGTTAAATGTGATGTATTATAATATATTTCACCTTTAGTTTCTACTATATAAACTTAAGACTACTGGAAAAAGTTACATTACTGTAGGCTGCTATCTCAAAATTTTCATTAAACAAGAACGATAAAATTCACGAAATACTGTTTACCTGCAGAAAGTGTAGATTTGAAGGTATTGAAAACTATTCTTTATCAATAGTTAGGCTAATTAGTTTTAAAGTGTTTGTCACCCCCTCTTTTGAAATTGGATTGATAAATCTGGGGACAAAACAAATTGTTGTGGGATATGGGTCAAACTTTTTCGTATAAAATCAATTGTCTGTGGACTCTTCAGCCTAAAGAACTCGAAAAATGCATAACGGTGTGTTAACGCTTCTAGCACGAAACAGAAGTGGAAATTCAAACAATGAAATTTCCGAAAATCGGCAAAATAATTTTGTTTTTATATTGGATTTCATTTGATAGGTTTTTACACGGAAAATATATGACTGTTTAAAAGAAAAGCAACAATGGACTTGGTTGTTGCGTTTAAACAAACTACCTCCTCGTGGTACCAGCCGAAATACGAATAACCTTAGCGGAGATCGGTAACCAATCCCGATGGAAACTAAGGTCTTATACCGTCAGGAGAGAATGCAAGAGAAACGCAACCTCTTACTTATTTATAGAGAAGGGGGGAGGGAGACCTTGTTGGGATTCCCCTCTTTTGTCAACTTCCCAGTGCTGATTCCCTAATGTCAAGGAACATATATGCCAAGTTTTATGAAGAATTGCCCAGGCATTTCTAAGTTATGGCCTCCCCCCTGTTATAGACCCTCTCCCGTTTTGTCAACCCCCTAAGTTCTGATTCCCTTATGCCAAGGAACATCTGTGCCTTGTTGATGAAGTTTGATGAAGAACCGTCCAGGTGTTTCGGAGTTATAGTCTTCTCCCCTGTTATGAATCCCCACACCCCTCCCCCGTCTTCTTATCAACCATTCAGTGCTGATTCCCTTATATCAAGGAACATGTATGCCAAGTTTGGTGAAGAACAGTCCAGGTATCTCGGAGTTAAGAACTCCTGTTTGCAAACCACCCTCTTATCAACCCCCAGTGCTGATTCCCTTATATCAAGGAAAAATTGTGCCAAGTTTCGTGGTGAACAGGCAAGGGGTTCTGGAGTTATGGTGGAATATATATACAAACATACAAACATGCATACTCACGTTCATTTATAAAGTATAAAGTATAAAGTATAAAGTATAAAGTATAAAGTATAAAGTATAAAGTATAAAGTATAAAGTATAAAGTATAAAGTATAAAGTATAAAGTATAAAGTATAAAGTATAAAGTATAAAGTATAAAGTATAAAGTATAAAGTATAAAGTATAAAGTATAAAGTATAAAGTATAAAGTATAAAGTATAAAGTATAAAGTATAAAGTATAAAGTATAAAGTATAAAGTATAAAGTATAAAGTATAAAGTATAAAGTATAAAGTATAAAGTATAAAGTATAAAGTATAAAGTATAAAGTATAAAGTATAAAGTATAAAGTATAAAGTATAAAGTATAAAGTATAAAGTATAAAGTATAAAGTATAAAGTATAAAGTATAAAGTATAAAGTATAAAGTATAAAGTATAAAGTATAAAGTATAAAGTATAAAGTATAAAGTATAAAGTATAAAGTATAAAGTATAAAGTATAAAGTATAAAGTATAAAGTATAAAGTATAAAGTATAAAGTATAAAGTATAAAGTATAAAGTATAAAGTATAAAGTATAAAGTATAAAGTATAAAGTATAAAGTATAAAGTATAAAGTATAAAGTCTACTAGCAGAGAACCCGATAGAGGCCGATGACTTCGAGGCAGACCCCGTACCCGTTGGATGAGCGCTGTTGACGAGGATGCTAGAACAGCGGGTGTTAGAGGCGACTGGAGAGTGGTAGCTCAAGACCGAGATATGTGGAGACGGCTCCTGAATTCGGCATGGATTCGATAAACGGATTGTCGCCGAAAAAGTAAAGTAAAGTAAGTATAAAGTCTATCCAAGGTCCAAAGTCCAAAGACTAAAGTCCAAAGACTAAAATCCAAAGTCCAAAGCCAAAACTCCAAAGTCCACAGTACAAAGTACGAAGTCAAAAGTCCGAAATCTAAAGTTCAAAATCTAAAGTCCAGAGTCTAAAGTATAAAATCTAAAGTCAAAAGTCAAAAGTCAAAAGTCAAAAGTCAAAAGTCAAAAGTCAAAAGTCAAAAGTCAAAAGTCAAAAGTCAAAAGTCAAAAGTCAAAAGTCAAAAGTCAAAAGTCAAAAGTCAAAAGTCAAAAGTCAAAAGTCAAAAGTCAAAAGTCAAAAGTCAAAAGTCAAAAGTCAAAAGTCAAAAGTCAAAAGTCAAAAGTCAAAAGTCAAAAGTCAAAAGTCAAAAGTCAAAAGTCAAAAGTCAAAAGTCAAAAGTCAAAAGTCAAAAGTCAAAAGTCAAAAGTCAAAAGTCAAAAGTCAAAAGTCAAAAGTCAAAAGTCAAAAGTCAAAAGTCAAAAGTCAAAAGTCAAAAGTCAAAAGTCAAAATTCAAAAGTCAAAAGTCAAAAGTCAAAAGTCAAAAGTCAAAAGTCAAATGTCAAAAGTCAAAAGTCAAAAGTCAAAAGTCAAAAGTCAAAAGTCAAAAGTCAAAAGTCAAAAATCAAAAGTCAAAAGTCAAAAGTCAAAAGTCAAAAGTCAAAAGTCAAGAGTCAAAAGTCAAAAGTCAAAAGTCTTGAGTCTTAAGTTTTAAGTCTTATGTTTTAAGTCTTAAGTCTAAAGTCGTAAGTCTAAAGTCTAAAGTCTAAAATCAAAAGTCTAAATTCTAAAATCAAAAGTCTAAGTTCTAAAGTCTTAAATCTAAAGTCCAAAGTCTGCAACCCAAAGTCTAAAGTCAAAACTCTAGTTTAAAGTTTGAAGTCTGTTGTCTAGGGTCTAAAGACTAAAGTCTATAGTCCAAAGTCTGAATTTTAAATTCTAAAATCCAAAGTCTAAAGTCAAAAGTCTAAAATCTAAATCTTAAAGTCTCGTGTCCAATACCTATAGTCTAAACTCTGATCTCTAGAATCTAAAGTCGAAAATCAAAAATGGAAAATCAGAAGCTCACAGTTGGAGATGGTCGAAAGTAGAAATACGAAAGTCGAAAATTGATCGTTGAATATAGACAATTGAAAGTTGCAAGTGAAAGTTGGAGGCTGAGATATTGAAAGGGGGAGGTCATAAATGGAAAATCGGAAGTTGAAAGCAAAATGTCGAAGGTTGAAAGCCGTAATCTGAATATCAAAAGTCGAAATTCTGAATTCTACATGCAACAATCAACAGTTGAAAGTTAAATAGATTATTTATAAATTCCGACTATCAATAAAATCTAAAAAATCGTAAAATTGTAAACCGCAAATATGAAATCGAAAGTGGGCAGTCCGACATCGAAAGACGCATAACGAAAATCGAAAGTCAAAAATCTAATGCTCAAGGTCAAAATTCGAAAGTTGAAACAAGTAGACCCAAAGTTGAAAGTTAAAACCATTTAGCAACAACTCGAAAGTTGGAAAAAATTGAAAATCTAAAATTGGAAGTCGACATAGAAAATCTAAACAAAAATTCTAAAACTGCGTAATTGAAAGTGATAATCTAAAATTCGTAAGTCAAAGCTCAAACTTAAAAGAAATAATTCAAAAGCTTAAAACTTAAAATGGGACAGCAAAAAGTCAAAAATTGAAAATTGACAAACGAATGTCAAAAGTACAAAGTCAACTTTCAAAAGTCGGAACATAAAATTCGAAAGAAGTTCAAGGTGGGAACTCGACAGTAGAATTGTCGAAGAACAGAAGTCGAATGTTGCAATTGTAAAGTTGAAAGTCAATAGTTTACATTGAAGGTCGAAAGTCAAATATTGAAATATTGAAAGATGTTAAGTGAAAACCGAATGTCAAAAAATAAAAGTAACACAGTAAAAGTTAAAAACCTTAATTGCAAGGATAAAAGTATAAATTCGATAGTTGAAAACTGAATGGTGAAAAGCAGAAATAAAAATTCACAAAATCATAAGTTTAATGTCAACAATTACGATAAACGCAAGTCAACAATTGAATAGCAAAAGTCTAGAGTAGAAAGTCGTATGCGGGATATCGAAAATCAGTGTTGCGAAGCCCACACTCGTGTGATCTAATTTTCTCATACACGCGTTCTGATCCTAGCGAACGCGCCAGCATAAGCGTCCCTTTAGGACTCTCACTCATACTTATTCATGCATCGCGACGAGTTTTTGCGAGTGTGTGTTTAGCTAACAGTTACGATTGCCGCTTTCGCTCTTCGTTGCTGCCCGAACTGCTGATGCCGATTACTCGCGGGTGCTCGCACTCCCGCCCGTGAGTAAAATCAGGGGCGAAGATGAAGAAGAAAAGAAAAAGTAATGCAAAACCTGTATCACAGTGCGCCTCTATGCCTCACGGTCAGCGGATTGGCCAGGAGTTATTTGACTCGGGAATAAGCTATGCAGGAAGTAAGGATGTGCGTGCGCGAGTGTGTAGGTAGCAGACTGTCTGCACACAGTAATGGTGACTGTTTGCTTTATGCTTGCGTGAACGGCGTAAAGCGCTGAATGCTATGCTTCTCATATGCACTCGCGTGTGAGTATACAACGTTGACTTTTCGCTCGATTGGCAACATAGTCAAAAATCGATAGGCAAAAATCGTAAGTCTAAAGTTGAAAGTCGATAGTAAGAAGTCGAAAGCGGAAGGCGAAAAAAAATTTGGGAGTAGGAAGTCAAAAGCTGAAAATCGACGTATGGAACTCAAAATCCGACAGTCGAAAGCCAAATTGGGAAGCCGACAGTTGTAAATCAGAAGTCTAAAATCAAAAAGCGAAAATTGGCAGTTAAGAGTTGTATGTTGAAATTTCACAACACCAAATATCGAAAACTGGAAGTCGAATGTCAAAAAGTCGAAGTGAAAAATCGAAAATCAAAAATCGAAAAGTGAAAGTCTAAAATCGAAAGTTGAAATCTGGAAGTCGAGAGACGAAATACGACAGTAGAAAATCAAACATTTGAAGTTTAAGGTCGAAATTTGTAAGCCGAAAGTCAAAAATCGAAAGTTGAAAGTTATAAGACGAATGCGCAAGTTAAAAGTAAACAAAAGTTGAATGCCTTGAATTCAGAGCCAAAATAATCGATAGTCGAAAGTTGGCAGCTGAAAGTTCAAATTGAAAGTCGAAAGTAAAATGTATCACCGAGGATCGAAAAGCGGAAGTCGAAAACCTAAACTTCAGCCGGCTGTTGAAAGTCAAAATCGGAGTGTCGAATATCGGCAATCATAAATCGAAAATCGGTAGTCAAACGTCGAGTGTCGAGACTCAAAACTCGAAAGTTCAATGTCAAATCAGGAGGTCGAAAAAAGTTTAAATCAGGCGAGTTCACAAGTCCAACGTTGGAAGCCGACTGACTTTTGACTTTTGGTTTTTGACCTTTGACTTTTGACATTTGACTTTTGACTTTTGACTTATGACTTTTGACTTTTGACTTTCGACTTTCGACTTTTGACTTTTGACTTTTGACTTTTGACTTTTGACTTTCGACTTTCGACTTTCGACTTTTGACTTTTGACTTTTGACTTTTGACTTTTGACTTTTGAATTTTGACTTTTGACTTTTGACTTTTGACTTTTGACTTTTGACTTTTGACTTTTGACTTTTGACTTTTGACTTTTGACTTTTGAATTTTGACTTTTGACTTTTGACTTTTGACTTTTGACTTTTGACTTTTGACTTTTGACTTTTGACTTTTGACTTTTGACTTTTGACTTTTGACTTTTGACTTTTGACTTTCGACTTTTGACTTTTGACTTTTGACTTTTGACTTTTGACTTTTGACTTTTGACTTTTGACTTTTGACTTTAGACTTTAGACTTTAGACTTTAGACTTTTGACTTTTGACTTTTGACTTTTGACTTTTGACTTTTGACTTTTGACTTTTGACTTTTGACTTTTGACTTTTGACTTTTGACTTTTGACTTTTGACTTTTGACTTTTGACTTTTGACTTTTGACTTTTGACTTTTGACTTTTGACTTTTGACTTTTGACTTTTGACTTTTGACTTTTGACTTTTGACTTTTGACTTTTGACTTTTGACTTTTGACTTTTGACTTTTGACTTTTGACTTTTGACTTTTGACTTTTGACTTTTGACTTTTGACTTTTGACTTTTGACTTTTGACTTTTGACTTTTGACTTTTGACTTTTGACTTTTGACTTTTGACTTTTGACTTTTGACTTTTGACTTTTGACTTTTGACTTCTGACTTTTGACTTTTGACTTTTGACTTTTGACTTTTGACTTTTGACTTTTGACTTTTGACTTTTGACTTTTGACTTTTGACCTTGAACTTTGAACTTTGAACTTTGAAATTTGGACTTTGGACTTTGGACTTTGGACTTTGGACTTTGGACTTTGGACTTTGGACTTTGGACTTTGGACTTTGGACTTTGGACTTTGGACTTTGGACTTTGGACTTTGGACCTTGGACTTCGGACTTTTGAATTTTGACTTCTGGCTTTTAACTTTATACTTTTGACTATTGTCTTTTGATTTTTGAATTTGATTTTGGATTTTCGATAATAAATTTTTCTATTTTACATATTTGAGTTTCGACTCACAACTTCCAATCTTCATTTTTAGCATTATTTTTTACAATACATTTTTGACTGAGTTAACTGAAAGTTGCAATTGGAAGTTAAAAGTTGAAAACTTAAAGTTAAAAATGATAGTTGATAATTGAAAGTTGAAAGTCGGAAACCAAAGGAAAAATTCACAGATCGAATGTCATATATCAAAAATGAATCGTTGAATACCGAAAATAGAAAATTGAAGTCTGGAAGTCGAAAGTCATAAGTCGAAATACAACAGTTGAAATTCGAAGGTCAAAAATCAAACATCTAAAATCAAAAGGCGAAAAGCAAATATCGAAATCCGACTTAGTCATGAGTTGAGAATGCTCATCAGAAAGCCGATATTCGCATATCGTCAATCGAAAGTTAAACACCTAAATACGAAAGTCGAAAGGTAGAAGTCAGCAGTTAGAGGCCGAAACCGTAGATAAAAAAATTAACGTAAAATATAAAAAGCTGATAGTCAAAGTCCGAAACTCAAAGTGAACAGCCGAAATACAACAAGCAAACGTAAAAAATCCAAAATTGGAGTCGACAAAAGTCGTGATTCAAAAACCAAATGTTAAAAATCATAAGCAGAAAATTCAAAGCTGAAAGTTGAAAGTTGAAAATTAATGTCCAAGATTGGAAAATTTTAAAGTTGTGCAATTGTTCAATTCTCTTTCAACCCGTAAAATCGTAAAATCGTAAAATAGTAAAATTCCTAAAGTCGAAAAATTAATATTAAAAAATTTAATATTTCTACTGTATACAGCTGTAGCAAAGGTTTTCATTCGGGAATGCTTTTCAATTTACAACCGCGACTATTTTCCAACATTCAATCGTGCACTTATTTTCGCATGAAGCCAATCGAAAGAAAATGAAGAAAATAATATTCACAGCGGCTTCCCGCTAGTTTCATTCAATCAACTCATCTATTTTTCAACCGCCCCGTACCGTACCCGTGGTGCCCCGCCGACCATTTTTGCCGCTGATTTCCATCGAAAACAAATCGAAATGAGGGAATAATATTTACTGCACTTCAGAACTCTTGTCCGCGCCCGCGGTTCGTGTGGTGTGCCTTTTTCCGCTCCGAAAATATACTGTTTTGATTAGTTTCTTTGCGGTATCGTTTTCCCGTTTGTCGCTTCAACCTCGGCCCGGCGGTTGCGATGCTTTCAATTTTTCCTTCTCCGGATTTCTGGTTTTGTCATGATGCAATTCTTGCAGCCCCCGTTTTTTTGCTGCTGCTTCGAGCTGCTGCTGATCCAATGTTCCCCGCGCTGCGCTGCTACGAAAGGTTTTCATATTATTTTGCGCTGCAAACCATTTTTCAGAGCCAGAATCTGTCGGTAGGTATTGGGAAATGTTGACGGAAACTCCCAGGAGCGAGCGTCGAACCGTAGCGACCGCGGGTAGACACAGTCAATGCGCGATTGGATCGTTTCTGAACTGACAAGTTTGCGAGAATTGAAAATTTAAATAATTTTCCTTTGGAGTGAATGCCGGCCAGCAAAGCGGTGCAGAGGAATGCAGCGGAAAAGAAGGAGACGGATGGTTGGTTGATGGATTCGCTGTTCCTTGTTTTGCTTCGGGGGAAAAATGGAAATAAATTGATGGAGGATTTATAAAGAGAAACTAACATAAAAAGCGCATCTTTCCAGTAGCTCGTAGAGAAGAGGTTCGTGTTGAGGGAATTCGATAGGGAAAAACTTGTGCATGGTCTGTACATGGGCGGAATGTGGTCTGACATTCGAAAGAGTAAACTCAACTCGATGTTGATTCTGTTTGATAGGTATCGCTTTTAGTCGGGGCTGAGATGAGTTATCTGATTAGTTTGATGAAATTTGTCAAAATGGCTTCTGGGAAATTTTTGATCATGGTGATTAGTACCAGGAATCTATTATTTAGGAGCATGCTTTGGCCCCTGCCTGCCATGTTAAGCAAATTATTATATTTAGCATATGTGGTTCCTATGGCATCACAAGCAACCGAGCATTGCTCACTCCGTCAAAAGAGAAAGGATGTAATTATTTAATTAAGCTCTCTGAGGACGTATAATAAAGCACATATCAGCGAATACTAGCGACCAGATATTTATTATATACACATCTGTATGTGCACCAAATTCGAAAATTTGCTGGTCCCAATGACGTTCGGTTCGGATGTGGCCGGGCTAGGCCTCGGAGGGATCGAATTGGTTCACCAACAGTATCGGTGCTCTAGCCAGAAGGATGTGTGTGCATTGCGTTCGAATCGATTGGTGGGAGATGGCAGCATAGGACGGGGAACTGCGGTGCTCAATGCTGTTATGTGATATCGCATTTGATGGCATCCTCATCCCTGGGTAACCGGAATGGTTCCCTCATTTTGGACCATAAACAGCAACGGGCAAATGATGATGCTGCTGCTGATGATGATGATGATGATGGATTTGATTTCACATTTTCTGATGGCTTTCATGGTGGGACTCTTTCACAGTGCTTTTAATTAGGTTCTCGTTTTTTTTTGCTGCTGCTGCTGCTGCTGCTGCTGATTGGATGAGGGATCACTCGATAGAGCCAAGAGGAGCGCTTTGCAGCGCAGAACTGATGGCGTCGCGTTGGCATCACCATGATATGCTCATAAAGTATGCAACAACCTTTTCAACGTGGATGTTATCGCTAATTGAAAATACTATCTTTTGATCCCCATGAAGATTTTTAATTTGCTGTCGGTTTGCCAGATTAAAGCCGTTGGTTTTGAGCCATTTCGAGAACCGAGAGAGATGGCTTGATACAAAAGATAATGAAAATTTTCTTGTTTAAAAATACAAAAATCACAGAAATGTTAAAAAATTTACAACCCAAATATTGTTGATGAAAATAACCTTTTTTTCCCTCTGAAAATATGTTCAAAAGCTGAACTATTGTTTCTATAAAGACAACTCTAAAACAGTTTGTAATTGATAATTATCATATTTTTGTTATCAGCACTGTACTTTTTATGTGAACACATCGTCGTTAATATGCAAAGGATGGTTAAAATTCTTCGGATATCTTGATGCAGTGCATCTCACCCGGACTGAGACTCACACTTGGCAGCTAATTAGGAATCATCAATGCCGGCTCCGAATATGATGAATGAGGATCGCCATATTGGGCAAGACTTAATATAATAATCTCTAGTCTGCAGTGGGTAACGAATGGCAAATGGTGTTGTTGCTGATATAAAACTGTGCACGCGGGAGATGATCGTAACTGCACTATGTACAAGGACCTAGGATAGGATTTTTCCAAGGGTGGTGCAAACCTACGGTTGACTGATCATTCAAAAAACTTACCCTGGCTACGTTCCCAAAACAGTAAACCGAAAAGAAGCTGCAATCGGTATTGCTTCATCGCTGATATGTGACTGCATGCAGCCCAGTGCAGTGGTTTATGGCGGTAAACAATAATACTTTTTTCTTGCTCTCGCGATTCCTTCGCGAATTATTATTACCTCAATCGAGCCAAACGAATGACTCGGGTTAAAGGGAGAGTAAATCGCGTCGCCGTCGCCGCACCAGGCCGTGTGAAGTTGTAAAATTTGTCATTGAGTTTGTCCGTTGGCTTGACTGCTGCTGTTGCTGCTGCGTTAACTATGTAGGTATATACCAGTTAAGCAACTTTAAACAAGCACATTTGTTTGAAAACCGATCAGCATGCAATTGAGCAGCCAGCAAACATAATAAATTAAAAAAGTGCATCCCACGGAGAGCATGCCGAAGACTTTTTGCTCCCCGGATGTTCATTAATGGTCCTAGATGCTGACCTTAATAGAGTTTATTTTCTTACAAACAATAAATTAATCCAATAATCACTTTTGTGTCGTCGTTTGAACATCATCAGGGGATTACAAGTTGATTAGTTTTGCTAGAGAGCTATCACAGCGAGGATACTTCGAATAAAAAAAAACAAACATAATAAAGGTTTTGGCTTTATTTGCAATATGCAATTGTGCAGAGATGATGAAAAAGGCAGCCAAGTGGTTACACAGGCACTTTGACAGACTGGGGCTCGCCCGTTCAGCTTTTTATGGAGCGAATAAAGTGCAATTTGGAGCATCGTTCAGTTGTAATGAAATAAAACCAATAAAGCTAAAAACCCCCGAACAACTGAATTTTACTTCAACAGTGTGCGCGGTTGGTACTCCTTTGCCGGGGAGTGGCATCCTGCGGGGCAGTCAGTCATCATCAATGATGGAATTAATTCAAAACAAACTGCACCAGAAGGAGCCATAAAACTCGGAGATGCAATTTGGTCCTATTAGTCGAGGTGCGATGATGAAGAGTTGACGGTTGACTGACTGACTGACTGGCTCTGGCTGGCTGGCTGCGACTACGACTGCTGATTACGAACCAAAATGCGCACATCAAGCAAGACGTTGGCATTTGCTGAAGTATTAATGATAATTAGCATTATATTAGAGGTTTTCAAACACGAAATACTAATTTGATTTGCACACTCAAACGATGAAATTGTGATTAATTTTATTATTACGAACTCGGTTTCTCCGCTTAGGAACCAGCCCTTGTGCAGTTAGGGATTTTTTCCAGAAAGGTTTTCGGTCATTAAAGAAATGAAATGCGTTCGTATGCTGCCACTTAGACTTTAAAAGCCTCACTCGCCAAATAATTGAGGACGTTGACTGTCTTAGCCTGGGCGAAATTGACTTTATTTAGGCATAAAATGAAACGAATTAATCTCAGATTTGCTTCCGTAAAACATATGCGTGTAGGCTGCTGCATCGCTACAAATTTGTATTAATTAGAGAAATTGCTTTTTAACTGAAGTCGTTCAGGCGGGCCTAACTTTTTTAATGTACCTAACTAAATTAATGAATTCGCTACGTGTAATAATGGTAAGAGCCAGCACTTTCAAATGAGTTTCGGTTTTTATCGATGATCGCGAAAAATATCTTACACAGAAAAGCTGATAAGCGAGCTGCCCATGGATGCTCCTTTGTTTTGCTCGTAAAATTCAGAATGAATGATGAGATGCAACGACTTGACCACATACGTGCCCTAGGCGTAACTCTCGAATGTTCGCTTACCTTTCGCTTGCATCCTATATTTGTTTGTTTGTTTAATTAAAATTCAACTAACAAAAATGTCTTATTGAATATTTCGAGTCATGTTCATAAAAATCTTACTCTATTTTTGTGCAAACTTAAACGACGGTACGATGAACTCAAAAACGCTTTCAACGGCGGAGAAAGTTCGAATGCAGGCAGTTATTGGTTCATGAGCAGGACCCGGCATCGTCGAAACAAATAAATGAAACTGACTTCCTCTTACCGTCGCTTCATACATGACTTGCTTCATTTGTTGAACAGAACGTTTTAAGCAAGCTTCAGTTAAGGTTGATGGCTGTTTCAATTGACGACGGCAGAAAGTCAGGCACGATTTGCCGTCATTAACTAAGTTATCTATAATATGCGTTGCATTGCAGGAAATATTACTGAAATTCGATTCATTTGCATTCAAAGTTGCTGGCCTTCTTTTGAATATTTGATAGAAAAGTACAAATGAAAAGTTAAAACAGATAGTCATGATGAAGTGAAACCCGTTCCACTGACGCTGACTTAAGCCAGCTGGAATCCGAAGAGGTGCTGCTTCTGGTGAAACCGTAGCTTCACTGCTTCATTGTTAAGTGACGCTATGCAATTGAAGGTGACGTTGTCGGGTCCTGTTCGTGAGATCCAAAGGTTGTCCGGTGGAATCGCGGCTGCAGTAATCCGTTCGATCGGAGTGAGCGTTGCGACGCACGAAAGTTTAAGACAAACAGGATTGTCAGTGAATCGATCTCGCCATTCAATATCTTCGCCACACACACTGCTTGCTGAACCTTCCTACGATGCTCGAGTGTCCGGAGACCCAGGAGACGACATCTATCGGGGTACGGCGGTAGATTTGCTGGATCACGCCAAGGTAAATCTCTCAACGCATGCCTCACAAAACGTTTTTGAACTCGTTCGATGCATAGATTCCATGCCAGTTGGTAAGGGCACCATATCAAGCAAGCACTTTCAATGAGTGGACGTACTAATGAGCAATATAGTGCCTTTAGATAGTGAGACTCATTGAAATCACGAGTGACTTTAGCGATGAAACCTAATTGTCGAGAAGCTTTTGCTATTGCACTGGTAGGATGCAAGTTGAAGGTGAGTTTGGCGTCAAGCAGTACCCCAGTAGTTATCGACCTACTTCATCAACTCTAGTCAGTACATGCTCATTTATTTGATAGTTGTAGACGATTGGGCTGGCAATGCGGTGGAAAGTCATTACTTGACATTTCGGGATGCTGATCACAAGCCAGTTTTTCCTGCACCAATCGACAAACTAATCCAAGAGCCTCTGTAGCCGGACACAGTCATGTATAGAACGAATCACCGTATATAATTTCAGATCATCTGCATACATCAGTTAGCATCCCACTCCAAGCAACGTCGCAATATCGTTGAAAAAAAAACAGAAACAGGAGAGGTCCCATGTTGCTGCCTTGAGGGACACCCGAGCAGTTGGTAAACTGGCCAGAGAAACAGGAGTCGAGCTGCATATGTAGAATTCTGCCACACAAATAGGAACTGCGCCATTTCGTAAAATTCCGAGATGCGCCAAGTCGCGAAATTTTCTGCAGCAGTATTTTATGGTCAATACGATCGAACACTGCTTTCAGATCAGTATAGATCACGTGAATCTGTGCTTTTTGTTCCATGTAGTATACACAGGTGGACGTAAAATCCATAAGGTTGGTGCTTACGGATCGACCAGGCATGAATCCGTGTTGGTTGGTACAGATATAGCATTTTGTTCTAGCGAGGATGAAATTACTCACTACTATTTCAAATAGCTTAGATGCAGCAGAAAGGCTAGCAATACCACGATAGTTCCGAACATTCCGACGATCGCCACCTTTGAACACAGGAAACATGAATGACTCCTTCCAGATATCCGGAAATTTTCCATGCGCGAATGATTTATTGAAAATAGGGCACAAAGGCTCCACTAGCGCCATTGCACAACGGACGAAAACTACAGCTGGAATACCGTCAGGTCCTGGACAGCACGAACGTTTGAGTTTTTAGCAGCTGACAAAATCATATCTCGAACGTACTTAAGCAAAGCAAAGCCTACACACTTAAATTTTTTTACCGAAATCTGAGCAGCCGAACGTTCGATAAAATTCGATGGTGCCAATCGACGATTACGGATCATTAGTAATGTTTGGCATCATAAAAAAAATTTACCGAACGTTCTGCTGCTCAGAGTTCGGTAAAATTTACGATAATTTACCGAACTCGGTACTTTTTTTTAAGTGTGTAGGTGCTACATTCCGTTATCAAAAATTGACCTTCTGTGCGACAGACTTCGCAGCCAGCTGTTAGAGTACAGGACAATTGCAGGGCCAGTTGCTACGATCCTATTGACTCTAACTCTTTCTGGGAGAGGCTCTCCTTATTATTAGGCTTATTAGGCTAGCGTCATACTTCTAGGTCAACTGGGAGGCAACGTACTCTCAAACGTACTTATGTCTACTAAATCAACTGGAACACCAGCAGAACCGATGACTGCCTCAGAATCAGATGCGCATTTGCCAGCAAAAACGGAAACGAAAAACTTCGCGAACAGCTCGCATGAATCCATAGTGGTTTTAACTTCAGTTTCGTCGAGATAATGTTGCAAATCGAGCGAGAAGCAAACGATGCCCACTCTCACGCGAACGAGTATTACAAGCACAGCACAAATGCACATCCCGCTTACGATGCAAACAACTCGTGAGCAGCCGGCTGGGATACAGATTTTGCATTGCAATCAAGTCTTTTTTTACACGGGGGATACGTGCCGTGTAAAATAAAACCGTTTAAAACAACCGCGGTAATTCGAAAAATTTTGTAAAAAAAAAACCGAAGTAATTCAAAAATCGTCATAAAATAAACCGTATTGATTCAAAAATCGACGTAAAAAACTGCGTAAATTCAAAACCACCAAAAAACCGCTCGACTTTAAAAATTGTTGATAAACCCGCGTTAATTCAAAATTATGTAAAAACCCGGGTTAATTCAAAAATCGTCATTAAAAACTGATCATTCAAAAAGCGTCATTAAAAAAACATCGTTAATTTAAAAATCGTACAAATAAACCATGTAAAAAAAGACTGAGCGTTTTTTTTCTCTTTCTTTCGATTCTGCACGCCGGTGGGAGTGCGTGCCCTCGCGAGTGATCGGTATCAACTGCTCGGGCTGCAATGACGATCAAGAGCGACGTCCGAGACTGTTAGAATCGTCACTGTTTCTGTTCGCTCTACTTAACGGGTGGCAACTAAAATTTTGGAATTTTTTTGCGGCCCTTATGCTCAACAACAAACGAGCTCAGAGAGAAATGAGAGTATGTTTGTGTTACCGTCATCCGGGGATACTTGCAACACTTTTGAACTTAGACTTAGTATAACTTTCGAAGTATACCGTTTAGGTCCAAGTGTAAGTAGCCAAAACTTTTATAGTGGTGAGTACTTTTGATTTATGATTATGAGAAAAAATATAAACTAAATGAATCTGTAGAATGATCCGAAAATAGGGGTGTTGCAAGTTACCCAGTAAACGGGGTTACTTGCAACACTTTTCTGATTTTGCGTTTCTTATGATTTTATATCTGATTTCAAACCGCGAATGACTATTTTGAGATATTTTGAATGTATTTGTAGTAAAACAAGAGATACTGGAGGCGTTTTTTGTTTCCCAATTTCGTCTATCGCTTTTTTAAAGATATTCGGTGAAAATGCAGCATGTCGGCGAACTCCAAATTGCCGTTTCAAGGCACGTGAAATTTTTCACAATTTTAATTTTTCTGGAGATGGTGGTAGACGAAATAACATCGTACAGATGCAAGCTTACTTTGTATATACTGTCTATTACGATAATTTTCATTTTTGGAAGTGCTGCTAGCCGCGCCATATTGGAATAACAACACGAATTCATCGTTTCTTCTCCAAGTTCAAAATATAAACAAAGCTCAAAGTTGCTATTTGTTAGCTAATATGATGCACTTATTGTGTACAGGAACCAAATAATAAAAAATAATTCCATGTCAATGAACTGACGCAACTTTGCACATCCATTTTTCCTACTCTGAAAGTGGTATTACTTTCCAATCGTATAGAAACAAGCAAAACAATGATGTAATGGATTAAACTTAACTAAACAATAGGTAAACGTCCCTTCTTTAAAATGGCATTGGGTACAAATGGTTATGTTAACAAACAAATGCGTTAGAGCTGTCAAAAGTGCGATGCGCCAAAGTGTTGCAAGTAACCCTCGTGTTGCAAGTATCCCCGGATGACGGTAGCTCTCTCTCCTCTTTTCGTTAATATTTTTTGTTTTGTTCATGCTTGCCCAGTTTTGCTAAAAATGGCGTCGAAACAAGAAGCATTCCGGGAGCGCGTTGTACACTTCAACGAACTGCAACAGAAATCTCGGCAAAAAGTATACGCTACAACATTTAAAAAGCAAATATGGTGCGATTCGACTGTTTACCATATCATAAGATGCCCAACAACTATTCGCAAGCAAGCTAGTGGAAGACCAGCCAAAATTATGGACGCAGAAGGACATCGTTCTCTTTCTCGTTTCTTCAACAACAAGCCCTCTGGTTTGGCTATCAATTAAGATGCACCAGACGAATGTTTGGAGAAAATTTTGATCCCGTTTCTACAAACACATCATGCAGATGGACAATACGTATTTTGGCCGGATAGAGCATCATCGCATTACGTCAAAAAAACACAATCGTTCCTGAATACCCATTTGATCCCATTTTTACCCAAGAACCACGACCCGAAAAATCTGTCTCAGTGCGCCCAATCGAAGATTTCCTCGGGATTTTGAGTTCCTTGGTGTACAAAAATAACTTGAGAGCCACGAATTGCAAACAGTTGATTGGTAAAATCAAGAGATGCATTCGTAAAGTTGACATGAAAGCCGTACAACGCACCTGTTTTCACGTCAAACGAAAGCTTCGCCGAACAGCCGATTACGGATTGTTTTCAAATTTACACTATTTTTTTCAACAATGGATAATATATCTTTATTTTCGGTAAATCAGATCTTCTTCATGTATCTTTGTCTTTTTTTGACAGCTTGAGAAAAAAATTTCAAAATTTTAGTTGCCACCCGTTATGCTCAATACTCGAGTCCACACCGGCGCACCAAAACCTACCGACTTTTGCCAGATTGGTATCTCTCCAAGCAGTGCCTGTACCTCGTAATTCATACGCCTGAAGCACTCCCCGCTTTCAGTTTGTACTCCGCTAAAAATCGTCCGCAACACCTTCCACTCAACAACGGCAAGGGCACGTATTCCAAATAACAATTCTAAAGCCACTGGGTTTTACTTGAATTTTATGAAGGTTTTATTGCGGTATTATTCATAGCCTCTGGTTGTATTGTGATATTGCGCAATACCATGAGGACACAAGTTAAAATACATTTAAAGCTAGCTATAAAACCATAAAATGAAATTGTTAATGAAGCAAACTTATTGTGGTTACCACGATAAAACTTGCATCACGTCTTTATAAATTTACTAGAAATCTGGTGTAGCAATACAATATGGCGCCCCTATTAAAACTGATCTTATTACGCTTGCTTGTCAAACCGCAATAAGTCTGTTATTTTTTTTATCAATGTTGGGTATTTTTATCACTGCGACGATTTGATTAATCTATTGCGATGTATCCCCCGTTTTATTATAGCTATGTTCTCAAGATCATGCACTACTATCAGAAGCGATCGTCATTGTTTGACTAATAGCATTTGTTCAGCTCGGTGATGCACTTCGGATGAAGTGCACTACTGCGCAGCACTATGGGGGATTTCCATACAAGCAGGCGGACAAAAATATTTTCGAATTTTTTTTAGGATTTTTGATGTTTACCTAGTTGATATGACTAAAATATGTTGGTAGAGTACATTTGCAAACATTTCACGAACATATTTTGAAAAGAATTTAACTTTTTGCCTTTTCCATATGTGGAAAACTAGTACATGACTTGGTAAAATCACCATTTTAGGATCAATTCTTAACCGATTTTCGATCTGTTTTTTGCATTAAGTTTGTAAATCCTGTCGTCAAATGTGCAGATGTTTATTTATATTGGACAAGATGGCGATCATAAAATGTTAAAAGTCCCTTATTGCTTAAAATTTCAAAATCGGCCTTTCTCGGCCGGCTCAATTATTTTTTTACCAATGGCCAAACTTAAGGAAATTAGGTTTTAAGTTGAAACCCATCAAAAAATCATAAAAGGAAGCCAGAACAGAAGAAAAATTTAAAAAGTGCCGCACGGTAGAAGACCTGACTTTTTAGCAAAGCCCAAAGGGACGAGTGTCATTCACTGTTTAACTCAGGTCGATGAGATCGACAAATGTCTGACTGTATGTATGTAAGTATGTATGTATGTATGTATGTATGTATGTATGTATGTATAAATTTATATATACACGTACGTGTTTCTGTGTTTGTGCCTCCCAGTTGGCTTCGAGGCATGACGGTGGCCTAATAAGCCAATCGTCGTATGTTCGTATCCCGGCTGTGAGAGGCTGTTAGAATCAATAGGATCGTAGCAACTGGCCCTGCAATTGTCTTGTACTCTAACAGCTGGCTGCGAAGTCTGTCGTATAAAAACAGAATGTCAAGTTTCGATAACTTCGAAACTTTCGAATGTAGCACCTAGGCTTTATGTGTTTTTATATGTGTTTATGTAATAAATTGTCTACTAACGTTTTCTCGGAGATGACGCAAACAAATTTCACACAATATGTTTCATTTGCAAGATACTATCGTCCTTTATACGATAGACCGAAATTGGTCCATAAGTTCAGTAGATCTAGAACTTATCTTGAAATAGGCCTTAGGACTTTCAACCGACTCAATATGGACTGCAATTTTAAATTTTTGAAGACGTTTCTTCGATAAACTTAGCAGGAGGGCGCATGTTTTCTTCATAGTTCCAATAATGTCAAAAGAAGGAAATCTCGATGGTGACTTCCTATGAATTACTTCATATTGAAATCTGGCTGTAGTTTTCAAAAGGTCGCATAATCAGCCCTATTGCATGTATTATGCGACCTTCTGAAAACTAAAGCCAGTAAATCTGCTTAACCCAGTTTCTAAATTTGATTACACTAAATGCTTCTCCTGTTGACATAATTTCACGTTGATCAGTTAGCTGAGTGGCGTGTGTGTGTGTGTGTGTGTGTGTGTGTGTGTGTGTGTGTGTGTGTGTGTGTGTGTGTGTGTGTGTGTGTGTGTGTGTGTGTGTGTGTGTGTGTGTGTGTGTGTGTGTGTGTGTGTGTGTGTGTGTTATTCGCTGGAAATATATTTAATCTTGAAATCTCCCATTGTGACTAGAAATTTTCAAAACACTATATTTCGCAGAGTGGCGCATGGTGGCACGCAATTCTTTCATAATTCGCTAGTATATACCTGAGATTTTACCCAGAAAAACGAATTAACCTGGAGATATCTGGAGAAAAAAAGTTCTCGTCTAACAAAACAGAAAATACTCTTATTTTTTCATGTTTTTCCTCTTCTCATGCTTTTTATTATTATTTTTATTCCTCTAGCTGCCTAAACCATTTATTTTTCGGAAAGCTCATTTTATTACCTTTCTAATGATATATAATACATAAGATTTAATTTTGAAAATAGTGTTCAAAAATTGCTTTGAAACTAATCGTGTTTTCATGGCAAAAAGCATAGAGTAAGGAGGGGTAAAAGTACGATGCGGGTAAAAGTGCGATTCAATGATTTATCAGTGCGGATTCCGAGTAAACTGACTACATTGGCATGGATGGGTGAGTACTTTGACAGCTTAAATCCATCATAAACATTTGTTGTTTACGAATCATAGTTGCTGAGTTATGGGTAAAAGTTATTTTAGAACGGTTTTGATATAATATTTCGTTGTACGGCAAATACGATATCAACAGGAGCATATTACTTATTCACAAATTGTAGCAGCGTTTTACATCACTCAGATATCTCTCTTGAAATTGCGGTGAGAAGAATTTACAAAATATATGTTACTTTTCCATAATTTAATCAAACCCCGTCAAGCGCCTAGCGGGGCAAAAGTTCGATTTATTGACGGGGTAAAAGTTCGATTCATGAATCGAGAATCTAAATCATTTTACTGACGGGACGACGACACTATGCAAGTCTTCGCGACTTGTAAGGTACTGCGGGCGACGCTGTTCGTCCGTCAGCGTTATAGCCGCGATTCTCAACGGGGTTATTCGGGGAAAGGTTTCGTTTCTATCACGGAGCGAAAAAATTCACTCGCATATCTGTTTTCAAAGTACGGTGAAAAGAGTTTACAAAATATGTTTCGCTTTTCCATAATTTAATCAAACCCCGTCAAGCGCCTAGCGGAGTAAAGGTGCGATTCACGGACGGGGCAAAAACTGTATAGCTTATATACAGCTTTTGGCACTATATTACTGATACTAGAAATGGAAGATCTGCAGAAAACTGTGCTCTACAGATGTTGGTCGAAGGAAAACAATGTTTTTCCGCTGATGAAACATAAAACAAACGTTTGGGAAAGTTTCGATCTGTCGGAGGCTGCAATACACCAGCGGAAAATAGGAAAGGTGTAAATTGAGAATATTCCTTACCGAAACATACCGCAGATTGACGATAATATGGTTTTGTTAGCTACTGCTGTGCTAATTTCATGGATTCGAGCTTCGCACTTTTGCCCCGCGGTAATCGAACTTTTACCCCGCTAGTGGGGTAAAAGTGCGAATCGGCACTGGTTCAGAAGAATGAAGAATTTATTTTCAATAACACTATTATTACAGATGATTTATAGTTGAATGTAAAGACATTGAGTAGCTGCATCACTATAAAATATATTTTGTTGTTGTTCTTCTTTATATCTCGCGAAAATTGATGACAACTTCAAACATCGCACTTATGCCCCGCCCTACTCTATATATCCTATCGCTTTTCAACTTTGACAGCCTCTATCTCAGAAACAACATCCAATTGAGACGTGCTATTTTGGATTTTTCTTAATTGAAGTGTTTACTATGAATAGAAAATTTCATTAACCGTTATGTGTTCGACAAAAAAAACACCTTTAAGTGCTCGACAAGGGTACCCGGGTACCCACAAATTGAAACGCTTGTAACTTTGGCAATGTTCGACCGATTTGGACCATCTTACCACCTAAAGATTCAGGAACTTATCCACTTTCAGTGGGGTTACAACAAAACCGGAAGTGGTTCATCTGATTCCCGGAAATTCGGTATTCCGAGGGTGTGTTCCGGAATTAAAGCACTTTTTAAGATTTTGGATGTAATCATAGTAATATGGGTATCCAAAATTCCTCAAATGACTCCGAAAGGTTATTTTTCATAGTTTTAAAACAGTATAATGATTTATCCTAGGAATGGCCATTCTGGAACAAGTTCCCATGGGACCTCTTGCGGCCACAGAACTGTTTGGATTGCAACACTGGCAATATGGGTATCTAAATTCATGAAATTACTCCGGAAGGTCGTTTTTCATTGTTTTAACTCTATCTAATGATTTTGCCCCGGCATGGCCATTCCGCAACATATTCCCGTGGGGCTTCACAGTGGTTCAAAACCAGTGCTTCAATAAACAAGCGTATTACAGTTTTGAGTGGGAAAACTTGACTTTAGGTTTATAAAGGCTTTGGAAGAGTTTCTTGAAATTAAAAGTTCTATCGTTTGGTGAAATTAAAATTTTGATTAATCCCCCTAAAAGTAAAATAAAATTTATATTTTTCTTCAATTTCAATATAACACATTTACGGGTTCTGCAAAGTTTTAGAGCATGTTATTACAAGAAATTTTCTAGAAGACAGTAACCTTCTATCTCTTTAGCGAAGATAGAAAAATCCTTTTCAGCACTTTTTAGCTTTAATTCCGGAACACATCCTCGGAATACCGGATTTCCGGAAACCAGATGAACTACTTCCGGTTCTGTTGTAACCCCATTGAAAGTGGATAAGTTCCTGAATCTTTAGGTGGTAAGTTGGTCCAAATCGGTCAAATATTGCCAAAGTTACAAGCATTTCAATTTGTGGGTACCCGGGTACCCTTGTCGAGCACTTAAAGGGTAAAAAATTTCGAAGCTTCCCCTTTCCTCCCCCTTAAGTGCTACATGAAAACTTATTTTATGAAAAGTTGTAATTTAGCTAGTTCTGAGATGTCACAGAGTTTCAGTATCCTGGGTCGAAGAAAACTTTAGAATTTCTTACTTTGAAATCTGAAAAGGTACCCGGGTACCCTGTCGAACACATAACGGTTAAGCGGATTAGTGAAAGTCAGTTTTCTGATTTTTGTCCGCCTGATATCTCATAGTGCGCAGGGAGTTGTTCTCAGAGGGTTATCAGAGATATCAGGGGGTTCTAACAGCCCTTTTTCAAAGAACCTAAATCTTTTATTGAAAAATGCCGGACATCGGCATAACAGGTGTTCCAAATTTGTTAGTTTTTTGGAGTTTTTAAAACGGTAACACCCTGTTCAAACAGGTTTATTGCTGCTATTATGAAGACTGTTAGAGTTCAACACCAAAATCATTTTTTATACAAAGCTATATTGCCATATTCTAGTATTTTGGTTTAGCTCACTAACAAAAATTCATCAAAGCAAAGTTTTTTGCAGAAAGAAAATTATTATCAATCGGTTTTTCTGTCACAGGCAGCAACTAAAATGATTGAGATCGACTATTTAACTGAATATATTTATTTTGTTGAAAAAACCAGTTTTCGAAAATTGCTAAATTTCAATGGCACGATAGGTAGGCAATCTATCGTTTCTATATACAGGATAAAATTTAATGCCCAGATGCTGCGAACCAACGGAGATTTTTCAAAATCTATCAAATATTTTATTGTGGTCGCTATAAACCAAATCGATCAGGATGATCTGACAGTAAAACTTTTAATTTTCTGCTCACGGATGTATATTCAAGTTGACAAAGCTGGTGAACTGATTTTGCTTTTTACCAGAGCGAAATACGGAAAGCTTTATTAAATAATGGCGGAGGTAATCAAGCATCGAATGCTTAATCGGTTTTATTGCTGCTTTCAGCAGAGCGTGATACGACTACTTGAGCTTATAACCTTATAACCTTCTTAAAGAGGTTATACAACCCTCTGCAGAGTGGGCCATTTGGCGAGAAGGCAGTTTTATAGCGGTCATCAGAAAGTTCTGGTGGCTCATAGTTTTATTAACAGTTTTATGATATGGAGCTAGAGAGAAATCATGGAAAGAGCTATGGAAAATCATGGACGAGAACAGCTTCCCCAGGAAACTCATCAAATTGATTAAATCTACGATGGATGGTACGCAGTGCTGTGTTCGGATTTCGGGTGGATTGTCAAGTTCATTCGAATCACACAGAGGGCTTCGTCAAGGTGATGGTCTTTCATGCCTGCTGTTCCACATAGCGCTACAAGGTGTCATGAACCGAGCGGATATCAACACGCGGGGCACGATATTTAACAAATCTAGTCAATTCGTCTGCTTTGCCGATGACATGGATATTATCGGCACAACATCTGTGGCGGTGGCTGAACAGTACACCAGACCAAAGCGCGAAGCAGAAAAGATTGGGTTAAAAGTAAATACGTCTAAAACAAAGTACATGCTGGCCAGCGGAACCGAGGCCGAACGACACCGCTTGGGCAGTAGTATATTGATCAACGGCGATGAGTTTGAGGTAGTCGATGAATTTGTCTACCTTGGCTCACTGGTAACGGCGGACAATGATACCAGCCCAGAGATTCGGAGGCGTATCAGCGGAAGTCGTGCTTACTATGGGCTCCACAAGCAATTGCGGTCGGGCAGACTAAGTCCCCGTACAAAGTGCACCCTGTACAAGACGCTTATTAGACCGATTGTTCTCTACGGGCATGAAACATGGACAATGCTCGAGGAGGACCTGCGAGTGCTCGGAGTTTTCGAACGACGAGTGCTAAGAATGATCTTCGGCGGCGTACAAGAGAACGGAGTATGGAGGCGGAGGATGAACCATGAACTCGCACAGCTCTATGGCGAATTCAGTATCCAGAAGGTGGCTAACGATGGGCAGGGCATGTTGCAAGAATGCCGGATCACTACCCTGAAAGATGGTGTTCGTCTCAAATCCGGTAGGAACAAGACGACCAGGAACGCAGCGAGCAAGATGGTTAGACCAGGTGGAGCGAGATCTGGTCGAGAGTACTCGGTGTCCGAGGAATTGGAGAGCAGTAGCGCTCAACCGAGTTACATGGAGAAACTTTGTTCAACAGGCTTTATCTTAGGACGGCAAGCCACCTAACAACAACAACATGATATTCGTCATGAAGAAATGTGATTGTAAAATTAGAATTGTTCTTTGGGATGTTCTCCGCGAGCAGCGTCACAGCTTCAATTCCATAAAAGACTACTGGTCTAATCAGGGTTTGGCACATCCTCAGCTTCGTCAGCTTTCCCGTTTGAATGAGCCGATGGATCTCCTCCACGATTACCAACGATTCCAAACTAACGAGTCCGTCTGCTACTTTTAACTCGTCGTCGTCAACGGTTACCGTTCGTGAGAGGCGCTTTTGACTCCTTCGAGGCTCTTCTTTTCATGTACTTGGTCTTTACCATAGACTCCGTTTTCAGTCTGGTCATCGCAAAGTTCCTATAGTATCATCTCAGCTGAGAAGCCTAGGAGTTAGTTACCAAGTACAAGTCCAAGTCCAAGTCCAAGTCCAAGTCCAAGTCCAAGTCCAAGTCCAAGTCCAAGTCCAAGTCCAAGTCCAAGTCCAAGTCCAAGTCCAAGTCCAAGTCCAAGTCCAAGTCCAAGTCCAAGTCCAAGTCCAAGTCCAAGTCCAAGTCCAAGTCCAAGTCCAAGTCCAAGTCCAAGTCCAAGTCCAAGTCCAAGTCCAAGTCCAAGTCCAAGTCCAAGTCCAAGTCCAAGTCCAAGTCCAAGTCCAAGTCCAAGTCTAAATCGAAGCCACCGCCCACGCATGGCTCCAGGAGCAAATCCAAGCCCAAGCATAAGTCTTAGCTGAAGTCCAAGTTCTGTTGCAACATCCTGCCAACATAGTACTACTTCTACCATATGGTCGATGTTAGGTCAGACCGAACCAAAAGTCTAATTTCGAGAAAACGAAGTCATAGTTTGCTACTCTGTGTTGTTTAAAGGTATCAGCCGGTCGAAATCATTTCATATCTCTAGCTATTTATAACATTTATGTAATCTGATTAGAGAAAAATGTAGTTTAGGATTTCTTGATGGTTTGCTGTCATTAACTCTTTTTTTTAATTTTGCGACTTGGTCCGATCTGACTTAACCCCGACCTTATGTAATTACAACGCAGATGAATTGTTTCTCAAAAGTAATCAGTCAGATCAATCATTTATTGATAATCTGATTGCTAGAGGAGTCTCCAGTTCAATCTACGATGTTTAACACATTTGTTTTCTGTTTGGTTCCTTTGTTTGTTTGTAACTAATTGATTGCTACATCTCTGACATTAATATCATGAACCTCTGCTGGTGTCACCTTCTTTAATCTGAACATTTTTAATTTAAACCCCGGTAATAAAAATACATTAACATTAAGGGGACATAAACCTCTTAAACTTTTGAAAATACCATTACTTTTTTATTTCAGATTTTGATTCTGCAATCTTTTCCGCTTATTTTGATATTAAGTTTGTAATGATCCGACCACGGGAAGTGGCCGAAAAACGATCATACACATAAGCATTGCGGTGCGGCGTGGAACAACCTCGACGGAATAAAACGCCGCTCCTGAAAAACCACGATTTTCAAATTTTATGTACCTTTTTCTCAGAAACTACACGACGTATTGAAACAAACTTTTTTTTGTTTTGTTGTTAGGAGCTTGGCAAAGACTTTTATAACTTTTGATTTTTCTAAACGAAATACAGCTTGAGAAAAAAGAAATAGAAGACAAAATTTTATTTTTTTAGCCATATTTTCTTCTTCTTTTTTGTTTTTCTCAAGCTGTATTTCGTTTACAAAAACTAAAAGTCAAAAGGTTTTCGAAATTTTTAGTCGTTGATGTCCCCTTAAAAAATGATTAAACGTTATACATTATTGACATTTAAGTTGACCGGACGAATTGAACTTACTTATAAGTAACTTACCTCTTCCCAGCACCAAAAATAAACCGTTTTAGTCGAAATTTGTTCTCGTCAAATCAAAATAACAAATTCCTAAGGTGTGCACCTGGCGCGTATGTGTAAATGAATATAGTTATCAAATATTCAGATTAAAAATGAACTCGCTTAATCTATCCGAAGTGTCATTCACATTACAGAGGTTCACGGTATTGTGATTCATTTGACAATGTTTATTTAGTTCATGTTATTTGGAAGATTACCGACACCTTGCTCTACATTATTTACGCTTCCCACACACTCCGTGTCTTCCTCAATCCACGGCGTTTCGGAAGGTGTTGTGTGAAATAGAAGCAGCTTTCAACTCTATTAATAATAGAGACAAATTACTTTATTCCACTTTACCCTGGTTGCGTGTGACTCACCGGCACAGACTGCTAGTAATTTGATTTTAATGGCCATGTTTTGGGAAATCGTACATCGAGAGTTTTCATTATTATGACAGTTTATACGATTACAGACTTACCATTTGGCACACGTTCGATTCGAAAAGAAATTATAATTACATTAGGCTAAGAAGAAAAGCTCGTTTTATTAAAAGAGGCAATTATTTTGCTGTGCATTGTGCTCCTGCTCAGTAATCAAATAAAACATTCATATCGAGACCAACCCACCAATCAAAAAAAGTGGAAGTTTGGTTTTTAATCGTTAAATCAGGCATTAATTAATTTGATTGCATTCATTCAATTCATAAATTGGGGTGTGAAAATGGATGACATTAATGATTGACGATGCATCACAAAATTTTATCTGAAAGTTTAATTAATTGTCGTTCATATTTGCGTATTCATTGGCCATTTGTTTTACGAAGATATCCGCAAATCAACTGTCAATTTCTTTGATAGTCAATTAAAATCAGAGCAGTGTAAATCTGATGAAATTCTCAGCAAATTTCTTGTGATAAAAAATGTACGAATAAGAAAGGCAATTTGGTTGGTTACGGCTTGAATTTTTTCAGTTGGCATTGTTAGTAAAATAACTTTGCTAGTTACATAGAAAAGCTACATGTTCAGTCGTCAGGACTGCGCACCTTTGTATTGTAAATAACCCAATAAAGACAAGTTTGTATCTGACGAAATGGAAAAGCACCAATAATGATAAAAGAACGTGACACCCATGCTTTCAGTGATTATGAAGTTATAATGAGAATATGTAGCAGCTTTGTTCCACAAAGTGGACAAAGTACTGTTTTGTCAATTCACCTTCTCCATTGAAAAATTGTTTTCATTTCAACACGCAACATACGTCTAAAAATTATCAAATTCATCCTGCAAATTTACTTACGTCAACATGGAGCTAACCTGTCTAATACATTTCTTCCATCAGCAGCCTGCAAAGGCTCGCAAACTAATCAACCCGAAAGTCCGTAAAGCGCCTATTTACCGAAGGGAGAAAATTGATGGAAAGCCAAAAATAAACTTTCACTTCCGCCAAACTTATTTGCGCCATTTCCGGTTATACTAGAGTTAATGCCGATAATAATGCCGTGCTAGGCTATGTGCGCCGAATTCCGAGCTTCGCTACGGTTTTTGGCAAAGTCAAGTAACCATATGATTGACATAAATTTGATTTCATTAATTTATTGCACAACTAAGTTTTCCTCCCGCAAACAGCCGGTGGTCGTTCAACTTTCCTGCTGGTTGCGCCACTAAAAGGGGATGATGATGCTGTCATCCACCAAGTAATTCTCTAAATCAGATAGTGATGTGATGTTTAATGTCACAATATAATCAGACTAAACAAATATTAAATTTCCATGTGGAATTTTCCTTGTTTGAATTCAAATAGATACAATGCAATGACATCCAGCGTTGGCCATACTCCGTTCAGGGTTTGAGCATTCGCGCAAAAGTATAAATAATACTGAGAAACGATGTAAAACAGTCGTAAATATCGGAAGCAAAGTGAAACTCTATCATCGGCACCGCGTCCATTTTTAACAAGGAAACAAAAATATTGGTTTTGAGTTTACGTACGGTAACGTATGCGACAGTCGACTGTTTACGAACTGGATAAACAGTGAATATTTACGGCAAGAGGTTTCGGAATCAAAACATCATTTTAATTTCCTGCTGCAAGTAGAACAATGGTAATTTTGCCACGCGGTGGAAAGGATTGTTATTTTTAGTAAACATCATTCAATTTTCCGGTTCTCTTCTAGTGGGAACCAACTTTTATGTAGGTAGCTGAAATATTTACATTGTTTATCAGTGGTTCTCTATTTGATGAAAACATACTATTACTTTTCCAGTAGAAATTTTTAGGGCAATCATTTTATTTATTATAAATCCGTCCCCCACCACTAGACGCAACGAACTTTTTAAATTTCCCTCCAATTTGATTTCCCTATAATGTACATTCCAACTACGCCATTATCGTGTTATTGTTGTTTATTATTGTTTTGAAATAGAAAAAGTTTAATATACCACTAAAATGGACCTGAAAAGTCGAAATACTTTTTGCTCTAATGATACAGGCTTTTTCCACTGACCGCTGCAGCTCTTGTATAATCCATACAATCGCTCGAAGGCAAAGAATCATTGCGCACTTTCTGAGTACGGTTTACTTTCAGGACATCATGTTAGTATTAATTCAAAAGAAACAAAGCATCAGAGACCTGTTGGAAAGGGGGAATTTTATCACTTTTTTTAATAGGGGTAATTAAACCTCATTTTAATTGTAAATAACTACAATCCTCCCGACAGTTGGCTGCAAAGTTTACCAAACAAAAAATCAGAGTACAACTTTAATATTTAACGGAATGCAGTGTCAGCTGTCAGGGTTTTGCTCAGATTGTACAGTTATAGTACACAGGCGGAGTAATTTTTGTCCGTGTCTGGGAAACATGGCGATCCCACATCGCAGTAATTGAAGTAACCTTGCGCCTTCTAGTAGGAAGTCATACTTGAAAATGCCAGTGGGGTAGCGAACTCGAGCGCCTATTCCCAAACTGAGGGGCGGTTCAAACAGTGTCTGTTTTGGAGCGAACTGTTAAAGATGAAATGCTGCATTCCGCATGCTAAATGTTTCTTATAAGTTTTCTCAATTTTGTGCTCTGTGTCAATTAACTCAGATGCGATAGGAATGAAAATAAATGAAGAATTACTAGCTTCTAAATGGTATGATGAATCAGAACACATGCCTTCAACCAATTCGGGAACAAAATAATCGCCAGCTTTGAAATGTGATAAACTTTTCAATTGAACATTCAACAACTGCTTAATTGTTAAAATCATCATATAACAAAATTAAACATTTTTTCTATGCAACGACGTACTACTTACTTTACCAGCCGAGAGCCGGGGTGGCTCTTGCCGTATCAAAACTTTTTCTACATTGTTCTCGATCCTCGGCAACTCGCCGCCAATTGATTGCGCGTCACGACACACGCAAGTCGGCTTCAACCTGCTCGAGCCATCTAGCACGTTGGGCCCGTCTATTCCTGGTACCTGTGGGGTTCTTGAAGAGAACTGATTTTACTGCACAGTCGTCCGGCACACTTGCGATGTGGCCGGCCCACCGTAGTCTCCCAACTTTCGCCAGGTGTACGATGGGAATCTCTCCAAGCAGTGCCTGAAGCTCGTGATTCATACGCTTCCGTCACTCTCAGCTTTTCGTTTGTACTCCACCAAAAATAGTCCGCAACACCTTTTGTTCAAATACAGCTAGCGCACGTATGTGTTCCGAAGGAAGGTTATTGTCTTAAGTCCGTAGAGGACTGGCTGTTTGATTAATTTTAGGCCAAAATTAGTCGTGAAGAACGCCATAAGAGTACAATAAAACTTACATTGTTGCTTGGGATGAGAGTTATTCTATTAGCTAAACTTGAAACGATCGCATGCATTCGAATTTCAGGAACTATAGTTATCAGTAACGGTGGAAAAACGTAACGACAATGGCGTAGCAGACCCTCCCTAACTATAAGTATTTCAACAACCAAAAGAATTCGGTAGTCTACCATGGAATAATGTGTTCACATGCAGAATAATTCAATAAACTTATAAATAAAAGAATAAACGGAAGATTGGTATCGTGTTTATCAAATTTGGTATGCCACTAAGAGCTCTTGCGCTCGAATCTGGCATAAAACGCACGACGTTACTACGCCATAAAAGATTGAACGCTCATCTGACTGAGTTCAAGTGCGATCAATATAGTTTCCCATAACATTGGAGGATAATGTGAAGATTACTGTGATAGACTGTAACATATTATGTGTTTAAATGTAGTAATTCGCGAGGAATCACACTTAAAAACTGTCACGGTGGTTTTATGCCCAGAATGGGCTATGGATGATTCTTATAGATCATTGCACCAGGTGGATGCTGCCACTGTTTTACATATTTTCATTCATATAACGTCTGCCAGTTGTTGAAGCGCACACGATGAACAAAACTGCAATAAAATGCAGTAAGCTGGCTGCTGGCAACCAGACTTACTGACAAAATGGCGGTATCGGCCAGATAGAAGGATTACTTGCAGATAGTGTTGAATGGCAGAAATAAGATAAGAATCGTGAATGATAACCAAGCTATGGAGCTATGGTTGTACGCTGCCATTCACTAGTTTAGTTTAGCCAGTTTAGTTTAGCCAGTTTAGTTTAGTCACTAGTTTAGCCAGAATCCGGGTTGCAGAACAACTACCGGAGCCGTGGTTCGAAAAAGGACTTCCACTTTAGTAGAAAAAAGTGTCGAGACATAACATTGCTCAATTCTGCCTATATGGTGCTCTACTATATGCTGTTCTGTAGACTGAGATCTTTAGCGCAGTCCTTCGTCGGCGAGTACCAAACCGATTTTCATAGGAATCGCTCCACCAAGAATCAGCTGTTTGCCTTGCGTCGGTTACTAAACAAGTTCCGGGAGCACAATTTACAGACTCATCATCTGTTTGGGGACTTTAAGGCGGTGTACGATTCAGTCAAACGAAATACGTAAGTTGTGACAGATAATGCTAGAGCATGGCTTTCCGACGAACTAGTTTCAACTAGTTAAGCTGATTCGTGCGTCGTTGGATGGGTCAAAATCATGCGTCAGAAAAGCAGGTAAGACCATTTACGGGCATGAACTATGGACGTTAAAGAAAATGGACCGATGAGCACTTGGGGTTACTTACTTACTATACTTTACTTTTTCGGCGACAATCCACTTATTGAGTCTATGCTGAATTCAGGAGCCCTCCCCACATTCCTCGGCCTTGGGCTGTCGCACTCCAGTCAGTCCTAACACCCGCTGCATTACCATCTACGTAAGCAGCGCTCATCCGGCATCCTTACAACGTGGCCAGCTCATTGTAGCCTGCCGTGTTTTAATTACTTCACAATGCCCGCATCTTTGATTGATTCACCTGCGCCACACTCCATCGTTTACTATGTCGCCAAGTATTGATCGCAGAATCTTACGCTCAAAAACGTCAAGAGTTCATCGATCGCTCTCTTTTAACGTTAACGCTTCGTGGCCGTAGAGTACTACCGGGAGAATTAGCGTCTTATAGAGCGCAAGTTTTGCATGGTGGTATAGGCTACGGGACCTCAGCTAGCTACGTAATCCATAGAAGGCCCTGTTAGCAGCCGCTATCCGCCTTTTTACTTCAGGGCTCACATCGTTATCACATGTCGCTAACGTACCAAGGTAAACAAATTAGTCGACCACTTCAAAAGTATCTTCATCTATCATCATCTCAGTTTCAATACCCGAAGGGAAATCACGCTCTCCTCCAGCCATCGTATACCTTGTTTTGGTAGAATTTATGATAAGCCCTATCCTCGCAGCTCCCTGCTTAAGATGCGTGTACGTTTCTTCCACAGCTCTACGGTTAACACCGATGCTATCGATGTCGTCCGTGAACCCTAGGAGCATGTGAGTTTTCGTGTACCTTCCAATGCAATGTTGAACAGCAAATTTGATAGTCCGTCACTTAGTTCAAACCATCTAACGTCACAAACAAGTCCGATGTCTACCCTGCTATCCTGACGCTTGATTTCGAACCATCAAGAATAGCACGTACCAGCCTAATCAGTTTCGTTGGAAAATTATATTCAAGCACAATCTGCCATAGCTCATTTCGTTTAAGTGAATCGTACGCCGCCTTAAAGTCTATAAACAAATGGTAAGTCTGCATGTTGAATTCTCGGAATTTATCGAGGATCTGTCGCAAGGTGAACATTTGGTTTGTCGTCGAGCGTCCCTCTCGAAAACCGCACTGGTATTCGCCATTTCCTGCAACGGCCTCAGTCTGAGAAACAGGATGCGGGAGAGAACTTTGCATGGAGAATTAAGGAGAGTAATGCCTCGATAATTGCTGCATTCGAGTCGATGGTCGTTTTTGTAAATAGGGCATATGAAACCTTCCAACCAGTTCGTAGGTAATACGTACCTTTAGTATTACCTGATGGATTCCAGAATACAGCCGTTCGCTCCCGAATTTTTAAATTTCGGTAGGGATGCCTTCCTTTCCAGCTGTTTTGAAGTTTTTCAGTTCTCTCACTGCTTTTCTAACCTCGTCCAAAGTTGGTGGATCCACAGCTTGTCCATCATCCTCAATCGTTATCCTGTTTCGGTTCGCTCCATTTTGTTCACTACACAACAATGCATCGAAATATTGTTTCCAACGCTTAGCCACCTCCGATGTGGAAAAATAGCATGACGCAGATGCAGCAATACGTTATACATAAATCCTGATATAATGATGATTGTACCACATTGTAGGCGCTAGGCACGTGAATGCGAAAATTAATGACGTAGACATAGCCTAAACTATTCTCAGTAGAGAACCAGGAGGAGGGCCTAGGCTCCAGGGCAGACTGTACACTCGGTAGAAGTCACTGTCGAGAATGATACACCTTTAGTTGGCGTTCAAAGGGATGATGTACGATAACCCAGGAGCGACAATACTGGAGGACCATTCCGTATATTTTTGCGAAGGTTTAGAATTAGACCCAAAGCGCGATTTTTCTTATCTCTGGTACCAGAATCTGATACTTTTTACTTTTACTTTTAGTGGACTCTACTTCCTGCCCCTTTAAAATATTCTATTAAGTAATTCTCACTGAAACGGGGCCACTACTGACACGAGGTCTTCAAATATTGGGTCTTTTGCACATCCCAAGCAACAATGTGAATTTTATTGTACTCTTATGGCGGTCTTCATGACCAATTTTGGTCTTAAATTCCATCATAAGAGTGTAATAAAACCCAAATTGTTACTTGAGATAATTGGTTGAAAATGATTAAAAAATTGCGAATTACACTTTTGATACCTTGAAACAGTTGACCCCTCGTTCATCAAGGGGCCTGACAGTTTTAAAAAAAGTTGAATTTTGAGCAAACATTGACATCTATATCAGGCGATATTTCATAAATTTGCAATGAAACAACTAACAAATGGCCCGGTTCTGTAAAGGAGAAGGACAGGGCTTTCAAATGGAGTAAAAAAATTGTTGGCGGCCATCTTGGATTTGGTCGCCATATTGGATTTTATCAAAAAAACGCCGTTTTCACCATGAGCCCCCAACCGATTTTCATTTTTATTTCGTTTATATAATGCCACTACACATCTAATGTGATGAATGTTTGTTATTGCATTTTTTCTCAGCTTTCCTATGGTGATAATAAAATTAAAATCGGTTGGGAGGATCATGGTGAAAACGGCGATTTTTTGATAAAATCCAACATGGCGACCAAATCCAAGATGGCCGCCAAAATTTTTTTTTACTCCATTTGAAAGCCCTGTCCTTCTTCTTCACAGAACCGGGCCATTTGTTAGTTGTTTCATTGCAAATTTATGTCGACCACCTCGTTCAAAAGCCCTATCTCTCCTCTTTACAAAACCATATCGTTTGTAGTTTGTTTCATAGCAAATTTTGGAAATCTATATTTGTATGTTTCACCATAACTCCAGAACGCTTTGACCGATCTCATCGAGAGGTCATAACTCCGAAACGGCTTGACCGTTCTTCATCAAACTTGGTACATATGTTCCTTGACATAAGATAATCAGCACTGAAAGGATTGACAACAGAGGGACAGAAATGTTTAGACGGCTCTCCCATAAGTGACGGTAGGACAAAAGGCTGGAGGTTGCTGACGAGAAAGGGGGAGTAACGTCGACACGACTGTAATAATTTATCCGTACATAGAAAAAATCAGAAGACGAAACACTAAACTGTAATGCTCGCAGCTGTAGATTTGTCAAGTGTAATTATGCACCGAATCAAAGTGCTAGTCATTAGTGCTAGTGGGTAGAGGATCCATATTTCGCCAGGAGCCATATTTCGCCAGTTGATGAATCCAAAGCCTTTTTGCATATTAAGAAATTATTTGACGAATTGGTAAAATTGAGGACAGCAATACACGCATTTATAAGCAGCATTCGATAGAATCCAGCGCGATTTGTTCTTGGCCAAAATCTCTAAGCTCGGAGCCGAAACATGTCTCACACAATGGCTGCGATCTTACCTGTTTGATCGAACGTTTCGAGTTAGGCTCGGCAGTGTTGAATCCCGGGCCTTCGCGAACTTATCTGGAGTACCGCAAGGCAGTAAGCTTGGTCCTTTGATATTTTTGTTATACATCCTTCACCCTAATTGTTGTTGGACTCTGTTTGAGTCACAGGGGCAATCATTCAAACAGCGTGGAGTTCATCTGAGAACACCATGTTCTTCCCATAGTAAACATTATGTGGCATGCTCCAGAGTGGGCTCAGCCAATAATTTGGGCATACTTGCTCCTGGTGGTGACACTAAAAACATTGTTTATAAACAAGTTTGTCTTGAAGTGAGATGGAAGGAATGACAGGTTTGTTGTATCCATGGTAGAAACATTGTTGCACCTGCTACTTTTTTTTATTGGGATAGCATGTAATACTAAACTAATAAATAAATAAAAAGCTGTGTTTAGAAAAGTACAATAACAAAACTAGTCATTTCCTATGGGTTGGGTTGCCATTGTTAAAAGTGGAAGGTGCAAATAGGAAAAATGCCTTTGTTGTTATTTTTTATACGGTTTTATAGGGATTTCCGTAAAGAAAACAGATGTGCAGGTGGCCGGGTAGACAAAAGAGGGGGAGCTGACAAATGGGGAGGAACGTCCGAAAGAAGAACAAGCATTGTGTTATTGCATTATAAGCATTTCGGTTACAATAACCGATGTACAAGTGGCTGTGAGAAAAAGGCTCTCCTAGTAAGATCGGGCACTCAGCTAGTATCAAAATAATTATATGAAAATTGTGAACCTTGCAACATATTATTGGTTATTTTACTAATTTTATAAATGTTTCTTGTAACATTGTTTCTCAGCTGGCGCAAGATGGCCGCCAAAATTTTTTTTACTCCATTTGAAAGCCCTGTCCTTCTTCTTTACAGAACCGGGCCATTTGTTAGTTATTTGATTGCAAATTTATGAAATATCACATTTTAGAGATGTCAAGGTTTGCTCAAAATTCATCTTTTTTTGAAATTGTTAGGCCCCTTGGCGAACGAGGGGTTAACTGTTTCAAGGTATCAAAAGTGTAATTCTCATTTTTCAACCATTTTCAACCAATTAAGTGCAAAAGTTCCAATATTTGAAGACCTCGTGTCATTAGTGGCCCCGTTTCAGCGAGAATTACTCTATTAATCTTCTGCTGGCGATTTAAAAGTTTTCAATACTCCACCCCGTATTAAGAACATCATTGTTTGCAAATTATTACAAATTTTCGTAATATTTCCATACAACACATCTCACGTGACGGCAATTTAAGCAAGCAATTGTTCCGTTGGCCCAAATGGTTCAACCAGGATCAAACACAAGATAACCATAACGACGACAAAAGCTAAGATAAATGGCGCTTTGGATCCAATTCCAAACGTTCGCAAACATATTCGGATTTCGGAATAAAATTGACGTTGAGAGAATTGCAAAACGATAAAGCACTAATAAACGTTCCGCCAAATACGCCTGGGAAAGTCAATCTCGTTGGTTTACTTCGCACTGCGATCGACAAACTGCCTCTCCCTGACTGACATGGGCTGTTTGTGGTGGTGCCGCCGACAGCCGTGTAGGAAGTAACTCCCGGGGCTGCCCTCCACAGTAGAATCCCCATCAACCGATTGCGATCTGTCGCCACGCCAAACCACGCCGCGCCAGCTTCGGAAGCACTGCAGTAGTAGACGTTCGAAAGGGAACGAAACCAACCGAACCGACAGACAGCAAGCGGAAAACAAAAACACATAAAACGCACCAAAATCTGTCACATTAAAAACATCAATCTTGGAAACAGTTGACAGAATCGTAATCAAATTGGAAATGTTTGCATCATTCCGATCCTCGAACAATGCCCGAACAATGCGGTACCGTGCGGAAACCAAGCCAAGCTGATATTATTTGCCCTGGGCCCATGCCTGCCGTATCCGCATCAGTTTTTCCCAGACAGGCCGGAGAATGTGTAAGGATTTTCCGATGCTTCGGAAGCAATTTACGTAATGTTCGAATCTACCGGAAGGGCAAATTATGGCAAATATCAGTTCAAAATGGCACGCACGAGTGTGATTCGTAAATCAGGCGAGGTTGTTTTTTATCTCCAGTAATTTGTATCCATTTACATCGGAAGCTGTTTTGTGCAGTGCCGAATTTTATAAATTCTAGATAACAGTCAAAATCATCGTCATTCCGTGAAAAAAAATGACAAAGACATCATGCATGGATCATCCTGTTTCACTCTTCACTGAAGAGTCCAATTAATGAACAACTCTTTCAAGTTTTTAAATATGTTCAAAGTCCCTCCAAATTCGAGCTGCGCTGCAATTTGCTTAATTCTCTTTTTTTAAGGGTGTTCATTAGCGCCGGATACCCGCGGGTTGCACTATAGAAATACACTACAAAAAATCTGGCAAGAACTATATTTCATATTATGGAAATCCTGACTGCACTTACTCGTAGTTATTCACAGCAAAGCGTTGTGGTGTGAAATAAAAAAGCAGAAAACACTTTTATCCTTCATCAAAGCGGAAAAATACGCTGTTGCATACCTGCGCCTTAGAAGAACTGGAACCTTCTAGAAGTTCGTTTGGAAATGGAAGGAAGCCGGTAGATTCGAAAAAAGAAAAACCTTTCGATCTACCTCGTGGTCCGCTGAGCTTTACGGGCTCTAACGTTGCATGAACGGTTGTTCGTTGGGCAAATGTATAGCGGTCCTTCAATCATAAAGAAAAAATTCTTCCCATTTGGTTGGTTGATAATTGAAGAGGGAAATTTTTGCTAGAGCTCAAGCAACGAAACGTAAAAAATTCGAACTTTTTCGATATATCAAACCAGCTGGTCGACTTTCTGCCGAGCACTGTCAATGTCAATCGAGTGGTTTGGTTCGAGTGCACGTTTTACCCGCCAACCCAATGGATGTAGGAGGAGTATCCGAAAATATTGTGCTTCTCTATTCCAGTAAACGGGGAGACAGGGCCAGAAAGGAGCGCGCGAAAGGACAGCGACACAGGGAACTGGTCCCATTATTTCGCCCGATAGGGAAGAGGAATTGCAACCGTCGCCGTCGTGCACGAAACGGAAGCAAAAATGAGGTGCCATGATTTATGACTTCAAAGTTATAATTTGTTCTTCCATCTTGAGCGAGAAGAAAAGACACGACGAAAACGACGACGAGCCGGCCGGCTAAAGTGGTTCTAGGGATCCTTTTCAGCGAAAAAAAAAGAGGAAGATTATTTGGTGTTGAGTTATAGAAATCATTCATCGCAATGACGGTTTTTTTGGTTGATATTTTTTTTTATCTGCCAGTAGACTGACTGCTCTCAATGTGTCGCTGTGCTTGAAAGAATATTCTCATTTTTAATTTCACGCTCATCATTCGATATTTTTTGTTTTTCTTTAAAGGGCTGAAAAATTTCTTGTGCGGAGAATTTAAAAGCGCAGCATTTGATTGTCTTCTTCTTGTTTTTTTGATCAATGTTACAGTACGTCCCAGCTCATTGACGTAGCTCTGGAACTGTGCAGATTAATATTTGGAACAGTTTTTTTGTTGTGTTTCGTTCATGGTGCACCTCTCAAGCGCTGCACAGCTTAAAGTCACTTATCTCGACAGCCACACCAGCGAGCGTTCGCAAATGGAATGGGTCCATTGTGAAACTCTTCTCCGTCGTTGGTGGTCCGCTCTAATCATTTGCGCCCGCATGTACTTTGGTTTGATGTTTCTGCTCTGTAATCGTTTTCATCGTGAAAAGCATTGCAATTTTTGTTAAAACTTGTGTCATTCTACCGAATTTATTTTCCAACATTATTATACCACTTCATATATTTTACTTACTTTTTCAGCGACAATTCGGTTATCGAATTTGGGCCGAATCTAGGAGTTGTCTCCACGCTTCTCGATGGTGGGCTCCCACTATTCAGTCGCCTCTTACACCCGCTGTTCTAGCATCCTCGTCAACAGCGCTCATCTAACGGATAGGGGATAGGGGGGTCGAATATTGTTTTCGTTGGTCTCTCACCACTCACATCGTGGTCACATGTCATTAGCGTACCATGGTAAACAAATTCGACAACCACTTAATAAATATCACCGTCTATTGTCATACCATACTCTCTACCAGTCACCATATACTTCTTTTTGGTAGAGTTTATGACAAGCACTATCGTTGCAGCTTCCTCCTTAAGATGCGTGTACACCTCTTCCACAACTCTACGGTTAACACTTATGATATCGATGTCATTCGCGAACCAATCAGGGGTAGCACGTATCAGCTTGGAAAATTTCGAAATAGACCAAAAATATAACAGGTTGGCAATGACAGGTGGGACCCGCACTCACGCTTTTTCGGTTGGTTCCCGAATGTTTTACTCATTAAACTACTGCCACCCGCCATATTAGTCAGTTCACTAGATAGTTTTGTTGGAAACCTCATTTATTTTAACTGAATCGTACACCGCCTTGAATTCTATAAACAAATGGTTAGTCTGCAAGTTGAATTCTCGAAATTTTTCGATATTCTGTCGCAACGTGAACGTTTGGTCCGTGGTGGAGCGTCCATCTCGAACAAAGGTTTGCTGCAACGGCCTCAGTGTCGCAGGTCCTTTGACTTTTGCCATCACGATGCGGTAAGCGTTACCGCAGCACAGTTCCTTGAAGCAATCACGCTTCCTCAGTTTCATTGCCCGTTTTAATAAAGCCACCCTGGTCACTCTGAACACCGCGGTATGCTCTTCATGATTTGCTGCAGTTCCAGCTCTTTGGAAGCGTTTCTGGCTCTGAGACAACTAGCACGCAGATTGCTAATTGTCTTATTCGATCAATAAGCTGGGCGCCGCCCGTTTCTCGGCTCCTGATTTCTGGGCATGGTAGCATCACATGCTCTGATCAATGTATCCGTTAACTCGTTCGAATTCAAGATCCATCTTCCGCTGTTTAGCCGGAGTACCTCGACGAAAATATTCCTATCAAAGGGCGTCGTCTTCCACTTCCGCTCGTATGTTATAGCTATCAACTTAGCTATCAATATAGCTTCAACAATTAGGGCATTACCCTTACTCTTTCGCTTTCTGCTACTTGTCCTTCTGACTTACGCCAACCGCTGCTTTCACCCTGGCTCGGATCCTCTTCTTTGTTGCTCTTGGCCTTCTCCTGCTCCTCTTCTTTCCCACGTGTTTTCCTTTTTCTTTTATCCGAATGCGGATTCAGATCTGGAGATACTCTAGGCGTTTCTAGTACTTCAGAACTGGTCTTCTCCATAGCTTCGCTTATTGTTAGTGAAGTTTCAGCGGTCTCAGTTCTAGCCCTCAGCTGCTTCTCCTCGCGTTCAGGTGAGATCATAGTGGATTTTATGCCTATAACTGTTTGACGTTTGTGTCGCCTACAAGCACTTCAAATAAAAGAAGCTTAACATAGATTTTTTATAGTAAAATGAATAATAAGGAAACAAAATAATTGATTTATGATGACTAGTTTTGTTTATCCTGCTTGTTACCACATTATTCGTAAAACAAGCACCTTAACGGGGTAACTTGCAACAACTGGTAGATATAAAAAGCTGTGTTCCGTTAACTTCACGAGGCAAGTTATCATTTAATTTTGCATCAAGCAATACTAAAAAACACCTGAAGAGTATAAGCTACTTTCGGTAAGTAGGAAATTTGCCAGTTTTTCTCTGGATATACCGAAAATGGCTAAAAAGAAAATATCCTCACTGAGATAAATCGATCAGCAATATGACAGTATCTAATTACGATCACTCGTAACGTAATGAACATTCATACATTACGTAACCAAGATATCGATGATTTTCAACTCCCCCACTCCACTTCATGACGCGATTTTGCATAGTGGGTATACGACGTGTAATGAGTTGTTACACAAGCCCGCTCCCCTAAGTGTGTTACGTAATATGTGAATGGTCCTTAAAGAAAAAGGCAAAGAAGGAAGGAATATCAACTGCATGAATAATATAAAAAGTTTAATTCGTAATTTTCCATTACGGGGCTCAAATTATTTTCAACAACGTGACATAGGACGTTTATGCGTATATTCATAGCAACAGCATTAAAAATCGCAAGTCGGATTATCATTTGCAATTCAAGTCAAAAGGAACTCATACAAATCATTAAATTCGTTTAATTTCCAAAAAATATTGCTTGTTGCAAGTTACCCCGTTAAAGGGGTTACTAGTAAAAAATTAGTTAAAAAATTCTACAACAGCCAATATTGATCGCATATTTTTTCTCAATATGTAAAATTGTTCTATCCTAGACCTAATAACTTTGTATTAATTAAATATCCTCAAATGTACTACAGATAAGTTTTTACTTACACTAATAGTTGAGAACTGTTGCAAGTTATCCCGTTTGACGGTACCAGCAAGCATGTGTAATCATTTGGCTCAACAGAACCATGTTATGCTCTCGTTTCTGCTCTCCTGGAAGCTTGCTACTGCTGGAACTCGCTATAACCAGCAGGTTTCACACTGGTGATCAATGCAGCCCACCCGAGCAGGAGCGAATAGCAAAATAATATCAAAATGTGTTACTGGAAATCGAATAACTCATATCACAATTGGGTCTTGTTTTGGCTGACATAGTTGGTAAAATAACAAAAAATAATATCAAAATTTTACTCCTTTAAGGCTAAAAGAATAACTACTTGGTTTATTTGAATAACAAAGCAATAACATGACTGTATTCAGAGTTTAGAATAACATATTTTGGTATTATTAAGGTATTGAATAACAAATGTAGTAGTATATGAGATATTAAAAAATTCTTTTATAAAATATTTATAATCTAAAATTTCTTTAATCAATAAAAAAAATTGTATGAAATATATCGAATGTCATTTTAAGGCCAAAATAAGATATGATAACAAAATCAATTATAAAACTCATCTTACAACCACTGTTTAAAATATCTACTTCATAACAAAATGTGTTATCAATGTATCTCCATATCTATTCAATAACAAAATCTACCATTAATACGACATTTTCAAAACAACGGAAATAGTTTTACTTTCTACAAAATAGAGCTGGTCTGTCACTGGTAGAAATACTCAAATTACCGCTTAGGGCATATTATACTGCAGGTGGGGCATTTTACCCCGTGCAAACGAGAAACACAACATTTAGGTGCTTTTATTAAATAATTCCTAGCATATTTATTCCACAATACTAAATGAAATAAACAATTGCAATTGGTTTTCAGCCCGAATACCAGCATATACTCGTAGTTAGTATAACGGAGATATATCCATTTATTCTTAGGGGGGGCACATTATACACATTTCCCCTATCTTCTTCTTCTTCTTCAGCAGCATAGAGCCGGGGTGGCTCGTGCTGTTTCAAGCACTCGTCTCTATTCAACTCGGTCTTGGGCCACTCGTCGCCAATTTCCTAGTCGTCTCAGAAGTCGCAAATCGCTTTCGACCTGGTCGAGCCATCGTGCACGTTGGGCCCCCCTATTCCTGGTGCCGGTGGGGTTGTTGAAGAGGACTATTTTCGTCGCACTGTGGTCCGGCATCCTTACGACGTGTTCGGCCCACCGTAGCCTGCTAACTTTCGCTAGATGTACGATGGTAGTCTCCCCAAGCAGTGCCTGTAGCTCGTGATTCATACACCTCCGCCACTCTCCGCTTTCAGTTTGTACTCCGCCAAATATCGTCCGCAGCACTTTCCGCTCAAACACGGCAAGGGCGCGTATGTCCTCCGTGAGCAACGTCACGGCTTCAAGTCCATAAAGAACTACCGGTCTAATAATGGTTTTATACATTGTTAGCTTCGTGCGGCGGCGTATGCTTCCTGATCGTAGCGTTTTACGAAGGGCAAAGTAGGCCCGATTTCCCGCTTGGATGCGCCGCTGGATCTCCTTACTAGTGTTGTTGTCCGCGGTCACCAGCGATCCCAAATACACGAACTCCTCTACCACTTCCAGTTCGTCGCCGTCAACGGTTACCGTCCGTGGGAGGCACGCATTTGTTTCCTTTGAGCCTCTTCCTTTCATGTATTTGGTCTTCGACGCATTTATTTTTAGCCCAATTCTCCTAGACTCCGTTTTCAGTCTGGCGTAGATTGCCTCCACCGTCGCAAAGTTTCTGGCTATGATATCGAAGTCATCTACAAAGCCTAGAAGTTGGCTATCCATGGTAAAGATCGTGCCTCTCGTTTCGATGCCCGCTCGTCGGATCACCCCCTCAAGAGCGATGTTGAACATCATGCAGGAACCGCCACATGATCTCAACCCTCGTCGCGTCTCGAAGGGACTCGAGAGTGTCCCGTAGATGCGTACGAAACACATCATTCGATCCAATGTAACTCTGATCATTCGCGTCAGTTTGTCCGGAAAACCGTTTCGTGCATTGTCTGCCATAGCTTGTCTCGATCGACTGTATCGCATGCTGCTTTGAAATCAATAAAGATGTGATGCGTGGGCACGTTGTATTCCCGACATTTCTGCAAGATCTGTCGGATAGTAAAAATTTGGTCCGTAGTTGCGCGAGCCCCCATGAAACCCGCCTGATAATTCCCTACGAAACCTTGTGCTATCGGTGACAACCGGCGTAACAGGATCTGGGAGAGTATCTTGTAGGCGACGTTTACCAGCGTAATACCACGATAGTTGCAGCAGTCTAGCCGATCACCCTTTTTGTAGATGGGACAAACCACTCCTTCCAGCCATTCCACCGGTAGCTTTTCCTCTTCCCAAATCCTAGAAATAACCCAGTGTAGAGTCTTTGCTAGCGTTTCTCCGCCATGTTTATAAAGCTCTGCCGGTAGGCGGTCCTTCCCAGCGGCTTTATTGGTCTTCAGCAGCCTGATTTCTCGTTTGACTTCTTGGAGATCAGGTGCTAGGACATCACTATCTTCCATGGGCGCTCCTAGGTTAATTTCCGTTCCGCCTCCTTCTGCGACTTCGCCATTGAGGTGTTCATCGAAAAACTACTTCCACCTGTCGACCACCTCGCGCTCGTTTGTAATTAGATTCCCTCCCTTGTCCCTACACATGTCAGGTTTCGGTGTGTAGCCCTTTCGAGTTTAGTTCACCTTCTCATAAAACTTGCGCGTGTCATTAGCTCGGAATAGTTGCTCTAATTCTTCACGATCTCTGTCCTCCTTTTCGCGCCTTTTTCTCCTCAGGATCGTGGTCAACTGGTTCCTAGCGCGGCCCGGGCCAGGTTCTCTCTAGTGGCAATACTTAGATAGTTTCTCCAAGCATTTTTTTTCTCTTCCACCGCTTGTTGGCATTCTCCATCAAACCAATCATTTTGTGTACTCCGAGGCTCAATACCTAGTGCCGCGGTAGCGGCCTCTCCGATGGCCGAGCGTATTCTGCCCCAACCGTCTTCGAGGTTTGAAGCACCTAGCTCCTCGGAAGAAGGCAGTGCCTCATTCAGTACTCGCGCGTAGTTCTCGGCAGCTTGTGGGTTGTCTAGCTGCCTGATATTCAGCCGAGGAGGGCGGCTTTGATGTGTCTGGTATACGGTGAATAGCTTTGAGCGCACATGTACTGCTACTAGGTAGCGGTCAGAATCGATATCCGCACCCCGACGGGAGCGTACGTTCGTGATGTTAGAGAAAAACCGGCCCTCTATGAGAACGTGGTCAATTTGGTTCATTGTACGTTGGTCAGGTGATCTCCACGTGGCTTTGTGGATATCCTTGCGCGAGAAAAAGGTGCTTCGGATCACCAGGCCTCGGGAAGCTGCGAAGTTTATACATCGTTGGCCGTTATCGTTTGTGTCGGTGTGCAGGCTATGGGGTCCTACCACTGGTCTATACATTTCTTCCCTACCGACCTGGGCGTTCATATCCCCGATGATGATCTTGATGTCCCGTGACGAGCAGCTGTCGTACGTTGCCTCCAGCCTCGCGTAGAACGCTTCTTTCTCATCGTCAGGTCTACCTTCGTGCGGGCAGTGCACGTTAATGATGCTATAATTGAAGAAACGGCCCTTTATCCTCAATACACACATTCTCTCGTTGATCGCCTTCCAATCAATCACGCGATCCTGCATTCCGCCCAGCACTACAAAGCCCGTCCCCAGTTCGTTGGTAGCGCCACCGCTCTGGTAAAACTGGGCCTTTCCGCCACGGATCTTCCACACCTTCTCTCCTTTGCGACAGATTTCCTGCAGAGCTACGATGCCGAGTTTGCGGGGTTCCAGCTGTTCAATCAGCACCCGCTCGCAACCTGCGAAATTTAGCGATCTGCAGTTCCAAGTCCCGAGTCTCCATTCGTCGTCCTTATTCCGTCGCCTAGGTCGATGCCGAATATTCCGCTCCGTATATGCTTGAATGTTGTTAGTTTGTTTATTTTAGGTGTGTAGCCGTACTGGGGCAACACTACCGAGTCTCGTGATGGGGCTGCCATCTTATAGTGCCGAGACTCACTATACCTCCTTCCCGGTTAGTATACGACCTTAGTTTCCACCGGGGTTGGTTACCCGATCTCCGCTAAGGCTGCTCGTATTCCGGCTGGTACCACGAGGAGGTCGGGATCGGAGTGGCTGGATAAGAGGCTAACGACCGCTATGGGGTCTATATGCCGCATTATCCAGCCGTTTACCAACCATTTCCCCTATACGAAGCACAAAAAAGTCTCTGTTACCAGTTTTGATCGCCGAATCGTTCGGACTTCCACTTCTGTTCTGTGAAGTAGGTCTAGGTTCAATCGTCGCAAAGAATCTTCGTTCTGTCGGGAGCGGGAGATTTTGTCACTTTTTTCTAAAATTACGTTAAAACTATGATGGTGTCTTTTCCAACCAAACACGAAGCGAGGATTTATTGGTGGATAATGCTTCATTATCTCCAGTTTTTCAAAAGTGCGCACTTAAAAATCAATAGTTTTCTTTATTGATCTGAATGCGTAAAAGATTTTCCGATCGACTGGCGCAAAATATTGAAAATCGATCTGAAAACCGTCAAGGTATTAGCGCTCCAGAACTTCACTGCACTGCTCCGTATAGGTGTAGTCTATGGAGCTTTTTTGAGAAAACTTAACTTGAAATTTGTACGGCAATGTAACTCAATGGAGGTGCATGATACATTGTGCTTATCCTCACAAAAGAAAAATGATATTGTTGGAAAAAGGATGATTTCATTATGCAACAAACTTTTCCAAAATCACTTTATTGTCCACCTTGAAATGTTATTAAAGTTTTCTCCTCGTTACGCTACACTTTCCATGTTATTTTATACCGCACTTTCCGCTAAACGGGACTCCGCAGTTTGAAAATGCGACTGTACAGAACTGTGATCAAATTGCGACATACTGAAATCACTGTCGTAAGAAAGAGAAAGACTAACAACGGCAATTGGCATTAGGGTAAATAATCCAGATTTGACTGGCAGGCGCAATTTAAATTTAAATAATCTTACTTAACTTAACTTAAAGGATGAGTTGTATTTGTAATAAATCGGAATTTATCGCCGCAATTTAAACTATAAAGTTCACGTTTTACAACACCTTTCTATCCCGATATTCGAGCACATCATTGAAGCAGTAGTAGAGATCACAATGACCACGTCCCAAAAAGCAAAAATTCGTACAAGATTATTTTTCCCCAATCACGACGAATCTCTTTTCATTTACTAGCTACTTATGCTACGGATAACATGGCGGGGCGTTTCCAAACCAGACCAGAGAGGCTCTTGGTAAGTTAAATCATGAAATTTCGTTTGCCCAACTCGACAGGATGGGACTTGGCAGCACCCTACTGCTCTGGCTGAAGTCCTACTTGGCTGATCGATATCTGGATGTTAAAATCATTAAAATCCAGCGAGTTTATTATTACATCCAGTATTCCACAAGGCTCATATTCGTGTTATACTTCAACGATGTAAACTTTCCGCTACGCGGACTCAGGCTTTCCTTTGCTGATGATCTTAAGATCTATCTCGCCGTGTTCGACGCTATCGACGCCGTGTTCCAGCAACAGCTGTCGTGTCGTTCTCCAGCAAAAAACGGCCAATCCTTTTCAGTTATCATCTAGGGTCCAGGTGGTGAACTGATTAAAAGAGAGTCCTGCCTTAGGGACTTGGGAGTTCTCCTTGACTCACAGCTCACCAGTAAGCAGCACATGCTAAAGCATCCCGCAGTCTTGGCCTAATCATGAGAACTGCGAAAAGCATCAACGATATACATTGTTTGAAGAATTTGTACTGCGCGCTTGTTCATTCGACGATGGAATATTGCTCGGTGGTCTGGAATCCCCATTATCTCAACGGCGTTGATCGGTTAGAGAAAATACAATGCAGATTCATTCGATTCGCCCTCCGTCGCCTGCCATGGAAGCACCCGCTCCAGCTACCAAGATACGAAGCGCGCCTGATGCTAATTGGACACCCTAGCAACCAGGAGAAATCTGTGCCGAGCAATCCTTGTAACTGATATCCTGATGGCAAGGGCCGATTTCCGATGGCTTCTTAACCATATTAGTCTACGAGCTTAACCACGATCTCTACGTAGCAGAATGTGCCTCCAAGTACCGTTACGAAGGACAAATTATACATCAAACGGGGCCATCGTCGGGCTACAACGAGTTTTCAGCCAAATGTCAGCTGAGTTCGACTTTCACCTAACTCGTAGGGCTATTCTTGGGAATACCGAAAACCGTTCATAGCAATGAGCCTATCTTGACAATGGGGAAAATAATTATTACAACACAAAACGAAGTTTGGCACTTGAAAATTATCATAAACTTTGTTTCTTGCTGTTTTATGCAACATGATACGGAACAATAAAAAGATAAAGAAGAAAGCTTTATTCGGTTATCTAGCAGCAAACGTTTTGTAAAAATTGTTGAAAGTTTGCGCACAGAGAAGGTTGTCCCAATTATTCTAAAGTATCTAGTTAAATAGAGAGAAAATTCCATCGTGTATCGTAAACGAATAACTTGTAACGCAATTAACAATTTATTAGTGGGAGACAAGTTTAATAATACTTCCAGGTGGACAAAAAAAGTGATTTTAGAAACGCTTGTTATATAATAAAATTATTCTTTTTCAATTAATATCATTTTCTTCTGTTCTGTTACTTGAGGGTGTAGCATATTCACAATGTACCATGCGCTTCCATTGAGTCACATTCCCATACAAATTTCAAGTTACGTTTTCTCAAAAAAGTTCCATAGGCTACACCTATACGAGCAGTGCAGTGAAGTTCTGAATCGACAGGACTACACTATGGTGTAAATGGTTTAGCACTAAGCCTGTAACCGAAGTGATGTTTCCTTGTGAGTTCATAAACGCTGTAAACTAATAAAATTATCAAGACAGAAAATTTACAAGACTGACAGTTGGTAAAACAGAAAGTTAGTAATGCAGAAAGTTGACAGATACAAAACAGATAATTGGCATGACAGAGAGAAGGCAAAGAAGCGCTCAAGGAAGTTCTATTTGGTGGCGAAGAACGTTTGCGTCAATATCGCTGGCTGCATGGACATTTTCGAGCTGGACACGTGACCAGAATGCTCGATTAAAGAGTAGCCAAAACTATTATCAGTAAAAAACCAGCTAGAGGACACAAAGTTAGAGTACAGGATAGAGAGTACGGAGTACGGGGCTAGTGTAAAAATTCTACTGACTCTATCTAGCACCACCGCATAGCCGAGATTCTAACATGCGACGACTGGCTTGTTAGACCAGCATCGTACCTCGAAAGCAACTAACCAGCCTCGAAACAGAAGAATAATACAAAATTTCTTCATATGAAAAAAGGATCTCAATTTACGCAACATAGACGTCACGCGTTTGCTGCCAAACTCAAGGTCCCACTGTATGTCATTCCTCAATTTAGCTCTCATGAGGAAAGTCTTCCGTCACTGTTATGTAGATGGCGGCAGTGTTTTTTACTTTGTACCCGCGTACTGCAAAGGAGAGTATTAATTTTTCATTTTCATTTCAGCGTCATTACTGCGGTCGCTGGGACAACTACAAGCGAATGAAAGCGGTGCAATACCTGGGTGACGGTTTTCGCCGCGCCATGCCGCGCCGCAAAACGCATTCGGTGGAATTGTGTTGGGCTGCAAAGGGGAAACAGAACCCTTCTCCGGTCGGCAGGGACAGCGACGCGGCTTGCACTGACTGACTAACGACGAACGAAGTAATCTCTCCCGCAAGGCTGACTGCCGATCGCTGGGGGATGACTGGAAGGTGCTGAAAAATGGTGACGACGACGACGGACGGCGCGGCGGCAAGGAAAAAGTTACATGCACTAAAAGCGCAACACAATAATGATGGATTAAAAGTGGCCACTTTCGTTGATGGAAAAATGCTGAAATATTCAACACGTTGCTAATGGAAAAAGTTTACCGGGAGATTCTTCAATGTTCTCAATGAAACGACAATACCGAAAAATACTTTTAATTATCTTTGTACTACTTAGTAGCAACCAGGAAGTGGTGCAAGCCAATCATCAGCGGTACAATTATATAATATTCGTTTAGTGATTTACCACGTCGTGGCTTTATTCTTATCTCGATTAATATAAATTAGTCTTGAGCAGCGATTAGTCTTAGTGCAAATCCGAATACCAGTACAATAACAGTAATAGATTTCAGTGAAATTAAAGTGAAATTTTCATGTTTATTCGAAAGCATCGTAACACTAGCCCCGAAATTGTCCTGAACTCTAACAGCTGTCTAAGCCTGTCAAATAAAAAACAGAAGATTAAATTCCGAATACGGACCACCACCAGTAGCACCAAGGTTTGGCTTTGCTTTTAACGGTTTGTTGTATATTATGGAAGAGAAATTAACACATTATGATTGAGGACTTCCTGCTTAATTCTTATTAATTCTTGCGCTAATTAAAAACACTATAAGAGCTTGGCCCTTGTAAGTTTTGCTTTCGAAGAAGCGAAAACGAAAAAAAAACAAAGACACACTTCAAGTTTGCAGGCAAAAATCGCAAATTTACTAGCAAACTATTTCGCTGCAGCGCGGCGGAAAAATTATTAGTTTCCATTATCCCGGAGGTCTTTAACTCTTAAAAACTGTCCGACCCCGAAAATTATCACCCATGAGCAAATTAACTAAAGTGCAGTCAGCGCATGCCAGCGCACATTTATTGGAAAATTGCACAAATGAATTGCACAAAGCAACAGAAAGCAGAAAAAACAATTTGCAAAGAAAACCAACCACTTTCTCCCGTGGAACTTGCTGTTCTTTTCTCTGTCCCGTAATCCAAAATATTAGATGCGGACAGCAATAGCGGCTGAGGAAAGCACTCTATCTTATAAACTTTTATGAGTAAACTTTGTTATGAAAATAAAGCAAAGGCAAGGCACAAGAGGAAAAGCCAGTCAAAACCCGTAGTCCGGAGTAGCAATGCTCTAGCAAAGGAAGAAAGAAAGAAAGAAAAAAAAAGCAAGGAACAAAAACCGGAGACCTTCTCTTCCCGACCATGGAAGCTGAGGGCAGCCAGTGAACAAAAAAAAAGTGGGTTCTTTAAATAAGTTTATGATACGACGATAAAAGCTGTCTGGCGCTGCTCGTCGCTTGTTTTTTCCGACCCATTTTCCCGGCCTGGAAGCGGTGCATTGGCTTCCCAGAATGAGTCCTTTCGGAGTCTAGTTATGTACGAACTGGCTGTTTTTTGGGAGGGGGGATGAGATCTGGGAGTGCATTCGATGACCAATTTGCAAAACTTAGGAGGGATCCTAGTAGCGAGCTAGGAGGAGCGGTTCCTGCCGGCGGCAATAATTGGAACTGTCGCACGCTGATGCAGCCGCTTTTTCGGTATGTTACTTACAGCTTGCGCGACTGGTTGGAATTTGCGACCTAGAAAAAGACCGGATCCTTCCAGTCTGGTTACCATCGCAAAACTTGACGATGACATTGCAATTGGCAAGCCCAGGAAGAACCAGACAGTCGAGCGCGAATCGTAATATTCTCATCCGAAGCGAGAGCGGTGAAACAATTTAATCAGTGTTTTCTTTCAGAAAATTGAAAAATAACAGATATTCGGTATGCCATAGACGGATGGTTTGAACTGCTGTGAAAATGTTGACCCTAGCCTAGCGGGAGAGTGCAGGGTGTAAATTTTATCAGCGAGAAATATAAATCGCAAGCAAATGGAAAGCGAAAAAAAACTTAGGCGGAGATGTTTTAATGTGCATGAAATCACACTAGGTTCGACGCTGTGTTAACATTCGTTCGCACGAATTTCCTATTGAAAGATTCCCTATCTCAGAATTTATCGCTAGCTCTATGAGACAAAACGGCAAAGCACTAAGCGAACCGCTCGGTCGTTGAGCTCACGCAGTTTGGATCACTCTTCAACCTTGAAATTTACGACAGGAAATGGTACTAGCATACATAGCAACACATTCCGGCCGGGCTTATCCTTTTTATTTCCTCTCGCCCGGTCTGAAATGACATTGAACGGTACGTACTTCCGGCCGGCGGAGGCGGCGACGTGAGTGCCAGCAGTCAGCGGGAGAGGAAGCAGCAAACGGGCGATACATTTGCTGTGCCGTTGCCGTTGTTGGTGCACCAGAAGCCACGCAAGGCGGCACAGGAGGGCACGAAAAACCCATAGTCACCGAAATATACGATCCATCGATGTCGTGGTTCAGTATCCTATCCGTAAGCCTTATAGATTGAAAGCCATAATTTCGTCCTCGACAGCGGGCGATGATGCGGTAGTAAGGCAGAGTGCGGTAACGAAAGCATCAAGTGTGGTGATAGCGAATGCTGAGTAAGTAAGGTCATGTTCATACGAGAAAGCTTTTTCACCTACCTACTGGTGCTTCCTACCGCACGCTGCTGCTTGCTGCTTGCTTCACGTCCCCCCAGCAAGCGGAATTCATTGTTACTGGTAGTGACTCTGGGATAGTTTACTTTCTAAATATAAAAATAAATGTGTAACATTTATTCACATGAAAAACTTTTGGGTTTGAGTTTATGAACGTTAATGAAATTAAAACTTTTATTTAGATGCTTTTGAATTAATTGAACGTGACTCACATTCAGTTCTTGTAATAATCGTGAAGCCGCGAAATATTCTGAAAAATCAACATTTACGCGCGATTGTCATAGTATGGTTTCGATTCTACTACGAGGGAGATAGGTTCAACAGAAAGTTTCGGAAAAATATTCAAAAGCTCTTCGAATCAATCAGACTAGCGCGATGTAGTCATACGTCAACCACGATGTAGGGTCTTGTACATAACGTCTTTGATTTTTCTCTTCAGCAGCAAAACTGATAGCACAGAAACACTCCCCGTTTTCAAAAACTCGTCGACGCCGTCGGCATTCAGTACAAAGCCAGTGGGACACTGACCGACCGACTGTCTGATTATCTGCTCTGTCCGACTGCCAGTTCCGTCTGACTTTCTATTCCGTTTGAATGTCTGTCCCGTCTGACGGATAGTTCCATCTGACTAGCTGTCCCGTCTCACTGTCCTGTCTGTCTGTCTGTCTGTCTGTCTGTCTGTCTGTCTATTCCGTTTGAATGTCTGTCTGTCTGTCTGTCTGTCTGTCTGTCTGTCTGTCTGTCTGTCTGTCTGTCTGTCTGTCTGTCTGTCTGTCTGTCTGTCTGTCTGTCTGTCTGTCTGTCTGTCTGTCTGTCTGTCTGTCTGTCTGTCTGTCTGTCTGTCTGTCTGTCTGTCTGTCTGTCTGTCTGTCTGTCTGTCTGTCTGTCTGTCTGTCTGTCTGTCTGTCTGTCTGTCTGTCTGTCTGTCTGTCTGTCTGTCTGTCTGTCTGTCTGTCTGTCTGTCTGTCTGTCTGTCTGTCTGTCTGTCTGTCTGTCTGTCTGTCTGTCTGTCTGTCTGTCTGTCTGTCTGTCTGTCTGTCTGTCTGTCTGTCTGTCTGTCTGTCTGTCTGTCTGTCTGTCTGTCTGTCTGTCTGTCTGTCTGTCTGTCTGTCTGTCTGTCTGTCTGTCTGTCTGTCTGTCTGTCTGTCTGTCTGTCTGTCTGTCTGTCTGTCTGTCTGTCTGTCTGTCTGTCTGTCTGTCTGTCTGTCTGTCTGTCTGTCTGTCTGTCTGTCTGTCTGTCTGTCTGTCTGTCTGTCTGTCTGTCTGTCTGTCTGTCTGTCTGTCTGTCTGTCTGTCTGTCTGTCTGTCTGTCTGTCTGTCTGTCTGTCTGTCTGTCTGTCTGTCTGTCTGTCTGTCTGTCTGTCTGTCTGTCTGTCTGTCTGTCTGTCTGTCTGTCTGTCTGTCTGTCTGTCTGTCTGTCTGTCTGTCTGTCTGTCTGTCTGTCTGTCTGTCTGTCTGTCTGTCTGTCTGTCTGTCTGTCTGTCTGTCTGTCTGTCTGTCTGTCTGTCTGTCTGTCTGTCTGTCTGTCTGTCTGTCTGTCTGTCTGTCTGTCTGTCTGTCTGTCTGTCTGTCTGTCTGTCTGTCTGTCTGTCTGTCTGTCTGTCTGTCTGTCTGTCTGTCTGTCTGTCTGTCTGTCTGTCTGTCTGTCTGTCTGTCTGTCTGTCTGTCTGTCTGTCTGTCTGTCTGTCTGTCTGTCTGTCTGTCTGTCTGTCTGTCTGTCTGTCTGTCTGTCTGTCTGTCTGTCTGTCTGTCTGTCTGTCTGTCTGTCTGTCTGTCTGTCTGTCTGTCTGTCTGTCTGTCTGTCTGTCTGTCTGTCTGTCTGTCTGTCTGTCTGTCTGTCTGTCTGTCTGTCTGTCTGTCTGTCTGTCTGTCTGTCTGTCTGTCTGTCTGTCTGTCTGTCTGTCTGTCTGTCTGTCTGTCTGTCTGTCTGTCTGTCTGTCTGTCTGTCTGTCTGTCTGTCTGTCTGTCTGTCTGTCTGTCTGTCTGTCTGTCTGTCTGTCTGTCTGTCTGTCTGTCTGTCTGTCTGTCTGTCTGTCTGTCTGTCTGTCTGTCTGTCTGTCTGTCTGTCTGTCTGTCTGTCTGTCTGTCTGTCTGTCTGTCTGTCTGTCTGTCTGTCTGTCTGTCTGTCTGTCTGTCTGTCTGTCTGTCTGTCTGTCTGTCTGTCTGTCTGTCTGTCTGTCTGTCTGTCTGTCTGTCTGTCTGTCTGTCTGTCTGTCTGTCTGTCTGTCTGTCTGTCTGTCTGTCTGTCTGTCTGTCTGTCTGTCTGTCTGTCTGTCTGTCTGTCTGTCTGTCTGTCTGTCTGTCTGTCTGTCTGTCTGTCTGTCTGTCTGTCTGTCTGTCTGTCTGTCTGTCTGTCTGTCTGTCTGTCTGTCTGTCTGTCTGTCTGTCTGTCTGTCTGTCTGTCTGTCTGTCTGTCTGTCTGTCTGTCTGTCTGTCTGTCTGTCTGTCTGTCTGTCTGTCTGTCTGTCTGTCTGTCTGTCTGTCTGTCTGTCTGTCTGTCTGTCTGTCTGTCTGTCTGTCTGTCTGTCTGTCTGTCTGTCTGTCTGTCTGTCTGTCTGTCTGTCTGTCTGTCTGTCTGTCTGTCTGTCTGTCTGTCTGTCTGTCTGTCTGTCTGTCTGTCTGTCTGTCTGTCTGTCTGTCTGTCTGTCTGTCTGTCTGTCTGTCTGTCTGTCTGTCTGTCTGTCTGTCTGTCTGTCTGTCTGTCTGTCTGTCTGTCTGTCTGTCTGTCTGTCTGTCTGTCTGTCTGTCTGTCTGTCTGTCTGTCTGTCTGTCTGTCTGTCTGTCTGTCTGTCTGTCTGTCTGTCTGTCTGTCTGTCTGTCTGTCTGTCTGTCTGTCTGTCTGTCTGTCTGTCTGTCTGTCTGTCTGTCTGTCTGTCTGTCTGTCTGTCTGTCTGTCTGTCTGTCTGTCTGTCTGTCTGTCTGTCTGTCTGTCTGTCTGTCTGTCTGTCTGTCTGTCTGTCTGTCTGTCTGTCTGTCTGTCTGTCTGTCTGTCTGTCTGTCTGTCTGTCTGTCTGTCTGTCTGTCTGTCTGTCTGTCTGTCTGTCTGTCTGTCTGTCTGTCTGTCTGTCTGTAATAAAATACAGATCTGCTTAAAATACAGAAGGTGGCGAAAATAGGATGAAAAGTTAACAAAAGGACGGCGAAAGACGACAAACATACGACGAAAATAACATAAAAGTACGATGAAAAGACGTGGAAAAACGATAAAGAGATATTTAAGTATCGAAAAAGCCACAATCATGATAAACAAGACGGCGAAAAGATGACGAGTCTACGACAGAAAGTACGACGAAAAGGCAAAAAAACAACATAGTTCATGTCTTGGCAACCAACAAAACGACCAAAGATGACACAAATATCTCAAAAAGACTACAACAGAAAAGAACAAAACGTCGACACAACATGATTGAAAAAGTGACAAGAAAACGAACAGCAGACGAAAAAATTGACAACGGAGAAGGATGCCAAAACAGTAACAGTAACAACAGCAAAAACGACAAAAGGCCACCAAGAATACGACAGTAATGTTAAAAACGGAGGTCAAAAATCAACGAACAGACGACGAAAATAAAGTGAAAATATTGCAAAAATACAATGTAAATACAATAAGACTATAACGGAGAGATGTCAAAAGACGGTGAAAAGTCGCTGAAAAAACAACAATAAAATGATGAAAAGACAATAAAAGACCGACGAAAAGACAAAAAATAGTTGACAACAAGACAGTGACGAATCTATGGTAAGATGACGAAACTTGACGATAGTAAGTGGGATAAAAAGGAATAAAAAAAAAGAAAAAAGACAGCAAATATATAATGAAAAGAGCCCAAAAGATCCAGCAAAGAAGCGAAACAATTTGTCAAAAAATTATCGACGAATACACTGTAAATTGATTTAGAAAGGGCGATGAAAAGAGGAAAAAAAGATGGCTAAACCGCGACAAGAAATATCAAAAAAAAACATGACGACAAATAACGACAAAAAGACGCCATCAAGTTAACCAAAACTAGCCTAAAAGACGACCAAAAATTACAACTTCGAAATTGATTTACATTTTCCAGTAAAACTAACACTTAATAGTAGCAAACCTTTATATGAAGAGCAAATATCGGTTAAGTTTTTAACTAGAATTGACTTTGACTTATAATTTAATCAAATTTTGAAATGAAATTATAACCCTCTCATCGGTATATAAGTACCCAGCTAGCATTTTCATATGTATAAAAAAGGTAAAAATCAGCATTACGTACAGATATACATGCTAAATAAATCGTATTTCATGCGCAAAATTGGCATATCCGTACTATTTTGGAGGCGATATACGTGATTACGAAAAATTTTGAGTGTGACGACTATATACATATTTATATACGATAATATCCGACCAAGCGCGAGTCGCTCCGTACTACTCTACGATTTTGTGCTGAAAATCGTATGTATGTCAGTTATTATCATTATATACGACAGAAAATCAACTTGATCCCACTTTATCCAGTTTTAGTTACGATTTCGAGTTTGTTAGGAGATATTTACGATAGTTTTCGTACATTGATATACGAGTTGGTGCTAGCTGGGTATGTATGTGATAAAAACACAGGAGGCAAAATTATGAATGGCAGCAAAGTGTGGCACTGGTAGTATAGCGTACCCTGCCAATTAATATATATTTCCTATCGATAACAATTTAAAATAACTAAATGAATTATCCATTAAAATAAGCAAAGTTTTGGGTATCAACATTATCTCAGTCTTGACACTTCTTTATCGATAGACTTCGTTTATTAAAGCACGAGACAATTATGCGGCTAGTGAACGATCATGCTGATTCTAGCAGAACCGCCGAACTGAGATCCGAAGATACGATGACTGACTTATTTGACTACTACAGATACAGACAAGTTAGAAGTAACTTCCCCACTTCTTATCTGGTTCCAGCTGCTTACAAAGCATCTTTAAAAGTTGTTACTGCCTTTTTATTCGTAAAAATTTTACAGCTACCTTTACATAACTCACAGAATTCATTCATTGTGAGTCAGAGAAGTTTGATTATTAAACATAAGTATTTGCATTACACATATTTTACGAAAATTGCAAACTTTCTCATTACAGATTCACCCAAACTACTGGTACCCCAGATCCGTACGAGCTTCGGCAAGCACGTTACAAAGCGTCGAAAGCGCTTACCGATAGCCTTTGACACTTGCGCCCATAGAGAGAGAGGGCCGAAACCGTACCTAACTTGCTGGCGGTATAGGATATGCGGGACATCAATTCTAACGATCATCCGTACGCCCGTTCCTACCATATAATACATGCCGGAGCTATTTGAGTGTGCGGGAAAAATAGGATAAAGCATCGGTTTCTTTTTCGAATGTGTCATCAGAATGTCCGCCACCAACCAACCAACCAACCACACACCGAACCGATGGCCAGGCTATTGAGTGCTGGTGATCCGCCGCTGCTGCCGCTGTCGCCGAGCGCAAGTGAATTCCTCACCGGTTGGGACATTCGATTTTATTGGTCGCAATTTTTATTGTTGGATTGGCCAATCAACCGGCTAGGAGTTTCATAGTTGTTCCGGGAACAAACCGCTCTCTTCGCGAATGTCAGCATCGATGAGCTTTCCAATTCATTTGTTGATTTTATCTGGGTACCTTCCGCTTCTGGATCACAATAGGCTCCGTAGAAAATCACGCCCGGTAGAGTAGGATGTGAAGGATTACTTGGAAAAACTGCTTGCAGTTGCAAAACTGTAAAGATTGATCTAAATTATTTGGATGTAATAAATAGTCGAGGGCTGGAAAATGGAATGATTGTTAAAACGATAAAGTTTAAAATTTAATTTTAACTTTAAAACCTAGTTATCTCATCGCAATTTTTTAGGGTAACTGTACAAATCAAATCGGAACTTTAAGGTGAGGTGAGAGTGACTGCAAGAAGAGGGCACGTGAGTGAAGTGAAGTGAGTGTGAGAATTCAAACATTAATATTGATACAATATTGAGATTCGAACATACTCTGGGTTGTTACATTTAATGCGTGATTTCTTAAAAAATGCGAACGCCAGTTTATGCGAATAAACAGACTGTTTTTTTGAACGATTATTCCCATAACTTGGCGTAAAACTACAAAAACAAACAGGTTACTGTGCTGATTGATTATGCGGGGAATTACGTTAGCATTACGTGAAACCAAGAGCAGAGTAGCTCAATTTTCCTAAATTTCTCGAATATTTTCGAACAAATATATGTTGTTTGAGTATTGGGCATGTTAACAACATAGTTAGAAGTGCGTATGGCCGAAAAAGTACATTTTGGTCATTTTGGTTTTTACGTCAACTATGCATCCATGGGCAGTATACCTACCGTCAATTATATCTATCATCCATTATGAGTGTCGTACATTATGCCTAACGTCCATTATGCCTAATGTCCGTAATCCGTATGTCTAAAGTTTGTATGCTTAACGTCCGTATGTCTAATGCCGCGCATCCTTTTATTTACTTTACTTACCTTTTTACTTTTGTTTAGCTCTTCGTCGTACTTGGCATATTTTTATGTTATTTCTGTCGACCCTTTGTCACCTTCGTCGTTTTTCCGTCAACTTTTTGTCATAGTTTCGCCATCTTTTCATCACTTTTTTTGTGATTTTTGAAGGGTTAAATGTTCAAAAGTTTTTGGTTTTTCGCGTAAAAAGAGTAGAAATCTATTTATATAGTCTATACATATAATCTATTTATATAATCTATTTATATAAGAGGCTTATGTCTGTACCGAATACCAGATCTCTGACAGGACGTCATAAAGGCTTATCGGTAACTAGAAAAAGGTCCTTGACAGGACGTTATACTTTCGTAGCAATGGGTTGTATTCTCAGTCACCTCACTGGTCGACTGCTGGACTGCTCGATTGCTCAACTGGTTGACTAGACTGCTCGACTGGACTGGTCGATTAGACTGCTCGATTCGATTGCTCGATTTGATTGCTCGACTGGACTGCTTAACTGAACTGTTCGATTCGACTGCTTGATTGGACAGATCGACTTGACTACTTTACTGAACAGCTCAAGTGGACTACTCGACTTAACTACTCGATTCGACTGCTTGACACATTGGCTTGACTTACTACTCGACCTTACTGTTTATCTGCACGATTGAACTGCTCGACTGGACTGTTCGATTGGACTGCTCGACTGGACTGCTTGATTGGACAGCATGATTTATCTGCTCGACTAGACTACTCGACTGAACTGTTCGATTCGACACTTAACTCAACTGCTCGATTCAAATGCTTGATTCCACTGCTCGACTCGACTCGAATGAACTGCTTGTCTCAACTACTCGATTGGGCTATATAAATCGGCTGCTCGTCTCAACTGCTCAACCCGATTGCTCGATTCAACTCCTTGACTAAACTACTCGACTTAGCTACTCAACCCGACTGCTCTACTCGACTGTTTGACTTAACTGTTTAATTCGAAAGCTCGACTCAACTGAACGATTCAACTGTTTGATTCGACAGCTCGACTTAACTGATCGATTCAACTGATCGGCTGGACTACTCGACTCAGCTGATCAACTGGACTACTCGACTCAACTGCTAGAATAAACCGTTCGACTGGACTGCTCGACTCAACTGCTCTACTCACCTGCTCGAATGAACTGTTCAACTCGACTGCTCGTATGCTTGTTCGACTTAACCGCTAGACCCGACTGCTTGACTAAACCATTCGATTCGACTGCTCGACTCAAGTGCTCGACTAGTCTACTCGATTCAACTGCTCGACTGGACTACTCGACTTAACTGCTCTATTAAACTGCTAGATTGGACTTCTCGATTTAACTGCTCGACTTGACTGTTCGACTCGACCACTCGATTCAACTGCTCAATTCGACTTCTCGACTCAACTGCTAGACCGGACTGCTTGACTGAACAGCTTGATTTAACTGGTTGACTCGATTGCTTGATTTAACTGCTCGACTCGCCTGCTCAACTAGATTGCTTCTCGCGATATCATATGGTCGGTGTTAAATCAGACCGGACCAAGTTGTAAAATTTTAAAAAATGAGTTAATGATAGCAAACGATCAAGAATTTTCAAAGCAACATTTTACTTTAATCAGACTACATAAATGTTGCAAACAGCCAGAAGTTTTTATTCAGTTAAATATAATCCAATACGACCATAAAAACTATTTGTTTCAGTTTCCGGCCATGACTCTTTTATGTACAACATCTTAGAGCTGTATTATGCAATATAAGAACTCAAAGAACTAATACAAAGATTAAACATCTTCGCAAACACTGGCTAATGGTATGCATCCGCAGTTTTCGGAATTCTGAACAGATATTTATATTTTCCGGATCGTAAGATTCGGGCTCAACTACCCGAGCAGGAGCGAATAGCAAAATAAAATCAAAATGTGTTATTGGAAATCGAATAACTCATATCAAAATTTGGTCTTGTTTTGGCTGACATAGTAGGTAAAATAACAAAAAAATATATCAAAATTTAACTCCTTTAAGGCTAAAGGAATAACTACTTGTGTTATTTGAATAACAAAGCAATAACATGACTGTATTCAGAGTTTAGAATAACATATTTTAGTATTATTAAGGTAATGAACAACAAATGCAGTAGTATATGAGATATTAAAAAATTCTTTTATGAAATACTAGCTGACCCGACAAACTTCGTATTGCCACAAATTAACCTGTGTTGTACATAAATCATGAATCTCGGATGATCTTTGTCACAATCTCGAGTTTTGCAAGCCCCTCAGTGGGCGGCGCTTCCGACGGTGGGTCACCGGCAACACTCGCGACCGTCTCGTCCTGAATGATCTAGTGTTACTATAGATAGTTTTTGTGGTCTTGTATTGACTAATGTTTTATGGAAGAGTCTCGAATTTCTCGAGTTCGATTAGTTTTTGAGTTTCGCAAAAATTTCTGTTTTATTTGTATGAGAGTCCATATCCCCCTACCACAGGGGTGAGCGGTCTCTAACTATCGTGAAATAAATTCAAGACTCCAAAATCTCCCACATGCCAAATTTGGTTCCATTTGCTCGATTAGTTCTCAAGTTATAAGGAAATTTGAATTTCATTTGTATGGGAGCTCCCCTCTTAAAAGGGGAAGGGGTCGTAATTCACCATAGAAAACATTTCTGCCATCTAAAACTCCCACATGCCAAATTTGGTTCCATTTGATTGATTAGTTCTCGAGATAAGAGGAAATTTGCATTTCATTTGTATGGAAGCCCACCCTCTAAAGGGGAGATGGGTCATAATTCGTTTTCTAAAGAGGAGAGGGGTCTCAATTCACCATAGAAAAATCCAAAACCACTTACATGTCAAATTTGGTTCCATTTGCTTGATTAGTTCTTGAGTTAAGAGGAAATTTGTTTTCATTTGTACAGGAGCCCCCCCCCCCCCCTCTTAAAGTGGGGAAATCCATAGAAAATATACCATATAAAATATTCTTGCCTACAAACACTCTAGAACTAATCAAGCAAATGGAACCAAATTTATCATGTGGGTGATAAATTTGGTTCCATTTGCTTGATTAGTTCTCGAGTTATGAGGAAATTTGAATTTCATTTGTATAGGAGCCCCCCCTCCTAAAGTGGGTAGGGGTCCCAATTCATCATAGAAAAAAATTTTGTCTCCAAAAACACCCACGTGTCAAATTTGGTTCCATTTGCTTGATTAGTTCTCGAGTTATGAGGAAATTTGTATTTCGTTTGTATAAAAGCCCCCCCTCTTAAAGTGGGGAGGGGTTCTAATTCACCATAGAAAATATTCATGCCCTAGAAAACTTTCACATGCCAAATTTGGTTCCATTTGCTTGATTATTTCTCGAGTTATGAGGAAATTTGCATTTCATTTGTATAGGAGCCCCCCTTCCTAAAGTGGGGAGGGGTCCCAATTCATCATAGAAAAAAATTTTGTCTCCAAAAACACCCACGTGTCAAATTTTGTTCCATTTGCTTGATTAGTTCTTGAGTTATGAGGAAATTTGTATTTCGTTTGTATAGGAGCCCCCCCTCTTAAAGTGGGGAGGGGTCCTTATTCACCATAGAAAATATTCTTGCCCTCGAAAACTTTCACATGCCAAATTTTGTTCCATTTTCTTGATTAGTTCTTCAGTTATGAGGAAATTTGTATTTCATGTGTACAGGATCCCCCCCTCCTAAAACGGGGAGGGGTCCCAATTCATCATAGAAAAATATTTTGTCTCCAAAAACACCCACATGCCAAATTTGGTTCCATTTGCTTAATTACTTCTCGAGTTATGAGGAAAATTGTGTTTCTTTGGTACAGGAGCCCCCCCTCTTAAAGTGGGGCGGGGTCCTAATTTACTATAGAAAATATTCTTGCCCTCGAAAACCTTCACATGCCAAATTTGGTTCCATTTGCTTGATTAGTTCTCGAGTTATGAGGAAATTTGTATGGAAGCCCCCCCTTTTAAAGAGGAGAGGAATTATAATTCCCCTTATAAAGAGGGGAGGGGTCTCAATTTACCATAGAATAAATTCTTGTCACCGAAAACACCCACATGCCAAATTTTGTTCTATTTGCTTGATTAGTTGTCGAGTTATGCAGAAATTTTTGTTTCATTTGTATGGGAGCCCCCCTTCTTAGTGGGGGGAGGGGTTTCTAACCATCATTAAAACCTTTCCTGGCCCCAAAAAACCTGTACATGCATACTTTCATGCCGATTGGTTCAGTAGTTTTCGATTCTATAAGGAACATACGGACAGACAGACAGACAGACAGACAGAAATCCTTCTTTATAGGTATAGATTTATAATCTGAGATTTCTTTAATCAATAAAAAAATTGTATGAAATATATCGAATGTCATTTTAAGGCCAAAATAAGATATGATAACAAAATCAGTTATTCTATTCATCTTACAGCCACTGTTTTAAATATTTACTCAATAACAAAATGTGTTATCAATTTATCTCCATATCTATTCAATAACAAAATATACTATTATAACACAGTTTGATATTGTTTTTGTATTATTTTGCTCTTCGCTCCTGCTCGGGTAGTAATATATAATTGTTTAATTGTTTTGGCGTGCGATTTTTGTAATTACCAGAAGTTTTCAAACTTTTCCGTGGAGTTTATGAAAATCTATAAACACAAGCACTAGGTTTTCTTAATTAACATGTTCTAGAAACGAGAATTTCAATTCAAATCAATCTGCCCTTCAAATGGAAAAGCAAACATTTTTTTTAGGATTTATTCAAGTAACAGGAAAAATACAACAGATGCAATAACTGTATGGCTTTTATGGTTGGACCACAGTGATATGCGATTAAAGTGAAATCATACACAGCAGATGAGATGTAAGATATGTACCACAAGTCACTACTGATAGCAACTTGAATCTAGTTTGGGACTTCAAAGGCTTAACTCTCTGAACTTCGACACAAACAACGTACGACATATCTGTCCCAGCCAGTTGCACAGAAATCCAATTCCAACTTCCCGTCCCATTCGCCTGTGTATAGGAAAGTCATCATCGAAACACATTAATACACAAGATAATCATAATTAAGAAAAATTATCGACAAACTTTCCGCCCGGTAATCGCACCGAAGCGAAGGGGGGACAAAAGCGCCAGCGCCAAAGTCTTTGATAACTCGTCGACAAAGTGAAATTAGAGGAAAACCGTCTTCTCATGTTGCTCATTTGTTGCTGCAAGTTTCGTATTTTTGCCTGCCTACCTCCTCGTTTGCTGCTCGCCCGGTGGTTCGGAACGGTCAGAAATCAGGACGAACGGCACCACCAGCCACCGCCGTCGTAGTCGTGGTGGGGACACCGTGAAAGGAGAGAGACGGTTCCAATATTCGCCACCCGAGCGTGAAATAATCCAACACTGAGGAGGGAAAAGTTTTTATTCGTTTCATTTGTTGTCCGCGTCAATAGCATCGTAAGTGAGAAATGTCGAGTAGCGAACTACAATCTTGCCTGGCCAGGAGCTAAGCCAGGGCGCTAGGGGAGAATTGGGTTCAACTAACCGATTGGTAGCAGAGGGAAATCAATCAGACGGTGCACTAGACAAATCAGTGAACTATTTGCTAGTTGGAATGTCTAAAAGCTTCCTATTAATATAAGTAAAATTTCTAACCAGTTCGTACCCTCAATTCAATCAAATAGTTTTCGCTCAACCAACCGTAAGTTTGGTGCTCGCACGGAAGACAAATTCGGTGAACATATTATATCATCTAGAATCTGGACATTAGATCTCTCCCCAAACACCTTTCCTCTCCCCGATGGATGGCGTCCGACGTGTTTGGCCCCACTAACCATCGCTCTATCGCATCCAGCGATTCGATTGTTTGCCAACCAGAAGAATATAATTGTCGCAAGTTTGCCGATGCGGAAAATGCAGATACAGCTGTACGAAACGGTGAATCATCCAATGAAACTGGGAACTTTCTTGCCAGAGTTGAAGATTCTTCAAGTCCTTTGCGAGAAAATGGAACGTTGCGAACAACGTGCAGCGGAACGTTGTGTAACCGTCTGGTCTGTGACACTAAAAATATTTTCCGAAAACTTCGCATAGACAAATCGTGTCCTACATACAGAGTTTCAGCGCGTTCCTAGACATTGTGTCTGAAAGTCAAAACATCCACTCTCACCGCATAGCATCGCCACTCGCTGGAAACTACAACTTTTACGGAAGAGAGAATTGCAATGGCGGTCCCTGTCATGGCAGAGAAAAGTTTTATTTACAGAATATCTTCCAGCGGAACTTTGCTGTCGTGATTGCTATCTCGGAATTTGTTCGCTCTACACTACTTCGCGGACACGCGTCTAACTACTATGGCTGGGATTCGACGGAAAACGTTTCACCCGTCATCCTGCACCGTGTACGTATACGTGAGGACCAGTGATGAGAAAAGTATGGCAAAAAGAAGAAATATATATATATCCGACGGAATAAAAGGAAAATTAAGGAAAGTCATTATTGAAACTTTGAGCGCTTCTGAGCACAACAATGTAGTGCTAAATTGCTAAGGAGACTCGCTCGCTACACTGCAGTTGGCAGCACTGCTTGGGAGCTTTAGTTTGGGATAGAAAAGTTTTGGAGATTCAGGTAGGTAGCAAAGTCGTAAAAAATTGCTTTCAGTTCAGGTACTAACAAGGGGGAGGGTGGGGGATTCAATTCCAGATCATTACCGAACGGACAGGAAAATAATCGAATCGTGCTTATTGGGCGGATGGCATTAGTGGGAAAGTTTTGCTCATAAAAATTTTCCGGTACCTAATATTTGTTCCTAGACCATTGCCGGGTGGTTTTCAGGTTCAACGGCTAGTTAATGCTAAGCAGTTTGAAAGCGCAGTGCTTTGAAAGCTTTTCGATAATATTAAAAGTATGCTTAGTGCTGTTCAATCAATTGTACTAAGGCTCTGATCTTCAAAGGCTAACGAGAGTCACTAATCGAACATATAAAATAGCGGTTTGAATATCTATTGAAATCGTTTATTGTATGTAATAAAAACGCAAAATCAGACTTCGGTTCTGTAAATTACAGCATTTTCCCCCCAACATTCATTCTTCACGTTAGGTATTTTTATTGACACTCTGACCCTAAAACACCACCATAAAACGAGTCTGTTGAAGGTAAAGCATCAGGGTTATGCACTAGATTCCAGAAATTCGATTCCTTTGGACCGATTTACCGATCGATCCGCTCGAGCGCATTAGTGAAAAATAAAAACATTCGAACGCGGCGGCGATGCAGTGATCTGCCGAACAGATCAGCGAAAATGCGACACATTTGCACTGAAAGCGTGACCGTCGTCATTTGTCTTGCTGCGCTGTTTATTATACATACCGGGGAATGCAATTCAGGTCAGCTCACGAACAAATAAACGAGCAAAAAAGTGATGGTGGCATTCGAGAAGATTAAAAAAAGATGCACTTTAGTGACACCACCGTACCGCCGCGCCATGCAAACGCAGATGACGATTCGAAGCAGCACGAAGCCCAGCGGACTCCCGGTTTATTATATTCCCCAAACAGCTGGGTACCAGCAGCAGGACTCATCAATCAGTGTTGTTTACAAGCTCAATTAAAATGATGAAATTTTGACTTATTTACCAAACAACAACCGTGTGCGTCGCGTCGGTCAGGCGAATAGGAAATCGGCCAACCGGTGATGGCTCTCGAATAACTGTTTTCAGGGGTTTGTCATTTTTCTCACAACTCGGAGACTTTTTTTATCCATCGCCGTTGAAATACACTAAAAGTTTGAAAAGATTATCAACAGGGTTGTTTATATCCATTTGCTATATGTTTATATCCATATGCTATATAACGATTATACGGCTTGTTTCACGTGACAAATTAAAATCAAAGACGAATTAAAGAAGAAAATATAGCATTTTTAAAGTTGGCCCCCTCAAAATTTTCTTGAAAATCTCTGGTGAAAGTATTGAATTGGCTTTTCGGCTGTAGTACAAAATATTTGAATAAAATGGGAATTGGAGTTGGAATTTAATTTTTCCTTTTTTCTAACATTCTTCTACTTTTCTTATCATAGAATCTTAAATTATAGTATGGAGTACAGAGCCTGAATACCGAGCTCGAGTTTTCTCGGGCCGATTTCTAACAGCTCAGTCACGTAGGTACACAAAATACGAATGTATACGGTAGAAAATAACGAAGAACGAAATCTTGGAAGGTTCACTGGCACCGTGCTCAACCAAACTTCGTATTTTTCTTTCTCGGGAAGCGAACCAGTACACAGCACTGACACTGCGTTCAATTATCAAAAGCACCCGGTGCGGTGCATACATGAGTCTATAGAAGGACGCACCGTGTCGCTTGCGCAGTTAGAGAAGATTGTAACTGAGAGAGTAACTGATAAGATTGTCCAGACTGTCACCGGAAAACTAAAATAATCGTTAATGGCTAGACCTGATGGTATTCCATTTTGCATTTTAAAAAAGTGTTCTACTGTTCTCACTAAACCTCTCCCACTATTGTTCAATACTCCAATTCACTAGTGTAAGTTCCCTACCCAGTGGCGAAGGGTGAAAAAGCGCAACGTTGAAAACTATCGCGGGATTATATCGTTGTGCACCAGCTCTAAGGTATTCGAGATAATCGTGAACACTACATCAACACTACATTTCTTCAGACCAGTTTTTTCAAAAGCGTTCAGTCTCAACGAATCTCGTTGATTTTTGTCTCGTACTACCTTCGCAACCTGAATGAAGCGGCTTAAATCGCCGCTGTGTACACGTACCTGAAAGCAGCGTTTGATTGGGTGGATCACGGTATACTCCGAGCGGTGCTTATAAGGTCTCTGCCATCGAGTCCAGAGTCGGTTCTTTCACAACCAAGTTCCAGGCGAATTGAGATGTAGCAGTCTGTGCAATTGATTATTGGTGTCTTGTCTTGAGCTTGTCTCTTATCTACCAAAGAAGTTAAGCTTGATACCATCCTACAAAAATGTTGGTAGATTGAGGTTATCCCAACTCAATAGACCAATTACACTGTTGAGCGGACCTGTGAGAAACTGTACGCAGAAGCCATCACCTGAAACCTTACTGGGCGATGCATAAGTTGTTTATTCATTAGGGATAACCCAGAAATCGTTTTAAAAGATTCCCTAAGCATCACTGAATCGCTTCCTCAGATTAGAATAGTTCTCCGTAATTTTTATAACGGTAGCATTTACAATCAACAGAGGGTACGGCAGAAAAAAGTAATGTAACAAAGGTGTTGATAGTATCCAAACAGAATGAGACAAGGCGAGATTGGGCACCGTTCCTCTTTACCCAAGCTGGGGGATCCGCTGGTAGAACCACGGGATAATTGTAGCCAATTATAACCGGATTCGAGCTTCTCCTCCCAGGCCCTGTGCCAGCATCGTGCACAATGGCGTCAAGTCATTCTCTAAATGATATTTTGTTAGTCGATCCGGACGTACAATAAGCTTAGCTGTCCCTTAATATAAGATACCAGTCCCACGCCGTTGTCTTAGTTATCGTCTTTAATGAAATGTATCACCAGATACAATTACGCATGGAAGAAACGTCCCTAGCAACGTACCAACTCCAAACGGTAAACTATGGTACAGCGCTACCTGGTCATGGAAAAACTCAAAAGACTTGCTAAAGATGAAGGTAACTCCTCCTCCGCTGATGCTCACCCACCAAACCGGTCACTGATGACTTTTATGTGGATAATGTTTTTTGGAATCCCCGGACTTCTAGACAGTACTCCAAGTCGACGAAAGCTATTCGCAATATTCGAGTCAAGAAGTGGGCATTTGATACCATCGAAGTTCTGGATAATAAAAACTATATGTTTTCGGCAGGACAGTCATACGGCAAAGCAAAACGACACTTATTTATTCTATGCCCGACGTTTCGATGTATTTAACATCTTTCTCAAGGAGTTCTACAACATAAAATAGCACAGTTAACATCATTTCTAAGATGTAACAATAGAACGTCATACAGAAGCACGTATCGTATTTTGTCTGGTGGCTTCTGTAGAAGGTTTGAACTAGTCACATTGATAAGTAATACTAGCATTAACCGAGCTTAAAATTTAGTAATGTTGAATACAAAATTATTCTTAAATCGATGTGTGCATAATGCAACGAACAAGTTCAAAACTCACTGTATTCGAACGAAACTCTTGCGGATCGTTTTAACATACACCCTGGCTGAATCGGTACACTATTTGGCTATGGCTACTGTGATGGTTGAATATTCTGTGTAAAGGAGTGTTGTGTATTGCTGCTGTTGCTTGTTATTGCGTGTGTGCGTGTTGAGTGAGAAGTTTGTTTGGCTATGTTAGTTTTGATAGTGTGTAAGATTGCAGCGTATGTGGAGCTAAGGCAGTCAACATCTGATCGCTTGTTAACTGTATGATCGGTGTTTGTTATGTGACAAACTTCCAAAATCGGCAGTGCTATTTAGCATAAGCATAAGCATAGGATACTGCCCGTGTGCTGCTACTCCGTCATTGGCCAGGACCGATGAAAATTGCAAAATAATGGTTGGAAAAAGCATACTTGGGACAGCAGGCTATTTTTCATTGTGCAACATTATCAGGTCCCTGCATGTTGATCAATACCGACGCCGGCCATGTCCGAATGCGGGTCCTGGTGGGATGGAAAGGAATGTTAGTCCAATACTTGTTGCTACTAAAGACCAGGGAATCCTCTGCACCTTCACAAGTATTTCGGGAAAGGAATTGTTGTTAGTAGATGGGCGGAGCTAGATGGATAATGTAAGTATGTAAGCATCAGTCATATGAGACTAACCTGGATATTCGAAAATTTTCTTGTAAAGCCAGTAACTACGAAAATTAAGATATAAAAAATACCTTTTTAACAAATTTAATATAATGCCAATGGTGCTCATATACAACCATAATTTAATTTATATCGAAAAATAATATGCACATGCGAGATTTACGGCTCAAAAACCACGTAACAACTTGAACTTATCCGCGATCAGGGAAATCAGGGATAATGAAACGAGTCAATATAGTCCCTAAGTTGATAAGCATTTCCTCTTACCAACGCTAATATGCAGAGATATAGCGCCCTACACGCTTACTTCCAAAACCGGCAGTGCTATTTGGCGACGATGTTGATCAACTACTTTCGTTTCGTCTAGTGCAGCGTTCTGGATAATAATCCTCGGGAGCCCCGAGCTGATACTTTCGGAACAAATTCCAGTACCAGTGATCACTCTAAAAACACACTATCGTTGTACAGTAGACCCCCGTTCGTTTGAACGATTCCTCATGCAAACTAACGGGGTTCGTTTTTAATTTGAATAACTAGCAACCCTAAATATGCTGAAACTTGTATGAACTGCCCGGCCTGCTCTTTGTTATTGTTTTGGTGGTTTGATTTAGTCTCGTTTAGTTGGTAGTTGCCAACAGCGAATATGTTATTCTCCGATCGGATTTCTATCGTAATCGTTGGGAAACGAAATGTGAAACTGATTAAACTAGGATTAAACACGCTAGATCAGTACAAACAAATCGTGTTTATGTGCATTGTCTGCGAAGGCAAATGAAGGTAGAACGGGATTTAACCTAGGATTACCCATGACAGCAAAGCCGCCGGTAAGAACCTCTTACTAGCAGAGCTTTACAAACGCATCCGACGAACGTTGACAATAGCTCTACACAGATAGAAATTTAATCCCCAAAATGAGCAAAATGATTCATGATTTCAGGTTTCTAGCTTATGATTTATGAAAAAACACCATGAATGATAATCATAAAACCATGAGCTTCTTGCAGTACAACACAACGCAAAACCATGAACTATTATTCATGATTTTGTGCTGCCTGATATGGCACTTCAGTCATGATTTGACAGCAATTCAAACTTCATGATTTCATGATTTCATTCATGGTATCGGAATCGGATTTCTTTCCGTGTATAGTGGGTTAGATCTACAAACTTTCGCCGAAAACCACCGATCACAAGAAGCAAACAAGTTCTACAAAGAAGATAAGCTGTCGTTGCGCGAAATTGTTCGATAGCTTGCTCAATCAGTGTCGGACAATTATTTAAGCGGCTCCACCACCTACACTAGCTTACAAGTAACAGCGGCAGTGCCAGTGACTATAAAATGGTACACTTGGTTCGCCGCCTGCTCATTTATCGCACGATCGCACTGACGGACGGTCAGTATTTATCATCGACGGCTATTGGTGGCGAAACCAACGGCATTTGGCGGCAACACCGACAGCAATTGGAGGTAAAAACGATGGCATTTTGGCGGCAACACCGGCAATTGGATGCAAATCCAAGGACTTTTGCGGCAATTAATGGCAATTCGAGGTATACCCGATGGCATTTTGGCGGCAGTTTCAATGGCAATTATCGCAAACCAACACTGAAGGCAAATGGAAACGGATCGACTGACGGGCAGCAAATTCAGCAGCAGGCCATTGTGGTCTTAAACAGTCCTTATAAGAACTATAGTAATTGAAGAATGGAAAGATTTTTCTACACTTTCTAAATGGTTTCTAAATGGTGACTATAAAATAGCACACTAGGTTCACCGTCTGCTCATTTATCGCACGATTGCACTGACGGACGGTCAGTATTTTGATAAAACTAATACATTTCTACTTTACAGTGATTTGGTATTTCCTATCACTCCTGTATTAGCGGGCAACCATCATCCTAGAGTCTAAAGGACCGAATAGCGACATCCATCTATATATTGGCAACAGTAATTATAGTACTGATTTTTAAGAAGTGCTATCAGCTCAAACATAGTTCTTTTTAGGGCCACCAAACAATTTCAAACGGTTTTTTTTTCAAAACCACCATTGATTCAATGAAAAATTAAATCAGAATATTTCGCTCTTTTTTTACAAATAAACGCTCAAACAATGATACTCACAGATACTCAAATATGCATATGCCATAAATGCAGTTTGCATTAGTCTTTGATCTAATGATCAGACATAAAGTTATACTTCATCGATTAAAATATGTTATCAATGTAATGAGTATTATATGACACAGTCCTACGTCACCCTTTCGTACAACCCTTAGGGCTGTATACCATGTAGTGTTTTTTGACGATTTGTGGCAAGAGTCAAAATAATTATGTGAGGCAGAACGCCAAAGCCCGTGGACAAAACGCACCAAGTTTGCCCAGCTAGGCGTTAAACGCAACCAAAAAATTTACATTCAATCACGTATTGTATAAACTTCTAAAACTAGGCTGCCGAAATGGCGGAAGCGTTCGATATAGCGTTTGTTACATACGCTTGTTTGCTGAGATACAATGGGTTCATATCTCAACATAATTGGCAATCAAATTTAATCATCTACTTTTCTCCAACTGATGTGTGATGAAATATTGTAAGTTAAACAATGTACAATTAGGTTTAAGGCAAATTCTAAGTGCTATACAATACATAATATTGCTACATGACAGTATATCAATTAGATAGACTGTATTTGTTATGAAATTTGCATACCGACTAGTGGTAAAAGCTTAAGAGAAAACCGTGATTTCTTACATGTGGAATGAGATCGCGGATAATCGCCTGATTTTATTGGATGTGGCTATGTTTGATGCTTTTACATTCTACACAATTATGAATTAGCTTGTTTTACATCAAAATAAAATGCGCATTCATAATTTTACCAAATAGTTTCCGCGTTTAAGGGACAGTCTTCCCTTAAGTGCGGGGAAAGGGGCTTCCAAAATTCTCTTCACGGCAAGTACACATTTGTTAATATACATTCGGTGATTGATTCGTACCGTGTTTCTACCGTGTACCACAAAAATTTTTCTTTATTAACAATTTTATTGTGGTTTTATAGCTAGCTAAAAGTGGGTTTTGACCCACAAAATGAAAACTTTATAAAATTTAAATATTTTCCAAGTGGCTATAGTGGCTTGTTATTTGGGTGTGCAATATTTAACTCCCAGTCTGCCAGTTGGCTTCGAGGTATGACTTTGGTCTAATAAGCCAGTCGTCGTATGTTCTAATCTCGACTGGGAGAGGCTGTTAGAGTCAATAGGATCGTAGCAACTGGCCCTGCAAATGTCTTGCATTCTAACAGCTGGCTGCGAAGTCTGTCGTATAAAAACAGAAGGACAAGTTTCGATAACGGAATATAGCACCCAGGCTTTGCTTTGCTTTTTGCAATATTTAACTGTTTCTCGAAATGAGCCATGCAGATAGAACACGGGAGCCGCGTGTAAGAAATGTTTAAAAATGACCAATAATGTGTTTCGATGGAAATCTATTCCACCCTGTACCCCTGCTTTGAAGGATTTTTGGAGGCAACTATGACGATCTAAATGCACACCCGGGCTAAAAAGTATTCGAAACACCAACTGTCATCCAGACGACGTGCCACCAGTTCAGTGGCTCCTTGGGAGGATCGTTAAGAGTCATTCTGAAAAGAACGGAATCATCGGCTGCGAGCTGGGACAATGCCATTCGACCTGTCGCAAAACTTGCGTTCCTACTAATGTCCGATAATCGTTCGTCAGTTATCAGAATCAGCCATCAAAAATAGTACAATTGCAGTAGAGAAGGTGATTATTTCTGCGCTCATGTCTAAGTAAAATGTACGATCTTTTGCACCTGAGACTAACACGACAGAGCAAGTTGTCGTCACGCTAATGCTTGATGTTAACGCTTCGAATGAAGAGACTTGAATATATAGTCAAACCAATGATGAGAAACTATGAAATGTGAAAAATGATGAATTGTAAAGCTTGAGTAATTCAATATCTGAACGAAAAGAAATCGTAAGTACGTTTCGTCGCCCATGAGGATGCATCCTTTGTACTTCGTAAGAACCTCATTGTATGACTTCCGGGGACGTCTTTTGGCTACTAGATTCCGCTTCGGTGACAAGTTCGGTTGCTTACTGACCCGAAGTGATCGAAATCCTTCTAGAAGACGGCGTGGTAAACGTCGAAATGTAAGGAATTATCTTGGCATAACTAGTCTCTCGGCTGCCTCTAAGCTCTTCGAAATAATTGTAAGCACTTTTGTATTATTCCGAACTACGAACTATATCTCTACTGATCAACACAGATTTATGCCTGGTCGATGTGTTTACACAAATCTTTTTGATTATATGGCTACATGCATTACAAACATAGAACAGAAAACTCAACTTGATGCGACTTGAAACTTTCAAGTTGAAAGCGGTATTCGGTCGAATAGGTCATGGTATATTGTTAAAGAAAATGTCGCGTCACAGCACAGAAGTTTACTTTATGTTATGTATGTAATGAGTTTCTTGAGTCTGAGACTTTATGTCTGAGAACAAATGATGTTCTACTGATTTTAATACTAGTGTCCCGCAAGGCAGTAATATGGGACCTCTGCTATTCCCACAATTTTTCTACGAATTTATAGTTGGGTCTGGCGTTAAAATTTGTATACGTCAATGAAATGAAAATTCTGTCTAAAGTTATTACCTTTCACTACCCAGTGAGTCCAATAGTGTTCCAGTATCAAATCGATAATCAGCAAAAACTAGCAAGAGTAGACGATGTTAGCGGCCTTTTATCTGTCAAGAGTGATTGACATAATCAATACACTACACTGAACAATTCCAAAATTCTAGAGAATTTTTCTTCAGAGTTTAAGATTTCTGGCATCAAATTTTAAATTAAAGATGATCTCGTAATTAAATACTGATTTTGTTCCTAAGAATTTTTTATTATTCAATGAATTTCTTGGGAAAAGAAAGTCTGGCCAAAATGTACGACAAGTGGGAAGTGAATTATGTGTACGGTCATTGGCATTTTACCTCAATTATTATAATCTTCGTCTCAGTAGTATTATTCTTAACCAAACAGACCAATTGTGAACTTTAATATTAACCAAACACCAATCGTTCACCCGCACAGTGGGGCAGATTGAGCCGGCGCTCGGACAAAACCTCATAACTTCTTTCATATGCTTCGTAGAGCTTTATTGTCTTCAGCAACATTGTTTGTTATAAAATTTCGCATCTTTTTGTAAATTTTAAGTAGTTTTATTTTCATTCCTATAGATGGCGTTGAAGTCTAACTTTTTAAATAATGACTTTAGAAATATTGTGTCTTCAGGAAAGTTGTTTGTCCTGTAAAGTTACGTAAAGTTACTGAACATACCAAAATTGCAGGACTTACGGGAATCAAGTTATAAATATTTTAAATATCCAAACACCTTTTTTTCAGAATCCAGTAAAAATTGGTAGTCAGACGACCTCCTATACAAATTATCACAATCTGTATATCAAGAGTAATTTAGTAATATTATTCTGGTATAGGGTATATCAACCATTTGTGGACCTTTCTATAAATTATTTTGAACTCGTAACGCTAAGCACCCAACCGATGGCACTTACAATATTAGTAACTTTCGAATAAGCCTAAATATAACAATTTATACTGCAAATCTTTAAATTTTACATATTTTTTAAAACAGATTGAAATGTCCATTTTCCTTTTATGGACCCTTGTAGTTTACAATAGAATAACGACCGAGTCCATTAAATGAATTCTAGTGTATTTTGCATGGAAAGGGTCCGCTAATGGCATTGTGAACCATATAATGGACCTTCAAACCTTCCTGCAAACACGTATCAACATATTCGACTCAAAATAAACAAAATGGATGCTAGTTCAATCGAGTTGAAAGTCTATCCGAACATATTCTACTGCCAATGTGACTTGAAAGAGAGCTAATTGGGATATAGCTGTTAAGTGGTCGCCTTTCCAATGTCCTAAATGCCCCTTATCGACTCCAATGTATCTCATTACGATAATAAAGTTGTGTCTTATTTACACAAGCATGACTATTCAACGTACAGCAGGAATGAACTTCGCACTGGCGCGCGCATTTACTATTTTGTAGCCGAAAATACCGAAAAACATGCATTCGCAAAACTTGAATATCTCCGAACATCGCAACTAGTAGCAGCTAATTTTTTGCTTATTACTAGTTAACACCTTGAATGTTGATTTGATGGTAGTGTCAGAGCGGAAATCTGTGGAAATCCTTTTCTACACACTATTGAAAATTGACAAAAATAACAATTTTTTTTGTTCTAAAGCACTTTGTCAGAACAAAACCTACTAGTAAAAAATCTGTCTTAATATCACCTAAACTATTAGTTTATAATCCCTTTAATGTGAATTGTCTTTTAAAAGTATAGAATTTTAAGCAGCATGGTAGCTAGATGCTAAAAGATTAAACGATATTTATTTTTTCATTTTCCAAATTTTTTTTACACTGTGTTTCACCTTCTTTAATGCCTATTGAAAAAACACTTATTAAAACAATTTATGCATATTTCTTATAGATTCTATGTCTACTATACGTAGAATATTAGGTTTGACGGAATATCTCAAATAAAATTTTTGAGGTTTTGTCCGAGCTTTTTCGGGTTCTGCCCCATAGTGACCCGGCGTAAATCCTTCACTACAAAATTTGTCAAAACACTGCATTCCCATAGCCATTACGGTTCCGTGCACAAAAATGTGTGTTATTCTGCCGGATGACGCCGGTGCATCATAATATTTTCCGCCGTGCCATTTTTTTTCTTTCGCGTACAAAAAACGACCATCCATCCGACCGACCGACCGGTAATAGTGTCATTTTTTATGAATAAGCCCCACCGCAGCGCGCAAAGTAGAAAAGACAGTACAAAACGCTTTAAATGAAATGCTAACGCGACTTTTTTCATCGCCAAAAATAAGCTAAATAAAAATTAAGAACGACTTGGTTGCATGTTTTATTAACCCCGTAACGGGCGCGGATGCGGGCGCGTCGGGGGTGGACGATAGGAAATGCGCGTATCGTGAGGATGTGCGCGGCATCGACGTGCTGACCGACGAAGGGAGGAAAAAACCGAACATTCTCATTTCGAAAAATGTCTAACAGATGCATCAAAAAGGTGGCAGTCGAAGTGTGACCAAACCAAAACGACCAAATGAGATGCTTCGTTCAGAAGCAAAGAAAAAAATCAACGCGTTTTAACCCTCGCTTGGGCACAGAGTGCCGCACTGGCTCGAGGAAACGGCTTTAATCATAAAAATTGCTCGAATAAATGACTAGGGCACTAAGCAAATAATGATGAAAGATAGTTTATTGGCTAAGGGTATTATTATTTTTAAATTGCTTATGATTAATATGTGAAGCGATTTTTTTATTTGTTAACTAGAAACGTTTTCCGCCGTTAAATATGATTTCAATACTGCAGGATATTAAATGGTTACTTTGCGGAAATGCAACCACACAAATATCGGTTGATTCGAACAACGGATAAAAAAATCACGAGACGAGAGATGCACAATTTGTAGATTCCACATACGGTTCGTGTTCTCAGGCCAAAGCAAAATTACATGTTACGCTTCGCAAATTATCAGGAACTGTTTGATGGGATCATTGTGAAGGCTTGGAATGGGGTCGTACTTGTTACGAAGCAGCAATTCTGTAGAGATGTTTTATTCATCAGCAATAAATACTTTTAATATTTGATTTATAATTTTGTTCATAACACCGACAATTAATAACGCTCTCATAGCTTCAAAGTTGATCATTTCCTGTAACTGTTTAATTTCAAGCCGCCATCTTGAGCATCCCTTCAGCCGCAGCTGAAGAGGATGTTGAAAATTTTTATTTTTATGCATGTCTCTCACATCTTTATCATTCGTTTCTTTCAAGTTTTGCAAATAAAAATTATATTTATGTGCAGCTCCCACCACTCGAGCAAATGGGGAATAATTAAGTGAAATATTGTTATTGAATGTTGCGCTATTACGGTCATTGCTGATGGTTTGTGACAACCGAACGTCGAGTGCGAAAAGCAAACAAATCGTTTTTGCCCCTTGGAGAGAGGAAAAAGACAGGAGGATGGAAAAATTCTAGCGCAGTTGTCAATTGATCCCGTGACAATGTAGGTAGCTACTTAAGAAAATGATTTTTTTCAACTGGTATTAAATTTTCACTTAGATAGAAATTGATGTTTTCAGCAATGTGCTAATTTTCAAAATCCGTTCACAAGCAGGATTGTAATGAAATTCTTAATTTTTATATGCCACTTACAACGAGTCGTCCAATAACTATTATGAATAAAATATATTTCTGCTGCACAGAATTCGTTTCGTTATTGAAACATAATAAAATCAAAAAAAGAATATTTTATTTCCAAAGAATCCGAAAATATCATACTGCCGTTACCTGTTTTCCTATGATTAGATTTTTCAAGCGAAAAAAATTTCGAAGACTACATTTGCGCACGGACGAGTTGAGTTTTCGGAATGCCCAACAGGTTTAGCTGAGCTGCAAATTGCACCCGGTCGGTCGTTCCGGAGAAGAAGCAGCAAAAAATCTCCTGATCGTTCCCAATATTGCAAAATTCCTATGCCTGTCATGGGACCACTCACTAGCCAACTGGTCGGCGGTAGTCGCGCTTTTCGCAACGCAACCTGGCCGGTAACGTTCACGGTTTTTCACGAAAGCTACGAACAAATTAGCCAAAAGCAAATGCAAACTTTCTGTTTGCGAAAAACCAATTTTATATCGACAGGTTCCGCTGCTGCTGATAGATGCACCCATCCACACAGCGCCAACGCAACGGGATGAAGGGAAGCCCGAATTACCCGAAAGCGCTCGGCTCGCTGGAAGTTCACACAATAGTAAAGGGTGCCGGTCGGGCCAAAGGCACCTTGGCAAAGTCCGTCCGGTGCATATGAGTGCAGCGAGCGCACCTATCACTGCACTACCTACACCGCACCGGTATGAACAGAGCAACGCATGGCTGGCGAAAATGTTTGTCGATCGAAAGCCAATTTCAATTTTTCGGCTTAATTCTGTCGGCTGCCTCCGATATACCTACGTTAGGAGCAGCGTTAGGTGCAACTTTTTGTGCTCGCTATTTTTCGGTAGGTATGCCTGGCTGGGATTGCACTGCAAGCAGAATCAACAATTTCAATTTTTTCATTATCGGGAGTGTTTGCGAAAGGTTCGATATTTCGAGCGAAGGTTTTTCCTGTACATTCTGATGGGTGAACGTTTAACGTTACGGTTACGTTTCGTAGGATTAAAAATTCGATTTCTCAAGGCCAGATTTTGTCGAAATTTTACAAACAATCGGGTTCCTTTGCTCAGCAGTGCATTATTAATTAAAAGAATGTCGAAAATTTTGCAATATAAATAATACTTGCTTTACTTTAGTGGCAACGGTCCGTTACCGATCCTGCGCCGAACGAATTATGGTCCTCCAGTACCGTCGGTCCTGGGCTGCCGTTCTCCAATCCCCACGAACACCAGCTGAACGTGCATCGTCTTCGACAGCACACACCCACCAGGTGCGGGGTCTGCCTCGGAGTCTACGGCCTCTTCCTAGTTCTCTGCTGAAAATAGTTTTGGCTACTCTTTCATCGGGCACTCTGGCCACGTGTCCAGCCCACCGCAGCCTGCCACATTGCACTACCTTCACTATATCAGCATATTTGTATACTTGGTACAGCTCGTGATTCACGCGGCTGCGCCACACTCTATTTTCCATTTTGCCACCAAGCATAGATCGCAGAATTTTACGCTCAAAAACCCCAAGCACTCACCGATCAGCTTCTTTTAGCGTTCATGATTCGTGTCCGTAAAGGGCCACCGGGAGGATTAGTGTTCTGTAGAGCGCCAGTTTTGTGCGAATTTGCACACTACGGGACTTCAGCTGGCTACGTAATCCGTAGAAAGCCAGATTCGCGGCTGCAACTCGTCGTTTCACTTCGCGGCTTACATCGTTGTCACATGTCACGAGTGTACCAAGGTATATAAATTCCTCCACTACTTCATATCGTTCCCCATCTAACTCCACCTCGGCACCAACACCACTTGGGCTCCCACGTTCCCTACCAGCAACCATGTACATCGTTTTGGCGGTATTAATGGTAAGTCCCAATCTCGCAGCTTCCCTTTTAAAGGGCCTGAAGGCCTCTTCCACTGCTTTACGGTTGATTCCGATGATATCGACGTCTTCTGCAAAACCAAGAAGCATGTGAGATTTCGTGATGAAAGTTCCATTCCTTTCCACGTTTGCCCTTCGTAATGCACCTTCCAAGGCAATGTTGAATAGCAGGTTAGAGAGTGCATCCCCTTGCTGCAGTCCATCTAACGTCACGAAAGCAGCTGAGGTCTCACCCGCTATTCTAACGCATGATTTGGACCCGTCCAGCGTCGCACGAATCATCGTAACTAGTTTCGTCGGAAAACCATGTTCTAGCATCATCTGCCACAGCTAATTTCGTTTAGCTGAATCGTACGCCGCTTTAAAGTCCATAAACAGATGGTGTGTCTGCAAGTTGTACTCCCGGAACTTGTCTAGCGACTGACGCAGGGTAAACATCTGAGCCGTCGTGGAGCGACCCTCACGAACACCAGCTTGGTTCTCGCCGACGAAGGACTCCGCTAACGGTCTCAGTCTGCAGAACAGGATACGGGAAAGCACCTTGTAGGCAGAATTTAGCAATGTAATTCCTCGATAGTTTTTACACTCCATTCGATGTCCCTTTTTGAAAATTGGGCAAATGAGGTCATCCAACCACTCCTCCGGCATTTGTTCTTCCTCCCAGATCCTGACAATGATCCGGTGGATTGCTTCGAACAGCCGCTCGCTCCCCGCTTTTATAAGTTCAGCCGGGATACCGTCCTGCCCAGCAGCCTTACCGTTTTTCAGCTCACTGATTGCCTTCTTAACCCCCTCCTGTGTTGGTGGCTCCACAGCTTGACCATCGCTTACAATTTCTAACCTGTCCCTGCTGATCTCCGCAATTACCTCTCCATTCAATAGTGTCTGAAAGTTCTCCTTCCACCTGGCTGCTACCGCCATTTTGTCGTAAGCAGGTTGCCAGCATTATCATTGCACAGGCATGGTAAAATTCCTGCTTCTCACCATTTTATAGAAACTCCGTGTGTCGTTGCTGGCGTATCGCTCCTCTGCGCCGGCGAGCACGTGCTCCTCGTACTCGCGTTTCTTTAGACGATGGATTCTCTTTTCCGCAGCTCTAGTCTCTCTGTACCTCTCTCTGTTTTGACGTGTGGCCGCAGTGAATATGCGACTCCTGGCATGGTTCTTTTCATCTGTCACTCTCTGGCATTCGGCGTCAAACCAGCTGTTACGCTGTCTTCCACGCGTCGTGCCTACCACCTCTCTCGCTGCTGTTTGGATGGCACCATGGGTGTTCCTCCACAGCTCATTTATATCTTCTTCTTCTACCTGCTGTACTGCGATTCGCTGGTCAAGCTTCCTGGCGTACTCCACTGCTACGCCGTCTGCCGTAAATAAATAATACTTACAGTTATTCCTTTTAGCGGTGACGGGTGCGCGACGTTAGGCATACACACCATAGGCATAATGGATGATAGGCATAGTGGGCGGTAGGCATAATTTGCAAAATGGTCGCTTTCCTACGAATACGCACTTGAGTCAATCATCGCTGCGTTACAATACAATGAGAACCGAGTCCACTCATATAACATGAAATCATTTGGCATAATGATACAGGGATTCCTCGACATAAGACAATTTATAATTTCAAAAAGTTGTCTTATATCAATTGTCTTATATCGAAACATGTTTTTTTTTAATTTGGCTTGGCAGTTACCAATTTTGCTTTGTGTTGTGTGTATACGTTTATAGAACTATTTGTTCTTGTTTGTGCGATAAGTTTTTTCTAAGGGGCCCGTTGAGTCAAGCAGGCCTTTTGAGTTAAGGACTAAATCCAGATTCTCCCGTGATGATTTGAACTACGCGCCCTTCAGTGAGTTGTAACCGCTCGACTTAAGATGTAGAAACAGAATGGTAATTCTGCCAGTAGGGTGTTTTTCCTTTGCTTTCCTTTGTTAGATATGACTAGATGACAGTAAGTTGTAATCCTGAGCAGCGCAGCGCGTTCTGAATATGCGGTTATTAATAACCCAAGTAACAATTTGGGTTTTATTATAGCCTTATGACGGCATTTAAGACCAACATTGGTCTTGAAGACCACCATAAGAGTAGAATAAAACTCACATTGTTGCTTGGGAAGTCTACGATGTGCATATGGTGTGCAACGGTTTTCTTCCTTTCAGATTAATTTACTGTTGTTCATTCAGGATTATGGAATATGGAAAAATTGACTTAGTCCAATCTTCGGAAGAGCACTGCGTAAAGCTGTGTCGTGTAATAATTGTTTTACTTTAGTGCCTTTTGCCAGACAGTCAGCAGGATTTTCGGTACTGGGGACGTAACTCCATTGGGAAGTTTTAAGAATAAAACCACATTAGTTTAGCAGTAGTTTAGTGAGTAAAACATTTGGGTACCAACTGAAAGAGTGTGGGTGCGAAGCCCACTGCCATTATTTATATCTAAATTTTTCAGTTAATGCAATTAATCGTTCTTAACATTGCAAAACTAAGGTTAATGCATTTTCCGTAGAAAAATTCCCAAAATATTCAAGAAAACTTTTCTGGGTATTTTGTTCGAACACATTTCCTACAAAACGTTCTATAAACTATATTTTGGTCGTTGTTTGCCCAAAAACTAGAATATCATGTAACGAGACGCCGGTAGTAACTTGGCAAACAAACAATTCAAACGTCAAAAAAGATGGGTGTTTCTAAATCGCAGCCGTTTCGAAATCGGGGACAATCCCCTACTTGTTCCTCTTCCGACCTGTATCTCTTATTTGGGGTTTAAGATACACTTACCTAGTCCTTTGTCCTTACTCAGTTCTTGGTTTCTTGGGATCACACTATCCCAAGAATCGTCATTTTCGCCAATAAAATACCGTTTGTCTTCATTCCATTCTCACAAATTCCTCTTATTTTGTATCAAAATTAGTTTTGGAAAGGGAGGAAGTCTGATGCGAAGAATGATTAATTGGATGAACCGGTGAATTTTGATGTAGATAAAAAATATATTGGGTTGCGTAATGACAGGTGTGGCTCGCACCCACGCTCTTTCGGATGGTATCCGAAAGTTTTACTCACTAAACTACTGTCTCCCGCATAGGAGTATGTAGTGCGTATACGGTATGATAGAATAGGGCGATTGAAACAAAACTACTAGGTACTAGACTACCTACTGTAGCGTACTAGATCACCTAATCTATACCTATAAAAATGGATTTCTGTCTGTCCGTATGTTCCTTATAGACTCAGAAACTACTGAACCGATCGGCGTGAAAATTTGCATGCAGGGGCCTTTGGGGCCTAGGAAGGATGCATTTGATAGTTAATTCCCTTCCCTCCTAAGAGAGGGGCTCCTATATAAATGAAACACAATTTTCTGCATAACTCGAGAACTAATCAAGCAAATGGAACAAAATTTGGCATGTGTTTGTTTTTGAAGGTACATTTTTTTTCTATGGTGAATAGAGACCCCTCATCTCTTTAGAAAGAAAATTATGACCCCTCCCCTCTTCAAAAGCGGGAAGCTCTTAAACAAATGAAATACAAATTTCCTCATAACTCGAGAACTGATCAAGCAAATAGAGCCAAATTTGGCATATTAAGGTTCTAAGAGGCAAGAATTTTTACTATGATGAATTAGGACCACTCCCCACTTTAGGAGGGGGGGGGGGGCTCCCATACAAAACAAATACAAATTTCCTCATAACTCCAGAACTAAGCAAGCTAATGGAATCAAATTTGGCATTTGGGGGATTTTGGAGGTAATAATTTATTTTATGATGGTTTGAGACCCCTCACTCCTGTCCTGAGGTAATGGAATAAGGACTCTCATACAAATAAAATAGAAATTTTCGCGTAACTCAAAAACTAATCGAACTCGAGGAATTTTAGACTCTTCCATAAAACATTAGTCAATAACAAGACCAGCAAAAAACTACCTATAGTAACACTAGATGATGCAAGGTGAGATGGCCACAGGCCGCGAGTGTTCCCGGCGACTCGCCGTCGTAAGCGCCGGCCTCTGCGGGGAGGATGCCCCGCACCTCTGTCACCTCTGTCTGGGTTTATTTGTTTTTTCTAAATCTACTGACCTCTATTACTTCTTTTCGGCTGTGTCCGTACGAGCGACAGCGAAATAGCGCTTTCCGCGAAAAGGTTTTCCGTCAAATGGTACATTCCACGTAAAGGTATTACGCGAAATGGTATTCCGCGAAACACTGAATTACGCGTTATGGTCAACCGAGAATTGGTTTTCCACAAAATGGTATTCGGCGAAATATTATACAATCACGGGCAATATTTAAATGATATTCGCTTTATTTTGTCTGGCTAAGCAATGGGGGGAGCTGTTTTCTACTTTACTGTGAGGAAAAATAGAAAATTTGTATGTCAAACTATCCATGCTTTTATAATTACTTAACTGCCAAAATCAATCATCTAAGGTCGAACTCCTCAGAAACTCGAGATTGTGACAAAGGTCATCTGAGATTCACGATTAATGTACAGCACAGTAGTTTAATTTGTGGCAATACGAAGTTTATCGGGATCAGCTAGTATAAATAATAAATAATGAACCTTCCCGTACCCTACGAGTAAATAAAGAGATAAAAATCACGAAAACATGATTAAAAAATGATGAATTTTTAAAAAATAAGACGATTTTCGGATCCACTGGAGCTCAGAATGGGGCATGCCAAGTACCAAATGAAAAAAAAATACGGGTCCAACATTTTTTAAAAAGAAATAAATATGGGTCATTCCACGGAAAATTTACAGTCAAAATTTTTTTTCTCTTCGGAATATTTTGTTTACGTTCTTTGTTCAAAATAAATCGACACGTATTTTTGTATTTCGATGTTACTGTTGGAATTTGCAAGATATGATTTTTTAAAGTATTGTAATCTGAAAAAATCACTATTTTTTAAATGCTGATTGTAGACATAGTTTGTAATATCAAAAAATGACTTTCTACCAGATGTGTTCACTATTCCACAAGCTTTCAAAATTGGTATACCATACCTCCTCTCGATTGTTTTTCAATAGTTAAATAGTGTATTTTTATAAACAATTGCAATTTATTCAAAGTTGGAACTTTTTTTTCTCGATTTTTACCTTTGTTATACTATAACAAAGGTTTAGGAATTGGTCGAAAAACACGAAATTGATCCGAGGTCCGGAGGGCCGAGCCACATATACCAATCGACAAGGTTCGACGAACTGAGCAATGTCTGTGTGTGTGTGTGTGTGTGTGTGTGTATGTGTGTATGTATGTGCGGGGCGCAACTTTTCTATCGCCTGTTTCTCTGAGATGGCTGAACCGATTTGTTCGCTATTACTTTTGTTTGAAAGGTATTATTGCCTAGTATATCACTATTGTATTGTTTCGAGGTCCGACATTTCGTTTAAAAGTTATAAGTAAAAAAGTGAAAATTACGTGACACGATTTTCTCCGGAACCAAATGATTGATTTCAACGATCTTGGTATCGAATGAAAACTCTTGTTAACACTAAATTTTTCGGATAAATTTTATTGAAAACAAATAAGTAGTTTAAAAGTTATGCTTAAAAAACCTGTTTTGACAAGGTAATAATTATCGCCTGTTTCTTAGAGATGACTTAACCGATTTAGGCGTTATTAGTCTCATTCGATAGGTAACATAACCTAATAGATCACTATTGATTTGTTTTTTGATTGGACGTTTAATTTGAAAGTTATGAGCAATTGAATACAACTCATTAAAATTTACTATAATTTATAACGATTTCATCTAAGATGATTTATCTAGTTTGAATTATTTTGGCATCAAATTAGAGATTTTAATGCTGCAAATATATCTGCAAAATTTCAGAAGAATCGGTTTTGTCGATCAAAAGATATTAACCCTCGAACACTCGCGCCAACTTTTGTAATATGGTTACTTGCGCGCAATGGCCCAAAGCCAAAAAGACATGCGCGCTAGAATTTTGACTGGGAAAACTTGGTTTTAGGTTTATGGAACCTTCGGAAGAATTTCTTGAAATTGAAAGTTCTATCATCTGGCGCAATTTAAATTTTGAATAATCCCCCTAAAAGTGAAATAAAAAAAAATATTTTTCTTCAGTTTCAATGTGGTATATTCAATTCAATGTGTTATATTGATGTGTTCTGCAAAGTTTTAGAACATATTATTACAAGAAATTTTGTTGAATACAGTAACCTTCTATCTATTCAGCGAAGATAGAAAAATCTTGTTCATTGTATATGAATTTGTAAAATCAGTTTTTTCTCTTTCAGTTTTTTTTGTAATTGTAATGTATGACTTTTTCATGTATTACAAAATTGTATAAATAGTAAAAATACACAACTTTGATGAATATAGAGTATCTCTATGTTTGTTTGTTTAGGTACTGTAGAACTTTGATTAAAAAAATGCCTTGATTTTGACCCCGAATGACTCGACTACCAACAGATACATTTACATTTTTTATTTGCTGATAGTTTTGCTGCATACAGATACCATTTTTCCATATGAAGAAACGAGAGAAAATTCCAGGGCCAATCGCGGTACACCTTACATGCCGATTGCTTCGTTTCTGTGATGTCAGTTTATGCTGATCTATTTTCTCAACAATTTAAAGTATTAATGCATTGAATAATTATGACCTTTTGCTCATAACAAGTTAATTGAAGAAAATACATTAGTTGAACAGCGATTTGTAACTTTATAACAATATGGCATTCAAAGAATAATATGTTAAAGAATAATATGTTAAAGAATAATATGTTAAAGAATAATATGTTAGAGAATAATATTTCCTCTTACAACTTGCTTTTACTTGCACTTACTCAAATTAGTAACAACCAACTTACCCTTACTCAGTAATTTCATGAAAAAAAGGATCTATCAAAATTTATAGGTGCTGCTATTTTGTTCAAATTTTGTAAACTTATTCAATTTCCAAAAACTTTATGAAAACCTACGCACTATGCAACGTTAACCAATGAATGAATTGTGTTCCGAAGACGTGTTGATTTCTATCTCAAAGAGCAAGTAAAACCGTATAACAAAGGTTCCTTTCACCACTAGGTGTATTAAATCGGGTTTTTTTATTTTAAAATACTTGTTGATCTTTCTGGAAGAAGCGTACAAAATTTGGAAATGGAGAAATGAAAACTCTAGAAGTTATGAATTTTTATATCGAAGCGCGCACGTTAATGCAAACGAGCGGACGAACACGCGCGCTTCAACGACACGTTACACTTAATAGCATCAAAGGCGGCCTCGTTGTGAAGCTACCCGTGGGTTAGAACATCGATTGAGCATAACCGCTCGTTTCACATTGAAACGCGCGCTGAGACATGAAAATTTATAGCTTCTAGAGTTTTCATTTCTCCATTTCCAAATTTTGCATGCTTCTTCGAGAAAGATCAACAAATATTTTAAAATAAAAAAAATCGAGAAAAAAAAGTTCCAACTTTGAAAAAATTGCAATTGTTTATAAAAATGCACTATTTAACTATTGAAAAACAATCGAGAGGAGGTATGGTATACCAATTTTGAAAGCTTGTGGAATAGTGAACACATCTGGTAGAAAGTCATTTTTTGATATTACAAACTATGTCTACAATCAGCATTTAAAAAATAGTGATTTTTTCAGATTACAATACTTTAAAAAATCATATCTTGCGAATTCCAACAGTAACATCGAAATACAAAAATACGTGTCGATTTATTTTGAACAAAGAACGTAAAAAAAAATATTCCGAAGAGAAAAAAAATTTTGACTGTAAATTTCCCGTGGAATGACCCATATATACCCATTTAGAATAAAATCGAAGCACCTTAAGATTATGATATGTATTTTTTCATGTAGATCGGAATAATGGAAATTGAATACGAATATTTGTGTACAAATAAGATACAAAAAATACAATATGATGCAAAAATGTTGGTAATCTAGCACATAATGATTTAGAAAATCAGGTTCGTCGCTTATCATGATTATAGTTTATGTTTAGCTGCAAAAGACCGAAAATTAACTTCCCATAATTCCACCCAATAGGTGCGGAATCAAATATTCAACCGTCCGATTTCGTTAGGGGTCACTAAATATAAAGTTGTATCTCGAATCTTGAGCCATTAATCGTGTACAAATGTTTTCCTAGTCCAACCGGGCCAAGTAGAGCGATTTATTTAGTTAATATCAGCATTCAAAGTAACATCAGCAAAGCAAAATACGGTCGGTGTTGTTCAACACCAACAATGAGCTAAACAGAAAAAAAAACAAACCTCTTCAGCGCCGATCAGCACCGTGCGATAACACTTCCGAAATAATTAAATTGAAAAAGAGAGAAGAAAAAAAAACGATCCAAGGGCTTTGCCACCACAGGCTTTTCGAACTGGCCCGAGTGCCATGCCACAAAACATGGTCCTATAATGCCAGACCAATTAGTTTCATGCAAAGTAGAGGGAAGATGATGAAAAATTCCCTTTAATGTGCGTTCTAATAAATTGCTTCCACTTTGACCGAGTTCAAACCCAACAACGAGAAACGCACACGATGACGGCCATTGTTAGCTGGATGGCTATGTGAAGAGCCTCGTGAATTTCGTGTAGCGATTTTAGTTTCCACTTCTGGGTTTGTGTCTTTTATGGGCGCATCGCAAACAATAGCGAGCGAGATTGGGCCCTAAAATCCGAAAAAACCGCAAACCGAAACTGAATTAGAACGCATGCGAGTGGTGAGTTATCACATTTCCCTTTGGACCTCCGGACCGTTGACCGTTCGTTGGTCGATGGACACTGACCGAAGGCATAGGATATAAAGTGAAGCAAAGCATAACTATCCGTGAGGCTTTGGTGGCATCGGCTGATGCTAAAGATTACCGCACACGACGTCACGACACGACCGGCCGGCTGTTTGTTTCGGTTGGGTCGACACTAGGCGAGGGTGGTGCTTGGTTTAGCAGGAAAAATAGCCGCTTCTTGCGTGAATTTACATAATTTACGCACGTATCCGTTCTGTGGTTGGCCTGGCAGCAGTTTGTCACTGTGCTGTGGTCTAGCGTGCACTGACTGTCCACCACCCAGCGTACCGCGGTACGGTATAGAGAGTAACAGGATTCCAGGATTGGTGAGAATGGGTTTATCCTAGAAACTTGAACTGTAAATCTGACTTGACTGAAAATTATTACAAAATTTATTGATTTTATGTCTTATTAATTCGACGCAAATTTTCATTTACTTCATTGAAACTTCAAAATTTCCATTTCCATTTTTATTTTCCCACTGTACCTTTCGCTCTCCTCCTATACTATACTTCATATGGTTCCTATCTAGTTCTAGCAGTAGCTAACAGCCTCGATTATAATAATCAATCCCCATTACTCTTGATCATCGTATAATTTCTAGTATTTATCTGTAATCCCTCGAGGCCCCATTACTCTTGATCATCGTATAATTTCTAGTATTTATCTGTAATCCCTCGAGGGCAAATTAGTCTACATGCAAACGCGCAAGCAACCGCACATTTTTTCTTATTTCATAACACAGTAAACAGAAGCTACACGCACTTTCTCAACTTTGAAATAGATTACACCGGCCAACAAAATAAAATTACTTTATTTTTTAAGTACAAGGATCTAAATTTTCAAACATACATGTTGTTTTCATTGATTAAGAATAAAGAACGGACATTTTCACACATTTTGACAAAGTTTACAAAATACACTTAGCACAACCATCAAACTCAATTCAAAATTATTCTGTTCTGATCCAAACTTGATCGTTAGGACAAAACATGCGGTGATTAGCGTAACAATTTAGCGAGTCTGACCAATCTTCGAGAATGTATTCCTTTGTTAAGCAGCCCATTGAAAAAAGAAACTGGCAAACCAATCGTGTTCGCTTTGTCCTGTTAATAGTTGGCCATTTCCTATACCGTATTTGTTCTTATCCACTGCAACGGGTACGGAAAATCTATAGAACCATTGACGCAAGTTGCGATTAAAATGACTCATACAACTCAGTTATTTCGCGACCTTTAATTTAACCCAGCAGAAACGAGTGGTAATAATAGAAATCGATCAAATGGTCATATCAATTAAAGAGCTAGGAAATTAAAACAGTTTTTCTAATTGTACGGAATTACACCAACTTTGATCTTCTGACTGACACTGACGTGAATGGACAGCTATCATACAGAAATGAGTCATGTTTTATTTGATGGAAAAGGATTGAATTTGCTTACAATACAATCGTTGGCCTGAATAAAAGTATTTGATTTTTTAATCCACAGCAGCTTTGATTCAAATGTATTCGGCTCTTGGCAAAGTTTGTTTCGATTAGATTGTGCAGTCTAAGCATCAGTGAGATCAAAGACCCAAAGTTTAGGTAAAGCAAACAGAATCACTCTGTCTAAATCAGCTCGTATCGAAAAGCTACTTCGACAGTTTACCAAACGGTAGTAGTTTCTTATCAACCGAACATCGAGGAAAAACAGAATTCTAAACGAGATTTAGCCGTCTCTAACCTTTGAGCCAACCACAAACACGCACTCGCACACAAAAATAGAACCACCTGCCATGTAGTGCCGTAGGTACTTGCCTGCTACTCGACAGAAAGCAAATAGCTATCATCGAAAATTAATTATTACTATTGATTTAGTGCTTCTTTATAGTACCACTAGGCGACTTATTGACAGGAATAACAGGATAGAATGCATGCACTTAGATTGTACGTTTTGCTGATTGGAACTTTCGATCACAGTTCATCATAAGCAGGTTTTTATTTACAGAGACAAGCAGCTGCGCTTTACTTAATTTTGAAAATCAGATTGACCAGCTCTGAGACACAGACAACTAATTGACACCTAGTCAAAATATATCTTTCATATGTTAAGAATAACTTTTTAGTTGATTGTTCATTTTTAACGACACCTTGCATGAAAATAAGACCTTTCATTTGATACTAAAATTGCTGTAATCGATTGAGCTGTTTCGGAGAAAACCGCGTCACGTAGGACTAAATTTTTACTTATAACATCTAAACAAAATGATAGACCACCAAACAATTCAATAATAGCACACATATACTCCCATGCATAGTTTTTGTATTTTTGCGCCGGCTGTTGACAGCTCACAAGCTGTTGGTTTCATGAGTGGACTGCGCAGAACGACGCTACGAGACTGTGTACTCGCGAGTGTATCGGTAGCAGATTGTATGCACACAGCAATAGGGATTTCTTCGTTGTACGCTTGCGTGAGTGAAGTAAATGTTGGAAGCGACACTTATCATACTCGGTCAGGTACGGGTCTACATCGTTTGCTTCTCGCTCGATTTGTAACTTTGGGCACGAGAGTCTCCCACCCTAATGTTTCTAATGAGAGCTGAGGAGTCTCGCTAGAAGGAGGCGGGGTTTTGACAGCAGGTTTTGTCAAATTTATATAAAACTAGCTGAACTTCGTATTGCCACAAATTAAACTGTGTTGTACATAAATCGTGAATCTCGGATGACCTTTGCCACAATCTTGAGTTTTGCAAGTTTGCGGGGAGTTCATGGGTGTTTTATTATACAAATAAACCTAGATAGAGGTAATCTCTGCGGGGGGTTGCCCCCCAAAGTGGCCGGCGCTTCCGAAAGCATGTCGCCGGCAACACTCGCGGCCTGTGTCCGTCTCGCTCTGAATCATCTAATGTTACTGTTGATAGTTTCTGGTGGTCTCGTTATTGACTAATGTTTTATGAAAGAGTCTAAAATTTCTCGAGTTCGATTAGTTTTTGAGTTACGCAAAAATTTCTGTTTTATTTGTATGAGAGTCCTTATCCCCCTACCACAGGGGTGAGGGATCTCAAACCATCATAAAAAATCTCTGCCTCCAAAACCTCCCACATGCCAAATATGTTTCCATTTGCTTAATTAGTTCTCTAGTTATGAGGATATTTGTATTTCATTTGTATAGGAGCCCCCCACTATTGAAGAGGGGAGGGGTCATAATTCCCCTCCTAAAGAGGGGCGAGGTCAAAATCCACCATAGAAAAAAAACTAACAAAAATACCCACATGCTAAATTTTGTGCCATTTACTTGATTAGTTCTCGAGTTATGCAGAAATTCGTGTTTCATTTGTATGGGAGCCCCCCTTTTAGTGGGGGGAGGGGTCTCTAACCATCATAAGAACCTGACAGACAGACAGACAGACAGACAGACAGACAGACAGACAGACAGACAGACAGACAGACAGACAGACAGACAGACAGACAGACAGACAGACAGACAGACAGACAGACAGACAGACAGACAGACAGACAGACAGACAGACAGACAGACAGACAGACAGACAGACAGACAGACAGACAGACAGACAGACAGACAGACAGACAGACAGACAGACAGACAGACAGACAGACAGACAGACAGACAGACAGACAGACAGACAGACAGACAGACAGACAGACAGACAGACAGACAGACAGACAGACAGACAGACAGACAGACAGACAGACAGACAGACAGACAGACAGACAGACAGACAGACAGACAGACAGACAGACAGACAGACAGACAGACAGACAGACAGACAGACAGACAGACAGACAGACAGACAGACAGACAGACAGACAGACAGACAGACAGACAGACAGACAGACAGACAGACAGACAGACAGACAGACAGACAGACAGACAGACAGACAGACAGACAGACAGACAGACAGACAGACAGACAGACAGACAGACAGACAGACAGACAGACAGACAGACAGACAGACAGACAGACAGACAGACAGACAGACAGACAGACAGACAGACAGACAGACAGACAGACAGACAGACAGACAGACAGACAGACAGACAGACAGACAGACAGACAGACAGACAGACAGACAGACAGACAGACAGACAGACAGACAGACAGACAGACAGACAGACAGACAGACAGACAGACAGACAGACAGACAGACAGACAGACAGACAGACAGACAGACAGACAGACAGACAGACAGACAGACAGACAGACAGACAGACAGACAGACAGACAGACAGACAGACAGACAGACAGACAGACAGACAGACAGACAGACAGACAGACAGACAGACAGACAGACAGACAGACAGACAGACAGACAGACAGACAGACAGACAGACAGACAGACAGACAGACAGACAGACAGACAGACAGACAGACAGACAGACAGACAGACAGACAGACAGACAGACAGACAGACAGACAGACAGACAGACAGACAGACAGACAGACAGACAGACAGACAGACAGACAGACAGACAGACAGACAGACAGACAGACAGACAGACAGACAGACAGACAGACAGACAGACAGACAGACAGACAGACAGACAGACAGACAGACAGACAGACAGACAGACAGACAGACAGACAGACAGACAGACAGACAGACAGACAGACAGACAGACAGACAGACAGACAGACAGACAGACAGACAGACAGACAGACAGACAGACAGACAGACAGACAGACAGACAGACAGACAGACAGACAGACAGACAGACAGACAGACAGACAGACAGACAGACAGACAGACAGACAGACAGACAGACAGACAGACAGACAGACAGACAGACAGACAGACAGACAGACAGACAGACAGACAGACAGACAGACAGACAGACAGACAGACAGACAGACAGACAGACAGACAGACAGACAGACAGACAGACAGACAGACAGACAGACAGACAGACAGACAGACAGACAGACAGACAGACAGACAGACAGACAGACAGACAGACAGACAGACAGACAGACAGACAGACAGACAGACAGACAGACAGACAGACAGACAGACAGACAGACAGACAGACAGACAGACAGACAGACAGACAGACAGACAGACAGACAGACAGACAGACAGACAGACAGACAGACAGACAGACAGACAGACAGACAGACAGACAGACAGACAGACAGACAGACAGACAGACAGACAGACAGACAGACAGACAGACAGACAGACAGACAGACAGACAGACAGACAGACAGACAGACAGACAGACAGACAGACAGACAGACAGACAGACAGACAGACAGACAGACAGACAGACAGACAGACAGACAGACAGACAGACAGACAGACAGACAGACAGACAGACAGACAGACAGACAGACAGACAGACAGACAGACAGACAGACAGACAGACAGACAGACAGACAGACAGACAGACAGACAGACAGACAGACAGACAGACAATCATCACAATACTAGAAAAGCAGTCAGCGCATCAAAGCGAATTAGTGCCGGTTGATCTAATAAGAAAAGAGCAAATGTGAAAGTGCTCCGATTTCGTTCAAACTAGGTGTGATTGTTCCTAGTCGAAAAATTTTAGACCCATACCTTTTTATTGGACGCTTAGGGTGCCTCTTTCTGAGTTAGGATGATTATAAAAATCGTCACTAGGTTATCTTGCATTAAAATAAAATTGTTCAAATACTTTTATCCTAACATTGATCTTCTTTTCTAACCATAGAATCTCAAATTAAAGAAAGAGATTTTTTCAAAACTTTTAGAAAACAGGGATAAATGGGGCAAAATGGGCTACTTCCCACCATTTTCGCGCGTTGAGACCATCACCAATCGATTTCTCGTGATTTTTTACATAAGAAGATTCACTTTTTACCCCTTAAAAACAGCGGCAACAAAAAGTTCCGTTTTTTCGGTCGATTCTGCCCATCGTGGTATTGCATTCCCTAACATGGCGTTTGCTCTGGCTCGGATTCCCGTGAAGAATCTGAGTCAACCTTTGTATGTCCTCACTGCTTGCAATAGATAACCATGGGATCACAACAAGGGGACGGCGAATCACAAGTGGAGGTTGCAGCACGAAGTACCGACCCAAGAGAATGAAAACTGCCTGCCAGAGAAATCCGAAACAGCTTTTACTCCCGGGTAAACATGCGTGAATCCCTTATATCTCCCTGTCCTTGGAGTGCTTTGTCACGCATGGAGATCTCTTGATTCCAGTAGCCCGTATTTCATGTATCAGCTGTCGGAGTTCATCTGGGATCTGGGACACACGTAATAAGGCACTATAAAGCCCTTGTCAGTACCTGATCCAGTTGTGACCCTCAAAGTGAATTGATACAGTCCCGGACATAAAAAATCAATGGCATACATTCAAGTAATTTTATTACCAATTAGCTTGATCTTTTATGCTTTTTCACTATTTGTAAACTTTCCCAACCTAGATAGTGCTTCAGTCTAATTTTGATGACATTCATTCTGCATTCATTACTCACACGCCGCGTCCATCCACAGCACTTGCTGCTGCTCTCCATGCTGCTCCTTTGCAAATCCGATGCGGGTCATATAGCATAATACTACCGAGCATAAAACCATACGGATTTGTGCTGGTGCTGCCTACATTCGAAGGCCATGACAAAACGCGGAAAATTTTCTATCAGAACGTACGGGACGGAGAGGAATGCCTCTCCCCGGCGGCTGGGGCGAGTTAGGCCACAGTGCGTGAAGCTCGCCCGTTATCGATGCGAACTGATCAAAATTTATAATACCAACCGGCGTTCATTATGTGTTCTGTTTGATACGCGGTACCAAACACGAATAATTACCCGGTTCGCCTGTGACAGCTCTCGCCGCCGGCAGGCGTTTACCGATTCTAAAGGTCGGAAAGTTGATTCACAAGAGAAAAAAACAACTAAGTGGTCAGCGAAAAAAAACCTAGTCCAAACAAAACATAAATACTTACTAGCGTGACCGGGATGGTACACGTGCCTAGCTTTCTTGAATTAAATGTAGATTAGTTGCAAGTGTTGGCGTTCGGCCTGGAAGTTTATTGAATAGCGCTTCCATTTCAAATCAACCGACGACGTGGGAGGCATTCTGTTAGGTGAAAATCCATCATCACATATCATTGGAAATGGAAAAATGGAGCCGTTTACTTAAAAGTATGGTTTGTTATATAGATGACTTTTTCTGATAAAACTAGTGAGTGAGAAGGAGGAATTTTAAGCAAGTAAGAAGTAAATTTATGATGAGGAATTTCCAAACCTCTTATGGAACACAATTGTCGATTGCACCTCACTGTCGTCAATCGTCAAGTTCAGCGTGTACTCGCAATACAGCTACTAACCAGAGCCTGACAACCGATGCACACTGACTGGCGGGTGTGGAAAGGTGCTCCTGTTGCCGGTATTGTTGCCTGGCAGAGTTTTAATTCAATAGAAGAAAATCACACTCAGTCGAGGCACGCATAAATATGCAAATCAGCTCAACGCCCCCACCCATCGCACCGCATCCATCGTCGCATCGCATCCATGGTGCGACCGACTCCTCCCTGCGTCAAAGCGGCTAGTTCCTTCCGCTTCCGTAGGCTAAAATCGTATTAGCGGTCGAGGCAAATCGGATCTGATTCATGGCGATGCGATGCGATGGATCGGAGCGCGCCTCTGCTAAGAAGCTAAATGGGCGGAATTCGTGCAATAAACTCCGCCAGCCCAGCACCGTAACTGCCATCACCATCGGTACAGGTTGAATTGTAATCGGATTTTCAATCATCGGAATCCTCGCTGCCGTATGCCGTATCATATCGCTTCTCCCTTGATACAGAGGAAACCACTGGAGAACAAAAGAAACAAAGTAATTAGCTTCGGTTTTCAGCAGTCAGATGGCTTGATTATAATAATTATTATTGATTCTTGCACAGGAAGGCCTGAAAGTGGAACTTTAATAATATAAAGCGCTTTGGCTTGGTACACGAACTTCATCATGACTATGAGTTAGTTTGATTAACATTCATAGATGACTAGCTGACCCGACAAACTGCGTATTGCCTCAAATTAAACTGTGTTGTACATAAATCGAGAATCTCGGATGACTTTTGTCACAATCTCGAGTTTTGCAAGTTTCTGAGGAGCTCATGGATGGTTTCATATAAAAATTTTCCTCACAGTAAAGTAGAAAACAACTCCTCCTATAGCATTTAAATATTCGCCATCATTACAAACCATTTCGCCGAATACCATCTTGCGGAACACCAATTCTCGGTTGACCATAACGCGGAATATAGAGTTTCGCAGAATACTATTTCGCGAAAAACCTTACGCGGGATGTACCATTTCACGGAAAATCTTTTCGTAGAAAGTACCATTTCACAGGGGTGACCCAACTGAAGGAAAGTAATAGAAGTCATTAGATCTAGAAAAATAAATAAACCTAGATAGAGGTGATCTCTACGGGGGGCTGCCCTCTGCAGTGGCCAGCGCTTCCGACGGCAGGTCGCCGGTAACACTCGCGTCCTGTGGCCGTCTCGTGCTGAATTATCTAATGTTACTATTGATAGTTTTTGGTGGTCTTGTTATTGATTAATGTTCTACGAAAGAGTCTAAAATTTCTCGAGTTCGCTTAGTTTTTGAGTTACGTGAAAATTTCTGTTTTATTTGTATGAGAGTCCTTATCCCTCTACCACCGGGGTGAGGGGTCTCAAACCATCATTGAAAAAATTCCTGCCTCCAAAATCCCCCACATGCCAAATTTGGTTCCATTTGCTTGATTACTTTTCGACTTATGAGGAAACTTGTATTTCATTTGTATGGGAGCCCCCCTCCTTAAAAGGGAGAGGGGTCCTAATTCACCATAGAAAAAATTCTTGTCTCCAAAAACACCCACATGTCAAATTTTGTTCCATTTGCTTGATTAGTTCTCGAGTTATGAGGAAATTTGTATTTCATGTATATGGAAGCCCCCCCTCTTAAAAGGGAGAAGGGTCATTATTCCCCTCCTAAAGAGGGGAGGGGTCTCATTTCACTATAGAAAAAAATTGCCTACAAAAACACCCACATGCTAAATTTGGTTCCATTTGCTTGATTAGTTCTCGAGTTATAAGGAAATTTGTATTTCATTCGTATGGGAGCCCCCCTCCTAAAAAGGTAAGGGATGTCAATTCATCACAGAAAAAATCCATGCCTCTAAAAACACCCACATGCCAAATATGGTTCCATTTGATTATATAGTTCTCGAGTTATGAGGAAATTTGTATTTCATTTGTATAGGAGCCCCCCCCTCCTAAAGTGGGGAGGGGTCTCAATCCACCATAGAAAAAATTCTTGTCTCCAAAAAGACCCACCTGTAAAATTTTGTTCCATTTGCTTGATTAATTCTCGAGTTATGCAGAAATTTGTGTTTTATTTGTATGGGAGCACCCCCTCTTAGTGGGAGGAGGGGTCTCTAATCATCATAAGAACCTTCGCTGGCCCCAAAAACCCCTATATACAAATTTTCACGCCAATCGGTTCAGTAGTTTTCGATTCTATAAGGAACATTCGGGCAGACAGACAGAAATCCATTTTTATAGGTATAGATTGATGGGTTGATTTAAGGTGAAATTAGTCGTCATCGATTCTGCCAATTTCGAAAGCAATTTTTTTGTTCGAAAGAACAATTTTGTTAATGAAAATATATTCGCTGTGTTCAGATGGACAAGAAGAATGCAGCGAATACATTTCTATAAACAGAACCCCACTTTTAGGCCCAAAAACTGCTCCCAAAAATTGGACTCTACGACGAAAAGTTCATGACTGCTAGTTTCCCGTTAAGTAGAACTTCAATCATGCATGTTCTGTTGTTGTACAATCCTGATGATGATGATGATGATGATGATGATGATGATGATGATGATGATGATGATGATGATGATGATGATGATGATGATGATGATGATGATGATGATGATGATGATGATGATGATGATGATGATGATGATGATGATGATGATGATGATGATGATGATGATGATGATGATGATGATGATGATGATGATGATGATGATGATGATGATGATGATGATGATGATGATGATGATGATGATGATGATGATGATGATGATGATGATGATGATGATGATGATGATGATGATGATGATGATGATGATGATGATGATGATGAAGCTGATGATGATGATGATGATCATAAACCATAAATCATGAATACAAAAAAATCATCGCGTGGTTTTCTATTCATTTAACGGGAAACTAGCAGTCATTAACTTTTCGTCGGAAAGTCCAATTTCGGAAGCAGTTTCTGGGCACAAAACAGGGGTTCTTTATTACAAAATGTATTCACTGCATTCTTCTTGCCAATCTGAACACAACGAATATATTTTCTTGAACAGATTTTTTATTTCAAACATAAAAACTGCTTTTGAAATGTACAACATCAATGACAACTCATTACACCTTAACTGCAAGAAAAAGGATGCTTCTCACAAACAATCTATGTAAGAGGCTTGTCTATACCGAAAACCTGGTCTCTGACAGGACGTTATAAGAGGTTTATCGGTAAGTAGCAATGGGTTGTATTCTCAGTCATCTCACTGGTCGACTGCTGGACTGCTCGATTGCTCAACTGGTTGATTAGACTACTTAACTGGACTGGTCGATTAGACTGCTCGATTTGTTTGCTCGGCTGGACTGCTTATCTGAACTGCTCGACTGAACTACGATACGATTGCTCGACTCACTTGCTTGATTGGACAGATCGACTTGACTGCTGGAGTGGATTACTCGATTTAACTACTCGATTCGACTGCTTGACACATTTGCTTGATTTACTACTCGACCCGACTGCTCGATTTACGGTTGCATGTTTGAACTGCTCGACTGGACTGTTCGATTCGACTACTCGACTGGACTTCTTGACTGGACAGCTTAATTCATCTGCTCGACCAGACTACTCGACTCAACTGCTTGACTGGACTACTCAACTGAACTGCTCGATTAAACTGTTCGACTGGACTGCTCGACTTAACTGCACGATTGACCTGCTCGAATGGACTGTTCGACTCGACTAATCGACCGGACTGCTTGACTGAACAGTTTGATTCATGTGCTCGACTAGACTGCTCGACTCTTGACGTAACTGTTCAACTCGACTCTCGACTCAACTGCTCGATTCAACTGTCAACTACTTGACTCAATTGCTCGACTGGAGTACTCGACTGCTCGATTAAACTGTTCGTCTGGACTACTAGACTCAACTGTACGATTGAACTGCTCGACTGGACTGTTCGATTCGACTGCACTGCTTTACTGAACAGCTTCATCTGCTCGACTAGACTGCTCAACTCAACTACTTGATTTAACTGTTTTATTCGACAGCTCGATTCAGTTGCTCGACTGTACTACTCGACTCAACTGCTTGGCTGGACTACTCAACTCAACTGCTCGACTCAATTGCTTGACTGGACTACTCGACTCAATTGTTCGACTGTGCTACTCGACTAAACTGCTTGATTAAACTGTTCGATTCGACTGCTCGACTGGACTGCTTGACTGAACAGCTTGATTCATCTGCTCGACTAGATTGCTCGACTTAACTGTTCGACTTAACTGCTCGACTGAACCGCCTGACTCAACTGCTCGACTAGACTAGACTCGTCTCAACTGCTTCACTCAACTGCTCGACTGGACTACTCGACTCAACTGCTCGATTAAACTGTTTTACTGGACTACTCGACTCAACTGCTCGACTGGACTACTAGACTCAACTGCTCGACTGAACTGGTCGACTCAACTGTTCGACTTAAGTGCTCGACTCAACTGCTCGACTAGACTACTCGATTCAACTGCTCGATTTAACTGCTCGATTCAACTGCTTGACTTGACTGCTCGATTAAACAGCTCGACTCGACAACTTGATTCAGCTGCTCGACTCAACTGCTCGACTAGACTGCTCGACCAACTGCTTGACTCGACTGCTCATCTCGATTGCTCATCGCGTTATCATATGGTCGGTGTTAAATCAGACCGGACCAAGTTGCAAAATTTTACGAAATGAGTTAATGACAGTAAAGTATCAAGAATTTTATAAGCTACATTTTACTCTAATCAGACTACATAAATGTTGCGAACAGCCTGAGTTAGAAGATGATTTCGAGGTCAGAATTTTGTCACTCGGTTCTGTCTGACTTAACACAGACCATATGAATCGGTTCGCAACAGACAACGGACACAAAAGTGCCGTTTTGCCCACCTATAGAATCAGCATAGTGGACATAATGTTTTTATTCAGCTAAATAAAATCTAATGCAAGCATAAAAACTATTTGTTTCAGTTTCCGGCTATGACTCTTATCTAACATCCCAGAGCTATATTATGCGATATAGAAACTCAAAAAACTAACACAAAGATTAAACATCTTCGCAAACACTGGCCAATGGAATGTATCCGCAGTTTTCTGAATTCTGAACAGACATTTATATTTTCCGGATCGTAAGATTCGGGCTCAACTAGTAATTAATAAAGTCCCTTTCCTTGCCAGAAATATCCGTTTTCTTAATATTTTTTTGAAACGATGATTCTACAATTGATGAAGGGACCGGAAGGGAAAGTAATGAAGAAGGATTTTTTCGGGAATGAAGGGGAAGGGTGGAAAGGAAGGGGGGGGGGTTAATAGGTAGCTATGCTCAACAAGTTGTCGTTGTGACTCCTATCTTGAGCTATGAGCATAGCTACCTATTAACCCCCCCTTCCTTTCCACCCTTCCCCTTCATTCCCGAAAAAATCCTTCTTCATTACTTTCCCTTACCGTCCCTTCATCAATTGTAGAATCATCGTTTCAAAAAAATATTAATATATGCCTGACCGCATTTCAAGGTCATGACTAAAGTCACGAGTTTGGTCAATCCGTTTTCTTGTAAGATGCGTTTTCAATGCATTATCAAAGCTTTATCTAGCTAAATTTCATAAATTTTACAAAGAAACATAAAAGAAATATTTAGAAAACATATGCTATGCCATATTTGTAAGCAAAACTAACTTTTTGGTTAAAAAAACCTTAATAGAAAAAAAAACTTAAGTTCATTTACTCTAATTTGTAAATTACACTTACAGTTTTATATTCGAAAACCGAGATTCAATGCATGTTCTTCCGTCGATTACCATCGAAGCTTCTCGGGGCGTCCGAACCGTGTCAAAACCTATCTACTCGGCCTAATCGCAATATATAAGGCTTCAATCTCCTTCCTAAGCTCTTTATCAACCAGCAATGACCGCAGGCGGCGACGCAATCGCGTCGGGAAACTGTCAGACTTTAGATCCGATTGTAAGCCGGAGGGAAGAAAGTACCTTTGCTTTGAAGATATAAACTATCCCACCGGACCAGACCGGCAGCTTTCGCAACAGTGCAGTAGACGGCGGAGGTGGCGGTCCGCCGACTAATCTGAAGAGATATGAATGTGCTTCTGTGGCCTGTTGTGTATCAGAACGACAGCCAGACGCAGACGGTCGCACGAATCGAAACACAGGAGACAAATAAAAAAGATTATAATTACGAGTGCAAATTAAGGAGGCCACCGATCGGAGCAAATGCTGTGCAAGCGCTGGCTGCAGAATTGTCTGTACGTGCATGGCGACGGTCGGGATTTCGCCGGCAACCGGACCGGCTGTGCGATGTGGGCGTACTGAATACCGTTTAATGTTGCTTTGAAATTGACTATCGATTGAAGTCGTCCAAATGGCGAGATTGTCTGGCGCAGCACGACCGGCCGCGGCCGGTTGCGGGGAGGTGCAAATGAATAAGTATGTAGCACCAGTTGTACTTAATTAGAGCCAATTCGAAAAGCTCTCGCACTGTGTCTCTGATCCTCTCTCTATCTGGCTATCTCTCTGTGTGTTTCAGCAAATGACGCTCAGCGTTACCCTATAGATCGACTGTGTCCCAGCTTCATGGCGATACGTGACACCTGAGTCGCCCCGTGTGATGCAAATGTTCCCAAGCAACCAGACAGCGAACCGATTACTGGACGACGCAATGTGAAACAGTCGGGATGTTACAACCCATCTGAGATAGTATGGAACTCAGCCAGTGTCACGATTGCTAGGTTTGATCTTAAAAATTATTGCTATAAGTATCCACAAAGAAAAACAATGTAATAAACGGATACCATAAACAATATAGAATCATCAGCTTTTTGAATTAAAAACAAAATTGCCACGAAAGATCAAACAACTTACCTTATTTCAAAGATCCTTCATTAATACTGTTTTATCTGACATATTCGATCGTATTAAGAGCATATCATCCAAATTCAAGTGAAGTAAATAGAAATTGCTCGAGGATTTTTGACACGATATACTTATACTTACACTGATTATCGAACGAATCTCATCCAGTAATTAGTAACGACCAAAATACACGAAAAAAGAGATCCCATTCCGATTCCATGTTTAAAATTATGAAATCATAAAGCTCGAAATTCAATGAAATCGAGGCTGACCCAACATGTCAAGCAACCCAAGATCAGAAATAATTATTCATAATTTGCGTGTTGTTTTTGTACCGCAAAAAATCGTGATGTCATGATTATTATTTCTGGAATATTTTCATAATACCGTTCTGATTCAAGCTTAAAACATTCTCAAACTTCGAACACTTCAGAATAAAATGCTCGTTAGTATCGCTAATATGATAAAATATTATGCTTATTATACACCATCGTGTTCGTTAGAATGTCCTCTATCCGATGTGGTACGGCATTGAATTGTAGGACTCCTTGAAGGAAATCAGCAGGCGCTGGAAAAAAGTGGTTTGCATACTCTTAGCGTTTCGTGCTAAAAGTAGCGGATTTTTCGTTTGCATTATTTTAGCAATTTAAGAATGTTCACCTTCCCACTTCGCGATTATAAGGTAAGTGCAAGATATGTATGTACTAAAGCATTATTAAAATACAATATTTTATGCATTATTTCAAAGATATTAGATAAAATAAAGTGGTCGAAATTTGAATGACGTTTTGAGGAGTGATTCAAACTTCGAACAACCACGAATAAGATCAAGTTTTTTTGGGGTTTCCTTCGGAATAATGAATTGTCTGCATTGTAAAGCTGTACAAAGTCAACTTGCTTTAGATGTGGTATATGGAGTTCGAAAATATTAGCAATTGTCTACAGGAGTATGGATTGAAACTAATTATTGTGTGAAAAATTTAAAATAACCTAGTTCAACTGCTTCAAGAATAGGAAATACTTACAAACAATTTAGGAGCCTTACTGGCAATATTATTGGAGTTTCTGACGTGAAAAGGTTTATCATTTTTAAGATGACCGTGCGTCCCCTTTTTCTGAGAATTAGTGGAGATACCTTGTTAAACTATATAACTGAGATTTAATTTTTATTAAAATGTGTTAGCTTATGTGAGATTTAAACTTATCATGATTTCAGTTACTATTTATCAAGTCATATCTTGTTTTTGTCATTTCACGATATATCATCTGTACTGGTCGGAGTGATGAGTCCATACATTAAAAAAAGTATCCTATTTACGACTGCATTAAATACAAGAAAAATAACGTATTTATCAAGCTTCAAGTGAGCATTGGAAACATTCTTTTTCGAAGCCGCCTTATTGGGGGGACTGCTGTATGTGGATTTTATTGTAATTTTCTTTTTTAATAAGCAAATCTAATGAAAAGTTTCATTGTTCTCTAGACATTTACTTCGTGATCATCTTGCTTCACAGACAGAGATGAAAGTTGAAGAAATCATCTGTTAATCTGATTTTATTTTACAAAAAAAAAGACAAAACCCCTTCGTCACGACTTCACAACTATTAAACTAATACCTATTTGATATCTGTGCTTGAGAAAGAACACCAGAAAAAGTGATGAAATCTCTTTATCCCAACGTTGAAGATTCTTTACAACTATTAACTTGCTTACTTTATTAGCGACGAACCGTCATTGGTCCTGCGCCGAATGAATTATGGTCATCCAGTACTGTCGGTTCTGGGCAGCCGTTTTCCAATCCCCTCGAACACCAGCTGACCGTGAGTTGTCCTTGACAGCGCAGAGCGCACACCCATCGGGTGCGGGACATGCCCCGAAGTCTACGGCCTCTTCCGGGTTCTCTGTTGAGAAACAGTTTAGGCTACTTTTTCGTTCATCTTGCGATAGATTGTCGAAAAATTCCGGGGATTCAACTTTCAAATTCACCATTTATTTATAGACTTCAAGGTGACGTATGATTCAGTTAAATTAAATGAGCTGTGGCGGACTATGCTTGAGACTAGGCTGATAAGTAGCACATATGGTTCATGATGGTTCAAAATCAAGCGTCACGATAGCGGGTAAGACATCGGAATCGGTGTGACATTAGATGGTTTGAAGCAAGGTGACGGACTATTGAATTTGCTGTTCAACAGTGCATAGGAAGGTGCAATTCGAAGAGTAGTCATGCAGAGAAGCGGTACCATCGTCACGAAAGCTTATATGCTTCTAGGGTTTGCGGACGACATCGATATTGTCGGTGTTATATTTGTTTATTTATTGTACATCATCTGACATAAAAGTCTTAATGAAGCGACTAAAATGAATTACTTTTAGCTAATCCATTTTTAAAGATATAAATGGGTTCACTAAATTCGAAGAGATATTCTACGCTATTACAAACGCTCACACAAAACGCTGTTGGTTCAAAATAACCGAAGTTCGTCCGGTGAAACTGGCTTACAAGCATCGAGGATGGTCGCAGCACACGTTGTGATGCACGAAAGTTCATCATAGATAGCAGTTTTGGGGATTCTATTTCACCGTTAAGCACTTTCGCCACGAGTAAGGCCTGTTGTAATCTGCGGCGTCGTTCAAATATGTCTAATCCAATTCAGCGGCAACCATCCGGATAAAAGGGAAGGCTGGCAGGATCTCGCCAGGGTAAATCCCTCAAAGCTAAACGAACGAATCTTCTCTACACACGCTCTCCGCAAGTTCCAATCGAGCTGGTGCGGGGTCCAAACCACACACACATTTTCCAGTATCGGACGTACAAGAGAGCAGTACAAGGATTTTAGGCGATGAGGATCCTTGAAGTCCCGTCCTATTCTAGCGATGAACCCTAATTGTCTACTCACTTTAAACGCGATCGCCGTGCGGTGCCTGTCGAATGTCAGCTTTCTGTCAAGAATAACGCCAAGGTCATTAACATGATCCACTCTCTTTAGTGCTTGCCCATTAATAGCATACTCGAAGAGAATCGGCGTTTGAGTTCGGTGAAAAGTTATATCACGGCAGGCCGCGATGGGTTGGCCATGTAACAAGGATGCCGGATGAGCGATCAGCTAAAACAATATTCAGAAGAGAATCCGGCAGAGGCCGACGAGGCTTCGAGTCTAACCCCGTACCCGTTGGACGAACACTGTTGAAAAGGATGCTAGAGCAGCAGTTGTTAAGGACAATTGGATAACGGCAGCCCAAGACCGAGAAACGAGAAGACAGCTCCCGAATTCGGCAGGGATTTGATGAACGGATTATCGGTGAAAAACCCTACGCTCAAAAATCCTAAGCACTCGTCGGTCAGCTTCCGGTTTCATCTCCGTACAGGGCCACAGGGAGGATTGGTGTTCTGCAGAGCGCCAGTTTTATGTGAATTTGCAAACCATGGGACTTCAGCATGGCTACGTAATCCGTAGCAATCCCGATTCGCGGCTGCAATTCGTCGTTTCACTTCGCCGTTTCCAACGTTATCACGTATCACGAGCGTACCAAGGAATATGAATTCCTCAACTACTTTATATCGTTTCCCATCCAGCTCCACTTCGTCACCAACACCGTTTGGACTCCCACGTTCCTTGCTAGCAACCATGTACTTCGCTTTGAGGTATTCCCAGTAAGTTCCAATCTCACTTTTTCCAGTTAAAAAGGCCTCTAGACCTCTTCCGCTGCTCTACGGTTGATTCGGACGATATCGACGTCATTCGCAAAACCAAGATGCATGTGATATTTCGTGATGATAATCTCGTTCCTTTCCATGTTTGCTCTTCGTATTGCACCTTCCAAGGCAATGGTGAATAGCAGGTCAGGGAGTGCATCCCCAGGGCTGCCACATGCACAGATTATTCTGTGTTTAACAGATATTTGAAAGAAATCGCCTGTACAGAATCTGTATGCATAGAATACAGATCTTCGCCAAATTACAACACAACACAAAACAGATTTTTGAGCTTTTACATGAAAGTGAAAGAGACGGAAATAGCCAGCAAAATGACTCTCTATCTCTTTCACTCTCATTGTTTTGCATTGGTCAGATTTTTGCACAGAAATTTTTCCTCGCCTCCAACGAAAAATCTCAGATTTTTCCAACAAAAAACACAGAATTTTATGTGGCATCCCTGTGCATCCCCTTACTTCAGTCCATCCAATGTCAAGAAAGGCGGGTTGAGGTCTCGCCCGCCTTTCTAACGTTTGATTTATGTTATCGGAAAACCGTCTTGTAGCATTAACTGCCACAGCTCATTTCGTTTGACTGCATCGTACTCCGCCTTAAAGTCCACAAACAGATGATAAGTCTGCAAGTTGAACTCCCAGAACTTGTTTAGTAGCTTACGCAGGGTAAACATCTGATTCGTTGTGGAGCACTAAAACTAGCTTGATACTCGCCAACGACGGTCTCAGTCTACAGAACTGGATATGGGAAAGTACCTTATAGGTAGAATTGAGCAATTTAATGCCACGATAATTTTTACAGTCGAATCAATGTCCTTTTTTAAAAAATAGAGCAAATAAAACCAAAAAATCACTTCTCTAGCATTTGTTCTTCCGCCGTACTTCGTACAGCCGCTTGCTCTCCGCTTACAAAAGTGCTGCCGGGATACCGTGCTTCCGAGCAGCGTTACCATTTTTTTGCTAGCTGATTCTTAACTGATTCCTCCTGTGTTGGTGGCTTTACAGCTTGGCCATCGCTCACAATTCTTATCCTGATCCTGCTATTCTCCGTGTTTAACCTTCCATTCAACCCCGTCTGGAAATGCTCCTTCCACCTGGTTGCTACCGCCGTTTTGTCAATACCCAGGTATCACAGGCCTGGCAAAATTCCTATACCTCATCCTTTTGTACAAACTCAGTGTGTCGTTTCTGACGAATCTTGCCTCTGCACCAGCAAGCATATGCTCCTCGTACTCCGCGTTTTTTAGACGGTGGGTTCTTTTTTCCGCAGCTCTAGTCACTCTATGTCTTTCCCTGTTCTAACGTGTAGCCGCCGCCGCCGCAGTGAGTATGAGCCTCCTGACCTGGTTTTTCTCATGAGTCACTCTCTGCGCATTCGGACTCGAGTCTTACCGGGGTCGCGTTACCTACGTCTTGCTGATGGCTCTGCCATCTTAGGTATAGATTGTGGGATACAGCGTTTCATATTGCGCCGCTAGTTCCGAGACAGACACTGTTTGAGCCGCCCCACACCTGGGGAACAGGCGCTTAAGTTCGCATCTCCCAGCTTACAAAGAAACATCACTATCGATCACAGGCTTAGAGCTTAACCATATACACCATAGTGTAGTCCTGTCGATCCAGAACTTCACTGCACTGCTCGTATAGGTGTAGCCTATGGAACTTTTTTGAGAAAACTTAACTTGAAATTTGTATGGGCATTTGACTTAATGGAGGCGCATGGTACATTGTGAATATCAGGAACGTTTGAGTAACAGTTCAAAAAGAAAATGATATGGTTTGGAAAAGGATAATTTGATTACGCAACAAGCATTTCTAAAATCGTTTTTTGTCCACCTGGAAGTGTTATTAAACTTTTCTCCTACTGATAATATGTTAATTGCGGTTCAAGTTATTCGTTTACGATACAGGGCGGTATTTTCTCTCTATTTAACTAAATACGGTGGCATTATTGAGGCAAACGTTCAGCGATGTTTACAATATTTTTGCTGCTGGATAACCGAAAAAAGCATTCTTCTTTACCTCTTCTTTGTTACGTATCATGTTGAATAAAACAGCAATTGGAAGTTTGCAAATATACTCCAGCAAATCTGGTTTGATGGGCAGCGAAATAGCCAAGCAATGGATGAAGTAGGTTGCTAGGCTTTGGGAATAACATTTCGATACATTATTGAATGGTCAACAAGATGGAGCGGTCAACAGAAATAGGACAACGACTGAAGATGATGGACAAGCTGTGGATCCACTAACTTTGGACGAGGTTATAAAAGCAGCGAGATAGCTGAAAAATGGCAAAGCAGCTGGAAAGGATGACATCCCTGCTGAACTTTTGAAAGTCGGGAGCGAACTTTTGAAAGAACGGGCGCAATCCATCAGGTTATACTAAAAGGTATAGACTGAAGAGGAAATTCCTACGGATTGGTTAGAAGATCTCATGTTCCATATTTACAAAAAGGCCATTGACTCGAATGCAACAATCACCGAGGCATTAATTTCCTCAATTATGTATACAAACTTCTCTCCCGTATGCTGTTTCTCAGACTGATGCCGTTGCAGGAAATCTTTGTTGGCGAATACCTGTGCGCTATTCGAGAGAGACGCTCCAAGACGGACCAAATATTCAGCTTGCGACAAATCCTCGATAAATTCCGGGAATTCAACTTGCAGACTCACCATTTGTTTATTTAAGGCGGCGTACGGTTCAGTTAAACGCAATGAGCTGTGGCAAATTATGCTCGAACATGGTTTTCCAACAAAACTGATTAGGCTGAAACGTTCTATTGTTAAGCAAGCATTAGGATAACGGGTGAAACATCGGACGCGTTTGTGGTTTGAAGTAAGATAACGGGCTATCGAATTTGCTTTTCAACATTGAATTGGAAGGTGCTATTCGAAGGGCAGGCGTGTAGAGAATCGGTTCACGAAAGCGAACACTCGTCTTAAAACAAGAATCGCATGAATCATGAAATCTACCAAGTAAACCAAGATGCGGATATTGTGAAGCGACTATACCACGGCAGGCTAAAATGGGCTGGTCACGTAGCAAGGATGTTGGATGAGAGACCAGCGAAAATAGACCACGTACCCGTTGAATGAGCGCTGTTAACGTAGCTGCTAGAGCAGCAGGTGTTAGGGATTACTGGGGAGCGGCAGCCCAAGACCGAGAAATGTGGAGACGGCTCCTGAATTCGGCATGGATTCGATAAGTGGATTGTCGCCAAAAAAGTCAAGTAAGTAAAGGATGAAGGAGGTGTTATTGAACATAGTTGAAGATGACAGAGTTTTAAAAATTAATTCGTGGTCCGGTTATAAGTAAATAATGGAGTAGCCGCAAATCGCTCAGAAAAACTTTTACTTCCGCCTGACTCAACCTCGGTTCTGTAAACGGCAAATATATATATATATAGTGATCGGCCATTTAACGATCTCATAAGAAACGTATGTAATAAAATTCAATGGAATCTTGATAGAGCGGAACAATATATTGGCAATTCTAAACATGCTTTGGTACCAAGGCTTGAAAGTTTTTAAGGTATCATGGTATTCATGGTATCGGAACGTCTTCATTGATGAACACCCATATGAATTTAATACACCAGCGTAATTTTGTCTTGATTTTTCAAGATACGCAACATGCAAAGAACAATCTTGCACGAATTTTTTCTTTTTCAATTACATTTGTATGTTCAATTCAGAACACCAAACATGCATACCGGAATTAACGAGGAGAAAAGTTTAATAACACTTTCAGATGAACGAAAAAGGGATTTAGAAAAAGCTTGTTGCATAATCTAATTATCCTTTTCAAACAATATCAATATTTCCTTTTGATCTGTTACTTAAACGTTTAGGATATTCACAATGTACCATGCGCCGCCATTAAGCCAAATGCCCATGCAAATTTAAAGTTAAGTTTTATCAAAAAAGTTCCATAGGCTACACACTATGGTGTATATGGTTAAGCTCTAAGCCTGTGACCGATAGTGATGTTTCCTTGTTAGCTGATCCAGTATGTACATGAAGCATTTGCAGGTATGACCATCGATCGTCATTATCTAATTTGACTTAGAACAAGGAGGAGACGCTAGATTATTATGTTATATTATCTTCAACTTAGAGTTGTACAGACAATTTGTTTTGGTCTAATAGTTACATAATGCGCTTATAAACAAATTTGAGAATATCAAAATCGTACACGTCACCAGCATCATTGAAGACACGGCAGCACATGGCTCAAGGTTCGTTGTACTCGCAGTTTGTGCTACGAGAAGGCTGCCATAGAAGGAAACGATTCCGGAGTTACCTTCGGGGGACAGGGATGTTTATTTGGTTTACGGTGAAATGAGTCGTCAATGATTTTGTACATTTCAAAAGCAGTTTTTTTTTTGTTTGAAACAAAAATTCTGTTCATGAAAATATATTCGCTGTGATCAGATTGGCAAGCAGAATGCAGTGAATACATTTTTAAATACGCAACCCCTGTTTTGTGCCAAAAAAACTGCTTCTAAAATTGGGCTTTCCGACGAAAAGTTAATGACTGCTAATTTCTCGTTAAAAGAGAGCTGCAATCAACATCTCCGTTTAGTAGTCCGAAAACAAAAAGTCTTTGCAATAATCTCCGTCTCGCAGCTAACGAGTGCAGGTCGATCAGTATACAGCGCTTCTCATAGGCTGGTAGATTTATAGGTTTGTCCCAGGGCCGAAAACGCAAACCGTATCTCAGGAAATTTTTTGGATAGCCTCTAATCTATTGATATGCAAAGCATGGTATGAGGCCCATACAACAACAGCGAATTTCAGAATACTGCGGACAAGTGCACAGTACAACGATTTAAGTGCGTATATATCTGGAAATGGTTTCTTTTTACGAAACCTATAATTGCGAAAGCCTTAGATGTTATCGTAGAGATGTGATCATTAAACCTGGCTTTACAATCAATAGTAACGCTCAAATCCTTAATAGCCTGTACTCGACGAAAATGGTTTTGCCCGAAAGTGTAATTGTTTCGCAGGGGGTCACGTAAACGGCTAAAAGATACATATGATGCAACATGACGTTATCTTCCATGCCGTTCAGAGTACACCATCGTGAGAGAGAATCAATAACGCCTTGAAGAGCGTACCCATCAAGTGCGGTCTTAATTTCACGGAATATCTTTAAATCATCTGCAAGCGGCAGCACAGCTCGTTAACAAAAAGTACAAATACCAAGGGTCATAGATGACTGCCTTGTGGCACACCGGGTGGCATCTCGAAACATGTCGAATTAATAGCATTGATACTGACAAAAGCAGAACGTTCGGTAAGGTATGATTGGATCCACTGTGTCACCCAGGTTGGTAACCCCATACATCTCATTTTTTCTATTGCTAGTGCGTGTGGAACTTTGTCGAATAACCTGCAGTAGTCGATGTAGACGTTCCTTTCAGGTAACTCTCCCCATTCCACACCCAGAATGCAAGATCATTTTAATCAATTGTTCTTCTCTTTTTCGTGATTTTTTATGAGTAATAATTTTCCACACACCGTATTTTTATCAGTTTTGGTTTAAAATGTTAGATTTTCATCCGCTGGGATGGTTTGAATCTTTTTTGGTCTCCGTTAATCACATTTTCATTATCACAAAAATGTTTGTGTCATCATAGCATAGTAACATTGTTTGCAATTATACTGCTTGAAACAGGCTGTCAGCACATACGCATAAATTTTAAAAGCATAATCAACGTATTTCATTCTATACCACTCTGAGTTATAGTATGTATCTGACCTTCATTCAGTAGTTGCAAACCAAACGCCATTTGATTGTCTGCTAATCGGCTTGTTACAAATTACTCCTGTGTATGTAAAGTCGAAGCTAATGAAACGTGAAGAATTATCTCTTCTTTTTTTTTCAATTCAGTTCGAACAACAATGGTGACGATTCTTTAAAATAATATTATTCATGCGGCAGCTCCAGCAGTAGCTGGCGAATGAAATCCGATTTAAAGCTTAGCCATTGTTTTTCCTTTTCCATTCAAGCAGGGGAGCAACCGAAAACTACTTCTCATGCATTTGAAGGTTTTCGTACGGCAGCGCCCGTTTTTGTTCCGTTGAGTACCGACTGACAGGGCAAAAGATACAATGTTGTCCTTTCAATCTAATTAAAATCCAATTGAGTCGCATGATTCAACGTATGGCGTTTTAATTCACTTAGCGTCCGGATGGTACGAAGCGAACTATTACCAAGCATACGGTTTACCGAAAGACAAATCACTGCGGTTGGTTCCGGCTGGTGGAGGCAAGTGTTTCGAAATCAACATCAGCAACTTTTGAATAAGGCTCATCTCTATCAAGCATGGGGGGCAAAGACGACACATCATAAAACCCATATCCAGTGAAGCTGTAAAATCTATTCCTATCGTAAACTTTCGCTAATTATACAAGAGTTTTTCGAGCCGGGTTTATCTCTCTGTCCGGAGACCGGAGAAGGTCCAGCCTAACTGATAGGACGGGCAGCCGAAAAACTTGATGGACCTTATCCAAACTGTGCCAACATCAACCACACTGCACTGCACCCTGGTTGGCACTGGTTTCCGCACTGGTTGGCGCTTGGGGACAGGCAATCCGAGTGCAGCCTTGAAGGTTTGAAGTTTTAGTTGCTGCCTGCTGATGTTGTTTCCCAGATGGGTGTCCGGAGTGGGTACAGTTTTCCAGTGTGTTGTAGGTCAAATCTATTCTTTTATTAAATCATTAATTTTAAATAGTACTAGATATTTATATAATCGTACTTTCATCGTTTCGAGAAATGACTTATGTTTTTGAAATAACAATGTCAAAAGGTCCACAAATTTGCATTTATTGTAAACTGTATTCCACGAGGAAGCACTGTGGAATGCTGTCACCTCATATGGTGTACCGTATGCGTGCACGAATTCCGAGAAACAAAAAAGAGAATCTGCTTGGCCCAATGGCAATGGTTCAGCTGCTACTGCGCCCTCGGTAGAGGTGCTGTATCTGTTTCGAAGCGGATTCAGCGTCATTAAATTTTATGAAACCCTATATCTTGTGGCCTGATAGCGTACCTCTTCGAAAAAAAAAACGAATGCGAACGTTCCGAGTCGTAACCTTACAGTTCCCGAATATGGTGATTGGTGGTGGTACGGATTTTTTGTTTTGTTTCGAATCGTTTGTCAGTTCCGAGGAATTGACCTGCAGAGTTGGATGCGGTTGCGGGTTTTCGAATGCTTTGCAACGGCTTTGGGCTGTTAAATTTTACTGTCGATGTTGGACGAATGTAAAATTGAGGTAAGGTGTCACTAATGGTATGCAGTTCGACAGATACGGAGCTGTTGCTTTGAAGAGTGTTTCTTTGAAATGATTGGTTTGTGTTGAAACATCTCGCTTCGATAACTTTGTATGCCAGCCAATGACCACGGACCATGCATGAACTCTGCAGGGCTGACCCAAAACTGAAACCAGTGAGTCAAAAGGTTTAAGCCCAATTTTATCATAACATTTCACCTCAAATTTGCGCGCTCCGTCTAGTCACGAATGGCATCCAACTGGTCGAGCACTAAATTGGATCCGAAACCGCACGGTCCTGCAATTTGGCTGAATACGTTGCCGAGTAATGCTATTGTGCATTCGGTTTCCAATTTACATATTTGTTAAATGAAAATGAGAATTGGGCTTAAGCTTAACCGCCGTGCGCAAACAAACGAATCGCGAAAATATCGTGGCTAGCGGTCACCGATTGTGAAGGATAAATTAGCATCATATTATGGTGGAAATGCAACAGCAGCAGCAGCAGAAACACTAACAACAGTAGCGGAGAGTGCATTATTAGAGGCCCCAAGTTAACTCGACCATGGATTCTAGGGCGCAGCATATTCATCCACTGAATGCTCACTCAAAGGGTCAAATTTGTATGCTCCGTTCTCGGGTGGACTGAGGAAAAATAACGATAATTACAATTTTCACAAACTGTTGCTAAACTCAGTCAGTTGACCACGCAATTAGGGTGCCTTTGCTGAGATTTGTAGACCTATTTATTCACTTTCAATCTAAAGTTTATTTCAATATTTCCGACAATTTGTCCGCCTCGTTTATTGCTTCGGCCCTGTATGGTAGGCACCCTCTAGTGCAACCGGTGAGTACTGAGTAAGTAAGTACTCGTAGGTAAATGGCTTTAATTATAGGTGACTTGCGTGATTGGATTTCATAATTTAATTGAAGTCTGATGGAAAATTGTCCGTGTTGAGCCTGCGTGGCTTATGGCTCCCAAGCAAGGAAGAGGGCTTGGCCGGTTGGTTGGAAAATGTAGCTTTTGATGCCGTCAAATGAAGGGGTAGCTTTGAAAAATATACATCCTTTCCGTGGTTCATCTGCAGGCTGCAGGGCAGCTGAGCGAGGAGAGCGGACCTTCTTTGACCGCTGGAGTCAAGGAGTGCGTTTAAAAAAAACCTTGCGATAAAATAAAAACCTTTGCCCACTGCATGTCCATGACAAGGCACCGTTATGGGGCAAGTCGCGGTGGCAGTTTTCTGCTGGCTTTGGCTACCGTCCGGTCCGGTAGCGTGGAAGAGCAAATAAATACAGTCGGTACATGTGTTGGACAATAATTATTCATCGACATTGTGTGTAATAAATCTAAACTATGACGGTAATTTAAATTTATCGGACACCAGCAAGCGAGAATGGCGCTGAAATTGTAGCCGCCGTCGTCGGTGTTTGTTCTTGCCCAATTGGCACTATTCGTGTCGTGAATTAATTGCGAGTTCAAAAATAGAGAAAGTGTGTAGATTTAATTTGAATGTAATAATAGAGATTTATATTTCCACGTGTTGTGGATAACCGTTCTCACCAAGGTTGTAACTCTTACTGGTTGGGCTTACATTGTACTGCAATGAAAATTGAACTGTATAATTTGCTATTGACTCAGTAGAAATCGTGTAAGAATGAATTGCTTCCAAACATTTTGGAAACCTACCAGTTATTTTTAATGCAGGACTACGTCTTTGATTACTATTTTGGAAAGTACAAAAAGTGATTACGCTTTACTCGCCAAAACTCAACCATACATTTTTGAGATACGTGCATTGGTCAATCAGAAATTTTTCAAAGCATTTCATTCAGCCACCGCGCCACCCATTCAACCAATCTCGCATTGATCTGTATATTTCGTTCCAAAAATTCCCACTGTGCGGGAAACGAAGCTAATTTTCCTTGTATGGGACTTCTCTCCTAGTCAGGGGTCATCTCTTTTTGTCAACTCTTTATGACCACCATCTTGAACACATTTCAATTAACATGTAGGAGAACTGCTGAACGCCGGTGTGAAATTTCACGAAATACTCACTTTACAACAGTAAACAAGGTGCCAAGTTTTCTTACTAGGGGTATTCAAGTAGTGCTTGCTATTTTGCGTATACGGTGTATTGCGTATTTTTACTGCCACTACTCGCATAACAGTTCCATCTCCATAGAAACTGAGACTGTAATGCCAATAGCGGCAGTATATAGAGTAGGGCGGGGCATAAGTGCGATGTTAGAAGTTGTCATCAATTTTCATGAGATATAAAGAAGGACAACAACATAATATATTTTATAATGATGCAGTAACTCAATGTCTTCACATTCAACTATAAATCATCTGCGGTAATAATGTTTTGCAAAATAAATTCTACTTTCTTCTGATCAAGTGCAGATTCGCACTTGTACCCCACTAGCAGGGCAAAAGTGCGAATACCGCGGGGCAAAAGTTCGAACGTAGAATCCATGAAGTTAGCCCAGCAGTAACTTACAAAACCATATTATCTTCAATCTGCGTTATGTTTCAGTAAGGAATATTCTCAATTTGCACCTTTTCTATTTTGCGCTGGTGTATTGCAGCCTCCGTTAGATCGAAACTTTTCCAAACGTTTGTTTTTTGTTTCATCAGCAGAAACACATTGTTTTTTTTCGGCCAACATCTGTAGAGCACACAGTTTTTACCAGAGCTTTTATTTCTAGTATCTATATTATAGTGCCTAAAGCTGTATGTAATTAGCTATACATTTTTGGCTCGTCCATGAATCGCACTTTTGCCCCGTCCGTGAATCGAACTTTTACCCCGCTAGGTGCTTGACGGAGTTAGATTAAATTACGGAAAAGCGAAATATATTTTGTAAATTATTTTCGCCGTATTTTCAAAACAGATATGTGAGTGATGTAAAACGCTGCTACAAATTTTCAACAAGTAATATCCTCCTGTTGATATCGTATTTGCCGTATAACGAAAAATTACATCAAAACCGCCCCAAAATAACATTTGTACGTAACTCAGCAACTATGCTTCGTAAGCAACCAAAGTTTACGTTAGATTCAAGCTGTCAAAGTAGTCACCCATCCATGCCAATGTAGAAAATTTACTCGGAATCTGCACCGATAAATCATTGAATCGCACTTTTACCCGCATCGCACTTTTACCACTCCTTACTCTACACGTAATACACTGTTTACGCAACATAGCAAGTGCCACGTGAATACTCTTTTTACTTCCAGCAGCATAGAATTCCTGTCCACTATACGCGGACCTGGGCTACCCGTCGCCAATTCGTTGAGCGTCTCGACACACGCAAATCGCCTTCATCTTGGTCAAGCTATCTAGCACGTTAGCTCCCTCTACTAGTGGTGTCGGTGGGGTTCTTGAAGAAAACGGATTTCACTGTATTGTCGTCCGGCAGTCTCTATTATATTTGATTTTCGACGCATTGATTTGTAACCCAATCCTCCTAGCTTCCGTTTTTAGTCTCGCGTAGATTGCTTCCGCCGTCCCAAGGTTTCTAGTAATGATGTCGAGGTCGTCTGCGAAGGCAAGGAGTTGTCTACTCTTGCTTAAGATCGTTCCTCTCGTTTCGAGGCCCACTCGCCGGGCGTTACCTTCAATAGCGAAGAAACTTAGCGTTGAATAACATATAGGACAGTTCATCCCCTTGTCGCAACCCTCTGCGGGATTCGAAGGGACTCAAGCGTGCCTCCAAAACTCACACGAAGCATATCACTCACTCCAGGCTACCTTTAATCAACCACGTCAGTTTGTACGGAAACCCGTTCTCGTGCCATTATGTGCCATAGCTGTTCGCGCTCGACTGTGTCATATGCCGCCTTGAAATAAACGAAATTTCTGGAACATTGGTCGGAGAATAAAAATTTGATTCGTAGCAGCACGGGTCCCCATAAAACCCGTCTGGTACTGCCCTACGAAATCTCTTGCAACGGAGATTTATCAGATATGCATTAAGACGTTTCCCTTTGTTGGACCATTAAAATCTCCCATCCGTTGAGAACCGTTGTACTTCGAGGACTACTGAATATCGAAACTTTAAGCAAAAGGAGAAACGTTCCCAGAGCCGTCTATGTAGCCACCAGGGATGGAAGATCAGTGATTTTGATAAAATCTGTGAGTTATCGCCACACGCACAGATCACGATCCGTACAGATCATGACAAACAGTGAATCTCTAGCGTTGATCACAAGATTTTGTTCTCTAAACAGTCTCAGCAGTCGATCATAGTGTTACATTTTATCTAGCTGCGAATAAAAAGGTCACACATGTTGTTTGTATTGCGATTCATGCGATGCACACAAATAATCGTCTGTATCTGTTATATTTCTCAACACAATCATGCAATGAACATGATCTGACATGAGGTTTATCATAATCTGTACAGATCGCGACAAAGTGTTTGTCGCTTACAAGTAGTGATGTCAATGAATCTGAATCTGATCGCTACTATGATCTTGATCGCTAGAAGCGATTTTTTCCATCCCTGGTAGCCACATAAATGGTAATGTTATGCCGCAGAAACTTAGATCCCGTCTTCGACCGGCCTTTAATCGCATACATTATGTACAACACGAACCAATTCAGGCGATGTGCGGTTTATTTAATGAAGTAGGGTAATTTGCCAATTATTGCACACCATCTAATTATTGCACACTGCGTAGTATTTGCACCTTTCTACGACGTTTAATTATGTTAAATGTAATTTGCCAACAACATCGGCTAGATAATTTCATTATCCATCGGAATGTTGCTGTTTTCTTAGTAAATCAACGTGGTTTTTAAGCGTAATAACAAATTTTCTTACATGTGTCCCAATTTCGCTTTCCCCAACGATTTTCTTGTCAAAATTATTAAGAAAGTTGATTTACAAAATAAGCTTTCATCGAACGTTAGATGCAAATAAACATGTTCCATGAGTTTCGTACCATTGATAGAAACTTACTTTACACAATAAATGAATAAACAGGGTCTTTCTAACACAAATTGCCGATAAATTCGGAAGTGCAATAATTGGAACTATCATATGATTCTCTTTCCAATTTTATTGCACATCTGTTTTGCTTATCCTAACCCCTGTGTTTCTGCGGAACACCAATTCTCGGTTGACCATAACGCGGAATATAGAGTTTCGCAGAACACCTTACACGGGATATACCATTTCACGGAAAATCTTTTCGTAGAAAGTACCATTTCGCAGGGGTGACCCAACTGCAGGAAAGTAGATAAAGGTGATCTCTACAGGGGGCTGCCCCCCGCAGTGGTCGGCGCTTCCGACGGCAGGTCGCTGGCAACACTCGCGGCTTGTGGCCGTCTCGCGCTGAATTATCTATTGGTAGTTTCTCATTTCAATCGAACCTATCTACACGACTTTACAACAGAGGTAACCAATGATAATTTTTCTTTTAGAGGTGTGACCGAAGATGAAGTGCTTAATGAATTCAATTCGGCTAGGGATCATTCAATAATGACGTCCATTGCTTATGGGGGGGAGGGGGGTGTCAATTTTGTGACAGGTTGTGACAAAGGGGGGGGGGGGGAGGGGGTCTAGGCAAATGTGACATCCGACGAAAAAAAATGCATTTTCATCAAATGCAGCAAAAATGTGTTTCTCGGTCATTCATCACTCATTGATTTATTTCGATTTTCGAACTTATTGTTCCAGCCGACGGCGCTTGAAAGTCAGGCACAATTTGTCAATGTTAACTAGATAGACCACGCGTTACATTGAAGGATCAATTTACACATCAATTTCAGTTCATTTGCAATCAAAGTTTCTAGCTTTTTACTAAATAATGGATAGAAAACTATAATGAACTCTAAAAGCTATCGTCACGATGTAGTGAAACCTGCTTCACTAACGCAGATTGAAGCTTGTTTTGAAGCGGAGCCATGCTACTTCAATTGAAACCAAAGCTTCATTTTTTCATTGATTTGTATCAATTTGCAATTGAATGTTGTTAGAGCCCTTGTTCGTAGTTATTATTTTTTATTAATTGTTATTTTCTATTTATTTTAATCATACATTAACTCTTAAAAGCTTAAGCTAGTTTTATAAACCACTTTTACTTTCAACACGCTTTTCATTATTATTTTGAGTTTGTGTGACGTCCAAAGGGGGGGGGGGGGAGTTTGAGTTTTGTGACACAATCGGACAGAGGGGGGAGGGGGGGTTTAAAAAAGCAGAAATTTGGCGGACGTCATATTTGAATCGTCCCCTACATGTGATTTTTCTGGAACCGATAACATTCCTCTACATGTTTTAAAAAAGACACTTTGTGTTACGCTGCCGTTTATAACTGATTTGTTTAATTGTATTATAACAACGTCATCTTTTCCTCGCGACTGAAAAATCGCTCGTATTGTTCCAATTGCGAAAACTGATAATTCTTCTTCTGAAGCTGATTATCGTCCAATCAGCACTTTCCTGCTCTATCTAAAATCTTCGAGGGACTAATTGTGAAACAACTGAATGACTATTTAGTATTTTTTGAAACGATGATTCTACAATTGATGAAGGGACGGTAAGGGGAAGTAATGAAGAAGGATTTTTTTAGGGAATGAGGGGAAAGAGTGGAAAGGAAAGGGGGGGGGGGGGGTAATAGGTGGCTATGCTTAATAAGTTGTCGTTGTGACTCCTATCTTTGGTCCTTGACTATTTAGTGCAACACAGTTTATTGTGTCCTCTCCAATCAGGATATCGCAAACATTGCAGCACAACCACAGCGCTCATCAAAATCGAAAATGATATCCGTTGTGCCATGGATCGAAAACTTGTCACAATCATGGTACTTCTCGATTTCAGCAAAGCTTTCGATTTCATTAATCACTCACTGCTATGCAAAAAATTTAAGCGTTTATTCGCGCTTGAAAAATGTGCTATTGATCTTCTCCACTCATATCTTTCGGGAAGATCACAATATGTTGAGTTCAATGGCATGAAATCGAACTTATTAAACGTATCCGCATCTTTGGCTCGAGCAGCACGTACTAGTACTAATCGAGAAATTGTGGGTTGGAGTCCCACTGCCACAAACTAACCCAATATTTTTAGCCGCAGATCGAAATTTTCCTAGTATTCAGTCTAACATTTTTCGCACCAAACGCTCCTCTGCTTTAATAATCAAAATAGGATATTTGTATTTCAGTAGTTTCCGATTCTATAAGGAACATTCGGACAGACAGACAGAAATCCGTTTTTATAGGTAAAAACTAGCTGACCCGACAAACTTCGTACTGCCAAAAATGAAACTGTGCTGTACATAAATCCAGGTGCTATCCCCCGCAGTGGCCAGCGCTTCCGACGGCAGGTCGCTGACAACACTTGTGGCCTGCGGCCGTCTCGTTCTGAATCATCTAGTGTTGCTATAAATAGTTTCTGGTGGACTTGTTATTGACTAATGTTGATTAATTTTTAAGCTACGCAAAAATTTCTGTTTCATTTGCATGAGAGACCGCCCCCACTACCACAGGGGTGAGGAGTCTTAGACCATCATAAAATAAATTCATGCCTTTCAAAAGCCTTACGTGCCAAATTTGGTTCCATTTGCTTGATTAGTTCTCGAGTTATGCAGAAATTTGTGTTTAATTTGTACGAGAGCCCCCTTCCCCTCTTAGAGGAGGGAGAGGTCCCAGTACACCATAAGAAAAATTTTTGGCTCCAAAAACCCCCACATGCCAAATTTGGTTCCATTTACTTGATTAGTTCTCGAGTTAAGAGGAAATTTGTATTTAATTTGTATAGAATCCACTCCTCCAAAAAAGGGGAGGGGTCCTAATGCATCATAGAAAAATTCTTGCCTCCTAAAACCTTAACATGCCAAATTTGGTTTCATTTGATTGATTAGTTCTCGAGTTATGAAGAAATTTATATTTCATTTGTATGGGAGACCCCCCCCCCCTCTTAGTGGGGGAGAGGGCTCTAACCATCATAAGAACCTTCTCCGGCCCCAAAAACCTTTACATGCAAATTTTCACGCCGATCGGTTCAGTAGTTTTCGATTCTATAAATAACACGGACAGACAGACAGACAGACAGAAATCCATCTTTCCATTTTTCCATTTTAGGTATAGATAAAAGTTAAAAATCAGCATTAAGTACATAGTTACAAGCAAATAAATCGCATTTGCGCAAAATTGGCATATCCGTGGTATTTTGGAGGCAATATACGTGATGAGGAATAAACATACGCATTTAATCGATATAAGTAATTATATACGATAAGATCCGATTAAACCCGTCCCGCTCCGTACTGCTATACGATTCTGTGCTGAATATCGTATGTATGTCAGCTATTATCATTATATACGACTGAAAATCAACTTGGGTGGACTTTCCGAATTTGTTCAGAGTTATTTACGATAATTTTCGGTTATTGATATATGATTTGGTGCTAGCAGGGAATCCTAAGCAATCATGAGACCACCGTGGCTGAGAAGGGCCCAGTTTAAAGGCATGTTGAGATTGCGTAGAAAAGTGCTTAGCCATGAAAGCAAGCTAGGTAGATAAAACTCCTAACTTCAAGATCAAGATTTTTTGATCAACACAATCAAATGCTCCTTTAAAATCAGTATAAATATCATAAACTAATATCTTTTTTGATAAATCTAAGCAAAGTTTCAGCTATATCGGAACTGACAAATTAGATAAAATATTTTATTTTCTGTCACTATCCATGCAATGCCTCAAAAAGTCTTTGTTAGGCCAGTAATGGTCTCGAAAAATGTACAACCAGGACATTACTAATTTGCATAATAATATTCAATCTAAGATTTTACAAATGAAAATCAATACTCTCTAACAAGCCTCAAAGCATTCGTGGCAATAAGCTTTCGTTTCCCGTAGGCTGTGTTAGATTGATTATAAATTCCAACAAATTAGCTAGTTACAATGCAAAGAAAAAAAATTAATTGATCACAAAAAGAACGATAAAGACGATCAAATGAATCAAAATACTAACCAATTCTGAATACCGGTAATATTACTCCCTGTTGATGGAAATGTTTTGAACATAAAATAAATTATAAATTAATTATTTTTTATTGATGTTGCTTGTAAAACGTTAACAGTCAAATGCGATTCTCGCGTCACGAGCGTCATAGCTTCTAGTTCTATCGTGGAAGCTGGCACGATCCTTGATTCAGTGTACGCAATCTACCGGCAGTCGATGTTTGCTTGCATCGTATATTATAGAACCGTACCTAGCTAGCAGTTTGATTACGAGTGCCATAAATATTTACTATTGGGGTATAATCACGCCTCGAAGGGTTTACGCCATGTGCCAATCCGGGTGCCCCGACAGAAGACTGAGCTGTCGTAATATCGCGCTACACCTACCTACCGACCGAGCGAGCGAGCGAGCGTACTCGAGCGTGTGTTTGACGCGTTTTGACAAGCTCGCTCTGACTAGGTAAACAATTTTGCATTAGAGCGAAATGATTGCGACGACGCTTTACGTTTATAAACTACCTACATTCTTCGTACGACCTGTAGTATTTTTATGATTGGTAAATATTCGCGTTGCATGCGATAACAGTATTGGCGATTCGGGATGATGACCATTATTTCACCTCTCCCTGCCCTGTAAACAGCCCGAAAGTCTGAAATAGGTGATTATGCAATCGCTGAACTGTGTACGTCCAATAGTCGTCAAGTCAAGTCCTGCCGGCGAGAATGTAATAGCACTCCGGTTGCCCTTCGAGTATAACTTACGTAGAAAAACGCACCGAGGAAGGAAACAGTTACGGTTATGCTAATGCACGTCGTCGGCGCTCGGTTGGTCCACCTGACACCCGCAACTGCTCCAAAGGAGGCCGCCTTTCGTGTTCGCATGTCATTTGCATTCTGCTATTTTCACGCATTTTCCCTCCCATTGGTCACAGATAATTACGTTCATGGGGTTTGCCCAACCCCAGGGACCTACCTAAGTTCAAGCGGGAAAATGAAAACCGAGCTCCTCACGCATGGATTAACGGAGGTAACGCAATGCCATTGACGCCTACCGGTGACCGATTAGGTTTCACGCAGGTCTGCTGGTACACATCTGTGTTTGGTGTCGCAATTCCTTTTGCATTCTTAGCTTAGCATAATAGCCCAGTCGGTGAGAAATGCGTGCACTGCCCGTTTGTGGGAAGCCGATGGTCAACAGCCAACAATGTGCCACTGAAAAGGACTACAAAAACACTATCCTTCCACTAAATATCAGACCTTCAACGCAAACGACACTCTTAACCACCCGAAAGCGATTTACTGGAGGAAAAACTGCTGCCTCCTGCGCTTTGCCATCGGATATTTTCTCGAGGCCGGATAGCGAAGTGTTTTCCCATCCGCTGTGCAGTTCTGGGATTTCCCTGTGAATAACGGCTATTTCAGTTTTCCACCGCATTTACCTCTTTCACACTGTGTAACCCACACCAGTTCGTTCGCACTCGGTGCAGCCGGTCCCTTTTTCTTTCGGTAATGGTTGCACACGTATGCACTCGACGCATAATAGTTATGCTAATTTAATTTATAGCAGCAGTATAATTGCGTTTAACGAGAACTGCGTGGCTCGTATCGTTTCGTGACAATTCAGACGAAACAAAAAAAAAACAGATTTCCTTCCAACGGAGTCCAGGTAGAACAAGTGTCACAAGTCCGAGCTGTTTTACGTTCACAGGCTGATCCCTCAATCGGTGCAAAACATGCCGCTTAAATTTCTCTTCTGTCAGCAGCGACATGCCAGCTAATAAATTCACATGAAATTGAACTTTCCACCACCGGGGGCCGCCCGTGTGCGCCACCAACAGAAGCAAGCAGAAGTATGGCTTTAGAAAACTAATTCGCTGGCACCACCACCAACACGGGAGCGGTTCTGCACTGCTGTCACGGTGCGGTTTTGTCACTCGTCTCAAACTGTCACATCACCGCCGGCCGCCGCGTCTCCGTTACCGTACTGACGGGTGGATTAACACGCGCGCGCGTAGGCCAACGAACGCCTCTGGATTGAAAAAGCACTTCCGCAATAAATTGAAATTGAATTATGCAGAATAATCAGTCTCCGGCACAGATTGCAGATGCTCTCGGTTGGTTTGACATGCCATTTGAGGAGCAGCCCGTGTAGATGAAAGTGGCCGAATAAATTATGCGTGAAAAAAGTTTTTGGTTTTGAGCAGCTTGATAAAGAACGAAAAATTAAAGATACATACAAAGGAACAATTTGGTTAATCTTTGTTATTTTCATTTTGAACAGCTTTGTTTAAAAGTGTCATTATTCACAGCATTTATGGTACCATGGGAGTTTTAATTTAAATTACAATTCCAGTTATTTCTATTACACGAAATGTACTAACACTGATGATCCTGAATTCTCCAAACTACCCACCGACTAATAATACGCCAAGACCACAACAGTTGCTCAATCTGAGCACGGGCAAATTATTCGCCATGAACCTTTTGAATTCTGATTAAAACTCCCCAGCAGTGGTTGAAGAAGCATCAAAACCAGATAATACTTATTCCACGCCAAACCACGGGAGCGGCCCAACTGCCGTCCGTCCGTCTGCTCGTTCATCCACCGCGTCGGCAGGAAAACTAAAGGAAAACATTTTTGATTATCATGATGGTTCCTGACTGGCACAACCGTTGAATTATAAGTTCTGAGTTGCTAGCGAGCGCGGGTTAGTTCGCTGGTTATAGTGCAATTACGGCACTAAAAATACCGCAAATACACTTAAACCCGCCTACCAGCCTGGCGGTGGCGAAAGGAGCAGCAAACACTCGATTGAAAAGTGCACAGGTAAAAACGGCAACGATGGCATTGCGTAAAGTGAGTACCGAGTAGCGAAACGGTTCGAAAGGCCAGTCCGCAAAGGTGGCAGCAGAAAGGAAACAGTTCCGAATGCAAATGAAACTTTCAACTACATCAGTTTGTGATGTAGTTGAGAACAAAATCGCTGGCTGGAAGACTGGGCACTTACTCGATGGCGTTGGCAGTGCAAACTCGCAGCCCACTGCTCTCCATGCGGGAGCTGGAAAAAAGTTTTTCTTTTCGCTTTTCCGAAAGCTGCACGGGGCTAAATTGGTCCAGGCGGGGATAGAACTCCGACACAATGAATAAATGAATAAAGTAAAGGAAAAATGGAAGAAAATCATCGGGGAAGCAAACCTGGCTTCTACATGTTACGATACCTTGCACAGTTTTCCGAGCTCCTGGATGCTATATCAGATGTGCGGATTGCAGCTGATGATGGCTGACGGGAAGCGAAACGAAGAGACACTATTGTTAGCGTGAAGCTTCCACGCAAAGGCATCAGGAGCCCTGCAGTCGAGTGAGCACTTTTTCCGTGCAAGTCAGCACCGACTGCTCCGTGCTTGTATCAGCAGAGTAAAGTTATCCAAAACTTGAAATATTTCGTTTCATTTTTCCACTTCATTTGAATTCATCCTGTCAGTGAAGTCGTTTTCTTTTTATCTTTTGCTTTTCCAATATTGTACGGTGCAAACGGTGAGTATGGTTGGTAGTTTGGAAACAATTTTTTTTTCTCTGCTAGATCAATATCAGCCTGGGAATTCGAAACATTGAAGCTGTTATACTTTGGAAAATGATCACACGAAATTTTGAACGGAAAGTATACTTTATCCCTCACTCCCGACCGCCCCGGGGATGTTGTTCGTTTTGTCAATGCAGTGAACAACAATATGTATTTAAGAATGTGTTATCAGAAATGGTAGGTATTTGATTTCTAAACGACTGAACAACAACCAGTAAACCAGTCTGTTGTTTTGTTTGTGTTGATTTCAACTATTGTGGATGTCGAAAACGGATTTCCTACGAATGGCCGAAACACAAATGGACGAATGGCCGAAATAACAAATGGCATAATATTGGGGTTTTTTCCTTGTTGGGTACATTTTCCACTGCGACCAGTTATTTGATCTAATGTTGGGTATATTCTGTCCTTACTCGCTGCCGCTCGTTCAGACTTAACTAAGAAATAATCCCTACTAGTCAGTAAACCTAGGAAATTGCATGCCCCTAAATAGTAATGGTTTCTGCGGGGGGCATACACATTCCGGGAAAGTTCGACTTTTCGTGATTCGGCTATTCACGATTCGGTCTTTCGTGATTCGGCCTTCTGTGACTGTTGTTGGAATTCGGCCATTTGCGATTCGGTCATTTGTGTTTCGACCATTCGGTACCAGCCCTCGAAAACTACGAGGTGGCTAAGACTTCAAGGGTTTTGATCAGAGTCATACGAGATTTGCAATCGAGCAACTGCTGAACAAATTTAATAAATGGGTATATAACTAATTTAAGTGCCCAACTATTGCCAAGGCAAGATCAGTAGAAATTTCATAAGATATTATCAATATTATGCCTAAGTTAACAGCTTGGAAGTATCGGTGTAATATTTCTGGTATTTTTTTTTTGATAATGATCTAAAACAAAGCTGTGGTTCTACGTCCAATATAGATCCATTAAACAATGTAGTGGTGAATCAATATCTGCGAATAACCCCCAGCATAGGAAAATGGAACTTCTATCGTTAGCTCCGTCCACGGGAAATGTTGGTCTACAAAATTTGTGTTGAAAAATATCTCAACCTCCCAGAGTTGGTGGAGGCGGTCATAGAATTTCCATTTACGATGCTGATGCCAAGAATGGTTAATGGATTGAACTGAAAAATTTCGATATAAATCTATATTTCTACAAATGAATTTCTGTCTATATGTACCTGTCATAACGCAAAGCAAAGCCTAGATGCTACATTCCGTTATCGAAACTTGACCTTCTGTTTTTATACGACAGACTTCGCAGCCAGCTGTTAGAGTGCAGGACAATTACAGGGCCAGTTGCTACGATCATATTGACTCAAACAGCCTCTCCCAGTCGAGATTCGAACATACGACGACTGGCTTATTACGCCAGCGTCATACCTCTAAGCCAACTGGGAGGTACGTGTCATACAGACTCGGAAACTACTGAACCGAGCGGCGTGAAAATTTGGTACCACCATCGGGCGTTGTCTGGCTACCAACCCAGCTGGCACCAACTCGTATATTAATGAATGAAAATTATCGTAAATATCTCTGAACAAATTCGAAATCGCAACTAAAGTTTGTTAAAGTGGGACCAAGTTGATTTTCTATCGTATATAATGAGAATGACTGACATACATACGATTTTTAGCACAAAATTGTACAGCAGTACGAAGCGAGTCGCGCTTAATCGGATATTATCGTATATAACTACTTATATAATCAAAAAGCTTAAAATTATTCCTAATCAAGTATATCGCCTCCAAAATAGTACGGATATGCCAATTTTGCGCATCAAATACGATTTATTAGAATGTATGCATGTAATGCAGATTTTTATCATTTTTATACATATGAAAATGCTAGCTGGGAAGATATAGAAAGGCGTCTACCTGCTCAACCTGTTGTCCCACTACTGTAAAGTTGTCAGTGTTCACTACCATAGACTTACTTTTTACTATATTGACTATGAGACCTGCTGCCAGGGACAGGGAGCTCTCGGCGAGGTCATCGAACTTGCTCTGCATTTCAATTCGGCGTTGTGCGAGCAAGACAATGTCGTCGGCTAGATCGAGGTCATTTAGTGACTCCATCGTTAGGGGGTATCCATAAAGTACGTCACGCTTATAGGGGGGAGGGGGGTTGACCTAATCGTGACGATTTGTGACGTAGGGGGGAGGGGGGGTATGAAGTTATGTGACGTCACATGAAAATAAAAATCAAATGGAAAATTTATTCGGGAAATTATAATTTAGCCTTCATAGCCTTCATTTAAATAGTTAAATTGTTTGAATGAACACTTTTTTGAACATATATGTGTGAACAGGACTCATTTATTCTATGTAGTATGAACTCTCCATTAAGGCTTTATAGAATATGCAGTACACCGCTGAAGATCTGCTTGAGTACCGTCCTGCCTAAAAGATTTTTGAAACCACAAATAGCAGTCGCACAAACTCCTGAAGGGTTACGGGATGCTACCAGAAACCCACGGCAATGTTTTCCCTTGATATTCGTGCTGAACTCAATCGATGAACAAAAACTCATACCGAAGTTCCACGGTTGCTTCGGTTTTTCGGTATAATTTATACTGTCCGTCACTCAAAAGCTCTCTGAAGGATAGAGTTTAAGCCACTTGCGGATTAAATTTCGCATCTAAGGTAGTGTTGAATGGTTACACGTTTGAAGAAATACACAAAATGACAAAGTCCCTCAGAAAAGTTCTTCCAAGGCGTGTTGCTGCAAGACGTCAGTTGGAAGTGCAGATTCTTTCAACTAGATGAGACGAATTTGAGTGGATGAATGTACAGGGCGTAGATATGCGCTAAACATTAATGGACGGCACATCAGTGACTTCTGAAGCATATACGATTGCAGCAATTGAAGATCATCTTCAAAATCCGTGAATCGATGACTTATAAGCTCGAAAATTTTCCTTTTTTTATTTGCTGAAATTCATTTGATAGCTTTAAATAAAAAGGTTGGAATGAATATTTAATTTTTTTTGTTGTGAAGGGGGTGGGGATTGCCGTGACGTACTTTCTCAGGGGGGGGAGGGTCACGAATGTGTGACGAAATGTGACAAGGGTGGAGGTGGGTGGGGTTTGATTTTGGTCAAAATTTGCGTGACGTACTAAATGGATGTCGCCTTAGAGGATTCCAAGGCAATCCCCGATTTGGTATACTGTCAATTGCTCCAGCTAATGTCTTTCATAACGATGAGAAACAGAAGCGGTAATAATTTTGCCCTGTCTTACACCAGCAGTAACTCTTCTAGGGTCGGGCAAGACGCCATTGTGTCAAATCTTGTACGAGAACGCCTCGTACTGAGCCTCGATGAGATGGAATAGCTTATCTGGAACTCCCCTACGCCTAAGTGTGCCGCAGATGCTTCGTGGTTGAGTCGGTCGAACGCCTTTTCGAAGTCAACGAACATCAGCAGAAGAGAGTCCTGTAATTTGTTGATATAATGCGGAGCGTTGTGATATGGTCTGCATCTGTCGATCTTCTCCTGGATCCCGTTGGGATTACCTTACAGAGTACTTCGAGAGTAATACAGAGCAACGTAATGCCACGGCAGTTACCGCATTCAGATAGGTCTCCTTTTATAGGGACTTTAACCAATACGCCCTGCATCCAGGCCACCGTATATTGCTGAAAAGCTGATGCATCATATGGGCTGACAAAGATGGGTTAGCTTTGAGCATCCCGGCTGAAATACAGTCTATCCTTCACGCTCTATTGGATTTCTTGCTCTTAATGGCTGCTTAAACTTCATCCAAGGATGGCGCAGCCGAGTTGACGCGATTAATTCCATGAACTGTTGGCGTCATACTCTACCGGTTTTATTGGTCTCTGACATTTGAAACTCGGAAGAGTTGTTTAAAATATTCAATCCATCGCTTAAGCTGTTCTGTGCGGTCAGTCAGTAACTGACCAGCTCGGTCCTTTAGCGGTATCTTTGAGTCTGTCTTTGTATTCATCCTGGCATCACTAAGGCGGCGACAACAAATGTATATCACCTCTGGCGGCGACGGTTTCGATCTATCTCCAAGTTTCATCCGAAATTCACTACCTCCGCCCGCTGCGCACTTTGCCGAGGGTTTCGTCACTGGTCGTGACCTGAGACGTGGTGATGGAACCGTTCTTGATGCAGGTCCATTGCTCTTCGACGGTTCCACCAGGTGGCAACTCCGACGTTCGGAATTCAAGTTATTCAACATTGGTCTATGGCTGGTAAACAGCTGGATAATGCGTATCGTTGCGTAACATTGATTCGGATCATGTTCATGTGATGGTGCAGATACAAATGCAGAACTATTTGTAGTAAACAACATACGATACCGCCGCCCACCACGGTATTATCGAACACGACTGAAACAACCGGATGTCGCCGAAAGCTACGCGTTATCTCTCGAAACCGCGCCGTCGGAAGAGGGTGAGCTGAATGAAGTTCCTCTTGAGGACTTTTGAGATGCCGTGAAAATAGCCATTAACAGTGTAGCGGAGAACGTCCTAGGCCGTGTGGCACCGAAACGACGTAACGAATGGTTTAACGAGGAGTGCTATCAGATATTGGATGAGAAGAACGCATCGCGGGTACAAATGCTGCTTAGAGCCACCCCACAATAGTCGGAAAATTACGATTTTTGGCCAAAATTATTTTTTAGTTTCAAATTGATTCTAGATTATATTTGTAACAAAAGAAATGATTTAAACATATAAGAACTCATATTTAGGGTGATTTGGGGAAAAATGATCAAATGTTACCGATATAAATATTTGCTTGACAAAAAAAATTTTTCTTTCTCGCGGGGATTCTCCCATTTTGTCATTGAAACTCTCTTCAGATACTAAATAAATTTAGTAACAAAGATAATCAAATTTGTTGAAAGAGTACTTAAAATTTCAAAGACTTGCTAAAAATATGACAATTTTAAAATTATTTTTTTTCGGAAAACGTCAAATTATAGCAAACTTTCAATTCATGTTTTGATACAACATACTTCGAGCTTTCAGACGCACTGTTAGAAACTGCGGCGACAAGAGGCGACAAGAGTTGTTTTTTTGATTAAAGTTTGTGAAAATTTCATTTTTATTATAAGTAGCCTATGGCGCACCACATTGAGTTTAAATTTGTTTTCATTTCATTTTTTAATAGGCTAAAATATCAGTTTTAAAATAATATATAACAATAATATTTACATCCGCGATAACTATTTAATTTTTTGACTTTTTCAAAATGACTAATTTTTCAAACTTTTGAAATGGGCAACTTTGACGGCTTATTTCTACATGACATTTTTTTTCTTTCAAAATTTTATTCACGAATCATAAAAATATAGACAATTTACTACAAAACCGCGTTTAAGCATGTGCTAAAATGTGAAATTTTACATTCGGCAATTTTGGCCGCTACTTTATATGGAGCCCTTCTTATGTGCACCCGTCAGAATGTGGAGCGATACAAACAGAAGTGGTGACAGCAAACCCGACTCTTCTAGGAGAAGAATCGCCACCAGGAGGAGAAGCAATGCGAAGAACTCGAGCAGCTGTACCACTTTCACGACGCACTGAAGTTCTTTCAGAGACTCAACGAACCTCGCAAAGGTTTTGTGCCGCGTGTCGAAATGTGCAGAAATATAGATGGAGGTATCTTGACTGACGACCGTGCGGTAATCGAAAGGTGGAAGCAGCACTACGATGAACACTTGAATGGCGTGCAGGCGGAAAGTTGGTCTAGCAAGCAACGAAGATGTGTCACTCCCTTCGATAAGGGAAGTTAAGGAAGCCATTTAGCGGCTGAAGATCAACAAAGCAGTGGGAAAGGATGGCATTGAAGTGGAACTTATTTAAAAGGGCCCGGACAAGTTGGCCGACTCTCTGTATCAACTGATTGTCAAGATTTGGGATACGGAACGAGTTCCGTAGGAGTGAAAAGACGCGGTTATTTACCCTATCTACAAGAAAGGCGATAAGCTGCATTATGACAACTACCGAGCGATCACTATCCTAAATGCCGCCGACAAAGTGCTATTCCAAGTCATCTTCCATCGACTATCGCCAATAGCCAATAGATTTGTGAGAAATTATCAAGCCGACTTCATGGAGGGTCGGTTTACAACAGATCAAATCTTCACCCTGCGACAGATTCTCCAGAAGTGCCGCGAATTCCTAGTCCTCACGCATCACCTGTTCATTGATTTCAAAGCTGCATATGATAATGTAAACCAACAAGAGCTATGAAAAATTCTGGACGAAAACGGTTTTCGGAGCAAGTTTACTAGATTTATCATAGCTACGATGGATGGATGAGTATACTGTGTGAGAATCTCTACTGGACTCTCGGACCCATTCGAATCTTGCAGGGAACTTCGACAAAGAAATGGTCATTCTTGCTTGCTATTCAAGCATGTTGCGCTTGAAGGTGTTATAAGACGAGCGGCGATCGAAATAAGGAGCATGATTTACAATAAATTCAGTCAATTTATCTACTTTGCTGACGACGTGGATGCTGTTGGCAGAACATTTGAGGCGGTGGAAGATCAGTACATCAGACTAAAACGCGAAGCAGAGAAGATTGGGTTGAAGATAAATACGTTTAAAAGGAAGTATATGCTGGCAGGCGGGACCGACTGCGACAGGGGCCGCTTGAGCAGTACCGTAGCAGTACAGAGAACGGTGTATGGAGGCGAAGAATGAACCACGAACTTGCGCGTCTCTACGGTGAACCCAGTATTCAGAAAATGGCTGAAGCTGGACGGATACGTTTGGCAGGACATGTTGCTAGAATGCCGAACATTGAATCCGGTAGGAACAAGATGAAGAGGGGCACAGCGAGCGAGGTGGCAAGACCAGGTGGTGCCAGATCTGGCGACCACTGCTGGGTGTCCGCGGAACTGGAGACCAGCTGCCATGGACTGAATTAGATGGAGGAATTTCGCTTCGGAACTTCGCTTCGCTCGCCCCGTTTTCGCTCATCTCTACTAGGCCATGGCGTCCCACGACGCGTTCAAAGTCCGTGTTGTACGAGTCAATCTTCGCGTTGAAGTCGCCCAAGTGGATTTGGATGTTCGCGATTTTCTCAACCATGCAGTTCAGCTGGAGACGCTGTTTTTCCTGCAGGTCGGCAGCATCTGTTGGCGCATAACACTGGATTGCTGTAACGTCTCTAACTCGTGTACTGAATCTGGAAATGATTATTCTTTCGTTTATCGGTTCCCGCTTGATCAAGGCCGATAGCAATCCGACTCCTCTTCAGGTGGTCAGCTTCTGTTGAAAGTTGGGTCAGCTTGTCCTGCTAGGTAAGAGTCAGTATATTCCTTGTTCCGATACATGTCCGTATCTTCATACTAAAGGTCGTTGCCAATAATCCAGATTGATTTCTTCTTTCTTTTTCATTAACTTTTTAGTTTTCGGGTACCGTAGGTTGCCTAGAGACCTTAGGCTCCCGCTGACGGGGCTGCCATCTTAAAATGGGTGGGAGCCACTGTGCCTCCTTCCCTATTTGCTTATTACGACCAAGATTTCGTGGGCTTCAAATGGTGAGTTGACAACCTGGAAGGAGCGTCAAACACAGCTCTGATCCTCACAAGCTGCCGCCTCACGCCTCCACGAGTCATATGATACCAAATGCGGCGTAGCCTGGGCAATGTTGTCAATCTGACAATAGCGAAGTGAGGAGGTGCGACGCGAATACTGGCGCGGTAACCATAGCATGGCGGTAGAGGAAATGCTTCGTCAAACACGAGCGTCTGTTCACCAAGGAGGTGCGGCTCAAACAGCGTCTGTTCTCCATGTTAGGGGCGGCAGATTATTATACTCGTCCTTATGCCAGCAGGGACTCTAAACAGTGCTGTGCACGGTGGTCCTCCGGCGAGACAGGGGGTTAGGGGCAGGCCCAACAAGCCGCCCTAGAAACAAAAAGTTATCAACAACGTAGAAGAAAATAGGGATCGGAACAATCGGCGTCGACCTACGCGACGAAATAAGGACTGCGATTGGAAACTCGGGACATGGCATTGCAAATCGCTCGGCTTCCCGGGTTGCGATAGGATAATATATGATGAACTACATCCTCCGAAACTTCGAAGTCGTAGCACTGCAGGAACTTTGCTGGACAGGACAGAAGGTATGGAAAAGCGGGCATCGAGCGGCTACTTTCTACCAGAGCTGTGGCACCACCTAAGAGCTGCGAACCGGTTTATAGTACTGGGAAAGATGCGCCAGCGTGTTATTGGTTGACAACCGATCAACGCAAGGATGTGCAAGTTGAGGATTAAGGGTCGTTTCTTCAATTAAAGTATCATCAATGAGCATTGCCCACACGAAGGGAGACCCGATGACGAGAAGGAGGCGTTCTACGCGCAGCTGGAGCAGGTGTATGATGGCTGTCCGCGACGGGACGTGAAAATCGTCATCGGTGACATGAACGCACAGGTAGGACGGGAAGCTATATATAGACCGGTAATCGGGCCAAACAGCCTGCATGCCGCAACGAACGACAACGGCCAACGATGCGTAAATTTTGCAGCTTCCCGCCGTATGGTAGTCCGAAGTACCTTCTTCCCCCGCAACGATATCCACAGGGCCACCTGGAGATCACCAGACCAACGAATAGAAAACCAAATTGACCATATTCTAATCGACGGTAAATTCTTCTCTGATGTTATAAACGTTCGCACCTACCGAAGTGCGAATATAGATTCGGTTCATTTCCTAGTTGCAGTCTGCATGCGCTTAAAACTCTCGACGGTGCATAACACGCGTCGAAGCCGTACGCCGCGACCCAACATCGAGCAGCTACGAGACACCGGAGTTGCCCAGGAACACGCGCGGCAGCTGGAAGCAGCGCTACCAACGGAAGAGCAACTTAGCGCAGCAACTCTTGAAGGGTTGGAAAGGCATTAAGACCGCCATTGGTAGTACTGCTCTAGCGGCTCTAGGTCCGAACCGAAAAAACGATTGGTTCGACTGCGAATGCAAGCAATTAGTGTAGGAGAAGAATGCAGCACGTGCGAGAATGTTGCAACACCGTACGAGGGCGAATGTGGAGCGATATAAACAAGCACGGAACAGGCAAACACGGTCTTCCGGAGGAAAAAGCGTCAACAGGAAGATCGAGATCGCGAGGCGATGGAAGAACTGTACCGTGCTAATGATAAACGGAAGTTCTACGAGAAGTTAAACCGTTCGCGCAAAGGCTATGTGCCGCAGGCCGATACGTGTCGAGACTCAGACGGTAATCTCCTCACGAACGAACGTGAGGTGATCGAGAGGTGATCGAGAGGTGATCAAGAGGTGGAAGCAGTATTATGACGAGCACCTTAACAGCGATGTAGCTGAACATGAAGGTGACGATATGGCAATAGATCTTGGAGCACGTGCAGAAGACGACAGAATACCAGCCCCGACCTCCAGGAGGTAGCAGAAGGGATCGGTCGGCTGAAGAACAATAAAGCGGCTGGGGCTGATCAGCTACCCGGCGAGCTGCTGAAATACGGAGGTGACGCACTGGATAGAGCGCTGCACTGGGTCATTGTCAAGATTTGGAGGAGGAGCTACTACCGGAGGAGTGGACGGAAGGCATCGTGTGTCCAATCTACAAAAAGGGCGCCAAGTTGGATTGTTGCAATTACCGCGCAATCACACTGTTGAACGCCGCCTACAAGGTACTCTCCCAACTTTTATGTCGTCGATTATCACCATTTGCAAAGGAGTTCGTGGGGCAATATCAAGCGGGATTCATGGGTGCCCGTGCCACCACGGATCAGATTTTCGCGCTTCGACAAGTGTTGCAGAAATGTCGCGAATACAACGTACCCACGCATCATTTATTCATCGACTTCAAATCGGCGTATGACACGATCGATCGAGATCAGCTATGGCAAATTATGCACTACCACGGGTTTCCGGATAAACTAACGCGATTGGTCAAGGCGACGATGGATCGAGTAATGTGCGTTGTTCGAGTATCAGGGGCAGTCTCGAGTCCCTTTGAATCTCGAAGAGGGTTACGGTAAGGTGAGGGGCTTTCATGTTTGCTGTTCAACGTCGTTTTGGAGGGTGTGCTAAGAAGAGCGGGGATAGACACGAGTGGCACCATATTCACGAAGTCCGCCCAGCTTCTTGATTTCGCTGACGACGTTGACATCATTACACGTACCTTTGAGAGGATGGTGGTAACGTACATCGGACTGAAAGCTGAAGCCAAACGGATTGCACTTGTCATTAATGTATCGAAAACAAAATACATGAAAGGAAGAGAAATACAAAGACGTATTATGGCAGAAAATCGCGCCTACTTGGGACTCCGTAGGACGCTGCGATCGAACAAAATTCGCCACCGCACGATGTTAACAATCTACAAGACGCTGATTAGACCGGTAGTCCTTTGCGGCCATAAGGCATGGACTATGCTCGTGGAGGACCAACGCGCTCTTAGTGTTTTCGAACGGAAGGTGTTGCGCACCATCTACGGCAGATGGAAGACGGAACGTGGGAAAAGCGAACGAACCATGAATTGCGTCAGCTGCTTAGGGAACCACCCATCGCTCACACCGCAATAATCGGTCGCCTGCGATGGGCTGGGCACGTCGTGAGGATGTCGGACGATAGCCCAATTAAACGAGTTCTCAATAATGATCCAACTGGAACGAAACGGCGCCGGGGCGCTCAGCGAGCAAGATGAATCGATCAAGTGGAAGGCAACCTGCGGACCCTACGTAGACTACGTGGCTGGCGAATTGCGGCCATGGACCGAGTGGAATGGAGACGACTTCTTCGTACAGCAGAGGAAACCACGGTAAGTAAGTAAGGTCCATTCTGTTGAAGCAACCGGATTACGGCTAAAATGAGTCATATATCGGTTGCCATAACAGATTTATAACAACCATGCTAGTGGGGACCCCAGCCGGCGCCACGTGGAGGTGGAGATAGGAGTTAATGAACAGACGATCTGGAACACCCTTAGTCACCCAAATTTGTGGAACATACAAGATACTACTATTTACGGTCTGACTTCTATATTATTGCCTTTAATATTCTGTTTTCAAGATTAGTGCATTCATGCAACGGAACGGAACAAATAATGCGTGAGTATGTTGTCGAATTGTCGAAAATTCGTGTGTTCTAAGGCTGTGAACCATTTCGTGAGATTTTTAACTTTTTGGTTAATATATGACAGTTCGATGGTTTTTTACCTTCTGTCGAAAATAATCCTGCTCGGGAGCATGGTTAGTTTTGACCAAGGTTTTGACAGTTCGCTTCTGAGAGCCAATGAGACATGCACAGGTGAGGAAGTGAGCTTCGATGTGTTTCACTGATTTTTCGTTGGATTTTTTTACATTGGTATGGATGCTTATTGCATAATAAATTTGTTCAAACAACCCGGATTGAAATGAGATGAATTTTATCTATCAAATAAAAGCAAATGAACATCAAAAATTCATCCAATTTTAACTCGGACAGAATAAACAATATTTTCATCCTCACCTTATATGCTCTCATTGAGCAAAAAAAAACTATCAATCCGTCAAATATGAAATGGTTCGCATTCTGAACTGTTTTTAACCACTCAAAGAGAAATAAATGTTAAATTTTAACCAAAAAATTAAAAATTTCGCGAAATGGTTCACGAACACGAAAACTTCATTTTATGATTAACAAGAACAATAGATACTAGTTGGAATTGTTTGGAAAGATTATAATATTATTTTGAAGCAAATTGTTTTTTTAAATTGTATTGTGGTAAATAGGTCAAAGTCGTGAAAAAAGTTTTCTTATACAATGTTTCATAGTTAGTCTCATCGCTACAAGGTAGTGTTGCTTAGTTTAACTGTTTAGGTTAGCTATATCCATACAGTTCGGCCATTAAAAATGAAAAAATCGTCGAAGTTTGAAAGCCAGCTAAGCCAGAAGCAAACAGCTGAGAATTCAATTGTCAGTTACCGAGTTAAAGTTTAGTTTAGTAAATTTTTCACGGATATGTCGAGATTCACAGCGAAAACTTTTTTGTTGCTGACTCGTCTACAAACATCCGGAAACAAATAAACCAGATAAATCCGGATTAACCGCCGTTCGCTACTCGCCGCTGACAAATATTGTAAACTGAAAAGATTAAATGTAAGACAGTCAAATTATTTACCAATTTCTTATCTCGCTTGCTACCCGAAGCTACCGCCGACGACGATCTGGCGACAAACGATTATTGTTGTTGTTTCGCCAACTTTTTGGAGGCTGTTTCCTACGCCCCAGTGCCTGAGCTTTCCCAACTGTACTTCCGTGAAATTCAATTAAAATAAAAACTTTATCCAAATAACTTACTTTCTGGTAGCGGAAGCTACCGTGCTAGGCTTAGGTATGTAGTTCGTCGAGTCAGCCTATATCCGTGCACTCGAGCTTTGAACTTCTCGGAAGGAAATCATTGAACTTCGTAATGTATAGTTCATAAAATCGGGCTGAATGCGAATAGGAAAAAGAAAAAAAAAACAGCAGAACAGCAACATCCTCGACATTGGCGGCGGCCAGCAGATAATAAAATAAAAACAAAGTACCACAAAGTCTATTAGTGCCATAATGTTTCAATCCCGCTGAGCTTCCATGCACTGGATCGCGTTTGGGGACTTTGCTGAAGTTGGCTTTCGGGATGTTGAACTAAAAATGAAGTTTCGCAGCTGCTGCTGCACAAAAAGAAACTCGGGGCGACGATGTTCATTTCCAGTGTTTTTGTGTTTAATTTAACAACCAATACTTTGTGATAATAGTCTTGTACGAGGCGAAGATTCGCTCGCTGTCGAGTGGGGACATCACCCGCCGCCGCAAATGGTACAGAAGTAGAAGAAGCGTCGCGTCGCTGTTCTGGTTGTTGTCCTGTTCTTTTTTTTTCGTCGCGTAAGACTCGAACTCCAATACGCCCCGGAATCGCATTGTCCGGATGCCTTCTTCTTCTTCCTTGGTGGAAGATAGCAAATTGACTTAAATTAATTTTCTAATTAAAATCAATCCAAAAGTTTCCAACTTGGTTAGAGCGCCACTGTGGCTAGCGAAGAGGAAAACAGGCTGGTCAGCAGCAGCAGCAACAGTGGCAATAGCTGAATGCCGTTGTGGGAATTTCAATCTGAAAGCATAGTACTCGAGTAGAGATGTTCTTCTGATTCAAATGGATGTCTCGAGATTGGTACAGAAAAAAAAGATGCGACAACTGCTTGTGCTAGCGACGGTTCATTGTCTTCCTCGCCGAAGAAAGATTCTGATTTCATCTCAAAAATGATTTTTTTTTATTTTGGGTCAGCAAAACAAATTCAAAATTGATAAAAAATCTTACTCCAATTTCTTTACCACTTCTGTCTTTCATCACACCAGTTGAAATTACTTAATGGATGATTAGAGGGGTTCAATAATATGTATTATAATAGACGTTGAGTCATTGAAAATAAATGTGGATGTGTAACGAAGGCATTCATTCACTGTTAAGTAATTTGCGTTCGGTTTTCTATTTTGAATCAGTACTTAGTACCCAATGAGGAGAGCAACATTTTTGCTTTCAAGTGTACTTAATTAGACACAAGTTACTTATCAACTTGAACATAATTTGTTTGCATTAATTTGCGTAGCAAAATCATTCTTATCGTTTCATTGATTAAATATTGAAGTTCTCTTGAAGATGAAGTACCATGGTTGAGTCTGCCGCTTGGGTCATCATTTTACTGACCATTCCCGAGCATAAAAGTAGGGCAACGAACTTGACACCATCTTCGGAGTGTGGGAAATTCGTTGCGAAGGCCATCGGAGTTAATTAGCATTTCCATCTGTTGACTGTACTAATCCGAACTGGCGAGGAACGACGAGAAGAATCGACGAATCGACTGATATCAATCACTCCGAATCTGATTATTATCTCAGACAGAAAACGGAGCCAACAATGTCAACTTGTAAAGCAATCCTTCCGATGTAAGTTAAGTGCAAATAAAATCGATGGAGATTACTTTTTTATTCTTCCAACCAGAGGAGGTTACAGTCGTACAGTAGTACTTACTGCGTGCAACTTGCAACAATTCAAGCGGTTATTTCACTATAAATCTCGTATGGAATTACGAAGGCCAACTATGGTAATGACCACATCGCACTGGCAGATGAATACAGAATAGTGCGTATGAGTGGCCCGGTAGCTACAGATAGCTGAAGCGACAATAATAAACTTCACTACTTTATTGCAGCACTACCGGCCTTAGCTAGACGGGTATGTCAGATAACCCCGCCCGAGGAGCCAGTTGTAAATTCACAGTTCTGATCGTACGAGTTTTTTTTTCACGTCTACGTCTAGCATAAGCCCCCTCAAAAATGCCACAAGAAAAACGAAGAAAATTAATCAGAAACTTTCCGACATGTTCTGAACTGCGGGTTCAATAAAAGCTTGTTTGCTCTATTTTACTACCCACTAATTAAATAATTAAAGTGCGATTAAACGGCGGCAGTAAAATAAATTGTACCGTCAGCCGCTAGGCAGGAATAGTTCAAATCGATGCCTGTTGTGAAGTGACTGACAATTTCAGTTGTAGTTTACTGTGTAGATATAGTCAAGTGTTCCTGGTCTATACCTACCTATCTTTGATTACGGTGAACGACTTGAAAAGAGAGACGAAGAGTCTATCGCTTCAAGTGGTCCGATGCAAATACCGTGTCCTTTCAGCATTGGCTGACATTGGTTTTCCGTTGCTTTGATATATGAGCTGAAAATCATGCACCATACATCCGCTCCACATATTCAATATGGCTTTCCAGTGCTAAAAATGTAAAACATTACATAAATGATCGGTCATCCATTTCACTTAAAGTGACACAGATCACACTTCCCCCCGTCCAGCAGTCGTTTCACCTTCGGAACAATCGAAAGCAAACCACCTCGAACCCATGCATGCAACCAGAGCATCCTGATAATGCTGCACACATGCTGCTGCTGCTGCTATGCTACCCTGGCTGCCGGTCGTCGTCGGTGGAAATGTGTCTTCTCCATTATGCAAATTCGGCTCTCCGCCTGCCAGCAACGCGAGGGCATACGAGCCAACGCAACGCTATCCCGGCGGACGTAAGAAGCGGAGGCGATCAAGCGAAAAAATCATCAGGGCAACAGTTCTGTCTCTGCCAGAATGTGGCATCTGAATGGTCCTTCGAAAGCTAACGTCTTTGATGCGCATACAAAACCGAACCGAACGAAACCAAACCAAACCAAAGTGGCGCGCGGAGCAGTGAACGGAGCCTTCTCGTGAGTTGCATATATCATATGGCATCTTTTGGCGACTCACTTCAGCCGCCGCGCTGTTCCGTTAGCCGTGATCCCCGGCCTTCTGCCGAATGTGAGCAGAAACGTCATACGAGAAAAAAAGTTCTGTTCTACCTAGCGGTGAGATTTGACCTGTTTTAGCTGTATGTATAAATGCGAAATTAATTAAAACTTTAGACTGTCGATAATACTGTTGTGGGTAGATTTTTTTACAAGAAATTACAAAATTTATTGCCTACACATAAAGTAATCTTAATTCCGTTATTGATATTAGCCATTAGGATGATCCCACATACTAAGATAGACCAGAATTTAACAATTCGTTTGTCGTCGATGCTCATGGATGCTTGCTGATGTTCAGTTTAAACACAGCCAAACAGACAAAATTCCAACAACAATTATCGTCATGCCCATTTTAGGTGCTCATTAGCATCATCTGTGATTGGGTATGAAATGGAGAAGGCAAATGAGGAGCGTCCAATATAGCTCTAGCTATCCCAAGCCCCTACCTAGCGCCTCCACGTGGTCATACCCGGTAATGCTCTATTGAGTAGCCAAGCTAAGAGGTGCGATACTGTGTTGTTTCCGGCTGCCTGATCTCATAATCGAGGTTTTGGGCAGACGCCACACGATCTTGTTAATAGGTAAGCATAATATAAGTTATTTTAATTATTTTTTTCGTTTTAGCTTATGAAGCATTCACTGGTATATAATGAAAACTTTGGCCAATACGAGTGTTACTACTGCACATGGATATTGGATACCAGAAGAAAAAATAAATTAATTACTAGAAGCACTTATGGAAACTAAAAGGACGCAACTCTATTTCATTCGAAGGACTGCTAGTGAGATTGTTCTATTTTTACCCATATATACCATATTTCATAAATAAACTAGAATCGGGAAGAGGGAAGGACCATCAGAGCACTTGTTTGAAGCGGTGGGTCTAGGGAGAGTGAAACAGCCAACTTTCTAGGGTTAATCTTGGCCCGACAACACATCGTGGATAATGAGCGGGCTCTTCTCCCCACCTGCTGGAGTCATTCTGCATTAAGACGGTTTATTCAATGATTGACTTAGGTGACTTAGCCCTTGGAAAGAGATTTTCTAAATCCCTGGTACGTGTAAGTGATGTTGCTTATCGACCAATTCCCTTTTGGCCCTTCATACAAGAGTTGGGAAGCATGACCAATCGTGGAACATGTTCAACTCTTTTTGACATGATAGGCTCATTGCTATGAACGGATGTTCTGCTAAGGCAGGTGGTAGTACCATATATTCATATTCAGTCATTAGCATCATCTGTGATCGACATTCCCAAATATTAACCCACAACAGGAGAATCCCTCAGTTAAGCCAGTCTTTTGCGAATGGTCTCCACCCCCTTTCGTTAGTTAAAAAATGCCATTCTGACCAAAACGGAGACATTTCTAACCAAAACCAAATTCGAAATGACTGTTATAGCGTGTGAAGAATGGAACAGTAAGTGTCCACTCAGGTCGTTTCTTTAAGTCGCTGGTCTAGATTAACCCTATTGTGGGCGACGGGGTACCCGTGCAATGAGGTATATACAAGTGTGGCGATGTTGGTAAAGTCGTGTAAGGGCAATGAGAAAATTTCATCATACTATGGGTAAATTCGTAAACCGACCATTCACGATCAAGCGTGACGTCAAACTCCAAAAACAAATCCCATTGTCCATCTTTATAGTTTGACGGCGATTACTGGTTTTTCATTACTAATACCATCAAATGGCTTCTTCTTCCACACCTTTTTAAATCTTATTGGTGCCCGTGTACCCATTTTGATATTCAAATGTCAATAAAGTCATGTAAGTAATGTGTATCACTACGAAACTTTCTGACATCTTCTAATGGGTCAAGATCAACAACATGGTGCAAATTTTCAGAGATTTGGTTAAGAGATGAAATAACCATGGGTCAAATACAATTTATACCCCGTAGAACGGCGGTACCGTGTCCGTATGCTGTTTACATAGCTTAACGACACAATAGAATTAAACAATGTCCAGCAAAGTTGTAGGCTTAGACAAGAACTAAAAAAAATAGTGCGTATGAACTTCCGGATAGAGTATCCGTTGTGCCGGAAATAAAAACCGAATGTCCCAGGTAAGTAGCCAATCTCCGGTTCCATCAAAAAGTAATCATGTTTCATATCGGAGTTTTCAGAATTTTATGAGCATAGACTAACCTCATGTTTTTAGTCTTGACCTTGAAATGCGGTCATACATAAATATATATGTTTCCATATATAGAGTAAGGAGGGGTAAAAGTGCGATGCGGGTAAAAGTGCAATTCAATGATTTATCGGTGCAGATTCTGAGTAAATTTTCTACATTGGCATGGATGGGTGACTACTTTGACAGCTTGAATCTAACGTAAACTTTGGTTGCTTACGAAGCATAGTTGCTGAGCTATGTGTAAATGTTATTTTAGGGCGGTTTTGATGTAATTTTTCGTTATACGGCAAATACGATATCAACACAAGGATATTAGTTGTTGAAAATTTGTAGCAGTGTTTTACATCACTCAGATATCTATTTTAAAAATGCGGCGAAAATAATTTACAAAATATATTTCGCTTTTCCGTAATTTAATCTAACCCCGTCAAGCGCCTGGCGGGGTAAAAGGGCGATTCATGGACGAGGCAAAAATGTATACCTAATTATATACAGCTTTAGGCACTATATTACAAATACTAGAAATGAAAGATCAGCAGAAAACTGTGTGCTCTACAGATGTTGGCCGAAGAAAAACAATGTGTTTCCGGTGATGAAACAAAAAACAAAGGTTTGGAAAAGTTTCGATCTAACGGAGGCTGCAATACACCAGCGCAAAATAGAAGAGGTGCAAATTGAGAATATTTCTTACCGAAACATAACGCTAATTGAAGATAATATGGTTTTGTTAGCTACTGGTGGGCTAATTTCATGGATTCTAGCTTCAACCTTTTGCCCCGCGGTATTCGCACTTTTGCCCCGCTAGTGGGGTAAAAGTGCGAATCTGCACTTGATCAGAAGAAAGTAGAATTTATTTTGCAAAACACTATTACCGCAGATGATTTAAAGTTGAATGTGAAGACATTGAGTTACTGCATCACTATAAAATATATTATGTCGTTGTCCTCCTTTATATCTCACGAAAATTGATGACAACTTCAAACCTCGCACTTATGCCCCGCCCTACTCTAATTATTTTTAAATAACATAGATTTAACTGTTTGTAATGTTTTTGGTCTAAATTAGCATCTGTTAACTTTAAGGCCCTGTCAACTAAAGCAACTGCAGTATTTTTCTTATGACAAAACGGACTGACTGAGTTGTAATCCAAATATCTACTATTCGGATCTTTCGGAGACCACTCTATTGTTATTTTCCCTTCGTGTCTTCGTAGGATGGTGTCTAGGAATTTTAACTGTTCATTCATCTCCAAAGTCGACGGTGAACTGCATTCTCTGGTGGAAACTACTGAAGACGCCAACGATCTCGTCCACATGTTCAGCTTCGGCGCCCATTATACAGTCATCTACATAGCGCATATAGAAAACAGGTTTTACTCCAAGGTGTTCTAGTTTTTCCAAGGAGGCCGCCTGTTCTATACGTTCCAGCACAATTTTTGCAACTACCGGAGAAAGAGGTGAACCCATTGGAATTCCAAATTTTTGCCGGAAAAATCCACCATTGTACTGGAAAAAGGTTGATCCAGTACCACTTTTAGCATTTCCATAAAACTATATTTTTCGATACAAGCATGCTGCTCGATTTCATTCCATCGTTGATCAACCGATTCCAGCGCGAAGTCCACAGGCACGTTTGTGAAAAGAGAAACTTCATCCAAGGTACGGTATTTGGCTGCAAATTTTGTTCACGTATATCGTTCACAAATTCGATACTGTTTGTTATATGATGCGGCGTTTTTCCCACAATATGATTCAGGATATTAGACAGATATTTTTCCATTCTGTACGTCGCCGTTTTTGAGTTACGCAAAAAATTCTGTCTTATTTGCATGAGAGTCCTTATCCCCCTACCACAGGGGTGAGGGGTCTTAAACCATCACTAAAAAATTTCTGCCTCCAAAACCCCCCACATGCCAAATTTGGTTCCATTTGCTTGCTTAGTTCTCGAGTTATGAGGAAATTTGGCCCCAAAAACCCCCATATGCAAATTTTCACGCCGATCAGTTCAGTAATTTTCGATTCTATAAGGAACATAGGAACAGACAGACAGAAATCCATTTTTATAGGTTAATAGATTAATATTGTTTGAGACGGTGGTGCTACAATTGATGCAGAGTCAAGCAGTTCATTCGAGCAGTTGAGTCGAGTAGTCCAGTCGAGCAGTGGAATCAAGCAGTTGAGTCAAGCAGTCTAATCGAGCAGACGAATCATGCTGTCCAGTCAAGCAGCCCAGTCGTGCAGTTCAATCGTGCAGTTAAGTCGAGCTGTTCGTCAAGCAGTCAAGTCGATCTGTCCAAGCAAGCAGTTGAGTCGAGCAGTCTAGTCAACCAGTTGAGCAATCGAGCAATCCAGCAGTCGACCAGTGAGGTGACTGAGAATACAACCCATTGCTACGAAAGCATGACGTCCTGTCAGGGACCTGTTTTTAGTTAACGATAGGCCTCTTATGACATCCTGTCAGAGACCTGGTTTTCGGTACAGACATAAGCCTCTTATATAAATAGATTGCGTCAATTTTTTTAACTTTAAAAGGGCGTATCTCCAAAACCGTACCTACGATTTTTTTAAAATTTTACCCAAATATGGTGGTAAGTGCTACAAATTGACTGGTGTACTCAGATTTCATGGAGATTTTTTTTGATAATAACGGTCTGAGGAGCACCGTGATAATGTTACCAGGGCCGGCGCTTCCCTTAAGCAAAACAAGCAGCTGCTTGGAGCGCCACTTCGAGGGGGTGCCATTTCGCCTACATTAACAAAAAACTGTAGCATTAAATAAATAAGCGGTTAAAAGAAAACTTTCCTCCTTCTCCTTTAGCGGCATAAAGCCGGGATGGCAAGAGTGGTGTATCTAGAGTAACTCTCCGCTGTATTGGCTCCTGGGCTATTTGTCGCCAATTCGTTGAGTATCTCGACACAAGCAAATCGACTTCAACCTGGTCGAGTTGAGTCTCTCTATTCCTAAAGGCCCTCATACACGTACGAACATGTTGGCCGAAAATGTTGGTGAATTCATGTTCGGTCAACACTCGCCTGTGTATGAGCGCTACGAACCAAACTAGCAAAAGAAGATGTTGGGCTTGCCGCTCGACCTGAATGACCCGCCAAAATTTTATTAGTTTCCAACCCAACATATGCGTACATGTATGGGGCCCTTAAGACCGATGGATGTCTAGAAGAGAACAGATTCACTGCCCGGTCTCCGGCCCGGTCATCGTACTCTCCCAACTTTCGACAAGTGTACTTTGAGAATCGTTTTAAGTAGTGCCTGCCGTGCATGGTTCATACGCCTACGTCATTCTTCGCTTTCCGTTTGCGCTCCACCTCCACCTGATGAAAATCTATACGCAATAAAACACAACAATCAAAACACTCAGATAAACGTGGTGGGAATGTGGCATTGATGATATTAAATTATTTAGTAATTTTTCGGGAGAGATTCATCTTCGATGAAGTAGCAAGGTATGAGGACGGAGTTTCTGATCTAACAGGAAATATGAACCGAACATTTTCGTTTTTGAAGGTTTATCATTTTAATAATGGGTTTCAAGAAACCGACAATTATTCAAAAGAAATGGCGGTTGACTGTGTTGCAAACAGGGATGCCACATATAATTCTGTGTTTTTTGTTGGAAAAATCTGACAATCTGTACGACGAGGAAAAATATCTGTGCAAAAATCTGTCCAATGCAAAACAATGAGAGTGAAAGAGATAGAGAGTCATTTTGCTGACTATTTCCGTCTCTTTCACTCTCACGTAAAAGCTCAAAAATCTGTTTAATCTGTGTAATTTGGCGAAAATCTGTATTCTATGCATACAAATTCTGTACAGGCGATTTCTTTCAAATATCTGTTAAACACAGAATAATCTGTGCATATGGCAACCCTGGTTGCAAAGCCGTTTCCTTCGTTGTGCGGGCCAATTTTTTCACACATGTGTACTCGTTCTAATGAACACGCCGGCATAAGCGTTCCTTTTGGACTCCCGTTCTTGTTTATTCATGCACTGCAACGACTTTTGCAGGTGTATATTTAGCTAACAGCCACGGTCGTTGCTCTCGCACGTCATTGCGGCCTGAGCAACTGATACCGATCACTCGCGAGGATTCGCACTCTCACCCGCGTGTACGATCGAGGACGTAAGATGAAGAAGAAAACAAAAAGTAACGCAAAATCTGTATCCCAGTGTGCCGCTAACCCTCACGGGCGCTGGCTGCTCACGAGTTATTTGCCACGTGAGTGGCTACAGAGAGACGCTACGAGACTGTGCGTTTTCGAGTGTGTAGGTAGCAAAATGTCTGCACACAGCAACGCCGGCTGTTTTTCGTTTGTTCTGGGGGCGCCATTTTGAGAATTTGCGTGGAGCGACAAATTGGCTAACGCCGACCCTGGATGTTACATTATTGTAAAGACACGTCTGAGCTATAAGTGTTTATATTCCTACCAGCTTTCATATTTAGATGGAGATGATACAGTTCTAGATCATAACTGCATTATTATAACGTTATCAACATTTATATGAAATCTTCTAACATTAAATCCTATTTTCTGAAAAACCCAATTTACTTAGCAATTCAGTGTGTTACATACTAGGGATAGATGAATTGAACGAAGACAAATTTCACCGGTTGTTAACAACATTATTACGTACTTCACAGCTGTTGGTCCCATACATACCCAGTATAATAACGACCGCATTAATAATAAACCATACATTTTAAGCCGACTGCAAATCGAATCTCCCATTCCCGTAAAGTGAAAGGAAGCAAAAAAATCGGAATGACCTAGCAGCTGATGCTTCTGCTGCCTGATGATGTACATAAATAATGCATTACTTATGCATGCACAAACAGACAAAATACGTATAAATCATCCTGAAAAGATTCTGCTCCACTAGGTACGAATACAGCCAGCAACTTTCGGTGCTCTAGATGCCAAAGATACGGGGGCTGCGATTTCAGTGCCAGATCGTGACCCAAGTTCTATTCGCATCGTTTTATTCCCGCACCGGGAAGCTGCTTTTCCTCTGCTTCTGCTTGGCTCGGTCTGTCTGTCTGCCTGCCTGCTTGCCTGTGTGCATCCCTGGGACTATTATCGTTTGTTTTTCAAACAGCTATTGATGGTCGAAGAAATTGGCATTCTGTGAGGAACTGGTGGATCGTTTACTCGGACGTGAGCTCCGAGCGAAATAACTTCTCGGCGAGTTTAGCTTCGGACACAGCCAGCCAGCCAGCCAGCGCAGCGCAAGGACTTTCACTTGAATCATTGTTGCCACCAGAGAGCCGATAAATTAAAACCATACTTTTACAATCTAAAGCGGGAACGTACAATCGAACACGCAACGGTTTTACAATATATACGATACTCACCTGCTCTTTTTTTATCCTGTTCCCGCAACCCACCACCTACTGGATCTACTGGATAGTGACGGAAACTCGTTGCTAGTAAAATGGTGAATTGAGCGTGTTTCGTGACCGCTGCGTTATTTTCATCAACCGTAATCCGACAGTTTGTAAAAATAAAACTATTTGCATATCCCCCTCAATATGACGCAGGTTTTTTTTGCTATGACCGAGCTTTGACGTGGCAATAGTGCATAGATTTTTCCCTCCGAATGAAGAATTGCAACTGCAGAAGGTACCTAGCTTACGTCCGACGGTGGAGATCGTTATCGAGGTGCATAATATAGTTGGGCATTTAATGTTCACTTTGCACCATGCCTCCGTTCATGGTTGTCCAGTGTCCACGCATGGTCTAGAACTGATGCAAAAAATAACATTAACTATTGTAATGGTTCAAGAAAATGGCATGTGCAGCAAACGTGGAAGCTGCTGATGCGGTTGAGAACCGAACGGTTGAATTTTATGAAGTTTTACATGTTAGAACAGTCAAATATATGACGACAAAATTAAGACATAAACCTTGGCAAGTGAGTCATTTGAAAAGTAAGTTAAGGCGAACGAACAAAGAAACTTATGACTTTTGATGATCATTAAACTTTTTGATTTTGTAATCGTTTTAGTGCTATTATGGTGAAATTCCTGACTATTTAAAGCTCTTTAAAATATCTTGAACCGACTCGCGAAAACCATCAAGAATTTTAAGAGGTTTCTGAAAATCATTCGAAATTTTTTTTTGTTTTTTATTTTGATTACTTGCACTTTCCCTCGTAGGATCAAAGTGAAATTTAGCAGCTTACACTCGCATTTATGCAAATCAGCATGGCCAATTTGGCACTTACGATGGCAGTAAGTAAAGCTGTTGTATGTCTCGAGTATCGAGATCTTTTCTAGCAGTTTCAAGGATTCCCATTGAGGATTGGAGCCAAAACAACCCGGGGTCAAACAGGGACTATTTGGCAGGCTAAGTCCTCCTACTTCAAACACCCAAAAGTGTGCTGCACAGTTCCGCCAATCATGTAACATTTAGCATGTGTATGCTCTGTTACAGATTTTACGATGGAGCAGCACGGTTGATAGCACTTGAAACCTTTTCCACTTTCGTTCGACTGCTACTTTTCCAGCTTTTTTGCCTTTCCACTCGTTCGAACATAATGTACCTGGCAGCTAAAAATCAACTTATCGCAGCGGTATTTTCCCTATGAGTGAAAATAAGCACCATCCATTGGCAGAGCGCAAAGTGCAAAGCAACAAAAAAGTAACCCTCAAAAACTAGCAACTTTGTTGAAGGCAGGCAAATTTCTCCCACTACAGCAGCACCACAGGTGAGGTGAGGACGACTGACGGACCAAGCGGTGGAGAACCCGAACTCTCCCGGGCTGTTGATGTTTGCTTCCTTGCGCACAGGTCCGGGTTTTATCGGTCGGTCGACCCGGACCAAGTAATCGAAAGGAAAGTTTTCATTATCTCCAAATTTACGTTATTTCAAGAATTTCATAATTAAATTTTCGCTGTGTGCACTTTGGCGATTCGTCCGTATGTTTCAACCCACCGCGGTGCGGTGCGGCGGCGGTGCAAGGGCAGAACGCTTGGCTGCAGTTGTCTGCTTTGAAGCGAGTTTAGTAGCTCATGCAGAGAAAGTGATGTCGAAAACTTGCACATCCACCGACATCCTGATGCAACCAGCAGGAAGTGCACCGATGCGGGCTCCTATCACGCTGCTGCTCTGTGAGGTGATTTTCGAATCAAAACCATAGGGTAGCCATATGAATGCTTTAAATTTAATATTCATCTTTGTTTTTTGGGGACTTCACTATACTAACAAATAGTTACATTCAAAAGTATTATTTGAACCTTTTTACTAACAGTTTTTTCCCCTTCTGGACCTTGGCATAGAAACTGCAGGAATATTTTAGACCACCCAACAAATAATCAACTGTACCTTCGGCACAACGAACATCCCCGCGAAGCTGCTGCTGAAATCGTTGTGTACGTTCGTTTTTGCACAAATTGCGGTTATTCGTATGCATCCACACACCTACACGGAATGAAAATACGGGTTAAACCACGATATCAATACCACAGCAGAGAGGTTTCCAACGAATTTACGGAGCATGCAATCTGCGGTTCGTGGGTTTTCTGTTTTGCATGCATCCCTTAACCCCCCCCCCCCCCCCCCCCCCCCCCCGTTGGGAGGTGTATCGGTAATGAACGTCAAGAAAATCTAATTAGTGTCGACTTACTGTGCACAGAATTGAACTTAGCAAAATAAGCTGTCGGTTTGGAGCTCATCATAACACGTGGAAAACGATTTTTGTGTTAAAATATCTCCATTGCCATGAATTGGTTGGTCCATAACAATAGTTTTATATAATGTAAAAATTACAATTTTTGATATTCGGCGAGGCTGTCTGCAGAGAAAGGCAATTTGATGTTTTCCCGACGTTTCAACATTTTATTTTTGTCTTTTTCAAGTGGTAATATCGTTTGCGTCGTTTGTTACATATATAATTCAATCAAATGAAACATAAAAATATCTTTTTTAACTCAGCTAACCCTAATGATAAATCAAAATGCATACTCTTTATATGGCTTGTAATTTTAAAAGTACACGTAATTTTATCAGTTTCGCAATGTTTCTTATGCGCATGTAAACTAATGTAAAATTACAGATTTTTGATGTGTTTTTCTGTACCCCGCGGTCTATTTTGTACCTTTAAATTGCTATAAAATAGACCCCACAGTAGTCGTCAGCCTCTTATTTAACAACAACATTATTTAACCCCTGCCATTATTTCCTATCCCTACTTTAGTGCAAACATAGTGCTTTAGTGCTGACATAGTTGGTGAAATAACAAAAAATAATATCAAAATTTTACTCCTTTAAGGCTAAAAGAATAACTATTTGTGTTATTTGAATAACAAAGCAATAACATGACTGTATTCAGAGTTTAGAATAACATATTTTAGTATTATTAAGGTATTGAAGAACAAATGCAGTAGTATATGAGATATTAAAAAATCATTTTATAAAATATTTATAAGGCCATTACAAATATTTTACAAAGTTTGAACTGAAGGGGGGGGGGGCGAAAAAAAAACAAAGAGATTTTTTTAATCGTGCAAAAAAAATTGTTTTTAGGCATTTTTACTTAAAGTTTAAACGTGAAAACCAAATCTATTCTTACTTGTAATATATACGTTATTATTTTCCATGCAAAAATCTACGAAAAAAGACAAAAACGAAAGAAAAAATTTTCGGCCGATTTTCGGAAATTCCGTTGTTCGAATTTCCGTTTCTGTTTCGTGAAGCATTAACTTAACTCGTACACTCATTTTTCGAGTTTTTCAGGCTGTAGAATCCACAGACAATTGATTTTATGAAAAAAAAATTAACTTATATCCTACAAATTATTTTTTTGCCCCCCGATTTTTCAAGCCAATTTCCAAGGGGGGGGGGGGGGTGACAAAACATCAACAAAACAAAAATTTATGAAATATATCGAATGTCATTTTAAGGCCAAAATAAGATATGATAACAAAATTAGTTATAAAACTCATCTTACACCACTGTTTTAAATATCTGCTGTTAACAAAATGTGTTATCAATGTATCTCCATATCTATTCAATAACAAAATATACCATTATAACACAGTTTGATATTGTTTTTGTATCATTTTGCTCTTCGCTCCTGCTCCGGGAAGGCTGAACGTTGGCTCTTCGCCTGCGAATGACGGACCTGAAACGAACCGAAAACCAGAGCAAAAGCTAAGTAAGTAAGAATGATTGCAATATCTGCTATCCATGGCTATTACATAAATCTTGAATGGATAAACCCCTAAGGTGTTATGCGGCCCGTGCTAAGAGATGGATAGAGATGGAAATCTTCGTATTTAATCCCTATCATTAAATCAGGAGCAAAATCAGACATCCGAAACTACCGTGACATTGCCATTATCTCTTGCATTCCTAAACTATTTGAATCAATTGTAAATGAAAAAAAATTTCAGCGAGTAAAACACATAATTCCAAGTCAGCAACACGGCTTCTTTAAAGGCTGCTCTACTGCCTCAAATCTTCTGGAATTTGTAATGAAATTTACTCTGAATGCAATGGACAATGGCACCCGCGTAGAAGCTATTTACACGGACTTTTGTAAGGCATTTGACAGAATTGACATACCATTACTAATATTCAAATTAGCAAAAATTGGAATAAAAGTGAAACTCTTGAAATGGCTTCAGTCATATTTAACGGAACGCAAACAAATTGTTCAAACCCTATTCAAGTCACCTCTGGGGTTCCCCAAGGTTCCCACTTAGGGCCACTTCTTTTCATTTTACACATAAATGACATTTCCTTTATGCTCAAATTCGGTTATAATCTCTGATTATAGCTTGGTTCGTTCCATGCACCTTCCAGCATTGGACAAAAGATAGGAGTCACAACGACAACTTGTTAAGCGTAGCTACCTATTACCCCCCCCCCCCCCCTGCCCCTTCCTTTCCACTCTTTCCCCTCCTTTCCCAAAAAAATTTTCATTACTTTCCCCTACCGTCCCTCCATTAATTGTAAAAACCATCGTTACAAAAAAAATTTCTCGATTATACTTTTATAAGCCGTGAACTTAGAACTCGAAAAATATTTATGGAAAAATCATATAAAACCAATTATGCAAAAAATGGACCAGTCAATAACATGATGCGTCATTGTAATCAAAATTGCGAAATAATTGACACTACAATGTCCAAAATCCAAATTAAACTACGACTTAGCCATAGGAATAACGTGTAGTATATAAGTAAACATTGTAACAATATTATTGTATGAGTCTACAAATGCTTGACGAATAAAAAAAAAGATGAATTGATGGGTTTAAAAAATACCCAGCTGTAAACGGAGCTTGAGTAGTACCCGGGCACCCTCCCTAGTATTTTTGATTTTGTATTTTTGTAGTGCTTGCAACTCCCAGTTGGCTTCGAGGTATGACGCTGGCCTAATAAGCCAGTCGTCGTATGTTCGAATCTCGACTGGGAGAGGCTGTTAGAGTCAATAGGATCGTAGAAACTGGCCCTGCAATTGTCCTGTACTCTAACAGCTGGCTGCGAAGTCTGTCGTATAAAAACAGAAGGTCAAGTTTCGATGACGGAATGTAGCACCCAGGCTTTGCTTTGCTTTTGTTTGCAACTCATGGTTCATACGCCTATGCCGCTCTCCACTATCCGTTTGTACTCCGGAAAAAATAGTCCGCAATACCCTTCGTTCAAATACGGCAGATGCACGTATGTCTTCCGTAAGAAAAGTTACTGTCTTAAGTTCATGCAGGACTAGCGGACTGATAAGCGTTTTGTACATCGTCAGATTTGTGCGGTGCACAGTGGTCCAAACAGCGAAATACGTGATCGTGTGATATTGCGCCAAAACGTGAAGTTTTTCGCATATAGTTTCTTTAGGAACATCTCTTGGTATAATAAGCCCCTTCTTGTGAGAGAAATCTTTGGGTGATTAATTCCCTTAAAAGTGAGATACGAAATTTATTTTCTCGTACATTCAAGATACAGGTTTGGTACTTTCGGCAAAGTTGTAGTAAATATTAATACAAACAACTTTGTCAAAGACACCATACTTGTATCTCTTCATGGAAATTATCTATGAAGCGTTATTCGTGGACAAACCCTTTAAAACAGTTTCTAAACCCTGACTTATTCTGGTCAAATTTTACGTGTTCATAGTGTTCTAGAAAGTTGTTTATCTTACTAAAATCAATGTTTTTGTAGAACATTGTTATACGTGATTTTCTGCAGTTTCGGAGATTTTGAGCTTTTTTGATGAAAAATAGTACTTTTTTGAGCTTAAATATTTCCCAAGGTGGCAAATGGTGGCAGATCAAACAACTCGTACTTAAAAGTACAACAAAAAGATGTGTTGCTTATTTTATTTTTGGTTTGAGCAAAGTTAATTGTTAACTGCTTGTTAATTCGTGTTTTCTAATTAAATAGTTATTTAGTCATTCCGAGAAAATTCGGCCTTCTGTAACTGTTGTTGAAATTCGGCTATTTGGATTTCATCCATTCGTGATTCGACCATTTGTGTTTCGGCCATTCGGTATCAGCCCATTATGATTGTGATCTTTTGAAAAGACACCAATCGAAGGTATTGAACAAAATAGCCTTAAGTTAGTTATTTGGAAGTCTTGCTCTTATTAATTGCGGCAAATAATTTTAAGTCTACATTCATTTTCGACTCGAAAATAGGCGAGAAAATTGCTGGTAACTCAACTTGTTAGAAAGAGATTGTCAACGTAAACAAAATGGCGTTTATTGCATCCGAAGTACATTTTAATTGTTCTATAAACATGACTGAGATGGATTTTTAAAACAACTATAACTTTTGAGGATACAAACGGATACAGACAATTGACACTTGCTTTTAAAGGTTTTTTGTTGTACTTTTAAGTAGGAGTTGTTTGATCTGCCACCATTTGCCACCTTGGGAAATATTGAGGCTCAAATTAGTACTATTTTTCATCAAAAATGCTCAAAATCTCCGAAACTGCAAAAAATCGCGTATAATAATGTTCTACAAAAACGTTGATTTTAGTAAGATAAACAACTTTCTAGAACACTATGAACACATAAAAGTTGACCAGAATAAGCCAGGGTTCAAAAACTGTTTTGAAGGGTTTGTCCACGAATAACGCTTCATAGACAATTTCCATGAAAAGATACAAGTATGGTGTCTTTGACAAAGTTGTTTGTATTGATATTTACTACAACTTTGCTGAAAGTACCAAGCCTGTATCTCGAATGTACGAGAAAATAAATTTCGTATCTCACTTTTAAGGGAATTAATCACCCAAAGATTTCTCTCACAAGAAGGGGCTTATTATACCAAGAAATGTTCCTAAAGACACTATATGCGAAAAACTTCACGTTTCGGCGCTATATCAAACGATCACGTATTTCGCTGTTTGAACCACTGTGCGGTGGTGTAAGATCTTTGATCTAAGCGTCTTGTGGAGGTAAAAATAGGCTCGACTTCCAGCTTGCATGCAACGTTGAATCTTCTTACTCGTATTGCTGTCGGCAGTGACCACAGATCCCAAATAAACGAGTACATCAATCATTTTCAGTTCATCGCCGTCAATAGTCACTGTCCGTGGGAGCCAAACGTTAACGAGGCCTCTTCCAACCATATAGTAGATTTTCGATGCATTGATTTGGAACCCTATCCTCCTAGTCTCCGTTTTTAGTCTGGCGAAGATTGCCGATCACCGGATCACACCTTCAATAGCGATATGAAATAACATACAGAACAGTTCATCTCCTTTCCCCAATCCTCTACACGCTTCAAAAGGACTCGAGAGTGCCCCGAAACACACACGTAGCACATCACTCGCTCCAGAGTAGCATTGACCAACCGCGTCAGTTTATCCGGAAAACCGTATTTATGCATTATCTGCCATAGCTGTTCACGTTCGGCTGTATCATATGCTGCCCTGAAATCCACGAAAATATGATTCGTGGACACGTTGTACTCCCAACGTTTGTAGAGGTAGCACGGGCCCCCATGAAACCCACCTGATACCGCCATATGAATTCACTTGCTGGGATTGGGGATAGACGACGTAAAAAAATCTGGGAGAGCACTTTGTCGGCGGCGTTGACCAGCGTATTGCCGCGATAATTACAGCAATCTAGCCGATCGCCCTATTGCAGATAGGTCAAACCACACCTTCCATTCACGCTTCCGGTAGTTTCTCCTCCTCCCAAATCCTTGAAATTATCCAGTGAACCATTTTGCAGCTGACCATTTTTGTAGAGTTCTGCCGGGAGTCGGTCCTTTCCGATGACTCTGTTGTTCTTTAGTTGACCGATTTCTCACCGGATCACTTTGTGATCGAGAACCAGCGTACAGTTATCATTTGAGGCACTCCCCAGCTAGCACCAAAGCGTACATCAACGTATGAAAATTATTGTAAATATCTCTTAAAAATTTCGGAATTAATGCTTAATAAAGTGTGCTTAAGTTGATTTTCAGTCGTGTACAACGATAATAACTGACACACATACAATTTTCAGCACAGAATTGTATAGCAGTATGGAGCGAGTCGCGCTTAATCGGATTTTGTCGTACATACATACATACTTATATAGATGAAATGTGTTTAATTATTCCTCATCTCGTATATCGCCTCCAAAACAGTGCGGATAACCCAATTTTGCCTAGTAAATGGCTAGATAATGCGGAATATAGACCCCATAGTGGTCGTTTGCCTGTTATCCAGCAACTCCGATCCCGACCTCCTCGTGGTACCAGGCAAAATACGTAGCGGAGATCGGGTAACCAACCCGATAACCGGTGGAAACTAAGATCGTATACTAACCGGGAAGGAGGTATAGTGAGTATCGGCACTAAAAGATGGCAGCCCCATCGCGAGACTCGGTGGTGTTGCCCCAGTACGGCTACACATCTAAATTAAATCATACTTACAAAATTCAAGCAAATTCGGAGCGGAATATTCGGCATCGACCTAGGCGATGGAACAAGGACGGCGAATGGAGACTCGGTACTTGGAACTGCAGATTGCTAAATTTCGCAGGTTGCGAACGGGTGCTGATTGAACAGCTTGAAACCTGCAAACTCGGCATCGTAGCTCTGCAGGAAATCTGTTGCAAAGGAGAGAAGCTATGGTAGATCCGTGGCGGGAAGGCCCAGTTTTACCAGAGCGGTGGCACTACCAACGAACTGGGAACGGGCTTTGTAGTGTTGGGCGGAATGCAGGATCGCGTGATAAATTGGTAGGCGATTAACGAGAGGATGTGTGTATTGAGGATAAAGGGCCGTTTCTTCAATTATAGCATCATCAACGTGCACTGCTCGCACGAAGGTAGACCTGACAATGAGAAAGAAGCGTTCTACGCGAGGCTGGAGGCAACGTACGACGTCACGGGACATCAAGATCGTCATCGGGAATATGAACGCCCAGGTTGATAGGGAAGAAATGTATAGACCGGTGGTAGGACCCCATAGCCTGCACACCGACACAAACGATAACGGCCAACGATGTATAAACTTCGCAGCTTCCCGAGGCCTGGTGATCCGAACCACCTTTTTCCCGCGCAAGGATATCCACAAAGCCACCGGAAATCACCTGACCAACGTACAATGAACCAAATTGACCACGTTCTCATATACGGCCGGATTTTCTCTAACATCACGAACGTACGCTCCTCGTCAGGATGATAGTGCGGATATTGATTCTGACCAGGGATTAAAATTTTCACTCATATGTAGGATAAACGTATTGCGCTCACCCTTTCTTCTCACATGACAACTAGATTTTGTAGTTATCTGTTCGTATAAAGCGGAAGAAAAACATTTTTCAGCTAAAGAAAGAGAGTTGATAATATTTCGTTTCATTTTTCGCTGAAAAACATTTATCCTCTCTCACTGAAGGCATGATAAATAAATATCGCAGAAAGACTTGGCGCGAAAATCTAATGCAATAATAGGTATATAGCAGGAAACCATGGTTATACTCAAATACATAAACTTGGTTGTTTGATTTCACTCTCTTGTTGGCTGGTTGTTTAGTAAATTCAATAGTAACCTGTGCATTTTCGTTTCTGAAATACGGCTGATACAGCTTTATCCTCTCACGCAAAGAGAGGATAAACTCGTGTTACGAAAATTTAAAAATAATCAAATCATGATCGTGTATTTCTTGGGATAAATGAAAATCCAGGTAGCCCATGCTCACGAACGACAATAAATGGGTATAAAACATTCTCGTTTCACTTTTGTTCAGTTTTTATTCGTAGTAGGCAAAATTCATAGATTATCGCGCGTTTGAGAGGATAAATTGAATGCCTGATTCTGACCATTACCTAGTAGCAGTACATGTGCGTTCAAAGCTGTCCACCGTATACCGGACACGTCAAAGCCGCCCTCCTCGGCTGAACATCAGGCAACTAGATAACCCACAAGCTGCCGAGAACTACGCACGAGTACTGAATGAGGCACTGCCTTCTTCCGAGGAGTTAGGTGCTTCAAACCTCGAAGGTGGTTGGGGCAGAATACGCTCGGCCATCGGAGACACTAGGTATTGACAAAATGATTGGTTTGATGGGGAATGCCAACAAGCGGTGGAGGGGAAAAACTGCTTGGAAAAATTATCTAAGTATTGCCACTACAGAGAACCTGACCAAATACCGACGAGCTAGTTGACCAATTGACCACGATCCTGACGAGGAAAAATCGCCAAAAGGAGGACAGAGATTGTGAAGAATTAGAACAATTATTCCGAGCTAATGACACGCGCAAGTTTTATGAGAAGGTGAACCAAACTCGGAAGGGCTACACACCGAAACGTGACATGTGTAGGGACCAGGGAGGGAATCTAATCACAAACGAGCGCGCGGTGGTCGACAGATGGAAGCACTTCTTTGTTGAACACCTCAATGCAGCCACGTAGCCAGAGGTGGGGGCCAGGAGGCCTATCTTGGCTCGTAATACATTATATACATATTTTACTGCTTATAAATATAATACATCACAATACATTTAATGTATTGTAGTTCTAAACGCAAAAATATGCATATAAAACAGTTAAAATCAAAATTGGGCCCCCGGGCCCCCCCTTCTGGCTACGTGGCTGTCTCAATGGTGAAGTCGCAGAAGGAAGCGGAACGGAAATTAACCTAGGAGCGCCCATGGAAGATAGTAATGCCCTTGCTCATGTTCTCTAAGAAGTCAAACGAGAAATCGGGCTGCTGAAGACCAATAAAGCCGCTGGGAAGGGCCGCCTACCGACAGAGCTTTATAAACATGGCGGAGAAACGCTTGCAAAGGTTCTACACTGAGTTATTTCGAGGATTTCGGAGTAGAAAAAGCTACCGGAGGAATAGATGGAAGGAGTGGTTTGTCCCATCTACAAAAAGGGTGATCGGCTAGACTCCTGCAACTATCGCGGTATTACGCTGATAAATGCCGCCTACAAGGTACTCTCCCAGATCCTGTTACGCCGGCTGTCACCGATAGCACAAGGTTTCGTAGGGAATTATCAGGCGGGTTTCATGGGGGCTCGCGCAACTACGGACCAAATTTTTACTATCCGACAGATCTTGCAGAAATGTCGGGAGCACAACGTGCCCACGCATCACATCTTTATTGATTTCAAAGCAGCATGCGATACAGTCGATCGAGACAAGCTATGGCAGATAATGCACGAATACGGGTTTCCGGACAAACTGACGCGACTGATCAGAGCTACATTGGATCGAGTGATGTGTTTTGTACGCATCTCTGGGCATCTCGAGTCCCTTCGAGACGCGACGAGGGTTGAGACAAGGTGACGGTCTATCCTGCATGCTGTTCAACATCGCTCTTGAGGGGGTGATCCGACGGGCGGGCATCGAAACGAGAGGCACGATTTTTCCCAAGAGTAGCCAACTTCTAGGCTTTGCAGATGACTTCGATATCATTGCCAGGAACTTTGCGACGGCGGAGGCAATCTACGCCAGACTGAAAGTGGAGTCTAGAAGAATTGGGCTAAAAATAAATGCGTCGAAGACCAAATATATGAAAGGAAGAGGCTCAAAGGAAACAAACGCGCGCTTCCCACGGACGGTAACCGTTGACGGCGACGAACTAGAAGTGGTAGCGGAGTTCGTGTATTTGGGGTCGCTGGTGACAGCGGACAACAACACTAGTAAGAAGATACAGCGGCGCACCCAAGCGGGAAATCGGGCCTACTTTTCCCTTCGTAAAACACTACGATCAGGAAGCATACGCCGCCGCACGAAGCTAACAATGTACAAAACCATTATTAGACCGGTAGTTCTTTATGGACTTGAAGCCGTGACGCTGCTCACGGAGGACATACGCGCCACAGAACAGAAGTGGAAGTTCGAACAATCGGTCGAGCAAAACCTGGCATCTACGCTCTGGTCTAAAACTCTACCAATAAGTAAGAACTTTGACGAGTTTTTGTTTTGAGTGCACTTGTCATTCAAAATCTCGTCTAAACGAAATTCCTCAACTCGTCTAAATATTTCAGTTTTACTTCGCACATAGGAGTATTTGATGCAAAATGTTGGCCATAAGTCCAAAATGGAAAATGCATGATTTTATCAAAATATCGTATCTATTATCACAATAGGGCCTACTAGTCACGTTAGTATTGTTCTATGCAGGATTGATTGATATTTTTTTTTCACAGAGTATGCTGTTATTTTGGATAGCAGTTTTGAAGAAGCGTCCTATCGTTCGTTCGGTATATAAACCTGAAAATCTGAATGAAATATTATTTGTTTAACATACGTGAGCATTTTCTCCGTAAAGAAGGATATTTTTAAATAATTTTATCTAGCTTTTTACGAGCCGTATTGGTGAACCGTATAATCTGTGTTAGTGTGTTCGTAATATTTGGACAGTATTTTTGACATTTCGTAATTACATCGCACGTTTTCTTTGCGCACGTTCACGTTAAAATTAACGGAACGTGCGGAATGAAAACGTGCCATGTATTTAGGAAATGCTATCCAAATATTACGAACGCCGTCCGCCATTATGGCATGTAAAAAGCTAAATATGCATTTATATATCCATCAGCTTCTTCGAGCCATAATGGCGACTGTCATTCGACTCAGTTCGACAAGAACAAAATATATTTGTCATTACGTTTACGTATATATGTATGCACGCATGTACATATGCATATACAAGCATAGGCGTCACACACACAAACCAATTTTATGTCACCTACACAAACCAGTTAGCACCGCCTAGTTAGCTTCGAGATACGATGCTAGGGTGACATTGCGCATCTCGTTTCGAGTGATTTTCGTTCGAGACGCCCATTTGTTTAACGTGGTCGAAACGAACCAAAATCACTCGAAACGAAATGCGCAATGTCACCCCTGGTCTAACAAGCCAGTCGTCGTATGTTCGAATCTCGGCTACACTGAGAAAACTATTATGTGCCAAACAGTTATCATTTATGTGCAAGCGATAAATTAGCACATACTATTCATACGCGTATAATTTTTATGTGTATTTCTGGGAGGATTATGTTTATATGTGGCTCATGATAATCATATGGAATTTCATATTGTTGATTGCAAGGAAGATTGTCTAATCAATAAGTGCGCAATCGCTCTTAAAAGTGCTATTTTGGCTTAAATCGTTTCGGTCTCTTAGGCGCACTTATTGTTTGGAATGTAAGGAAAAAGTGCGCCGAAGATACCAAAACGATTTAATGCAGGATCGCACTTTTATGAGCGATTTCGCACTTTGGAGGGTACAATTTTCCTTGCAATCAGCAATATGGAAATTTACTGTTAGTTATGTGCAGAATATTTTGAGTTTAGGTGGGGCTTGCTAGTTAGAGTCAGTAGGATCGTTGCACTGGTCCCGTAATTTTCCTCTATTCTAACAGCCGGCTGCGAAGTCTGTCGATAAAGAAGGGTAAGGCCTAAAGACGGTATAAACCCATGGCGTTGGCTTTTTACACAAACCAATTTAGATTCAATGGATTCGACCGCAATAAATTTTATGGAAAGCTCTAAGGTAACAAGTTTATATATTTTTGGATAGAACTAAGTGTAAATTCGACTATCTGAAGAACCTTTAGCGAAACTGAAATAAACTTTTTCTCACCGAATAAGTCAACAAGAATAACATCACAGAACAGAAGTGGAAGTCCGAACGATTCGGCGATCAAAACTGGTAACAAATAGCGTTTTTGTTTTTTTTAACCTGGGTTTATTCCAACCGACCACTAAATAAACAAACATTTTCGCGAGCATAAACAAACGTTTTCGGGTTGTCAGTGTGTCAAACTGTGAAAAAACTCAGTGTGAACTCGTCGTATAAAAAGTGCAACCCAGAGCGAACCAATCTGAGTGAAAAAACAAACGTTTTGACAGTCGTTCGATTAGAACTAGAGCGAACCTAGATTGGACCTAAGCAAAAACAAAAACGGTAAAAGTCTTTTCTGTTTTTATTTTTCTTTGGGAAGGTTTTCGTATAGAAGCGAATAACAGCAATATAAGCAGAACGCTCGCTGCCAATCGCATAGCAGCTTTCAACATGCTTTTGTGTGCATTCGTAAACGATCGTGTGTTTTTGTGGAAAAAAGTGACTCGCTACCGCCAGGTTCGCTAGTATCTGTAGAAATCTGTAGCATGTACGTGTTTGGATTTTTACTTTCATTTCTGTTCTGTGATAACATATTAACCCCTCTAAGGTCTTTTCTATTTTCATAATGTATATAGATAATGGCCATATGTATGGCCCCGGAGTTATAACGGAGTTCTTTGGGGGACCGCGACATGGCTTTTTTAGATAGTTGCCAAATATTTAAAATTTGTTTGAAATCTGTTGATTTTTGTAAATGTATCATCGACTGTGGACATATAAGTTACTTTGCCGCAGTTACGAGCCATGGCGCGCACGGTCCGGATCCGGGGGGATACTATGAATCCGGAACCGGTTCCCATAAAGGGACATTTCAGCATCAGTAAAGTATGTCGTGTCGCATATCAAAAAACATCAGCATTCGATAAAACAGCGATTGGCGATCAGTTCATGTCTCAAGAGAAAAATTTGTGCGCTGCCGTCCGAATACTTTTTTGGCTGATTGTTACGTGTCAGAGCGCAAATCGCGAATTTCTCAAAACTGTATTTCCAAAGTCGATGAGCATGATTTCTCGAAAAAACCTACACCGATCCACTTGAAACTTTTAAACAAGTTATATTTTCTTTTTGTTGATTTAACCGTTATGTGTGCGACAGGGTACCCGGGTACCTTTTCAGTTTTAAAATAGTTATAACTCATTCAATTTAAAACATACGTCATTGAAATTTTGCGACATCGTAAAACTCGTTGGTCTTAAGCAATTGAGGTTTTTTGGTGCATATCCATAAAGGGGTTTAGCAATGAGAGTTACTTGAATTTTTTTATTACGTAGGAGGGCGACAAGGGTACCCGGGTACCCATGATTTGCTATCTTCTTAACTTTAGTTAGGTTAAACCGATTTGGATGAAACCAGTGGCATTTGATTCGTACATTTATCTAGTTTTGATTAGATAAAGCATTTGGCCGTCAAATGACAGGTAGTTCCCGGGAATCGGTAATTCCGGAGCAACATCCGGTAAAACGTGGGAAGCCGCATGTTTTGGAAGAATATCAGCTTTCAGTAAACCTATTAGCTTTGAACTTGACACTGTGGACCCTTTTTTCATCTAATTATATAAATTGGTTACTTTAGATCGCATTGGCCATTCCAGAATTTGGTTCCTGTAGGGATACAGATGGCGAGTTGGGTGCTTAATCCAATATTAGAATTGGTTTAGCGGATCTTTTAGATGTTTTGAACTGAAATGGTCAGTTTAGTACTGATTGATAATTTCGGAGCTGGTTCCAAATGTATAACGGATGGTTCTACGTTTTGAACGGTTCTGATAATGCTAAGCATTATCTTGAATCCTGCGGTATCATCTGTGACCTCGTAGAAACCATTTTCGAAATAACCAATCAAAATACATCGAAATGTAAAAAATATCACCTACCGAACTAATTCCAAGAGCTTTGATACCCATATTGCTAGGTTTTACCTCCAATCCTAGACTGGCCACCCATGACCCCACAGGAACCTACTCCGGAATGGCCAACCTGATTCATCTCGTTATATGAAATAGTTCATTGTATGAATTTTTAGAGTTTTTATATCCGCATGACTGATTTTCCTGCAATACAATCAGTTCTCTACCTCACAGCGGACACTCTGTCGGAATTCCGGAATTTTGAGCCCCGTATGTCTTTTAATGGCCAAATGGCCAAATAATTCAAAACTAGATAAATTAACGAATCAAATGACACTTATTTCATCAAAATCGGTTTAAAATTTTTGATGTTATGACAATATCAATTTTGGGTACCCGGGTACCCTTGTCGCCCTGCTAAAGGTGTTTTTTTTGTCGCACACATAACGGTTAATACAAGTTTTCTGGAAATATTTTCTAGAGATTAATCGAAGAGTAAAATTATTTTTCTTTTTTTTTTTTGGTCTGTTACCGTAACATGTATACAAATTTCCACTTTAATCAGTTAAAAGGTTTAGTCCTCTCAACTGTGTAAAGTATAACCTCTTAACCTTCAATGCATTAGAAAAAAGATTTGAGATTGCTCTCATTCTCATTTTAATTCGAATTTCGTTTTGTATTTTGAAATAATTCATTGCCGCAAGCATCAATTGATGTACCGCAAACCTCTAATCACATCAGCTTGATGAAATAAGACTAATAGAAGTAATGAAGATATTTTGGACCAACATGGCCACTTCACCGGAAAAACATCTGGTACCTGATTCGCGACACATTGTTTAAATTTTAGGATAATTCATCTTACGGCACATCAAATCACATCATCTTGATAAAATGAGACTATTGAAAGTATAATAAAGACATTTTGAAAGCAAATGACCACATCACTATCGGATCTGGAACATCCGGTACCTGGTTCAGGGGAATTCTTTGGATTTTGGGATAGTGCATCATGAGGCACATCAAATCATATCGCTTTGATCAAAAGACATTGATGGAAGTACAATGGAGACATTTTGGAACCAATTAGCCACTTCAGTAACCGGGTTTGGGTTCAATTGATGATTTTAGAGTATATAAGCGATTTAACTTATAATGAACCGGTTAACGGGGTAGTTCTGGTTATATTGGGGCGGTTTAAAACAAAATCCTATGGCACTGAAAACTACAATACATATATCAAACTAATAATGCGTTTTAGAAGCAACCATTACCATTGGAATAAAAACCATCTTATGTGTTGAAGGCATATCTGGTATCATACACTGCGAAAACTTTTCGTATTTCTATGTGTTTCACACATAGATTTTTTCCATGTGCCCAGTAAATGAACTTTATGTGCCAAACAGTTACCATTTATGTGTTTTTAAAATTTACCTTTAAAATTTGCACATACTATTCATATGCATATAATTTTCATGTGCATTTCTGGGCGGATTGTGTTTATATGTGGCACATAATAATCATAAGGATTTTCATATGGAAATTTTCCATTAGTTATGTGCGGATTATTTTGAGTGTAGCTTCTAAGGTATTACACATTTTTGTCCCGAATAATCCCATATGTGCTGAATCATAATCCACTCAGTTTGCTTCGGGGTAAGATGCTAACCTAACAAGCCAGTCGTCGTATATTCGAATCTCGGCTAGGAGGTGCTGCTATAGAGTCAGTAGGATCGTTGCACTAGCCCCGTAATTATCATGTACTCTAATAACCGGCTGCGAAGTCTGTCTGTCTGCACAAGTACCGGGAAGTTCCATTAGTGTTATTTTGCTAAGCCGATGTGATTTGATGTGCCGCAAAATGAATTATCTCAAAATACAAAAATGTCCCCGGAGACAGGTGGTTGATGTTCCGGAGCCGACGCAGAAGCGGCCATTAGTACAAAATACTCCGAAATTTACCTTGGGTGTCAGTTTTGGGTCATACCTTTCAAGCGAGGCAAAGAAAACAAAGTTCGGATTGAAAATGGATGAAAAAGAGCAAGCTCAAAATTTGGGTACTTTTTGATGATGCTTTCGTTTAGATGGACCGATAATACAAATTAATTGGGGAGTCAAACGACATGCATTGTACAACTGGAGCAAATCATTTGAATTTATAAGAAGCAATAAATTGAAATAACTTACAGAAGATAACTATACAAAAACTTTTTAAATTAGGAATATCGTAAAAAAAAGAATTCATAACTACATATTTCATCACTTTACCCACTGTCCAGGCAGATTAGACTAGACACAGGGGGATTAAAATACCCAACTTTTGTTTTTGTTTTGGTTTCACTGAGCGAACTGACAGATTCAGTTGGTTCGACTAGTTGAATTTCATAACGGAGACAACAGCTAATAATAGTAAAATTGTAATAAAAATACAGTGTTTAATTGCTTCCTGTTTAATACTTCCAACCAGCAAGTGGGAGCAAGACCAAAACTGATAAATTCTATACGGACAATATGTAGAATTTGACAGCCTCACCAGTCCCTAGTGGCGAGACTGGAGCATTTAGACGAGTTGGCAAGGATGCCAGAAAGAAAAGTGTTATGAATTTTCAAAATGTATCATCGAGACGAGAATCGAAATCAACATGCGGCTTGTGATCTTAAACAAATTTTATATTGCGAATTGCATCAAAAACGTGAAATGCAAGAAACTTGCAGACATGTTGCAAGTAAAAGCCCCGCAACGAGCTGTCAATTACATATGTCAATTTATTGGGATTGACACTCGCAATAAGTTGACATAAATATTTGACAGCTCGCCGCTGGAATTTTACTTGCAAACTGTTTACAAGATTTTTGCATTTCACGTTTTTAATGCAATTTGCAATATAAGAATTGTTGATGTGCGACTGTATTGGTGGTTTGTATGCATCGGGAAACACTTCGCAATGAAAAAAAAACTCCAGATGCAAACAAATCGCGTATACGTATACGCGGCGATGTGTGCGTAATATTCTTGTCAGCAATCTCTATGCTAAACTTCCAACGACATGCGTAACCGGTGCAACGTATAAAATAGGAGTAAAATCAAAAGTCGCGTAGGTATAGATTTTGACTTTTATTATTGATCACCTGCGGTTAGCGGCAACTACATTAGCATGTTTGAGAGATGAAAAAACACCTATGCTAGTTTTGATCCAAGCCCATGGCAGACAACCATGTTCTCGCCGCCAATATCTCGTGTGTGCGAAAATGAGATAGCAATTCAGCACTGCGTTTCACTCAACTGCCAGCAGTCTGATTTGGGCCCGCTGTCAAATTTTGAGCCCCGGACATGCTGTCGCTGACGTTTACTGCAGCTCGATATAGAGATGTCGATGGGGTGTTTTGATCACACGGTGGCAACTTTGACGTTTTCGAACAAAATAGGTGAGGCCAACACATCTGGATCACTGGATCACTTTTATGCTAGTGCGCGGCTAGTGTGCGTGTAAAAAAACATTTAATACGATATTTCCGCAGCAGCAAACTTAACTTTTGTAGCGGCGTCATCTGTTTCTCGCCCGAAAAGTGAAGTTTTATGTTAGACGAATGTAAATTATTGTTACCAATGCACTGTTTTTGAGATTTCTAGAAAATTCTTCACTTCTATATAACTAAATTGATACATGTATGATTGAGTTTTTGTTGGTTTGGTCGCGTGAGCATAAAGATTATTAACACCTTTTTGCCATTTCCGTACAGGAATTCCATAGAATAGTTCTGGCAACTTTGCCTGACCCAAAGCTAGTCTAAATTTGGAAAACAGTATAGTAAATTTTCCGTGTAAAAAGCCACTTTCCACCGCCAGGTTCGCTAGTATCTGTAAAAGGTTAGAGTTACGAGTTTTGATTTTAACTTCCACTTCTGTTCTGTGTACGCGCCCTTGCCGTGTTTGAGCGGAAAGTGCTGCGGACGATATTTTGCGGAGTACAAACTGAAAGCGGAGAGTGGCGGAGGCGTATGAATCACGAGCTACAGGCACTGCTTGGGGGGACTCCCAACGTACATCTAGCGAAAGTTAGCAGGCTACGGTGGGCCGAACACGTCGTAAGGATGCCGGACGACAGTGCGACGAAAATAGTCCTCTTCAACAACCCCACCGGCACTAGGAACAGTCTTTTATGGTTGATTCGTGAACTCGAAGTAAGGAACGTTCGAAGATAATTAAAAATTAGGAATGGTTATTCTGACCAACCTCGCAGCCAGAATTTCTTATAAGACAATGCTTCATTATTTTCAATTTTCGAATAGCGCGCACCTCAGAATCGATAGTTTTCTTTGTTGATGATGATGTTTAGTTTAGTTTGATTAGTGCCAAAATGTTGAATCGATTTCGATCAAAATGTTGAATTCGATAATCGGCAACAAGTAAGAAGTGAAGACATTGCATAATTGAACAGCCCTGTAGCACCCAGCGGTTCAGCATCCTTATTGTGATGGGTTTCCAGCTCTTCGATGAAAATCTTCCATTTTGGAAATGACATCAAAGAACGAAACTGTCATTTATTTTTCAAAAATCAGTCTGCTCAGTCTACATTGTGAAGATTGATTGAATTAAATTCCAAAATTTGCGTTAAAGTGGTAGTAGAGAAACTGTACTAAAATAGAATTCATAGTACTTGTCGTTTGTTTTTTCGTATTTTCTACAAAATTGTGAAACCAAGAGATCACGATTTCTGATCCTTCCTATTGTTTAATAATACAGCAACTTTTAAAACAACCAGGCGTCCACTTTTTCATTTAAAGCGATGGAGACGCCTTGTTCAGTATAGTTTAAATCTTTTATGCCAATTTTTATTATTATCAAGTTTTTTAGATTATTAAGTAGTGATTGGAAAATTTACTAAAATGATTGGGTATCCATCCCTTCTGAACTCAAACCATATGACTTCCTCACCATAAAGTTCAGCCATATTCACACTAGTCGTTTGAAAATACTTACTAATTTCGATTGAAACTGCACTTTACATTATTTTTTAGAAATCTATCATTACTTACGTGTTTGTACTAGAGTTAAGCAAATTTGTTTACGACTTTTGCAACCCAAAATTGACAGTCAAAGCGGAGTAGACAAAACAGAACAAGACTAGGAGGAACGGTCATCTGTTGCTGCGTACTTTCTTAAGCACTGCGTAAGAAGCTTAATTTCATTAAAATGAAACAAGTATTTTCAAATGTAAAATTTTTTCACTGTTCATATATTTAATATAATCAATAATATATATAATAAGTAATAATATTTAATAATCGTAATAATAAATCGATAATCACTAATCATAACTAATTGTATTGATAATTATAATAGTAATGGATTACACAGAAAGATAACTCATTGTTCTTCGCATCAATTTTTGCTTCATGTTGTTAGAGCTTTTCATGCTTAGTTGCTTGCAGTTGGTTGCTTCGTCGATTTTCGTGCTTGCTTTTCGTCTTCGTTTTCTTTTTGTTTTTTTTATTTGTTTGTTTGTTGGAAACGATTCTTCACTCATCATTATTCGTGCTTTTTCGTTAATAACCTGAGCCCCACCTCTCATTAGGGTTGGTGGGTACGCTGATTGGTTTCTAATTAACAACAAGTTATTAGTTAGTCAGTAATCTATCCGCCTCTCTCACCTACCCGTCTCCTTGTGTGTGTGTGTTTTGTTTTTTCAAAGAGAATCGGGTGGCGGTAAAAAAAGACCGCGAGCAAGGACTTCGAAATCATCATTGACACCTGCTCGCTCGATTTCAGATCAATCTCTACTACATTAGATAGTTGGTATCAAAGAAAAAAAAACAAAAACGAGCAAACTATACAGAACTTTACGCACTAACTAAATTCTCGGCAGATCTCAAACTCAAACAACTCCTCCGTTTCGCGCCCAAAACAAGTCGCTAACTTCCTACTGGATTGTTTCGTTTCGGTTTGCTTCCTTTTTTTTCCTAAAACAGAAAAGAAACAGACACTTTTTGGTTTGCATGTCAAAAACTTCAACAACTCGGTTGATTCGGTGAATCAGTTTCCTATGCTCTTTAGTTTGTTTTTTTTTTTTTTTGTTTTGTTAAATTTAATTTTTTCTCTTCACTCCCTCGTGTTCCCTCGTAATTGTATTGTTTTTTCTTTTCGTTTTCATAGAATTTCTTTCACTTTTGTAGCGGCTGTGTTTTCCGGAGAGAAGAAATAATTGCAATTTGTTTTCACGTGTTTTTATCTTTCATGTTGTTGAATATTGCTTGTCAAAATTTTCCGTTTCGTTTGTGTTGAATTGGATGCACGATAATTTTTTTTTTGATAACAATTTATTGGTCGAACAATGAACAGCTCGATAATTGGAGTTGCTCAAGCTTCGTTCGGAGCTTGTTGACGTGCGACTTGCTCGGAAGGAAAATTGATCAACTAACGGAAAAACGGAAATCATGAGTTTAAAATGTGCAGGGATCATTCCGAATAATGTCCCAACAACCAACGGGTAGAAAGTAAAATCCATTACTTATATCAAACTTAGGATTGTAGTGGTTAGTCAATAGTATAAAAACCTAGAATCAATTGTTTTAAAAGCCTAACATCTGCTTTGTTTAGCTCAATCCATCGTTTGTATTCTTTTTTTTTTGGTCGGTATCAGTTGTTTGGATGTTTCCATTGTCAACTTTTTTCGTGACAAACGTAAAAATCTAGCAAATGAAAATCGTTGTTTCCGTTCTCTTGACTCCGCCTGCATTTCGCTCAAAAATCTTCTAATGTTCTCTTAGTTACGATACTTAACTCCACTTTTTTTGTCTCTAATGTTACTTCATATATAATAGAATTCATAATTATAATATTTACACAGAAATTTACAAAACTCCCTACCAGTTATGATCATAAATGTACAGAATATTACAAATCTTGGTATCTTTATTTGCCTTATATAGTTGATGCTTTGCGTAGGATCCGGCTACGTCAGACAGCAAACTGACAGCTGTCAAACCGTCAACGTCAGTCAAAGCTGATTGGTATTACATTTACACTCTAGTGTTCTATTAGCTCTGAAAATGATTCGGACGCTTCTTGGTCTCTCTCCAATACACGCTAAATATCAAAAACAACAAATTGCGCACTCGCAATCCCGAACCCTGGCGGAGGAAGGGACCATTACAGAACGAACTGTCACCCCACTACCACGAGCTAAACTTGCTGAGACCGTAATCTGCATGTCTCCATAGAAAAAATTTGCTGTCAATTGCAGCGTGAACGAAAATGGCAGCAGGCCCTGGCGCGCTAACAGTTCAATTACAATTTTGATCAGCTTTGTTGAAACCTCTCATTCGAGTCGACGACGTTACTAAATGCCAATGTAATGGAAGGGAAAAGGTAAGGCCTTGCTGCGTTAACGCTGCCACCGACCAGCGTCAAACTGGAGCTACAACACGCACGGTGTTTACAAATGTGACAAAGAAAGTTCGCGCTGCCCTCCCAATGTCCGGAGTCTCACGATTTTTTTTTGTTTGCTTTCGTTCGATTCACTTCACCACTCTATAGTTCAGTTGAGTTTAACGCTACGCTGCTGTGAGTGAGTAAGTGAGTGAGTGAGTGAGTGTAAATATAAATAGTAATTATAACAAGTCTAATCCCACTTGTGATTGATTTTCGTTCCCTTTCGACTTTCCTGGTTGTCTCCGTTTTTTATTTTGTTTTCTAGCTCTACTTTTTGAACGCCTAACCGACATTTTGGTAGTTTTTCAATCGTTCTGATCCACGCTTCGATTATAAGTTTTACTTTTTTTTTTGCTTTGAACTTTCAACGTACGAGTGGCGTTGAGGATTGTAAATATATAAATAGACATTTAGTAATTTGTTTTGTTTTTATTCCTTGCTCAATAAATATTCTTGAGTTTCTTGTCAATTTGTTACCACTGTTGCCCACTGTGTCCGTGTGTACGCGTGTATAGGTTCAAGTAGTTCACAGAACTCCGCCCGTTCGGTTTTCTTTAGAAGTTTGCTTCCTACTCGATTACACTTCCTCTAAGATTGGTAGGTTGTAGGTTTGTTTTAGCTTATTTTCTTATTTTTGTTTTAGTTTTCAAATGTTTATATAGAAAAAAACGTTTCTCTACACATTTAAAGCGGCTGATTCCTTTGATGTTTTTATTTGTTTGTTTGTTTCTTAGTTTTTTTAGTACAATAATGGAGGGGGAGAAAAACAGATTTTCTCGCAATGTCTATATATGAAGTGAAATTAAAATTTGATAGTTTCTTATTTTCTTTTTTCTCCTCTTATTTTTATGCAAAATTTGCTAAAACTTGATCTTCCATTTGTTTACGCTCGCGGCGAGTGGTTATGTAACGTTTATTGATTCTGTTCTGATGCTCTAGAAGAAAACAATCAATCGATTATGCCGAAACGGGTAATTCCAACATAAAACCAACCAAAGCCAACAGGTTTTAAAACGCACTTTCCGTTTTTGTTGTTGTTGTTGTTTTTGTTTTAGTAGAAGGAAAAATGCATAGTTTGGCAGTTTGTCAATACGGTTTTGAACAAATGTTTGTTTTATTTTATTTTGCGATTTCCGTACCGTTTCTTTTTTTACAGTAAAGTAAAAACATGAAACGATAAACCAATCGCAAGACACTAAACGAAAGCTTTTCATTTTCGCAATAAACTAAAAGAACGTTCGTATTACGTAGAGAAAAAAAACTATACAATACTATGTAATTAATGTAAAAAATAAAGAATAGACTATTTCACAGCCTGCATAGATACCTGAATATTTTGTTTATTTAGTTTTTTTTCTTCTGATTTTTCACATCTGTTAGTTGATTATTACAAATTACATTTAGTTTCGCTACTATTTTAACTACTAATAATTTGCGTTTGCTCGATGCTTCTGCAATGGATCTTTTTAGTATTACTTTTTCTTTGCTGTGTGAGTTCCGTGAATGAATGTATGAACTTCCCGATAGCAGTGAATTGAAACACGGCGTTCGGCACAATCAATCCGGTCGAAGTCGAGCACCCAGTGAGTGCGGCCGACGTTTCGAACTTCTTTTCCCACATCCCGAGGGTCGGTTCGTGCATGCAAGCAGCCGAATTTCAGCATCGTCAGAAAAGCATATTCAGGAGCAAACAAAACTTTAGTATAAAATGAGATCGACCCGCAGAAAAAGTGCTATCAGAGGGGGTAAAAATGCATTTGCTTGATATTTGTTTTACGCAGTTTACGGTTAGTTGGAAATTGTCTCATCCTGGCGCGGCTTTTGCTCCGAGGATGGCAGTAGGGCGGCGAAAAAGGGCACATGATTTCTGAGGGAGAGTTTGGCTTGGTTTTGACTTGCTTGCTACGTGTGTATTAATTTTCGTTTTTTTTTGTTATTCTTTTCTCGAGATATGTTGCTAACAGGAAACAGGGTCATTTTTTTATTGTAGAATTAAGTTTTGAATAACAATCGGGTGAGGACACCTGCACCAACTTAAACCAAAAGTCGGCAAATCCAGCTAAGGGAAACAGCATCTGATTGTCAAATTAAGTTCGCCGAAGAGTTATTGTGCATGTACTTTGATGTCTGTATGAGTGTGATGTAAGTGTGTGCCTGTGTGTGAGGTTATCTGTCGGTATAGTTACAACAACAATGCAGAGAATAAGAAAAATCTGTGTAACAATATTGGTGACGATCAGAGCACAGTTATAATAGGCAGCTACTTTAGCAGAGTGACAACCGAAGAATTACGTGTTTGTTTTTTTCTACTTATTTTCGTAACTGTTAATTCATCGTTAGCTAACAACTTTCCGAGATATCAGTCTTAACATTAGTTTCCTTTTTCGGTTCGGCGCGATTTGTTCAACGCACCAGTAAAACCAATCAATGTGTTTCAGCTGCATCCCTTGGCTGATATAATTATGATCGATAATCTATACTTAGTGTGTAGTCGGCCAATTTTTTACACGATACGTTGATTAGGTGTCTACTAAGTCTAACACAAACACGAATAAAAAGTTGCTTACATTTGTTTGTTTACTCGACAACTATGGAGTGTGTATCGAACCGATCAAATTGTTTTCAACTAACTAACTAGACTACTGGTAAAGTCAACAGGGCCAAAATCCAATAACCTCACATCCTTATTTTTTTATTGTTTCTACCATCGAATGGGTTAACCCGAAGAAAAAGAAGCAATAGAGGTAACTTAAGCGCGTTACATCTTCGGCCGAACACTTGCGAAGTTACGAAACCCAGGGAAGACACGGCTCGGCTCAGTAACAATGACGAGCGTGCTCTCACAACCTCGAAATTCGACAGTCAAATGGTTCAGACCAAATCATGGAAGGACACCAAAGGACGCTTCCAGTTCCGCGGCGGCACAGTAGTGGTTAAAAAGGAAGAGTTTCGTCGATCGAACTGTTTCGTAATGTTGGTGAACATTTTAGGATTATTTTCACCTTTTTACCCCATCTTTTAAGTGGAAATTAATATAGAGTTTTCGTAGAGATTCGAATATATGACTACTGGTTTGTTAAACCAGAAACGTGCCTTGAAGTTCAAAGTAGCTGTCAACAATGAAATCGACTACCTTTACCTGACTACTTTGAACGCCAACATCAGCGTCGCCGCCCGCCAGTCTGTTTGCGTAACGGTGACTCTACGGTCTACGCAGTTGTAAACAAAGCAACATGAACTTAATTTAGTGTGAAAATGGTTAAATATATCAATTCGTGGCAATAGCTAACCGGAAATATTGACCAATGGTAAACTTGAAAGAATAGCAGGTTGATAAATGGTTGGATAAAGTGTACCATCCATGTCCCACGTACTTGTAGGTATGAAATACACCCCACAGTGATTCTTGACCTCTTATCCATCGACTTCTACCACTACCTTCATGCGGTATCAGCTGAGATGCGTGTAACCAGGCAAAGAGCGGGAAACTAATCCCGATGGAAAGTTAGTCGAATGCTAACAGACAAGGCGGGCTCTTTCGAGTTTATGAGCTTCTGTTCTTCCTGTTAGAAGCAACTTGAAGCAAATTATAAACTGCATCATCATCATCATCGTCATAGAAGCAACCAATCTTCGTCCTCGTACCAGTGTGGGACTCGAAACCGAGTTGGTGCCACCGGCCCAGCAAACCGCCACCATAAAAAATATTAGACAAATAACGAATAACAAATAAATTCGGACCAAAACCACCAGAATAGAGCCACACGACAAAACCGGACTGTGTATTGGAAACTGAAGTGGAAGTGACACTTCCGACTCTCAACGTCCAAGGGAGTAATCGAACGCTCTCCAACGTATTCGAAAGCCGCAAGTTTGATGACGTTGCGCTCCAGCAGGAGGTGTGCTGGTTGAGCTCAATGGTACGTACATTCAGGGATACAACATACCAGAGCTACCACAGCACATACGAGCTGAGAATAGCTTTCATAGTAATGTGCGAAATGCTGATAGGTGATTGCTCGAGACACGGGTTCAGTCCTTGAATTTCTGCATCGCTTGGCAGGTTAAGGCTCATTACAGTAGTCCTGATGATGACGTGACGCGTGAATACAACCATTGCCCAAAACAGGACGTGAAGTTGATCACAATTTCAGCACCCAGCTCAGCTAGGAGGAGAAATAGAAACTGGTGATTGGAGAGAGATGTGCGGTTTTTAACCTGTAAACCACCATTTGTAAACTTCAAGGCAGCGTACGATGCAGTTAACCGAAATGAACTGCAGCGAATTATGCCTGAACTTAGTTTTCCAACAATACTGATTAGGCTGATATCCTTAATCCTATTCAAGATGGTTTAAAATCAAGTGACAGAAGAGCGGGTGATACATCGGACTGTTGTGACATTAGATGGTTTGAAGCAAAGTGACGGTCTAACAAATTTGTGCCTCAACATTGCATTAGAAGATACTATTCGAAGGGTAGGCGTGCAAAAAGGCGGTACCCTCATCACGCAATCTCGCATGCTCCTGGGGTCTGCGGACGACATCGATATCATCGGTGTTAACCGTAAAGCTTTGGTAGAGGCATACACGCATCTTAAGGAAGAAGCTGCGAGGCTAGGGCTTATCATAAATTCTACCAATACAATGTATGTGGTGGCTGGTAGGAAATGTGGTAGCCCATCGGAGGTTGGAATTGCAGTGGTGATGGATGGAGATACTCTTGACTTGGTCGATGAATTCGTTTACAATTCAACAACGATGTTGAGCCATGAATTTAAAAGACCGGATCGCGACTGCCAACACGATCATCTGCGGATTACGTAGCCAACTGAGGTCCCGTAGCCTACAGCTGTGCTCTGTAAGGTGATAATTCTCCCGGTGGTACTCTACGACCACGAAGTGTAGGTAGACGCTGAAAAAGAACGACCGACGAGCTCTTGTCGTTTCCGAGCGTTAGATCCTGCAATCAATTCTTGGCGGCGAAGTATACCGAGTATACAAAGATGCGGATATTGTGAGGCGACTAAAACACGGTAGGCTACAGTGGGCTGGCCAACAATATTCTGCAGAAAACCCGACAGAGATGGACGACTTCGAAGTAGATCCCGTACCCGTTGGATGAGCGCTGTTGACGAGAATGCTAGAACAGCTAGTGTTATGAGGGATAGCGGCTATCCAACACCGACAAACATGAGAACGGATCCTTAATTCGGCACTGTTACGCTAAGCGAATTGTCGCCGGAAAAGTGAGTAAGGAAGTAAGTAATATTGGAGGATTCAGTGCACACCAGCTGACCACCGAAATGGGCCTAAGCCTTACCGGCTTTGCCGCCTCTAAAGACAGAACCATACATAATACCTTCTTCCATTATAAACCTCTACACAGGTACACCTAGAGCAGGCATGTTTTTGCTCATCTTCTTCAAAAGAGATAGAGAAATCTACTTTCGCTTTCCGTTAAAACGTTGGCTCTGCCCCCACATGGTGTCAAACACTGTTTTTTCTTACAACAACTCATCTTGCACAGAAAGAGCACAACTACAAGCAGAGCTAATTTCTTCATACATTGAAGACTAGAGACCACTTGCTCCGTATCTCAAAGAGAATATCGGACAAGCAACTGTGCGGCCTCAAACGATTTGCTCTGTGACCTTGGGAGCATGCATTTTGATACGCTCTTGTAGCAAAAGTAAGATAAATCAAAATTGTCTGTTATTAGGATGCAGAGCAAATCATTACAACAAAACTTCTGTTTGGTCGAAGAAAGAAATATCCGACAAAGGTGAAGAGTAAATCAATTCGTCTTCTACGCTTTGGGCTCAATGCGCTGAGAATTGAGATTAATTTCAGAGCACGGCATAAGCCTGCCGGGCAGTATTGCGAGGCCCACACTCGTGTGGTCTAATTTCCTCACATACGCGTACTCGATCTAACGAACATGCCGGCATAAGCATCTCTTTCGCACACTCGCTCTTATTTATTCATACACAGCGACGTGTTTTTGCAAGTGTGCATTTTGATAACAGCCACGGTCGTTGCTCTCGCTCGTCAATGCAGCTGCTGATTTTGGTCACTCGCGAGCACCCGCACTCCTGCCCGTGAGTAGAAACGAAGGTGGACCAGAAAAAGAAAAGAAAAAGTAATGCAAAATCTGTGTCCCAATGTGCCATTAGTCCTCACGAGCAGCTGGTTGCTCACGAGTGGTTTGCCTCGCGAGTGGGCTACGAGGCTGTGCATTCACAAGTATGTAGGTAGCAGAATGTCTGCACACAGCAACGGCGGCATGTCTTACGTTTGCGTGACTGGCGTAAGTGTTGAATGCTATGGTTCTCATACTCATTCGCGTGAGAGTAGGTATCGTTGGATTCTCGCTTGATTTGCAACGTTGGCTGGAGATTACGTTTTGATTGGCTACTGAGCCTTTTCAGGCATCCAATCATGCCAGAAACTATCAAAGATCTAACCTGGTGATGGTTAAGATGCGCCCAAAGCTCTCCATAGTTAATATTTGGCACAAAACTATGCGCATTCGATCGATGCTGCGCTGATGGAAGAGTCAGGTCAGGCTGGATGAAGCTTCTGTTGATGACTGTTGGAACACGAACAAGACAGCCATCAACGGCATTGCAGAGAGCATACTCGGGCACATGGAACGGAATCAGCGGAACGAGTGGTATGACGAAAATGTATCAGAAGAACGCTTCGTGGACAGCGTAAATGTGTAAAACCATGCGTTAGAAATTAGAACGACACAGATAGAAGACGACGTAGTAAAACCAAATCTTCCGGGAGGGAGAGCACTGTCTGAAGAAGCACGAGTGTACAGAGTTGGAACAGCTGTATAATTATTAGGAAACGCAAAAGGTCTACCAGAATGTTAACGCATCACACATAGACCTTATGTCTGGATAAGAATGGTATGTATCTTCATGGACAATCGTGAAGTAACCGAAAGGTGGAAGCACCACTTTGATGAACTCCTAAATGACGCCTAGGCGGTGAAGAGCAACTTCGTTTGTGCGACTGTCGTGGAAAAGGTGCTAGCTTCAACGATAAGCATGGTTATGGAGGACATCAAGCAGCTCAAACACGATAAATCGACTGACCAGAATGGAATAGGAGCGGAGGTTATTAAGATATTCTCGCAAAAAAACGGGTCACTTGTGTACCAGTGTATCTTAAGACCCGGATTGCTGGAAGTGGAGCTAAGGCAAATGTGAACAGAGTCGAAAATGGCAAGCCGAAACCATCGATCCCGATCCCATCCGATCCTATATCAAACCTACCGCCCATCAATAAACCTCCATCCCTTTCAACAACTGCTGGTTTAATGCTCTCTGTGAGCTTTTCGCCCCAACCCCCCATAATAAACATGTACGTTAGTTGACGATTAATAAAATTGTCCGTCCGGTTACTCTAGCTACCCAGAAGACTGCGTGGGAGAAGACCACGCCAAAGAACTGAGTTACCCAGAACTCACCACGGCGTCCATCGCAGTCGATCGACACCGCTTAGGCACGCTTAGGCAGTAGTGTAACGACAAACAGCGTTCGAGTTGATAAGTTGGCCTACCAAGGGTCTCTGATGGCGGCGGACAATGGCACTGGCTATGAAATTCTGAGGCATGACTATGGACTATGGACTGCAAGCAATTGCGGTCGAACAGACTAAGCCACCGTTCAAAGTGCACCCTGTACAAGACTGTACAAGGCTTAACAGACCGGTTTTTCTCTACAGGATTAAAACGTGAACAATGCTCGAGTAGAACCTTCCAGGGCTCCAAATTTTCAAGAGACGAATGGTCACAATGGTCTTCGTTGGTGTACAGGAGAGTTGTGTAAGGAGGTCGAGAATGAACCATGAATTCGCACAACTCCGTGGTAAACTTAATATTCAAAGAGTGGCTAAAGCTAGATGAATGTAGAATGCTGGACAATTTCCCTGCAAATGTGGCGTTTGCTTCAAATCTGGTAGGAATAAGACGACCAGTCTACCTGGTGCGAGATCTGGCGGCGAGTCTAAGAAATTGGACCAACAACTAAGTGCATTGAAGGAATTGTTTTCATCCGGCTATGTCGTAATACTGAAGGACCATTACATAAAATTAGAAAACATAATCAAGAAGTCCACGAAACTGTCCACTTCAAATAACAGTTCACTGCGCCGCCGAATGAGAGCCGAAACGGAACGAAAAGCAAAAACCCTACCCTAATCAATCGATCGAATCGAATCATTACCCTTTCCGACGCAAAACCCTTCCTAGTTACACGGTCAGTCTACTAAACGCAAGGGAAATTAAAATCGAAAACTATCTAAGAACTGATCCTGCGTGTGGTGAACTCTTCTCGTTGGTATGTTTTGGTTTGATTTTGGTTTTTTCCGCTTTTTATGTCTATTGTGTATGTGTATGTGTGGGTGAGTGTACTTTTTAGTCTAGATCGGTGTGGTATCCCAAAATGTTTTCGCATCACTTTTGTTTTATTTTTTTGTTAGTTTGTTTGTTTGTTCTGTGGTCGTTTCAGTTCACGGTTTTCTTCAATTTTTTTTTTGTTTGCTTCTTCGATGAACTGTTTTGTTTTTGTAGTAAAATAAATCATTTTGATCTTTTGTATAATCAGTTTGCTTAACAATAACGTTTTATTTAGTAATTGTTTTTGAATTTTCGTTCATTTCCTGAGGTTTGTGTTTATCATTTTATCGAAAAAGTAAGAAAATAAACGCGTTATGTCAAAAATAAACTTCCTCTCAATAAAAACGATACTAAACTAGCGTTTGTATTTTCCGTTTCGGTTACAAAAATAACGAGCACTTTTTTTGAATAGTTTCTCTGTCGGTTTTGCTATGTATTTTGTTTTAAATCGAGTTTCCAGATTCGCCCTACCAACTGCTTCAGCTATTGACTCAAATAATTGATGAAAAGCTATTGAATTGCTACTGACATCGCCGGGTGTTCCAGCGTAATCGGTTTACTTACCTTAATTGATACACTTTTTAATTGGATACAAGTATCAGTGTTTTTTTTTATTCATTTATCTATGCTGTTCGGTATGGCTCACAGCTTGGTGAGCTTTTCTGTTCTATTGTGTGAGTGTGTTTCTTCGTTTACTGTATTTTTTCTTCTTTTGATTATTTTTATTAAAAAAGAGAACAAAAACAAACATTTCCCTGATATTGTTTGCTGACAAAAGAAAACAAGTTTTCATTTCATTATTTGAGAGATCTTCTACAAATCACAATAGTTTGATTCGTTTTATTTATTTTTACACCGAGCGAAAGTGCTACGACCTGGGATCAAAGAATTTCTTCCTTGTACAATTTCCTTCCATTGCGTGTCTGCCTATGCAAAATCGAATTCCATCCATTTAGTGAGATAGAGTTCCTTTGTTTTTTTTTTGTGATTGCGCAAAAGTAAGAAAACATGGACAGTTCTACTTCACACTTAGCTCTCCTGCCTATCTTAGTGTCGATTGATAATAGATCAAATAGCACTACTACACAATTATTATAACCACAATAATATATGTATAATAGTTATTTACTCGCTAGTCACAATATGGTACCCTTTCGTGTATGGTCGAGCATTAACACTGCTGCTTCCGGGCAAAATTTGCCAAGCTCTGCTTTCCTTTTTGTTTCTCTCTCTCGCTCGCTCGCCAACCCTTTCCCTCTTAACATTGCTGCTCCTGCTTGCATCTTATCGCATACGATTAAAAAGTATTAAGAACTTTACAACTACAAGTGCCACCCCCGAACAAGGGGTTTACAGTTCAGCAATCTTCTGTTTGTGTGAGTGTTCGAGTGTGGTGTGTTTGTGTATGTGTGATAGTCTGTCTGTCTGTCAAAGTGTGCCTGTTTGTCTGTGTGGTTCTTAACTAACAATTTTGCAAAATCTCCGACTTGATCGGAGTTTGTTTACCTTTACTTAAATCACATTCAGCTTATTCTCTTATTTGTTATATCTACAGTTTTTGTTTTGTTTTGTTTTAATCTTCATTCTTCTTTCGTTTTCTCTCTGCGTATTCCTCTAATCTCACCCAGCAAACTAATAAATGTAAATTTTCATTTTCGAGAGCCAAAAAACAACGCGCGTAGGCTTCGACTTTAATCCGATGATAACAGCGTAACACAGTCAGCTCAGCGAGTAGGCGGTCAATCCGTTTGTTTGTTGCGTATTTTTGCTGCACTCATTTGCGATTGTATGTTTTTCACATTGTGAATTTAAAAAAATCCACTTTAAATGAGAGGAAAAAAAACTCAGAAAAATATATGACAATCAAACGGCCAGAAAGAGAAGCCGCAATTCGGAGGGAAACTATTTTGATGCTGTGTATATTGACAGCAGAGAGGAAAAAAACCCGAAACACAATCGAACTGAAAACCGGTGGGGAGGAAGGAAACCAATCAGTTTTTATGAACTTAGTCGAGCAATAGCGGTCGAACTACAAATCGAACTCAGCTAAATTGAATTTATTTTCATATGCTGCCCAAACAACAGCAACAACAACAACAACAACGGAGGAAAAAACTGATTTCGCGTTGCCAAATCCGAGGCCAAACCGGAGCGTCGAGGGGTCAGATATTGTAATGAATTAGGAAAATATTCTGAACACACAGTGCGCGGACAACACTGTGAGAGAATAAAAAAAACCGGAGTTCCGAGGAAGCTGCGTTTGCTAGGCGCAGCAACAGCAAAAGGAGATTCGGAAAATTCATCCGAAGTCGGTCAATCAATTTATGCATATGTATTTTATGGGCCCCTTTCTGCCGCTGCCTGTTTGCCCTTTGACCAACACGATTGAGCTTCTTCCGCCAATGAACATACTTGCTACACTCTGGTTGGTGTATGCTAATTTTTACCATCTTAGGCCGATTCGGTTTTGCTCGTTCGGATGAACGACGCTGAAGTAGCAGTTTATAAAAACTTAGTCCCTCACAATTTAAGATAAGCGGATAGATTTCGATGTTTTCTGGTATTGGATGTGATGTGACTTGGGATTGGATGTTCAATCAAAGTAATCCACCGAAATGGAAAATCAAAATTCAGCTCGCAATTATTTTGTAATGAAATTAAAGTTTTTACTTATTTCAGCACTCCCAGTGACGCCGTCGGACGACATCGGATAGAAGCACGCCAAAGGTTGAAATACGTCCAATCGACAATTCTTATTGGGAATTCAAATAACTTTTGGCTGCGTCCGGTTGTTTACTTCCAAATGGGATGTCATTTTTATATTTGTTGAAAGTTGTAAAGTTACGTGGCTTTACTCCAAAGCAAAGAAAACCGATTGTGTACAAATGTCGACTAACATTTGAAAGGGGCGGATAAGCCACCTGTCAAACAGAACGAGTGAGAGTTCATTTTCCTATGCTGCTCCAGCAAAAAATAACTCTCACTCGTTCTGTTTGACAGTTGGCTTATCCGCCCCTTTCAAATGTTGGTCGACAAATGGTGATCTTTTAAACAGAAGTATTGGTACTGAAGTAGCTCTCACGTCGGGATCGAAAGACGATCAAGCCACGAAACAGAAATTTGATCTTTTAATCAATTTTTCTTCTTAAAAAGCAGAGTGAAGGAGCTCAAACCATTATAAAGGTATGAATAACAATAGTTTTGAAGGTTTCGTAAGAAGTAATATTCAATTTCATGATCATTTTGTGGTGCATCTTACAGGACATTTTGACTGTGTTTAGTTCGTTCTGAAAGACCTCATAGCTTTCGAAAAAAAATAAACATACTTATATGTAGGTGTGTTTACAACATAAAATAACCATAACAGGCATAATTTAATAAGTGGCAACTTTAGATTCCCTAGAAAAAAGGTTTCGCCAGTAAAATCTAATTGAAAGTTTCTAATCATAACCGCAGACCTCAAAAAAAAAAAATCTGCGCCAAAGCAACAATTTTGAAGGCTCGGTAACTTGCTTCTTACCCTTACCCGTACCCATGCAAGAACCCGCAGGCAGAAGCATCGAACTGCGAAACCGCGCCGCCACCGTTCGCCGTAAAATAAGATAATGATCCACGGTTTATGCCGCGAAACATAAATCAACCATTCTGCGGCCACGGCAGCGCCAACAGCAGCAGGAAGAGAAATTCGTTCGATCAATAATCATAATTTCATCAAGCCCAGACATCGCCGCTCGCACTCGGTCGGCGGACTCGGACTAACTCGGACAGACGTTCTCCGTGGTGGCTGGCTGTCATTTTCCGGCTTTCCAGATCATTGATCTTGTTTGCCGGTTCATTTCAGCTCAATCGAAACAACGGCAGATGCTTTTCCACGGTCCGTTTTGCTCCAGTCACAATCATCCGCAGCAGGAAAAAACAACCGAGCCGTACACACCGGCTCGACGGAACTAATTTTTAATAATCTTTATCAAATTCAAGTTCTGCGCGTCATTTTCCTCGCTCGCAGAACGTGGAAGTGTCGATTGCCGGCGATGAAGAATGAAACTAATTGTTTCGAAGTAAAAACGAGCGAAGAAAAAAAAACAGAAAAATATCAATCAAAATCTATCCATTCTTTTGACATTGCGCAGCCGAGGTGACACTTCTCGGCATTGCCGGGAAGGAGCATTGCCTCACCGTCGCGTCGTACGCTTGTCATTTCAGGACATTTTAAAATTCCACTGCACATAAACTTGTCCGAAAGAAACCCCAAATGGAAGGGGGCGGACACCATCAGCGTAATGACTTAATGGAAAATACCGCACAAAACATTCGTCGTCGTCCTTCCGGGTTTTTCCATTTTCCTCCCTCCAACACCACCGGTCCGGACCGGACACCGAAGTCAGTCAGTCAGTCAGTCAACAGGCGGTAACGGTTGGTCTGGTGGATGCAAAAACTTTTTCCAGCTCCCTTTAACCGCGGAACCAGCGGGGGAAGGAACCAGAAGGAACCCATCTTATTGCAGTCATCAATTAAAAGCTGGAAAGTGGTGACTTACGAAACTTTTGCGAAGGTTTTTCTTTGGTTCTCGTTCTCGGAATCTGTCCGATTTCTTCGCCCCCCTCAAGAGAAACGAATTTTTCTTCATCAAAAAACTTTACGATGAATGTTTTTTTTCTCTCAATCTTGTACCACGTGGCTACTGGCCCCCCTTCGACGGTCAGCAAAAATCAAAACCGATTGAACTGCCTCTCGCCCGCTAATTATTGACAATCTTTTTCTTTTTTTCTTTTGTTTTGGCTCTCGGGTTTTTCTTTTTCTCGGATGATTGACTCACCCCGCGTTCCTAATTTCCCAATTAATTAAAAACCGCATCTGCTGTAGGCTTGCTGCGCTGTCCAACATTTGCCTTTCACCCAGCAAACGTAGAAGCTAACTTTCTTCCTTAACAACAAACCAACCAACCTTCTGCTCAATTCTGGTTTTGTTTGATCATCACAACACGTTTAAATTTGTTTCTTTTCTTCTTCTTCTTCTGTTCTATGTTACGCTGCTTCTGCCTACTCTCAGCATCGAATCAAACCTACAAACATCCTTGCTTCCTAATACTCTCGAACTCTTATCTTACCCGATCTCACTCTCACTCGATCTCTCTCTCTAGCTTTCGCACAATAAAGCACTTAATTTTTTGGTTTACATCGACGTTTAAAACTTACTCCGTCTTCATCCGCTTCGCATCCCTATGCTGCAGCACTCACAAATAACCGAACTTCGTGTTTTTTTTCTTCTTTCTCTGCTTCTTTGTTGTTGTTCCTAATAATTGTACGGCATTTTGATATCCAGCAACCGCGAAACGTCATTCGAGCAGGGAAACTCCAGATGGGAACCGCTCGACGAGGAAGCCGTTTCCAGCCGATCGAAGGTGATGTCGGTGAGATCTTCGGGAACTACCATGTCGGTGAAATCTATCTGCACCAGGTTGTGGCTGTTTATGTGGGACTGCTGGCTGATGGCGGTCGCCGGACTGCAGTCCATATCGGCAACGATCGAGTTGGTCGTCACGGTGCTGTTGATGGTGGAGTTCGCACAGCTACTCACTATCAGAGCGCTGGAGGTCGGTGAGGATTGGCAGTTGGACGAAATGGCGTTGAGCGTGGGGTTCTGCTGGAGCGGTTGGCTGTTGGCCAACTGGGCGGTGAATGCGTTGAGCGTTAGTGCGCTTAGCTGGTTGGTGTTGAGGTGCTGTTGCAGCAGCAGGTTATGGGACTGACAACTGCTGGATAGTTCACTAAAGCTAAGCAGGGTATTGCCGGTCAAATTGCTGTTGTTGGTCACGTTGTTCACCGTGAACATTCCATTGTAGGGGACGTCAGCCATGGAGCTCACACTAACTGGACTAGGACTGTGCACTTGGGCGCTAACTTGATCCCGGTGACCCGTTCCGTTCAGCACATCGTCCAGACAGGAATCGTCCATCATCCGAAACCGATCGTCTTCCTCGAAGTAAATTTCCCGCTTGATGTCAACCTCGCTGTTGAGCCCATTGCCGCCGCCGCCGCCGCCGCCAGCCCCACCAGCGGCACTTGCTCCCGCACCATTCTGTTCCTGGTTGCTCATCGTCCCGTTCGCGAACAGGTAACTCTTCGAGTCGTCATCCTGATTTAGCATAAACGCTTTGTTGTCTTCCTCGTTTTCGAATAAAGTCTGCTGAACGAAGCAATGGTCACCCGCCGTAAGGCCGTCCAGATTGGTGGAGAAAAGATGGTTATCAGATTCGAATACAGAATTGGCAAATGGTGGCTCTGGAGAGATCAGTGAACTGTCGTCGTACAACGCAGCACCTTCCGGTGAATTGGGCGACTGCCCGCCGACGCATTGATGTTGATGGTAATAAAGTTCCTCGATGTTTCCGTTCGTATCCCTCAGCTCCGCTCGGAGTACCGCTTTCTTTGATTTTAGAGCGGTGCTACTGCTGTTGTTGTTGCTGTCATTCTTGCTGACCTTCCCACTGCGCCGACCTGATTTGATTTTACCGGAACCGGTAGTGGACGACGATCTGCAGCTATCGCGCGAAGAAGTGGATGAGGCAGGTGAGGACGAAGCGGCCGGAGATGACCCAGTACTGCTCTTACTACCGCCGGTTCCCTTGACCTGCTTTTTCTTTGGCCGGTACTTATAGGTGGGATACTCCTGCATGTGCAGCTTTCTCAAGCGTTCTGCTTCGTCCACAAACGGTTGTCTTTCGGCATCGCTCAACCCCTTCCAGCGGGCTCCCAGGTTTTTCGAGATAACCGCGTTATGCATATCCGGTGTCACCTCGCAGATCTTGCGCCGCTCGATCTGGCTCCACACCATGAATGGGTTCATCGGACGCTTGATATGGCCGGGACTGTGTTTTTTCGTCTGCGGAAAAGAAGAGAAAGAGAGGGGAAAGAATAGAATTAATTCAGTGAATATTTTTTATTGGAATTCAGTCCCACAGGACAGAGCGGGAAGCGAACGGAAAACAAACAAACAAACAAAAAACGTGAGTGAGTGTACAGTGCTGCTCACAACCGCAACCATGCATGCATATTGGGATTATTTTGACTGCCCGGGGGGTCCCTCGGAAGCTCCTAAAACACCGAGTAGGCGCAACAGAGAGCAAAGGCTTTCACGCTTTGCGATTGCCGATGTTGCTGCGCGCATCCAGCGCTCAGCACCCGAAGAGAGTATTAAACAGATTAGCGTCCCATCCATTTAATACTCTCTTGGACGGAACGGAGATGGAAAAAATCGGTTTGGTAATGGTCTGGTGCATCTGCTGCAAGGTTCTTGAACTGTCAGCGCTTATATGTACGTTCAGGCTGTGAACAACACCGCCGAATGTCCCGGTGACGAACCGTACTGCGGCCCCCGCCGCTGCCTCTGCCGTCGCGAAACCCAACAATCGAAGAAACAAAACATAAAAGGTTCAGTCTAGTCAAAAATGTGATGCTGATGCTGGGCTGCACCTTCAAACCACACATCACGTATGCAAAATGTTTCCACCACACCAGCCAGTGCTGCTCAAACACGTGCAGAGGAGTTTGGCCAGGCAAGCAAAAAGTTAAACAAATATCATCCACGCAAATATAAACCGTTTTCAACCCCTTCTCTTCACCGCCCGCTTTCTACACACCCACTGCAAACCACACCAAAAGGTGACAATTCTCCGAAAAAAAGTTTGTTCAAGTCCCTTCACAAATGCCCTGTCCCTTCCCACTTGTATTGTATGTACGTATATAGGTACGTATATGTTTTATGTTTCCTCCTGATGAAACTCCCGCGAAAGCGAAAAAATTAAAATAATCAAAAAAGAGTTACGTTTTAATACTCTCTCAACAGTTGAACCCAACGACGACGACGATGACGACAAGTGGTGGTGAGAGGTTTCCACCATAATTTGGATAAACATAACAAATATGCTGTGTTTTTTTTTCTCGGCGATGCCCACCCGGACGCGCCCTTCTGTGCCGTGCGGTTGACGACCAACTCTGACCGAGTTCGGTGCACAGCACATATCCAGGGCTTTCGCTTATCGCGCCCCTCACTCGCCTGCTTGCCTGCCTGGCTGCTGTCGGAGGTGAACCAACGGAGGGTGGCCGGAGGGGAGAAAAACTGCTCTAAAGTATAATTTATAGCCCGGGTGGATCCTCTCGTGCTAAAGCTGGTTCGCGAAAAACTGAATCGCTCTTCAGAGTAGCAACCGGCTACGGCAGCACCAGCAGCAGCAGCAGTAACAGCAAATCCGAGTTGAACATAAAAGAATTACACACATGACAAAAACACGGTAGGTCGGTTCGGAACAACGAAGGGGCGGCTGGCTTGTGGGTGGCTGGGAACAAGATGGGGAGGTGCCAGAATAACAACACAAGAGAGACACAAAATAAAAACAATGCAATGTAATAAAAAAAAAACAAGTAAAGCAAAACTACTCTAGTGGCTTCCAACAGCGGCGGCGGTTTCGGCGGCTTCGGCGGTGAACAAAACATGATTGCAGTATTAAAGTGTGCGGTAGTTTTTTTTTTGTTTTTTGTTTTTCTTTTGGGGTGCACAAATAGTTGATTTCGGTTTGATTCAAGTTTTTTTTTCGTTCGAATAAGAATATAAAGCTATATAAAATTGACGAGGTTAATGTATACAGTGCGCAATTCAGGTTAGTTTTACGCACGTGGGTTCGATGATCTGCGGATTTAGGTTTGGGAGCCAGCAGTAGCGGAGGCAGTTTTTCGCAATCGAAACTCTAGCCTCGTAGACAGCAAAGAGATAGGAACAAAACCGTCTATGCCTTGCGAACCTTTAAGCATACAATAGACTCTAGAGTGGTCCTATCCCTATCTTCTTGGGGTACCAGCTAGCATACGAACAACCTTAGTGGAGATCGAATAACCAACCTCGGGGAAACCACGCTCGTATGCTTACACGGAAGGGGAACTCTTTCGTACTTTGATGCTTATTCGGCGAGAGAGGGAGTTGGTATCGCAAGCCTTACTAGCCACCACCATCAATACGGAACGCAATGAACGAAGAACTAGAAAATTCGGACTAGAACCGGACTTGTGAAAGCACGCACACCGCACTGCGACCTGTGTACAAAAGTTCTGCTCCATGCATCGTTAACACGCTCGCGATCTTGGCACCGTGCGACACCATGCCAGCATTCGCATTTGTTTATCAAAAGCACCCACTGCCGCTCATGAACATGCAGGTTGTTAACGTATTGCACCCATAACCAAGGTTATGAGCGACACCTTGCCAACCCAGGAGTACGGAGCCTGAGTACCGAGCTTAAGTTTTCTAACAGCTAAGTCACTTACACAAAATGTGAATGTGTAAAATAAAAAATAACGAAGTACGAAATTGTGCCAGGTTCTGGTCGCTTCGACCAGTGTTTATAACAAGTCTGACTAAAATAATCGAAATAGACCCACGCCACGAAGACGGTTTATAGATCAAAAATTACGTGGAACTGCCGTTTTCTCAACTTCCAATTAAACGTATTAAAAAGCAGCAAATACGGCATCGTAGCGCTGCAGAAGGTAAGTAGGAAGGGATAACTATTCCTGGACATCCGTTCAGGAATAGTTATGGCATCTACCAGAGCTGAGGCAGTACATACAAACTTCGTGCAGCTCTCATTGTAATGGACTAGATAAGAAGACGGGTGATTGAATAATGAGCAGATGGTCCTCGAATGTGCAAGTTGAGAATCACGAGCCGCTTCTTCAATATTAGCATCTCCAACGTGCCCGGCCCTCAGCTAGGAAGCTACGATGACGAAAAGAAGAAATTCTACGCGCAGCTGGAGCGCACAACCACTGTCCAAAGCGCTACATGAAGATTGTCATCGGAGAATTTAACACCCAGATCGGCCAGGAAGAATAATGCAAACCGGTAATTGGAGGGTTCAGCACTTCGACGCCTCTAAGCCTCTATGGCCATACGTAATACTTTCTTCCAGCATAAACTCCTACATAAATGCACCTGGAAGCCTCCAAATCACCATGCTTCAATCAGCGGGCGGCAGTTCTCCAGACGTCTTCGACGTTAGAACTTCACCAAGCGGTAACGTTGACTCGGATCACTATCTGGTAATAACTAAGATGCTCCCAAAACTCTCCGTTGTGAACAGCATTCGGTACCGATGAGGCCAGCCTCAGTTAAATCCTTCGCGAGTGCTGTGGCCTGGCGTGGTCGAGAACTATGCACATTCACTAGAAGTTGCACTGGCAGAAAAGACTGGAGGAGCTGGACGAAGCCCCTCTCGAGGACTGTTGGAACGTCATCTAAACAGCCATCTACAGCGCAGCAGAGAATATTCTCGGGCATGTGGCACGGAATCAGCAGAACGAGTTGTACGACGATGATTGTAGGATTATTACTGCGCAGGCGGTAATAATGCGCAGTTGAACTCATTAGAACGCGAAAAGATGCGAACTGACGAAGATTCAGAAAATCCAATTCATCCAAGGAAAAAAGCACTGTCTGAACCACCAGGAACATGCGTCATTGAAGCAGCTGCTTCATTCTCAGGAAGCGCGCAGGTTTCTCGGATCTAATCTAACCTCATACTAACGCAGCCAATTCTTGAAACCATCCTGGAAAATGACATTAACTTGAATCATTTTTCTTGTCAACGGTCAGGCCAACCGCGCAGTGTGGAACCAGAACCATGGCGCAAAAAGTGGAACCAGAAATAATACCTAATTCCGTTCAACTGCTTGAAATTAAGGGGTTGGAAGAAAGCGTGGACCTCCCGTACCAAACGTTTCCCATTGTTACAATTTACAATCGTTTAAAGTTTAAGCGATGCTCCGGATGCTCGGGGAAAAACTGATGGTATTTAGACCTGAAGTCACGCGCACATCCAAGCCTGGCTACTCAATTATAAAATTATACAATAGTATGAAATAGCTGGCTTCTGGTCTGTGCCCATTGGCGTAGCTAGAGGAGGTGTCTGGGGGACCAGGCCCCCTCCAGAAATTTTCCCCATTGGAAGCATTTGTCTCCATTCAAATTAGGCTTCTCGTCGCCAATTTCCCAGTCGTCTCAGAAGTCGGAAATCCAGTCATCTTGCACGTTAAGCCCCCCTGTTCCTGGTGCAAGTGCAGTTCTTGAAGAGAACTATTTTCGTCGCACTGTCGTCCGGCATCCTTACGATGTGTTCGGCCCACCGTAGCGTACTGACTTTCGCCAAATGCGCGATAGGAATCTCTCCAAACAGTGGCTGTATCTCGTGATTCACCTGTCCACCACTCTCCACTTTCCGTTTGTACTCCGTCAAATATCAGCCGTAGCACCTTCTGCTCGAACACGGCAAGGGCGCGTATGTCCTCCGTGTGCAGCGACACGGGTACAAGTTCATAAAGAACCACTATTCTTCGTATGGCGGCGTATGCTTCTTTATCGTAGCGTTCTGCGAAGGTCAAAGTAGATCCAATTTCGTGCTTAAATATGCCGCTGGATCTTCCGTCAATTGTTACCGTCGTCGGAGGTACGCGTTTGTTTCCTTTGAGCCTCCTTCTTTCATGTATTTAGTCTTCAACACATTTATTTTTAGCTCAATCCTCCTAAACTCCATTTTCATCGGATAACCCCCTCAAGAGCGATGTTGAATAACATGCAAGATAAGCCGTCCCCTTGTCTCAACCTTCATCGCGACTCAAAGGTACTCGAAATTCTCCGAGATACTCACGAAATACATCACTCGATCTAATGTAGGGTAAAGAACTAGTTTTAAGCAGTCTAAGCGGGTCACTGATTGTTTTACCTTATTACAAGCGATGCGTTGACTAAGTGGGGGATATCAGCATACCAATTTTCTTGCTATCTTTAGTTCTTCAAGCTGTTACCATTGGAAGACACTATTGTTGAGCTAAACTTTTGATTTTTCGCTTTAAAAGTTGGAGCGGCGGAACTAATTTTGAACAGACCGAACCCATTTTCATCCGCAAGGTGCTTTTTTAAGCAATGCTGAAATCTGAATTTTTTTACGTCCCCTTAAAAAATCCCTCGAACTTTTCCCCCTATTCAGTAAGTTCGCGTTCCTATCCGCGACCTACTAATCGGCATCTGATGCGTAATCGGCATAGCGTATCGGCATAGATGAGTAAAATGCCATCTGTCTAAATTGTTTATCGGGGCATACACTCACCGCACCGTTCAGCAAACGGTATTCGTCGTCTCTTTTATTCTCTGGTGTTCTTATGGGAAACTGCGAGTTTGACGTCTCACTCGCTGTTCATAAGGATGGTGGGAGAACAAAAGAGGTAAACATATAGCAGTACAAACGATCCGAGTACAAACGAACAGAACAGTGTTGTCAAAGCAAATAACATTGAAACACATCGTTGCTTTATTAAATCACTGAGAAAATCTTCGAAAATTATTGAAAAAGCTGTCTTTTGTGTTGTTTTTAATAAAGAAAAATTAATTATGAACATACATTTCTCTTGAACCACGTTTTCACCATAGGAGGGTTCAGTTAATTTTAAACTTAAAATTCTTATTTCCAGAACCGAAACAGTGTCTTGGCAACACGATAGTTCATCAGTTGTGCTGCAGCTGCTGCTAGTGGTGAACAGGTTCCGTCAATTCAGAATTTGTTTTCAGTTTTGTTAGAAAATAATAAAACTTTTGGCTAGTGACAAAGCCTTAGATAATAGAAAAAAAGAGACTGAATAATATGGTATGTGACAATTCAGTGCTTGACTTTCAGAGTGGTTGTAATCAGTGCTGAAAATTTGATGAATTCGTTAGTAGCGAGGTGGCGATTGCTGAAGAGCAGCTGAAAATGTACGTTTTTGGACAACAATTTTTAATTCATCATATTTCTTGTCGGAAACCCAGTAAATTGTGTTTGTGTGAATCAAATGTATGGTTAAGTGATTTGTGAAGCTGATCCTATCAAAAGATTTTGAAAATATGAATAAAAAAGTGCATTTTCGGATCATTTATGTTCAACTGATTAAAATAGGTAACACTGCTTAACTCGTTCCTTACCCTAGCTCCGATCAATCGCGTCAGTTTATCCAGAAAACCGTGTCCGTGTCTGCCATAGCTGGTCTCGATCGACTGTATCTTATTCTGCTTTGAAATCAATAAAGATGTGATGCATGGGCACGTTGTACTCCCGACGTTTCTATAAGATCTGTCGGATGGTAAACATCTGGTCCGTAGTTACGTAGGTCCCCATGAAACCCGCTTGGTAATTTCTTGCAAAACCCTGTGCTATCGGTGACAGCCGGCGTAACAGGCTTATAATGAATTTTTTTTTGGAAGGCACCCCCTAGGCCCCCTCCAGGGAAATTTTGTAGCTACGCCAATGTCTGTGCCGGCTGATTGTAAGAATTTGGGATACATAACAGATATCGGAGGAGTAAAAGGATGAAGTATTCTGCCCGATCTACGAAAAAACAAGACAAGCTGAACTTTGAAAACCGGATCACTCAATGTCGCCTACAAAGTGTTCTTGCAAATCATTTTCCGCCGGCTCTCACCAATTGCGAACACATTTGCAATAACTCATCATGCAGGCTTCGTCGATTGTCGGTCGACGACGAACCAAATATTTATGCTGCGGTGGGCCCTCCAAAAAAGCCCTAAATACAGAGTACCAGCACACGATTTATTCGTAGAATTGAAAGCGGTATATGATTCTATCGACCATAAAGAATTATCGAAAATTATTAAGGAGAACAACTTTTGCGGAAAGTTGATCAGACTGATTGATCAGATGGATGGCATACATGGTGCTGGATGGTGCTGTGTGTGGATTTCTGGATTCTGGTTCTGGTGGATTTTCGAGTTCATCGAATCCCCCAGGGAGCTTACTCAAGGTCGCCAATGCGTGCTGTTCAATATAGCGCTACCGAGCGGATGTTAACACGCGAGTCATAATGATCTTCAACAAATCTAGTTGATTTAGCCGATGAGATGGACACTGTTGGCAGAACATTTGTACTAAATTGAAGCGAGACGCAAAGAAGATTGGATTGAAGGTAAATACGTCCAAAAAATCAAGGCCGGCCGCCGGCACTTTTGCAGTAGTCTAACGATCGTTGGCGACAGGGCTGTCATTCGCTCACACTATGCGCCCAATGTTCCAATATTATGCCTTGTCGCACAGAGCACACCTCTACAGCTAATATGCACAAAGCGTACGAGCGAAAGCGGAGTGGGAGCGAACGACAGCACTCGAGGAAAATCGCCCAGTGAGTGATCATCCAAACAACACTTGGTGTTGCCCTTTGCCACACTCCGTGCGGAATTAACGCAAAAAAATTGTTTTGTATTTAAAAATTTTCTGCCCTTTTAAAAGTGAAAATACACGCTGCACTGAACAACTAATATGGTCTATGTTAAGTTAGTAAGGATCAGGCGACGCAACAGTAATATTGCTTTTTTCAATCACACCACTTCAACTGACCCAGCGCAGGGTGTACAATCCAGCCGCGCAGAGTGCGGCTCTTGGTGTGGTAAAGCACGCAGCAAATTTATCACTCTGCGTTTGCGACTGACTTTTCCTGGTGCGCGTAAACACGAAAGAGCGTGTTTAGCAAAAGAGACACTGAAGGGAATTTGTGGGCGAACAAACACCGCATGGCGAGTGTTGTATTGTTTAAGAATGTGTGTCTTTTGGTCTGCGCTGCGGTTTATGCCACCTCTGGTTGGCGATGAGTGCGAGATAGCTAACGAATTTGTCTACGTTGACTGGGGATTGGCGCCGTCGTACAATACCAACTATCAATATGATACCAACTGTGAGATTCGTAAGCGTATTATCAGGTCGGAAATCGTGCTTTCTATTGGCATAACTAGCAATTATGATCCATCACACTAAGAGGTTTAGTACAAGACGCTCATTGGACCGTTTGTTTTCCACGGGCACGAAACTTGGACAATACTCGAGAATTCCCTGCGAGCACTTGGAGTTTTCGAGAGACGAGTGCTAGGGCGTACAGGAAAAAGAAGTATGAACCATGAATTTGCGCAGTTATCCGGTTCAGTATTCAAAAGCTGACAAAAGCTTGATGATTACGGCGGGGCATGTTGCCAGAATACTAGACAATTGCCCTTCGAAAGAAATCTAGAGCTAGAAAACTGATATTCAATTTATGCAATACGCCTGACTTGTTGCAATATACCGCTCATTCTTTGCTGTTTCTAGTACAGATGTAATGCACTCAGCATTGCCAACCTGAAACCAACGATTCGAGCGAATCACTTGCGTTCGTTGGTTGATTTTAAGAAGCTGGCAAGCAACTTTGAGATCTAAAATATCAATCACGAGCAAGTTAGTCGAGTAATCATTCAACACTGCAATTTATGAATGAATTGTTTTGAAGGCTAGACAACTGAGAAAGACAAGCACTGTCAGTAGTTCAGTAGTCATGTCCATGGGCTGACAGATGAAAGAATACTATCAGAGGTAAAACTATATTCGCTGAATGTGCATTTTATATTCGCCTTCATGCATGGCTGTCAATTTTTCCGAGCACTGCCTACAGAGATAGTGTTTGCTTTAAAGCCGTTAGGAACAAGACGACCAGCGGAGCACAGCTGACTGTGGTTCAAAAGGGCAAAAAAAGAAACTTGTCTTTCCAGCCTCATTTGCTTTCTTTTTGGCAATGTAGTGTGCTCGAAACATGCCTTGTATAAATACCCCCCATAATGTGAAAGTGTCAAAAGTTAGTCAGGCTTAACAATTATAAAACTAACTTTTTGCGTTAGAAGATAGAGGTATAGTTTCTTCGGCAAAGTTGTAGAAAATGTATAAACAAGCAACTATGTTAAAGAAATAAAATTTCAATCTCCATCGGGTGTAGAGTTACAGAACATTTTCTATGGAAGTTCTTTAAAAATTAGTTTTCCAAACTTAACTTTTATTAGTTGCATTTTACAAAAATATATTATTCTAGAGAAGCATAAAAGTACTCCAATCATGTATTTTTGCAGAAGACTGCAAATCTATAGGACCTTTTCTAGTAAGGTTATCGCACATTTAAGCTCAACTTTCCATAGCTACACAAGCCGATAGGGCAGATTGAGGCAGGTAGAGACACGGAATCAGTACTTCACCTCGCAGCTTAGGTTAAGTACTACCAACTTGTATAGGTACTGCGTGTGTTGCTTCATTCGGCGCAGTTCATTTCTATTTTCTATCTAACTTTTAGAAAAAAAATTCATCAAATTGCTCATAACATAAGAAAAAAAATTGTTATGCTGAGAACGTTTCCTGAATATATGTAAGCACTATAATTAACCATTTCAGTGCAATTTAAAAACGTGTTTTGACAGTATAAAGACAACTATTCGGATCATGATCAGATCTGCGTCAGCTCTGTTTCCAACCCTGTCATTGCAGGTAAACATAAAGCACTATGCGTCGTCATTTCATTCTCACAACTTTACTTCTTTAAAAACTTGCGTTTTAGAAGAAAAAAAAATGGTTGGAAAAAGGACAGTTTTCGGGACCAAAAATGCAAGTCAAATTTTTCTAAAAAGAAACAATAGAGTAGGGCGGGGCATAAGTGCAATGTTTGTAGTTGTCATTAATTTTCGTGAGATATAAAGAAGGACAACAACATAATATATTTTATAGTGATGCAGTAACTCAATGTCTTTACATTCAACTATAAATCATCTACGGTAATAGTGTTTTGCAAAATAAATTCTTCTCTCTTCTGATCAATTGCCGATTCGCAAGCGGGGCTGCGAATACCGCGGGGCAAAAGTGCGAAGGTCGAATCCATGAAATTAACAATGTAGTAGCTAACAAAGCCATATTATCTTAAATCTGCGGTATGTTTCGGTAAGAAATATTCTCAATTTGCACCTTTTCTATTTTGCGCTGGTGTATTGAAGCCTTCGTCAGATCGAAACTTTTCCAAACGTTTGTTTTTTGTTTCATCAGCGAAAAAACATTGTTTTCCTTCGGCCAACATCTGTAGAGCACACAGTTTTCTGCATTTCTAGTATCTGTAATATAGTGCCTAAAGCTATATATAATTAGCTATACATTTTTGCTTCGTCCTTGAGTCGCACTTTTGCCCCGTCCGTGAATCGCACTTTTACCCCGCTTGTTTTTTAAGCGCTTGTCGAGGTTAGAATAAATTACGGAAAAGCGAAATATATTTTGTAAATTCTTTTCACCGCATTTTCAAAACAGATAAGTGAGTGATGTAAAACGCTGCTACGAATTTTCAACAAGTAATATCCTCCTGTTGATATCGTATTTGCTGTATAACGAAAAATTACATCAAAACCGCCCTAAAGTAACATTTGCACATAACTCAGCAACTTGCAAACCTTACGTTAAATTCAAGCTGTCAATGTAGTTAATTTACTCGGAATCTGCACAGATAAATCATTGAATCGCACTTTTACCCGCATCGCACTTTTACCCCTCATTACTCTACATAAAATCGAAATGCTTTTAAATTTTAATTTGTCTTTTTTCATTTAATTACTACCAATATGGCTATCAGTTCGAAATACGTTAACAGTTTTACCCGGTGCAAATAGCATCTTTAATACATTTTACTACTTATAAAATTAAAAGTCACTTCTGATTTCAAATCTCCTCAAGTTTCTTTTAAATCAAGTTCAAAATTATAGATTATAATTGCTTCGACTTTTCCGAATCGATTTGCTCCATAAATTGAGTCGACTATCGCGATGCAATAATTAGTTTTTTTTGCACTCTCTCTCTACTTTTTCTCTCTGAAACGCCTCTTCTTTTGATCACTCGGTATACGAACGTTGTCACTATAGCGCCCGGACGTTATCCTGAACCAACAGCATCCGCTGCAAACTGCACTGCTGCATCCCGCCAGCCAGCAGCGCCGTCGGTCCAGCAAAAGCTACAACTCATCACAGCGTATAAAATGTCCGATTACGATCCAATCAGGCGAAATGGAAACTGCTCGACAGCGACGGCGACGGCGGCGGCGGTTACTGCTCCAAATCTCTCCGGACCATCAGTCGGTCGATCGGTCGGTCGGTCTGTCGGTTCCAGCTGCACACACCACGCAGCACCAAAGCAGTTCTAAATTATAAGGATTAAGTAAAAAGCCATTCCCATCACAACGGCAATGACGGCGACGATGACGACGACGACGACGGGACTGCTGCAACGGTGGTCATCCCTGGAAGCTATCGGCAATTACAGTCGTCGTTGTCGTTGTCGTCGTCATCGTCGCCGTCGTCCTTCGTCGACAGTGAATGGCTGCTGCTGCGGTGGAGGCGGATTCATTGGCAGTGTCCCCAGTAGCATGGTCCACTTTCTGACGCTCCTGGGCCAATAATTAAAATCCTTAGCACTCTCCAACACGAAAAGACGAAGAGACGAGCACAGATCGATCGATACCATCTCCTGGTTGCTGCTGCTGCTGCTGTAAAAGCACTCGCCAAGCTAATGGCTGCAATTGACATTGAGCTAATTACTATCTCTGTGTGGCTCTCCAATGACCGCTGGTTGTCTGGCCGAGTCCGTCGTTACTGCCGTAAGTGGGCATTTGAGAACCCATCGATTGCAATTACGGAGAGTGTGTACCGGGCCGCGGTAGCTTCCATGAAACTGACCATCGATTTTCACCGGTGAATCTTTGCCTTGGCGTGGCTTTTCTCTTCAGTCAGTAGTCTGACAAAAAAAAACCGGCTAGGTGTGAATAAGTGCGGAGGTTGTTTTTGCACTGGTACAGTGCAGTGTCGAATAAATACTCAGGTGGGAAGTTCAACGGCTGTAGTAGTTTCGATTGCCCTCCCCGTTTCTTGACAACCTGCCCGTAGACCGACAATCGGCGAAAAACCTATCAATCAATCATAGAATAATAAATAAATAAAATACCTCCGTTCGAAGCAAACCATCATCATCAGCAAAAGCACGGCAGCAGCCCAATACCGCAACACAACAGTCGCAGCATGAGTTTTAATTAATTTTCTATTCGAGCACAATCATTAGCCCGCTGCTGCTGCTGATGGTGGTGGTGCTTCTGGCCATTCGACTCCAATTAGAAACGGTCGCTTTGTATATCCTCCCTTGCCGTTGGAAAATTGCCTCCGCTCGCTCAATCACCACAAGGACATCTCGATTGTCTCGCGCTGGAGCGCCAGCAGCTCACTGCACTAAAGTGTCAAATCATGACCGGGTGACAATTGATGCACTTGGTCACTGCCTTCTTCCTTCTCCCCGACGGAACCGAACGAACGCTAATGTATGTTGAAGGACATCGATTGTAAACGGATGATGATTGAGCTCTTGGGAAACTGTGTCACGTGGTGGTCAATCGTCAGCCCAGGCAGAGGCCTGTCAGTTGTTAAAGCTGACGGTAATAGGTTATTTTGCGGTAAAACTGACTGGCCATTGTTGCTGTTCCTGCATCAGTTACGAAAGTCATGCTCAGACCACTATTCAATCCGACCTAAGAAAATTTCCCGCTGACAGATACGCTATCTGACTTGACAGAAGAACATCAAGCAAGAAGGATCTGCTTCTTTCACGCACCAGTTCCAACCGACTGACACGGCGACGGTGTTATTCTGATAGATAAGCTGATCGACGGCCTGTATAATCACATAACTTTCGACCAACGTCAACGTCGTCGTCGTCACACCAGCAACCACGGCACGGCAAGGGTGCACAGCACAAGTTCCGTTTAGTATCCCTGATGCCTGCCACGTCGCAGGTGTAGGTGTCAGTGTGGCGCCCACCCACGCACAGTTCACAGATTGGCCGACGACAGCATTAAGAAAATTTATGTGCCATTCTATCGCAAAATTCATAAATAATCAACAGCTTCTCTTCGCGATCCCTGGCTGTATGTAGTAGGCAGTCAGTGAGTGAGTCAGCGAGTAAACGAGTGTTCTGAAGGTGATTCCGCAATCCACTCTGGTTCTCTATTTACCTCTGGGTAGTATTATTGTGCACAAAAAAAAAAGAAATTCACATTATTCTTTTTTTTTCATTGCGTTCATCCACTTGCAGTGGTACTTTTGAGCATGAGTTCCAGCAGAAAGTGAAGTAAAATTTTCGCATCGTAATTCGTACGTCAAAAGAGATTAGCTCTTGGAGATACGAAGAGGAGACAGACAGACTTCGGCGAAACAATACGAATTAATGGTTTTAATATAAAATTCAAAAATTTCCCCGGGCGGGCGTGGTCTGACGCGAAATATCGCAGAAGCACATGTGGGAGACGATGCACTTCCGGTGTTCGCTTGTTTGTCTCGTTTGGGGCAAAATTTGTTGCAAATTCAGGCAAAGAAAGAAGGGATACGTCGAAGGTGGAGCTCAAAAAAGCGCGACAGGCAGGTTTCGTTTCTGTGCTGTCCATTTCGTCGGAAGCGGCAAAAAGCACCCATTAATTCTGCTATAGGATTCACATTTGTATTTTTGGTTTTTTTTCCACTGTCGTCGAGTGTCATCCTACCGTCCAATCTGATTTCAAAATTTTAAAACAGGGTCAAATTTTTAAACTAAAGCAAAAGGTTTACTAATCTAACCTAAATTCGAGATCAGAATGAATGAAAATAAGTAAAATTATTCATTACTTTTGGAGAAAAGAATCGCTAACCAACAGCTTTGGCACGCACAGTTTGATTCGCTTTAGCTCTTTTGGCTGTACCGTCTCATCCAAGCAGAATTTCTAAAAGTTGTGTATGGGACTGTTATAATCTACAATAATTCGAATAAAGTATTGCTTTACCTCTTGCAGTTATGGTGCTATAGGGCTGTAATAGCATTGGTAGCATAAAGAGCACTGCAAACCCTGCAAATCAACTCACTTAAAAACACTCCCTTAGTATACCTGTGTAGACTTTTTTATTTACTCTTTTCCAAACCTATGTGATTCGTTTTTGGTCGTATAAGCCAGTCTGCACACAAGAAAAGATTGAATAGCCACATTAAGCACTGTAGAAGTTAAACCTTGGGTAGATTACCTGAATGTTCGTGGACTTTTGATTAAAAATGTATGCATTTTAGGTAAGTAGGGGGCTCTGTAGCCGCAAATCTTCAAATCTTCAAATCAAATCTTAGTAGAATCAGGCCATTCGATGTCAAAGTGACTTTAGCATGGGTTTATTCTCAGGCCCCTCATCACCCTTCCTTCATGCTGAATTCTATATTATACCGATATGGCCTATTGACAGTGAAAAAATGAGACCCTTATAGTAAAATGTACTGGTTTTGCCACGCCAGGGATGGCTATAATTGGGGACTGCGCGCTGTTATGTGAAACGAGGTGGGTGAAGTAAAGAAAAGCATTGAAGGAAGCGTACCCAATTACACACAAGCACACATAAAAAAATCATTAAGCATATCGCTCAATCAATTGCGATTATAGCAAAAATAAATGCAGTGCGGGTTTTACAGCACGTCAGATATCACAACCCAAGTAAAAATTTGGGTTATATTACACGTTTATTGTGGCTTTAATGACCAAAATTGGTCACAAAAGCCACAATAAGAGTACAATAAAACTCACATTGTTACTTGGAAATAGATCAAACGTTAATGGTCGCAGTGATGAGTCCATACAGGAAAAAAAAAGCATTTTATATCATCTACCAGCTGTGAATGTGACATCATTTCTCCAAATAAATCAACTTTTAAGTGACTTATTTTCTACCTATGGTCAATTAACGTAAATCTCCCCTTTTTAATTCATTACTTTTTATAGTAAACCTTCTTTAATTTAGAACAGAAGTTCGCCTTATTCTCCTAGAAAAATTGCTTTAGAAACTTAAAAATCGATTCTTAAACAGTAAGGTTATGACGAACATATGATGAAAAATGGCAAAAATACCATGAAAAGACGGCAAAAATACGACAGAAAGATGAACAAGGACGAACACGAAAAAAGACAACAAAAGATGACAAAAGACGGCGAAAAAACGTCGAAATAACATGTCTAAAAAATAACAAAAAACACCAAAAAGACAGCAAATAGACGACAAAAAGGTGACGAAAAGGTGACAAAAGCCGACATACAGATGACGAAATAGTAATGACAAGTATCCCTTCCAATGAAATGAAAAAAAAGACGAAAGAAGATAAAAAGATGATGGAAAGACACCGAAAAACGTCGAAGAAATGACAAAAAAGGTCGAAAAAGACAGTAAAAAATTACGAAAAGACTATAAATAGATGCTGAAAAGGCGATGAAGAGACCATCAAAAGATGGCAAAACAGCGACAAGAAATGCCAAAAAAGACTATGAATGAGGGTCAACGTAAATACGATAAGAATAAGATGAAAAAGTTATGGAAAAATGGTGAAGATTGAATAAAAAGTTAAGGAAACAGAACGAAAGACTAATAAGTACGACGGGAGCAACATGAAAATGCAACTAAAAGACGGTGAAATTACGCTAAAACAGCGATAAAAAAAGAGAAAACGCAAGAAAAAGACATTTAAAATGTCCAAAAGCCGATGAAACATGCAAACAACGACGAAAGAACGATGAAAAGGCAGTATAATAATAATAATACCATTGTCGTTTTGACAATAAACAGGATAATGCAAAAATGGCAAAAAAAGAACGAAAAGACAATAATTTCGTGAACCGACGACAAAAGACGAAAAAAAGTTTTCAAAATGAGAACGAAAAGACAATAAAATAATAACAAAAATGACGATGAAAATGTCAAAAAGCTGCAGAAAAAAGCGACAAAAGCCCCAACAGTAGACGTCATAAACGACGAACATACGATGAAAAGGTGACAAAAAGATCATGAAAAGATGGCAAAAATACGACAGAGAGATGACAAAAAGACTGTGAATGCGACGAAATAACAACAAAGAGATGATAAAAGACGGAGAAACAACATCGAAAAAAACCAAAATAAGATGACGAAAAACGGACAGAAAACACTGAAAAAAACAGCAAATGGAGGACAAAAAGATGACGAAGAGACGGCGAAAAGACGACAAAGAGATGATAAAAAAGTAATGTCAAGTATGTCTTCGAATAAAATGAAAAAAAAAGGCTAAAGAAGACAAAAACATGATGGAAAGACGCCGAGAACGTTGAAAAAATAACAAAAAAGATTGACTATAAATACATGCTGAATAGGCGATGAAGAGACGATAATAAGACGGCAAAACAGCGACAATAAATGTCAAAAAAGACTATATAAATGACAACAAGTTGGTGAAAAAAAGCATTAAGGCGATATAAAGATGCCAGTTTTCAGCAAAACTAACAAACTTTCAAATGAAACAGAAATGTCGATTAAACTATAAGGCTATAACTATTAATCGGTTCCATTTAAACTAAAATTCGATGAAATATTGATTCGTTTTTAATCATGAAACGAAATCATAACCCAAACTTTGGTGATTGTGAAACTGCAATTTTTTTCAGTAAAGTCTGACAATGTTCAGTCCATATAGGGTAACCAACCTATTTTGGACCCCCTCAGCAGCTGTACATAATTTGGACACTTACAGCAAAATCAAATGCAAGTGTCCAAATTATGTACAGCTGCTGATGGGGTCCAAAATAGGTTGGTTACCCTACAGTTGTATCGTCCGTACTTGGGAAGTTGAGAAGTCGAAAATGAAAATGGTTCTAACTAAATTTTCAAAAACGAGAAAAAATAATTGATTTTTTCTCAAGCGCACGTTTGTCTGCAGTTGCACTGAGAATGATTGAATTGATGTCTACAGTAATAAAAGTATTCGTTTTCTTGACAAATGTACCAGAAATGACAAAAAAGACAGGGCCCTATTCTGTAAGTCACGTCGAGCAACTCGGCTCGACTCAGTCACTGTCGTGTGTCGAGTGCAAGAAGAACATAGCGGCTCAATGTACGACTACAATGTACAAAGCTAGCTCAGGCGTCACTTGCTAACCGTTTAATCACTAGCTTTTTGGCGGTGGACTCAGTCAAGTTAGTCGACAAAATCGGGTCGCGTGTGACTTACATAATACCAAAAGTCGACTAGTCGAGCAAAGTGACACAAAATAGGGCCCATTTTTACAAGAGTTCTTTACGAATGGTGTTGAGAACATCATATTCAAACGCTCATGTGTAATTGTCTCCCATTTCGAAAGTAGTCAAAACATCCTTTTTCGGCATTTTTCAATAGTTTATTTGAATTCATCATAAAGCGCTTATAAAACTAAAATGTCTTGCACAAGACAAAAAACCCAAGCAACAATGTATATGTTTGTACATGTTTTATTGTACTCTGTACCAACAATGTTTTATTGTACTCTCATGGCGGTTTTCATTACCAATTTTGGTCTTAAATGCCATCATAAATGTGTAATAAAACCCAAATTGTTGGGAAGATCCAAGCGCGATATGTTATTTACACTTTTATATTTAAAAAAAGCGAAGTTGTGTTTGAATAAAGCTTATTTAAATTACTTAAGATAATTAAGGCCATTACAAATATTTTATAAAGTTTTTGTCCTTCCGGTGTTCGGCCACTGAAGGGGGGGAGGCGAAAAAAAACAAAGTAAATTTTTTAATCGAGCAAAAAAAACATGGATTTTAAGAATTTTAAGAATAAGGTTTAAACGTGAAAACCGAATCTATTCTTGCTTATAATATATACGTTATTATTTTCTCTGCAAAAATATACGAAAAAAGACAAAAACGAAGGAAAATTTTTTTGGACGATTTTCGGAAATTCCATTGTTCGAATTTCCATTTCTGTTTCGTGCTAGAAGCGTTAATTCAACTCGGAGACTCATTTTTCGAGTTTTTCAGACTGTAGAGCCCAAGAAATAACATATTCTAACAAGAAATTTGACTCATATTCTACAAATTATTTTTTTGCCCCTCGATTTTTGAAGCCAATTTCCAAGGGGGGCGGGGGAGTGACAAAAACTTTAAATATGATTTGCAATGGCCTAAATTTTTCTGCAAGGTAGCCATAAACTCTGTCTTTCTAGTCAAAACAATGAAAACGCCAAAGAGTACATCTTCTCTGACAGTTTAAATGAAGGAATGTTCAAAATATTGAACCGAGTTTTGCTTAATTTTAATTCAAAACATCCACGTTTTCAATTTTCTCCATGTTTTGATGTCAATTTTTGAAAGATTAGTTGCTTTCTAGAGAGTGTTGCTTCTTTTGAGTATGACTTTTTATCGAGAATACATGGTTTCAAGAGAGTTTTATAGCAGTATTGTTTAGATAAATCTATCTTATTGATTTGAGATAATTGCCGCCATTTCAATGATTGTTCGATTGTATCAACGTTTTTTGGCGAAATAATTATAAAAATTTAAATACCAGTTGGTGTGGACGTTTCGAGCTACTACTGGTCTTCGCTCTTCATTTGCGGACAACGTTTTTCGTCCATTATGTTCTACTTGGTTGGTAAAGAGAAAGATAAATCAAGTAGAACCAAATGGAAGAAAAAAGTGGTCCGCAGATGATGACTAGTAGCAGTTCGAAATGTCCGGACCAACTGGTAGTTAAATTTTTATAATTATTTCGCCAAAAAACGTCGATAAAATCGAACGAACATAAATTCATCTTGCAGAAGACAGTCATGAAATCTTGTCTAAACGATTGTCAGGTTTTAAGCAAATTCCAAAATGAGGTTTTAAGCGAGAATCAAGTATCCTTCAAAACCACTTATAAGGGGAATTATACTTATCGATAATGCAGTTTTATGTGTGTGTCTTTAAGTCTTCTTCAAACATACTTCAACTCTGTTAAACAATTGAAACAAAATTCACCTTAGAAAAACCATCACAAAACCTGGTAGAGTCTGCAATGCTCTGATAAAGCTACTATTGGAACTGAATAAAACCATTGGGATATTTGTTTATTTTCATTTCTCATTAAATCTTTAAAAAAATAAGCCGTTTATAAAAATCTCGGGGAACCAACCAAAAGAGTTTTATTATTTAGCAGCTACGAATAAACTGATTTTGAGGTTCCTCCAAATTCGTTCCTTCGATCCATTTCTACAAATTCTCAAGGTCTGCAGCAAAACTACTCGTTTACCAAAGCCAAGACTCATTAATTTGTTCCGTAACTGATTTGCAACAAGTATTTTCACACACTTCAAGTCGGCAACCGAAAGCCGCAGCTACGACAAAAACAGTAGCTAACGTTTTCAAGGGGGACCCTAACATCTCTGCAGATGTCGCAGCCCAAATAACAATTCTAAGGTCACTTGGTTTTACTTGAATTTTATAAAGGTTTTATTACAGTATTAATCATTACCTCTGGGTTTATTGTGGTATCACGCAATTCCAAGAAGATACGAGTCTAAACACACTTAGCTAGAAAACCATAATAAAACTGTTAATAAAGTAAATTTATTGTGGTTGCGTTAAAACTGGTTGGCTGCACCACGTCTATTATAAACTTGTGGCGTAGCAATACAAAATGGCGCACCAATCAAAATTGATCTTATCTCGGTTGCTTGTCAAACCGCAATAAATCTGCTAGTTTTATAGACCTATTAAAACGGTAACACCCTAACCAAACAGTTCTTTTGCTGCTATTATGAAGAATACAAAAGTTTAACACCAAAATCATTTTTTTATGCGAGACCATATAACCACCCAGAAAACCACAAATCGTATAATAATGTGTGAAAATCATCTTAAATATCGCTAAACAAACTCGAAATGGTACATGAAGCTTAATAAAGCGCACCCTAGTTTACATTTATTCGTAAAAATGATAGTAACTGATTCACATACGATTTTCGTCACAGAATTGTTTAGCATTATGGAACTAATCATGTTGAGTCGAATTTCATCGTATACAAATACCTATGAATGTGAATTGTTTTCATATAATTTGCAGTATGTATATAGCCTCCAAAACAGTACGCATATGCTGATTTCGTGCATCGAATGCGATTTTTCTAGATATATATCGGTACATATATCATATTTGTTACTTCGATATACGTACGAAAATGTTTGCTGGGCATATTCTGGTATTTTGTTTTAGCTCGCAAACAAAAATTCATCAATGCAAAGTGTTTTGCAGAAAGAAAGTTATTATCAATCAGTTTTCCTGTCACAGGAAGCAACTGAAATGATTTTGCAAGAAATTGAGTTTGACTAACTAAATATTTTTATTTTATTAAAACAACCAGTTTCCGAAAATTGTAAAATTGCAGTGGCGCGTTGATTTTATCATGATAGGTTGATCAATATGCACGATGAAATTAAATGCGTACATGCTGTAAGCCAACGGAATTGCTTAAAATTTAATAAATATTCTATGGGATATTTTATTATGGTAGCTATAAACCAAATCGATCAGACTGATCTGTCGGTAAACCTTTAACTTTTCTGCTTTTCTGATATTTAACTTTCGCCAGAGCGAAAAGCGTAAAGCTTTATTAAATTATGGTGTGGTGGTGGCTGTCAAGCAGCGAAAGCTTAATCGAGTTTATTGCTGCTTTCAGCAGAGCGTGATACGACTGCTTGAGTTTATAACCTGATTCTTGTAGAGGTTATGAAAACATTCTGAGGAGTGGGCCACTTGGTCAGAAAACGGTTTTATAGCGGTCATCAGATAGTTCTGGTGGAGCACATAGTTTTATTAGAAATTGGTCATGAAAACCACTATACGAACGTTATAAAACTTGAAATTGTTACTTGGGAGATGTTGCAAAAACACGATCTCGGAAGTTGTACAATGATGACGAATTTCGTTTGCATGGTGATGGGTGACGGAAACTACGCCATGGAAGGCTTCAAAGAATTTCCTGGGTGAGAATTTTATACGGCAAGCGAAAGGAGAATGGTGGCTGACATTTTCAAGCATATGAAACTGTCGTAGGTTGCTAAACAAGATCTGGTTTGGCAAGCTATCTGTTTCTGTAGCTGAAAAAAACATTTTTTTTTGCAACCAGGACCATCAATTCATCAGGAAATGCACATGAACGATTGCTTGAATGAACGGCTACTACCTTTTCTGGAGGAATACGATTGTTTCGTACCATTTTAGCCGGTTTTGTAATCCTTCCGTTACGGAACAGAAACCACCCTACTAGCACAGTTGTTATAAACTAGTTGTGGTAACCGATTAATGACTAATTCCGGTCATAAATAGGTTGCAGCAACCAGAAATGACTAAAAGAGTGCTACTTGAGCATGGAGTGGTTTGCCGACGACAATGCGCAGCTGGTGGCCAGGATCAAGAACTTTCACCAAATACGCAGGGAGCTCTACCCAATCGAGAAATATTTGCATGTCGTAAAAGTAAAATCTAAAGAAGAATCAAAAACAATTGAAAGTGAGAAGCAGTATAAGGCAATTCTGCGAATGTGGAAAAGTGGACGAGGGAGCTGTACCGAATCTGAAGAGAGAAATTAAATGAAAGGTCCGGCAATCCGGATTTGATCAATCGTAAAGTATTTTATACTGAATGTACTTCAAAAAGAAGTAGAATATAATTTTCTAAATAAAGACTGTATTTGAAAAAAGTGAGATACATTGATTAGTTTGTAATGTTTTAGCGTGTGAGTGAAAATTGATGCAACTTTCTCGGAAACAACTGAAATGAAGAGTGAAATGCTCTCGTTGACAGAGTTTCAACACAATTTCTTAAGTGGTTATCGAGATGACATCGGAACGAAAGCAGATCCGTCAAAAATCATGTGCGACGTTGTGAAAAATCCGTCTGCGTCCGAGGGATGGTTCCACAAACACCTGGGAATTCATCATTTGGCGGTGTTTCGAGTAGAGTGAAGTTATTCAAGGGGACTCAGACAACCCAGCGGTGGTCAGTCAGTAGCAGAAAAGCGAAGGCAGTGGATCTAATGAAAGTCAGGAAGGTGTTGAGTCTGCTAAATAAATAAATAAATTGCCGATGCAAGAGAGAGTTTTACGCTGCCACATCACGGATAGTCATTTCTGAAGAGGCTAGGAAGGTGGACGAATTTGTCAAAAAGTTCTTTGTTTATATAAGCAGCCATACATCACTATCACGGGTACAATCAATGGGCAAGTGTACCGGGACGAGTGCCTCCGGAAGCGCTTACCACTGCGCGCGACCTCTGTTAAACTGGCACAGAGATAAAATTATTGCTAAAACTAAATATTTAAAACGCAATGTAAAATGGTTTTATAGTTGTGAAATTCGTAGATGTAAGAAGTCGATTCAACACGTAAGAAAATGAGAAAATTAAGTTTCGTCGACCTTTTGTTTAAAAACATTTCCTTATTACCATTTTTTCAACATAACCGAAAGCCGAGAGTAGCAATTATCTTTGAAATATTATTTAAAGTAGAACTTTACGAGAACAAACTACTGCTAGAACTAATCAAATTTCTGGTACAACCCATAAACTGACGCTGCGGACCAGCTGCCGCAGCAGCAGGAGCAGCAGCACCGGCTGATTTCGAATTCTGCTGTCTCATTTGAACATCATGAATAATCATATCTGCTCACACTTCACAGCTCGGCACCGTGGAGGACCGCCAAATGTGCCTGCCAATGTGTTTATGTACTTTCGGGGGTGTGTATGTACGTGTCTGTAGCTGTGGACGGATGTAGGCCACTACTGCTGAATTAAACCTGCCTGGAATGGCGGTTCGGTATCTGCCTACCTATATCTATCTAGTCTAGTATATAGTAAAATCACACGGAAAGGAGCAGCCACACAGCAGCTCAGCTTGGTCGCAGTGACTCGTAAAAGTGTCCCGCAGTGCTGCCTCCGGGCCCCGGTACAATCGGCAGACGCAGCTGATAGCAGCCAGGCTTCATGGCTACGACTCGCGCGCGCCCCAATCATCCAAGCAGAACGTGATGAATGCGTAAATCTCTAATACCCCCGGAGGGAACCTGCAAGCTCTAAACATCGGACGCCTACGTGACATGAGGAGATAAAATCGACTCGACTTTCGCGTGCATCAGCGGATTTCCCGCGAAGCTTTTTGCTTCTGATGCGATTTAGTTTTTTTTGTTTCGTTTTCGGGAGTATGGGAGACCGTTAAATATTAATTGAAATCGATCCTTTACGAGGAACCAGTGACGAAGGAATAGCGTCTGGTCATCAAAAATCATTTCTTCAAATCGCCAACCACCCAGCCGGGTTAGGTCCAATCTAGGCTTGCGCACGTTTCATTGCCCGACGCGTTTTTTTCCTTGCCAACGGGCAACAAGCAAAGAACTGGTTCCCTTTGTCCCGCACCGTATATGGAATGAAGAAGGACACGTTCGCCGTGCATTCAGCTTCGCTTCCTAGTTCTAATAGATACGGGCCAGAGTAACACTTCAGCGATGTCAGATGACAGAGGCGAATGCCTAATGAACCGCAATCCGCTAAAAGAGACGCGGCAGAGCCGTTCTGCTGCAACGCCAGCCAACCAACCGCCCCTGCATGCCACTGCCCAGTTTAGTTGTTTGTAAGTTCTCTCACATTTTACCGAGATGAGTTTGGAGTTGCGTGTCGTGGGTTGGAATGGTAAACAAGCGAGGGGACAGGAAATCGGTGCGACTGACTGGGAGGATGATGATCCACAATGCAATGCAGCTGCAAAATGACACTAATGAGCGCTCTCGTCACGCTTCACCGAGGTGATGATCGATTGGACAGTTATTGGAAGTCTGGATCTGCGCCACCGCCGCCGCCATGACGACCGTCCGACCGCGGTCGTGGCCACTCGACACTTACGGTATAAACGGACGGCGACGGTGATCAGGCTCTTACGGAATTATGGTGCGTCACGACACCACTGACTGCACTGATGGCCGATGGAGAACACGGAAGGCAACGCGTACGATTCCTGGCCCATGGCACTAAAGAGGTTAAGGTTTGAAGGCTCCAGTCAATACCCGGTTAAAGTTACGCTAATTCCCAGCACGCAATGCTGACGCTGGACGTAATTAATTTTTTCTTTCACCACACCGCCGCCACGAAGGGTGTATTCATAGCATTTATCTTTCGAAGACCGAAACCATTTCGCGTCATCCCGATATAAATCGAAGTCAACATTTAATTGTACTCAATCTCATCCTTCGGTGTATATCAAAGGAGCTCGGTCGGGGTTGGAAGATTTATGGTAACCGGTAAAATTAAAGACCCCGTTTAAAAAGTTGTATTCTTCGCCTACCCCTGTGACAGTCGACGATTTTTCAGCGGACACTCCATTGACTGACTCCGGCCCGCATCGCTGTGCTGCTGTTCCGCATCAATTTAAAAGTTAGTCTAGCGAGAACCTTCGCAAACAGCCCCAATATCACTCCATTCACGGTCTGTCATCAGGGTTTCTTTGAGCTTCGGACCGTGCGAATCGTTCTCTATAATTCAAAGTTTGCTGTAATTATACTCGAACCCTCCCTGGGCCGGAGCCTTCCTAACGCCTAACCCAGTCGGCCCCGGAGTGAGTGTTCGACGGGACGACGAAATAGACGAATGATTAAAAGATTTGCCGCTTCCGATCACGCTGAAAAGCGAAGCATTTTCCTTTCGCGCTTCGTTGGAAATAGATAAATTGGCGAAATTAGGCGACAGAAAGCAAACACGGGTGCACTTGCTTCAGTGTTTCCTGAAGGTGGGCCTCTCTCAACTGGAAATTAATTGATTTTAAGGAACACTTGAATAGCGCGCAGTCTGCTTCGTGTTTGAAATAATCTTCACTGAAATAATAGAAGCAATAACAGCAGTTCGGACCCTGTTATTTCACGGCTTTCGCTTTAGCCAGGGCCTTTGAAGGTGCTGAGCTCTGCTCAGGAAGGCAGATTCGCCACCGCCGCCGTCACTGCCGCCGTTGCCGTCGCCGACGCCGTCGCTGATGATGATTATCACGCTCGAAGCCATGGAATATTTGGTCTGCTTTTATTTTGGCTCATCATGCACGAGAGGGCAAGCAAGGTTGCTGCTAGTTTTCACCTGACGATCGGCTTTGGGTCGGTCGCCGGAGAATTTTCGCCGCTCCCGCGCGAACGAAGGCGCTGCTCACGTGCCGCAACGAAGGACCGGGGTAGCACCCCGGCTAGGATGGGTGGCATGTGGGAGGAAGGAACAGTGTTTAAGTAAATGTTTTTTCAGCTAGCTAGAGCGCAATTTTCCTCTGCTTTGCCTCTGGTTTTCGGAGAAAACACATGAAAGCTATTAAAAATTCGTAAATGAATTATTAAGCTGAACGGGCGAAAAGCGGTAAAAAGTGTTGGCAATCGGACCAAGATGACGGTTAGGAAGGAAGGGTAGGACCGCAGAGGCTGAGCTGGCTGGAGCGGTGGTGCATTGTCGGAGCACTAGTTCAAAGTACACTGACAGACTCTGGTTCGGCGAACGAACGAACGGACGAACGAACGGACGAACGAACGGAGGAACGGGCTGCATGCGGCAACCGAATGACGACTCTGTCTGGAACCTGAGTCTGGGGGAGGAGAGCGAAGTTAGAAATCCCGTAATTAGACGTTTATTAAAATGAAACGGTGGAGTTTTTTCCCCGTCGGTTCTGCTCCTTTGCATATTCGATCTCGCTTGTTTGGTTCAGAAAAGCTACGATTTCATACTCGAATGCGTCTTCTAATGATGGTAAAATTCGGTATAGTTTTTTTTGACTGTTTACTTTTGCCATTTTTGTTTTGCAAAAATCGTCAAACAAGACTAGAAAGTAAAGTGAAAATAAAATTACTTGCCAAGGTTTGAGAAAAATTCAAGCTAAATACGATACCAAATAGCCCCGCGCACTGCTCAGTGGATCGATTGGCGTAATATTTTTGAGGAATGATTTTCATTTTTTTCCCAATTCACCATCTTTGACTGACTGCCTTCTGCCTGTTGTTGTTCTACCAGGCGGCCCGACCGGCTCTCGTCGGAGGTCTTGGCTCATTTGGAACAAAAACACGCGCACCAACCGAAGCAGCAACAGCACCAGAAGGGGTTTCCGAATTCGGGTGGATTTTAGCGGGGGATTAGTTAGCGCTGACGATGTGATTATGGCTTAATTTATGGGTTCAATGAGTTTTTGGGGAAAAGATTTGGCTGCGAGATTTACCCATAATATGCGCCGTCATTGGGAATTATGTCAATCCATGTTGTTCCGATCCGTTCCGATCGGCGGCGGAAAAGCTAGCTAGCTCCGATGGCTGCTGCCGGGTAAGAGTTTTGAAGGGTTTTGCTATGCAAATAGGAAATTTAACCGGCGTTTTGTTTTGATGAGCATAAACTTTGAGCGATTGATTGGATTTGATGGGAAATTAAATTCAAACCGAGCGGAAGTTTTGATTTTCTAATGTCTTAATTTTTTATTTAGAGTCATTTTTGTTGGGCCTTTGAGAATAAAATTTAACCGCTTTGTGATAAAAGTTCAAACTGTTTAACAAACAATGTAAAAGCTTTTCAATGTTTAGCTATTGAATCGAAATTAAAAGAACGTATGAACGGAAAAGCTTCCGTTCAAAAGGAACCAATCTTTAATGATAACAAGTCCTGATTACATTTGAAATTGCTCAAAGCCAGGCAGTATAGAAAGTACTACACTTTCGTTTTAAAAAACTGATAACACTTAAGTAGCAATTCTTGCTTTAATGATATTTCAAATTAAGTTTCAACTACCCAATTTAGGAAACATTTTCGTTATCACCGTAAAACCTTGAAATGGACAATCAAACGTGCCCATTTTCAGTGCGCATTCATTAAACCACAATACAAAAAGCTCCTGCACCAAGAAGAAAAGTTCGCTCTCAGTTTCAATAGATGTCACGAGTGTTCATTCAAATTGATAGCGAACTGGTTTCATCTGATTGAGTAATTGGAGCGGTTTATAATCACATTATGCCCCTGTATGGAACTATTTATGACTGCGCAAATTGATACTTAAGAAATCATTACAGCACAATAGCATACTTGGAATTTTGCTCTGATTGGTTCGCTTTTCTGTTCGGTGGAGCATAATGGAATCGATGCGATTGATGCTGATTTAATGTCCTTTTCTTTTGTCGAACAAATCGAACGCCCTTGGGTCGCCCCGCGATGTGTTCGAAAGTAAAACGATGCATTTAAATGTTCTTTTTGTAGGCAACAGAACAGTGCGCGCCACAGGACCAGATCGAACGACAATTCCATTTTTGGAGATAATGATTTTCAATATAATACAAAGCTCCTGAAAATTACTGCCAATTGTAACGATCAGTGGCACTAAGAAGTAGTTCAGAGGAAAATTTCAGCAGTTGATGGAAAAATAAAAACTAATTTTAAGCTTTTCTATTACTCGAATGGAGCGCAAGAGCAGTTGTGGTAAACTCCCGCGAGTTCCTCAGCTGAAGGTACCTACCACACGACCTTAAGCAACATAATATTACAAATAAATGGTTACGAGTGCAGTTTATCATCGTTACCTTTGTTTCGTTTTAGACCCTCTTTTTCTTAGAATTCTTTTTTTCTCTCATTCTTCGCTCCAGAAACTTCCTCTATTTCCTAAACAGTTTACGTCATGAACGCATATACCCTTATGCGAGTAAATAAAAAGAAAAAGCACACTCAGTGGTGGTTTTAATCACAAGACTTGCCGGAACGACTGTCGGTAACGCACTGCTTGTTTCTATCGCACTGACCGAGTCCGATAACATACTATCTTCTCGGCGGTAGAATAATTGAGCAGTCATACAGAAATCATACCGTCGCATAGGAGTGTGATAAGTGATAAAATTGGTAGAATAGAGCAAAACTAGGTATTTGATTATCTAGTATAATGGGCGGCAGTAGTTTAGTGAGTAAAACATTCGAGTGCTAACCGAAAGAGTGTGCGTGTGCCATCCGCCATTATACATCCCAATATATTTTTAGTCTAAATCAAAATTTTCCAGTTCATCCAATTATTCATTCTTCGCAACAGACACTTCCTTCCCTTTTCAAAAAGTTTTATGACATTCGTTCGCAAGATGGATTTATCTTAAAAAGTTACCAAAAAACTCTGTTAAAACCACATATTCTTGAAAAGAAATTATACTTTAAAGAAAGAACATTTTAGCATAAACATCCAGCCTATTGACATGAATGACAAAACCTGGAAAAGATTGAATAAAAAATGGGTCTTTCGAGTGAAAATCGTGCAAAAATCTGTCCAATATTGCGAATACTTCTTCATTTGAACAATCAGCGAAGTCACAAAACAACGAAGAAGGACGAATTTTATGGCTATGCGGCAACTTGGTTATTTTAGGTAATTCAAACAAGTTTTATTCAGGCGCAACTTATCTTCTGTAAGAATATAAGAAGTATAGATGAATTTGGCACCCTTTGAAAGATCTTCTTTGACTTGTGCAGGAAATATTAGTTTTACTAGCGCTTTATGGTGGAATCCGATAAAACTATTGAAAAAATAAAATTGTTATTAAGGTTGTTGTCAGTTGTCAGAACTGTCGAAATGGTATCCAATTGCACAGTCCCTTATGAATATGGTGTTCTCCAATATTACGGTGATCTAACACTTATTTCTAGTTCAATTTTAAGTGAAGCATATCCAAATTAGTTCAAATTTAGGTCCAATTTAATACCCAAATTAAAGTCCAATTTACGTCCCATTTGAAGTCCATCTCCTCATTCAATTCTATGAACGACTTCAGGTTCAATTACAAGAAATATGTCTCATTTAATGTCCCATTACATATACCGCTTTATGTCCCATTTCATGTTCCATTTTATGGCCCGTTTGAAGTTCCGTTTTGAACTTTAATTTTAAATCCAAGTTTAGGTCCTATTTAAAATTTAATTTCTATTTAATGTTAAACTTTAGGCTCCTTTACAAGTCAAATTTAACAAATTCAGGTACAATTTATACTTCAATTTCAGGTAAAATTTCAACTTCAATACTAAGTCCAATTTTAAGTCAAATTTTAAGTCCATTTTGACGTAAAACTTCTAATTGAATTTGAAGTGAAGCCATACCAAAATTAGTTAAAATTCACGTCCAATTTTATGTCCATTTACAAATCTAATTTGATTCCAATTTCAAGTTCAACCTCAAATTGTATTTCAAATCGAATTTCATGGTCCATTTTAAGTCCTATTTCATGTTCCATTTTACTTTCCAAGTCCCATTTAAAGCCTTCTTTCAACTTCAACTATGAACTTCATTTTAAGTCCTATTTCAACTTCAATATTTTAGGTTCAATACCATGTCACTTTTCTAGAAAAATTTCAATTCCAAATTCACAAATTCATGTACAGTTTCAACTTTAATTCAGTGATGGTTCGATCACTTTGACTCAATTTTGATTCATTTGACAGTACCGTTTCAGCCGAGCAAAATTTGGCAAAGTGACCTATGCGACATTTGTAGAACTAATTATTATCTACAATTTTGCCGAATGAAGTTTTGCTGTATCTTTTGTATTTACGGTGCTACAATGCTAGTACCTATATAGTAACTAAATGAACGTTCATTTAGTCACTAATGAGTTACTAGCATCGTAGCGCCGTAACAACAAAAGATACAGCAAAACTTTATTCGGCAAAATTGTAGATAATGATTAGTTCTACAAATGTCCCATATGTCACTTTGTCAAATTTTGCTCGGCTGAAACGCTACTGTCAAATGAATCAAAATTGAGTCGAAGTGATCGAACCATCCCTGCTTTAATTTCATGTAAAATTGCAACTTCAGTCCTCAGTCCAATTATAAGTCAAATTTCAAGTTCAATGTGAAGTAAAATTTCTAATTAAATTTTCAATAAACCAATTCAGGTCTTTATGTCCAATCGAGTCTAATTACAAATCTAATTTAACTCTAATTTCAAGTCCTGCTCCAAGTCTAATTTCAAGTCAAATTCATGGCCCATTTAAAGTCCCATTTCATGCTCCATTTTATGTCCCATTTCATTTCCCATTTGAAGTTACGTTTTAACTTCACAATTTCAAGACCTATTTGAATTTTAATTGTAGATGTAATTTCACGTCCCTTTACAAGACGAATATCATTTCCAAATTTACAAATTCAAATACCATTTCAACTTCAATTCCAAATCCAATTTAAGGTCTAATTTTAAATTCAATTTGAAGTAAAATTTTAAGTTCTATTTCAAGTCAAATTTCATGTCCCATTTCAAGTCCCATTGCATAGCGCATTCCATGTCCCATTTCATACCACATTTTATGTCCTGTTTCAACATCAATTTTAAGTTTTATTTCACCTTTTGTTTTAGGTTCAATTTAATGTCCCTTTTCAAGTCAAATTTCATGTCCAACAAACCAACAAGTCCAACAAGTCAACAAACCAGGAACAGTTTCAACACAAATTTGAAGTCCAATTTCTACTCCGAATTCACAAATTCAAGCATAGTTTCAACATCAATTTTAAGACCAATTGCAAGTTTTACGTCCAATGCCAAGTTCATTTTAAAGTCTAATTTTAGACAATTGTAAGTTCAATTTGTGATGAATTTTATAACAAATCAAGTCCAAATTAATCCAATTTGAAGTGTTATGTATGTCCCATATTATTTTTAATTCCACGTTCCGATTTTCAAACCAATTACAAGTTTAATTACAAAACCAATTATAAGTTTAATTTCAAGTCCAATTGTATGCTCAGTTTCTAGTAGAAATTAAATTTTAATTTTAACTTAAAATTAAATCCAATTTCATGTCCTATTATTAATAAAGCTTTCCGTTTCAAGACCAAATTCAAAGGTAGGTAGTCCAACTTTCGGGACTTCAAATGAGACTTGGAATGAGGTATGAAATGAGACTTGATATGGGATATGGAACGAGGCAGGAAATGGGACTTAATATTTGAATTGAAATTTTACTTAAAATTGTACTTAATATTTGAATTGAAATTTTACTTAAAATTGTACTTGGTATTGAAGTTGAAATTTTAAATGCAATTGAATATAAAATAGTACTTGAATTCGTGAATTTAGAGTTAAAATTAGTGTTGCAAAGGGACATGGAATTGAGCCTAAAATAAGAAGCTAAGCAAAGCCTAGGTGCTCCATTCCGCTATCGAAACTTGACCTTCTTTTTTTATACGATAGGCTTCGCAGCCAGCTGTTAGAGTACAGGACAATTGCAGGGCCAACTGCTACGATCCTATTGACTCTAGCAGGCTCTTCCAGCCGAGATTCGAACATACGACGACTGCCTTAGGCCATTACAAAAACTTTAAAAATAATTTGCAATGGCTTTATTAGGCCAGCACTCAGTAAACCATTTGGTTTGTATATCCCGATTGCAACTGAGATATGCGACATCATATCTAAACGAAAAAGTTATATTTCACACCATATAAGAAGAAATATGTAGGCGAGTGTCGTCGTGGTTGGGCCACGTTTTGGAATTCACCCATAACTTTCGTTTCAAAAGGAATTTTTGAAATCTAAATACATCGTTGCAAAGGTCTAAAAATAAGGTATATTATAGGTAGGTATATCCGGAAAGTTTTGAACTGATTGCTTGAAAAATAAAAAAGTTATAGGCATTTACGTGAAGACAAAAAATGTTGTCATAGTCGGGCCATGTTGTACAGGTTGGGCCACCGCAGAAAATCTAAGCCATACGTATTTAAATTCTATATAGAGACATGAAAAGAATGAATTCCGTGAACAATGGCAATGGTATCAAATACCCTATTTCTTATTGCATTTTTGCGAAATTTTGGCGATTTTGTAAAATCAATATTGCTACAAGCGCCTTTTCCGAAGTGTACAACTACAATGAAAAAAACAACAAAAATCTAGGTTGTTATCGTATTAATTTTGCTTTATTTCATCACATTTTCCGTGACTGACATTCTCTAGCGATTATTGCGCTTCTGCGCATAAAATTATGGTGGCCCAACCATGACTACTCAAGTGGCCCGACCTTTACAAATGGCGCTTTTCTAGTATTTCACCTTAGCCTTCCCAAACACCTTACTGGAGGGGATTTTTCTATAGTCCTCGTGTGCAGCACAACACACTTCATACATTTTCATAATTCACCTCGATAATTGCATTTCATGAATCATTTCTTGAAGAAAATTTCATTGCGCCAGGAAAACTTTTTTTGTAAGATTTAGTCACTGAATTCAGTACGACTGTTTTGAATACACGATTGAAACTCACAATATTGTGAAAAGTTAGCTATCACAGTAAGAAGTTTTACAATGGTTGTATCATAGATATCAAGAGTTACTAAAACTGTAAAATCTTGATGACCCGACCACAACAGTGACCCGACGATAACGACAATACCCTACCAAAGTGGAGGCAATATACATACGAAAATTTTTACAATTATTTGTAATTCTATCTCGCACTTTATACAGCGGTTTTTATAACACGCAACTTAATACTCTTGAATATATGATTAAGATACAACTTAATATTGCAATCAGCTGTACTGCTTTATAATTTACAGTCATGAGTTGTATATGGGGACACGCACGACTGTAAAACAACTTATTGTTCACTTTATTTTGACATACTCTAATCAATAACAATTCCAATGTAAAATTGACATCCATACGATTTAATGTGAACTTTCTGTTACGATCCTGTGTTATTTGGGCATCATACCTAGAGGCCAACTGGAAGGCATGAGCCTAAAATATTTAAGTTGAAATAGGATTTAAAACTGAGTTTATGGTTGAAGTTGAACCGGAACTTCAAATGGGACATGAAATAGGACTTAAAATGGAACATAAAATGTGACTTAAAATGAATCTCGAAATTAGACTTGAAGTTAGACTGCAAATTGTAATTTAATCAGTTTTGTGGTTATTTAGACTTGAAATTGGACGTAAAATTGAACGTTAATCTTAACTAATTTGGAATTGCTCTACTTTAAAGTCATTAGAAGTTTTACTCCAATTGCGTTAAAGTTGAAATTTGATTCAAAATTGATGTTGAACTTGAAATTGCTGTTGAAGTTGAACCTGATTCTGTGAACATGCAACTTAAATTTGTCTTCAAGAGGGCATGAAATTGAATATAAAATTAAAATTGAAATAGGACTTAAAATTGGATTTAAAAGTAAAGTTAAAATGGGACTATAAGCTCGTGATTCATACGCCTCCGCCACTCTCCGCTTTCAGTTTGTACTCCGCCAAATATCGTCCGCAGCACTTTCCGCTCGAACACGGCAAGGGCGCGTATGTCCTCCGTGAGCAGCGTCACAGCTTCAAATCCATAAAGAACTACCGGTCTAATAAGGGTTTTGTAAATTGTTAGCTTCGTGCGGCGGCGAATGCTTTCTGATCGTAGCGTTTTACGAAGGGCGAAGTAGGCCCGATTTCCCGCATGGATGCGTCGCTGGATCTCCTTACTAGTGATGTTGTCCGCGGTCACCAGCGAACCCAAATACACGAACTCCTCTACCACTTCTAGTTCGTCGCCGTCAACGGTTACCTTCCGTGGGAGCCGCGCGTTTGTTTCCTTTGAGCCTCTTCCTTTCATGTATTTGGTCTTAGACGCATTTATTTTTAGCTCAAATCTCCTAGACTTCGCTTTCAGTCTGGCGTAGATTGCCTCCGCCGTCGCAAAGTTCCTGGCTATGATATTGAAGTCATCTGCAAAGCCTAGAAGTTGGCAACCCTTGGAAAAATTGGTGCCTCTCGTTTCGATGCCCGCTCGTCGGATCACCCCCTCAAGAGCGATGTTGAACAGCATGCAGGATAAACCTCACCTTGTTTCAACTCTCGCCGCGTCTCGAAGGGACTCGAGAGTGTCCCAGAGATGCGTACGAAACACATCACTCGATCGATCAGTCGCGTCAGTTTGTCCGGAAAACCGTGTTCGTGCATTATCTGCCATAGCTTGTCAACGACCGACTGTATCGTATGCTGTTTTGAAATCAATAAAGATTTGATGCGTGGGCACGTTCTACTCCCGACATTTCCGAAAGATCTGTCGGATAGTAAAAATTTGGTCCGTAGTTGCGCGAGCACCCATGAAACCCGCTTGATAATTCCCTACGAAACCTGGGACTATAAATAGGCCATAAAATCCGACACGGAATGGGACATAAAACGAGATATGAAATGGGACATGAAATGAGACGTATTTGTTGTAGTTGAACTTAAATTCGTTAATGGAAATAAATTAATAAATGGATTTCAAATGGGACTCGAATTAGACTTTAAATTGGTCATAAAATTTAACCTATATTTGAACTGATTTGGATTTCCTTACTTAACATTGTCAATGTCGAGACACGCCAGGGATAATTATTATAAGATTGACAAAATTTATATTATGAGATGGTTTTCCTAATCTGTATCTCTGTCCGTCGCTAATGCTTGCATGCAAAAGTATATAAAACTTGCATAAATAAGCAAAGCCTTAGGCCGTTGAATGGGACATAAAAAAAGATTTGAAACGGGACATTGAATAAAAACAAAGCCTTAAACGTCTTTCTAAGACTTGGCTCTTCTTTATCTACATACTTTGCGGCCGGCTTTTAGAGTACAGGACAGTTACGGGGCTAGTGCAAAAATCCTAGTGACTCTATTCTGCAGCACCGCCCAGCCGAGATTCGAACATACGACGACTGGCTTGTTAGACCAGCATCGTACCTCGAAGCTAACTGGGCGGTTTGAGTGAGGCTCGAATTGGGACTTGAAATGGGACATGAAATTAGACTTGAAATAGGACTTAAAATTTAGCTGCAAGTTGAACTTGAAACAAGATTTGAAATTTGATTTGAAATTGAACTTGAAGCTGAACTTGAAATTGGCATTAAATAAGATTTGTAATTGGACAGAAAAATCGAACCTGGATTTAAATCAATTTGGACTTACTTTAGTTCTAATTTAATTAGAAATATTACTTCAAATTAAACTTGAATTCTTTTTAATGCGGATATAGAGAAGCTTGAAATTTTTTCCGCATTCACGTGATGGATGAAGTCCTACCATCCCAAGCCTACTAGAACAGTTGTTATTAACCAGTTTTGACAACCGAATTATGACTAATTTCTGTTATAGCTAAGTTTCTGTAACCAGAAGAGGTAAAAGTGTGCTGCCCGGGAACCGACAAGACCGGTCCGGAAAAATTGCATTTTTATTGTAATCTACCGGAAGTCCCTCAAGGAAGCCATTTAGACCATTTGCTTTTTAAAATATTTAATTAACAATAAGAGCTGTATAATGGGATTCTCACTGCTTTCGTTTACTCCATTGCGTACACCCAATATTCGGGCCATGCTCAATTGTCCGGTACCCGTTGCAAGCTAACTGGCTTGCAGGGATTAAAACGATGCAGAAAAAAGTTCATTCCTTACGCTCTTCACATGCTGCGACGAAGTAACCTGCCGGATTTTCCTCCTCAATAGCATGCATGATGCAAATTTTCGGGATTCGAAAGGTTCGAAAACGTTACACCACACAAGTTTTGTTCGTTGCAGGAGCTCTAGAACGGACAAATTGATTGTCCAACTTGACGGTTCCAGTAATCTCTACGTTCCAAAACATTCTCTTCGAACAAGGAGCGTGATCCATTTCGAGGCAAGGAGAGTTAATTACGGTCTGTTTAACTTCACAAGGTACATGGAAGCCAAGTTCAACATACCCTAGATTGGTACTTGTGATAATAATTCAATACTCAGGTAAGAGAAAATACAACCAAAATATGTACCAATTGACCCCCAGTTAGTTTCAAGTACGATATGAGACTAACAAAGGCAGTCGTCGTAAGTTCGAATCTCGGCTGGGCGGTGCTGCTACATAGAGTCAATAGGATCATAACACTGGCTCCGTACATATGCTGTTTACAGTACAACAACCCGGCTGCGATGTTGGTCGATAAAGAAGGGTCAACTTTTTAAATATTATTAAACCCCAGGCTTTACTTTGAAATCTATATTTCAGTTAAAGTTATCACGTGTCTCCGCTCACAGGAGGGGCACATGAGTAAATTAAGCGATTGTCTTCGCAGCAACTTCATCCGTGATTGTCCGTCCGCATAAACAGGCTGCCTTGTCACGAAACGAACATATCTAGAATCTCCGTCTGCCCGACAAGCGGGGAAACGCACACTCCGAACAACGGACAGATTAATGTAAAAGTTCCAATTCACGCAGCAACATAAAACAAAACAGACTGTCAACGTTGCTCGTCCACGTTCGGGATCTCCCTTAATCCCCAACGGGGCGGCGGGGAGTGGAAAGATACATAGTACTGTTAGGTTAAGATCGGCTTGCTCACCCACCCGCAGATCTACTATCGGGCACACGCGACATCGATGATATTGTCTTAATTAGTGTGAAACACGCGATGCTATAAATTCAATTTTTATGACGAAGTTTCGAAAAAAACCGCTAATGCACGTGTGTCTTTCTCTGCCTCGGCAGTGCGGTGGAGTAAGGCGACTGCAGGTTGCGGTAAAAAATGAAGACCTTTTATATTGTCGTTAAACGGTAGAATGACACTAGCCTACCGCGGACATGATTTACGACAGAAACACGACCGATGGATGCTCGGTTCCGTTGTTGAACAAACATCAACTGTATTAAAGCACATGCCATTAGCATAAATGCAGTATGACGTGGAGATTCCCTTCACCCGCCCAACCCGAAAGGACATTTGTCGGGAAGTACTCCTGACATGCAACTGTCCGAACACAGGATCCGTGTCACACGCCCTGTTTTACCTTCGAATATAAGTCACAATACAATCCCGAAAAAAATATGTTCTCTCCAATCATCCCGAGCCATTAAATCAATGCTGGCTAGGCAGCCCACCGCAACCGTCATCGTGTGAGTGCAAGTCATCTTTCGTCATTTTCTGGACAGTCATCAAGGTGCTTAACCGGGTGGATCCATCCGTGCTGCTATCAGCGTCGTCAAAAATCATCGTGCGAATATCATCTCGATCGTGGTCTGCTTACGTCAAACTGATTTCCGTGATGGCTTGCCGAGCCTGAGGCAAGAGGTCACCGCCGGCCATGTTTCCTATAGTCCGTTCCCCCGAAGCGATACAAATCACGCGATCCGCCCGGATAGGCAACCAGCTCCGCCGCGCCACCTTCCGTCTCCGCTGCCGCCCGGAAGAGGTGGTTCTATGTTGTAAATTTTCTGTATTTCAGACAGCTAGCAAAACGAAATAAATTCAACTTTGTGATTCAGACGGCGCTAGCGTGCCAACAACAGGACAGTTGGCTGCCTATTGTTTGTATCGGCCAATCTCTTCAAAAGAATCAGCTGAAGCAATACCGGCCGTACCCGTGTTTCTAAGCGTGATGGAGGTCACGGGTGAGCGTATAATTTTCGAAACCTATCTAGAAGCGCTAATTCGTTTTCCTTTCACGTGACCGCCGAGATCATTAGATGCGCCAGTACAGAACCGCCGCCTAAACGGGACGTTATCGGACTGCCGGTCGATGTGGTTGTTGTAGCCTATAATTGAATGCTCGTGGCGCAGTGTTGCGTGGCCAGTCCGAATGGCAGTGGAGCTATCCATCGGTAAAGTCCTTCACTCGGACAGGCAAATCGGCGCTACCCAACCACAGGTTTTTGGCAGGAAAATTACTCCACTTCACGGTCAACTCCCGGACTTGCGGGTGGTGGAACAATTTGTTCGAGCGGATTTGCTAGAACTTTTCGATTTGCTTCGATAGTGATCGCTAAAGTTAATTGCAAAAATTATATACCAACCTTAAATGTTTGCCCACCACCGGGAAACGGATGTCTCTTAAACCGCGCAATTCAGAGTGGAAAATTTCAACTTACTTCCAGTCTAGTTTTGATTTCAGCAGGGTTTGCAAATCAAATTCCACTTATAATTCAGCAAAAGCAACATGAAAAATAGTGAAATTTATTTTCAGCTGCTCGCCTAGATGTTTAATGATTGCCCAACATTAAATTCTTCGAGAGAAATGTAATTGATAAGATAATGCGGTTAGTAATTGGTGTTTGTCGTGGGTTTCTGATGGAACAATAAGTACATAAAATCTGTCGCACAGGTACGTACCTAATTGTTATGCTACGTAATCTTATTTATGCGCGAACAACGGTGCCATCCGCCGTTCTTCCAAACCACCCTGATTAAAATAATCCAACAATTCTGTCATGAATATTCATACACTAGGAAGCGTTTAGCAGTTGATGCTAAAAAGCCTAATACAGCATAAATTAACCAAAACTTGAAACCAGTAAAGTTTAGTAAACCGCATTGGAATGATTCATTGCCAGCCCACGCTCGGTGATTAGTTCATCCGCTTTCCAATGTTTTGCCAAACCTGGCTGTTAGCTAAAGTTTGGAATCGCTGTTTTACGCTTGCTGTCAAGCCGAATATAATACACAAAAGCGATGGGTTCTGCTGTCATCTACATCAGTATAAGCTACCCGCAACTAATCTCTCGATGCCACACGGAAAAGCCGTTAGGATGGGTTAGGATGGGTCGGGTGGGCCCCCGTCGCCAACAAGAACATCCCGCGATGCAATCGTAAATCTTTCCCGCACTCACAAGATCCGTCCGATCGGCTTGCGGGTGGTTCGGAAGTTTTAGCAAAACCCTCTGCTACAGTTGTTTAATGAGCATCAGAAGCTTTTAATGCCCGTTGAGGCCGACTTCACAGACCACACCGCCAGCCAGCCAACCAGCCATCCGGCCAGCCAGCGGACTCTGACTCTCTAAGAAAGTCGTAATCAGGAAATGAATATATGCCAAAGTAATAAACTTGTACACTGTCCATAATCCAATTAATTTCGAAACATAAAACAGAGTACTTTCGCCTGACCCTTGGCTCCTCCTTTGGGTGCGAGGGGTAAGCACCAGGAACAGGTCGGTTGATTTACTGCCATTCGTTACTGGTTTTAAAGCCACTGCTGCTGACCCACGAATTCACAGAAAGGAACAAACAGTGTATAGTACCCAGTGCCTCTAATTGATTTTTACTGCCATTAAATGGCAGAAAAAAGCCTGCCAACTAGTTCCGACCCGGTAGCAGCCGGCCAGCGCGGGACCAACCTGCATAAATTTGTTTCATTTAGATGGCCCTTCGCTTTTTTTTCGGACCGCCGGTCCGAGAAAATCGCGGCGCTGCAGTAATTTGAATAATAATGATAATAATAAAAGTAATGCCTACAACAGCACAATGTTGCAACAGCTAATGCTAAACGAGAACTCGTAAAAAATGCGTCGAACCAACAGGTGTGTTTATTTTTTTTACGACAAAGTTTGTACGGGTGCTGTCTTGCGGGTCGGGTGGTGGAATGGGACCGACGACGTGAAGGTGGAGAAGCGTATTTTTTTCTTGCTTAGTTCTTATAAATATCTCAAGTGCATTACAATGCGTACGGCTATGATTTTATTGTTGTTATCGTAAATGTGCGTGGTTGCGAGCCGATGATGGTGGTTTTTCGATCGCTGTGAGGGAAAATAGCAAATACAGCAATTCCCCGAATAAGGCGATGGGTGGTGCTACACGCCCAACGCGATATCTCAGCTGTTCAATAACCAATACAGATGATTTTTGGTAATCGAATAGTTTATATCAGATACTTACAATGCACCAAAAATCAACTTTATTGGTTAATGGGCAGCTAAGACCGTGGGCCTACAGCACCATCCACCGTTTTATTCGGGGGACTGCTGTACTATTAATCACTGTGTGGGAGGCTTGTTTATATTGCGACAATTGGTAGCACTAACCGAACGGAAATTTTTTGAAATACAGTAATGACCCGATTTTGTCACCCCCATGATGAATTTAGGGGTGACAAAAACGGGACAGTGACAAAATCGGGTATTTTTTCAATTTTATATTTTTTTGCAGATAACTTAGAACGAACTACATATATTTCATTCTGATCACTTTTAGGACCTTTCGCGCTTCCTTCTACCTATCTGTGGACATTTGTCACCTGTGCTGTGAGGTCCCACAGGTATGAAAACACGCGTTTATTAATTGCGCCGAAATGGTAGATTATACTGGTTGACTATGTTCAGAGAAATGTCACAGCGTAAAAAGCTCTTTCTTATGGTATGAACGATTCTTTGATTAACCCCCTTAAAAGTAAGATAGAAAATTTATTTTTCAAGCAGTAAGAGGTAGAGCAAAACAATGTTCTACAAAATTTTTGAGAAGATTATTATAAAGAACTTTGCCAAAGAAAGTGACCTTCTAGCTATTACAGTTGTGGAGATAAGAAACAACTTTTGTGGAAACTCCACGAAAATCAACACAGTTCTTTTCACAGTGTTTTAACACATTTGACATGTTTGAAAATGATTTTCAAACTAAGCTTTTGATAAATCAAAAGCGTGACAAAATCGGGTAAAAAACGTGACACAATCGGGGGTGACAAAATCGGGTCAAAAACGTGACAAAATCGGGGGTGACAAAATCGGGTTACCACTGTATTTCTAAGACATTCTTCTGTTACAAAAAAGTTTTCGTTTGAAATTATGCGAAATGAATTTATGTAAAATGGGCGGCCACGGTTCTCATTGTATTGTGAAGGAGTGATGATTGGCTGAAATGTGTATTTAAAGTAAAACGAAGTTTTATAAATTATACCTAACGTCCATTATGCCTATCGTCCATTATTCTTATCATCCCTTAGGCCTATCGTCTATTATGCCTAACGTTTATTATGTCTAATGTGAATGTCCCTATGCCTAAAGTCTGTATGCCTTCAAAGCAAATCGTGACAACTGGCACTGTGAAAGCAGATTGCTTATTTTGATGATGATGATGATGATGTTGATCATGATGACGATGATGATGGTTTTGTTGATGAAGATCATTTTGATGATGATGATGATGATAATGATGATGACGATGATGATGATGATGATGATGATGATGATGATGATGATGATGATGATGATGATGATGATGATGATGATGATGATGATGATGATGATGATGACGATGATGATGATGATGACGATGATGATGATGATGACGATGATGATGATGATGATGATGATGATGATGATGATGATGATGATGATGATGATGATGATGATGATGATGATGATGATGATGATGATGATGATGATGATGATGATGATGATGATGATGATGATGATGATGATGATGATGATGATGATGATGATGATGATGATGATGATGATGATGATGATGATGATGATGATGATGATGATGATGATGATGATGATGATGATGATGATGATGATGATGATGATGATGATGATGATGATGATGATGATGACGATGATGATGATGATGATGATGATGATGATGATGATGATGATGATGATGATGATGATGATGATGATGATAATGATGTTGATGATGATAATGATGATGATGATGATGATGATGATGATGATGATGATGATAATGATGATAATGATGATGATGATGATGACGCAACAATTTTAAAATTAAGAATTGACACCATTATCTGCATTACTCGCTGATAAAAATATATAGGAATTTTATACCATTACCTAACGTAAACGTAACGTAAAAACTATGACATTTGTGTTTAAAATAAATTTTTTAAAAAAATGCTTTTTTTCCACCCGGATAATCGAGTCTACAAACCCGGATAATCGAGTCCCCGGTTATTCGAGTTTCCGGATAATCGAGTACGAACTGTATTTTTGATAAAAAAATTTATAGCTCATTAAGGAAAAGAGATAGAGAGTTACTCTTTTCAACAAAGTTGCTTATTTTAATGTGTTCTACAACTTTGCTGAAGGCACCATACCTTTTTGAACGCATTTAAATTAAAGAAAATTTGTATCACCCTGATGAAACCACCAAAATCACAATAATTTGCTATAATGTACAAATACGTAAGTTTTGAGTTTTGATTGTCCTTGGAGAAGTTTATCAATAAAATATAGCGCATGTTTTGCACTATTAGGGTGGCCGTGAATTCACCTATTAGGGTGATACAAACTTTTGTTTTTTAAATTACAATTACAAAATTACTCCAAAAAGTTGTATAACATACTAAAATAAGCAACTTTGCTGAAAATAGTAACTGTCTATGTCTTACTCGTTGCGAAATATAATGATGTGTCAAAAAAGAGCACTTAAAAATGAATTATACTCAATAACTTTGCACACAATTTTTTTATTGCTTTTAAATGTACTACATAGTTATTCAGTATGCTAAAATACACATTTTTTCTGAAGACTGTTTTTCACTAAGATGCAGATTTAATGTGTTATAAAAAATTTTATCAAAAAATAACACATTTTTCAATTGATTTTTTCAGAGATTCTTTTAGAGATCTCCTGATGCAAATATTTTCTATAGACAAAATATAGTACTTTCACTGGTTTAGTACTGGTTGTCTGGTTTGCTCGAAATTGAATAAAGAATTTTTGAATAGCACCAAATTTTTTTTCCATATATTTTATAACTTATTAACCACTAGTTGAGCCCGAATCTTACGATACGGAAAATATAATTGTCTGTTCAGAAAACTACAGATACATTCCATTGGCCAGTGTTTGCGAAGATGTCGAGCAGTCGAGTCAAACAGTTGAGTCGAGCAGTTAAATCAAGCTGTTCAGTCAAGCAGCCAAGTCGAGCAGTTGAATTGAGTTGTCTAGTCGTGCAATTGAATCGAGCACTTGAGTCGAAATGTCGAATCAAACAGTTTAGTCGAGCAGTCGCGTCAAGTGGTTCAGTCGCGCAGTTGAGTCGAGCAATTCAGTCGAGCAGTCAAGTCGAGCAATTGAATCGAACAGTCCAGCCGAATATTTTAATCGAGCAATTGAGTTGAGTAGTCCATGCAAGCAGTTGAATCGAGCAGTTCAGTCAAGCCGTCGGATCGAACAGTTTAGTCAAGTCTAGTCGAGCAGTCGAGTAAAGTGGTTGAGTCGAGCAGTCAAGTCGAGCAATTAAATCGAGCAGTCCAGTCGAATAGTTAAATCGAGCAGTTGAGTCGAGTAGTCCAGTCGAGCAGTCGATCAGTTGAGTCGAGCAGTCAGATCGAGTAGTAATTCGAGCAGTCGAGTCAAGTAGTAAGCCGAACAAATATGTCAAGCAGTCGAATCGAGTAGTAAAGTCGAGTAGTTCACTCGAGTAGTTTTTTTTTGTCGGAAGATTTGACCACTGCGACCATTATTTTGATCTATTGTGGTACGCTCGAGTAGTTAAATCGAGCTGTTCAGTCAAGCAGTCAAGTAGATCTGTCTAATAAAGCAATTGAGTCGTGCAGTCGAATCAAACAGTTCAGTCGAGCAGTTCAGTTGAGCAGTCCAATCGAGCAATCGAATCAAGCAGTCTAATCGACCAGTCCAGTCGAGCAGTCTAGTCAACCAGTTGAGCAATCGAGCAGTCCTGCAGTCGACCAGTGAGATGACTGAGAATAGAACTCATTGCTACGAAAACATGACGTCCTGTCAGGGACCTGTTTTTAATTTTCGATAAACCTCTTATGACGTCCTGTCAGAAACCTGGTTTTGGCTACAGACAAGCCTCTTATATAAATAGATACGTCCTAGCGACAAACAGTCTTCAGAGAAAATGTGTATTTTAGCATATTGAATAACTTTGTAGAACACTCGATAGTTATAAAAAAATCGTGTGCAAAGTTACTGAGCATAAGTAATAGATTTTTAAGTGCTTTTTTCCAACACATCATTACATTTCGCAACCGGTAAGAGATAGATAGTTGTTACATTCAGCTAAGTTGCTTATTTTAGTATGTTCTGTTTTTGAAAAAAAGAATTTTTTGACATTATGTAAAAAAACAAAAATTTGTATCATCCTAATAGGTGAATTCACGGTCACTCTAATAATGAGAAAAATGCGCTATATTTTATTATAAAACTTCTCCGAAGACACCATCCTTGAAAAATTACGCATTTTTTACCCAATCGCGAATGTCGGCACTTTTGCAAAACCGGACCACTGTGTACTATTTTTGCCAATATAGACACCTTAGTCTTAGTCTTAGAGGAGATGAGGCGTAAAGGGAAAAGAGGGGAAAATTAGATAAGGGAGGGTCATTGAAGCAACGCTTCACGCCGTGTCTCCCCTGAGATATAAATATGCTTGTTTCATTACTTTCTTCTACCTTTTCCTCCGTAGATTGTAAAAAACTATATAACCAAATAAGTTAAATACCTGACCTCATTGCAAAGGTCAAGGCAAAAACGTGAGGTTGGTCTGTATTTTGTTTACAAAGTTCAAATGTTATTAAAGTTCTCGCCTACTATTATGCATAGCTATACAATAGGCAAACGAAAACAACGTTCCATTTTGCAAGTTATAAAAATGTTCACGTCATACTAATGAACCAGTACAGATACATTGGTTAGCAGCTCATTAATAATGACAGTAAAAAATGGAAGGCCCAAATGACTTCCTTGAGATACTCAAAAATAGTTGAACTTTGTTAGGGCCGGAGCAAAAGGCTAGACGAATGTGTAGGCAGACAGGGGAAATACTAGAAAACTTTATGTCACAAATGAGCGATGTACAATTTTCGAAGGAGTTTTTATACTAAACATTAACGGTAGAAGGTGAGCTACGTAAAATTTATTCCATATTGTTTAGGTAGAATACAATTATATTTCATCGATTCACGCTGTCTATTTATAACTATTTTTAGTATTCAATAAACTCTTTACACAAATTACCAACAGTCACCACTCCAGCAAAACTATAAAAACGGAATAAGTGCACACTCGCATAAACTTTCTTCCTGAGTTTTTGTTAGCCACATCTCCAAGGGCACGGCCGAGGAGTCGCGCATATAATTTTTTCCAATCGTGATCGGCCTATGTTCTACCCCCCACACACCACTGGGAATTACCGTATCCTGCCATCGTTAACGCGGTCCTCAGCGCATTCACTAGAGCGACAATATGGGAAGCTATAATTATGGTAACTATCCGAAAAAATAATAAAGCCCGATATAGTAGCTTTGATTAGCACTAATAGGCCGGAAGGCAGCAGCCGGCAAAGGTGTGTGTGTTTATTTCCGCTTCGTTCTAAGTCGATTACCGTAATCCTAGCTAGCTAAGTTACGGAACCGAAAGGCGGAGCAGATAAGGAACCAACCCGCTCGCTCGGACAACTCGGAGTCCCACTGATAAAATCGTCATCGTAAAGTATTCATAATCCTCTCCTTAGGGACACATTCGGGGGCGGAGAAATTTCCCCGATAGGAAAATTATACCAACTGGGCTTTGGGCGGGCGTTTAGAGGGGAAAATAGGATTGAAAGTGTTGGCTTTCCTCCGGTGCTGGGGCTTAACCCACCGTACAGTCGTCGATCGGAACACTCTAGGCTTTTCCGGTTGGTGAAAGGCGAGGCACTTAATTGAAACTAATTTACATCGAATATGCATGAGATTATCAATTCAAGTCCAATTTATTGGCATTAACCAAGGCGGGCACCGTTAGCGTGCCTTCCGGGTTTCAGGATCAGCAGCGCAGGAAATGAGCTATAATCAGTTTTACACAGAAAAGTACCCTGTTTTACTGTTCAGGATGTGTTTTAGTATAGCTGCCGATGGAAGTTGGCCACTGTACGTGCCATTTGGAATGGCCAGAACGGTTTGTGCATGAAGTCTAAATTTAACAAATAACAGCTTTTTGCCCAGTGTTCCGGAATGGTGTGCAATAGGCACTGCGCTTTACGATAACTATAACTGGAATAGCTGGCTGACGGATCAACTTTTTCCCACCGAAAGAAAAGGAAAAAAGTTTTCCATTCCGTTCTCGTGCCCGACTGCTTCCTGGTGCTGCGACTCTGCTGATGCCGCGTCGCCGTTCCCGGATTATTGGAAAAGGTAAGCATGAGTGAATCCGACGAGTTCTCGTGGAAAACCGCCTGAAGCAGATGGCTTATGTCTCTCCAGCTTTTAATTTCCAATTAAAAACTCAAAGTTGAAAGTTTCCGACATTTTTGCCGCCTGCCTGCGGGCTTGGTTATAAGAGCGAAAGAGTGTCTCTCTGTACCGTCAGCTTCACGCCTCCTAGGTAGAACACGAACACGACGGGCTCTCGGATGCAGCGCTTACTTAGAACCACTTCAGCGGTGCAGTCATGACCGAACTAATATCGTGGAACCCCCCGGTGCGGGCCTTATGGTACCTGCTGCGGAACGTGAAAACGCAACCCGTTAAAATCGGTGACAGATGGTGGAAAGAGTCGATTTTTTCTTCATTGCCACCGTCTCATCTAGCTCGGTAGAACTATTTTCATCAACCGAACACGACAAAAACATTTCATCTTTTTTTTCAAAAACTTAATAGAGATGTCACGTCACGCGAATGCTCCAAATTGGCTACATAACGCATGTCTTCCTGCTGACAACTTCAGCGGGCTGCTTTTTCCCTAAGTGCACTGAAGGTGCATCACAGAGGGAAAAAAGAACTTACCCTGTGATTGACGCCTCTCAGGCTGTGCAATGTGACGCATGTGACCACGAACAGGTCCCTGGCCGACAGATATCGGAAAGTTGAAAACTACCAGGCGTACGCGTAGCTTCCGAAACTGCTTTGTCTAGTGTGTCTGCATGGCCACGATAATCTGGTGATTTTGTTCGGCTTCTGTGTATGGCCGGCGCGGCATTCGGGACGGATGCCAGCGACGATTGCAGTTGCAGCAAAGTGAGGTGAGAGGTGACTAATGGAAAAAAGAACTACCATAGAGTAGTCGCCTGAACGCTTGCAGCTAATATGTAGAGAAAGACAGAAGCTCGGTCGAACAGCTGTTTGCGGACGATCGTGCCGGGTTACCGATTGTGCAACACTATCGTGCCGATTCCGCGTGAAGATTGGGACACCGGTTACGGGGTGCCTTTTCTGGCCGGCTTGCGGGCTGTCTGTCCCCAGAGACGCAATCGTGGAGCGGAAGCGGGGAAACTCTCACTCTGCGGAGTGTGCAGCTAATCGATTCCACCAATCTGGCCGACCGACGACGACGACGACGACGACGACGCCGTTAAGCATATTGTAACTGCTGTCTGGGGTTCGGTTGTGTCTAATTTAGTGTTGCCCAATTTGTTTGGTTGGGTTGGTTGGTTGGTTATGAGTTCATATGGTTTGCGAGAGCTAGTTTCCCGTTGGGAATTATGATTTGCGGTTAAATACAACCTTTCCTTGAATCAAACATAACTATTCAAAACTCAATGTGTCTTCCAATTTTTGTTGTGTTGCTGCTCTCACAGTTTAGATTGTTCGATTGGTGCTGGGATGGTAATCCATCGGATACGGCCAAGTTCTGCCGATCTGTATCTAATCACTCGAAACGTATCCCAAATCATCGCATCTCCATTTGGCCGACATTCATCTTCATCACATGGGCACGATTTGATTGCAATAAGCTGTATTTTTCCACCCACTAAACACGCCATTCAGGGTGCGCGTCCTGTCTGCATCATTTCCACGGCAAATCAACAGTCATTCGGCCAGAGCATAATCTTTTCTCCTTTTCCTCCTTCCTCCCCTCCCGTTCCCGTTCATTCCTCAACCGAAGACAAAATGCCAGTTTTTCATGCGAGCGAGCGGTTCGAAACCTCCCGGCCAATAGTTTCTACACAATCAGTGCGCGATTCTTTTTCGCCGGTCACGATGATTTGCTAACGATCTAGAGCTAACTGCCCCCTTCCTTCCTTCCTTCCTTCCTTCCACCAGAAATGCCGAAATAGGCAAAAATTGGTGTAGTTGATGTGATTTTGATCAGTTAGGCTGGCTCCATTACAGGGCGCGTATGTAGACCGGCCGGCCGTTTTGTGCGATGTCGGTCGATCTGAACGACGACGACGACGACGTCGATGATGACGATGATGACGTGAAACAAGAAGGCCAACAGTGTCGTGGTATCACCGAGCAATCTCCGTAGGCCTTCGCAACAATGCAACGAATCGTGGCAAAAAGAACGATCCAAAAGGTCCACCGAGGAAAGAGAAATCCGGTCTCTAACAAGACCGAGGAACCGAGCGAGAGTGTGCCGTACCGGGTAAGGATGGGGTGGTTCGTGATCCTTCACGAAACAGCTACTGCTGTTGTCGTGTTAACTTCGTTACTGTGCAATCATTGACCACCCTAGAGGCCGGCGGCGTCCGTGGTCGCCAGGGGCGTAGTGGGCCAGCCGGTAACGGTTTGAAACAGATTGAAACAGCAGTGCTCTGGTCGTCAATTTGAGCAAATTCTGCAGAGCTGCTACCGGGCAGGGGCAGCCCAGCGGCCAAGATGCAAGAAAAAACGACTTGTCATCATTATGTAATTATTTGTAATTACTCTCAGTTTAATAACAATAATCACTAGTAAATACACACATAAGCATCGGTCGGTTCAAATCCTGTTCAGGCCACGGAGGTTCGCTTCGGTCAACAGTGTGTCGCTGTCGGAGTACATATTGCCAAGCCTCCCTCAGGTTTTCCTCATCTGACCGGGGTTTTTTTTAATAATTGATTTCTCCGTTCGGTTAGAAGCCGACAACGGCCGGGTAGCAAGCACCGTCGTATGTTTTCCCTGCCTTTGGATCGGTTCCGGAAAAAATGTGCGAAAGTATGCAAGCCAAGCACATACAGCAGCAGCAGCGATGAACGGATCGGAGGCCGTACGGCAGCAGCCAGCCGCCGCCACCGAGAGTGGTTAGAGTTTAACAAGTTTCGTTATATTGCACTGCTTTAATGACAACGATGCGATGGCAACCATCAGGCAACGGCGACGAAGACGACAGCGGCAAACGACGGCGGTCATTAGAGCTATTGCTTACGAGGGAGTAATCGTATCAGCACCAGCAGCAGCAGCAGCAGCATATCCCAGAGCGTACCGTACCAACATGCAGTGTGGAAAGCGACGGCAAACGGGGGTCGTGGGTTAAACTCTGCACGTAGAAAGTTGCGGCGTGTTGCGAGCATTTGTGGGTCATGGGACAGAAAACTTCCTTCCGCGTTTGGTTCGATGATGTAAGTGCATATATTGCTCAACTTTTTTTGGCTACGACTAGAGCTGCCAGATTTCATTCTAATGGATCAGATGGAAATTTGTATGTTATTGATCATTCTGTAATTACTGTATCAATTTGCGTGAGTACTAATTAAATTGGTAAAAAATTAGGTCAATTATTGTACTATTGTACTCGAAATATACGACAACTTTACAAAGAAAGGACCCTAAAAATTTTTGTTCTTCTATAAAAACGTGTCTTTCAAAAGTTTCGATAATTGTCTAGGACGATGTATTCTTGTCAAATGCCACTAACAAAAGTTATGTATGAAAAACTAACTTGGAACTTGCAAAGAAAATGCTCTATAACTCTGCACCTGATAGAGATAGAAACGTCATTTCTTTAGCAGAATTGCTTACTTCTATGTTTTGCACGACTTTTTAGAAGAAATAAATTCGTGATCTCCTAAGTTATAGAGGTTCTGAAGACACTATTTTGCTAAAATGAATGCAAAATACGCTAGGGAAAAAAAAGTTCCATTGCTCGCCCCTTGGGACCATAGTGAACTTTGAGATAAAATCTTAGTTGCAGCAACGCGGTATTACTAAGAGATTGCGCTTGAGTCCGAAGATCGATTATCGAAAATAGTCGTGGGCAATTGACCTCGTTTTTCAGAAGATTCCATTTGTTCAGATACCTGTTAAACTTTTAGTTTGCAGTGATCGTGATAAGACGGAAGATTCACAGAATCGCGCTACGGTAAATTACATACAGCAATGTGGATGAATAGTTTCTGAATTCTCAATTCTTAGGTCCCTTGTTAGTTAATGAGGGAGCCATAAATGAACTGTCTTTTCCAAGATAGGTTAAGCCACTGTGGAATGCTAATCTGTAATATTTACATCTATCCCCGTAAATCATAGCAATTTTCGATACATTTCATCTCAAAATACATATTTAGATCATCATCATAAACGCATCGGGCAAAGACGCAATATCGCTAAAAAAATTTCGTGAACAGCAGAGGTCCCAAGTTGCTTCCCTGGTATACACCATGCAACTAACGAAATGGTAAAGAAATACATGCTCTCAGTCTTACACGTAGTGCTCTATCACTGATAGTTAATTCATTCAATCGAACTATCTTAGGTGCGAAAATGGCGTAGCTCATGCAAATGTATGCGACAGTCATTTCTAACAAAAGTTGTTTTTAACACAGTACAATCCACATCAACCTGAACTATTGATTCGATTTGTGTAAAACACAAGTAAGGGAGAAATCCAATAAGTTCACAGTATCCGATCAGTTATGCATACAATTATGTGCGGTGCGGTTGCTTGCCAAATCTCTATAAAACTGTGAGTTTCATGCTACTATTATGAAGAATTTTTGAATTCAATACCGAAATGAAAGCATTTTTATGCGAAGCCATATTACAGTTATCCAGCATTTTATTGGTCAGCAATTCATCAAAACAGCTATAAATTACAGAAGGGAAGTTAATTTTAATCGGTTTTCAAGTCAACTAGAATGATTTTGCTAGAAGCTAAGATTGACTAATCGAATATATTTATTTTGTTTTAATAATTGGTTTTCAAAAATTTCACACTCATGTTATTATTCCAGTGTGTACGACAAAATTTAATGCGCATATGCTTCACAACTACGGAAACTGCTGAAAATTTATTATTTTATTCGTTATAGATCAAATCGATCAGGATGATTTGACAGTTAAACTTAGCCTTTTCTGCTCACAGCTATATACAGCTTGAATTCGTTAATTGAGTCGCGACAGTTGATAGAAATTTCGAAACGATAGCACTTTGATATTCGAGTCCTTTTTAGTTGGAGGATGGCCCAACTAACGAACACCCAGCTAACGCACCGCACCAATAACGAACCCTCAATTAGTGAATTATTGCTATATTTTTTAATTAATACAGCTGTTTTTAACTTTTTACACAGCAAGCTTTATGCTTCATTAGAAAAAGCTTCATTAGATTAAGGCGGTTGCCGTCAAGCAGCGAAAAGCATAATCGGTTTTATTGTGGCTTTCAGTTGAGCGTAATAAACCTACTTGAACTTATGACCTGACTTTCCAAAAGTAAAAAAAAATTCTTCAAAAAGTAGGCCTTTTGATTAGAAGGAAGTTTGATAGGGGTCATCAGAAGGTTCTAGTGGGGTTCACAGTTTTATTAGGGGTCTTAAGAAATTGGTAATAAAGACCACTAGGAACGCAATAAAACTTAAATTGTTGCTCGGGTATGTTTCTTTTTAAGTCATGCGTAGAACAATCTTCATTGTCTGAAGTTACTCTAGACCAATTTTGGAAAAACTAAGTATGCACAGTAGCTTATTTACACGAAATCTTTACACACACAAAGTTTCGTTGAATTCTGAGAGGGTGCAGCCAGCCCCATAGACGAGTTGGCGTAAAATTCCTCATCTACACATATAAAAAAGGATTTCTGTTTGTCTGTCCCTATGTTCCTTTTAGAATCGAAAACTTCTAAACCGATCGACGTGAAAACTTGCATACAGGAGTTTTTGGGGCTACGGAAGGTTCTCTCGATGGCAAAAGACCCCTCCCCCCACTAAGAGGGGGGACTACCATACAAATCTATGCCTATAATAATGGATTTCATTCTGATCTATGTTCCTTATAGAGTCGAAAACTATTGAACCGATCGGTGTGAAAATTTGCATGTAGGGGTTTTTGGTGCCAGGGAAGGTTCTTATGATGGTAAGAGATCCTTCTCCCCCACTAAGAGGGGGGGCCCCCATACAAATGAAGCACAAATTTCTGCATAACTCGAGAATTAATCAAGCAAATGGAACAAAATATGACATGTGGGTCTTTTTGGAGACAAGAATTTTTTCTATGGTGAATTAGGAGGGGGGCTCCTATACAAACGAAATACGAGTTTCCTCATAACTCGAAAACTAATTAATCAAATGGAACCATATTTGGCATGTGGGTGTTTTTGGAGGCAAGAATTTTTTCTATGATGAATTGAGACCCTTACCTTTTTAGGAGGGGGGGCTCCCATACAAATGAAATACAGATTTCCTTATACCTCGAGAACTAATCAAGCAAATGGAACAAAATTTAGCATGTGGGTGTTTTTGTAGGCAATTTTTTATTTCTATGGTGAATTGACACTCCTCCCCTCTTTAGGAGGGGAATAATGACCCTTCTCCTTTTTAAAAGGGGGGCTTCCATACACATGAAATACAAACTTCCTCATAACTCGAGAACTAATCAAGCAAATGGAACAAAATATGACACGTGGGTGTTATTGGAGACAAGAATGTTTTCTATGGTGAATTGAAACCTCTCCTCGCTTCAGGAGGGGGGCTCCTATACAAAGGAAATACAAATTTCCTCATAACTCGAGAACTAATTAATCAAATGGAACCATATTTGGCATGTGGGTGTTTTTGGAGGCGATTTTTTTCTATGATGAATCAGGACCCCTCTCCCTTTTAGGAGGGGGGGCTCCCATACAAATGAAATACAAGTTTCCTCATAAGTCGAAAAGTAATCAAGCAAGTGGAACCAAATTTGGCATGTGGGGGGTTTTGGAGGCAGGAATTTTTTTTAATGATGGTTTGAGACCCCTCACCCCTATGGTAGGGGGATAAGGACTCTCATACAAATAAAACAGAAATTTTTTGGTGCGTTTTTCTGTAGAACAGGAGAAGTGTGGAAAAATGTCATTACATGGATTTTATAGATTCAGATACGTACTTTTAGACCGTGTATTAGAAGTGGGAGTTGTCGTGGAAAACTGTAACATTTTGGAACAAAATCATTTTATGCCCTAAAAGTCATCCGAAATTGGTTTTCAAATAAAAATGTTATAGCAAAAAAACTAATTTTTCAAGACATACCCTGACACAATCTAGAAAAATCGTTATATAGCGATACACAAACGAAATACAATTATCGTTTTTTCAGCATAGTTTCTGCAAAATAAATTATCTATAATTTTGTACTCCATACCACAAGAATAAAGAGTTAATAATTTTATAACGAGCAAAAGTGAACCACCCTAGTGACTAATTATACCAAAAGATATGTCTCTTTTTATAAACGAAATCTTCTAAATACATGAAAACTGTAGTGTAAATAGGTTTCGAGATATTGATTTTTGCCTTTAACTTTTGCTTTTTCGACCATAGTGCGATGCACTCAAGCAGTTTACCTATTTTAATTTCATTTGCTATCTATGACGTGAAAGATAATCCCATTCGAAATAACTCCGCAAGAAAGAAATGAATTAATTAATTAATTAATGAAGAAATGAATTAATTTTTTTATTTTTTTGTTTCTAGAGTGGAGGGAAAAGAGCGGAAGGTGAGAGGGGGGGGGGGGGGTTTAGTAGCTACGCTTTACAAGTAGTCGTTGTGACTCCTACCTTTTGTCAAATGCTGGAAGATGCATGGTTTATCACAATAGATAGAAATAATGGTCAAACGCCGATGGCAGCGAACTGCGTCACGCTGGCGTCACCGCCAATCGGACCAAGCTATAATCGAGATTATTACCGGATTCGAGCCCACAACACCCGCCAGGGCATGTGGCTCGCTGGAACTCATGCACCTTTGAACCATATGTCCAGCGCCTCTAAGGTTCAATACTGTTCCGCAAAAACATATCTTCCCAAAATTCCTGTACACTGATTAAGTGCAAGAACAGACGGGGTCTGTTCCCGTGAGTGCACCGATTTTTCGTAATTTAGCTATTTTTGTATTCCATTTTCTTTTTAGTGTTATAAGCACTGACAACCAGAGATAGCTTTTTGAAGAAAATCGTACAAAAATTATCGTCACCCACATATTGCATGGTTTCTTCGGAAAAGTTGTAAAAAATGTAAATGTAAGGAACTTTGCTGCAGACATAAAATTGATATTTGCATTGGGTGCAGAGTTGTAGAGCATTTTATTTAAAAGTTCTTTACAAATTAGCTTTTCAATCTTAATTCTTATTATTCGCATTTTACAAGAACACATTGTTCTGGGCAATTATCAAAACACTTAAATCACACGTTTTTGCAGAAGACCGCAAAACTCTAGGACCTTTCTTTGCAAAGTTATTGAAACTTTATTTTTGCTTAAGTTGACGAGCCTACTGAATAAAATGGGGCCAATGGAGACGTGCGATCAGTACTTCACCAAGCTTCAAGGTGCACTACAAGCACTACAAACCTTGTATGCACATGTTTCAATAGCTTTTCTAGATTACTTCAATATTTATCATGAAATTGAAAATGAAATGTACGCCGTCGTATAAAATACCACCCAGAGGGCGTCAGCCAGTGCCAGAAAACCAAAAACAGCTGTTTGACCGAAAAACAATTAAACGTGTCGGCCTCTATGTCTTCAAGGTCCGGAAGGCAGCAACAAAACAACCACGGGTACTAAGGTGTTAGATTGATGCAGAGATAACATGGTTGTTTTTTACCAAAAGACGTTTTGGTCTATATCTAAATTTGCCAGTTCATCCAATTAATCATTCTTCCTCCCTTTCCAAAATAGTTTACGTCATGACTGCGAGTCATATACGAGTACATAAAAAGAAAAAAATACACCCGGTATAATCACGAGACTTGCCGGAGTGACTGTCGGCAACGCACTGCTTATTTCTATTGCACTGACCGAGTACATAATTTTCAACGAATCCAGTCAATTTATTTGCTTTGCTGACGAGGATGCTGTCGCCAGAACATTTGCGGCGGTTGAATATCAGTACACCAGACTAAAACGCGAAACAGAGAATATTAGGTTGAAGATAAATACGTCTAAAATAAAGTATATGGCGGGAGGGACCGGGCGTGAAAGATCCTGCTTAGGCAGTACCGTGGTAATCGACGGGGATGAGTTTAAGGTAGTCGACGAGTTCGTATACCTTGGCTTATTGACAACGGAGGACACCAATACCAGCCGTGAGATTAAAAGATGCAGTCATACAAAAATAATAGCGTCGCATAGCAGCGTGTGGTGCGTATACACGGGAATGATATAATTAGGAGAATAAAACAAAACTAGGTACATATTAGACCTTCTAACATAACTGACGGCAGTAGTTTAGTGAGTAAAACATTCGGGTACCAACCAAAAGAGCGTTGGTGGGAGCCCCATAAAATACCACAAACCACCTTCCGAAATCGCCGGAACTTATCCCGATTGAGAAGTTTTGGACCAATATGAGGGCTAGATTTCGTGGGTATGAAATGGGGAAGGCAAATGAGGAGCGTCCCATCCCATCCCAAGCCCCTACCTAGCGCCTCCACGTGGCCATACACGGTAAAGCTCTATTGAGTAGCCAAGCTAGGAAGTGCGATGCTGGGTGGTTCCCGGCTACCTGATCTCAAAATCGAGGTTTTGGGCAAACGGCGGAGTCACACGACCTTGTTAATAGGTAAGCATAAAATAAGTTATTTTAATTATTTTTTTCGTTTTAGCTTATGAAGCAGCTCCTGCTATATAGTGAAAATTTTGACCAATACGAGTGTTAATACTGCACATGGATATTGGATACCAGAAGAAAAAATTAAACTAAGGAAGCACTTATGGAAACTAAAAGGACGCAACTCTATTCCATTCGAAGGACTGCTGGTGAGATTGTTCTATTTTTATCCATATATACCACATTTCATAAATAAACTAGAATGGGGAAGAGGGAGGGACCATCAGAGAACTTGTTTGAAGCGGTGGGCCTAGGGAGAGTGAAACAGTCAACTTTCTAGGGTTAATCTTGGCCCGATTAACAACACATCGTGGATAATGAGCGGGCTCTTCTCCCCACCTGCTGGAGTCATTCTGCATTAAGACGGTTTATTCAACGATTGACTCAGGCGACTTAGCCCTTGGAAGGAGATTCTCTAAATCCCTGGTACGTGTAAGTGATGTTGCTTATCGACCAATTCCCTTTTGGCCCTTCATACAAGGGGTGGGAAGCATGACCAATCGTTGAATATCTTTACATTTTTTTGACATGATAGGCTCATTGCTATGAACGGATGTTCTGCTAAGGCAGGTGGTAGTACCATATTCATCATAAGGGCTAGATTTCGAAAAACATGTACTTAAGGTGTTGGAGAACAAGCTGTCTTTGAAAAAACCGTGGGTAGAGATATACAAATAAGTCGGTCCCATCATTGCACAAAACTTTAGTTTAGTTCCTGAAACTTTAAAAAAAATCGATTTTAAATTAATTGTCTCACTGAATTCCAATAAAGACTTTAGTAGATTTCAGAGTCCCATTTTTTAAAAACTCATAATATTTGAGTCACTGAATTTCGATTTGAATGATTGTAGTATCAACTAAAATGTTTTTTAAGAAAAATTTGTAATTTGTAATGTAAAATTGGTTTTCAAAACCGCAATAAGAGTGCAATAAAACTCAAATTGTTACTTGGGATGGCATAAGAGCTATCAGGAACACCAGTTTTCTATTTTTTTTTTTCTAGAAATCCGTGAATTATTTACAAAATATTAAAAAATCTTAACCGGTGTTCACTTTAAACACACAATTTTTCAAACAAATGAACTTTCAATAATGCAATGAATAATATAATGGAGACGCATGGTGTTTTGTTGAAGATAAAACACTGCGAGCACGCATGAAATGTTTCAATGAAAATAAATAGAACATATTTTTTGGCAAATTAATATAATAAAAATATTTTTTAGTATATTTTTAGTCACGATTTTGGTTGCAATTTTTTTTACAATATAGTTTTGTGAAAAGAGAAAGGAAATTATCAACTAGTTGCTCTTGCAAATTGCGGCAAACTTCTAAGAATAAACACTCGGCATCAACAATCAAGCGTGAAATTCTAAGCTTCATAGCACAGAAACAAGCGCTGAACTGAATCAACCTTTCCTAGACTACGGAAACCTTCGAGACGAACTATTTATTCTCCATTCCCGTTCACTCTCGTTGAAATCTTCCCGGGGAGAAGTGTGAAAAAAAACAATCAAACCTTTATTCCATCGAATCGCACATTTCATCATGCCACAGCACGTCGTTCGACCCCACCGCGTTCACACACCCCCGTCCCCTACCCCTGGAAGGGCTACCATTTGCAATAGGCGTGTTCCATTTTTCACACTTTATTACCTCCCTGTTTGATTGAAAAGTTCAGCCCCAACCAACCGACAAGTTCGCCGCGGAAAGCTCGTACGGCTCCGTACGTACCTCTCGTCGACGAGTCTCACTGTAGTTAGAGGTGAGTTGGTGGTTGAGCGGCTTGCTGTAGAGCCTGGCCGCGTCCAATAAATAGTTTACTGTTGTATGCATCAACAGAATGTAATACCCGGCCGGCCCCGATTGAGACGTGCGGAAAAAGGAGTGGTTCACAAACGCCAACTGGCAGCGTTCAACCCGGGCCGGTAATAATAGAACTGCAGCAACATATCAACTTTTCAACTCTCGTCGAGCAGCGGAGAAAACGAACAAACGAATCCAATTACTAAATAATGCAATCAAGGGTGCGAGAAAAGGGAACGGTTTTGTTGCAGTGAGCGAGGAGAAAGGTTGAAATTTCATAGTCTGATTTTTTTTCGTAATCATCATCCACAAGCTCGGCTGCGGTGAAGGCTCTGCGGCTAGGGTGATTTCAATTTATCAAAGTTTTGTGCGGACGTACCGCCACGACCTACAGGTAAAGGGCAAACAGTAACAACGGTCGTCCACGGGCCACGGGTACTCATCATGTTGTGCTGATTAGATTTACTCACTCACGATTTCGGTACAGTTTTTTTCCTGCTGTCTTTTCCGCTTGCTTCCCTACGGTTCGCACAGTCCAAAAAAATCATGCGCAATGAGTTTTACCTGTAATGAGAAGAAAATTAAGAGTAAATTAGATTAGAGAACTAACTTTGACCCGCGCGCGCGGTGCCGAGTTTTTACTCATCCAATTTTGGGGAGAGTATGTGTGTGACTGAATTAGAAGTGGGGAGAAAAAAAAACTTTTTCCTACCAAAAACTGTAGTTCAAACAAGATTAATTGGTTTACGAATTTGTTGCTGACTGACCGATGTGAAATCATTTATATTTTGTTGCAGCTGAGCTGAAACACAAACGAAATAAATGTATGCAAATTGCTAGGTTATTCTGATAATTATATGTATAAAGCAAAAAAAAACATCCGCAACCGATGTCGACTGGCTTCGCCAGACGCGTTGCAGCCATAATGATTCCATTAAAATTATCTTGAATTCGTCCATCCATGGCCGGTACACTTCACGTAACGTGAGCCCGAGCCCAAAGTGCAAACGGGTGCGTATGGCGACCGACGACCTGATTTCCTCGGGCGGAAATTGCGCAGCATCATGCCGATGCCGTACTACTAAACCGTTTCAAAATGAATCGAACACTTAATTTACTGATAATCTTCTTAATCGTCAGTAGTACAAACAAGTTGCGGTTCGGAACTAAATCTTAAATAAGACGTTGTCTGTTAACCAACAAAAAAACAACCTCCTTTCCGTCTCACCGACAACCGACGACGGCCGACACCGTCAGCCATGGAGCCCGGTTTACAAAATTATGTAAATTCGATTCCCCAAACCGTAACCTCACTCGCTCGCAAATGAACTCCTTTCAGTGTTTGCTACGCATTCCGAGGGTCGGTCATCAGCTGCAGTTGGCCCAAGCTGAAATTTTGATATGCTTCAAGATTTTCCGGCTCTCCGGTCCCGATGAAGTTGTTTCGCCCGAAACCATCAACCGACCGACCGACTGACTCGTGCAGGGGCCACGGCCGGCCGGTAGGACGTGACGAAGCGGCACGGCGGTGCGGTGGTGCGCTGGTGTTGAAGTAAAAAAGGAGAAGCCCAACATAACGATTATCACAAGAATTTGCGTTAATTATAATTTTGCTTTGTGCGCTCATTTCCTTACATATATTCACACACCCGCTGGCAAACCGGGCGGTCACCGGTCACGATCCGTGGCCGGTGGCCGGTGATGCAAGGGCGAGTTCAACGAAAACTGGGCTCTTATTTATTGTTTAAATAATCATTATGGAATTGAAGGAACGAAAAACATATATCTTGATAAATCGGTGCAGATAAATCTCGCGTTCTCGTTTTTCTTTCTCGCTCGCTCGCTATGATAATTTTTCTCTTTTTTCCGCGGCCAACAGTCGGTCGGACGGTCGGACAGCTAGACGCGCGCAACAACGTTCGCTTGAAATGCTCATTTTCGGTAATTAGTTTAGCGATTTATTATCGTCCATTTCCAAGTTTGCTTCCAAGGGAGTGTTTAGTGACAAAGCACACCGTTGCGGTCCGAGAAAAAAATAGCGACCAAATGAAACCCCCGGAGCGACCGCTACAAACGGCCGCGCCGCACCGCACCCGGCCGGGCAAGCAAGAGGTTACCGCGAATGTCGTTATCTAGCAACAGCGGTCAACGGCCAACGTCGTCTCCTCGGTGTAATATGTATTTAAATCAGATTCGCAGTCGGACCGGGGGTCGCCAACCAATTGCCAGTTTCAGCGGACCGTAATCCCCGGCCGCATGCCTGACTCGACCTTGGTATAGTCTGGGCGTAAGCCATTCAGCACTGTATTTATGGGTACCTCTTGAAGGCTTACCGAGGCGGGCGTCTCGGTGCGGTGGTGGAGATTTCCCAAGCCTAATCTGCTCAGCGGCTGAATAAGATCGCATAATAACACTCAGCAGCAGCAGCAGCAGCAGCAGTAGAGAGCAGCCAGCCATTTAGCTGGATTGCAGTATGACGAAGTGTTTTGCATAGCACGCAGTAACGGAAATGGTGCTAGATAAGATTGCGTACCAACGTGGAATGCGATTTGTGTCTGGACATTTTAAGGCATTTACCTATGAACACTTCCCCCGACTGACTGTGCAGCCCCACTTGCCAGTTATTTCATCGGCTCAACTATTGCGTGATAGTTTATTGGGGTCGAGAAAAAAAAGTTTAGCATTAGCATTCCTCCGATAGCCAATTTTGGAATGGAGTTTTCTTCCTTCCTGCTTAACGAAACTGTTCGTTCGCTTTCAAATCCGGAGGAATTATGGGTAACTGACAGTTTTATTATGTTTGATATTTGCAGTTAAAAATCAGAGACGTTTAACGAAAAATCCATCTCCATTACCCCATAAATGTCTACTAAAACCAAAAGATTTATGGAAACATATTTATGTCCTGAAAATAAAATCATGAGTTTAAGTCTTTACATTGTTTGTTTGTCGTTTCCATTTCTTTGCATTTGGACAGCTTTAAATATGATTTCTGTATTGCGATAGAACCTCAAAGTCCTTTACTACTGTCAAGCGAATAAGGTTTCTCTTTATAACCAAGTATCTCGTACTTCTATTCGCGTTAGTTAGCTTCACTCTACGCGGCAATTAAAAACAGTTAATATTTAAGCCTTCAGAAAATACAACAAAAAAGTAATGAAAATATTACTACAATTCGAAGAAAATCAAGAAAGAGATGCTGAAAAAACGGCGTAAAGACGAAGAAAATGCGATGAAAAGATGATAAAACAATGAAGAAAAGCTGGTAAAAATGCGATAAAATTTGATGAAAAGATAACGAACGACAACATAACATGAAAATACGATGAAAATAGACGTCAAAAAGACGCATGCAAAACATGTAAAAAAGACGATAAGTACACGATAGGAAGACAACGAAATAATGATGAAACGATAACAAAAAACAAAGATAAATCGACAAAATAACGACGACAAAACGCCAATACAGCAACAAAACAGACAATGAAAACTGCAAAAACACACTGAAAAAGGCAGCGAAAAATGCTAAAAACAGATATAAAAACACGACGAATAGACGATCAAAACACGATGAAAAGATGGCAAAAAAGATTCAGAAAAGACTATAACAATACGACAGACAGTTGACAAAAAGACAATAATCACAAAGAGAAGACAATAGAATTTTCAAAAGACAGCAAAGGAACGTTGAAAAGCCAGCATATAGATGACAAAAGTAGACAAGTAGGTTGAAAGACGATGAAAAAAAAGACACAAGACGACAAAAATACGAAAATAACATGAGAATACGATAAGAAAAGACGACAACAAAACGTTTAAAAGGCACAAAATAGGGGACAAAACACTCAAAAAGGATGACAACAATACGACAGGAAAACGACGGCAGTAAAAACACAACATAAAAATACAAGAAAACTGGACGCTGAAAAAATGCCAAAAAGATGTCGAAAAGACAACAACAAAAACGACGAGACGCCGGCAAGGGACGATGAAAAGATGACGAAAAGATGAAAAATCAACAAACATGTTGTTAATTTTTCATCGCAGGAAAAAAAAGTCTCCGAGAAATGCCAAAAAGAACCTAAACCTAATACCAATGAACAGACGATGAAAATACGATGAAAGGAAGAAAAAAAGTTCATGAAAAGATGAAGAAATACGATAGAGAGATTAAAAAAAGTCGAAAATTTCATTAAGAAAAAACAAAATGACAAAAGACGAAAAAAGAACGACGAAAAGTCAACAAACAGACGACTAATATACGACAGGAAAACGATGGTAGTAAAAAAGCGGTAAACAGGCAACTTTTTTGTTACCTTGAAAAAAAAAAACTACAAATTCCAGAAAAGTAATGAAAGAACAACAAAACCGGCGAAATAACGACAAAAGATGATAAAAGGACGATTAAAATCGAAGAAAAGTCGGCAACGAAAAGACGTAAAAATGGCAATAAAAACAACCAGTAGCCTTCAAAAATGGCAGAACGACGAAAAATACCAAAAACAAAGGAAAAACGACGCAAATATGTTAAAGGGATTGAAAAAACACCACAAAAAGATTACAAAAATAAGACAGAGATGACCATTTCGAAGAAAAGGCAATAAAAAGATGAGAAGATATCACAAAACAATGAAGAAAAGTCAGCAAATACACGACAAAAAGATGAGTTGGTTATGAAAAAATAATGAAAGACGTATTTTGTAAAAATACGATGAAAAAGGCGACAAAAGAACGAAAATATACGCAAAAAGACGTCGATTACACGACAGGAAAACGACAAAATGTTAAAGAAAAAGCGGCAAAGAGACAACATTTTTTTTTTGTCTTGACAAACAACAACCTCACACCTCGTTGAAAGATTTACTGCTCACTGGAGGTTATTTGCAAAAAAGTGTAAAATGCTTATAAATATATTAAGGCTGTGAACCATTTTGCGAAATTTTTAACTTTTTGGTCAAAATGTGACAGTTCGATGGTTTTTCGAAAATAACCCTGCTCGGGAGCATGGTTAGTTATGACCAAGGTTTTGACAGTTCGATGGTTCGCTTCTGAAGAGAGGAAGAGAGCTTCGACCTGTTTCACTGATTTTTCGTTGAATGTTTTTTTACATTGGTATGGATGCTTATCGCATAATAAATTTGTTCAAACAACCCGGGTTGAAATGAGATGAATTTTATCTATCAAATAAGAGCAAATGAACATCACATATTCATCCAATTTTAACTCGGACAGAATAAACAATATTTTCATCCTCACCTTATATGCTCTCATTGAGCAAAAAAACTATCAAACCGTCAAATATGAAATGGTTCGCAATCTGAACTGATATTAACCACTCGAGGAGAAATAACCATCGAACTGTCAAATTTTAACCAAAAAGTTAAAAATTTCGCGAAATGGTTCACAGCCTAAAAAGATGAGAAGGTTTTATGCATATTGGAGAAGAAACCTGGAAGGGGTTTACTGCAACGGGCTTTTCCCTGCTCTACGAAAAGGAAAAAAAGACGACGAAAAAATGTCAAAAAAGGACAATAAGCCGACTACACAACAAAAAATTGGAAAAATGCCAAAAAAAGTGACACAAAAAGAGTTAAAAAATGGAGAAATGACGACAAGAGACGATGAAACGACGACAAAAAAAAATAAAGAAAAATCGACAAAATAACGACGAAAAGACACCATTACAGTAACAAAAAAGACGACAAAAACGGCAAACAGTAGGCAAAGCGACACAAAATATCAAAAATATAGCGAAAAGATTGATGAACAGATGACGCAAATACGATGAAAAGATGGCATATCCGACCATGTAAAGATGGCGAAAAACGTAGAAAAATTGACAAAATAACGACGAATAAAGCCAAAATATCAACAAATAAGATGATAGACACGGTAAAAAGACACCGAAAAGAGTGACGAAAAATGTCAAAAATAGAAGTTAAAAACCGACAAATAGACGATAAAAATACGAAGAAATGATGCCAAAAAGATCACAAAAAACGATAAAAAACAGAACAGAACAACAGAAAATTGCCATGAAGGCGACAACTACAAAGACAATAGAAGACAAAAAGGACAAATGAATGACGAATAGACAGCAAAATTACAAAAGACAAGTAGGTTAAAAGACGATACGATGAAAAAGACGATAAAAAAGCAACAAAAGGGCGGCAAAACATGTTAAAAAGACGACTAAGACACAACAGTCAAAAAATAATATTTTTGTTGTCTTGACAAGAAAACTGTAAAATAATGAACACAAATAACGACGCAAAGACGCCAAAAAAGCAACAAAAAAGAAGATGAAAACGGCAAAAAGACGCTGAAAAATGTGAGAAAAAATAGAGATTAACAGACAACTAAAATACCGTTTAATGATGGCAAAAAAATCATGAAAGACGATAAAAATACGACAGAGTGATGACAAAAACACGACCAATGCGAAGCAAAGACAGCCAAGAGATGACATAAGACGGCAAAAAAAAACCAGCAAATATGCAAATGGGCTCGAAGACTACGAAGAAAAGATGAAAGACGTCAAAAAACTAACATGACAGTACGATTAATGAAGACGACAAAAAGACGTTAATAATTCATTAAAAAGAGCGACCAAACATGTAAAAACAACAACGACAACAAATATACGACATGAAGGCGACGATAAGGGAGTGAAAAACTAACATTTCTGTTGTCTTGACAAGAAAACTGGACGATGTAAAAATGACAAAAACAAAAATGACGAAAACAACAACAATAACGGCGAAAGACGACAAAAATGGCAAAAAAGCAACGAAAAATTCACAAAAAAACAAAGGAACATGAAACGACAGCAAATAACAATCAACAAAAATACGACAGAAAGATGCCAAAAAACGATATTTACGAAGAAAATACAATACAGAACTGACAAAAGACGACAAAAAAACGACGAAAAGTTGGCAAATAGACCATAGGCAAAAGACAAGTAAGCCGAAAGACGCCGAAAATTCGACGAAAAAAAAGTTCTAAAAGCTATTGAACAGCGACAAAACATGCAAAAGAGACGACGAATATACGACAAGAAGAAGACCAAAGAACGACAACACTTGAAAAAATTATGAAAAAATGCTAATAAAGTGACGAAAAGACTACAACAAAAATGGCAACACTACAAGAAGAGACGATGAAATTATGAAAACATGCTAATAAAGTGACGAAAAGACTACAACAAAAATAGCAACACTACAAGAAGAGACAATGAAAAGCTGACAAAAAAAATGGAAAAAAGACGCCAAAAATGCGACGAAAAATGTTAAAAACAGAGATCAAATTGTCGTCAAAACTATCAGATCAGAAAAAAGACAATGAACAGATGACGAAAAAAAAGATCGATATGACAAAAGCACGACGACTACAAAAAAACAAACAATAAAGGGAAGACAAAAGAGCGACGGAAAATCAGCAGACAGACGACAAAAAGACAAGTAGACTGAAAGACGACGAAAAAACACGAATGCTGACTAAAATACGACCATAACATAAAAATACAATGAAAAAAAAAACAACAAAAAGACGTTTAAGAAGCGTCACAGAGACTTCAAAGCATGTAAAAACGATGATAATACGACTGAAGGACGACGAAATAACGACAACAGGGCAGTTAAAAGATAAAATGTTTGGTTATCTTTATCAAAACAAAAAGGACAACAAATGCTTAAAAATTGACAGAAAGACAACAAAAACGGCGAAACGACACGACGATAAAAGATGATGAAAAAATGACAAAAATAAACAAAGAAAACTCGTCTAAATAATGACGAAAACTTTCTAAAAGAGCAAACAAATAGACGATAAAAATAATAAAAAGGGCGAGAAAGAAGCGAAGGGAAAACAGAGGTCAAAATACAACGAAAAACCACGGAAAGACAATAGGTACAAGACAAAAAGACGATTAATACGAAGAAAAGATAACCAGAAGATGACAAAAGACGGTGAAAAGGCGTCCAAAATCCAACAATAAAACGGCAAACAACACGACGACGACAAAATGAGGCCATTAAGAACAACTAAAAACGTCACAAAAGCTGTTAAAAAATCGCAGAAAATAAAGACAAACAGGCGCTGTGAAGATGTCAGAAATACAAACGTTAAACAGAACGAAAAACGACAACAAGACGACGCACCGACCGAGTACACATAACAAAAATTCCGAAAAACTAAAGACGAAAGGCGAAGAACAACAACAGAAAATGAAAGATAAAAGAGAAACAAAAACGAAAATCAAATGATGAAAAACCAAGAACGGGTGGTGTTTACTAGGGTTCGAGAATTTCATGAAGTTTTGATCACGGACTAAGTTAATGGACTCATGACCGAAAACAATATTCAAGATCTAACTAGGGTATGGGATAATATTTTCAGCATGTTTCCAATTATTAGGCCTACTCACATTTTGTCTTACACGACTTTGAACTAGTTTATCAACACAAATCAAATATGCAAGAATAACCAAGTAACAATTTGGGTATTATTACACTCTTAAGATGGCATTTAAGACCAAAATTGGTCATGGAAACCACCATAAAAGTACCAATAAAACTCACATTGTTGCTTGGGTAGTAGTGTATATTGATAAGAATTAGTGACAGCTTCCGCCTTAGGATATGGAGAATAGAGGGTAGGTTCAAACTAGAAGTAGGCTGAAGAACTAGTGCCTATAGAACTAGGTAACTATACCCTAGTTCCAATCGATGATACAGGATGTCTCCGCTTTTTCTTTCATTTTGAATCAAATGTTCAATCGTTAGTTGAATTGATTTTTGCACACATCTTTCACGTAGACCTACGTATTGGTTTACGATACTGACAGGAAGTTTGTGAAAAGAATTATAAAAGTGAGATTTCGGATAGAAAGATTTGGGCAATTATAGAATTTGCAAGTACAATATAGTCTTAATAGTTTTCTCTTTCACGAAATACAATTCCGGCTTCTGGTTTCAGGTCAATTTTTCCACCACAAACGACCAGAGCCTTCCACTGTTCCGGCCACGAAATCGGAAAATTTTGCAGAACACCACATCAACCGCGAACGATAGCATCAAGCCGGTACGCACATTAGTCCGTCCGCACCGCACCGCATTTGCTTCTTCCTCTTCCACTACGGAGCCACCTCTACCAGTAGTTAGTGACAGTGATTTGTACGGAAGCCCATTCGCGCGGCCAAAGCCGGTAATAAATCAAAAGTCTCCTCCGTGCTCCGCTCTGCTTCGAGAGCGCGGGGAAGCGAGGGCACATACAGATTGGCCGGGCAGCAGATCTATCACCACAAGTTTCACAAGATGACGGCTCACTTACGGGAGGAACTTATGTTGTTTCCACGGTGCCTAATGTGGGTGCAGGGAAGAGCGTAAAAAAACTGATGTCTTTCTGACTGAGTGCCACTTTGAATACGATCTCGGCCGGGTCCGTTCGATAACAGGCTGGTGCAAAAAAAAAACAAACCGTGTTGTTCTTTTTATTTCTGTCAGTTTCCTATTCGGTTTTTTTGCAAGCAGAAAAGGTTTTAAAATCGGCCTAAAGGCTGAACAGGCCTGAAAACGCACCATAATAATAAGTAAGTCTAAAATTTGACAACTAATTTAGAAAACGTAAGGCTATGAGAGCCACGCAAACTACCTGGCTGCTAGGTGGATCGAGGCATACTTTTTGTTTCTTACGGCAAAAAGTTACTAGTTTTTGTCGCCTCCGGGCCTGCTACTACTTAGGACATTTCGAGGCGAGCGATGATTTGCGCCTTATAGCTTTTCCCAGGACTATCGTTTTTTTCTTTCGTAGTTTCACTATAGAGGAGGACAAAACCGAATACACAATGACGGGTGCGTGAAGGGAGCGAAACCGTTGAGCGTGAGTTAGGATCGGTCGTGTTTTTTTCTTCGTCCTATTCGTCCAGACTTGCTCGGAAACACATGTTGACTTTTACTTTTATCGAACTTCCTACCGCGTCGCCTACCTCCATAGTTCCATTCAAACGGGGGCCTCTTATTGGGCGGTTGGTGAGGGTCGAAGTTTATCAGCAGAATAATAGTTGAGTAACATAAATTATGTAAGCTTCATGAGAACAGGCGCGATAAGTGGCCTGTATATATGTTTGAGGGCTTACGTTGGTACGTATCGCATCGAGTGTCCATCGGCCGATGGTTCTGTTCTGTTTAGCTTTGATTGAAGGGTGGACTGCGAAGATAAATCATTTATTTTTTAGATGAAACACATTTCTAGCAGCAGCAGCAGCAGCAGCGGTTAGAGAATGGGGCAAAATGTTTCCATTAAACCAAAGTCCATTTTGAAACCTGTGACCTCATCCGTAGGCTGCGGCTGAAAGTCCATAGCGAGCTTGAAGTCTATTGTTTTTTTGTTGTGTGCTATCCATTGATGAAAAAGATGGAACGGTTGAATTTTTCACATGCCAACAACCTCATGAATCATGGCATCCGTGTTGGGAGGCAGGACGACACAGAATGAATGTGCGTGTGTGTTTGACTATTCAGATAAGCTGACCGAGGAAGCTGTCAGGACGAGCGCGGGAAAAACGGTTCGGGTATTTTCCAGCAATTATGTTGAACTGGCATTAATTTTCCCGAACTCGTATTTTAAATCACCGTTCATCAAGCGCTGGTTAAAATGCACCTGATGTTTGGTTGGAACAGTCGATCAGAGACCGCTCAAATTGGTCAATAATTCACGGTTTGACTGCACTTGTGGTTTGATTTTGTCCGACTTTTGCCAAACACTTCCCATTATTCTCGTTCACATATACGTATAGAAGCAGAAACACGGCGATTTCTGTCTGCGGTGAAATCCACTATTCAAATGCAACCGGAGGATGGGCCAGGCGAACCAGGTCGGATTGGAATCGACAGAAACGTTTCGATGAATTATCATATATTTTATGTAAATATTTCATCGCATCCCGAGCACTGCCGGGCTGTCGGGAGACTCCGGCAAAACTGTGTGTATATTGATTTACGTAAGTAGATGCAGGTTATAATTATACCGAGCTCATCATGAATAATTAAGTGGAAAATTTCAATTATTGAAACGTCCTCCACAGCGGGAATGCGATCAGGATTGGTTGGGAATATCCGGATATCCTGCCGATTAGAATGACCAAGCTTCGAGATTTCCAACCGAACAAAGTTTAAGTTAGTCACACGGAAAAGACCAACCATGGTCATCCTAACGAGCCCGCCTTTGGAATCCGATATTTATTATTACACACAACGACGCTGTCAGCCATATCGGAAAATGATATTTCAATGGGAAAAATTCAACTTTTCCCTAACGTGCCGTGCCGAGTTCGAATGCGGTAGTCGTCCTGCACCACCGCAAATGAAATCAAACGACAAATTGATGACGGTTTGCTACACAGTTGAATGCAGCACCCGGACGTCGATGGGCACCGAATGTTTCTGTCTACCATCCGGCAGGACAGTAAGGCTGGCTGGCTGACTGGCTTCGAATCACCGCACAAATTTATAATTCAAAAATGATGGCTGTCAGACAGCATCATACAGTGAACCGCAGCCCGTTTCAGCCAACCATACCCTTCCACCCCTAGAGCCGTGTTCATAACCAGCTTAGCAGAACCGATGAATGAAGTTAACGATTAGACAAATCACATCTTGATATAAAGTATGAACTATTGTAGATAGAATGAATTTTCAATGTACAACAGTTCGTAAATTGCCGGCAAAATGACAGCAACAATCTATTGGACTATCAATCCGTTAAAGATTGATCATATTCGATGTGCGTATCAAATTGAACAAAGCTTTTGCGTGTGATAATCCTATAATAGGTTGCTATGGAACAAGCCTCTCCACGGGCGAGTAAATAAAATTGCAACATAGTTGCAATTTATATTAATCCAACCAGAGTTTCTGTGGATTAAAAACAGCTCAAAGTGTATTACATTTCTGGTAATAACGTAAATTAAAAAAGCTTTTCCGGTGATAATTCCGGCGACTGCTACCATAACGATAATTGACATAAATTAACCACAACGATTGTATCAAATTTGCCGTACGTTTCTCATTTTCAGCGCGAAATGTCACCTTAACAACAGGACTCTCCCCGTGTAGGTATTGATTTGCTCACACGGCTGTGCACACACACACGCCAACCCTAACGTCCTAAACTTCCTGGCAACAAGCAAGAGTGCAAAAACCGGTGAACCGTAGCAGGAAACAATCAATATTTCACTTTCCCAATTATCATTTTAACCGGTCCCTGTATCCACCCTGTCGCTTCCGTCACCGACCCCGGGCGGCATCATGTGTGTGTGATGGCTCTCTTTTCGTTCTAAAAATTTAATTTCCAGAAATTTGCTTTACGTTTCGATTTAAATGCTAATAACCCATCGTATTTTCATCATTTTACTCAAGCCAGTCGGTTGTTGCTCCTCCTCCGTTGGAATGGAACGCTCTGTCTGTGCACTTTGGGGCACCCATTTGCACCGGGTGTCCTGGCAAACGAAAAAGAAAAAAAAACCAGAAAACCTAGCGCACCAAGCAAGGAAAACAATCTCAATCGCTTCGGTATGTGGCACCTTTCGAAGGTGGAAAAAAATGTGCTGCCATTAGGAAGCAGGAGGAAAGAGTGCATACAAGTTATTAAGCTGATTTCCATATTCCATACTATGTTGCTTCCTCGAGGCGGTCCCCGGAGACGGTCCAACGGGGACGGCAGAGCAACAGCAGCGGCAGCGGTCTAAGTTTTAGCGAAACACCGGAAGCAGAAAGCTGCCTTGTGGTGGGCAGTACAATGATGGGGAGTTCTAAATTAGTGACAGCTTGCAATTAGTTTTTCACAGTTAGAAAAAAAACTTTGCTGAAAAAGGTACAATCAACCTATTTCTGCATTGTTAAAGTTAAAGTTGTACAACTAAATTACTGTTTCATTGGTATTTATCAATTCTGACACCTTTACCTTTAATATTTCTCTAAATTGGTCTAAATCTGGTTAAATTGTACCGATGCAAAACCTCTGTTGACGGCCCGGTAATATTCGTTATTCTACTTTAAATCAGAATTTTGTAACAATTTTCGGCACGAGCCTTCAAAATAAACGAGAAGCATAGAAGTCCTGCATTACTACCCCGTGGAACGTCACAAGTCTCGGGGTGTTACAGTACAAACGAGTTGTACAGCTAGATTAATATATTGGACGGGCCAATTAGATTGGTCCATTTTTAAAAGACGATTCTGTCTGTCATGAATGTTTCTTAGGACAGCTCTGATTTACAGGTTTCAGAAAGGTTAGATATCGGTCAACATTCTTCAGTTTATGGCAGTGCTTACCAGGAAAAATACTTATAACACGAAGATAAAAATTATTATATATTGCATAAAATAAGAAATAAAAATATGAAAAAAACTTTAATTTAAGACCCTTTTACAATAAATTTACCATAAGTTTCAATGTCCTCAATAAAAACTGTAAACGCATTGTGTCTACTACAAAATTTACCGTAATTTTTCTTTCGGGTAGAAATCTCGTATTTAATTTATGCAATACACTTGAATTGCAATATAGGGCTCATTCTTTGCTGTTTCTAGTACAGATAAAATGAACTCAGCATTGTCAACCTGAAACAAACGATTCAAGCGAATGTTCATGTTATTCACTACATTCAATCATTCATTCCCGGCAATAGTTAATGATATCAAATGTGAACCATTCATTCATTTTGGACTGCCGACAACGGCAAACGAAATTACAATAAACGTAAACATTGCTCCGAAGTTTAAATTAATTAAATTAATTCCTTCTGCCAGGTTTTGGTTGATTTTAAAAAGAAGGCAGTGTTTACTAAACTAAACTTTGAAATCTAAAATATCAGTCAAGTGCAAGACAATTGACTGAAAGGTTAGTGGTGCACTGCATTCAACACTGCAATTCATGAATAAATTGTTCTGAAGGGTAGAAAACTGAGAAAGACAAACACTGTCAGCAGTTCAGTACTCATGTCCATGGGCTGACAGTTAAAAGAATTCTACCAGGGGCGGTAAAAATGTATGCGCTGAATGCCTTTTTATATTCAACTTCATGCAGAGCTGTCAATTTTTTCGTATTAGTTATTATCAATTTCCCACCTTTTCGTACGCGATGAATTATAACCATCGCGGGCGAAACCGTCGCCAGAATCGTCGCGGGGGCAAATATCGTTTATTTTGTCAAGTAAATCAATAGCTTACGTGCTAGACAAGCATAATATGTACTTATAACTTACATATTGCCAAGCAGATTCTCTCTGCAACGATTTCAAGCTATCAAGAAAGTGAGCAGCGCGTTTTGTTACCAAAGAAACCGGCAATATGTCAAATCGAATCACGCGAGAGATTTAAAACAAAGCTTTCACCGCATGTGACTCGACTTACAAAGCACCACAGTAATGCGAGTAAAAGAAGTAAAGCCGGGGTGCTAAACTCCGTTTAAAACTTGACCTTCTGGTTTTTCATTCAACAGGCTTCGCAGCCAGCTGTTAGACCACAGGGCAATTGCAGTGCTAGTACAACGATCCTATTGACTCGAACAGCCTCTCCCAGCTGAGATTCGAACATACAACGGCTAGCTTGTTAAACAAGCATCGTACCTCGAGACTAACTAGGAGGTTAAAAATAACCGAGCCTTTGAAATAATCGAGAAAAAATAATTCCGGAGTGATTCGCGATTGGGGCTCAACTGGCAAATTGTAAACAAATCGTTTTATTACACTATCAGCCTTAAAAAGACTGATAATATCCTTGGCAAGAATCCTTTCTTCTGTTTTAATCGTTAGAATTATTTAAAACAAGTTTTTAGTGATGGGCAATAGAAGTGTTTAATTAAAACAAAAGACAATTTGCAGTTTAGCCCCTTGCATTGTTATGAAGTGTTATGAACAGGCTTATTTGCAAATCGTTTTGTAAACAGGCGATAGTAAAGAGCAAAACTGCGTTGTTTTCAAAACACAGGCGCATTGTAAACAGGCGAAACTAAATAAAAAAATCAAAACAACGCGAAACAGGGCTGGGCGAATCTCATTGTCAAAATGCTTTGAGGCTCATTCCAAGGGGTTCAACTATAAAACTTAGATTTTAAGCTTGAATGCACAAATTTTATGCAGTATTGTTGTGAAATTATAAGATTGATTTATTCTACACCAATTTATGTCTTTAAACTTGATTTTTGTAACTGTTATTTAAATTAAGACTTGAAAATGTACAAATTATCACAGTGATATTCCTCTTTCTTCTTCTTCTTCTCTATTCCTCATTGTTTACACTTTTTTAGTTGCGCCCTTATCGCGAATCACTCCGGAATTGTCCTGTATTGCTCCCCTGTGGAACGTCAGAAGTCTAGTTATATCCAGCTTTTTACGAGCCATAATGGCGGATTTTTGACGTTTCAGTAATACATCGCACGTTTTGTTTCCGCACGTTCACGGTAAAACTAAAAGAACTTGCGGAAAGAAACCATGCGATGTATTATTGAAATGTCAAAAATGCTGTTCGAATATTACAAACACGTCCGCTATTATGGCTCGTAAAATATTGGATAGTACAGGCCAATAGTACTGCAAGCTTGCTAGATTAGAAGAACCAGTTAGTTTGGTCCTTGATGGGTTAGTTTGGTTTGGTCCTCTAGGTGTCATGAATGTTTTATAAGCGAGTTGATTTCAGTGTTTTTCAAGAGCTTCGACATCTGTCAATACTCTTCCATTTATATCCACGGCCGTGCCCAGAGCGGGGCACACTGCATTAGACCACCTTCCCCAAACCCGTAAAAATCGCGTGAATTTAATTTTCGTTAATTTTCAAAAATCGCGTAAAAATAGTCACGTAAAAAATGTCAACTGTCAAATTCAACTCTAATTTCAAGCCCAATTTCTATTTCAATTGGAAGTAAAGGTAAATATAATATAGTGATCCAAATTTTAGTCTACTTTTAAGTACAATTTCAAGTCCAATTTCGTGTCCTATTTAATGTCCCATTTCAAGTTGAATTTTGAGTCCAATTTAATTTCAAACTCAAATCCAATTTCAAGTGCAATATCGAGTCCAATTTAATGTTGGGGAAGAATAAATGCTTAATGCGAGAAATGTAGATTCAGGCAAACTGCAAATTCTTGATATCAGGCTAAAAATATAGACTTTGCGAAGGTGAGAGTCACACTCACAGCTCCCAATCTCTAGTTGAGCGTGTTGTTTAACCAATTACACCACTAAGCCGTCTATACTCTGGGGTCTTATATCAAACTTAGTGGTGTAATTGGTTTAACAACACGCTCAACTAGAGATTGGGAGCTGTGAGTTCGACTCTCACCTTCACTAAGTCTATATTTTTGGCCTAATATCAAGAATTTTCAGTTTGCCTTAATCTACATTTCTCGCATTAAGCATTTATTCTTCCCCACAGAAAAGTAAAGCCAACTGCTATATGTCGTTAGAAAAAAGGAAGAAAAAAGTCCAATTTCAAGTGCAATTCCAAATCCAATTGATGTTCAATTTCAAGTCCTATTTCTAAAATGGGACATTTTAAGGACAAATTCAAGTCCAGCTTAATTGCTATTTTGACTCCGATGTGAAGTTCAATTTTAATCCGGTTTAATGTCCTATTTTAGGACAATTTTGGTTTTATGTAATTCCAATCTCACCTCCAATCACGAATCCAATTTCAGGTCCAATTGAAGTCCAATTTCAAGTCCTAGTTAATATCCCATTTTAAGATCAAATTCAAGTCTAACTTAATTGCTATTTTAACTCCGATGTAAAGTTCGATTGTATATCCGATTTAATGTCCTATTTTACGTCCAAACTCAATTCTAAATCTAAATTGTTACAAATCTCTAACTCAATGTTCCATTGTCAGTACAACTTAATTTCAATTTCATCTCCGATCTGAAGTCCTTTTCAAGGTCTAATTTTGTGTCAAACTTTTAGTAGAATTTCGAAATTCAATTCATATCCGATATCAAGTCCAATTCCAAGTTAATTTCATTAATTCCATCACTGAGTTCAAGTCCAATTTCAAACTCAATGTCTTGTCAGATCTCAATGCAATTTCATGTTCAATTTAGGTTAAATTTCATGTCTCATTTTAAGTACAATTTCTAGTTTAATTTAACTACAATTTTTGTCCGATTTGATGTCCATTTTCAAGTCTATTTTAAACTCAATTTCAAGGTACAATTTTAAGTCAAATTTCGAGTTCCATGTGAAGTCTAATTTTCAGTTCAATTCTGAGCCCAATTTTGAACAAAACGTAAAGTCCAAGTTCAAGTTGGAACTCACACTCAAATCCAAATTGCATTTGGACAATCAAGTCCAATTTTAAATTTAATCTCAAATTCAAGTTGAAGTCCACAGATGAACCGAAGCGCGAACACTTTCCGCCTTTTCTATTGTAATTTATTGTAAAGCAGTCTTCGTCATGGAACTCAGAAGATCGGAATTTGTAATATCAGTATTTTTGCGACCAGCATGTTAACCCCTCTAAGGTCTACATCATTTTTAGCACCGCAAAATTCACTAAAATGTTCATAGTCGATGATGTGGTTACAAAAATCAACAGATTTCAAACAAATTTTAAATATTTGGCAACTTTATCTAAAAAAGCCGTGTCACGGTCCCCCAAGGACCTCTGGAATATCTCCGGGGCCGTAATGCATATGGCCATTGTCTATAGTTATTATGAAAATAGAAAAGATTTTCGGAAAATCTCCCAAATTTGGCGAATAAATATTGAAAAATAAAAAAGTTACGACCTTTTTAGTGAATTTTGCGGTGCTAAAAATGATGTAGACCTTAGAGGGGTTAATTACATAGAAAAGTTCCGCCATCTTGCGATTACTTGATTGTTTTCAAGCCAAAGCATACTTGTGTAAGGTCAGTGCTGCACCTTCCGTTCATGTTCGAGCACGCCCGTTTTTATTTTGATGAAAAAACATTATTGTTTGGTGCTGTAAAAATCCCGAAAATGCAACTGAAGTGCATAGAATGCTTGTAGAAGGGAATGGCAACAATACTTCTACTGATAAATCTTATAGGAAATGTTTTCGTCGCTTCAACGATGGTGATTTCAGCGTGTAAGATTAGCCCAGCTCTGAACAGTTGAAAAGTTCGAGGAAAAAGAATTGCTGAACCATTAGAAGTCTCACAACAAGTAGTTTCTGTGCGTTTGACATCCATAGGAATGATTCAAAAGCAAGGAGCAATAGGATGTCGCATGATCTAAAGCCGATACACATTGATAAGAGATTACTCACTTGCGAGTAGCTGATACAAAGACTACAAAAAAAAAGTTTTTTTAGATTGGATAGTGATTAGGGATGAGAAATAGTTATTAAACGGTAGCCCCAAGATCAAAAATTCTACGTTACTTCCAGTCAATCATTGCCATTGGCCTCAACATCCACACCGAATATGCATTGTTTGTAGGTAGATAGATTTTGTATCTAGTGGAACCGAAAAGGAATTTTGTATAGAGGCAAGTACAGGCTGATTCGTTCTAGTAACCTATTACTAGAAAATCAGTCAGAATATGCGAATGACATTATGAAATTATTCTGCTGCATGACAATTTTGTTTTTGTTTTAGTTTATAGTCACTTTAACCAGTTTTGGTTCATTCGTGACTTCTGCGGGGTTGGGATTTGAACCCGGGTCCTCGGCGTGAGAGGCGTGAATGCTAACCACTACGCCGGAACTGACCCCTCTGCATGACAATGCTTGGCTTCATGTCGCAAAAGTTATTGACTTGCGTGAGACCTTCCTGCAATGCTATTCAAATGCAAATGTTAATTGAAAATAGTCAAATCGGTTCGGTTGTCGCCGAGGAAAATGTGCCTACCTATAAAAATTCGCACAACTTTTCGACCGATTTCGTTAATTTAGTTTCACGAGCAAAAAAATAGACAGCCCCCTTCTTGGTGAAGAAGGCAAAACTAAAGACGTTTGACAGGATTTCTGTTAATTTGTCTTTAGTGAGTCTACTGTTAGCATACACAGGACAGTACCTTCCAGTAATTGTATGTAATTTTACAAAACACCGCAATACTGGTCACTTAACGATGTCTTATTTTAGTAAAACAAACTAATTTGTCTTTCCACCTAAAAAATCGAGCAAACCACTGCTGTTGCCCAAAACCGTCGCTGAAAACCCCCCACCCACCCAAATGTACCTCCGCCTTCAACTTGTCTGAAGTTCACCTTTCTGATGGCTCCATCAGGCAACAAACGATGACGATGACGACGACGTCGACGTCGACGATGCCCCGTTCGGAGTAATCTTCCGCTCGTGGTTCGTAAACAAAAGATGCGATTTTCAGCACGATGATAATCGCTTGATATAATGCGAACATATCGTACTGGAAAATAGGAGCGTAGCATTAAAATCAGAAGAGCGGTGGCCCATCTACCTCCTCCCCCAAAAGGGAAGACCCGGTACGGAGCAAACCAGTCAGCCAGCCAGCCAGCCTGCAAACGAAGCGATAGCGAAGAGAGACGCACCGGAAAAAAGCTACATTTAGCATTTCGCTTTCGCTTGACGGGGAAGCCACGTGTGCCCCGGACAATGAATGGTGCTGAGCTCCGCTAGGTTGTTTGATTTTTCAACCCGTTAGCTGCTAGAAGTGGCAGCCGTAGACGCAGACATTTTTGTTAAATGCATAATACAATGTGTCGAGCGGAGAAAGGTGCGAGACGGTAGGAATCATCATGAACCGACCGAGCCAGACTGAGTGGAGCAGTCAGCCCCATAGGAATCAAAAACCGTAGCTCTGAATAACAAAAGTCGAGCAAAATAATAAAAAATAGGTATATAAAAATCGAGAACCGAGAGCCATTTCGTGGTAGGTTTCAGTTTTGGTCGACTGGTTGGTTGGTTGGTTGGTTTGTTGGTTGGCTGGTCGGATGACTGACTGGCTGACTTTTCTGAGTGAAATGATAATAGGGCAGCACAATCCCGGCAAATGGAAAACCTGAATATGTGTTGTGCATAACGACATGACGGCGAGCAGCGAGGGGTTTTGTGGAGAAATTGGTGCCTGCTTGTAATTAACACAGTTGCAACAAAGTTCGGTACATTATGCCAGTAAAAATTTCAATTTCATAACCATGAGAACCATTCCCATTTGACGTGCTATTCTTCGTTATTCAATCAGTCATTATTCTATTTACCTTTGGTTCCAGGGGGCGCTTGATCCGACCCGCCACCATTCTTTCATTTTGTGCGATCAAAAAACTTCTCCTTTTAGCATAAATTTGTATACTTTACTGCCGCTTTTTCATATCGGGATTCGCACATACACACTCACACGCACACCGACATTACCCGTCGTACCCATTAATGCACGTACGGAGCCTGAAATTAAATTATTTATGCTTCATAATTTTTCTTTCTTGTACCGCACCGTCAAACTCCGTAGCCTTTTGGGCCAGGGATCGCGACGACGCACCGCGCACTAGCTTTGCCTGTCGTATTTTCCCACTTCCTGATGGGGGCGATACGCGGATCAAGAGAGCCCTCTTCTGTGCAAGTAGTAGGTAGGTAAGGTACTGTTCATACGAGTAGGTACGTGTGTGCCTCCTAACAAATAGCATGAAGTACCACCACTTGCGCTCGATCTCGGTAAAAATGGGTTTTCAGCGAAACAATGTAATTAATTTTGACGGATATTTGAATGCGTGCACCCTCTGCCTGTCTCTCTCTTTCGGCTCGGTTCGGTTCTCGGTGATGCGATGGTTTCCCCAAGTTTCACTCCACCCCACCCACACCGTGGAGTGGGTGGGGGTTAGTTGGAATTTCTGCGTTTTCTGCGAGAATGAACTTTGCCGAACAAAATTAGATAAGATTTGTGCCGTTGAAGGGAGGATGAAAATGTTTTTATTCGGAAAACTTTGAACATATTTTTAAAATGTGGTGGGCTTGTTGTATATCTCAAACAAGTACGACGTATTGAAATTAATTATAACAGATGCTCCTGATTGTAATTGGAAAAACTGGTTTTGAAGTGTTCAGCGTGTGTTGTGTTATTTCAACATCTGAGCGTATCAGTAAATTGTTTCCGTTAGTTATTAGGGGATTGTAGAGATTTACAGTTGGCACATAACGAATGATACAGTGCCAACCATAAATAATCTACTCATTTTGAATATTTTCTGGCAGCTGCTACAGAAAAATCTAAGCTACGAGATACAACTATTGGACGAAACCCAATAAAATTAATAGAATACTCATAGTTTGGTGTGTTATAACTCAATGTCAAATTTGTTGCAATCACAACAGTTTGGCAGGTTATTTCATATTCATTTGAACTCCTGATCGTCACTTTACAGTTTCTTCTTCCATTTGTCCATCAAAACCGGTCAGCATTCTACTCCTTGGGAACCTAGTAACACCTTTGTAGTTGTATCAATAATGTAGTTGTAATTAATAGTTCAAATATTGCAAGTCTCTCTACCTCCCCCTCTCTCTCTTTCCGATTTTTATCTCGATTTTGTCAGCCTTTAAATTTTGCTTAACTTTTGTGCTTTTAAAAATGATTTATAAAGTTTTTCAGTCTACATGAAACCATTCTGATTCTTTGGGGAGAGTTGTTGAATAAAATGGCGCCTTTTTTGTGAGTAGTTTGGGGTCAAAATTAGGGTTTTTTTATATTCTACATATAAATGTACTTATATATATGTTCTACAGTTTCTAAACAAGAAAAGATAGAGGTATATTATGTACTGCAATTTTGTGTATTTTTACTATTAGTACAACTTTGTAAAATAGAAAAAGGTCATACAACAACTACAAAAACAACTTAAATAGTTGTTTTACTTCATTTTAACGATTTTCCACTGGTTTTCTACGGTTTTGTCAGTTTCCCCATTTTGACGACCCAAAATTCAAAATGGGGCTGACAAAATTGGAACATTACATTAGGCGGCATCCATAAAGTACGTCACGCTTATAGGGGGGAGGGGGGGTAGACCTAATCGTGACGATTTGTGACGTAGGGGGGAGGGGGGGTTTGAAGTTATGTGACGTCACATGAAAAAAAAAATCAAATGGAAAATTTATTCGGGATATTATAATTTAGCCTTCCTTTTAAGATACAACTATTGAAGGTTTCTATAAAATTAACGTTCTGATGAATTTTAAAACAAATAGTAAAATTTTTTGAATGAAAACTTTTTTTCAACATATATGTGTGAACAGCACTCATTTATTCTTCTATGTAGTATGAACTCTCCATTACGGCTTTACAGAATATGCAGTACACCGCTGAAGAACTACTTGAGTACCGTCTTGCCTAAAAGATTTTTGCAACCGCAAATAGCAGTCGCACAAACTCCTGAGAGGCTACGGGGTGCTACCAGAGACCCATGGCAATGTTTTCCCTTGATATTCGTGCTGAACTCAATCGATTAACATAAACTCATACCGAAGTTCCACTGCTGCTTTTAAGGTTTTTCAGTATAATTTATACTGCCCTTCACTCAAAAGCTCTCTGAACAATAGAGTTTATGCCACTTGCGGACTAAATTTCGCATCTAAGGTAGTGTTGAATGATTGCACGATTGAATGAATACACAAAATGACGAAATCCGTCAGAAAAGTTCTTCCAAGGCGTGTTGCTGCAAGACGTCAGCAGGAAGTCCTGATTCTTTCAACTAGATCAGACGAATTTGAGTGGATGGATGTAAAGGACGTGGATATGCGCGAAACATTCATCGACGACACATCAGCGACTTCTGATATTTTCAAAATCCGTGAATCGATGACTTATAAGCTCAAAAATTTTCCTTTTTTTATTTGCTGAAATTCATTTGATAGCTTTAAATAAAAAGGTTGAAATGAATATTTAATTTTTTTGTTGGGAAGGAGGGGGGGTAGCCGTGACGTGACGTACTTTCTCAGGGGGGTCACCGAATGTGTGACGAAATGTGACAAGGGGGGGAGGGGGGGTTTATTTTGGTCAAAATTTGCGTGACGTACTAAATGGATGTCGCCTTACTATCTCTGTCTCAGTCTCTGTCTCTATCTCTATCTCTATCTCTATCTCTATCTCTATCTCTATCTCTATCTCTATCTCTATCTCTATCTCTATCTCTATCTCTATCTCTATCTCTATCTCTATCTCTATCTCTATCTCTATCTCTATCTCTATCTCTATCTCTATCTCTATCTCTATCTCTATCTCTATCTCTATCTCTATCTCTATCTCTATCTCTATCTCTATCTCTATCTCTATCTCTATCTCTATCTCTATCTCTATCTCTATCTCTATCTCTATCTCTATCTCTATCTCTATCTCTATCTCTATCTCTATCTCTATCTCTATCTCTATCTCTATCTCTATCTCTATCTCTATCTCTATCTCTATCTCTATCTCTATCTCTATCTCTATCTCTATCTTACTAGGGTCTTCGTTGTTATTCCGTTGTTATTGTTATAATGTCAATGGACCAAATCAAGGTAAGGGTAAAGGTGCATGTATATTTTTTAAGCGTTTGGCAAACTATTTCTGGAAGGCGCCACCGGCAGGTTATACGCACAATAAATTGTTTACTTTCTACGAGCCTGTTAGTCTGTTCTCTGTGCTTATATGTTTTACTCGAAATTCCTTCGTACATGCATTATTGTGATTTTTGGTTGGAACGAAGGAAAATTTTGATGTACGGAATCAAAAACGGTACGACGAATTTAAAAAATAAAGTAATTTCAATAAAATGCTTAAAATAATCGCTTTTTAGTGAAATTAAAGTGCATGAATGGAAGATTAGTTTGTTTAGGTCAAATCGGTACATTTTTTTTTGATTATTCGTTAAAATCCATCCAATAAATGATGAAAATTTAAGTGACTTTCCTTACTCAGACGGAAATTACTATTAAATCGCAGTTTTCGTTCAAGCACAGTAAAAATTTTTGGTTTCAAAATACATTTTCTCTTTTGAACATTGTTTTCCGCCCAATTGTTTTCAAGTTTCGTCAGAAACAGAACGAATAGGGTAATGTCGTTAGCGTCGGGCTACTGGGATGGTCGGGCCACCACGATTTTACCAGTTTTAGTAACTCGTGGTATCTATTAAAAAACATTGTAAAACTTCTCAGTGTGATAGCTAACTTTTCACAATATTGTGAGTTTCAACCGTGTATTCAAAATACGCGTACTGAATTCAGTGATTGAATCTTACAAAAAAAGGTTTTCCAGGCACAATGAACTTTTTTTCAAGAAATGATTCATGAAATGCAATTATCGAGATAAATATTGAAAATGTATTAAGTATGTTGTGCTCCCTACGAAGGCTGTTGGAAAATCCCCTCCAGAAAGGTGTTTGGGTACGGTAAGGCGAAATACTGTAAAAGCGCTTATTGTAAAGGTCGGGCCACTTGTGTAGTCATGGTTGGGCCAGCATAATTTTAAGCACAGAAGCGCATTATTCGCTAGAGAACGTCAATCACGTGCAATGTGATGAAATAATGCAAAACTAATGCGATAAAAACCTGGATTGTTATTGTTTTTTCATTGTAGTAGTACACTTCGGAAAAGGCGATTGTAGAAATATTGATTTTACAAAGACCGCCAAAAATTCGCAAAAACGTCATTAAAAATATGATATTTGTACTAACATGGGTTGTTTTTCACGGAATTCATTCTTCTCATGTACCTATATAGAATTTCAATACGTATTTCTTGGATTTTCGACGGTGGCCCAACCTGTACAACATGGCCCGACTATCGCAACCTTTTTTATCTTCACGTAAATGCCTATAACTTTATTATTCTTCAAGCAATTAGTTCAAGATTTTCCAGATATATACCTTACTCTTAGACCTTTGCAACGATGTATTCAGATATCCGGAATTCTTTTTGAAACGAAAGTTATGGGCGAATGCCAAAAGTTGGCCCAACCACAACGACATTCCCCTAATATTTACGTGGCCTGGTTGATCAAGCAGGTAACCCAACGTATCACAAATGTTCAGATAGTGACCAACTCCCGGGCATTGTTGATTCTAAAGAAAGTATTTTTATGCAAAACTGTTGAGAATGTCGAAGAGCGAAAACTATCTATATATGTAAAAGTGAGAGTTAGTATGTTTGTATGCTCCGTCATAACTCCAGAACACCTTGACCGTTTTCCACCAAACTTGGCACACATGTTCCTTAACATAAGGAAATAAGCACTGGGGGATTGACAGATGCTGCGCCTTGACTTACATGGTTCTTGACGTAAAAGAATCAGAGCAGGTAAGTTGGAAGAAGGGAGGGTGGTCCCTAACAAGGGGTTGAAGGGTAGAAATAAGTAAGTTATAAGTAAGTAAGTTTCTCTTGCATTTAGACCGTTTGCTGTTGTGCAACTGACTGGGAGACAAGAAGGGGAGTTATAAAACGGAAGGGAGGCTGGGGGTCCACCAAAGAGCGATATATCGCTTCCGTTATAGGGATTTCAAAGAGAAAGTAGATGCGAAAGGGCAGCTGACTTGGACGGAACCAACAGGATGGGACAAGGAACGTGAGTATGAATGTATGTTCCGCCATAACTCCAGAACATCCGAACGATTCTTCATCAAACTTGACACGTGTTTGTTGACATAATAGAATCTGCGCAGGAAGTTGACAAAAGGGGAAGACGGTCTGTTACAAGGAAGAAAGAAGGTTCAAATGGGTATATGGGGTGCGTTTCTCTTGCATTTGTATTGATAGCAATTATACAAGTGGCTGAATGACAAGAGGGGATTTCTGCAACGGGAGAATAAGGTAGTTATTAACAAGGGGGAGATTCAAAAATGTAAAAAATGCTTTGTCTAGCTTTATAGCAATTACCGAAAAGAAGACAGGTTTACTAGTGGCTGAGAGACAAATGGACTCCGAGTAATGTGTGTATGTTTGTTTGTGTGTTCCGCCATAACTCCCGAACGCCTGGATCGTTCTCCACCAAATTTGGCACCCATGTTCCTTGACATAAAGCAATCAGCACTGGGGGGTTAACAAAGAGGGGTCCCTAACAAAGGGGGAGGCCATTATTCCGAAACGCCTAGACGGTTCTTCATCAAACTTGGCACGCATGTTCCTTGACATAAGGGAATCAGCACTGCATTTGGAACGATAGCATTTGTACTAATGGCTGGGTTATGTTCTAATCTAAAATGTAAAACGACGAGAACAGATTTTTAGTGGCTGGGAGAGTACAGGAAGGGAACTGTCAAAAAGAGTAGATACATTCAAATGAAGAAAAAGGGTTTTGTTTGTTGCATTTCATAATGGATTATCGAATTATCGTTACAATAACAGATGCACAAGTGACCGAGAGACAAAGAGGCCCGAGTAAGATCCGGGCATCATAGTTTTATTATATTTTAGCTAGGTGTTTAACCACTGACAAACTGACGTGACACTTGCATTTCACTTTCGGCGCACAAGATCTTGCAAACAAGCGATCACTTGCTTACAAGCGGGCGATCGCTTATGGCAAACGGCAGAGAGATGAACAAAAGTACGGGAGACACTTTGATGCAAAATTCAGTTTGAATTTCGAAAACAGCTCGGCAATGCTTGAATATTTTACAAGCAGATAATACAGTAAATTTTTACAAAAGCCTTTATTCATTCACTTGTACTTCTAATGGTTATTTTTGCGTCGTTTGCGTAGTTAGTGAATGAAATTCTGCCAAATCTGTTAATTTTTCCAACATAAATAGCGATTCGTTGCGCAAAATGTGTAGGGTGTGATGTCGCTTCGACGGTAACTGTCCAAATGCTGTTTTGAGAATGTAATGTCACAGCGATTTCAAGTCTTGTCGTGTACTTATTTTGATTGGATACGATTCAATCAAGCACGAAGGTTTTATTCGCTATGCTATCAATTCGAAATCGAAAACTAATCCTGCGAAGCAAGTTGATCTAATTTCATGTTCCGCTGAATTCACGAATCCTAACAAACAAGCAAGAAATTTTATATGTGAAGGTGAACACAAAAGAAAGCTGCGTGCTTTTCACAATGTATTGTCACGATATCAAATTTCAGTTTCATTCGATTTCAGCTATCAGCTGCATCGCAGCTTTACTACAGGTGGTGACAGGTTAAAACATCAGCTGTTTGCTGTGCTGTTTGGTTGGAATGAAATCCTTGAAAGTCACCCACCGTAATAAGACACCACTATCCGATTCTTACGGAATCGGATTAACTTCATTGCATTAATTAAATTTAATTTGTAGGTTTAATCTATGCACACACGTGCTTAAATCGAATGACGTTTGTTTTGAAATCACGAATACGACTATAATTTACGAGCTTGGTTTGTTTGGTTTGATCGAATCTGGGCAAAATATGTTTGGTTTATTGCTGCAGCCATTAGGTAACTCGATTTTCTCAGTAATTTCTATAACAGTTTGACCAGCTAATGAGCTGCTAATGTCGTTTAAGTGCAGTCCTAGTTGGTCCAAATCTAATTTCTTAGTTTGAGGTTATTCAACATATTTGTTGAATAACGTTTCGTTTTCCTGTTATTACTTATAATGAGTAGCTATTCGAATAAAATTTTTATTGGGCAATCTCTGCATAAATGCAAAGCATTCAGTAGGTCTCAGGTTCAACCAGAGATGGTGGCTGTAATGAAAACTAACCAACAATTCCGGAAAGTTAGAAAGTTCATTGGACTGCAGCTAATGCGCACGATGGGGGTTAAATTGCTGTTAGCTAGGCAATTTCTAACATTAAAAGACGTTAATATTAATATTCCATGATTAACAACTGTGCTGTTTTCAATCGAGCCGGAAATTCAATCTTAGCGAACGATGAAAGCGCCGTAAAAGGAAATACTCTCCCACCATCTCTGCAGTGTAATGTTCAAAACTTTTTGCCAGCAATTAAAAGTTCTGACTATTGGGGACACATGAAAGGGATTAATGGGGTGCTGTTCCTGTGGACAGGCAGTCAGCCTCATTAGGATTAGTTGAAGTGTGAAGTCTTATTTTTCTTTCAAAAACCTGTTAACACCTTCTACACCATCTCAATTCGCTGCCACTTGCTTAACGCGAACTGGAACTGGAGGGCGATTCGGTAAGATGGGTCCAACCGAAAATTATACGAGTTCACAGCTCACATTTAAGGAAACACATTCGCAGCACCGACGACGACGATGCGTCAAAAGGCGCGCGCTCGAAGGGCACAGGGAAAACCTTTCGTCCGTTCGATCTTTTTCGGTTCAGCTCGCCACCGAACGAGGAAGAATAAAAAAAGGAAAACATAAAAAATCAATTTACACGAAAAATGGTTTCGAAATTTATGGCACGACCTTTAATTTGTTTTCGTATTAAGAAGAATGAAAAATAGATTTTTTTGCCCTGCGTCATCAGTGTTTTGGGACGCGGGCAAACCATGTGCTACGGGCAACCGAGAAACGACACGGAGCGGAGACTACCGAGAAAACGGAAAGGTTAACAGTATGTATAGCCTTCCGACCAACAACAACGTAACGTAAGCACTCCGGGTTCGTTTGGACGGACGACTGGTGGTGATGAGGCCACATCTTGCCATAAGACCACATAAAATTATGATGACGGGTTCCTGTGCGGCTTTTCGGTGTGCATCGATTCTCGCCGTGTTTTTCTTCGCTCTTTTTTATCCTCCCAATTTTGACGGATTACGATCGCGCAGTAAAATGCACTCTTGTACTGGGTGCTGCTTGACGACGATTATTACCCATGGGAGGAAAGGAAGATTGCCACGATGATTTGTTGAACAAATGAAACATAATTTTGGTTAATTCAATTTTCAAACACACACTGATCCGTTGTTGTAGGGAGCATTTGCATTGATTTGTCAAGTTATTTGTGGAGCTTCGCTCCAGGGAGCACTTTGTCTCAATTTTGATTCATTTGACAGTACCGTCTCAGCCGAGCAAAGTTTGACGAAGTTGTATATGGAACATTTGTAGAACTAGTTATTATCTACAACTTTGCTGAAGAAAGTTTTTCTGTATCTTTTGTAGTCACGGAGCTACAATACTGGTAGGTGATTAGAAACTAAATAAACCTTCACTAAGTTACTAGCATTGTAGCTCCGTAACTACAAAAGATACAGAAAAACTATCTTCAGCAAAGTTGTAGATAATAACTAGTACTACAAATATTCCATACATAACTTTGTCAAATTTTGTTCGGTTGAGACGGTACTGTCAAATAAATCTAAATTGAGTCAAAGTGATAGGACCATCGCTCTTACAAAGTTGCAGTTTTGTGATAAATTGTGAAACGTGTTTTTCTTTGTCATCCGTTTATTCAAACGAATCAAAATTTAAATTAGAAGTTTCCCACAACACGCACAAAAGGTTTTATGTTTTATTTTAATGGGGTAAAAATTATCTGAATGTTTTAAATCGAGATGATGGTATCTAATGAGTTCGGTGAAGCACAGCAGCTAGCAACTGAACTGCCCACCAGATAAATTATACCTTATTCACATCCGATGCGGGTGAAATTTATATTAAAGGGATGTCATTCATCAGGGAGAGAGCGTAGTACACCGAAGTGGGACCCTTCCTATGCCGGTTACGCTTCATACATTTCCAGTCACAATTTCACCTCGCCGATTCGTCGGTTGCCGCCGCCGCCGCCAGTCGGTGTGTAAATTAATTTCAACTCATTACGGTGAATCGTAGCTGTCGGTTGCCGTTTGAAAAGCAGAACTTCAGGTATTGAAATAAAAAAAAAACGAAAACAAACATGAACTGACCCTGCTGAGAACACCACGGGCGGACCAGAGGCGCGAGTGACCCGAGCGGAATAATTTGTTCGTTTGCATGTTGGACACGGGTTTACTCTTTGTCTTGTGACTTCCTGTAATTAAAAAGAACACTAACCGAAGCGGTCGGAATTGAAATTATGTAGGCAGGCCGCCCAATGACAATGTAGTAATGCAAGCGAGAGTGAATGTGTGTATTTGTTCCCGTCTTCCTGCATTCGTCATTAGGTCGCTCGACCAGAAATACGCAGAAATCGTTGCCACTTTTCGATTTATCACATTTTCTTCCAGCTCGGACGCGCTGAAGGAACGCACGCCTTCTGATGCTTTAATTGATGGTTGCTCGCTTACTAAGGGGATTCTGATGGCATCATTAATAACAATGCTGCCTGCCACCCTGACACTGACTTAGCGAAGGGCTTTTCATGGGAAGACAACTCACTTCGATAGTATGGCATGGCGAGGACATAGATAACACATTAATTTCGAATTGAAAAACCTGTGGACAAAACAAAAACTATTCCTCACTCGAGCAGGCCTTCATTATAGTTACCATTACCAGGTGTCTACCGAAGCGGCAAGTTCCTTCGGAAAGCCATTCTACAAAACCATAAATTTAATTCAACCTGAATTGAATCGGCAACATTTGCTCAACACGGCGTGTAACTTCTGGGACTGCCGTCGATTGTAATAATTTTGAATGACCACATACTTCGTATGTGTAAGCAACTCATTTACAGTGGTCCTGCTTAAGAGTGCGACCCACTTGCGCGTAGGGCTTTGCCGAGTGATTAATGATCTGCTGGTGGAATCAAACAAGTATCTTTTGCAGCAGTTGGTCTACCAGGCTAGCTTGAGTTAGGAAACCTGAGGTCGACCCTTGCAATCTGGCACACACATCTTAACATCCAAGTGAAACGAAAAGAAACTCTCGCTAAGATATAAAATATAAACGTGTTTTATGATCGTTTTAGGCTTCGGAGGAGTTTACGAGCCTAACGAATCTCGCCCGTCCGTCCGTCCATCCGTCAGTTAATTCACCTCCAATGCTGATTCCGCACTCTCCATTTCCAAGCTCGCAATAATTAAACTTTAATTATGCCCAAACCCAGGGATAATTATGCTTTTCAACTAACAACAGCAGAACACTCTCTAGCCCAGCTCAGCCAGCCAGCGGCGGGGATAGCAATTTCAGTGCTCCCGCAAAGTTGCGGGACCCTATAAAGTTCCTCCGAGTGCCTACTTGCCATCCATCCATTAGAAACGAAAAAAAAATCCGGAAACCAAAAAAGACGAATCAAATGCTTTCAATACCCACCGAACTCCCAAGGCCCAATGTCTCTCCCTTTGCCCAATGGATGCAATCATTATTCAAAGTGAGATAATTTCCATCAAACAAAATAATGACTCTTTCAACCTTTTGTGTAATGTCTGACCGCCTCCTTCTATTTTTAGTTCCGTCATACGGGACGACCTGTGAAATGAAATAATTTTCCTAGTGGCGGCCGCGGGATTCGCAACGAACGTTCATCCATTCGGTTTGGAACTTTACAGTTTCAGATAATTTTCATGATGACCGTTTTGTCGTTATTCGGTCGGGTGCCACAAGCAAGCGGGCCCTTCACCGCACCGGGGAAATCGGAACAAAGTGCCGACGGAAAAACCCACCCAGAAGGTGGTAAAATTTTAATTATTCCCTTATTAGGTAACATAAAGTAGCCGTTCTGTGTTTTGCGTTTGGTTTTTTTGAGATTTCAACTTTTATTGGAAACCTGCCTAGCCTGGCTGCCTGCCGTCGGAAATTTGTGCGATTACGCTGACCATTCATTCATCGTTTCAGTTCAGCTAGCCATTAGGAGTTTTGTTACATTATAAAAAGTTTAGATAATGGTCCATCAGCAGGGTAGGGATTATTTTCGACGCGCAGTAAGCTAATAGCTGTTTTATATTAATGCTATATATTAATGCTACCTTCCTCTTGGAAGGTTGTACAATTTAGAGCACTCCCAGTTCAAGTAGGTACCTTTCCTCGCCTTAGACAATGGTAAGTGGAAGGAAAAAATGTACTTTCAGCGATGGATTTGCATTGCCTAATTTAGTGTGACAAGAAATATCTTTCCAGAATTGAAGAAAACGAATACTTTTGGTTTGGTCAAACCATTTATCATATTTTAAGTAAGCTATAAAACATTGTTCATTGGGAATCAAGTATCTTTGAAAACCGCTTAAAACAGGAATTACAATTATTGATATCATACTTCAGGACTGTTAATCGAATAAGATAAAATTCACTTGAAGAAAACCATTACAAAACTTATTAGACTCTGCAATGCTCTGACTACTACAAGAAATAAAATCATTGCCTTGTTATTTGGATATTTCCTTTTGTATCAAAAGTTTTGAGGTGTTCAAATAATTATGAAACGTAGCGACCCCCACGCGTTCAAGCTCCAAAAGACATCGAACCGGAATGACAAACAAAACACGGTATTCCACACCGCTATGCCGAGAAGCCGACGTGCATTTGACCGACAGCACGGTTGACCATTCGTGCAGAGGTAAGGAAGAAGAAGTTTGACAAATTCGTCAAAAAAAATCTGGTTTGGCAGGTTATCTGTAAGTGTGGCAAGATATGTACGGCTGGCTGTACATCCTTCAGAGACTATAGATTACCAGAGAGTACCATCACAAATAAAGGAAACTCGCCTCTGTAATCTATAGTTTCTGTAGTACATCCCGAAGGGAATCATGAACGGACAAAACTCTAGAAACGAGTGCCTCCAGAAGCGCCGGCTGCTCTTCTAGTGGTTTCACAGAGATTAGACGCAGTTTTGGAAGGATTTCACCTTCCTGCCACAACACACGACCGGTACAGTACAGTACAGTGCAGTACCAGTATAGAGATAATAATGTTATCAATCCACTTAACTGAAACCAGAACTTTTCCCGAAAAACAAGCTTTGGGCCATCATAAAGGCGAGACTACATAAAATATCTAAGATTTCAGTGAACAAATTGACCTTGAAGCAGGCTTGTTTTTGCTCATCCTAACCATACAGAGATAGAGCAATTTGCTGCGTAAATCGACCAATTGGTTCGGTTTTCTGTTCTACCATTTGCTCTTCCTCCGAATGATGCCTAAATACTGATTGCTCTTATAACCACTCATCTTGCGCAGAAAGAGCACAACTACTAGCAGAGCTAATCTTTTCTCCACATACTGGAGGCTAGAGACTATTTGTTCCATATGCCAAAGAGAATATCGGACAGACGGGCGGAATTGGCATTAACGGCAATCAAAGAGATTGCCGCACTTACAGAAAAACTCATGCCGGCACTGTCACCGTGTGCGTGATGGCAAAAGCAAAAATTTTTCGCTCTATTTTTTTCTCACGCAAAACCCTTAACAATATCAGCAACGGCATTGAAACGGTTAGCTCCCTGACCGGCGATGTCAACCTTCCCCAATTATTTTAGTTCCTGTGAGTTCTGGGTTTAACGGGTGGCAACTAAAATTTTGGAATTTTTTTTCTCAAGCTGTCAAAAAAAGACAAAGATACATGAAGAAGATCTGATTTACCGAAATTAAAGATACACTATCCATTGTTGAAAAAAAATTAGTGCACATTTGAAAACGGTCCGTAATCGGCTGTTCGGCGAAGCTTCCGTTTGACGTCGAAACAGAAGCGTTGTGCGGCCGTCATGTCAACTTTGCGAATGTAACTCTTGATTCTACCAATCAACTGCTTGCAATTCGTGGCTCTCCAGTTATTTTTGTACACCAAAGAACTCAAAATCTTCGATTGGACACACTGCGACAGATTTTTCGGGTCGTGGTTTTTGGTTAAAAATGGGATCGAATGGGTATTCAGGAACGATTGTGTTTTTTGGCGTAATGCGATGATGCTCTTTCCGGCCAAAACACGTATTGTCCATCTGCAAGATGTTTTTGTAGAAACGAGATCAAAATTTTTTTCAAACATTCGTCTGGAGCATCTTAATTGATAGCCAAACCAGAGGGCTTGTTGTTGAAGAAACCAGAAAGAGAACGATGTCCTTCTGCGTCCATAATTTTGGCTGGTGTTCCACTACTTTGCTTGCGAATAGTTATTGGGCATCTTAGGATATGGTAAACAGTCGAAGCCGCAACATATTTGCTTTTTAAATGTTGTACCATATACTTTTTGTCGAGATTTATGTTTCAGTTCGCAGAAGTGTACAACACGCTCCCGAAATGCTCCTTGTTTCGACGCCATTTTTAGAAAAACTGGGCAAGCATAAACAAAACAAAAAATATCAACAAAAAGAGGAAAGAGAAAGCTAACACATACATACTCCCATTTCTCTCTTAGCTCGTTTGTTGTTGAGCATAAGGGCCGCGAAAAAATTCCAAAATTTTAGTTGCCACCCGTTACTAATGTTACTGAAGTTTAAAGTACTCCACAAACTGTATTTTGTTATACAAAAGATTGGACTGAGAAAATTAAATACTGCGGAGAAAATGACAGGGTCACAAATTTGTGCATGCACAAATGTCTGAAAGGTTGGCATCGCTGTCCGTGACCTTGAGAGCATGCATTCGGTAGCACTCCGACTGAAAAAGAAAGGTGAAACCAAATTGAAACTCATTCGTAGACAGAGCAAAGCAGCAAATCATTGTAAAAGTAAAAATTTTCTCTGCTTTCCGGAGAAGGTAACGTCCGACAGAGAGAGAGAGAGCACATTAATTCGCTTTTTACGCTTTGTTTGTAAAACGCTGAGAATTGAGATCATTTTCAGAGCATGGGATTAACCTGCTTTGAAGAGTGGGAAAAAGTATCAAAAGAAGTAAGTCCCACCATTGCCTGAAGCTTTGTGAGTGACGTCAAGGGCAAGGTCATTGCAGGTCGGATCCCACCGCTGTCACCATAATGTAGAATACTGAATTGAGAGACTGGTCATGGCAACTCAGTAGCTCGCGAGAACTTGTCATCATTAAACCAGCGACACACGTTTCACGTAATCAGTGAGGGTCGTTGGTTTAATGATGCGAATTTTTGAGTGACATGGCCAGTCTCTCAATTCAGAACTCTACCATAATGTAGGGTAGCTCTCTCTCTCTCTCTCTCTCTCTCTCTCTCTCTCTCTCTCTCTCTCTCTCTCTCTCTCTCTCTCTCTCTCTCTCTCTCCTCTCTCTCTCTCTCTCCCTCTCTCTCCACGCTTCATAGTATCGCTGAATATATGAATATCGTATACAATGCAAAAGTGCGAAATAAAATAAAACGCTGCTTCAAAAGCAACTACCACTACTTTAAACTATTCTCTCTATTCACGGTAATACTAAACTTAGGGCACTTTCGGGCATTTCCGGGTATCCTATACCCATTAAATCGGTCACGTTCAAAGTTCAACATTCAATTTTTGAACGAACTTGCGTTGTTCATGATGAGCTATATTCGTAATGAAATCAAATGCCGATGGATGCATTATCGGGAGAACCGGCGAATAGTGAATGTCCATGAGGGACGTTCATCGATTCAAATGCTCAGTTTTTCGTGAATTCTCCATCCAACTTTCCAGATCAAGTAGTTTGCAGTGTTTTTGGTACGGCGGAAGTACTAAAGGGTTTCACCGGTAAAAGTGTATCAATGCATACTAAATTCAATGTAAAAGTTAGGTTTGAACGGCTTCTAGTCCAGAAAACCGAATTCCAGTGTAAGGGTCAAACTACAAGCAGCGTATTCTAGGACAAGTTCGTTCTTTCGACATCAGTCCGCAAAGATGTCGATAAGCGTTTGCGATCTGCGGCAAACTACAAATGATTTGACCAGTTCGAAAATTTTCAGGTCATCAGCGTAGAGCAATCTGCTTTCTCTTGGAAGTGTGCACACGTCGCTATAAGATAAGGAAAACAGTAGGGATAGTAGATTACTTCCTTGTGGGACTCCAGTTTGATTTAACTCACTGGGTGTGTTACCTAGTTTAACTGAGAGGCACCGATTAACTAAGTGTGACTTCAACCAGTTCATAAAGCTCGGTGCTGCGCCGATAAGCATATCTTAGCTACAAGTAGATTGAGATCCACTTGCACCATTTTCTATGTTCCGTATATACAATATGATTTCCGTAAATTCCGTCAGATTAGTGGCAGTAGATCGTTCAGGGTAGAATCCGTGCTGTTCACAAAAGATCTGTTGTTTTACTTCGTACGCCGGCTACTTGCTTATGAGAATTTCCACAATATATCTTGCGTTTTTAATGACCTTCTTTCCATTAGAACTCATTTAAGTGCGTAATAAAGCTAAATTGTTAACATCAATATCGATATAAGGGGTCTTTTTTCTGTAAGCTTTATTTGAAAGCATATTTTTCAAACAAAATCGTGGCCTTTGCTCTGTGAAAAAAGTAAAGATCCGCAAAATTCTACGTTTTTCACTGCCTGACACGATAATATAGTGGTCTGCGAAGGTTCCCATTGGGCCTAGAAGCACGATACTGGTCTAACAAAACAGTCATTGTGTGTTCGAGTCTCGACCGAAAGCGACTGTTAGAACAAAAAGAACGACCTGATATGCTAACAAACTCCCCTTGCGTTATGTGATCACAAATTTTCCTTGCATTTTGTGATCACAAACTCTCCTTGTCCCCCTGATACACAGTCAACTGTGAGCACTGTCGAATAAAAATAGATGGCCAAGTCACCAGAACGGGAATGTGACACCAACGCCTCACCTTAGTGGTCTCATAATACAGACTTCGTGTTTTCGATTGTATCTGGACAGAGTTCAGAGTGCCCAATGGGATTGCAGCAGTTCATAGATCAGTTTTCCCATTCAATTCGTACATAGTTTAGAAATCTCATTCTACAAAATTGTTCAAACTTTTATCGGGTTGTCAACCACATTAACCTCTACCGTTTTCTCGTATCTAAATATTGTGTTGTTCGGCAAACAAACTCCCCTTGCAATTTGTATCTTGTTTTCACCCTAACACTCAACCAGCTGACTCAGCTAGTTGAGACGGGACGAGTGCAGAGGACTATGTGCGATGAGCTCTTCGAAGTGCTGAAGGAAAAAAAAAACGTTATAATCACGCTAATCATCTCTATTTACGTCCGACCGAAGAAGAGGTGTGCACGGAGATCGAAGATCGGGTCGGAGTTCAATCGCTGCCGCAACCACTGCCGAACCGAACCGCTATCCGATGACTCACGCCGATATACATCCGCGAAACCACACACACCCATAATTGTTTTTCTTTTTTTTTTTGTTCATTTTCTTTTCCAAAGAATTGAGTACAGGAAAGAAACCGCGAGCTCTCGAGATGCCATTAGACAGTTTCAAACACACACACGTGCGCTCCGCGCCGTCCAAGCTGAGGAATCGAAAATTCATACATAATCATAATAATTTTTAATAATGAACCATAAACCTAACATTTTGCTGCATTTAGGTACCGGGGCACGTTTTTACGAGCAAATCAGCTGGAACCAAGTGCCGAAGCTTCGGCGTTGTTGGTGAACCCTATAATCACACTTGTTGGAGTGAGAAGACCCGCCACCACCAATCGGAGGGAATCGGTGGGGGCAAACGGTGAAATGAAAATGAAGGGAAAAGATTGGGCAGACAGGGATACAAAACAACATTACCGAAGGAAACGCATGAACGCTCCGAAACGGGAAAGTGCAACAAAAATTATTGTAATTAGGTCGAATCTGCTGGAAGCGTTGTTCGCTGATAAGTGGGTAGGTAGGTATGTGTGTGCATGAGTGAGCGTAATCATGTTTGTATGAGAAATCGATGAAGCGTGTTATTATCTTTCGAAACTCTGAAAGGAGTGTCGGACGACGCGGTTCATCGCCTAAGATAAAAGGATTCCGCAGCCCGTGAGGAGGGGTAGAGTTATGCAATCGAATCAAGGAGGAAACTAATTCAATTAGTCGACTAATTTTAGTGGAACAAACAGCAGAGCAATTTTCCTAAATCAATTCAAAAACAACCAGGCCAAGAAATCGTTCAGTTAGGTTCTTTTCCCTGCTCGGGTCATATGAATATTACACGGCAAAAAAATAAGTTACAGCACCTACCGTACCATGGACAGCGGGCACGCCTATCGCAGGAACATTCGCCCGGGACAGTTTGCTGATCGTTATCAGGCAATTTCTATGGAACAATCATGAGATGATATCGTAATTCAGGTGAAGCTTTCTTTTTTTCCGACCCAACTTTAGTTGCTACCCCCAACCGTGATCATCTCGCCATTGTCGTACCCGACGGTCGTCGGCGCAGTCATCACTTACCAACATAATGCGGTAACCACCTGTCCAATTATGCTGCTACCTCCGAACCGGCCAGCCAACGCCAACGGCCGCGCGCTGGTCATTGAAACGCCAGATTCGTGGAAGTGACTGGTTCACGATTTCCACCCATTTGCATGTTGCTTGCGTTAGCCGAAAAGTACGGTGCCATCAATACATAGTTTGAGCGAGATTTTTTAATTCGTTTACTAGGGCTCATTATCGTACCTTTGCACAGCTTAGGCAAACTCCATGAAACGGTCGTCTATTATGCTCGTCCTAGTGGGCAGGTGATTCCACTTTTATATTTTCGTAAAGAGCGCGCACAATTCGGCGGTCGAGGTTCAATTTTAACCCTCCTACACCCGTTCCTCTCCGTGACCACTTACCGCAGGAAAAAAGCCCTTCCTGACTAACTGACATGAAGCCCTAATGAGAAAACTTCCATTAGACACGTTGGTTGTATTCTCCTCTTTTACGAGCATTTATGCACATAAAATTTTACTGCTCGACATTTAAATCTATACGGCAGGGGAGCAACAGCAGTCTATTCGGTGCTTGGCCGGGTAACATTTCATTTTCCGACACGTTCCTATGCTTCTTTTATTATTTGGTTTCGGCAGGCCCTGGTTCCTTTTTTTTCGGTCGAAGCCAACACCGACTTGGCCAACGTGACCTGACCGAACGGATGGCATCATGCAGCAGGATGATGATGACGAGCGACGGAGGTTACATCGAGTGCAGCAGTGTTGCCATTGTTCGGTCTGAATTGGAGACGCCGCCCGTAGGTGAAAGATGGAATCTGCCAGGCGTCGTGCAAATGCTGCTGGTCGCAGTTGTTGGTTACGGGCTCGCTCTAAGATGACAAGTGGAAGCACTGCTACCGGAACGGTAGTCACAAATCAGAGGTACGTCGTTCGCTTAAGTGGGATGTTATCCTGAAAGATCTCTCCAGGGTGAAATAGGAACTTGACGAAAGGAGGCCCAGTTGTGGAAAGCCGAATCACGCTGGTACCGTGTGTGTGCTTGTGTGCGCTTGTGTGCACCGCACAGTGCGGTAGGATAGAATTATTTCATCTTTTATGATGATTTGGACTCGACCAGCATAAACTTAGGCGCGCTCACACACACGCACCCGCCCCGGGTTCGGCCCCCTAATGCTTACCGTGCGTGAAAAGAGATAATGTGGCTTCTACGCTTCAGCCCTCCAGGCCATGCTTCCCCGCTGGAGGAGGTTCGGCTTCGTTCGCCGTTTGATGTTTTGGTGTCGTAAATTTTTTTGTGGGTTCCAAGCGAACGACGATTGGATTGCCATTCTTTTCAGGGAAATGATTCAAACTGTGCAAGACGCTTGCCTTGCCTTGCCTTGCCATCATCCATTGTGTGTGTGGTTTCTGGGGAATCTATAGAAATAATACGGTCTTGCCCACAATCTCAAAAACCCGCACAAAAGAATCGGGAGGGTTGCCTATCAACGCACGCAGCGAGGTTATATTTAATTTGGGTCAAAAATACGTGTGTAAAGCGAGTGGTTGAAGAAAAGCGGGCTGTTTTTGCTGGAAAATCATTTACTTGGTGACCAGTTATCGACTGCTGTCGAAATGCACCGGAATTGGAATTGAAATTAATATCGAAACTAATCACAAAGTTGAACTTGAAATCGTACTTGAAATTGGTAATTGAATTGACATTGAACAGTAAATTAGAGTTGAATTGGGACTAAATTTAACTTGAAATTCTACTTCAAACTGGACATGGAATCGAATTTAGACACTAAATTTCAATTTAAAATTTACATTTTTTATATTACTCTCCCACACATTTTACCTCTTTTCTGTTCTGTTTTTTCTCTTTTCCAGTCCTGTTTTTTTCTGATTTTTTGTACTATTTTCCTACGGTTTGCTCTCACTTTCCATCCGTTTTTCCTCTTTTACTACTCTCGTTTTACTGTTCCGTGGTTCTTGGTTCATTAATTCATTTTTCTTCGTTTCTCACTCCATTTTTTATTATCTTCAGTTCTTGTTGTTCAGTTTCTTGTTGTCAGTCTGTTCTCTCCTCTATTTCCTTTTTTCCTTTTTTAATTTTCGTAATTTTCTAAGTTTTTCATCTTCTTTTTTCGTTTTTCGTCTTCGTCTGTGGCGTTTTCCTCTTTTTGATGTCCCGTTTTCTCGTCTTTTCTGTCTTTTGATTTGGGGCCCTATTCTCACAGTCACCTCACCTAAATTTTTTAGGTGAAAAATAGGGCCTGTAAGGTGAGGTGACTGTAGGTGAGGTGACAGGAAAGTAAAAGAAATGAGGTGACTGTGAGAATAGGGCCCTTGATTTTTGGTTCCCTTTAATTGCCTTTTCTCTCCGGTTTTCCCTTTTATCATCCGTTTTCCGTCTTTTTCTCTTCTGTTACATCTTTTTTTAGTCCGTTTCTCTTTTCTTCTTTTTCTGTCCCGTTATGTTCCATATTTCCCCTTTTCTCCGCTTTCCGTTTGACCTCTTTTTCTCTTTTTTCATATTTTCTCGATCGGTTTTCTTGTTTTTCTCTCGTTATTTCTCTTTTCTCATTTGGGCTCTGTTGTTTTCTGTCATGTATAAACTTTCTTGTCACGCTTTCATCTTTTTTCGCCTGCTATTTCCTCTTTTTCTGTTCCTTTTGTCTTCTTTTGCTATCCCGTTTTTCACTCTTTTCTGAGTCCTAATTTCTTTCTATTATATTTTTCCTCGTTTTCAGGCCCATTTCTCCTCTTTCCCTGTCTCGTTCTTTGTCATTTTCTATCTAGTTTCGACTTATTTCAGTCCCGTTTTCCCACTTTTGTTTCAATTTTTCTCTGTTTTGTACCGTTTTCTTGGCTTTTACACTCACTTGATCCGTCCTGTTCAGTCCTGTTTTTGCTCAAGTTTTTTTTCTTGTTATTTTCTTTCCTGTTTTCAGTCTTTTTCTTCCTTTTTCTTTTTGTTTCGTTTCCTGTTTTTGTATTTTTAACACTTTTCCTCGCTTTTCCTTTTTGTTTTTCGTCTGTATCGTTTGTCTTTTTTGTCGATTTTTGGTTCCCTTTTTCCCTTTCCCCGGCGGTTTTCCTCGTTTATCACTCGTTTTTCGTCTTTTAATTAACCTTTTTCTTTAAGCTGCTGTTCTTTTCGTTTTTTTCTGTCCCATTTTCTCATTTTTTGTCCCATATTTCTCATTTTAACCTCTGTTTCCCTTGTTTCTCGTTTCCACTATCATGTTTCTTTTTTTGTTATTCATATTTTCCTTTTTTATTTCTGTTGTTTTCTGTTCCGTATCCGTTTTGCCGTTGGCCCGTTTTACTTCTTTTACTCTTTTTTCTGCCTGCTATTTCCTCTTCTTCTATTCTTTTTCTCTTCTTTTGCTGTCCTGTTTTTCGTCTTATTCCTGATTCTTAAGTTATCACTGTCATGTTTTTCCCTGTTTTCAGACTCGTTTTTCCTTTACTTTCTGTGTCGTTTTTTATCATTTTCTATCTAGTTTCGACGTTTTTTTCAGTCCCTTCCTCCATTCGTTCCGTTTTTCTGCTTTTCTGTACCGTTTTCCTGGTTTTTTATCGCACTTTCTAACCGTCCTGTATTGTCCTGTTTTTCATCATGCTTTCCACACGTTTTTAATTATTTTCTTTCCCATTTTGAGCCCTTTTTTCTTTTGTTTTCTTTTTACTTTCGTTTCCAGTTTTTTTCTTCTACGAACTATTTAAAGAGGATAACCTTTTAATTTTTCGTCTTCGTGTGTATCGTTTTTCTTTTTTGAAGCCCTGTTTTTCCGTTTTTTCTGTCTTTTCATTTCATTTTTGGCTCTTTTTATTCCCTTTTCTCTCCGGCTTTCTTTCTAAATCTCCCGTTTTTTATTTTCTTCTATTTTACCTTATTCTGCATTCCGGTTTTCATGTTTTTCTTTTCTTCTTTTTCTGTTCCAGTTTCTCGTTTTTTCCTATATTTCTCCTTTTATCCTGTTTGACTGTTTCCATTTGGTTTCTATTCCGTATTCCCTTTCTTGTCTCGTATTTCCTCTTTTCCCTATCGTTTTTCCTTTTTGCTGCTCGCTATTTTCTTTTTTCATTTTCACTTTCTTGCTGAGTTTTATCTCTATAATGGTTTTCGTCGTTTTCCGGCTTTTCTCATATTTTCCTGTCTCGTTCTTTGTCATTTTCAATCCCATTTCGGTTTTTCCTTCAGTCCCGTTTTCCCTTTTCGATCCGTTTCTTCTCCTTTTCTGTAAGGTTTTCTTGGCTTTTGCTCTCACTTCCATCCATCTTATCCGGTTATTCCTCAAGGAACATGTAACGAAAAGTGGTAATGTTTTACACGCTTATATCTCCATAAAAGCCATTTTTCAATGGATTTTAGAGATATTTGCACCAATTGATAGGAAACTTTCCTATGCACTGATTGATTCAGAGAATATAATAAAAATTTATCGAGTCACTATTGAAATGTGACTCGATGTGACCTGATGTTTATCATCAGGTACTGTCAGCCAATCACATGAAAGCATGCTTTTGCTCCTACAGGTCCAGTATAACAATTCTATACACTTTTAATTTTGTTTACTTCTATTCTAGAAATAAGTGACCAGATATTTCCGTCCCAACTGGTCAGGAAACATTCTTGGGATAAAACCTCGACCTCTTGTACACGTTCCCTGGTGTGTTTCAGCCAGGGCACGCTACTTTAAATTGCTGTTGGTTTTGTCTACTTTTCAAAAATATTATAATTATGATCGTATATTTCAAGAAATTAACAATAAAAAAATGGAAGTGGTCATTTTTCCAATCATTTGCTCGCATTTAAAATCGGCTGGTGGATTGGGCGGAAGTGTCGAGGAAAAAAAGTGCGGCTTTTAATTTCTCCCTGCTCGACTTTCCCACCCCCGGACAACATTAAACCACGCAGTAAACTGCCGAAAACAGTTAACCGAGCAACTGTCACCTTTTTTTTACGGCCAATTAAAACCGTCGGGCAGCGTCGCAAATCACTTGCACGCAGAGAACCCAACCGGGGCAACCGGGGACGACGAAGGGGACAGCCGCCGCCGCCGAGTTGCTGCGAGCTGGCCGCGAACTGAACCGAACGTGGAGGAGGACCGCGCACGCTTGACCCCAGTGCGAGACACGCCTGCCCTTCCGGAGCTGATCTGAAAATCGAGCAGGACGAGGAGGAGGAGGACGGTTTGTTCTCGACCATCAACACCCCGTTATGGCAGTGCGGTTCGAGCTGACCTGACCTGGCCAGACCCCAAACGATAATAAACATTTTCTCTTAATTGGATGACGCATTTCACGCAGCTGCAATGGGCGACACGACGTTTACTCACATTCTAATCAGCGCTCGAATCTCGATCGTTTTCGGTTTGTAGTTTTTATTCATTGTTTCGGAATTTACGAAACCACATCAACGCGAACCGAGCCGAACCGAATGGCTCGGGCTGCAGTCCAGGTCCAGTGTTGCCCAATCGGGGTAGAGCGATTTAAGGGGCCATCCATATACCACGTGGACAGTTTAGAGGGGGGTGGGGGGTACGAAAATATCCACGCTTGTCCACGGAAGGGGGGGAGGGGGTATGAAAAATGTCCACGTGGACAAGTTTTTTTTTCATACAAACAATAGAAATTAGAAATATTGAATTGATTATACATATTAGCATTAACGATTGATCAGTGATTGTTTTTAAGCTCAAATAAAGTAAATACATGAACCGAGCATTATGAAAGGATTCGTCTTCAGAAAATTTTAATAACCACAGCGCGTCGGAAACGTCTTGTGTTGTGTCAAAGTAGACGATAAAGCTAAGGTGCTCTAGTTAGACAAGGATACTATTCACGGAGAAGAATCGTCAAGCGAAAGTCAAACTGAAACGGACTTTTTTGCAGTCGATAATAATTCGCAGTAGATAAGATGACTATGAACAGAATAATTTAGGTCCAAACACCTTGCATACGGATTTTAATACGCTGCGGAAATTTGACAGAAAATCCATGGAAAAACTAAAATTTCGGCATTCCTTAAGCATTGTGTCGGGGCTTTTAGACTGGAGCTTCCTTTTACATAAGCTTTTTCAATAAATACTCCATAAATTAAGTTGAAAACAAAATTTAGCACCATGCTTTTGTTTTGTTCAATTTTACGTAAGGAAAAAAATGTCCACGTGGACAAACAGGGAGGGGGGTGGGGGTTGAGTCAATGTCCACGCTTGTCCACGGAGGGGGACGGGGGGGTTGAAAATTGGTATTTTTCTGTCCACGTGGTATCTGGATGCCCCCTAAGAATCACATTAATTTCAACACAAAACAACTTTCAAATCTAAACGGGTGCTCGGCACCTAATAAAAGGGGCCTTTGCATATAAAAATGAATTATGAATCATAATAGTTTTTTATGAATAGTTGAGCATATCAGTCACACAAACCGGGTGGACGGGGGGAGGACAGCAAATGAAAACATTTCCACCACCCGCTCTAGAGAGTCGCCATCATCCCGATCGAAGCTGGTAGGCACGCGATAAGCGCGACGAGAAGTCATGTCGAGCGTCATTTACATAAAAATGGAAAATTTATACCGATGTGTGTACCATTAGAGCACGTTATGAACGCAGACGCATTCACGCACGCAGCCTTCCGACCAATTCTCGATTTCAGGATTCTCCTCCGTCCGCCGCGCGCCGCCAGGAAAGTCACGTTAAATTGAAAAATCTCCCAAAAAGTGCTGCACTGTTTCATGTCCGATAGCTATAGACACGATCAGTGCACGGAGGTCAATGCGGAATCGAACCTTGCGTTGCATAACATTGCCGCCCAACGTAGGTAGGAACGTTTTACTTCTACCGGAGGGTATTGCTGGCTGTCAGGTCACAACGAGTGACTTGATTTATGCAACGCATCACGCCCAATCCGAAAACACAGCCACAGCCGGTTTCCGACGATCCTCACGGGGTTTTGTCATTTGTGTAATTTCGCACGCTGCTGCGTTTCATGTCGTTTGGTAACTTTTAGTTTCGCAGTTTAGTTCCTACTAAGCGGGTTCCTTTATTCCGACATTTGCGTTCGTACCCCCGGATAGAAGGAACGCCGTGCGGTGAAATATGCGATTGGTATATACTCAGCAAAAACACATTAGCCTATAGTAAACAGCTTATAAACGACTGCACCGTAGTGTGGTGCGGTACCAACCAACCGACTGGATTTACAGCGAGTGACAGAGATGGAGAAAGTGCGCGCTTTTACGACACTCAGACACGTGATTCTGGAAGCGATGTTTATGAAGCATGTTTCTCAATAAACACAAACACCCTGGCGACTGACGTCGCCAAATAACAAACCTTCTGGTGACTACTGTTTGGTTCGGTTCGGTTCGGTTCTCGGGCGGCGGCCCTATACCGTCGAGGTAAACCGGTAGTCGGCGGAAGAATGATTTAAGCGTGTTACCGGATTTGTGCGCTTTTATCATCCATGTCTAGCGAAGCGAACAGGGCTCGGTTTTGTAACAGAACGCATTATATGTCGACCTAGAGCGGCCAGAATCTGCACAATCCTCCCCAACCAGCCAGCCAGCGGCGATATGCGGTGCGGTGGGTACGTTTTCCAATCATAGCCAGGTTCATGATTAAACAGTAAACTATCGCACACACTACATACCGGTGCGGTGAGGTACGATGCCGTGGTGCCACGGAAATACCGCACAAGCGTGTAAAATTGTTTATAGCACATTTCCACGCATGAAATTCACTCTCCTGGTCTCGCGCTTCGGTTGCTCCACACACAAACCGAGGTGCTGATTATTATTCTGGTTCTTACCGGTGGGAGAAGTCCCAGCCTGATTCGTCAATTTTCACGAGGAGGGGGGGGGAAGGAATTATGGAGCAAAGGTAAAGGTTTACTGATTGTCGATTCGGCGGCTCCTAGTTAGAGATGTCATAACTGAACCGATACGAAATTGGGTAACGATTGATGTGGCCTCATGATGATAATCGGCTAGGTAATAATGCTATGGTAAAAATACTATTCCAAGCGAACATTAGTAACAATTAAGCTCCGTAGGAAATTCAATTCATCAAATCGTTATGTATGTAGGTGTATAAAACTCGGAGAACTGTTTCTTTTCTGTAACGCAAATTTTTGGGAATAATTCATTGAGTCAGCAGCCGTAGAATAAATTATGCTATAGAAATATTTGTGGCCCTCAATCCTATGATTTTTACGTGTAGTTGAATTATACTATAACAGCTTTGCTCAATGTTTTGGTCTGTAGTTTTGCTCGTAAAACAGTAAACCACATTTCCCCGATAAATAAAAGCAACGTTATTGACCGTTAAGGTAGTTCAAATGTTCCCGATGTTGATAACGATTAGGAACATTTTTCCAATTTTACATTAGCCTCATTAACAACATATAATCACATTGATCAATGCTTGGCCCAAGATTAGTCAAGAGAGGTTTTCTGATGTTCAAATTTGTTTTTCACCCCCGCTGGGTTACCCTTGACGATCACCGAAATTTTCAATGCGGAAACTATTGAATGTATAAACAACGTCGATGGTTGCTAACCAATCGTTCCGCGCACTTCTGTCCTACAAACTGTGAAAACTAGATCACCTATTTTAACTCACCTTGGCTTGGCCTTAAGGCTGAAAGATTTTGAAATCTCACCTTTTCTTAAGAGGACGGGGCATTCGAAAATTTAAAAGATGATCAAAGAAATTTTGTTTTTGATTTCGACTTTATAGACTTTTCCACTTATGTTGATGTTAATTTATTACCGGGGCTTGAAAAGGGATCGCAAGTTGACTGTGACTGCGGGAATTCGTACGCTTTCTGCATTCAACTTGCATTTCGAAAGAGATTATTTGACTGTTTTTTGAATCCAGTCAATCTGCCGCTTGCGAAGACTGCCGCCTACAATTCATGTGCGGCCTCTCAAGAGAAGCCAACAATCGTTCTTCCGATTTGCGTTCATATTGAAGAGTATAAACTGCAAACTGATCGGGAGCATACGGTATTTTTTGTTTATCTTTTTGTCTCCAAATCGGCTACCCATAGTAGGGTACGCCCATCACGCTACTAATTTCGGCATACATTACCTTTTTTGGCTACACTTTCCCAAATAAAGACTTTGCCGCTATATAACAATACTGAAACGAATGTAGCACTCATAGGCTTTAATGTGTTATAACTATTTTCATAAAAATGTAAGTAATTTGCTTAATTTTGTTCAATAAACATCAAAACCACTGTTTTCCCACTAGCACGTAACCAGGCTGAAAAAACTAGCAGCAATCGCTTACGCGTATCCGGTCTTGATGATGGTTTGGAAAACACACAATTATGATCACGTTTACTTATTCTAGAAACTAAACAGCTGTGAATATGCTATCACAGAACAATTCTACTTCTTTTTATCACGGAAGAACACAAAAATTTCCCTCTGATATGAAAATATAAATCAATTTTCATTCACTAGCCATTAGCAGCATTTTGTTTTTAATTCCAGCATATGGTGCGTTATTTGCACTACTACCAATATATGTGCTGACATATCTGGTATTTGAGCGACAATTGGCGCTAGTGTATATGAAAGATTCAATGATACACTAGCGCCAGCAGCAAGCTGTTATCACTGCAAAACTAACTATCTTCAATGAACCCGGAATGTAAGCAATAGCGAGAAGTTATCCATCGGTCTCTCTTTTCTTGTCTCGTTTGATCTGTTTTTGAAAAGCATTTAATCGCTGTGCTAGCTATTTCGGCCTGTGGGATTTAAAAACACAGACACCACTATAGAAAATGGGCAGCGACTCCATGATTTCTCGCGACTATAACTCAAATAAATTCAGTAGCGTTTTATTAAGACCAAAATACACGCCGATATTCAGCAAATATTATTCTATCACCTGGTATAAAAATCTTATCTCGAAAAAATATAATTTCAACGCAGTTTCTGAATATTGTTCTGGCTTCCACTTAATGGGCTGGAAATACCCACCCGTACCCTAAAAGTTTGTCGCTCCGACGCAAGCAAAATTTTTGTTTGTGTCGGACGGCGTCCGACCGACTTCTTCTATGCACATGTACTGGTTGTTTTACGTAGTATTGAACCACACGATGGCATGGTTCCTTTTCGTTAGTGTGGTAACAGTCAGTGACTGTTTTGCAGCCATTCGCTGCTTCAAACGGTAAAGGAAACTTGATCGAAACGAAAATGTAAAAAAAGATCAGTACGCATTCATTCTGCTGTACAATCGGAGGTTTGGTAACGTGAGGCCGAGCATTGTCATGCTGTAAAATCAGTATATCGTGTCTTTGCTCGTGTTGTGACCGTTTTCACGCTCTGCTAAACTGCATTGCAACAATTGATGTCCATACCATTCCCAGTGATGGTTTCGTTTGGTTTCAACGACTGATAAATAGCAAATAGCATCGCGCAGATTCCACAACATACACAGGATAAGCTGTATAGCGTGAATATTTGACCAAACCGACGAAATACAAGCACGATAGAGAACAAGAAGGTGCTGCCGTTTGGCTTTTCTATTTCCATTCTATTTTTTGCCACCCGTCAAAATACGTCAAGAAGAAGTTTTAAGAAATTGCATAAAAATCAACCGAACTTCAAATACCGAATTGAATTGGAAAAATGAAAAATATTATAGAGAGACGTTTTCCTCGGAAATTGAGGTTTCGATTATTAAATAAAGAAACAGACATTTAATTCCCTCAAAAACCTCCACAAATTTCTGCTTCATTTGTATGACATACCATCTCCCAGAGGAGAGAGGGGTCTCGAACCATCATAGAAAATAATCCTACCTCTAAAAACTCCCGCATGCCAAATATAGGTCCCTTTGCTTTATTAGTTCTCGAGTTATGCAGAAATTTGTGTTTCAATTGTATGGGAACCCCCTCCTTCCAGAGGGGGAGAGGTCTCACACCACCATAGAAAAAATTCCTGCTTTCAAAAACCTCCAAATGCTAAATTTGGTTCCATTTTATGCAGAAGTTTGAATCCCCTCTTTCAGAAAGGGGCAGGGATCTCAATTCACCATAGAAAAAAATCATGCCTTCAAAAACCCACACACGCCATATTTATTTCCATTTAGTTCTGGAGTTATGACGAAATTTGCATTTCATTTGTATGGGAGCCCCCCCTTTCAAATGGGGGAGGAGTTCTAGTTCACCACAAAAAAAATCCTGCTCCAAAACCTCGCACATGCAAAATCTGGTCTCATTTACTGGAACTAATCCAGTCACTAACTACCATTGTTCTGTCACTAACTAATCGAGTTATGCAGAAATTTGTGTTTCATTTAAATGGGATCCGTCCCTTTCAGAAGGGTAAGGGGGTCTCAATCCACCATAGAAATCCATTCTGGTGTCAGAAAACCTCACATGCTAAATTTGTTTTCCATTTACTTGACTGGTTTTCGGGTTATGAAGAAATTTGTGTTTCATTTGCATGGGTGGCCCGCTCCCCCCTCTTAAAGGAGGGAGAGTCCTAGGTGAAATTAGTCGTCATCGATTCTGCCAATTTCAAAAGCAGTTTTTTGTTTGAAACAAAAATTCTGTTCAAGAAAATATATTTGAAGTGTTCAGATTCGCAACAAGATTGCAGTATTTACAATTTTACGAACAAAACTCCGTTTTTGGGCCCAAAAACTGCTTCCAAAATTGGACTTTCCGACGAAAAGTTGTTGATTGCTAATTTCCCGTTAATTCCCCATAAAAAAATTCCCGTCTCTAAAAATCCCCACGTGCCAAATTTGGTGTCGTTTGCTTGATTAGTTTTCGAGTTTCGCAGAAATTTATATTTCATTTGAATGGGAGCCCCCCTTTTTTTGTGCCTGCAAAAACCCCCACATGCCAAATTTGGTTCCATTTGCATGTTTAGTTTTTGAGTTCTGAGGAAATTTGTATTTCATTTGTATGAAAGCCCCCACCTCTTACAGGGGGAGGTATCTCTGACCATCATAAGAACCTTCCCCGGCTCCAAAAACCCCAGCATACAAACTTTCACGCTGATCGATTCAGTAGTTTCCGAGTCTATACAGACAAAAATTCATTTTAATATATAAAATAGAAATTCACTGTAACAACAAGAACCGCTATTAGGAACCGTTACAAATATTTTAAAAAAATTTTGTCCCTCCGGTATTGGACCACTTGAGGGGGGAGGGGGTGGGAAAAAAACAAAGAGAATTTTTTAATCGAGCAAAAAAAATATGGATTTTAGGCATTTTTACTTAAAGTTTAAACGTGAAAACCAAATCTATTCTTGCTTTCAATAAATACGTTGTTATTTTTTATGCAAAAATCTACGAACAAAAAGACAAAAACGAAAGAAAATTTTTTTGGCCGAGTTTCGGAAATTCAACTGTTTGAACTTTCATTTCTATTTCGTGCTAGAAGCATTAACTCAACTCGTACACTCATATTTCGAGTTTTTCAGGCTGTAGAGCCCACAGACAATTGTTTTTATAAAAAAAAATTAACTCATATCCTACAAATTATTTTTTTGCCCCCCGATTTTTCAAGCCAATTTCCAAGGGGGGGATGACAAAAACTTTGAAATTGATTTGCAATAGCCTTACGAATATAAAACAGCAAAAGTTCTAAGTGAAAGCTTTGGGGAACGTTTTCACTGAAATAGAGCTAAAATATTGTCTAGTTGACGATGTCTTCAATTAGGTTTTTACAAACTTTTAGGAAAAACTGTTAAATTTGATCGCAATGATTGCACATTGTCATTGCATCGTTGATTTATTTCTTGACCAGCGCACAGTGGTGCCGAATCCTAAAAAACACGGTTATTAGTATTTGTGTGGGAAACGCGTAATTTTTGAGTTTTGGTATCTTTGATGAACCTTATTAATAAAATATAGTGCGTCCTTTCGTATCATTAGTATGACCGTGAATCCACCTATTAGGGTGATGTAAACTTTTGTTTTCATTTATGCGTCCAAAAAATTTACATCTTTGCTGAATACAGGTATACCTCGATAGAACGTACCCACGTTAGTACGTACTCTCGATAGTGCGTACCCTCCATAATCCGTACATTTTGCTTCGATATGTATTCTCGATAATACGTACATTTTGCCTCGATAGTACGTACATTTTCCAGCAACACTTTATTTGTTTCATTCCTAGCTTTACAAATGGCGAAATCATTGATTAAAAAAAAATTACAACAACACGAGGGATCAGATACATTAAGAATAAATAACATTAAAAAAAAAAAAAAAAAATTACAAAATAACTGCTGTATTAAAACAATACCACTAAAATAGATATTTATTCAATAGTGTATGCAAATTTGCAAATTTTATGCAATATTAAGCATAATACAACAATGTTTCAAAGCCTAACATTGTGATTCGATAGTACGTACATTTCGGTAATACGCACGCTAAACAAAGCAATGGTGTACGTACTATCAAGATATGCCTGTATAGGAACTATCTATCTCGTACTGGATGGTTCGTTTAAAAAGAGCATTTAAAAATCATTTCTGCGCAATAACTTTGCACACGATTGTTTTAGTGCTTTCAAATGTTCTACAAAGCTATTTAGTATATTAAAACTGTACTGTACTGTGGAGAAAGCCCGAAAAAAAATCAATTAAAAATTGTATTACTTTTTGATAGAGTATTTTATAACTCATTAAAATTGCACTCTAACGACAAATAGTCTTCAGTGACAATGTGTATTTTAACATACCAAATAACTTTGTAAATACTAAAAACTACCAAATAACTTTGTAAATACTAAAAAAATGTATGCAAAATTATTGATCAAAATCAAATCTTAAGTGCTTGTTTCAAACAAATCAATATATTTCGCCACCAGCAAGAGATAGAAAGATATTGCATTAGAAAAAGATGCTCATTTTAGCGTATACAACAACTTTTGTAAAGACACTTTATTTTATTGGGTACATTTAAAAACAAACGAACATTTGTATCACCCTAATAGTTGGATATACGATCATCTTGATGATGTAAACAGATTGTGTATGTTTTATTACTTCTGTAAAGGATGTATTTTTTGAAAATCAAGCATGTACACGTTATATTTTTTTGATTTGGATGGTTTCGTTGCACTCATTAGGGTGATAAATTTTTTGTTTTTTTCGAGTGCGTCCAAAACGGTATACCTAGTGTCTTCAAAAAAGTTGTAGAAGACACTAAAATAAGCAACTTTGTTAAATGCAGTAAAAGTCTATCTCTTTCTCCTAGTGAGGTATAAAGAACTTTAACAAAAAATAATATACTTTTTAGTTGATTTTTTCCGGAGCTCCTGCGGAGTGAAAAGTTTGGTTTTTTTAGATAAAATATAGTACTTTCATATAAAAGTTGCGTGGTTTGCCCAAAGTTGACCAAATTTGAAATTTTTTTTTGAATTGTGTGAATTTTTTTTCTTAAACATTTCATAATTCATTTATTTTGCATCCTATGGAAAACATAGTCTTAGATAAAATGTGTATTTTAATGTACCAAATAACTTTGTAGAACATTTGAGAGCACCAAAATAATGGTGTGCAAAGTTATTGAGCAGAATCGATTTTTTAATGATCTTTTTAAACGAACTATTATATTTCGCAACCAGTACGAGATAGATAGTTACTATATTCAGCAAAGTTGCTCATATTAGTGAGTTCTATAAATTTTTTTGGAAAAATTTATTTTTGGACGAATTTAAAAAAAAGTTTGCATCACCCATGCATTAGGTGAATTCATGGTCATAGTAATAATGCAAAAAGATGCGATATATTTTATTAATAAACTTCATCAAAGACACTAACCTTAAAAAATGACGCGTTTCTTACATAAAAACTAATGATCGTGTTTTTTTCGATTCGACACCACTGTGTCACATAGTCGGCGCAAAATGGATACGAACCCAAATACTTCTACGGTAACTTTGTTATATATAGCAGTCCCCCGAATAAGGCGGTGGATCGTCCACGGCGATTTCTAAGTTCCATAATAATCAATAAAGTTGATTTTTGAGACATTGTTGAGGATAACCTAGACGACTACCAAAAATGTACTTTATTGGTTAATGGAGAGCTGAGATATCGCGATGAGCGTACAGTACCACCCATCGCCTTATTTGGGGGATTCCTGTACTGACTGTTCACCGCTGTCAACAAGCCAAGAATGAATTTTGCGATCAAATCACTAGCGACTTCCAAGTGTAAACAAAAACGTTTTTATTTTATGTAAATTTGTTAAAAAGCTGGTTGTTGGTACTTGTGTCACAAAACAAGATTTATACTGCACTCAACATAATGCAAATTCCCTAATCAATATGTAGAAAAGAATGCATAATGAAATAATATAATTTTATGAGGTTATAAGGCTTCCGGATGTAAAAGAATTTTAAAGTTGCGGCATGATTTGTATATAATTCCGCAAGAATGGATATTGCAAGTATTTCAGTATTTCAGTCGAACTGAAAAAGAAACATAAGTGTTACAGGTCCTTTTGGTGGCTCTAAGTAATAAATTTGATATCGGATAGCGCATTTGCTTATCTCTTAAAATTGTTAACTCATCAAAACTCATCGCGATGATTTAAAATATAGACCATTCGTGTTTGATTGCATCACTTGCGCTCAATTCTTGCGTCAAAAAGTGTGACTCTCAATTTAGGTTTCGCTCACTGTCATAAAATAATTCTCATTTTGAAGAGGATTGCCAGAGAACTTGATATTTTGGAATCACATCTGAAAGTATTTCGATTCGAATTAGTTTTTAGTCATGTAGTTAGTCATGTTGTACATTCGATATGTACACCAGAATTTCAAAGATCAAGACTCCGAATAGAGAAAATTTCCTTCAAAAGTCAATGGTCTAAAAATCGGTTTAACTGGATTTGGTATAAAAATTTACAGTCCCCATTTTTACTGCCAATCAAATTTTAACTTTAGTTTAGGAAATACATAAAACCCCAAACAGTTCGCTAATTTATACTCGTGTTTTATAATTCATACTCACTCACGGTGAATCTAGGGACACATTTCCGCAATCGTAAAACGCTCGCACAAACACTAACCTGTAAAAGAAGAGAAAACAAATCGTTAAAAAACATCCTGCCAACCAACAACTACACAACTCGGACTCCGATCATAAGTACATTTCGAATCGAACCAAAATTAGCTAGCATAAAAGTACACAATTGTCCGACACACAGCGCAGCGGCAACAACGGTGGGCGCATGATGTGAAACATAAAACCCGGCTGTTGCCCGGCTCCCTTCGCAACGACCCTGCCCCCGGCCGGCAGCAGAAAAGACAACCACAGCAAAAGCATTTCCCATCGTCTAGCCTCGCTGGCTTCAGGTCTCGTCCGAACCATCCGAACCGTCCGAGCCGTCCGTTCGTTTGTAAATAGAAAACAGCTGAGAGCATATCATTCCACCACCGTACCGCGCCGCGCTGCGCCACACGTCCAAGCCTCACCTGTCTGTTGGTAATTAGCTTCGATTTATCAAACCTAGCCCGGACTGGACGGTACAGAGCGACCATCTTCTAGACCGACCGGTTGGAAATCGATTTCAAGTATATCGACGACTACCGAAGTCGCAGCGGTTAGTGCGCTGGAGGCGAAGAGTGGGAATCGATCACACCTGTTGCCAGTCGTAAGTAACCGAGCTTCCACTACCAACCGCCCGCCCGCCCGTCCGCTGCTGGCTACCGACCGTAGCCCCGATCCCACAGAACCGGATTATTAGCTTGACGCGTACATGATATTCCTACGAATCTAATTGTTATTAGCTCCTGCTAAGCTGCTGTCATTAATTTTTACTGTATCGCCGGGCAGCGCATATGTTACTGACACGAGACGATGGTTAAGTATGTTACTGAGCTCGCTCCCGTTCGCATATGTATGTAGTGTACAGACCATTTCGCGATTGTCCGGCTGGGTTAATCTACTGGGCTATAGAAGCATGATTACACTGCAACGAGTGTGCTATTTGAAAAAGTCTAGTTAGTTATATGTTTCACTTTACTTCATTCTACCATCGCTCATCCGACGCGACGCGATGGAGCAAACGACAACGGTCGGCCTAGAGACTAGACGGGGGTCTCTCGTTAGACCGGCAAATATTGTGTGAACGAGTTATGTTTAATCAATAATTCATAGCTGATCGCTCGATACCGACTCAGACGAGCGACGCGCCGAGTGGCAAAGACCAAAAACCGGAGGACAAGTGCGAATCCTCGCCGCTCTTCCGTTTTACTTCTCTGCCAGCCAGCATAGCTGATGGGGGTAAAAACTTGAGAACATATAGATTTATTGTTTTAGTTTTATGGGAAAACGATAAATCAAACGTGTTCTACAACTTCCACTCGATGTTTTTTCTTGCGTTTCACGTCGCCACCTCGTCCGCATCACACAGATTCAGTGCTTTACAAAGTGATATAGGACAATCGACAGGTTCAATAAGTGTAATCTGACTTGAGCGAACTGTGGCACGAGTTAGTGGACGAACGTTTGGCTGCGAAAATTGAAAGGGCAAATGAACATGTGGAGACAATTGGCAGTAAATTTTCCGAACAAAACAAACGTTTAAATTAGTTTGCCCCGAAGTTGCGGGATGCAGAGCATACATTGGCTTCTGTCCGGCTTTCGACTATACATACTGCTATACTATGAGGAAGAAGGTCACACTGCGCTCTGCGACGCTGGCGCTGGTTCGTTGGTTGCTGCTGAAAGGTTGGATTTTTCAATTACCGTCTTATGGTTCTGGGGCTTGGCTCGCTTGGTATAGCCAGTGCGCTATTAAGTGAAACGACCAACCCGAGCTGTCGTACTTGGGACTAACTAATTAATTTCTAATTCTCTCCCCGAACGCAGAGTGTCGCCAAAGTTTGCCATCCAATCGAACTTCCGCCCTCGGTCGCTGTGGGGGCGAAAAACAATGCCAATTTCATTACGTTTTGCAATATATTTCCAACTTTTTATGACACACCTTTTGTATTTTGATTGATGAACAACCGTAAAAAAAAGTTCTACTCCCACGCTCAAACCGGGTGATCCGAGCACTTCCGACTCGTCATTTCCACGATGGAGTCCTTACGCCCCCTAGCGACACTGACGCGTTGACGACAATGACACGGTTGGTTGGTTACGAGGTTCATGGCGGCAATACCAATAAAACTTTATTGATTTATAGATGAAAGTAATAAATGTGCCAGGTTTCACTTAGGCACCGTTCGCGCCTGTCGACTGCAACTGTTTTAACCACGACGCACACGAGATCATCCATTTTACAGCTTTATAATTCTTGACTCCTCGGCTTCGAACGGTTCTCCTTTCCGGTTACCGGCATCCTTCTTTCTAATGGATTCCAGATGCCGGTGGTAGCTGCTCGTCTTTCCGAAAATTGACTCCCGTCGTCTCTAGGGCGGGCGCGGATGGGTGAATTCGGAAAAATCGCAGTTTCTACCACCGTTTTATTCTCCACCTAAGCAAGCCGGCAGCAAGATGGACCGGCAGGCATCGGCCGACACCGGAGTAAATTGAGTGAAAAGGTTACGACAACGACGGGCGTAAAAGTGGTGGAATAATAGGAGATTTACAACCCCGGTGGCATTTGGCTCAGACAGGTCGAATTCGACGGGCGAAACTACGGGCAGGTTGTTGATCCTTTTTGCCGTGGACCCATTTATATATTATTGTGCGCGTCAACAATTCTAGCGAAACGTTGGACTTGTTGTTGTTGTTGCTGTTGTTTTTGGATCTAGCGCGCACTTAAGGTAGGTCAGTGAAGAATGACAAATCAAGAAGAAAAAAAATGCATTAAAACTGATTAGCCTTATCAGTACCGGCCGCATACGCGCACACACTTGACTAACTATATCGCAAGCAACCGCTTCCAGAGTCGTGCCGAGGTCGAGGTCATCAACGGAAGGGAACTCCGCTTATAGATAAGAAACGAAGTGTGGTCGCTGTTTATCGTTTAACTTTTAGAGTGTGACAGAGAGGGACTTGGCTTCTGTTTGATTAGTATTATCGAGTGGAGTATCCAGTGTGCTGGAATCTTGGCGTGTTTCAGAGTCATAACAATTATAAACGGTTTTATTAATCACATCGATGTTTTTCTTTCACTTTGACGGTTTAATATTGATTGATGATTGATACTCATCATTTGATAAAAAACACGCGTTAAGCCACTTAATGGTAAATTAACGTCTATTAATTGGAGTTTTTCTTTCGATAAAACCAGTTTTTTGCTGTCTTCCTGCAAATGTGTCGGATCCCACATGTGGGATTTTTCAAATAAACGATCGAAATGATTGAATATCCAAAATAATTCATATGTTCAATCCTTACAGAATAAATTTGGATAATTTTGGTGGTTACAAAGAAATAGCAAATAGCTCAATACAACCAAATTTACTTGTATCTCTTTCTCTATATAATGTACTGCATTCTTTGGTAAATCCAACCGTAACTGGTTTTGAGGTAAGCTTTCGGGCTTCCCGTTTTGCGATGAACTATACATGAATCAGTAAGTTTTTCGTCTACATAATCATATTCCCTAGTGCTGCAATTTTAACATATTTCCAAGCTTTCGACACCATTCTCATTGAACGACTTGCCTTTGGCCTCAAAATAAGCTTCAGTAGCGAAGATAACCTGATAATCGGAGCAGTTTTCTTGAAACATATTTGCAATTTGCCAATATTTTTGCTTGATTGCATCACTTTATCAATTCACTATTGGGTCCAAAAATACGAAGGATATACCTTGTCTATTGAGTTACATGTATGGACGTTTTGCCTCATGGCCGTGCTCTTCTATCGTGTGAACAACAACAACAAGAACAACAACCACAAGAACAACAACAACTACTACTACTACAACAGCAACAACAACAACAACAACAACAACAACAACAACGACAAGTGTTAATCGAGATGATTCTCAGCCCGGAATCTCTCAGTCTGATCGGCAATCGAACCCGATCCCAAGTAACAATTCTTAAGCCGCTTGGTTTTATTTGAATTTTATAAGGGTTTCATAAATCATTACCTCTGGCTTTATCATGGTGTTGCGCAATTGTTCAGCATTACAACCGACATGGTTATAACCGTCACTAAATAATTAAAGCGTTCGTTCCCTGCGGGACCTGATGGGATTCCAGCTGTAGTTTTGAGCCGTTGCAAAGCGGTGTTGGCCAATCCTTTATGTTTCATATTCAATAAGTCGTTCGCACAAGGAAGATTTCCCAAAGTTTGGAAGGAATCGTTTATGTTTCCAGTATTTAAAACCGGCGACCGTCTCAACGTAAGGAATTATCGAGGAATTACTAGCCTTTCCATAGCTTCTAAACTGTTCGAGATAATTGTGAGTGGTGTAATACTGTCCCGCACTAAGAAATATATTTCAACGGTGCAGCACGGTTTTATGCCTGGTAGATCTGTTTGCACTAATTTGCTGGAGTTTACATCGATGTGTATCTCGCATATGGAGGACAAGAAGCAAGTTGATGTTGTCTATACTGACTTGAAAGCAGCTTTCGATCGAATTGACCATGCAATACTACTACGGAAACTGTCTCGACTTGGTGCCTCCCAACAGATGCTTGAATGGCTGAACTCATACCTCAGTGGTAGGGTGCTTCGTGTGAAACTGGGTAGTAGTGTTTCATCGGTGTTTACCAATAAGTCTGGAGTCCCTCAAGGAAGTAACATGGGACCTCTACTTTTCTTGCTATTCTTTAACGATATTGCGTTGCTGCTGGGAGTTGGCTGCAAGTTAGTGTACGCCGATGACCTGAAATTGTTTGCTTCGATAGGAAATATAGACGACTGCCGCCATTTGCAAGATTTGCTTGATTTATTCACTGACTGGTGTAAACGGAACTAGCTCATTGTAAGCATAGCCAAATGTGAAGTGATGAGTTTTCACCGCATCAAAAATCCGATCACCTTTGGTTACACTATCGATGGTATTGAGTTACGCAGAGTGGATCGAGTTAGTGACCTCGACGTCTTGCTGGACACCAAACTGACGTTTAATCTACACCGTGAGTTGATTATCTCCAAAGCATCTCGACAGCTTGGCTTCATCTTTAAAATTGGTCGGAACTTTAAGGATCCACACTGCCTTAAATCGTTGTACTGCGCCCTAGTACGTCCACTACTGGAGAATTGTAGTCTTGTTTGGTTTCCTAAACAACTAACATGGAATCTACAGATTGAACGTGTGCAACGGAGATTTATCCGACTAGCATTGCGACACTTGCCCTGGGAAATCCGGATATCTTACCTGCTTACGTAGATGATAGGTGCCGTTTACTCGACTTTTTTTTTTTTTAACGAGTAGGGAAATCTGCTATCAGACACCTGAGAAGACAACTCAGGGAGTGGGGTTTGGTATCCCGACCCCCCTACTGGGGCGTGAGGATCCAGACCCACTAAAACCCTACTCGAGTCTCCAGCCTCAATCCCCCCTGGAACCACCTTATCGGTATTACTTCAGGAAGGGGCTATTGTGCTTAACGCACGCTCTTAGATAACTACTGGACTATGGTAGTTAGGCTGTTTATTCGCCGTTGATCGGCTTTCCAGCGGTTTTGTAGCTCAAGTACGATCTGGGTAGCAGCCGCATTGACCGCACCCCAGACGTCCGAGCTAGAACACATCCTTTGGACTAAGTTATCCGGAGTAGTGTCCTGTCCGCTAACTGCCATCATGTTGCTTCTCACGCCCGCGAAACGAGGGCATATGAAGAAAGCATGTTCTGCAGTTTCCTCAACGTCCGCGCATTCGGGACACTCGGGGGACTCCGCATGCCCAAATTTGTGCAGATACTGTCTAAAACAACCATGCCCTGACAGAATCTGTGTCAGGTGGAAGTTGACTTCGCCATGACGCCTGTTGACCCATCCGGATAGTTCCGGGATAAGTCTATGTGTCCACCGGCCTTTTGTGGAATCAGACCATGCCCGCTGCCATGTGATCATCGAGGCCGATCTTGTGGTACTCCGTATGCTTTTAGTTCCACGTTGGTTGAAGCACTCTACGTCCTCGCTGATGATGATACCAATAGGCATCATACCCGCTAAGACGCAGATTGCGTCATGTGAAACTGTGCGGTACGCACTCGCCACTCTTAAGCACATGAGACGATAGGTGCTTTCCAGCTTGGCTAGATAGCTTTTGGTACCTAACGCCGATGACCACACCGGCCACACCGCCATACCTGAGTATGGACTGGACCACGTTGGCTAAAAGCCTTCGCTTGCTGCCATATACCGCAGAGCTATTAGACATCATACGAGACAATGCCGAAATAGCTGTGGAAGCCTTCTTGCAGGCATAGTCGACGTGGCTCCCGAACTTGAGCTTATCGTCGACCATGACTCCAAGGAGTTTTAAGAACCGCGTTGACGAAATAGTGCAGTCCCCGACACTGATATTTGCTTGCTGCACCGACTTGCGGTTGTTCACCACGATAACCTCCGTTTTATGATGCGCTAGGTCCAGTTTCCTGGATCGCATCCAATCTTCAACAATGCTTATAGAGTGGGCAGCCGTCAACTCAACCTCTCTGATAGATTCACCGTAGACTTCCAAGGTGATATCGTCCGCAAAGCCGACAATCGCCACCCCTACCGGAAACTTTAGCTTCAACACCTCGTCATACATGACGTTCCACAACACCGGGCCCAGTATGGAACCTTGCGGAACCCCTGAGGTGATTGGAACGCATTTCTGACTCTCCTCCGTGTTGTAGCATAGCACACGATTCTGGAAATAATTTTCCAAAATTCTGTACAGCGACACCGGCACTTGGACGTTCCGAAGCGAGCTGGCTATGGAGTCCCAGCTAGCGCTATTAAACGCATTTCTCACGTCGAGCGTGACAACTGCGCAATAACGAATACCTGTCCTCTTGGGCTGGATTGCCACCTCGGCTGTCTTAGTGGCAGACAAGATGGCATCCACCGTAGATTTGCCTTTTCGGAAGCCGAATTGGTTCCTTGACAGACCGTTTGTACCCTCCGTGTACTGTACGAGTCTGTTAAGGATAACCCTCTCCAGCACCTTGCCGGCAGTATCGAGTAGACAGATCGGCCTATATGACGAGGAGACACCCGGAGGTTTTCCCAGCTTCGGCAATAGGACCAGGTTCTGTCGCTTCCATCTGTCCGGGAAGTGGCCAGCTTCCAGGCATCTATTCATTACTGCCCCGAATAGTTCGGGAGCCTCTAAAATAGCCGCTTTAATGGCCATATTCGGGATACCGTCTGGCCCCAGTGCCTTGCTCACCTTTAGGGATTTAGCGATATCAATGAATTCCTCGTTCGTAACCGTCACTTCCTCCCCGACCTCCAAACCGCCGTCGCCCACGTTACTTTGGATGTTCGGCTGGGAGGCCGACCATCCTACGCTATGGTCTGAGATACTGGAACGTCGGCCGTGGGACGACTCAGCGGCCTGGGGCCAGGGCCTTGGCTCGTGGCGCGGAAAGAGGCCCTCGATGATCCGCTCCAACATCTCTGGCGATTGCTCAGCGGGCGCCATTACACCCTTGGTCTTTGCCATTACGACTCTGTAGGCATCACCCCACGGGTTCGCATTGGCACTAGCACATAACCTTTCAAAGCAGTCTCGTTTACTAGCTTTTATCCCGCTCTTGCAGCAGCAAGTGCTACTCGACATTCAGCCCTGCTTTCATCCGAACGAGCTCTTTGCATAACTCTCCTCGCACGAAAGCACGCTCCGCGGAGTTCCGCAATTTCATCTATCCACCAGTAAGCCGGTGACCTGCCATACCTAGGACGACCTTTCCTAGGCATGGTAGCGTCACATGCTCGCGACAGTACCTCAACCAAATGATCAGCGTTCGGATCGGGCATACCGCGATCACCGCACTCTCTCCGGATCGCTTCCACAAATACTTCGGGATCGAAGTATGATGTCTTCCATCCACGGGTGGTTGGAGTGTTGGCCCTACTCGCCGCCTGCCGCCTCGTTATCTGACCGACACCATAGCGGACCGCCTGATGGTCACTGTGAGTGTAGCCATTATCTACCCTCCAGTCTCCTATCAGACCAGGACTGCCGAAAGTCACGTCGATGATAGACTCTGCACCGTTCCTACTGAAGGATACTTGTTTACTCGACTTGGACACCCTTGAACACCGACGCAAGATGCAACAAGCAACATTCGTGGCAAAAACTATCAATTGCGAAATCGACTCTCCAAACTTGCTCTCCATGATTAATTTTCGCGCATCACAACGACCGTTGCGGTCAACTGGACTAGTTCAAACGCAATTTCATCAGACTGCGTTCGGATATAGCGAACCGATAACTGAATGTATCAGGACCTTTTCTAATGTAGAGGAACTTTTTGACTTTGGTTTACCGTTACACTTGTTTGCACAGAGATTGCGTAGAACTAATTTAGGATAAGATTTTATTCATGTAGACAATTTTAAGGTCAGTCGAATCATATATAATAATAAATAATAAATAATAATACCAAGATGATAAAAATCAAAAACTTCTTATAGTTAACCATAACCATAAACCATAATAAAACTGTTAATAAAGTACAATTATCTTGTTAAATACCACGATAAAACTGGTCGGCTATGACACATCTCTTAAAAACTTTGTGGGGCGTAGCAATAAACTATGAAGCAACAAACCAAGTTGACTTAGGCCATTACAAATATTAAAAAAAGTTTTGGTCCCTCCGGCGTTGGGCCACTGTAGAGGGCGGGGCGAAAAACAAGAGAATTTTTTAATCAAGCAAAAAAAATATGCCTTTTGGGCATTTTTACTTAAAGTTTAAACGTGAAAACCAAATCTATTCTTACTTTTAATAAATACGTTGTTATTTTTCATGCAAAAATTTACGAACAAAAAGTCAAAAACGCAAGAAATTTTTTTTGGCCGAGTTTCGGAAATTTCACTGTTTGAACTTCCATTTCTATTTCGTGCTAGAAGCGTCAACTTAACTCGTACACTCATTTTTCGAGTTTTTCGGGCTGTAGAGCCCACAGACAATTGATTTTATAAAAAATATTAACTCATATCCTACAAATTATATTTTTGCCCCCCGATTTTTCAAGTCAATTTCCAATGGGGTTACAAAAACTTTGAAAATGATTTGCAATGCCCTAATTTAAAAAAAAATCCTCCAAAAAGTTGTAGAACATAATAAAATAAGCAGCTTTGCTGAATATAGTAACTATCTATCTGTTACTGGTTGTGAAATATAATGATGTGCTAAAAAAGAGCATCCAAAAATCAATTATACTCAATAACTTTGCACACGATTTTTTGACGTAGGACTACGTCTTTGTTTACTATCTGGGACTGGGTAGCACTTTGTGAAAACGAAAATAGAAGTGTAACGTTGGAATGAAAGATTTCAAATGCTAATAACTACTAAACTACTGAACGAAACAGAACAATTTATATATCGTTGGAAAGATAAAATGATCAGCAATTTTATGAAGGGGCGACAGAGCACTTTTATGGACGGTGTAAGAGGGGGAGCTCCTATACAAATGAAACACAAATTTCCTCAACACTCGAGAACTAATCAAGCAAATGCAACCAAATTTGGCATGTGAGGGTTTTAAAAGGTAGGATTTTTTTCGATGATGTATTAAGACTCTTTCCCCTTCTAATGGGGGGGGGGCTTCCATACAAATTTCTACATAAATCTAGAACTAATCAAGCAAATGGAACCAAATTTGGCATGTGGGGGTCTACCATAAAAATAATATACAAATTCCCTCATAACTCGAGAACTAATCAAGCAAATGGAACCAAATTTGGCATGTGGAAGTTTATAGAGGCATGAATTTATTTTATGATGGTATAAGACCCCCACCCCTGTGGTAGGAGTATAAGGACTCTCATACAAATAAAACAGAAATTTTTGCGTATGTGCCATATTTTCTTCTATGTAACAAGCGGTAAGCTGTGAAAGTAACTAGTAAAACACTCAGATTCTTTGAACATACATTTGCCAGAAATGCAGTTTACATTAGTCTTTGATCTAATGATCTGATAAAGTCCTACGTCACCCATTCGTACAACCCTTAGGGCTGTATACCTTGTAGTTTTTTATTGCTTTCGAATGCTCTACAAAGTTATTCAGTATGCTAAAATACATATTTTCTGTGAAGACTGTTTTTTACTAATATGCTTATTTAATGAGTTAAAAATTTTTTAACAAAAAACATTACATTTTTCAATTGATTTTTTCTGAGATACCCCTGGAGATTACCTCCAAAGCAAAGAAAAAAACAAAGATTTTTTTGAGCACGCAAAAAAAAATTAAGATTTCTAGCAATTTTTACTTGTTTAATCGTGAAACCCGAATCTATTCTCACTTTTCATATATACGTTATTATTTTCCATGCAAAAACGTTCCAAAATATAGTCAAATTGGAAGAAATTTTTTGCCGATTTTCGAAAGTTATGTTACTTGTACAGTTGGATTTCGAATTTGGCAACAAACGCGTGTCGCCTATGTTGCCATAATCGATACCGTGCCAAAATCGAGACCGTTTTTTGATATGAAAAAATTGAATGTAAATGCGTTAGAAAATGAGTAAATATTATTAATCAACGATTGCAATTATTTTATGCTTGAAATGTCCACCAAGAGCTATCCGTCCGGTGCAAGTAAGCTTTTGGCAATCTGTGGTAAGACGTAGTCCTACGGCAATAAAAATATTGTTTGAAACATTCTATAACAGTAAACTTTTTTACATGAACACACTGAGGGCATCATTTTTACGTCATTTAAAGCATGTATGCGAAAACAAATATTTAAGCATATTTTTGTAAGGAAAATATTTTGTGTTGCCAAAAACGGATACTTTTGTTGCCAAAATCGAGGCATGCCAAAATCGAACCATGCCAAAATCGAAATCCTACTGTACTTCCACTTTTGTTTCGTGCTAGAAACGTTAACACTTCGTAAACTCTTTTTTCGAGTTCGTTAGGCTGTCAGACCTGCAAATAATAGATTTTATACAAGAAAGTTTTACTCATTTTTAACAAAAAAAAATTTACCCTCCGATTTTTAGAGCCAATTTTGAAGGGCGGGAGGACAAAAACTTCAAAAATAATTTGCAACGGCCTTATTTAGAAAAACATAAGTTTTTATCACCCTAATAGGTGAATACACGGCACCCTAATAGAGTAGAAAATTGCACTATATTTTATCATTAAACTTCTCAGAAGACACCACTCTTGAAAAATTACGTATTTCCACCTTAAACGGATTATAAAATTTGGTACAGGTTGTGTAAAAAACATCTTCCAGACAGGCCAGGTCTCGATTGCCGGCCGAGTGCGTTTTTATTTTTACCACCGTACACGGTTTGATTATTGATCTGACAGTTTGTTACCAATTTCCAAAACCACTCTTCCAATTTATTTCCAAATTTTAATATTAGCAAAGTCGGTTGTACGTTCCCGCTCCCTTTATCAATGTGGCATTAAAAAAGTACCGTTATTTAAACAGAAATAAGGTCATTGCAAATCATTTTCAAAGTTTTTGTCATCCACATCCCCCCCCCCCCCCCACCCCCTTGGAAATTGGCTTATAAAAATCGGGGGGCAAAAAAATAATTTGTAGGATATGAGTCTATTTTTTTTTCATAAATTCAATTGTCTATGGGCTCTACAGTCTAAAAAACTCGAAAAATGAGTGTACGAGTTGAGTTAACGCTTCTAGCACGAAACAAAAATGGAAATTCAAGCAATAGAAATTCCGAAACTCGGCCAAAAAAATTTTCTTTCGTTTTTGTCTTTTTTTCGTAGATTTTTGCATAGAAAATAACAACGTATATATTATAAGCAAGAATAGATTCGGTTTTCATGTTTAAACTTTAAATAAAAATGCTTAAAATCCATGATTTTTTTGCTCGATTAAAAAATTCACTTTGTTTTTTTTTCGCCCCCCCCCCCCCCCTTCAGTGGCCGAACACCGGAAGGACAAAAACTTTTTTAAATATTTGTAATAGCCTAAATCGTAATTTCGAATGGCTATTACACGATACAGTAATGTTCCGATTTTGTCAGCCCCATGTTGAATTTTGGGGAAACTGACAAAATCGAGAATTTTTTTCGCAAAATTGAAGACTTAAGACCTTGCAATATCGAAGACTAAAAATTAAATTTTAACCCTCAATTGGTCAACCAAAAGTTTAATGAACCGGGCACTGGTCCAGAATCTTTTCTGGTGCGCATTAACTTTGAGCGGGAAAACTTGGTTTTAAGTTTATGAACCCTTTGCAAGAGTTTTTTAAAATTAAAAGTTCTACAGTCCAGCGGAATTCAAATTTTGATTAATCCCCCTAAAAGTGCAAGAAAAAAATTATTTTTCTTCAGTTTCAACATAACACATTGATGTGTTTTGCAAAGTTTTACAGCATATTATTACAAGAAATTTGGCTGAAGAGAGTAACCTTCTATCGCTTCAGCAAAGATAGAAAAATCTTATTTCTCGTAAATGAAAAATCGTTAAAATCAGTTTTTCTATTTTAGTAGTTTTTGTAGTTGTTGTATGATTTTTCCTTGTTTTACAAAGTTGTACATATAGTAAAAATACACAACATTGCCGAACATAGTATACCTCTAGCTTTGTTTGTTTAGGAACTATAGAACTTTTACTATAAAAATACCCTCATTTTGAGCCCGAATAACTCGCAAGAAGGCATCATTTTATTTAAAAACTCTCCCCAGAGAATCAGAATAGTTTCAAGTAACAAAGTTTCAAGTTCTAACTAGTTTCAAGTAGTCTAAAAAGTATTATAAATCATGTTTAAAAGCAAAAAAGTTAGGCAAAATTTATAGGCTGACAAAATCGGAACATTACTGTATTGTTTAGCTTAACTCACTCTGGGGCTGTGTTAAACTGGATAATGTTTAATTGCTTGCTCCCTCTAGCTTCTAGGTATGTCGTATATCACATCTCACCTGAATAAAATCTTTGGCTGAAATTTATATAGGGAAAATGCAAATAGATTTATAAATGTGCAATCGTAAGGCACCGTTCACGGGTACATTTTCAAAAGGACGTAGGTAACATGAGAGACTCTCATTGGAGTCCCTCTTTTCCGATTATTACGGCGATATAAATGTCTTTAAAAGAATTTTTTAACGCCTAGCTAGCTAGTGAGTAAAACTAATGTATAGAAGTGCATTTGCATCGCCCGCCGTGATAAGCAGAAGAGAGCAGACGCGAAGGGAATCTCTCATTATCAGTTACGTCTTTTTGAAAACTCTGAAAATGGTCACTTACGAATGTTTGGGGTTGCTTGAGGCTTCGATTTCAGAACTTACGGGAATGTACCGGGTTTATTCTTGCACTTCACGTCTTTTTATTTCAAGAGAATATAATGAAGCTAAAAAAAATCCGTTTAGGAATATTTTGACGTCGCTTTAACTCTAGTGATGTTATAAGAAGTAAAAACCACAGTTTAAGAAATAATTTCCATTCCGGAGTTTCCATTCCAAGCCTCCCATAGCTTTACCGAGTTGTGCAAAGTTTCACCATTACCGGAAGCATTGCTGTACGTGACGTAAGGCGGCGGTGGCGGCGGTCTTCGGAACAAGCGGGAAGCGGCGCAGAAAGCCTTGCGATAATGTTCGAGATAGAAAGTGGTCAACCCAATTCAGCTATCTGTCACGCAAGCCATCTCCGAGAGCGATTCGATTAAGTTACCGACGATTGAACATCCAAAGAACCGCCGCCGCCGTTCGTTGCCGCCAGTGGCCACGGATGGCGGTTGCACCTTGGCCATGGACACTAATGCCCTTACCGCTCGCTGCTGGTAAGCGAACGTTTACGCATCATGCTAGTCACGGGAGCCCTTCGGTCGTATTCGCTTGAACTTCAAAGCGGACAGAGAGAGAGAGAGTGAGAGCTACCGAAGCAAACCATTGGTCTCGTCGGTGTGCGTGTGACTAATGTCGTCCACGATGGCATCCGACAGATAAGATTCGCTTCTTTCCCTTGCTATGGGTTTGCGGGCTTCGAACGCTTTGCTCAAGACCGGAAGTTACTCGAATAGGGCAATAAATCTGCTTTACAATCAATTAAGCGGTTGGCACGCACTGCGGCCACAGCAAAACGTTCAGACGGGAGATGGAAAAGCCTGCAATCGCTTGGCCGGACAAACGTGAGCCTCCGTATTCTGACGAACTGACGGGAGTAACTGATAAGAATGCGAAAAGAAAATAGTTTTCGTTGCTTGCACTTTCTAGCAGAACGAGCCAACCAACCAACGGCAACGGTCAGACGATTGGCAAATATGTTTATCGATGCGGTCGACTGCCGGGGTCTGCACGCGCACTGCCGCTCCGGCCGTTCGGCCTTATCATTCCAACCAACGAGCGGAATCCATTCCATTTGTGCAATTGTTACATAAGCTATTCTTTCTGATTTCGTCCGAACTTCGGAGCGGCATCGTGTGCGTTGAGATGGGAATTCACAAACTGTCCCCCCCTTTCGTTTGCTGCTGGGGACAGCTCTGGTCTGGTTGCTGACGAACGACAGAGTTGATAGGGGCTCTTCCGAAACGCATAATTTAACCCAAAAGTTTCAATGACCTTTCCGCCCGCCGCTGCCGGAGTAAGCGATTCGGAAACCACTCAGGTTCGGTCAAGCGTAACAGCATCGTGCAGCTCGGGAGGTTCTTTCCCAGTTCCCACATCGGGTGTGTGTGTGTGTGTGTGTGCCAGCTCCGGACAAGAGAGGTCCGAACCGGGCACATTTGTTGGGCTTGCCGTGGTCTTTGATGACAACTTTGACGGCCTGCAACAGTCAATGTTACAAACTTCCGTAGAAGATTGTAACATTCTTTCAACGGCGCACAGTGGGACGGCTTCAAAAATAGGCGGACATCAGCTTTTGCGGAGAAACTATTAAGTTTTTCGCATTAGTGTCTTCGCAAAAGTTTCTTGGTTTTTAATTTATTTTTTTGTTAGATAAAAAAAATTTACATCAAGGGGGTGAATCAATAAATAGAAAAATTAACTTTTTTATTTTAGGTCCAAAATAAACAGTGCCTAAGGAAAAGTGGTAGAGGACATTATTTCAAGAGTATTTGGTGAAGGAAGGGAGTTTCTATCCCTTAAGGGAAAAAAGATATTGAGCTACACAATAACAAACCCCCTTAATATCAATTTTCATAATTTTGCTTGCTTATTTCCGTTTCTACATCGTTTTGATGTTCAGTAAAATTTAAGATATAGTAAAAATACATCTTTTTGCTGAAGAGAGCGAGGCTCTAACCTTATGGGATTTTAAGCTGTTACAGTTTTTAGACAATTTTCTAGTCAATTTTAAGGTGATTTATTTCAAAAAGGCGCAAGTATGCGCAGCCAATCTCAGCGACTTTATGTGTTGCAATGTAGTGGCTTTCATTTTATGTATATGTCACGGTGGATCACGGTGGAACATTCGAGTAAACTGCGACTAAAAATATCACGTTTAACGCCTGAAAAATTACATAAAATAACATAATCGACCAATACAAATGGTATAAACCCATTTAAAAGAAAAAGAAATTTAATAATAAATGATTTAAAAATTCAATGATGTTATATTTCTAAATAACTCTTCATTTCTTCATCGTTAGCTTCGGAGGAGTCAAGAGTACCGTTTCCCGCAAAATCTGGTTCACGCAATAACTTCAGTGCTGCTTCACTGAATGGCATTTTCTTCCGTTTTGTGTTCTTACCCGCTGATGAAATTATCGGATCAGATGATAGCATTAAACGGTTAAATGTATCTTGATTTGTAGATACTCTGTGAACATAAGCGTATGCAATTAGGAACAAAACACAACATATATGATGACTAATATGCACCTTGAACATTTTCGCGCTCGATATTCCCGGAACATTTTGAAGTCCTTATACCGGCATTCTTGCGATTCTACTGACAAGGCACCGATAGGGAGCACTGATGCTTGGATAATATCTGCACCATGGATAAGAATTCGGTGCATACTAGTTGGCATTTTGTACCATCCGTATAATGAACCAGATTTTGCGGGAAACGGTACTCTTGACTCCTCCGAAGCTAACGATGAAGAAATGAAGAGTTATTTAGAAATATAACATCATTGAATTTTTAAATCATTTATTATTAAATTTCTTTTTCTTTTAAATGGGTTTATACCATTTGTATTGGTCGATTATGTTATTTTATGTAATTTTTCAGGCGTTAAACGTGATATTTTTAGTCGCAGTTTGCTCGAATGTTCCACCGTGATCCACCGTGACATATACATAAAATGAAAACCACTACATTGCAACACATAAAGTCGCTGAGATTGGCTGCGCATACTTGCGCCTTTTTGAAATAAATCACCTTAAAATTGACTAGAAAATTGTCTAAAAACTGTAACAGCTTAAAATCCCATAAGGTTAGAGCCTCGCTCTCTTCAGCAAAAAGATGTATTTTTACTATATCTTAAGTTTTACTGAACATCAAAACGATGTAGAAACGGAAATAAGCAAGTAAAATTAGGAAAACTGATATTAAGGGGGTTTGTTATTGTGTAACTCAATATCTTTTTTCCCTTAAGGGATAGAAACTCCCTTCCTTCACCAAATACTCTTGAAATAATGTCCTCTACCACTTTTCCTTAGGCACTGTTTATTTTGGACCTAAAATAAAAAAGTTAATTTTTCTATTTATTGATTCACCCCCTTAATGTAATTTTTTTTTATCTAGCAAAAAAATAAATTAAAAACCAAGAAACTTTTGCGAAGACACTAATGCGAAAAACTTAATAGTTTCTCCGCAAAAGCTGATGTCCACCTATTTTTGACGCCGTCCCACTGTGCGGCGGTAACATTCTTATATTATTTGGTAACGAACACGTTACAATGATGAAAAGGCGAGTGTTTATTTTCCACGACCGTTAGAACGGGTTGGGGGGTTTTTGGGAAATTATTTGGCAATTTATTATTTTTTTTACTTTATCTGTCAGCTTAAGAGTTATTGTGCGTGTGCGCGTGAACGAAACGAGTTCGTAATTGCTTTCAACCTTCATATTTCTCAGCGATACAGTTTTAACGAGGTGTGTTTCTCTGACTTCGCCAAAGGAACTCCATGACAAGTGAGCTAGAATGGCCTGGTTTTGGATTGGTCAAGTTTGATATTTATAAAAAACTTTTAGAAACTGATATTTTAACAATTTCACCTCAAGCAGCCCTTGATTACTGCTGTGTACAAAACTCAAAATTTGCTTTTAAATACCTAAATAGTTCAAAAAGAGAAATACTGATGAAATTTACAGTTTTTCAACGCACCAGTATTATGTACCTGTGTAAAAAAATCAAATTGAGAGTAACTTTTCCTCTAGTGATTTGTAATGATTCTCGTCTGAAATTCGCTTGAAAAGTATGGTTTTGAAATTCAAACGAATATGGTTCCACTTGAAATAAATATAACAGCAAGTCAACGAGCTCTAAATGATCACAGTCTTGTATGGATGCAGACATTAATTACAATAATTACAAACTAATGAATTTGACTATTGTTATTAGTGCTTTTGAAAGACATTCAAAGCTCACATAAACATTTAACGGGCGCTGCTTTGAGAGAACGTGATGGTAGTTTTATTTGTCATTGATTTAACTTTATTAACATGGAAAGTATTTGATTGCCACGTTACATTACAATCGATTTGAACTCAATCAAACCCGCGTGTATTGATACAATCGAAAGATGCGATTCATACGTTTGAAAACTATCAAACAATAAACAGCCTGTCTGTCCATTCATTACCAGCAGTACTAAAAACCCAATTGGGTGAAACTCTCTACACTCATTCCGAAAGCTCCACTTCTTGCAGGCCTTTAGGAGGTTTAATTGCCTTTTTTTAAGACCTTCGCCCTTCAGCCCGAGGCAGCAGATGAACTGAAACGATAGTGCAAAGATTTATTGATCCATAAAATGTTCCACGCTTTGATTGAACCAATCACTCGCAGAGACGCACGATCACCATCTTAATATACATCCGTCCCGACGACGGCGGAGTGCAAAGAGCGCGGTTAGTGGCCCCGGCAAAGCAGGAAAACGGCTCGATTTGCTCAATCAGCACGCCACGACCGACGCCACCACACCGTCGTCATTCAGCATCGGTGCGCGTAATTTCAGGGCGGTCTATTGTAAACCAATTCCCTTTCCGGTCGACACTTTGACCCCCGCGATTGGCAGCACACTTTTACGGCGGCAAACTACCAATTACCGGAGGAGAAACCGAACCAAAATCAGCTAATTATAAAGCTAAAAGATTTATTATTTAATAACCCTCCAGTTGCTCTATGCTGCCATCTATACTGCCTCTGCATGGCGTTGCCGGTACGCAGCTTGGCGTTGGCGCTTCTTGGCTGTCATAAAAAAGCAACACTCCGCTTCCCCTTTTCATCAATCTCGCAGGGCCATCAATCCAAACAACACTCTATCACATTCATATCGTAAAGGACGCTCCGGTCGGACCAGCAAACCAGCAAGCTGGAAAATCTCTTTAATTTGGAGCAGCAAACCCCTTTTGCCAACACCCAACTATATTTACAACCGGTCGGTGGTGCCTCCCGAGCGGGCACACGCACTTTTTCCTACACGCCCGAATCGTAATTTATAGAAATTTATAGCGGAAAACACCTCTGTAATTGAACTATTAACATTTACTAAATATTTATAACCGTTTTACGTTCTTTTTCTTTGCTGCTTCTCCCCTCATTTCATTTGATTGCTCCCTGCGCATGGCAAAGAAGCTGCGCTTAGAATCGATTCCAAACCGAAATCGATTGCCGCGTAAATTTTTGCTGTTGCACACCGAAATTATTTATGAACTGTCGGTGTGCCTTGGGAGGGCCCAGAGCTCACGGCACAATTGAGCACCTCGGTGCCTCACACGTTCCCGCTCGCTAGTTTCGGTGTAATGGGGCGTGATAATAAACGCACGGAGGAGCGCGTACGCGTACGCGTACCTGTGCCTGCGTAATGTGCGTTCCGTTCGAATTCGTGTTTCCACTAGAACGCAAGGGCGGAGGGAAAGAAGCTGCTGGAGGCAGCTGCTAAAGCGTTTAGCGCTAGCACTAGTTGTTTGATGTTCAAACAAAAAAAAAATGCTTCAATTCAATCTGCCATATAGGTTAAACGGGAACACCTTAATGTTGTTTTTTTTTTTTTTTTGTATGCCAGAAGGGCATTGGGTTAAAAGGCCACTGCGACAGTCTTAATGATCGTCTTTTGTGGCAGGCCCCGATTGCTGTACACAGTTTACGGATCGCTCATACCCATTGATGGAGTTGAGCGGAATAGTTGTAATCCTGTGCCCCAATTCGGTACTACATGGTTTATAAAGCCAATGACCGTTTTGGGATTTAGGCTCCATACCTGATATGGAGTAAGAAGGAAACTTCCTAAGAAGTTGTGCCTTGATAATGCAAGAGCTCCGCAATAGCAGAGCAGATGCGCTGAACTTTCAGGTTCAGAGTTACAAAAGCGGCAGGTGTCAGATGATACCTTGCCGATATTCTTTAAATGATAAAGAGCGGGGCTGTGTCCTGTTAGGAGTCCCGTGATCGTGCGTAGTTCACTACGAGTTAAATGGAGTAGTTTTTTAGCTACTGCAGGGTTTGGGTAGATAAACTGTTTAGCTTGTCTACAACCCTGTGTTTGATTCCAACGGGATGCTATTTCTAGCTTTTCCCATGTCATCAGTTCGCCTTTCACGGCGGATGTGGAGGTGCCCAGAAACGGTTCAGGACCAATAAATTGCTGAGCTGATCCTTGTCTTGCTAGGTTGTCAGCAAATTCATTGCCCTCGATTCCGCAGTGACCGGGCACCCAAAGTAATAAAACTTTGTTTTGGCGGGAGAGTTCCCTCAATGCTGTGCTGCACTCCCAAACTAATTTGGACACGCATTTGGCGGACTTGAGAGCCAGTAGTGCTGCTTGGCTGTCCGTGAAGATACCGATTTTCGCATGCCTGTACTTTCGTTTCAAGCATATTGTCGCACAGATGTATATGGCATATACTTCTGCTTGAAAAACGGTGGGCCACTTTCCTAATGAGATAGTTTCCCTGATGCCGGGTCCGTAGACTCCGGAGCCTGTGCAGGCCCCCATTTTTGAACCATCTGTAAAAAAACAGATAGTTCCAGATGGAAGATCTGGCCCTCCATTATTCCACATTGAGCGATCTGTTTCAATCACCTCATATGGAACGTCCATATTGGGCCTGGCTTCCATGCAGTCAGAGACTGAAGTTACTAAGGGTGTCAGATTGAATTCCCGAAGTATGCGAAGATGACCGATTTGGTCACCTTCGAGTATGGTTTTACTCCTTTGCAACCGTAGTGCGCCGAGCTCTGCTTCCTTCTTCACATGAAGATGCAAAGGCAGTAAGCATAGCATTGCCTCCATGGCTGCAGTAGGTGTTGTACGCATGGCACTGGTAACTGTAAGACAGGCCAGGCGCTGAACTTTGTTTAGTTTGGCTTGGGCTGTCACCTCATTCACCTTTGGCCACCATACGACTGCAGCATAGGTTATTCTAGGCCGTGCAATAGTAGTATATGACCAGAAGGCTAGTTGAGGTTTCAATCCCCAGGTTTTGCCAAACAGTGACCTGCATGCCCAGATAGCCAAAGTTGCTTTCTTAACAGCATAATCTAGGTGGGCAGCCCAGTTCAGTTTTTTATCGAGAATTATTCCGAGGTGTTTGACTTCATTACTGAAGCCCAGTCTGACACCATTCAGTATAGGCGGAGTAATGGTATGTTTCCTTCGCCTAGTGAATGGTATAACGACTGTTTTGGTGGGATTTACATTAAGTCCCTCTTGTGAGCACCATAACATGGTGGTGTTTAGAGCTCCTTGCAAGCGACTTGACAGTACTGCGTCAAACTTTCCTCTGACGATAAGTACAACGTCGTCGGCGTAAGCAATGGTCTCATAACCAAGCTGTGACAGCTTGTGAAGGAGTGCGTCGGCCACCAGTGACCAGAGCAGGGGGGAGAGAACTCCTCCCTGTGGACATCCTTTGATCACCGAAATCGTGACCGACGTATCTCCCAATGATGCTGTAATTTGTCTGCTCGAGAGCATTGCTTGAATCCAGCTCATTGTAGTGTGGTCGATTCTCTTTTGACAGAGAGCCGTATTAATTGACGCAAAGGACGTGTTATCGAAAGCGCCTTCAATATCAAGAAAAGCACAAAGTGCCGTCTCTTGATATTTGAGCGATTTCTCAATTAACGTCACTAAGCAGTGCAGTGCGGTTTCCGTAGATTTACCGTGTTGGTATGCATGTTGATTTACATGTAACGGAGAGTTTTTTAAAAACTCATTGCGGATATAGTTATCCGTGATTTTCTCCATCAGCTTAAGAAGCGTTGAAGTCAGACTTATCGGTCTGAAAGCCTTAGGCATGGTTTTGTCTTTTTTGCCAGCCTTAGGTATGAACACAACCCTTACTTTCCGCCAATTCTCTGGGATATACCCCAAAGTGAAACTGGCTCGAAAGAGGTTGATGAGCTCGGACATTATAACACCGTCCGTTTTTTGTAAGAAAATGGGTAGAATACCATCCGGACCTGGAGATTTCATTGGTTCAAAAGAGCTGAGTGCCCAATTGATCGAGGCCTCCGTAAACAATCGGCGTGCAAGTAGAACCGAATCATTTGGCACATTGTGTAATGACCCATTCCACTGTTGCCCGCCTATGTTTTGCCCAGTGGTCACTGTCGAACCAGGGAAGTGCGTGTTCATCAGAACTTCCAGAGTTTCCCTGGTGGTAACAGTGAGACTCCCATCCTCTTTTTTCAATTGCCCTAGACCATTGCAATGGTCCTTGGACATCGCTTTCTGCAGACGCGTAGCCTCTGGCAGAGTTTGAATGCTTTCGCAAAATTTAACTCGAGATTTCCTTTTGGCTTTGCGTAGCTCAGCGTTGTATTTGGTGAGGGAAGCTCTGTAGTCTTCCCAGTTAGACGTGATTTTGGCCCTGTTGAACAGACGCCTTGCCTTCCTACGGAGATTGCTAAGCGTCTCATTCCACCAGGGCACATCACGGCAAACTGTTCGCGTGTTTACGGGACAGTTTGTGTTATACGCGTCTGTGATCCTACATTGCAGGTCACTAGCGGCGATATCCAGCTCAACTGGAGTTCGTATATTATTGTGACAGGAATTACGTGAGGCAATCAGATGATCCCTAAAGGAACTCCAATTGGTTTTCCTCGGATTCCTGAATTGTTCTCTCTTTAGAGGATTAGCCTCGATGTCGAAAATGATATGTCTGTGGTCTGATAAACTTGGTTCATCAGAGACATGCCAATTTTTGACTTTCTCAGCTATAGAGGCGCTACATAGAGTAAGGTCTAGGACCTCTTGTCTGATAGCGTTTATAAAGGTGGGGTCATTCCCTACATTGATTACATTGACATCGTTAGAAGTAAGATATTCAAGTAGGTACTCACCCCTGTTGTTTGTGTCCGAGCTGCCCCATATCGTGTGGTGCGCATTTGCGTCGCAGCCTATCACGTACGGCTTGTTGACTGCTCTGCAGTACCGCACAAGTTCAGCAACCTCGGGCGGTGGTATTTCGTCCTTGTCCCCTGGAAAGTAGGCGGACGCAACGACTATCTCCTGCTTCCCTCTAGTCGTCGGGACTACCACCGTAATGGCAACGACGTCGCGTTGGATGAATTCTGTAATTGGAGAAAATGTTATTCTCTTATTTAACAGAATGGCAGTCCTAGGCTTGGACTGTGTATTACAATAGATCAACTTACCATTAGCGCCGGATAGACCGAGGATCGTGGTATCGTTGATCCATGGCTCCTGGATCAGAGCAGCACTCAGCTGCTCTTTGGTGAACCTCCGGCATAGGACACTAGACGCGCCCTTGGCATGGTGGAGGTTCACCTGAATGCAGCGAAAGCTGCTCATTTGGAGGCAGGATTGCCGTTTTCAGCTTGATCCAGTACTGGATCGAGCCTTGGCGAACGGGTACCAGCAGCGTTTTCGCTGAGTTGAGCGGCTGGGTCGCTCACACCGGCAGGCTTCGGTTGCCGCAGGCGACAGGCCACAGATGTCCGACCCGCACTTAACGGCGGATTGAGCCTCTGAGGTCTGCTATCGACTGGTGATTGCTGCGTACGCCTCTTGCGAGGTTTTCGCGGCGCTCGCCTAGTCTTCGCAGGATTGCATTGTTTAGGTGGCGGCGGGGCACTTCCAGTGGGAAGTTCTGCACTTTCCACCTTCAACGTTGCAGGATTGCATTGTCTTGGTGGTGGCGGGGCGCTCCCAGAAGGGAGTTCCGCTCGTACCTTCCTCGACTTTGCAGCAGAGACTGTTGCGCCTGTGTTGATCAGACCTCTACCAACCTGTCGCATGCGTGCTTTGCCAAACATAAAATTTAGCGTAAAGCGCTGCTCAGTGATCTGACTTGCCGACTTTTGGTCAACCTCCATTAACAGTTCCACGGTATTTCCACGCACAATGCGACGGCGTATCTGCCACGCTTGCGTTGAAAAGCCGTCGTTCTGATTCTGGAGGAATCTCAGGATTTTCTCGTCCGTGGTACCGACACTGTCCTGGAAGTACCCTATGAAGGTGTGAGCCTTCGGCAGGTCCTTCGTGTCGTAGGCCCGTAGTTGTGCTCCTTCCCACGGGACGAGAGTAGATGCCGTTTGCTCCAGCCATTTGACCGTGTTCTGGTCAGAGCAAGCCAGTATCAAGTAGCCGTTCTTGAACTGGCAGCTCCTGAACTTGGGTCTAATGGCTGGAGTCTCCTGGTCAGCTATTTGATCCAGAAGAACGGCGCGGACAGTCTGGAGCTGACCCGTAGTGAGCAGGGAAACGGGATAATCAGCCGTAGTTATGGCTACACTGAAAGCATCCACCATTTCCCTGTAGGTGCACCCCGAGGATGGTTTTGGTGCCGAAGGACCCGCGCAGGCTCGACTGCGTGGTCTCTTTTTAGTGGGACCTTTGCTGCTGATGTTCGGCGACGCCGTATCAGCGGATCGTTGCCTTTTGGTAACGACAAGGTCCCGCTGGCTAGGCTGGCCGGCCGGCAGAAGGGCAAGTTCCTCCGCTTCGTCCTTTGAGTAGCCCTTGCTCCGATACCACTTCTGCCGTCGCCGTTGCGCTTTGGAGAGACGCTTGGCTACAACTCCGGAAGTCCCAGGTTGCCCCTTGACTTCAGGTAGCGTCACCGGATCGGGAAGGTTATCCGCGTCGCTCTCCGCATTCCCTGATGGTGAATTCAGGATCAGAGATGAAGCCGAGAGTCCTCCTTCCAGCGACATGCTGTCGAGGTTAAAGTCCTCTTCCATCCCTGTATCCATTACTTCGCCAGTATTGTCCGTGCCGATCGGACTGCGCACTTCCGGTCTACCGTCGTGCGCCACCTCTACACCTACTCCGGTGTTTATCACCAACTCTTGGGGGTCGTTGGTTGCCCCATCAATTATTGTTTCAAGGTTATCCATGGCGATGGTTGTACTCTGCTGGGGAGAAAATCAACAGTTCTTTACCAGCTTGGAACAGAGGGAGCAATATACTGCACAGGGTGCTCTGGTACCATGCAGGCTCCGTTCGACCTTGGGAAACTTTATTAGACCCCCCCAAGCATTCATCCCTAGGCACGGGTCGCGTTACACCGAGGATTGGGGTCCTCCTCCGCACTTTGCTCAGAATGTAGCATGCTCCTTGACTACTTGCTACATTGAGAGCAAAAGATTTTTACAAGATTTGCCGCGGAAGAGACTCGATGTGCAGTTCCGGATGGATCCACCATAAACTTACCATGGAGCCATCCGGAGCTGCACACCGAGCGACAAATCTCAACACTCCTCCTTTATCCTGGCTTGTGACAGACAGCTCGGGTCCCGATCCAATTTCCCCATCACTTGTTCACTCTTTTTAGGGAGCCACCCGTGGCGGTTCATCAGCGAAGGTCCGTCACTGGCGGAGTTAAAATGTTGTTTTAGTAGGTTTAATATTGCTCTACTAGAGTCTCACAACTAGAGAAAGTGATAAAAAACTGTAAGGGTAAATATTGTTGTAGTTACTTGAATAACAGCTTCAAGTTACGTTTTACCATCTTCTACTGTATAAGAGCCTTGTTCGGTCTGATGCCAAAACCAAGCCCCTGACAGAACGCCATGCTTTTGCAGCTAGATCCGCAGCTAGCTGCCCACCCGCTTTACACAAAGCTGAAAGTAATACATGTGCATCAAAACCCTTAAAAAATTTAAAAAAAAACTATCAACTGGCGCGAGCACATCGCAAGCATCCATGGAAGGATTTGTTATGGGCCCAAACGAGTAGGGGTCTAATATTTATGATACAAGAAAACATAAAGAAACGATATACAGATTTCAGTGCCCTGGCCAAAATCTTAGGACCATAGATAGAGATTGCTGCTACCGAATTCCGGACGCGAAGAAAATGAAATTTCCGAAGAGCTTTTTAATATTTTTTTATTGTGGAATTCCGGTGAAATGCCTTAAGAGAATCTTTGATGTTTAAAAAGGAAAAAGAGATTTTTAATCTCTGACGCTTGATTTTGAACCATCAAGGGTAGCATGTATCAGCCTAATAAGTTTTGTTGGAAAACGATGTTCAAGAATAATCTGTCACAGCTCGTTTCATTTAACTGAATCGTATGCCGCCTTGAAGTCTGTAAACAGATGATGAGTCTGCAAGTTGAATTCCCGGAATTTATCGAGGATCTGTCCCAAGGTGAACATTTGCTCCGTCGCGGAGCGTCCCTCTCGAAAACCGCACTGGTATTCGCCAACAAAGGTTTCCTGCAACGGCCTCAGTCTGAGAAACAGGATGCGGGAGAGAATTTTGTATGCAGAATTGAGGAGAGTAATACCTCGATAATTGCTGCATTCGAGTCGATGGCCCTTTTTGTAAATTGGGCATATGAGACCTTCCAACCAGTTCGTAGGTAATTCCTCCTCAGTCCATACCTTTAGTATAACCTGATGGATTGCACAATACAGCCGTTCGCTCCCGACTTTCAAAAGTTCGGCGGGGATGCTGTCCTTTCCAGCTGCTTTGCCGTTTTTCAGCTCTCTCACTGCTTTCCTAACCTCGTCCCAAGTTGGTGGATCCACAGCTTGTCCATCATCCTCAATCGTTATCCTTTTTCTATTGACCGTTCCATCTTGTTCATCATTCAACAATGCATCGAAATATTGTTTTCAACGCCTAGTCACCTCCGACCTTTCGGTAATCAGGTTCCCCTCCTTGTCGTTGCACATAACAGGAGTTGGCACGGTCCAGTTCCTGATTCCGTTGATCATATTAAAGAAGCTTCTTGTATCGTGCCTCTCGAAGCAATTCTCCACCCCCGCAAGAACGCGATCCCAGTGCTGACGTTTCTTACGACGGTGAAGTCTCTTTTCGGCAGCTCTAGCATCTCGGTATCTCCCTCTCTGCTCTGGCGTGTCACAGTTGCAGCCAAAATGTGACTTCTGGTTCGATTCTTCTCATCAGTCACTGGAAGTGGCTGCAGCAGTAGTACCCAACACATCCCGCGCTGTAGTACTGATCGCGTCGTGGATGTATCTCCACTGTTCGTTCAGGTTCTCTCCGAGATGCTCACCGATCCGCTCATCAGTCTTCCAACAGTACTCTGCAGCAACTCCCTCCGCTGATAACCGCCGAATGTTCAGCCGTATCTTCCTCATTGGCTTCGATTTGAATACGTTGGACAACCGGGCGCGGATCTTGGTTACTACGAGATAGTGGTCCGAGTCAACGTTTGGTCCCCGGAAGGATCGCACGTCTGCGACATCAGAAAAGTGCCGGCCATCAACCAGAACGTGGTCGATATGAGAGCATGCCTCTCCATTAGGGTGTTTCCAGGTGTGCTTCCGAATGTTCCATCGTGCAAAATGGGTACTACAGATAACCATTCCTCTGGCTGCAGCGAAGTTTATTAGCCTCAGGCCATTGTCGTTTGTGGTAGGCTGGAGGCTTTCTCTACCAATAACGGGACGAAAGAACTCTTCACGTCCGACCTGTGCATTTGTATCCCCGATGACTATCTTTATGTCATGTCTTGGGCACTCTCCATATGTTCTGTCGAGAAGATCATAGAACGCCTTTTTGCGTCATTTTTGGGCTTGTCGTTCGTCGGTGCGTTCACATTTATCAGACTGTAGTTAAAGAATTTGCCCTTAATTCTCAACACGCATAGACGGTCATTGATGGGCCTCCACCTAATGACACGCTTCATTTGTTTTCCATGTAATACGAATCCGACTCCATGCTCTGCTTTATCGCCGCCACTGTAGTAGATGTGATACTTGAATGTCGTACCCGCAATAGGATCTACTGCGCGGAATTCACGTCCTCCCGTCTTCGGCCACCGCACTTCCTGGATGGCTGCAACCTCGACCTTCATCTTCTGCAGCTCTCTTGCCAGGATACCCGCGCGTGCCGGTTCAAGTAAAGTCCTGACATTCCAAGTACCAAGTATCCAATAATTGTTGTCCTTTTTCTTTTGCCTGGGTCCATGCCGATTATCCGGTTGTAGTTCCTTTCCTGAATTTCTCCTAGCGAAAGTTGTTTAAGCATACTGCCTTACTAGGGCTGCTGTCTTGGGTCTAGCAGGCGAGATACAGCGTTTCCTAAGTCAGCCGTCCGCTCCGGATCAGTCGCTGTTGTATGCCGCCCCTAACTTGAGATACAGCCGCATACCTGGTACGGAAACGGCGATTCACTGTGCAGTGCAGAAACATAGTACTTTCACCTAATGGTTGTCTGCTTTGCAAGAAGTTTCCCGAAAGCGTGTCGTGAAAGCGTTTAACCGGAATCCCAATGCTTCGGTCAGGGGTGCTGCCAAAAAATTGAATCTGTCCAAGTCTTTCGTTCTGAGAGCCAAGGACCGGGAGGAATTGCATACGTACAAAGTGTAGAAGGCTCAAAATCGTGACGAACGACAACATACGGTGGGACGAATGCTGACGAAGCCTTATTTTCTCATCATGGATGATGAGACTTACGTCAAGGCGGACTTTCGGCAGCTTCCAGAACTACTGTTCTTCACGACACAGTGCAAGTTTGATGTTCCGAAGCAAGTAAGGAAGCAGAAACTTTCAAAGTTTGCCAAGAAATACATGATTTGACAAGCGAACTGCTCATGTGGTAAACGGAGTACGCCGTTCGTGACTACCGGAACTGTAAACGGGCAGATCTACCTCAAGGAGTGTCTACAGCAGCGTCTGCTTCCTCTGTTGAATGTTCTGGAGTGGGACGTGGTAAAAATACTGGGCTATGATGAAGCAGGCACTACGAAAGCATCCCAAGGAGATCAAATCTGAGGAAGACATGAAGAAAATGTGGGTTTCCGTACAGAAGAAGCTGTTCCCAGATGTTGTGCAGACATTACGAGTGGAGTTAAGCGTAAAGTGCGAGCATACGGTTGTGGTATTGGAGTTGAATGAAATAAATATGCCAAAAGATTACTGGATGGAATGGGTTATATTTTATTGTCTGAAAGTTGGAAAAGGATCGATCAACTAGGTAATTTTCGGGTTGGATATTCGGCTTTTGCAGTCTCAAAATAATATCAAAACGATGGTTTGTTGTAAATCGTCCCAACCCAATCAACCCAAATACCATCCACAGTCGAAACAGCGTTTTTTAGTGTACATACTTGTTTGATTTCCTTAAATACGAAATAAGTGACTTGGCCATTCTCTTAATTGAGTTTTTTTATAACACCGAGAGACTACAGAGACGACAAGGCACTCAAAATCGTTAAATTTTGAATCAAAACGGAGAGTAACCTCTAGTTATAATGATTTATTAGATTTTTCTTAGGTTTAAATGTCTAGGGCCGCTAGTGAATATCATAAAACAGAAGTCAGATTCAGAAGCATTGATGCTTAGATTGAATCAAATGTATTTGATTAGAAATTAAATCTGCAATTTTACCGCTGACTGCGAAGATAATAAGACGAAAGCAAATTATGCTGCCACATCCGGCAGATGAATTAAAGTGAATTAAATTACCAATGATTTCAGTTACGATCATTTTATTGGCAATATGCGTCTTGAAGAAGTCGACAATAATACATTCGCACACGTGGCTGTTCCTGCACAGCCTACAGTTACAGCTATGGTCCTGTCGCACAATTCACTCAGAAACAACTTCATTACAGAATTATACACGATGCTTCCGTTAACAGTCGCAGTCCCAGCGGCGTACAGTTTTACTATCTCGAGTTGAGAACTCATCCCGTCCATCATTAATCCTTTCATTAATCCTAAAAACTCTGGAGCTTAACCCAACGATCCGGCCGTAGCCGTCGCACACGATTACGGTACATCAGCTATCAGCTGAGCACTGAAACATTCCCCATTTTACATCGACATTATAAAATTATACTGCCTCGCACTGGATCTGTTATTTACGGCAACCGTCCGCAGCCGGGCCTGCCGGCTGGCGCAGCACGCATTCATCATGTTATATGGGCATTCTTCATGAAATTTTCAAATCACTCCCGACCCCGTACGACGTTGTTGTCAACCATCGGGAAACTTTGCTCATACATATATGCAGCCGGGCTGGCACAGACGACAGGCACGGATCGCATATCCTTCGCGTCGTTGACAATTTTCTCGCCATCTCGTCATCGTCGTCATCGTGTTGACTCACCGGCACGGAAATGCGGACAGGTTTGGCATAGGCAAAATAGGCGAAGCCGCCGCAAACACTTGAGAGTTATCGAGTGTGAAAAAATCCATATCTTAACAATTTCCTTCGCCCTAGAGTGCACGAAAGGCGGCTTGTAAATTTCCCATCAGCACTTTGCCGCAACCGTGCGATCGCAGCATTTCCGGTGCCCTTCCATCAACAAGTTCAATTTCGCCCGGATGCCGCTTATTTTTTGGCCTCGGACGAGTTTCAGTGCACTTCGGCTGCGGCTCCGGTCTCCGGTGCGGAGCGCCTGGCGGCGTCTTTTTCCAGCACCCGCAAATTTAAAACTATTAAGACATAAGCATCGCATGCGAATATTCAACATATGTTTAAGTTTAATCGCATTTTAGCCGCTCGGCTGTTCGACGTTCTCGGTACGTGTGTTTATGTGCTTCGCTCATACTTACAACATACTTTGGTTCGTTAGGTTAATAGTTGCTGATGGGCGAAAAGTTTTCCAGCAGGTACGGAACCGAACCATCGGAACCGACTACGGCGTAGAATGTTGGTGCAGCAGAACATTGTTGCAAATTTGCTCTCATCGGAAGGGTGATTTTACTCCGATAGCCTCTGCCTACCTACCTTCCTTCGTACGCAGTGTGCTCGAAAAGGAAGAACCACCAGAAGTTGTTCCACCCACCGAACCGAACCGAAGCTAACCGAACCGTTTTGCTGGCTGCCCACTTGAGTGCATGTAAAAATGTATGTTTGTCGATCGCTCGTTACAGATAAATTATGTGCAATCTGGTCATAAATTTATTGCTTCCCCAATTCCGCTCAACAACAACAACACCAGCAACAACAACCACCGTACTTTTCGCGGCTACCTGCGGTAGCACGCATCAAGGTACTACACAGAAAATCCTTCACCCTGACCTCCACCAAGTCTGTACCGTACCGTACCGTACCGTACCGCGTGCCGCGGTATGCATAAAGCATCGACGAGGAAAATCGTTTCAATTGAAATCATTGATTATTTGAAATTTAATTACTGGTACGCTAATGTGCGATACACGGACTCACACCTCGCCGCTCGGAACGGTGTGCGGAATTTCTGCAGCAGCATACAGTAGTATTTGAAGAAATGAAAACATTCACACCGTACGTAGCTGCCCACCCCGACCCGTGTCCATGGCCGGCCGTGGCTGGTTTGCTGCACCACATTGCGATGCTCCGGGGCCAGGCGCCAAGAAAAAGACTGCTACAGTAATTACTGCCAATTTTCCAGTGATATAATTAGTGTTAGTTCTGACTAAATTGAAATAACACAACACACACCGAGAGCGAGAAGCATAAAAGAGTCCACCGGGGAAAACCAATTCTGTTTAAGAGAGTCATCAGCCATGTAATTTTCCCCGATCACGAACCACTCCGCCTTGGGCATTGGTTCGCCCTTCAATACAGATAGTACCTGGTTGTGGGCTTTCTACCATCTCTTCGATAGTGTCAATCAAGTTTAAATGCCGCACATACAGTCGAGTCGTTCGTTGCTCCGCTTTGCACCTGTAGGGTTCACTGCGTTTTCCATTGCCCTACCCCCGGTCGGCCTCGGTAGGAGATGGGTGAAACAAGTGACATAATGATTATTATGATGCCAATCGCACTGCTGGCAAGATATCACCGTTTGATTCACGCAGAACTGTCCTGTTGTTAGTTGCCAATCGTCTATCATCCACGAACGGGGTGATTATAGGCTAAGCGCAATTGTTGCCACCCCCTCGGGAGGTGCATGCATGCATAGTAACACGACAACCGGTCGCTGGATTTTTTATGCGGCTTCACAAATTGTTGCTAATTTTCTGCGGCCAGTAACAGGTGCCGATAAGGGGTTTTTCTTTCCGTTCCGTTTTCCTGCACCTACTGTGCAATCTTCTGGGAAACAACGCTGCTGCTGCTGCTACTGTTGGATGCCACCTTCGGTCGGTAGGACAGTAAACTTCTAACTTATTGATCGTTGCAGACTCTGAGAGAATTTCCAACGTCACAGAAAACTTACGACAGACTGATTGCAATTATTTTTTTATGATTTATGTCGATTGATTACTGCTTTTTCATAAAATTGGCTACCGTTACATTCCTCGAGCAATTACGGATGAATAACATCCAATTCAAACCGACATAATTGGCAACAACAAGAAGCTGCGTGCCTGATTTGCGCTCGCAACATCGCTTGCATCGCTTCGACCCAAGGACAACGCTTCTTCAACTGGAAATAAACGAACACAGAAAATACGCTGCACAGTTCATTCCATAAATCCTCATAAATACGTCCTCACTCGTTCTTATCATCATAGTTCTCAATTTTCCGCAGATAATTTAGCCGCAACTTCCAATTAAAATTAAATTACCTTATCGTAATTTATATGCCTGCTTTCGCAGGAACCCCCTCCAAGAGACACCGAAATCGGCGGAAAGCGCATCGACATTCAGGAAGCGGAACCGGCAGGATACAACGCGAAAAAATATCCTTTTTTCAGCCCCTTAGCTTTGTCCTAGCTGCCACGGCTAGGTGGAAGGGGGGTATCATCTGTCGCGCGAACGAAACCACTTGTAGTGGCGGAACGCTAAAGCTCCCGATTCCCATCCAAGGAACAGGCGAGCACATGAAAACGATTCACTTAATTACCACAGCCACCCACCCGCCTACTGGTCTCCCAGCGCCAGCCAGCGCCCCTGGCAGCAGCAGCAGCAGCAGCAGCAACATCCTTGCGGACCGCAGCATAGCGGAAGCACATGGCCGGCTATGCGTCTCCATTAATTTTAATTGCTACGATTTTGCTGTTCGCGAGCGTAGCATTTTCCAGGCGAATAAGAACATGTCCTTGCTCGTCGACCTCGTGGACCGGTGGACCAATTTTTCCGAAATAAATCGGCTTTTAATTAAAAATTATTCCAACCGACAACCGACAACGCCGGTCGGTCGGTCGGTCGTTTCCGGCAGCCTCCCTGGGGAGTAAATTAGACTGCGGCATGTTTTTGATTCCGAAGGTTTTTGAATTGCCCGTCGTCCGCGGCGGGAACCGTCATCATGCTGATGGGACGACTCTCGAGTGCGTTAATTGATATTCTTCGAATGCGGAAAGCCGATTCCGTTTAAAGATGTTCAGAAGTTGAAAAGTTGTCAAAGTCTGTGCGGTGCGAATAGAATTGGAGTGAGAAAAATAAATTACATTTTCTCTGAAACTAACTGTTTAAAGTAAAATTTTTTGTTTAGGTACAGGATTTAAATTGAAAGTTTATTTTGAACAACAACAAAGTTCAACGAACGATTTACTTTTGAATCATGTGCTCACTTCGTTCGGAAATCAGTGAACTTACCAGCGAAGTTACCTGAATGGTAATCAGACAGACACACTTCAAAATGTACAGCTCTCACTCGATGAAGATTCTACTCAACACACACTGACTGGTGGTCACATTAACACCTCTCCAGATGTTAATGCGTCACCAGCTGACACCGTGCTGGAACCAAACGAGAGACGACGACGACGACGACAGCGCAGCGATTACCACTGGCAGCCAAGCTTCCATCTATGGTAGGGTAGGTACGTACCGGTCAAGTGCACTTCATCAAGCAACTTCTTGAAAAATAAAAAGAATTGAACCGAGCACAGTACCAACTCGACGGCTAGTGAAACGCGTCAAACTCGCCAAGTTTCAAGGACCATGCCATCAATTATAATGAGACATTTGCAGCCAACGGGAACGGGAAGCAGGATACTGAGAGGGACCATGAGAATCGAAATGGGTAATTCCAAGAAATAAATTCTGCGAAGTTTGCTAGAATAAAACTAAAACAATAATTCACTGATGTCGAAGATGGTTATTGATAGTGGATGTTAAGTATCAAACCAATTTAGAGGCGAATCCTTTGCCGTGAAGCGATCTTGCTACAGCAGTTTTACTCTAGATATATATCTATATTGGAACTAAAATCTGAACACTCAATCAAAGACATGAGACATGTTAAACATCCAATGGTTATACACAATTCTAATAAAACACAATGGTGACTAAAATTGAAAAGTTTATTTTGAAAGAGAAATATTACCGGGGACCAGCGAAATCCACGTAGAAATCTACCCGAAAGAAGGCGAACGGCGAACTGAACCTAATTCCGAAACGTATGGGTAAAGGACCAAGACACAAGAGTGTTCCAAAGCAGTAGCAACACCTCTGTGTTCCAAATATTGATTACGGAAGACTCACTTTGCACAATTTTAGTCCTATCGGACATTATTTTTGTGAATATGCATAGCAATCAAAAAAAAAATGACGGTCTACAGTTACATCCATTTATTTTAATATTTCTTTGCAGTTAATAAAGCAAATTTATTGCGTCACATCCCTTATAAAAGCGCTTTAGGTGTTTCTATGAAAAGGCGTAGCAATACAATGGTGTACCAATACAAAATTGATCTTATTGTAGTTGCTTGTCAAGCCGCAATAAGCTATTAGTTTTATAATGCTTTTCATATAGTAACACCCTGACCTAGCAGATTTATTACTGCATTATGAATAATACTAAAATTCATTTTTTTAAGCTGGAACTTATTGCCGTATTTTAGCATTTTGTAGTCTGCAAAAAAATTATCTAAACAAATAGTGAGCTGCAGACTGGATCAATCGGTTTTCATGTCACACAGCTAGAATGATTGACTAATTAAATATATTCATTTAGTTTAAGCAACTGGTTTTCAACAATTGCAAAACTTCGAAGGACTGTTGAATCAACATTGTTGATTTTAGTTACCTATAACATTTAAAGCCCATATGCTGCACAACTACGGAAACTGCTAAAAGTTTTTTATTTACTGTTTCAGATATTTTATCATGGGAATATGGGATAGTATTGGCAACGAGGAATAAGTGGGTAAAGTAGACCAAGCTTTGAAGGAAGGGTAAACCCCAATACACACAAGCACGCAACAAATTTAAAAAGGATATCGCTCACTCAATAGCGATTATAGCAAAAAAAAATGCATTGTAGGTCACACAGCAAACACCCGGGTGATATCACAATAGATCAACTATACTGGTCGCAATGATGAGTCCACACATGAAGAAAAAAAGAGTGAGCTGCAGACAGGATCAATCGGTTTCCATGTCACAAAATGCAACTAGAATGATTGACTAATTGAATATGTTCATTTAGTTTAAGCAACTCGTTTTCAAGAATAGCAAAATTTCAAAGGCCTGTTGAATCAACATTGTTGATTTTAGTTACCTATAAAATTTAAAGCGCATATGCTGCACAACCATGGAAACTGCTAAAAATTTATTATTTACTGTCTTAGATATTTTATTATGGTCTCCATAAACCAAATCGATCAGGATGATCTGTTAATAAAAGTTTAACTTTTCTTCTCACGGTTATAAATTTCAAGTTAACAAAACTAGCTAACTAATTTAGCTTTTCCACGCAACAAGTTTTATGCTTTATTGCTATGTAGAACAAAGCGAAAAGCTTCATTAAATTATTGCATTTGCTGTCAAGCAACGAAAAATATAATATAAGCAGTCTAGGGGGATGATGAATTATTCTGATTTCATTAATCCAGTTACCACTCAAAATCAACGTTAAATCTGAAACCAAGATTTCTGCCGCACTTAGGTGATCCTACTTGGCAAGTAGCATGCACGTTGACTCTAGTGCAACTGAGATGTATGAAATGAAACCGCTTTCGACCTGGTCCAGCGGTCTTGCACGTTGGGCCTCTTTGTTCCTGGTGCCGAAGGGGTTTGGTGTCGAAAAGAACCGTTCTCGTCGCATTGTTGTTTGGCATCCTTACGATGCATCCGGCCTACCGTAGCCTTTCGTTAGATGTACGATGGGAATCTCCCCTAGCTGCCTCTGCCGCTCTCCGCTTTTAGCTTTTACTCCGCCAAATAACACCCGCAGCACCTTCCGTTCGAACACGCCAATGGCGCGTATGACCTCCATAAGCAGCGTCACAGCTTCAAGTCCATAAATAATTTAAGGCAAAATTAGTCGTCATCGATTCTGCCAATTTCAAAAGCAGTTTTTTTGTTTGAAACAAAAATTCTGTTCATGAAAATATATGCGCTGTGTTCAGATTGGTAAGAAGAATGCAGTATTTACATTCTTATAAACAGAACACAGCTTTTGGCCCAAAAACTGCTTTCGAAATTGGGCTCTTCGACGAAAAGTTAATGACTGTTAGTTTCCCGTTAAGAGGTTTTTACATTGTTAGCTTTGTTAGCGTTTGCTTTTTTATCGTAGTGTTTTGCGAAGGGTAATGTGCCCGATTTCACGCATAAATTGCGCCGCTGGATTTCCTTACTAGTGTTGTTGTCATCTTCCACTTCTAGCTTGTCGCCATCATTGGTTATCGTTCATGAAGGGCACGCGCTTGTCTCCTTCTAGCCTCTTCCGTTTATATATTTGGTCGAGAATTGGTCTTATTTTTAGTCCAATCCTCCTAGACTCAGTTTTCAGTGCTGGTGTAGATTTGCTCCGCCGTCGCAGTCTTCCTGACTGCGATATCAAGGTCATCTGCAACGTCAAGGAGGAGGCTACTTTTACTTTTAAATCGTGTTTCTCATTTTCATGCCCGCTCAAGAGAGAAGTTGAATTGCACGCAAGATAAACCGTCACCTTGTCTCAACTCACCGCCTCTAGAAGGGATTCGAGATTGTCCTCGAGATCCGCAGGAAATACATTACTCAATCCCATGTAGCTTTGTTTGGTTATGTTAGTTTGTCTCAAAAACCGTGTTCGTGCATTATCTGCCATGGCTGGTTGCGTTCGACCGTACCGCATGCTGCTTTGAAGTCAATAAAGATGTGATGCGTGGGTACGTTGTACTCCCGACATTTCTGCAATGTCTGTCGGGGGTGGTAAGAGTTTGGTTTGCAGTGGCGCGAGCGCCATGTAGCCCGCCTGATAATTTCTCACGAAACTCTTTGCCACTCGGTGACGGTGGGCATAATAGGATCTGGAAGAGTACCTAGTAGACGACGTTTACAAGCATCCTCCTCCCAAATCTAGGAAATGAGTCAGTATAGAGCCATTGCGAGCGTTTCTCGACCATGTTTGTAAAGTTCTGCTGATAGGTGGTCATTAAAACACCCGCAGAATCATTTTATAGTTTTCCTTCAGATCCACAAAGGTAAATTTAGCTGTTGAGGCCATATTGTTTCGTATTCATATATCCTTTCAGAAATGACCCAACCGGCCAAAAACATTTAACGCGTCACTGAAATTGAGACGCATTTTCAGCTCGGTCAAGCATTAACCAAGACTAATTGCGGATGGAAACGGGGGAAAAACAACAGTGAAAAATGAGAGACCCTTCAGTTGCAAAATATTGCTTCGAAATATGCATAAAAGAAGGTGTTAGCAAAGACCAATAGACACAACACTCATTCTTCGCACGTCATTTCATAGTCATTTCATATTTAATGGGATATTTCTGTTGAAAGTTAATTTTTGGAATATTGATCACAGATGATGCTAGTGTTCAGGAAAAATGTGCGTACCGACTTTGTTCTGTTTAATTTTCAACAAAGAGTTGCAGTCATAACTTATATGAATTTCACCTACTACGAACGACAACTAAACAGATAACACACGAAAATGTTTTATACGCATTTATTGTCATTCGTAAGCGTAGGATACCTATACTTTCCGCTATCCCAAGAAACACACGATTATGATTTGTTTATTTTAAAATTTTTGTAACATGAGTCCATCATTATCATCGTCATCATCATCCACACGAGTTAACACTCTTTTTGTGTGATGGTATAGAGCTGTATCAGCCATTTTTCAAAGATGAAAACACACAGGTTACTACTACATTTACCATGCAACCAGCCAACAAGAAAGGGAGAGAGAGAAATAAAACAATCGATTTTATGTATTTGGACATCAACAGGGTTTCAATGTGAACTGATTATTTCATCAAAGTTGCTGCTCACGATTAACTTTTGTCATACTTCAGCGAGAAAAGATAAATAGTTTTGAAGGAATAATGACCGTAGAAAATATCAACTCGCTCTGTTTAGCGGAAAAATGGTTTTCTGTCGCTTTATATAAGAAGAAATCTAAAATCTAGTAGCAATGTGAAAATGACGAGTGAGAAATACACCTGAATATTTGAATCAATGCAATTAGGAAAAGGTAATTAAGCTTCCTTCACCGTCCTCTAACATTTTGGTAATAGACAGTAAGAGTTTCCTTGTTGATGCTGGTAGGATGTTGTTTTATGCTCAATATTAGGTTAATTTACGAGAAAATTTTTGAAAAAATTCCTTTTAATTTTTACTACTTAACACGATCTTCGCAGATACGCGTATTTCGTTTACGACGAGGCTTGATTTTGCTAATCTTAAGCATACAGAAACAGATCAATCTGCTTCTCACAACGACCACAAAGACACATTCCAGCGTTACGGGACAGAATTAGCAGCTATTTTTACTGTGTAAATTGATTCTTGTTTCACCAAATTTTTGGCAAATAGCTTATAAAATTGGTGACGTAAAGGGACTTTACTTTCCAGTTGTATGACAGGGATTTGGTTAAACAAGAACTGATTTGCGTGGTGGGCGTGGTGTCCCGTACCGCTGGAATGTCTACCAAGAGCTTTCGTTTTCTGTTCAACCGTTCGCTCTTCCTCTGAATGATGCCTGAATACTGTTTTCATTTACAACCACTCATCTTGCGCAGAAGCAGCACAACTACAAGCAGAGCTAATCGTTGCTTCACACACTGGAGGCAAGAGACTATTTGCTCCGTATCCCAAAGAGAATATCGGGTAGGCAATTATATGGACTGACACGATTTGCTCCGTGACCTTCAGAGCATGCATTCGATAGTGCTGCGACAGAAAAAGAAAGATGAAACAAAACTGACGCTCATCCGGGGGCAGAGCAAAGCACTACAAAAGCAGAAAAACTCGTCGCTTGTCGCAGAAGGTAACATCCGATTGAGAGAGAGCAAGTCGATTCGTCTTCTGCGCTTTGCCAGTAAAACGTCGAGAATTGAGATTTTTTTTTCAGAGCAAAAGCCTGTTTAGGACTTGTAGCTTTCATTAGAATGGCAAGTTGAACACTGCCAGACCTCAGGCTTTGTTATAAAAATTCATGGTCAAGGAAAAATGAGTTAGCTTCCACAAATTTTGTGCTAATTTCACTCTCTTGGATCTCAAACCACCGATTCAGTGTTTGACTACAATAGACGAGGACTAATAGCTTAGCTCAGCCAGTGATGACGGTCACTGAAAAACGTCGCATGCTTATATTAAGGGTAAAGAGAATATTATTTACCAGCCGTCTATGGTTCAAGGGTTACAAGGTTATGTTACTCGACCATATGAAAAATTTTGAGCAAGGTGTTGGCTGTATAAAACGCAGCTCATTCAAAGGCTCAAACTGACCGACCTGCCTCGGCGTCGAATTATTTGTGAGTAAATTTAAAGAGTGAATTTGAATTTGCTTACTTTTTACCGAAAATTTTTATTCTCCGACGGGGATGAAAATGGTCGCATTTAGTGCAATTAACAACCATAAGTTTTTTCTTATATGTCAATGAAGCTTTTTATCATTAAATGAAAACACACTTTCTTTGCTCCAAATACCAGCATTTGATCAAACCAACATGTAGTTTCAACAAGATGGCGCTACATGCATCATATCACATGAAATTAAGCATCAGCTGTGAGGTTAATTTAGTTATTTGCTCACCATCTGTCAGTTCGAACCTGTAAAGTGGCCACCTCGATAAGCTAACACCACTTGACTACTTTTTAAGTGGTTACATAAAAAGTGTTGTCGATATGGACAAATAAGCGACGATCGAAGCCTTGGAGGACAATATTCCGCGGCTCGTAGGTAAAAATTTAAAAATTCAAAAAAATTCGTTGGTGGTGCAAATTTTAAGCTGCATTTAATTGAAGATCGAAAAAAACTCAAAAATATTAGGCATATAAATTTAATTCATAATGTGCTTCGCTACTGTGCTTCTCATCCCAGTCGAAATTTACCCGTTGAGCACCGTCGGTTCCATTCAAGCAAAGCTTGAGGACAAATCATAACAGGATCACACTTCTAAACGAGTGTACGACATTTCTTTATTTTCCACGCTTATCTATTAATCTGGTAGTCAAATTACACATTACACGAAGGAACAAAATCTGGTTCTGGTGCTACTTGTTACGAAACCCTGTGTAAGAATACTGATTATTATTGAAATGAAACCCATCCGACAACATAATGGGATGGGACTTGGTCTTGGTCTTGGAAATTGGAGGGGGTTGGGCGCAATTTTTGGCACTCCCCGCTCTGCAACTAGATGAAAAAGGCAAGACCGAATTAAAATACCTCAGCAACAACCATAATCGTGTCTGTAAAGGAAGACAGAACTCTCGCAGTACATTTTAGGTACTAGACGAAAAAGCATCACCGAAAGGGTTCACATCAGTGCGTAAAAGAGGCCTCCAGACGACTGCTACCGCCGTCGTCGTCGTCATCGTCATCGGAGGCAGGTTGTAGGCAGCTGTAGCAGAGCGAGCAGTGCTGAGGCGGAATCGGGAAATGTGTACAGCGAAATGCTCCAAGTGGCAATTTCGAGCAACACTGAAGACTTGTTTCGGTAAGTGGTTCACTCACTCGAGCAGATTACAGAGCAGAACCCAGCCGGGCTGCGAATTTTCCTTCCATCTTACCGATTCTGTTCAACGTATATTCATGAGAGCCGGGCAGATTGGTGGTTAGGATTTTACCTGCAACGAGACAAAACAAAAACGGAGAATTAGTATTTATGGTAGGGTAAGCTTTAAGAGGATTGTCAAATTAGAATACACGCTAACAAACAGGCGACGACTGTTCGCGGCTGTAGGCAAATGAGGTTGAATATTAAATTGTTGGAACCGGCAAATCGACGCTGTTCGGTGGCCTCGTTCTTGTCACGGTCAGACTTGTAGAACAAGAAAAATCGCTGCTTGAACAGCAATTATTATCTCGCCAGCGGCGTACACAAACGTAGGAAGCATGTTAAGCTTGTAATCGCAAGTTCATTTGGGTGATTAATTGTAAGCTCAACGAAGCGGGTGGTGATGAATGCCGACCAAAGGTCTGCTCCTGCGTACGTGTGATAAGAATCCATAAATCTGGTCCGAATCTTGATTTTTAGGTTCACTCCCAACTGGGACCACTTATTCACGCTCCACTGATCGGAAATCTATTTATCCTTCGGGGTGGAAAGGTTTTTTTTTCGTCCAAAGCCTGTCTCTTCCCCCACTCCTGTTTTCCCGCCGAAGGAAAATTCACAACAGCACTGGAAAGCAGGAACCAAAGTCCGAAACATTATGCGGACGTGCATAGCCGGAATGCAGGAAAACAAAATCGGGAAACCTATCTCACTTTCGAAAAACAGTCCAGCTGGGCATGTTGCGCTGCTCTATATAGATAGAGTTGAAAAGAAAAACACACAGACCGAACTCCCAGAGTCCGGGGCTCAAGTCCGCACCAAAACAAATTGAACGCTTTCCGCATATAAATGACTGCTTAAAAAGCGAGTGGCAATCGAGCAGCAGCAGCGGAGGGAACATTACCCATCAGCTGCTGAACCTGTTTGCCTACACCCTGTGGACACTGCTAGCCCGCAACTGCCCATTGTGTGGCGTTCGGGTGGCCGTAGAAATGGTACGTGTTGCGTACGCCACAGTCTGTCCAAAACTGCTGCCAGCTGATTACTATTTCAGGCATGTTCCATTATCAAACTTCACATAAACATACATCTTGCAAGCTCCCTTCGCAATAATATGGTATGCTGCTGGATAGCGTTCGACAGCAGCAGCAGCAGCAGCATACGGAGCGGGTGTACTGCTTAACCTACTCGTCGCCATCTGAACGAACGAGTTGTAGTCCTACCTAATGGTCACAACACACAGGCTGCTGCTGCTGTCCGATCTCGCTGCGGTTGGCTCAATGGAGGGCGAACAAATAGCGGTGGCCCGGTGGCAGTGCTAGTGTGGTGCGCCAGCCAGCAGCAGCCGAGAGGTTAAATAGTACACCATTGAAAACGTTAATTTGGGCAGTAAGGCTGGTTTTGGCTTATGCTGCCGGGGTATTTTTTTCATCTATTGACTAACTGTGGGTGCGTGGGACGCATTACTTCGCTACGCTACTATACTGGCTGGCTGGCTTCGTGAGCCAGCTGCCGGTGAGAATATCTGTTTTGGGCGATATGAATTGGTACGTACGTTACATTCACCGCGCGTTGGCTGCTGTTCAGGTTTGTGAAGTTGGTTTACTCTATACTCCGTGCCTTGTCGTGTGTAAATTCCGTTAGTGGATACACCACTGCCTGTTTGGGAAAGCAAAGGATTTGCGAGTTTTCGGTTGTGTAGATAGTGTTAATATTTTTGGACTCAGAGCGCATCCTTTTTGATGGTGGTTGAAATTGATTTTCAAATTATTTTTACTATCAGGGACTCACGCCGTCCGCGTGCGGTTTATAAATCGGGTGTTGCAGGATCAAAAATGACCGCAAATGAGGTGCAACAGGAGGGTTCGTGGTATGCAACCGCTCACCGTCTTGTCATGAGAAAATAGCTTATAACCAGAAAATGCATCCTCTTGAACTGTGGCAGAACGACGTCACCAACATATTTAGACCGTACCAGTCTAATGCGTTAGGGCCGGCACAAAAGGATCTGAAAGAAAGTAGCTTTGAAGCAACTTTCAGTTTGCTTCAAAGTCTGTATCTAACACTCATTTTTACGCCCAAATTTACTATGTGCAGTATTCTACCTACAACATAAATCAATTTCAACCTCACTGCCTACTCATTTAATGCACTCATTTGCGACGATGATAAGCTTTACGTCATATTGATTCCGCATAAACGTAGGAAGAGCGCAAAACGGCCGCGGTTTGCTCCCATGAGTTCGCATGACTAAAGCCACCCGCTCGGTGGTTTATTTTGATGCTTATATCAATTCGATGGGCCTAGAACAGTTAATTGAATTAAATCCTAATCAAGCATGTTGTGTGTCAATTTTTCTTAAACCATATTTACTTAAATTTTCTTCAAATTTTACGTGCTACGATTACATTTGACCATCTTGTAATCGATTTTTTCTTGTCCCGATTAATACATATGTTCTAAATTATGTTCAAATACTTTTCAAAGTTGTACCTTTTCAGAGATGACTGTATTTCTGACCACATTTCAATTCATTGGTTTTAGTGAGGTTAGACATCACTCGATATTATCGAGTCGATAATCTTCAGTTGATATTGGTTTTTGTTTCATGGGTAAACCTTGTTCTTTACTGTTGTAAAAATGTTGCATTTTATGGTAACAAGACAGCATTTGTTGGAAGTTTTAGCTCCTGCTTAATTGGAAACAAGCGCATAAATCATTTTATGGCGCTCCTAACATAAGGAGACATAACTCGATGAAAAACGTTGAGAAGATATTATTCATTTGCAAGCAGTTTATGCAAAGGAAACAAAAAAGGTCTTTTTACATCAGATTGTGACTATAGAGGGGAAATGGATACTCTACGACAACCTCAAGAATCAATGTTGCAATTCGAGTGAGAAGCAAACGATGCCCACTCACACGCAAGCGAATACGGGAAGCCTGGCAGCCAACCTTTACGCCACTGAAGCAAGCGTACGACAAACAACCGCCAATGCTGCGTGTATACCTTCCGCTATCTACACACTAGCGAACGCACAGCTCGTAGCGTATTTCTGCATAGCTCACTCACGAGGCCAGCAACTCGTCAACAGCCAACAGCTCGTAAGGTACACTACCCGAGCAAAGTTTTAGTGCAAAGTGAAAACAAAATTTGATATCTTGATGTAACGGATTTTGAATACTCGGTGTGATTTCATTTTGGCCGACTTAATGGTTAAAATATAAAAATTGATTGCAAAAATTCCACGCCGTGAAATTAAATTGAGTACTACTTTTGTTATTTATTTATTTATTTATTTATTGGTTTTATTTATTTATTTATGATACTTTTGTTATCAAAAATATCAAACGGAATACAAATCTTGCTGTTACACAATATTAATAGGAAAGCAGAATTAGTTGTCATTTTACTATCATATCATCATCATTTTGCTATCATCATATAATTTGAACCAACCATTTTACTAGAAAAAACCTGATTTAATCCACCTAGTGGTGAAAGGAATTTTTGTTATACGGTCTTACTTGCTATTTGAGATAGAAATCGACACGTTTGGTTTACATGAAATTTTTGGAAATTGAATAAGTTTACAAAATTTGAACCAAATAGAAGCACTTATAAATTTTGATAGTTTCTTTTCTCATGAAATTGCTGAGTAACTTGTTACTAATGAGGGTAAGTGCAAGTAAAAGTAAGATGAAATATTATTCTTTAACATATACATTGCGTAGTAAAGGTCTAGTTAATAGGTTTTTGAACTATGCATAATTTCCTGTAACGCCAATCTATTTGATTCACAACAATAAAGTTTTCTCGAATAAATTTCATCAATTTTTATTAACCTGCGGTTACTCACGTTGTTGTATTTTGTACACCATATGTAGGTTTTTGAATGCCATATTGTTATATAGTTACAAATCGTATATTACGTATATATTAACGTATATTCTTCAATAAACTTGTTATGAGCAAAATATCAGAATTATTCAATGCATTATTACTTTAAATTGTTAGGAAAATAGATTAGCATAAACCGACATCACAGAAACGAAGCAAGTAGCATGTGAGGTGTCCCGCAATTGGCCCCAACTGGAATTTTCTTTCGTTTCTTCATATGGAAAAATGGTGTCTGTGTGCAGCAAAACTACCAGCAAATGTAAAATGTTTAAAATGTATCCGTCTGTTGGTAGTCGAGTAATTCGGGGTCAAAATCAGGGTATTTTTATAATCAAAGTTCTACAGTTCGTAAACAAGGAAATATAGAGGTATACTATGTTCAGCAAAGTTGTGTATTTTTATTATTTATACAACTTTGTAATACATGAAAAAGTCATACAACAATCACAAAAAGAGCTAAAATAGAAAAACTGATTTTTCAAATTCATATACAATAAATAAGATCTCTTCGTTGAAGAGATAGAAGGTTACTGTTTTCAGCATAATTTCTTGTTATAATATGCTCTAAAACTTTGCAGAACACATCAATGTGTTATATTGAAACTGAAGGAAAATAATTTTTTTAATTCACTTTTAGGGGGATTAATCAAAATTCAAATTCTACCAGACGATAGAGCTTTCAATTGAAAGAAACTCTTCCAAAGGTTCGATAAACTTAAAACCAAGTTTTCCTAGTCAAAACTCTAGTGCGCACGTTTTCTTTGGTTTTGGGCTATTGTGCGCGCGAGTAACTGTGTTATAAAAGTTGGCGCGAGTGTTCGAGGGTTAATATCTTTTGACCGGTAAAACCAATTCTTAAGAAATTTTGCATATATATTCGTAGTGTGAAAACCTCTCGTTTGATATTAAAATAATTGAAATTAGGTTATTTTTCTTGGTTAAAATCATTATAAATTATTGTTAATTTTGGTGTGGTGTATTGAATTACTCATAACTTTCAAATTAAACATCCAATCAAAAAACCATTCAATAGTGATCTATCCGGCTATATTACCTGCCAAATGAAACTAATAACACGTAAATCGGTTTGGCCATCTCTGAGAAACAGGCGATCATTTGAACCTTGTCAAAACTGGTTTTTTAAGCATAACTTTTTAACCACTTGTTTGTTTTCAATAAAAATTGGTGTGAAGTTTAGCAATAGTAAGAGCTTTTATTTGGTATTAAGATCGATGAAATCGGTTATGTGGTTCCGGAGAAAATCGTGTCACGTAATTTTCACATTTTTGCTTATAACTTTCAAACTAAAAGTCAGACCACAAAACCATTTAATAATGATATACTAGGTAAAAATACCTTTCAAATAAAAGTTATAGCAGACGAATCGGTTCAGCCATCTCCGAGAAATAGGCGATTGAAAATTGAAGCGCACACACATACACACATACACACACACACAGACATTGCTCATTCGTCGAACCTGATCGATTGGTATATGTGACACGGCCCTCCGGGCCTCAGATCGACTTCGTGTTTTTCGACCAATTCCTAAACCTTTGTTATATTGTATAACAAAGGTAAAAAATATTTGAAAATAGATTTATAATAGGTTTATTTACATCATAACTAGAATCTGTCAACACATTTTCTTTCAATAAATGAAAACAAAATTATGGCAAAGTCTGATACATCATAAGTGCCATTTTGAGTTGGTAACAAAGCATGTTTTCTAATTGATATCAACAGCAGAATATGTAATAATTTTGATATATTTTTCTTGTCAATCCTTGCTCGGGTAGGTTGTATGGATACAGATTTTGCATTGAGTAATTCTCGCTGAAATGGGGCCACTACTGACACGAGGTCTTCAAATATTGGAACTTTTGCGCTTAGCTGGTTGAAAATGGCTAGAAAATAAGAATTACACTTTTGAAACCTTGAAACCTCGTTCGCCAAGGGGCCTAACAGTTTCAAAAAAACTTGAATTTTGAGCAAACCTTGAGATCTTTATCATGTGATATTTCATAAATTTACCATGAAACAACTAACAAATGGCCCGGTTCTGTAAAGACGAAGAACAGGGCTTTCAAATGGAATAAAAAAATTTTGGCGGCCATCTTGGATTTGGTCACCTTATTGGACTATATCAAAAAATCGCCGTTTTCACCATGAGCCCCCTAACCGATTTTTCATAAAATTAGGTGTGCAATGGCATTAACTGAATAAAACAACCAGTTATTTGTAGCAAGGTTCACAATTTTCATATAATTATTGTGATATTTCCAAAAATTGTCATGAAACAAACTACAACCGACACAGTTTTGTAAAAAGGAGAGATAGGGCTTATGAACGAAGTGAAAAAAAATTGGCGGCCATCTTGGATTTGACTTGGATTTTATCTAAAAATCGCCAACCGATTTTAAATTCAAAACCACCACCAGAAAGCTGAAAAAAAATGCTATAAGAAACATTCATCAAGTTAGGTGTGCAATGGTATTAACTAAATAAAGCAATTAATTTTCTGTAGGAAGATATTCCATTATTTGAGAGTTGTAAACCTTGATACAGATAATTAATTGTTTCGTTTATTTAGTGTCACTACACATGCAATTTGATCGATGTTCCTAACATAATTTTTTCTCAGTGTTCCGATGGTGGTCTTAAATTAAAAATCGGTTGGGGAGCTCATGGTGACAAAGGCGATTTTTTGATATAATCCAATAAGGTGACCAAATCCAAGATGGCCGCCAACATTTTTTTATTCCATTTGAAAACCCTGTTCTTCTTCGTTACAGAATTACGATTAGGTAATTCGGGAAAGTAATTGACAAGCTTTACCTCCGTTTATGGACTAAGGGTCATTTTATTTTATTTTCGGGAGGAGTAACTGTTTAATGTGACAAATCAAAAATCGTAACCAATTTTCAGTTACTCTCCGACGTTTCGCTTTTTATTTTTAAAGCTTTTTCAAGGAATCGTAACTGAAAATTTGTTACGATTTTGATTTGACTACATGCGCCATTTCCCAAAAAGCCACAAACAATAATTAGTCGACATCAAACATAAGATAAACTGAAAATTGTGATCTTAGACTGAAAGAGCTGTGAGTTCGACTTTCATCTTCGCTTAGTCAATAATTTTAGTTTAATTTTAGTCCAGAAAAGATAAGTGAGAACTTTTAAATTCTCCATACATTTCCTCCACGATTTCTCAACTTTCCGAACACAAACGACACATCCATGTAGGTACTAGTTACTGTGAGGCAATCGTCGTACGTGGAAACTTATATATAAAAATGGATTTCTGTCTGTCTGTCTGTCTGTCGGGATGTTCCTTATAGAATCAAAAACTACTGAACCAATCGGCGTGAAAATTTGCATGTAGAGGTTTTTGGGGCCAGGAAAGGTTTTAGTGATGGTTAGAGACCCCTCCCCCACTAAGAGGGGGGCTCCCATACAAATGAAACACAAATTTCTGCATAACTCGAGAACTAATCAAGCAAATAGAACAAAATTTGGCATGTGGGTGTTTTTGGTGACAAGAATTTTTTCTATGATGAATTAGGACCCCTCCCCACTTTAGGAGGGGGGCTCCTATACAAATGATATACAAATTTCCTCATAACTCGAGAACTAATCAAGCAAATATAACCAAATTTGACATGTAAGTGTTTTTGGAGGCAAGAATATTTTCTATGGTGAATTAGGAGCCCTCCCCACATTAAGCTGAAACAGTTATACCTAAAATTATTTGAACATTCCGAGAGACAACATTAATTGAGATCTTTTTCCCATCAACATGATAACTTCAGTAAGTAAGAAGGTGCTGTCAAAATTAGAAAACAATTTAAAAAAGGGGGCTTTCAAAATCGAAAGTTAGAATCGAAATCGGCCGAAAAATTTTTCTTTCGTTTTTGTCTTTTTTCGTAGATTTTCGCATGAAAAATAGTAACGTATATATTAAAAGCAAGAAAAGATTTAGTTTTCATGTTTAAACTTTAAGTAAAAATGCCTCAAATCAATATTTTTTTTGCTCGATTAAAAAAATCTCTGTTTTTTTTTCGACCTTCCCTCCCCTCCTCTTCAGTGGCCCAACTCCGGAAGGACAAAAACTTTATATAACTTAATAAGGATTTGTAGGTAGGAAGGAATAGGAAAATTTCGAATACGAGCATGTGCTGTTTATAAAATAAAGTTTAATGTTGTCGATGTAAATAAGATCCTCTATTATTCATACAAATCAAGAAAATAAGCAGTAGTGAACTTAAATGAGAGCCTTGCGTAACCGGAATAAATTTTAATTATTGTTGTCACTTGAGAATAGGAAATAAAGTTTAATTGAGGCATCCTCTTCTTTTGGAAACCTAGGAAACTAGAGTACTGATTCTAACCGCAAACATAAGTATAAACTCTGTTGACCTTGAGAGTGTCCCGAAGTAAAATTAAAAAAAAAGCCAGCACAGTGGTTTAAGTTTTTTTAATGCTAGTTTAAAACAAAATTAATATTAAGTCAATTAAAGAAGTTGTTTAAAGCAGAGAGCTGAAAGGAGAATCAATTTTTGCTTGATAAATCTGTAACAAATTCTCTTCCAGCCAACGAAAAAATCCTAATTTAACCAACGTCCCGACACCAAGCACATCATCATCATCATCATCACCAGTATCTTTCGTCAGTCACTGAACTCATACTCAGATCAAGTGGAAACCGATCTCCTTCGTCCGTGCGCTGTGCTTCCTCGCAAAATCTTGGAGCCTTAAGCTATCGCGACCCGAGACAAGGCCTGCAGACAGACATACACACATATAAGGCAAGGTAGTTGTACGAAAACGCGAATAATCTCGTTCTCGGTTCAAAAACGTGTAGAATGTTTTGATTGTTGCTTTCATATCGCGCAAATTATCCTCGCCCAGCAGTTCTAGCTAGTCCTCCGCATCTCATCGTATATCGGTCCGCTCCGGTCCGGCTGCACCGGATCACACCGAGAAGCGCATACATACGTGCAAGGCCAACCAGTTCAGCGACGGCGGCGTGGCGGGAAGATTCGCCGTAGCCAAATCGTGACCGACGAGGTTGTTGCCCATTACCGGTGACGGCCGAGGCTAGCCTCGGTCGTCGGGGCTTTGCGCTACGAGATGCTCTTGTCCGTACGTACCGGTGGCCGTAAATGGAGACGCCCGGTGTACGGATAATTTATTGTCGATTTGCGCTCCGTTTGCTTGTCCCGTCGACGGTCGTCGTCGTCGTTGGAAAACTATCAGTTGTGCGATCAGGAATTCTCCGTCGTTCTTCGTCGGGTCTCCCTACTAAGGCTAGTTCACGGGTTGCTGCGCTGTTATATTTAAAGAGTGTGTTGTTCTCGCTATTATCTAAATATTTATTATAAAATTATCGCTACTCTACGGTTTTCAAGAGGTTTTTCGCTGTGCGATCACTCGATAGCCTAGCCGTCTTTACGTTCGACTTTACGCTCAAGGAAAGAAAGACCTTCCGCGTGGCAACCGAGGTCGGTCGGCCGGTTGGACCGTTCGTTCGTTGGCCACTTTCTGTTTGCCGTGGCGAGAGCAAAAAGGGCCTTAACTGTGTTGTTGTTTATTTTAGTTGTTGGTCTATTTGTTTATCCTCTTGTTTAGGAACGCTCACGGTCTCGCACTCGCAGCGACCCGTACCAACCAACCGTCGAGCGTCGGCAGCGGCGGCGGCTGCGAGTGATGTGTATGGAAATCGGAATAAAAAACATTCGCCGCCCGATTTCTTCGTTCGGTGATGTTTTTCTTTGATTCGTCGGAGTCTGCCCCTTTTGGACGGAGAGGAGGTGGCGCAAAATGCTTTGCGCTTTTGTGTTAGACGCGCACTAATTTTTTCACTCTCTCCTTTTAATCGATCGGCGGGTCGAGGTTACAGAGAGCGGCGCGGCAGTGCGGGCGGTACACACATCGAGTGGTTTCTTCCCCGAACAGTTCTGAATGGGGATTGTAAATAAGCCTCTATTGAAAATTAAGTCCCCATTCAGAGCACACAGAAGCGCCTGACGACGCGTGACGGTGGCGTTGGCGGCGGCGGCGGAGAAAGCTGAAAGGCCAGCCGAGACCGGGGTTCGGTAAGCTTTTCCAGCAGCAGCGAGCGGCTGAAAGGGTCGGGTCAACTGCCTGTTGGATGGATGAGTGATGAAACTTCCGTCCCTTTTTGGTTGGAATTTTTACTGCCGGTATGAGGCAAATAATTAACGGGTGTATTTATAATATCGGATGGGTGGTGTCTGCTCCGCTTGCGATGTCAACAATTTGGCGTCAGCCTGAAGTAAAATCAATGAATACGGCTAATAAGTCGACAATTTAACAGGAAACTTCCCACTAGTGTCAAAGTTTGTTCTGGACAATCTTGGCTGGCACACATGTTCGCAATTAGCCACAACGAAGGGCATCCATCTTTTCATAATGCCTAAAAACAAAACACGAAGTGTCCCAAATAGCTCCACTGCCTGTCCCACTCAACGTCTGTCAGAAATTGCTGTCTGTTTGATTATTTTCTTCGAAGCCACCCGTCAAAATAAACGCCGACTTGCTTGACAGCAATTTATTACCCCTTTTTCGACAAGATTACTCCTCCGAAACAGCCAGCCAGTCAGCCAACCAGCCAGCCAGCGCAAGTGGCAATATTATTCAAGATTCATTTCCAGTTTGACCCGGCGAAAAAAATCCTCCCCTCCATCAGGGCTGACGTCGTCGTTGGTACAGGGCCAAAATCAATCTCATCTGGCAGCCAGACGCCACCAGTGAAAGAAAAATTGAAATCTGAACTATCGCCGGCCGTATTGCTGCTGTGTTTCGAAATTATTAGAACCTTCCTTCGAAAAATTATGGCCGCTTTAATTTAATCAGATTCACATTTATGTAAAACAGTATGTAAACAGATGATTTTTCATCCTTTCGTTCTCGCGCGTAGCACTTGTCTTCTCGAAGCGCTCTCTACTCGTGTTAGGGACGCACATTTACCGCAGAGCATAGTCGTTTTTCCGACTTCCCTTGCTGTTAATGTCGCTGCTGCTGCTGCTGCTACCGGTATTGAAAAAGAAAATCTTTACCAGAAGGCGGCCACAGATTATGCAACCTCTACGGCGCGTCCCATCACCGGAGCATGACAGCGGGTCCATTTATCTAAATTAAAATGATAAATTTATTTTTAAATTTCAAACGTTTTTCAATCCTCTGGCTTCTGTTGTGAGGAGCTGGTTTGTCTCATATTTTCTGCGCTGCGCTTCGGGTAATATCGGACCGCGCGGATCCTCTTTGAAGCTGGTGAGTTATCGATTTGTTCAGGTCGTAATTTTTTCCTCCTCTCCCGGTTCGTATATGCGGAATGAATTTCGTTGACGATGACAGGCGTCAAGCAATTGAATTAGATATATTGGGTTTCAAGTGAGGCGACGGAGAAGAAGTTCCAAATTTGGCACCGACCGACAGCGCGGCTGCTGTTGTCGTTGAGGTTGAAGCAATCCGTGCTGAGCGATATATATCTTGCCGAAGCCAAAACCGGAAATGTATTACACATCCGGAAGAAAGTAAGATATTACGTTCGTTGATGGGTTTCTTTACGCTGCGGGATCGGGAAAAAATCGTAACTCTTTACGCGGTTTCCATTAGGTAGGATGATAAATATAAATTTTCATCTCAAATTAACTCACAAACGGTAAAGAATCTAATTCCTGACTGTCGATCCTATTTCACCAATCACGTCCGAAATCAGTGACCCGGGACGGTTGAATTCTTCCAAACCGTCGCTGGGGCACACTATCACTGATTGGCACCCGAAGAATCAAAAACATCTTTCGATAAAAACTTAGTAGCACACAACAACCCGTCCCAACCATCTTCCCTGTCCAGAACCGGCAGCAGCAACATTTTCCCAAAAGCACTCCAAATGGTTCTCATTATTTAATTTGCTGCCAAGCGTGCCCGCTCTTCTCCGCTGGATCCCCTTAATCGCCCAGCATCCGTGCAGTGCAGTGGCGCCGAGGACACTTCGACAATGGCCACCAACCAACCTTTTTGGGATCCCGGTTCGCGGGCTGCCCGTCGCGAATGGTGGCAGAGGAAATCAGGCAGGCAGCCAGGGTGCGGCGGCTCCGCTTGCTGTTGATACACAATAGCGCCATCGCCATCGCACTGAACTACATAGTACACACCGAAACACAATAGCTTTCCCTTCGGAGCCCACCACACAAGCAGATAAGACATCCCAGAGTCTGCAATGCGTCCGGCAGTATCTATCCCTGGTGCTCGCGCGAATGAAGGCCACATCGACGACGACGACGACGCTTGTCAGGTTTTGCAAACTATAGAAAGTGAGCCAACCAGCAGACCAAAAGATTGCACATCCTGAGCCCCTGGCTCAGGCAGCTTCCACATCCTTAACGTCGGACCGGAAAAGGTTACAGGCAAGGCAAGATCCGATAAAGCATGTATTATTTCACTCCCGGAGTTGGATGCTTTCCAAGAATAAGAAAATTTCATTATTATTGCCGCAGATAACGATAATCGCACGCGGCAGCAGCAGCAGCAACGGCAGCAATAGCATCCTGAGGCGGAAGTTTTTTGGCCTCTGCGTTCTTTATCGAGAGTTGCCAAGATTTCTCGTTCCCTGCTAACGCTTCTGTTGCCGGACTGAGAGGAAAAAAAGTGTAACTGCCGCCGGAGTCCTTGTGGTAAATTCACTAATTACCGCCATGTGCCCGGAGCGTCATACTTGCCGCGTACAATTGCCGGAGCAAGTGGGCAATTCTTGTACTGCCGGAAAGTGTTTCCCGTCGGGGGTCGGCAGACCTATAGACAGTCAGTGTCACACAGGGAGAGGAAGGAAATTATTTCCAGTTGACGGGCTCCAGAACAAGCCAGATAATTAGAGGGAGAAAATCTTAATTGTGTAATGTTTTCCTAGCCCGCGGATCGTTTGGCTGAGTGCAACTGAACGCGAATTTAACGTAACTTTCACCGGTTGAAAAAAAATAGTGTTCTGTCGGTCCAATCTCGGCACGGTTGTCTAGTGTGGAAGCGACCAAAGTAGGATACATGACGGTGTGTAGCAGACCAGTCGGAAGTTGGTAGGTGAAACGAAAAAAAAACTACGCACGGAGGTGCCGGCGTGGAACTGTTTTGTAAAGCTTCATTAATTTTTACGATAGTACATGCGGCGTAGTTCAGCTTGGCGGCCAGCGACGGTTACGACGTCGACCGGCGCCTTTGTGGCCCGGTACGGGAACGGCTGCGTACTTGCGCCACCGAAGTTGATACCCTTCCTCCCGATCCCGCAGCTCCTTTAAGCGGTGGCCGCTACAGGCAGCTCGCTTCTGCCAAAAAATCTGCCCTCGACCGACGACGACGACGACGACGGAGGAAGCCGAAGTAGGGAGCTGGTAGTGCGTTGTAATTAAAATAAATTATCAATAATAAAGCTCGTTAGAAAATCCGGCCTGGGGCTTTTACGGTGGGTGCTTCACAGTGCGGAGCCGGATAAACCGAAGCAGCGGCGCCGGGCAAAAAGGGATCAAGTGGTGAATTGCCTCCGACATTCATGTTAATTTTATGTTATTGCCATCGGTAAGCACAATTGGGATGCCGCCGGCGGAGAATTCAATAACTCTCTTCCCTTTCGACAGGCAGCTCCACCTTCGCCAGTCAGTACGACGGACGCACTCACTCAGTCGATCCGGCAGTCCGTCAGGCGGCGGCGATGGAGGTCAAACCTACCTGTTTGTTTGGCTGGTTGGTTGGTTGGTTGGTTGGTTGGCTGGTACTTCCACCGATTGGAAATGGCAACAGGCGGATGATGATGGCCTTCCTCGCGGACGCACTTGGCCGTGTGAATGAGCTTTGTTTTGGTCATTTTGATTTTTGCAGCCGTCGGGGAGAAGATGGTGGTGGTGGTGCTGGGGCTATCCGGTAGGGCCTTGATTCGCGTGAAAATGTTGGTAGTATTTTTTCGTGATTAAGGGTCTTTGATTGAGGGTATGAAGCCACCGTAGCTTGTATCGCTGTGTGAAAACATATATTTTAAGAACCAACCAACCGGGGAAGGAAGCAATGAACTGAACTGTGTCACATTTTTGACTTGACGGCCATCATAAAGCATTGTCCACAAATTGGTAATTTGAACCGAAAATAAATTTTGGAACGTAAAAATTTGAGCTTTTCTTCAACAGCTATTATTAATTAACAGGATAAAACCATTTTATCGATTTCACATTATGCTAAGGTGAGTCGTAACTATTTTGTTCTAGACCTTAAATTGATGGAACAAACTAATTTCGACAGCACTGCCATCTGTTTGTACACGAGCGTGTTCTTTGTAACTTTGTGCCTTTTAAAGTGCATTTCCGAAAGAATTGCAGTTAAAACTAGTTAAATTCGTTCAGTGTTGTCCAACGAATGAGCAGGAAGTGAATTCACTTGCGAAAAAGTGAAATAAAATGATTAAAATCAGCTCAAGAAATTTTAATACGCGGCTGTTTATGTATTTCATATGACGCAAAATGGATCGGTCGCTTTGTTCAAATGCCCTGTTGTGATTTGCGACAGTCAATGTACCCATAGGACGATATATAAGTGGGGTTTAGTGCCGATTTAAATTGCGGTTTTTGAAGCAGGAGAGTGTGTTTTTTCTCCTATTTTTCCTGTGGTTACTTGCCTTAATTGAGCCTGTGTGCGTGTTTGGGTAGTGACGGCTGCTGCCAGCTTGTAGAAGCAAGTCGAAGCAAGTGAAAAAGCGTGTCTTTTCGCTCGCGGGAAATAAAGACTGTGGATCTCTTCATAATTTCATGAGCTTTCGGTTTACAGTTCATGCGAAGTGAATTGAAGGATTTACAGTTCGAGCAAAGTGAAAATAAATTTAAAGCCAATGCGGTATTTACAAGTGGGGCAATGGTGCTGCAGTAATTAAGTGTAGCGCAAAACATTATTAATACGTGTTTAAAACCGAAAAATCAGTAATAACGGTTTGACGTGACGTCTAATTCTACAAAAAATCCGCATTGCTCGTTGCGGTATGTTTTTGGAGTCATTTTTTTTTGCCCATATTAATAAATATTTTCCTTTTCCACACCTCTACACACTCATTGGCTTGAAACGTCAAGTTTTCGCTAGCTGCAGCCTTGTTCACGAACGTAGACGCGCGCGAAAGAAAAGTACCCAAGTGAAAAAGATATCATCCACAATCTTTAATTTCGGTGGATCACGTTTGTTTACAGTTCCGAGTGAAGCGAAATGCAGTTTTTGCGCTGTGAAAAAGTTGAACGTTTTGTATGGGATTTTCACTTCCCTCGCAACTCTATACAGGGCTTTAGCAGTAGAATAAAAGGGTTATATTGTATGGCAAATTCAACATTTTGTTCTTGCTGCGATTTTTGCAAATAGGAGATGAGGATCGTCCCTTGTGCATTTTGTTGATGTATTCTGCCAGTGCCGGACCGGTGTCATTGTCTTATCAGACTCATACGATTAAATTTGATTATAGATCGTAATCGAATGAATAGTCCCGTCGAAACACATTCTTCGGTATTGGGGACTAATGCAAGGAGTGAGTAGTCGGAATCACTAGGAGTAAACTCTTGAAGGTCTGATATAACATTTATGTTGTACCCTTCAAAAAAAAAACAAACCGTCACGTAGGTTTCAACTTAGCTGGTGCAGCGAAATTGATTATCATATGGTAGGATTCTCCAGTTGACCTCGAGGTACGAGGGGCAAGACACTGTTGAAAATATATTACTTCTCCCTATGGAAATATTTTTTCAACCTTAATATATTTACCGTTCCCACTAATAATATAATCTAAAGCCCTATAAAGTTATACATTTATTGGGCTTTGATAGGGTCTAATATCTATTAATATATGGTAATATTATGAAGTGTCTTCCCCGTCGGTACGATGCTGGTCTAATAAGCTAGGCATCGTGTGTTCAAATCTCGGTTGGGACAGGCTGTTGGGATCGTAGCACTGGTCTCGCGATAGTCCTTAATCTAACAGCTGGTTGCGAAGTCTGTCGTATAAAAACAGAAATTCTAGTTTCGATAACGGAAAGTAGCCCCAAGGCTTTGCTTTTTTGGAAGTATCCAAATTCTGGACGGAATGCTCACAAGTGTTTCCGAATCCCTTTTGGCCCTTCTGTAACAGCTTTAATGTAAAATTAATTTGATAATCAAATATGGTACTACTGTAAGTCAAGTAGAACCTTGAACTGTTGGTGGCTTTCTCTACATGCATAGATGCCGTGGACCCTCGCTAATTTGAACGGTTCTTCATGCAAACTAACGGGGTTAATTTTTAATTTGAACATCTGGCAACCCTAAATATACTGAAACTTGCATGTGGTTTAATTTGGTTGGCAGTTGCAAGCAGCGAATATTTCATTCTCCGATCGAATTTCTATCAAAATCGTTGGGAAAATGGAATGTGAAACAGATTAAACAAACTAGATCAGTACAACTAAATCTGCATCTGATCTGCATATGTTTCATCAATTTCTGTCAACCACGGTGATGTTCTTAGTGATTTGAAGCTGGTCATCTTAGTCTGTCTCCACACCATGTGCCTCTAGAATTGTTCGATGAAATGTCGTCAATATGAGCGCTTCAGGGTTGCCCAGCTACTTCTTGGAGGTCGACTCCCAAAGTCGTATTAATCGTTCCCCCTCCGAAGGAATTATTTGATTATGCTTATCCAAAATTCACCGAAGCGTCAAAGTCAAAATTGTTTGCAGTGTGATCGACCGTTCAAGAACATTCGCTTGACCAACACGGATGCAGACTTGTTTGCGAGGAATTTCATCTCTTTTAAAATTAGAATGGATATAAAATTGCGCAACTTCGCACTAATTACGGGAACTAGACCACTGTGAGGGTTCAATACCCTCGGTACATAATATCACTTAATCCAGTATCAGAATATGTATTATGCACCTACACAAGTAGCACACTTCTGTCACTTTTAGTTGCAACAACTTATTTATGACTGAAATTAGTCATATTTCGGTTGTTTCAACAGTTTTCTAACAACTGTGCTAGCAGGGTAAGCAGTAATACGTTGTTCTATCGTCGCAACAAACGGTATGAACAACGGTTCGGTTTGTCATCGTGTCGACAATCGTCGGTATCGTCTAGATTCCGACTGCATTAAAAGGTCTGACTGCTGAGCAGAGTCAGTCGTCTGCAGTTAGTTTAGCAACAGGCTTGGCATACACTTTTCGCTTTGATTTTGCTCTTTTGATTACTGCTCCTCAGCCAAGCAGAATTTGAAAAAGTGGTGTATGGGGCATTTGTAGAGCTTGTAATTATCTATAATATTGCTGAAGAAAGTGAAGTTTTCAGTATCTTCAGTATTTACGGCGCTGTTGGGCAGCAATGCTGTTGGTAGCAAAAAGAGCGCTATTTTTGCTACCAAGAGGGTAGCAGCCTTATAGCGCCATAAATACAAAATGCACAGTAATGCTTAATTCAGCAATATTGTAGATATTAACAAGTTCTACAATGGTGAATGACCCCTTTGGGTTAAAACCACTCAAAAAAAAAAAAAAAAAAAGTTCTACAAACGCCCCATACATCAGTTTTTAAAATTTTGCTTGGTTGAGATGCAGTAATCAAAAGAGCAAAATCGGAGCGAAAAGTGTATGCCAAGCCTGTTTAGCAAGCAAGGCTTGGGCGATTCTTTCTGTCGGTTAAAATTGACTTCGCACAACCACAAAGGCTTCTCTTTAGTGAGTTTGAAGGTGTTGATTCAAAAAACTATTGGGCGCCATTAAACTCCTTCTCAAGGCCTATCACATTCCTGCGGCGACTTATGAATTGCCTCATCATTTTTTGCTTTGGCCTTTAGCACCTATTGCAGGTGCTTCGGTATGCTCTCTACCAGGTTTTTTGGGTGCTGTGGAACAAGCTCTTCTCAGGTGCGCTCCAAGTCTTCAAAATAGTAAAACCCGTTTTGTCAACCTTGACATCGATGATCGCCCACAAATTCTCGATGGGGTTGAATTCCAGGCGTTGTGGAGGCCATTCCATCGGTTTGATCCGACAAAACCGGAAGAAAAACTTGGTCTTCTTGACACTATGCTTCTCATCAAGGCACATCTGGATCAGCGAAACCTCCAGATTTTCCCACTCCATCCCACAAAAAAACACCAAAGACCGTCGCATTTTCTCCTCCATGCTTCACCGTGCCTTAGACGTGACGCTCGTGAAATTCCTCACACAATCTGTGCCGCACATGGAACCGCCAATTCGGTTTAAACAGCTTAAAAACTGATTCATCTGCCCAGAGAACCATTTTCCAGAACTCTAAGGGCTTATCAGCATGCTCCTAACCAAACTTAAGCTATCTGGCTTGATTTGGCGAGCTGATAAATGAGCGCTTCCGCACAACTTTGCTATTCGACGTGTGCTGCGATACGATGACAAACAGTTTGACCGAAAAATGATAACTGAAGGACTGGTGTGTTTACTTTAATGTAAACTTCAATTTAAACCAAATGAGAGACCCGCAAAATGGTGGGTGAGGTGGACACTTAATTTTGCCTGTTAGTGTATGTATATTGAACGGGGCTTTCAAAATTCTATACCAGGCCAGCGCAATAATACATATAATAAATCTTCTAAAGACGCAGTCCTCGTTTCCAGCTCTGTTGCAAACTCGTAGCTGATCCAATCTACTGCCAATTTACTACCAGAACGTGCGGGAACATCGAACCCAAATCAATGATGTTTTTTTATTACTGTAATAGAGTCGAACTTCGAAACAATCGTTTTAAAGAAAACCTGGCCCTGACGAAAAGATTCACTCGTAACCAGAGCTGCCACAAATACAGATATTTGTGCATGCATAAATTTGGGACCCATCAGTTATTTTAGTTGTTGTGGTTTCTGGCTCTACTAATGTTGCTGGATTTACAAGTACACCATAAACTATTTATATTATTTAAAAGATTAGATCGAGAATAGAAAATACTCCGGAGAAAACGGCAGAGTCTCAAATTTATCATGCACAAATATCTGTATTTATGGTAGCTCTGCTCGTAACAGCCATTCAGCTGCGAATTTTCTATCTTCGGTCGTAATCGTAATCAGCTCAACAGTAGAAAATCCCGTAGTGATCCCACGTTGATGGTCATCATCTCTAACAATTTGAGTTATTCCATCAACCCATCCCTGATTTATGAAACATTTTACGTCTGGTCTGATTTGGAATGTTCGTGTAAACGGTTGCCCCAGCATCGATTATCAACACTCTCTTTTAGATCGTTTCTGTTTCCACGACTTGACACAAATTAACCCGGTGTTAAATAGGATATTCCTATTCGCTTACCAAATCTGATACTTGTTAGTGATCCAGCATAGAACTATGCTCGAACGCCAAGTTGGCTAAACCTGTCTTTAGGTTCAATATCGGTCACCCCGCTTTTGATGTTGCATTCCCTTTGCCGGTCACTTCAAGGAAACTTTCGTAGAAATCTGAACAAATTCTGATTATTTGTAAACTCTAAGAAAAAACGTAGAAGAGTCTGTGTCTCAGGATACAAACGTAGGCATGGTGTAGGACTCCCAATGTATACACCTATGCACCTTGCTACAAATAACTGGTTGTTTTATTCAGTTAATGCCATTGCACACCTAATTTAATGAATGTTTCTTGTAGCATTTTTTCTCAGCTTTCCAATGGTGGTCTTGAAATGAAAATCGGTTGGAGGGCTCATGGTGAAAACGGAGATTTTTTGATAAAATCCAAGATGGGCGCCAAAAAAAATGTTTACTTCATTTGATAGCTCTGTTCTTCTTCTTTACAGAACCGGGCCATTTGTTAACTGTTTCATGGCAAATTTATGAAATATCATATGATATAGATCTCAAGGTTTGCTTAAAATTCAACCTTGGCGAACGAGGGGTCCACTATTTCAAGGTATCAAAAGTGTAATTCTTATTTTTTAACCATTTTCAACCAATTAAGCGCAAAAGTTCCAATATTTGAAGACCTCGTGTCAGTTGTGGCCCCGTTTCAGCGAGAATTACTTATCAGGAGCATATCCTTGCCACAACACAATATATTCTCTATTCACTACTCTCTCAATGAAATGGCAAACATGCGCAAACATATAGAATCACATTTTTATTTTTATTTTGTGTTGTACACGGAAAGAAATTTGATTCCGATGCCATGAATGAAATCATGAAATCATGGAATGCGAATTCCTGTCAAATCATGACTGAACTGCCATATCAGACAGCACAAAATCATGCATAATAGTTCATGATTTTGCGTTGTGTTGTACTGCAAGAAGCTCATGATATCATGACTATTATTCATAGTGTATTTTCATAAATCATAAGATAGAAACCAGGAAGTCATTTTGCTCGTTTGGAGATCAGTTTTCTATCCGTGTGGTAGTTGATAAAATTGGTTACCCTAGTAGCACATTTGTTGCAAACCGGTTGTGGCAACCGATTTGTGACCAATTTTAGTCATAAATAAGTTACTGCAACTAAAAGTGCCAAATTTGTGCTGCTTGGGTAACTACCATTAATTATCTGATAATAAACCAATGAGTTTTGAATTTCATTTCAAGGGAATTCGACGAATTCAAAGCTGTCAAATCGTCAAACCATCAAATTTTGTTGCTGCATTAGTTTATCCCATTCAAATTCCGGGTAACTGGCCGCAACAATATTGAATAGAAGTGAATTGAATTTTAATTATAATTGCAACAAAGTAATGCAAGTGCTGCTGATTAATTGAGCCAACACCGATAAATCACGACTGGCTCTAAATTGCCGTCATATGCAACAACCACCATCCAGCTGCGCTAAATTCGCTTGGAATGTTTTAGATTGAAAGTCAAACATATATATGTTTGTCCGGACATGTTTGAAATGAAATATATAATGATTTTGAGGCCACATTTAATTGCAATTATTACAATTATAATTGAAATGTACATTTTTTTATTGTATGTTGTTAACAGAAGCCACATTGTTGCAACTTGGTAATTCTTCTCCACGATTCAACCGTTAGAAGAAACCAACAAGTTTAAAGTTCTCGAAAACAACAACCAAAAAACTCACGAGTGAAAACTTCCTTTCACACCGTTAGTTCAAGGTCCCGCGGAAGTCCACGCGCAGACACGTCTCAGCAGAAGGCTAGTTTTCCAACCTTTCCAGCACTCGCGCCGCCTCCGCCCTCACTACCAACCTTCCACCTCACTACACGGTATGGTTTCACTTTTCAAATTACACCCCTATTTAGCATTCGGTCAAAGCATTCTGCCTCGACTGCTGCTGCCCATCGCTGCTAATCACATTCATCGCGATCGATCGATCGGTCGATCGATTGCTGGAGCGATCTCTCATTCGAGCCGACAGCCAGCAAATTATAACGTTACTTGTTGCCCCCCCCTCTTGTAAGCCCGCTGCTAATACGGTGCGGCAGCCCTCAAGGTTACCGGACCGGTTCGGCTTCGACTTCGACTTCGGTTCTCGATTGGATTCGCAACGCCTATCCGCATATCCGTCAAACCCGCGGAGCCTTCCGAGCCTACCTTGGTCCGGTCCGGCCAGCAAACCGGTTGCGATTTGTACTCGAAAATACGAACCACGCGAGAAGGCAAAAGACAAACCGAAGCATATGTTCGGTAGTTGCTACTACGTGCAGGCAGCATAGAGGCCTCGCAAATCATATGTTTTTCCTCGTCTTAATACCTCCGGCCGTACTCCGTTTCGTTCGATTTCGCTTTTAATTTGCACATATGATCGCATCGCAGCACGCTTGCCTTCTGCCCGGTTTGTGACTTGTGAACCTCATTCTCGATCGGTTCCGTTGCGGAGCTGCTAGTGGCTAGCGGGTATATTGCATGGCGAGGAGGTGCGGAAACCTTGAAACAAGGGTCGCTCGCCAATCCGGGACCATCGCAGCGTGTCGTTTCGCATTGCTCCAGGCGGCTCCTGTTGGATGCTGCACGACTTAGCGCTGATATACCAACATAAATTATATGCATGCATACGAGAGAAGTGCGAGCACATATGCTGCACTTTCGAGAGCCACAATCGCTTATCGGTTCGCGGTTTACTGGTTCTATTCATTCGTGCAGGGCTGCAATTTAGGAGTTTTACATTCAGCGAAGTGGACCCCTAACAAGCGGCAGTGTAATTTGCCAAACTCTTCGATCCTACCGTGTTTTTGAGTTCGTTGTGCTGACGCTCAGAATCTTATCTGGGACATCCTTGGTGCACCTCTCGTTTCGTCTTCATCCTTCGGAGAACACAGCACGGAAACAGCGCTGCAAAGCTGCATTGCATTGTGTAATGTAATATTAATCAACGTTTATTCCTTGCCCGATCTTCGCCCTTTTCTCGGGTTCAATTCTGCATCCACCGACAGGCCAGGGGTTCCCTCCTGCTTGTTCATCTTCTTCTCCTCCTCCTTTACCATTTCTCAATAACAATCAACCAAGAAGCTCATTTAATGTGATGTTTATTTTCTTCGGATGTTGGTTTGCTTCGTTGCCGTGATCTTCCTCCTCGTCCAATTTATATCTCATCCGTATTAACACTGATAAACACTTCGCTTTAATTGCTTCGCATGGGAGTTTCGTTCGCTGTCGATGCTGCACTGCACTTCTGGTAAACCCGGAATGAAGGAGGCTCCAGCCTTTATGCGCGCCGCGGCGCGGAGCTTCCATGCTGTCAGTGCATATATTCGTTCCTGTGCTTGTTTTTATTAATTTTAATTTCAACTCTCCTAAGTGGAACATTGCTCTGGATCATGGATCGTTGTTTGTTGGTGAGTCAGTAAGGAATAGTGAGGGGGAGGGAAGGGGTGGCAGTGTAGTCCCATGGGACATGGGAGGTAACAGGTCCCGGGCAAACTCAGTGATGCAGTAAAGTGCATAAATACTGTCATGCTGCTTTTATCTTCCTTTCGTGGCTGCCTCGTCCGTGCGAATGCGCGCCTCTTTGGCAACGGGAAAGTGCGGGGCTTCGGTCGCAGCGCCGCCGCTTGTACTATAGGCTATATAGTAGTACAGTAGAAGTAGACTTTAGCGTGCAAGTCTTGCTCGTGCTCGTGTAGAGTAGCAGTAGCAATTAATGTCGATCTTATTTGCGCAGTATGGTGTATCAGTGCGTACATTTACAGGAACATGCATACACACGCCGACATACTCATACGTTTATCGTCTTCGGCGTCGTTGATGGCTCGGTACACTCGTTTAATTACGTATCAAATCATATGTTTATTTAACTTTTGAATGAATATGCAACACATGAGGAGCGCTGCGGCTGCCGGTTGTTGCGTGGTGAGCCCGTTTAGCGATATGTGCTGCGAGATTGCTGCGTATCGTATCGTCGTGCGTTCGGCGACGACGACGACGACGACGAGATGGACAATTACGCCGCGGGCGGCGATATGAACGATACTGGCCGTCCCGCCCGCCACGCCTTGCGTCGGCCAGTTCACTGGAATAAGATGGTGACACATGCGCCGGTCTGTCCCGACCCGACGATGATGACTACGACTACGACGATGTTCCTGACTGACACCACGGGGAAGAGACAGATGGATCTCGACGGACACCGAGCGATACGATCAATATTGAGATGTCGCTCTGTGATCTGCAGATATGGTCCAATGTACTGCGAATGATGTGTAGATGACACATTGCGGATGTGTTTTGTCTTTCATCTTGGGCGATGTTAATTACAAAGGGCTGTCACTCACGGAATTATTTTATGCATGAAGTCCAGACTTGCACCATTTGGGACCAGTGTTACAATCTTTTCGGAAATTTAGAAAGCAGCAATTGAAGTGCTTATAATAAAATAAAGTTCAAATAACCTTTGTAACGGTAGTCCTTACAATAGACGAAAGAAAAAGTAGAAAAATATTAACACAAAGGTCGAAACCTAGGAGGAAAAGAGCAGAAAATTACATAAACGAAGACTAATTGATGCAGCACATACTGGGCTCGCAGTTCGTTACTTTTTGCCAAGTTAGGAAATCCACCAGGGTATTGGGGTTGACACAGGTTATAATGGGAGCCATATATAGCCGAATTCGAATCCATCTTTTTACTTAGACTCCCAAGATTCACCAATATTGCCTTGAACCACAAAGGACTGGTAGAACACAATCTCTCTAACCGTTATATAAACGTGCGACACTACGTCCAAACACCAAAAATTTTCTCATTTGTTGGGAATTTTACTAAATTGTTTATAATGGTCTTTGAAGAAGATAGAACACTTCATAACTATCACGTACATGGTTTTACTTATATTTGGATATCAAAATGGGCCTCGGCCTCACATCGTCGAAACAAATAAACAAAGCTGATATTCTCCTACTTTCGCTCCATATATGACGCGATTTACTTCATTTGTTCAATAGAAGCTTGCTTGAAAGCTTCTATTGAAGCTGGTGAGTGTTACAGAGTCAGACACGATTAGTCGATTAGATTAGACTAGACTAGACTAACTACAACATTGTAGGAAAAGCGAATTCAATTTCAACTCATCTGCATTTGAAGGTATTAGTCGTTTACCAAATAGTTAATAGAAAAGTACCAATAAATGTTTAAAAGTGACCGTCAGGAAGAATTGAAACCCGTTTCGCTGACACTGATTGAAGCCCGTGTTGAAGCGATACGGAGTCACTTCAGATGAAAACAAAGCTTTATTAGTCCAACCTCATATTTTTCTGTCTTGACTTTTATAAAGAGGTCAGGCATTGAATAATTTTTATAATGGTAGTGACCTCCAATAGATGAAGGAACGGTAGAAGAAGGTAAGGAAAGGAAGGTGATGATAGTATCTTCAGGGCGAGACAAGACGTGATGGAGAAAGAGCGGAAAATTAGGTGATGGAGGGTCATTGAAGCAACGCTTACTAAGTTTGTATAACGTTCCTCTTTTCTCAAGCCGAGAGCCCTGGATACTTCGGTACACCGTCGCCTAAATTAGGGTTAAAAGGTTATAGAATTATAAAAAGACAATCAGAGCCGTAGCGCGTCATTGTGGTGCCCTAAGCGAAGATCCGATTCTGTATTCCCTCGTTTCTTAAATAAGTGTTCCTTCCAAGTTTATTAATTTGGATAAGATTTTGAACCACCGCATCGCCCAAGTTTTGAACTTGCACAAAATTCTGGACCACATTGTTTTTCAGATTTTAGATCAGTTTTGGAGTAGATTCTGGACCAGATTTTGGACCACATTTTTGATCAGATTTTAGATCAGCTCTTGGACCAGATATTGGACCTGGACTATATTTTTTTTATCAGATTTTGGATGAAATTTTTGATCAATTTTTTTGAGCAAGATTTTGGATCTGGGGCGATTGGGGGCCATAGTTTTTTAATCAGTTCTTAAACCACCAACCAGCTTTTGGATCAGGTTTTGAATCAAATTTCAAACTTGGACCATATTTTAGACCTGTTCTGCATTAAGGAACAATTTTTTTTATCAAATTTTGTTTCAGGTTTTGGTACAGATTTGAACTATATTCTGGACTTAATTTTGATCAGATTTTTGACCAGATATTGGATTAGACTTGGGACCCAAATTCTAAACTTGTTCTGCACCATATTCTGGACCTACATTCAGGATTCTGGACCAGACTTAGACCCACGTTTTTATCAGATTTGGACCAGATTTTCTTTAAGATTTTGGACCACATTTTTTATCACATTTTGGATCAGATTCTGGACCAGATTTAGGACCACAGTTTTGTCAGATTTGGACCAGGTTTTCCATATTGTGGACCACATTTTTGATCGAATTTTGGACCAGATTCTGTACATGTACCAGATTATGGACCTTGCCCCGGTTATGGGCCGCATTTTTTTATCAGATTTTAAGCCACTGCACATAGGAGTATTTGATCCGAAAAGTTGGTCAAAAGTATTGTTAATCATTTTTATTAGAGTAAACAAGCGGTAATGAGTGAAAAATAGTATCATTAGTTCTATGAAGTAATTCTCTATGGAATTATGTTTGCATCTACCTAGTAGTCTAGCACAACTTTACTGATATTGCTTTTACAACTATAGTTGAAGAATGGAAACTTTTTTAGAAATTGTGTGAATAAAGGGAGAGAGATATATGATAGAGAGGTAAGACAGAGAGATGTGAGAGGGAGAGAGGTGTGTATTAGAGAGAGAGAGGTGTGGAGAAAGAGAGAGAGAGGTGTGGAGAAAGAGAGAGAGAGGTGTGGAGAAAGAGAGAGAGAGGTGTGGAGAAAGAGAGAGAGAGGTGTGGAGAAAGAGAGAGAGAGGTGTGGAGAAAGAGAGAGAGAGAGGTGTGGAGAAAGAGAGAGAGTGTGTGCGTGTGTGTGTGTGTGTGTGTGTGTGTGTGTGTGTGTGTGTGTGTGTGTGTGTGTGTGTGTGTGTGTGTGTGTGTGTGTGTGTGTGTGTGTGTGTGTGTAAGAGAGAGAGAGAGAGAGAGAGAGAGAGAGGGGTCCGAGGTCTCGGTCCATTATTGAATCCCTTCGATGGGTGACTCTTCGGAAATTATCACAGGAAAACCTAATCCAGATACAGCATGTACTTATTCTTCTTACAAAACAAGCCTTTTGACTGATAATACGGTTATGAGTAATGAATTGCGTAATGAAGACACTCAAAGCATGCGCAAATGTGATAGAAATTAAAGAAATTTGGCGATTTTTTCTTTTAATACCTAAAATTTCTTGTACAATTACTTTTTAGAGCATTACTCTGGTATCTCACAAGCACAATGACATAAAATTTATCTTTCAAATCCTTGAAATTTCATGGTAGTATAATTTATCATAAGAAAAATGCTGCGAAATTGAATATTTCATCATTTAGTAAAAAGTTTTTATTTCATAAAATTGCAAAAAGCTGCAAAAATTTCACTCACAATCCTCTTCCTGGGACTCTAAGCTATCAAATGGCATCAAAGATTGTGATGAGAAAAGGTGAGAACATAAACATATATCACTTTAAAGTAGCAACATATTTGTGTAATTTCCTATAATAAATACTGCTCGCTTGTCATCATTATATTCATTGAAATCTAAAATCTATATCAACAAATAATTGTAAAATCTTTGAGTTTCAAAAACCTTTTTACAGCTGGTAGTTAGGATATATATAGCATAAGAAATGTGAAAGGCAACATCTTTACCTACATGAGCGAAAAAATGTGGCCCATTTTTACTCGAAGTTTGACAGTTCTATGTAAATGTAAACAAAACAAATGGTTTCAAAATTAACGTTACATTGTGTGATAGGTATCTGGGAAGACAACGAGGTTTAATTGGAGGGGATTGAACGAGTTTTAATTTTCCTCATTTTGGCCAGCTTTTTGGTCCAAATACTCCTCTGTGCACTGATCAGATTTTTGATTCAGCGTTAGGACCAGATTCTGAATTTGGACCATATTTTGAACCTGGACTAGGTTTTGAATCAGATGTGGTACCAGATTTTGAACCGAATTTTTATTAGTTTTTGGATTAGATTCTCAAACTTGGCCAGATTATAAACCAGATTTTGGAATACATATTTGATCAGAACCTGGAGCAGATTTTCAGCCACATTTTCAATCAGGTTTTAAAACAACAGCAACCAGATTTTGGATCAGGTTTTGAATCAAGTTTTGAACCTGGGCCATATTTTAGACCTGCGCCATATTTTGAACCTGGACTATATCGTGAACCACATTTTTTAGCAAATTTTGTTCCAGACTTCGGAACAGATTTGGACTAGATGTGGACCATATTTTGGACCACATTTTCAACAGATTTTGTACCCAAACTTTAGACCTTGCTCCATAACCGTAGCGTAACATTATGGCGGCCCTGGTGAAGGCCCGTTTTGGCGCACCCTCGTTTCTTAAATCAGTGTTCCTTCGAAGTTTATTATTTTTTACCATTAGACTGTCATACATGATTCGTCCGTCGTCCTATATCTAGCACTTCGCTACACTCAGGAGCCCCCTAGATCTAGCGCCCTTGGTGGGTGCCAGTCTGGTCCACTGCACGCTACGACGCTGAAGACAGTAAGCATTTATTGTCAGTAAAAGTTTGTTTATGTACACCTTCGCCGAAATAAGCTCGTCACGAATCGATGTTGCACGCTCGCAGTGAAAATCTCGGATGATCCGCTCGGAAATTGGCTGAACCATTTAGTTATCCTTGATCTGTTGTGTGTAATGTTATGAACCCGCCCCGATAGCAAAGAAATCAAATAAAAATATGGTCAAAGTTCTGGAAAAAAAGCTTGTTTTTACCAAGGAAACTACAGCAGCTACAGTGAAAAGGGGCGCTTTTCCCAAGCAGTAATTTAAGTTCTATTAGTTTCCTGTAGTAGTTTTCATGACCAATTTCATACAACTGCTAATAAAACTACGAACTCCACAAGAACTTTCTAATAGCGTTATAAAACTGCCTTCCGACCAATTATTCCACTCTTCATAAGATTCTTATTACCACTTTAAGAATCAGATTATAAGCTTAAGTAGTCCTATTACGCTCTGCTGAAACCAGCAATAAAATCGATTGTGCTATTCGCTACTTGACAGCAACCGCCCTAATTTTATGAAGCTTTTCGTTTTGTTCGAGAAAGCTAAAAGCACAAAACGCTTGCTTTTGTAAACAGTTACAGTAAGGCACAATCTTCCACACGATTGTGAAGGACGTGCTTCTCGAGCCACAGATGCTGAAACAGTTGCAGTAAGTTACAAAAACTTGAAAATATATATATCCGTGTGCAGAAAAGTTAAAGTTTGACTGTCAAATCATCCAGATCGATTTAGTTTATAGCAACCATAATGAAATATTCGATAGAATAAATTAAATATTTTCAGCTGTTTCCGTAGCTGGGCAGCCGATGCGCATTAAATTTTATCATATTGATATGATAGGTAGATAAAATCAACGCGCTATCGATCGCAATCGCACAGTTATTCAATCTCAATTTCTAGCAAAACCAATCGATAATAAGCCTTTCTGCAACTCATACCTTGCTTTGATGAATTTTCATTTGCGAGCTAAAAATAATACTGGAATATGGCCATATGACCTCACATATAAAACGTTTCGATGTTGAGCTCTAATATTCTTCACAATTCCAGCAACTGTATGGTAATGCCGTTAGCATGTTAATCGCACTATAAATCTATCAGATTTATTGTGGTTTACCAAGGAACCATAATAAGGTCAATTTTGTGTTTATAAGCCATATTGTATTGCTACGCCCCACTTATAGCAAGTTTATAAGAAATGTGAGGCACCTAAGTATTGTGGTAATATAAGCATTATTACCAGTTTTATTACGGTTTTATAGCTTGCAATATAACTGTTTTGATTCGTATCATCTAGGTATTGCGTAATACCATAATAAAACCAGAGGTAATGATTAATACTGCAATACAACCAAACGGCTTTAGAATTGTTGCTTGGGTTAGTAACGTTTGTACCGTAAGCCTAGATATTTATCGAAAGGAGTCCCTTCAGAAGATTGCTACCTTTCTGGAACTGGAACAGCAAGACGCTGATTGCCTTTTATCAACCCGACACGATAGTGTCCATCGAATTCAATCATACAGTGAACAGTGAGGATGTTGTATTTTAAATAAAGTAGCTTACAGTTCTATCCTTCTTCTTCGGTTTACCTTTCATAATCTAGCAGTATTCCGCAAACTGCATTAGCTCCATGATGCTTAGTGGATTTCACTTCTTGAAAACCACAGTGACGCCATTGTCATTGTGCCACTGCATAGTGCCGTTTTTTTCGACACACGGACGTTAAACTCAAATCTCATAATGCCACTGTGTTAGATTTAATCTTTTGATGCCAAATAAATATTTCTGGCCTGACTTTTGAATAGTTCCTATCTGCAACTGAGAGATTCTCTTCGTGATACCTCTTCTTATGTTTATCACGACGATGCAAATACACTTGAACGCATCTGTTTCACATGAAAGGCTTGCTGGCATCATATGCAGCTAATCGTTAATAAAAATTCCATTAAATACTTTCATGCCACTGCAATAAACCTAAAATAGGAGACACGAAGAGTAATCTCTCATTTACAGCTAGGACTTATTTAAAAATCAGGCGAGATTTTTTATGTGGATTCTAATGGTATGGTATTTGTTCATTTTACCAAAAAGCAGAAGCGGTAATTAACGTAGTTTATAAACTAAAACTAACAAAAAAGTTTGACCGACACGATCATCGCATCCTTTTACTGAAACTGCATCGTCTGCTAACCTCCCAGTGACTATTGACTTATCAAGGATTATATCCATGTGATAGCGTCTTACAAGTCTAATTGGATTCTACCATTATATCTGAGTTTACAAATAAGCCTGGTGTTCCTCAAGGAAGCAGTACAGGCCCGTTGTCCTTCATATTATCCTTCAGCAATTACGTTATAATTACCTGAAAATGGTTTTTCCATTTCAACCCGCTGAATCTACCATGACGTGTTTAAAAATCAATCATTGTTTAATCTGGAAGCAGTGGATAGATAATTGGTAACGCACATATTTCGTTGTAGTAACGATCTCCGAAAAAACAACAACATGGTATCGAAGTCACTACACCAATAAGTTTATAGTAAAGTAAACAAACGTGTTAATCAAGAATCGAAAGCTGGCTTACAATGCAACCGATCTACCATCCCTTGCATTATGCAATTGCGGTTGCAAAGCATAAATAAATCGGTAGGCCGTGACAAAGAAAATGAAACAAATTTTGAGATGTTTGTAGTCGGAAGTTCGCTGTGAATCAGCTATGTTTATGTATACAAGCTCCACTAATTGACATATTTTACCAGCACTATGTAACAGTCAAATTAACGTTCAAATTAACGGGTTTTCACAAACACATGTAGAGTACAGTATTTGTCGTACTAATAAAAAAAAAGTTTGTTATTTTGGATTTACCCTTGATCTAGCGTATCGTAAAAGTTAAATATATCATCTATGAATGGCCTAAATTCCAATTAGGCCATTACAAATATTTTGTCAAGTTTTTGTCCTTCCGGTGTTCGGTCATTGAAGAGGGGGGCGAAAAAAACAAAGTGAATTTTTTAATCGAGCAAAAAACATGAGTTTTAAGCGTTTTTATTTAAAGTTTAAACGTGAAAACCGAATCTATTCTTGCTTATAATATATATTTTATTATTTTCTATGCAAAAATCTACAAAAAAAAGACAAAAACGAAGGAAAATTTTATTAGACGATTTTCGGAAATTCCATTGTTCGAATTTCCATTTCTGTTTCGTGCTAGAAGCGTTAAATCCGCTTGTAAGCTTGTTTGTAGGGTTCTTTAGGCTGTAGTGCCCACAGACAATTGATTTTATAAAAAAAGTTAACTTATATCCTACAAATTAATTTCTTGTACCCCGATTTTTCAAAAGTAATTTCAAAGGAGAGAGGGGGGGGGGGGGGGGGTGACAAAAACTTTAAAAAATATTTCCATTGGCCGTACTAGAAAAAGAATATCAAGTAATCAGATTTTTTAATTTGATTGTATATATCTGGTGTAATGTTGCCGTAGAGATAAGGTGACGCCCTGCACAGCAACACTCGCTGTATATCTTTCTTCGAATATCAGCAACTGCAGCTAAAAGCAGAGATATTATTTTCTACCGTTTTTTGCCGTGTAATTATGAAGAATTGCAATACTCAATGTTTACTGAGCTAATCTCACTCAACATAATAATGTGAATTTCAGGAATATTGTACTGTCAAAATCAGAAAAGTTTACAGTCAAATTCGGGTATTATTGAAATCAAATGGTGTTGAAATTGGAAAGGTTTTCTGGATATTTCAGATAAAGTTATTATACACCTGGTGGTGGTTAATCACGAGACTTGCCAGAGCAACTGTCAGCAACGCACTGCTTGTTTCTATCGCACTGGCTGAATAGGTAAAAGTTTATCTTCTCGGCGGTCGAAACAAAGAGCAGTCATACAAAAGCAATATCGTCGCAAAGAAGTGTGTGGTGCGTACGCGCAATGATAGAATTGAGAGAATGAAACAGAATTAGGTATTTGACTACCTGATATAAGGGGCGGGAGTAGTTTAGTGAGTAAAACATTCGGGTACTAACTGAGAGAGCGGGCCCCACCTGCCATTGTACAACCCAATATATGTTTGGTCTATATGGAAATTTTCCAGTTCATTCAGCTAATCATTCTTCGCATCCTCCCTTCCCAAAAACGGTAATTATACTCTTACAAATTTTCACATATGAAAAAGCACCTGAGCTTTTTAGAAAAGCGAATAGTGCCAAACATTGTGAAAAAAATTTCATGAGTATCCCAAGCAACAAAGTGAGTTTTATTGTACTCTTATGGTGGTTTTCAAGACTAATTTTGGTCTTAGATGCCATCATAAGAGCATAATAAAACGTAAATTGTTACTTGGGATATCACAAAAGAGTCAAATCATATAGTTTTGTCTAGTTCACATAATTATACATTGTACATAATACATTAAAGAAATTTTCGTTAGAGTCATTTAGTCAGGAAAAGTGAACAAACGACATGAAACAACGTTGACTTGTTAGACAACTACTTAAGTTAAGTAATTGTTTCAGCATGTAATTTTTATGCTTTTGCAATCAATTTGCCACATCCGGGAGCTCTTTACTCCCGCTCTCTACTGTAAGCATTAGGCTAGAGCTTAACAAGCTAAACCACTGTTGCGAATCAGTAATATTACCTTCTGTAATGCTAAGCTTTTTACTTACTGCTGATGCCGGGGAACACACGAGAAGGTGAGAATAATGGTCCTATAATTATCATGCTTTATAATTGGCAATAATACTTGAAGGTCTCGGTCTGGTCACGTTGTGGGATGCTGATCTCATAAACCGGCATAGGTCTGAATCTAGCTGGTGGAAATGTTAGCAGAACCGTCTTTTTCACTCTAATAAATGGCACGAGAACCGAAAGCGGAAACCAACCTATTTTCTGACTTCATGTTTCAAACAATCCAGTTTTTCTAATGAACTGATTCAGTTACGAAAGAAATGTTTAACAATCTCCAAAACCATAATTGTAGTTTTAATTATCTTGTAACTTTCATCGGAGTGTTTACCAAAAATAGAAACTAGATTTCACAAAATTTAAACCTTAGACCCAAAACCATTCTGGGAGCGATAAATGCCATTACTGTCACCGGGCGCTAAACTATCAACATTCCAGCATCTGGCGGTTCGAAGCCATTCCAGCTGGAAGTAGCTGCAATATAAACATGCTCAACCCTAGAAGTGGGTCAATCATATCATCAGTTATGTCATTAATGTCAATTAAACGAAAGCCCCAACAAGCGGTTTGATGCTCAAAATCCTAGTCAAACCTTTCGACATTCGATCATTGTCGGTCGTTGTACCGACCAACCGACCGACCGAACAACCATCATCGGTATCAACACAAAATTTCGACTCGCTACCGGGCACTTGTTCGACATTCTTTCAATTAAATCAAACGACCCCACCGCGCGCGCTCGCATCCCGGCAGGCAGGTCCTGCGAGTCGCGTTACGGCTCGGCAATCACTCATCATCATCGCCTCAGAGTCAGAGTAGTAGCGGGAACACACGATCCGTCAGTTGTTCGGTGTCCGCACTAAAAACGTACCGTAAATTTCCGACCTGGTTGTAAAGTGTCATCCGGCCGTGAATTTACGACCCACGCACCTATGGGTTTGGCGCTACATTATAGCAGCTCCAGTTGCAGATTCCATCTCCCGTGCCCAACGACGAACAACGAACGGCCGGAAAAATGCTAACAAAACAGAGATTTTTAATGAGTGCGTGATCCGTTGATTGCCGAAGCAGGCTGGAACGAGCGGGAGGGGGAAGGAGAGGGGGTCCTCGCCACATGTAACGCGTTATTAAAATTCCGTTTTACGACAGATGTTAGATATTTCCTACTTGTTGAAATCTCGTCGAAACGGCGGGGGATCGACGGTGAACCATGAAAAGTTTACACCTTTCGAGTAAGCAAGCAAGAGGCATCATATGATAGCCAATCTGAAGCGGAAAATGTTATGCCAGCAAAAATTTTCCGAGAAAAACAACAACTTGGCCTCGATGGTGCGTGTCGTCTCGCGGGCGGGTGCCCGGGCAGCTGCTATTCCTACCAACCGGGCCGTCGTGATGGTTAATCGAGTAGTTGTTATCGAAAAGTACTCCCACCGTGTGTCTGTGTATGTTTACATTGACGAAGGGGAAGCGGGGTCGGGTCGCTCTTATAGCCAAACCTGTGAACGGCGGAGATCACCATGACTGTGTATCTTCTTCGCTGTGTACGCGGTTATAATGATGTGCGAGAGGAAAAATGATCCTCGGAGTCAATGTTTCATAACTAAACATCATCGATACGGTTTTCAACGCGCGATCGCAATGTTGCGTATGTGAACCGTGCCGGATCTGCCGTTTCCCAGGCAGGCCATTGCCAGATTGGTTACGAAAGCGGCAGCTGAGACTGCGGCTTTAATTTTTTGTTGTTGCTCTTTTCATTGAGATCTTGTTTTCCAGATTCGTAACAAATGACATATTGTTATAGCTCAACCGAAACAGTAGCAAAGTCCGTTTAGCCTGAAAAATATACCGATCGCCAACAGTGACAAAGCATGGCATCCCCAGAAGGCGGCAAAATCGATCGGTTCCAGAGAACCACTAATCTATTTCCGAGCAAAGCAATATGCTGAGCAAAGTGCTACTGCTGCTTCGAGAGCTTCGCCACATGATCAAGTGGATTTCGAGTGAACCGAGTGTCGCTCCCCGCCGGGTTGCACCCGCCGATACGGTGATCTCCGCCACTTTGTACTTTCACGGCTAATAAATAATATCGCTTTTCGAAACATAACGCGATGAATTCATAAATAAGAAATTTACCGGTCTAATTATAGCCACCGCCGCCCGCAGCTGCAGCCAGCAGTGGCGCGGCGGAGCGTTGGCTGCTGCTCCAGCGATGTGCCGCGCTGCTGCTGCTGATACCCGAGCAACCGATCTCCGAGAAACTGGTTCAACACTTCAAGATCAGCTGACGACGACGACGACGACTACGTCGACACCTGGTCTGCCTGAACGGCGCGCGGCTGGGCGGCAGTAGTGGAAAGGCAGCGGCAAACAAGCCCCGGTTACAAGATTCAGGTTACAAGATGCGATCACAGTGCGCAGTGCACGGCTAGTTTGGAGGAAGGGGTGTCCCTTAGGTAGTAAGTGTGGATTATTTTGACACCTTTCTCGCCTGAAACCGTATGCAATAATGAGCTTCAACTTTTGGTAGTTGTTTTTAACAGCTGGTTTCATCAAATTTCATTTTGTTCCAATTCATTTTCGGCATTTAACAAAAAAAAAACGAAATGAAGTCCCGGCCCCCGGTTATGCTCAGTGCTCGAAAAAATTGGCAATCCTGCATGAAGGTAAATATAAAACGCTTTCAGCGCAAACAGTTTTACCCCTAGTAATATTCTCTTATCTGTCAGCCCATGGACATAACTACTGAACTGCTGGCAGTATTAGTTTTCCTCAGTTTTCTACCCTCCAAAAACAATGAATTGCAGTGCTGAATGACTAAGCTGTCAGTCAATTTTCTTGCTCTTGACTGATATTTCAGATCCCAAAATTTAATTTTTAAACAGTAGGTATATTGCATCAATTCAGTCGTATTGCATAAATTGATAATGAGATTTCTTAGCACTGGTTATACTATTCTGGGCTGTTGCCAGCGAAAATTACTTCAGGCGGTAGGAGGAATGTTTTTCCTCTGTTGCGCACAGAACGTATAGAGAGTCAAGGGAATACGTTTATTTACATAAAACCCTCTTACCCTCTTTGCTGTAAAGAAGGCCGAGAAAATTATAGCTACTTTCTACACACCTTGAGCCCAATTTTTTCCGCAAAAAATGTCAGGCATCTAAACTACTACTGACAGTATTGTTGATAACCACATTCTGCTCAAATTAGCCACCTTCGAGGGTAATACGGGGTTATCTACCCGATTTAAAACAATGGTTTTATCAAGGAGTCACAAGGTCCTGGTGACCAAAATTGAATTTAAAACTGCAACAAGAATGCTATAAAACTTAAATTGCTAATTATTAAGTAAGACGCACAAGTCAAAGTGACTTACTGAAAGCCAGCGAGGCACAGTTGTGTCACATTTTACAAGCAACAAATTCAGTATTAAGCAGCACTTGAACAGGTTTTTAGCTCTTCCCCCTGAAAACCGGCTTGTAATTGATTAATTAAAACTTGTAAACGATCATAAAACCCGTATAAAACTAGAGAGACTCACACTGATGAAGGTTCAAACAAACAAGAATGCAAACAGTTAAGCTGACACGGTACTGAATCCCAAAAAGGCCGGATTTATGGCTCCCATGTAAGGGTATAGGTGCAATCGATCCGGCCATGTTGGAATTCAGTACCGTTTCAACTTAATATCTTTTTATAGTCACTACCAAGAATCACTTAAAGCTATTATAAAAACACCACATGCGTTAATGGTTTTATGGCTCTCCTCTTACAGAACACCTGCAAGGCAACATAAACTTTTTACCGATTTCATTTCCTGAATCGCTTTACTTTTCCTGATAAAGACTTAACTTTATTCTGAGTTGAGTAAGAGCTAGAAGAGTAAAAAGTATCCTGCATATATAAAATGGATACAAATGAACATTGAAAATTAAAATTATTATAAAAGTAGTACAGAAATTTGAAAAAATTATGCCCCGCTCAGTTAGTCGAGTATTGTGACATGAAAGTTAGAAAATTTTAGCTAGATTGTTGAATAAATTATATAATAAAAAAATCGAATAATTTTGTAAAGAAGCTAATAGTTGCCAAATTTGAAACAATTTGTGACAAGAAGCCTTTTCTATGTTCAAATATTTATTTACAAGAGTTCAATCACTCATGAAATTGGCCAATATCACTGCAACCAGCATTTAGATCTATTGTGGTATGCACCATCCTTAATCTATGTGTTGTGTTTGACATACCACGAGTGGTTGTCAGTACTCAGTATGCACAGTTATCGGAATTAGGCACAGCACTCCTTATGAAGCTAATTACCTTATTGAGACTTTCAGTTAAAATATCCACACGTTGTAATGTTCCTTTACCGAGATTTGATGGTGCGTTGATTTTATCCACCTATCATATTAATACGCATGATAAAATTTAATACGCATATGCTGTACAACTACGGAAACTTCTGAAAATTAATTATTTATTCTATGGGATAACTTGGGCCATTACAAATATTTTAAAAAGTTTTTGTCCCTCCGGTATTGGGCCACTGAAGGGGGGGGAGGAACAAAGAGAATTTTTTAATCGAGCCAAAAAATGGATTTTAGGCATTTTTATTTTAAGTTTAAACGTGAAAACCAAATCTATTCTTGCTTTTAATATATTCGTTGTTAATTTCCATGCAAAAAGCTACGAAAAAAAGACAAAAATGAAAGAAATTTTTCCTGTCCGATTTTCGGAAATTCCACTGTTTGAATTTCCATTTCTATTTCATGCTAGAAGCGTTAACTCAACTCGTACACTCGTTTTTCAAGTTTTTCAGGTTGTAGAGCCCAAAGACAATTGATTTTATTAAAAAAAATAACTCATATCCTTCAAATTATTTTTTGCCCCCCGATTTTCAAGGGGGGGTGACAAGAACTTTTGAAATGATTTGCAATGGCCTTTTTTAAAAAAAAGCAAAGCCTACTACGGAGACTTCTAAAAATTAATTATTTATTCTATGGGATAACTTATTTAAAAAAAGCAAAGCCTAGGTGCTACATTCCGTTAGCGAAACTTGAACTTGTTTTTATACGACAGACTTCGCAGCCAGCTGTTAGAGTACAGGACAATTGCAGGGCCAGTTGCTACGATCCCATTGACACTAACAGGCTCTCTCAGCCGAGATTCTAACATACGACGACTGGCTTCTTAGGCCAGCGTCATACCTCGAAGCCAACTGGGAGACGGAAGATAACTTATTATGGTCGCTATAAACCAAATCGCACAGGGTTCTCTAGCAGTAAAACGTTAACTTTTATGTTTCTTAGATGTATTTTTAAGTTAACACTGATTTTGCTTTTTACCGGAGCAAACTGTATACTTTATAGCTTTGTAGCAAAAGGCTTCATTAAATTATGGCGGAATCTGCTAAGCAGCGAAAAGCATAGTCGGTTTTATGGCTGCGTTGAGCAGAGCATGATAAGACTACTTGAGCTTACAACCCGTTTCTTTAAGAGGTTATAGTAACTTTCTGAAGAATGGGCCCCTTGAACGGAAGACTGTTTTATAGCGGCTATTAGAAAGTTCTGGTCAGTGCACAGTGGTTCAAGCAGCGAAATACGTGATCGTTTGATATAGCGCCAAAACGTGAAATTTTTCGCATATAGTACCTTTAGGAACATTTCTTGGTATAACAAGCCCCTTCTTGTGAGAAAAATTTTTGGGTGATTAATTCCCTTAATAGTGAGATACGAAATTTATTTTCTCGTATATTCGACACACAGGTTTGGTATTTTTAGCAAAGTTGTAGTAAATATTAATACAAACAACTTTGTTAAAGACACTATACTTGTATCTCTTCATGGAAATTGTCTATGAAGCGATATTCTAGGACAAACCCTTTAAAACAGTTTTTAATCCCTGACTTATTCTGGTCATTTTTTATGTGTTCATAGTGTTCTAGAAAGTTGTTTATCTTGCTAAAATCAACAAACATTATTATACGCGATTTTCTGCAGTTTCGGATATTTTGAGCATTTTTGATGAAAAATAGTACTATTTTGAGCTTAAATATTTCCCAAGGTGGCAAATGGTGGCAGATCAAACAACTTCTACTTAAAAGTACAACAAAAACCCTTTAAAAGCAAGTGTCAATTGTCTGTATCTGTTTGTATCCTCAAAAGTTATAGTTGTTTTAAAAATCCATCTCAGTCATGTTTATAGAACAATTAAAATGTACTTCGGATGCCATAAACGCCATTTTGTTTACGTTGACAATCTCTTTCTAACAAGTTGAGTTACCAGCAATTTTTTCGCCTAGCTTCGAGTCGAAAATGAATGTAGACTAAAAATTATTTGACGCAATTAATAAGAGAGAAGCTTCCAAATAACTAACTTAAGTCTATTTTGTTCAATACCTTGGATTGGTGTCTTTTCAAAAGATTACACTCATAATGGGCTGGTACCGAATGGCCGAAACACAAATGTTCGAATCACGAATGGCCGAAATCCAAAAGGCCGAATTTCAGTAACAGTCACAGAAGGCCAAATTTTCTCGGAATGACTATATAACTATTTAATTAGAAAACACGAATTGACAAGCAGTTAACAATTAACTTTGCTCAAACCAAAAATAAAATAAGCAACACATCTTTTTGCTGTACTTTTAAGTACGAGTTGTTTGATCTGCCACCATTTGCCTCCTTGGGAAATATTTAAGCTCAAAGTAGTTTTTCATCAAAAATACTCAAAATCTCCGAAACTGCAGAAAATCGCGTATGATAATGATCTACAAAAACGTTGATTTTAGCAAGATAAACAACTTTCTAGCACACGTAAAAGTTGATCAGAACAAGTCAGGGTTTAAAAACTGTTTAAAGGGTTTGTCCTAGAATATCGCTTCATAGTCAATTTCCATTAAGAGATACAAGTATGGTGTCTTTGAAAAAGTTATTTGCATTGATATTTACTACAACTTTGCCGAAAGTACCAAACCTGTATCTCGAATGTACGAGAAAATAAATTTCGTATCTCACTATTAAGGGAATTAATCGCCCAAAGATTTTTCTCACAAGAAGGGGCTTATTATACCAAGAAATGTTCCTAAAGACACTATATGCGAAAAACTTCACGTTTTGGCGCAATATCACACGATCACGTATTTCGCTTTTTGGACCACTGTGCAGTGGTGCGAAACCCACACTCGTGTGGTCTAATTTTCTCACATACGCGTACTCATTCTAACGAACACGCCGGCATAAGCATTCCTTTAAACTCCCGCTCTTATTTTTTCATGCACTGCAACGAGTTTTTGAGAGCGAGTGTTTAGCTAACAGTTACAGTCGCCGCTCGTCGTTCGTCATTGCAGCCCGATCTGCTGATACCGATTATTCGCGACGGTTTGCACTTCCGCCCGTGAGTAGAATCGACGGCGTAGATGAAGAAGAAAGGAAAAAGTAATGCAAAACTTATATCCCAGTGCGGCACCAGCCCCACGGGCAGCTGATTCCCCACGAGTTTTTTGACGATGTGAGCATGTGCGTGCGCGAGTGTGTGGGTAGCAGAATGTGACATAGCACCAGCGCACTGTGGGATGAAACCCAAATCTAGGTGGACAAAAGTAATTACGCTAAAATCGTTAGTCCTAGGTATATAGTATGTTCGGAGTAAATTTGTTATTTTAACTTTCGCATTTTTTGGTGTATATGACATTAGGGTGACCATCATAGTAAGCGAGTGCAAAATATAAACTTTTTTATGGTTTAAATTGGCTGAATAAAATGTTAAGCAAAGTTAAAGAACATTAAATTTTACGTAACTTTGCTAAAGAAATGAAAGTTCTATCTCTTATGGTTGATGGGCTAAGGCTATTTAACGTTTTTTTAGTCGGGGTGGACCTAAAAATCCATTTCTTTAATATCTTTTTTCGTGTTTATTTCTCATAAATCATGCCTTCTGAGCACTTTCACATGCATGGAAAACGCACATTTTGTTTGAATTAAATTTCCGTAGCTTCACGAGCCTATGGGGTAAAATGGAGCAAGTGGATTTATGAAACCAGTGTTTCATTTAAAAGCTTAAGTCGAGTACTATAAACTTGTATGAGTTCCGCTTGTCCTCAACCACCCAAATGAGAATACGGCAAGCATTCGTTTTATGTGTTTCGCGTTCGCTAAAGGCTGTTAGTAGATAGACACATGGTATTTTCGGCAAAGTTATAGAAAATGTAAAGATAAACAATTTTGCTATAGAAATGACATTTCTATCTCTATCAAGTGCAGTATTATAGAGCATTTTCCTTGGAAATTTTTTAAAAATTAGTTTTTCATACTTAGCTTATGTTGGATGCATTTTACAGGAATATATGGTTCGAGACGATTATTGAAGTACTTAAAATACACGTTTTTGTAGAAGATTGGCAATCTCTAGAAACTTTCCTTACAAAGTTATCGCTTTTGGCTCATGAAGTTAAGGAAAAATAAAGCTTAAATAAGCGATAACTGGATACCTGTAACTGGATAATTGGAACTAGGCAGATTGACTGGATTCAAGAAACAGTAAAATGATCGTTCAAAAAGCGTAAGTTGAATGCGGAAAGCGTACGCATTCACGCAGTCACATTCAACTTGCGATCCTTTTTTAAACCCTGAAATCACAGTAAATAGATGATGTATTTACCAGGCGTCCCTCACTGTGAAACAAGGTGATCACCTTGACACCTTTCGTTAATTTTCAATAACCAGTGATTGAAAACGAAAATTGTAATGAAAACCATATAATTGCTACATCTATTATGAGTCAATCGGTGTATCTAATCCATGAAAATTTATTCAGAATTGGCAAAACTATTAGCGTTCAAAATCTTTCATATTTTCATGACGGTAATCAGAATCTAAATTATGGAATGACACCCTGCGGTAAGATGTAGTCCTACGTTAAAATTTTCATGGGTGGTTCTTCAGATATTTGGAGCTCATGACGAATTTTGTGCCATCGGTTTAATTATATATTACAGAGATTCGGCTTTAAAGTACCAAACTATATTTTTCGTAGGCGTCTAGTAAATGTTTTTAAGAGAAACTAAATTGGTTTTATTTATTTAACTTTGAGTCAGATAATTTTATTACCAAACAAATAAAGTGCTGCGAAAATAAGCAATTATTTTTTCCACACTAAAAACTGCAAATCCACCTCAGAGATGATTTTTTTACCGGTAGATCATTGTTCTTCCGGGCACCGGACCGGCTTGATCAGCTGTGTGCCATTTACGCTAGCCTAGTCGATCATGCTATTTGCTAAGCTTGATAGGTAGAGAACTTCGGCAACTCCAACAATATGGTTTGCCTTTTATCTACAAGCCACAGAGAGGATGTGTATCATGCTGAATCTTTATCTAGTTAGTTCGAAAATCGCTCAGTAGTAGGTACCTCAGGGTAGCACTCTAGCATTTTTATTGTTTCGTCGTAAAATACGCGTTTGAAAATTGACGTACAGTGAAAGTGGGTATGAAATGGGGACGGCAACTAGGAAGAAGCGTTCAACATAGCTCGGGCCATCCCAAACCGCTACCTAGCGTCTCCACGTGACCCACAAATACTGCAATTTGAGTTTGAGTAGGCGAGATAGGAGGTGCGTAGTCGCTGGGGTTTTCGGCTTCTAATCCTGCAACCTGTAGTTTTAGGCAAACCAATAAACAACAAGGCTAGCAGTATCTGCGTATTATCTTAACTAATACTCTTGGGGGTTGGTGTTTTCAATCTATTTTCAGAAAGCAAAATAAAGCGTTATATCCGTGGCCTGTTGCAGCCTGGTTCCTGGCCTGAATGCCATTCAATCATCCCGAGGATCCGGAGTATCGCTTAACTATTTTTAGCAAAGGTACTTTCAATGACTGTAAATAAATCATTACCCATATGGGTAGCATTTGGTACGGGAGGTCCATGCTTTCTGGCTTCTTCTTGATTTCAAGGAGCGGAATGGAATTAGGTATCATTTCTGGTTCCACTCGATTCCTTGTAATGCTCTCTGCGGTACAAAATAAAACCAAACAAAAATGAAACATTCATGATAATCGTCATTTTCCAGGATGCTTTCAAGAATTGGCTGCTTTAGTGCGAGATTAGTTTATACTAGATAAGAGAAACTCCTCCCATTCGATACTAGATGTACTTTTCGTGTATTTCCACGTTACTAAATTTAAATTGTTTAGAGATTTGGTGTTCCAGACATTAGATTACTAATTTCAGAGTTTGTCAGCCTGCAGCTGATTCGTTTCTTATTTGATATTCTGTTGTGATGGCTGTGTTAGGGAAACACCCTTATCGACAAGATAGATTAACAACACCCGCAAAACCAATCAATCCCGATAGTGGATTGTTCTTTAGAAATCACTTGACATTCTCAAGCTGTTCATAAAATTAACTCAATGTCAAAATCAAAATCAGATTTGATACGTGAAACAACTTAAAAAGGTAATCAAAAATTTTCTTGTTGCCTCTCAAGATGCTTCCAAATCCAAAAAAAATCATTCCACGACTTACTGGTAACTTTTCAAGGTACCATTTGGCAACATGAAAATAGTGTTTTTGGGAATATCATCAGATTTTCAAGTGTCATGCTTCATTAAGCTATATATCATTAAAAACTTTACACTAAGTAGAACTGTAAAACGGAAAACTTATAGGAACAAATCACTGCAATTCCCAACGAAAGCACATAATATATAACATAATATTTTAAGAAACCATCTCCTAGAGCGATTTCGTGGCTGGACTCCAAAACAAGTAACAATTTAAAACTCAATTCAACCATTGCTGCTGTAGTTGGAATCGCAACTTCTACACATTATTTTAAAGCACTTCCCATAAAGCGTTTATAGTTTCCAATTCTCCCATCCACAACAGCAAACCGTCTTCGGAATTATCAACGAAATTATCTAACAGTTATTGCAATCATAAGGAACACCCTTCCGGCGCCGTCGTACTGCCCTCGTCCTCCTTTCACGCCGCGCGCTCCTCTGGCCATCGAGGTCCAGTTCCGAAGAAAATATGTTTATAATTAGTTTGAATTAAATGTTACTTAAGATTTCTTTCAGCGTATTTATAACAAGTTATTTTTTTCTCCCCTCACATTGCCTCGGCAGAGTAGACCACCGATGGCCCCGAGGGGGCCAGCCATTCTTGTTTCCATACGATTTTCACATGGTAATTTTTCATAAACACATGCTTGCCTGCTTGTGCTTGTTGTGGCCGGGAGTAGCATGGCACAGCATAGTTCGTTCGCTCGTTCATTTGCTCATATTTTTTCACGCTGCCTGGCTGGCTGCTGCCTTCTAACAACGATGCGATGCTGCGCTACGATCTGCATCGACGGGTGCGGGCGGGTGTGTTCGAATATAGGAAGTAGCGCTAGAGCATCGCATCGCAACGCAGCGCGCCGGGAAAAAAGCTCCCTTCAGGGGTTCCTCCGTTCGCGCAAAGCGTACGGGACCGGGTTTTCATTTTTCAGCGCGCGCGGTAGGACAATGAAGGACGGACTAGAGAGACAGAGAGACGTTGGGAACTAGCATACTACTAGCTGTAACCCGTAATGAACACCATTATTTCACTTTGCGCCAACAAACGCGAGGACCGCGGCCGCGTCTATGAATCCCGCCGAAAGCAGACAGACAGACAGACAGGGTTCGCTTGTATTGGGTGGGTGTGTGAATGTGTGTGTGCAGCAGTAGTGGTCCCTCTTGAAAACCGCTCACTACAATCGCTGAAACAGGATGCCCCAGGATGGATATAAATGATCTTTTAATAAGAGAGTGCCAGCTGGCTGATGCTAAGCTCCGCGATACCGGCTGCTGCCGTGGTGGTTCGCAGAGCAATGGACGCCAGCTTTTTTTTCCTTCCACGGTTGTTATCCGTATCGTTTGTGGAAATTATATCGCTTACGGGATGTACTAACCTATCCGAACGAACAGGAACATCCATGCGGAACGCCGAATCAGGTTATTTTCGACTTGGAGTGATGGGGGCAGGGGATTCAATTAGATTGAGTTCGATTGAATAATAATTTCGAGTGATCAATTCCAGAATCCGAATCGATAATAGTCACTGGAAAATGTGTGCCACTGTCATAGCTGTCTAAGCCAGTTTACCTGTAAATAAAGAAAAAGAAAAAAACTCCATTAGCGATCAGTGTCGTCTCGTTTGCAACTGATATCTCAGTTTCAATTCATTAGCGCTAACATCCAGTATTTTATAAATCTTGCGACTTCGTTTAACCGCAGGCTATTGCCGAGGCGAAGCATGCGAATTAAAACTTCCGCACCAGACAACGACGAGGACGTCAGCTTGGACCCCGCGCTGCGTGTCATACAATTTCAAAACAATTCCTCCCAACAGCGCCGAAAAGTACCCCGGGTCGGCTCTCCGTACTCAACCGTGGGTAAACTTTTAACTTTTTGATGGTCTACCGCCGGCGGCAGTTGAAAAACTTCCACCGAGGAGGCTTGCGATCGGAGAAGAACCATATCAGATACGTCGATTCCTGACAGCACCGAACCTGATAGACCACCAGCCAAGTAGTAATCAGCAGCTTTCCGACCTCTACGCGCCCCTCAACCGACCGGCCCCATTCCCAGCTACTGTTCTGGGCCGCTTTGATGATTCGCTTGCGCTTATCAGCGGCGGCAACCCAATTAAATTTACTACGCAACGGCAACACCAACAGCCAACCAACCGGCGTCGTCGTCGTCGTCGTAACAGTTGGAGAGGCCGCACCGGGAATATCCTTTTTATCGGCCCAACCGACAGCGACGCACGGGGCTGCTGCAAAACTGGATGGCGAGAAAACTTCGCTACTCTTATCGCTGCCGCATCAAATTACCGTCAACCCTTTCGCGCGAAATGAAGAACCAAGCTCGAACGAAAGACGACAGCCGGGTTTTGTGTTAAATAACTAACAAGGAGAAGGTCGAGCGGCGGCTCGTTGCGGTAGGCAAACTTTCGCTTCGCTTTCGTTTGAATGTGTTTCAAATTTTGTTCCCCGATCCCCGATCCCCCAAAACGGGGTACGGCGAAACGAGGAAACGAGTATTTGGCGGCAAATTCCGGGAAGGCCAAGTACAGTGACTGGGATCGGTATTCGGTGTTTGGATAATTGGCATTGCTGCCAGTAAAATAGCAAACGTATGGTGCTGATCTCGATTCGCTTTAGATGACTTCGTTTTTAATGGTTGCAATCAGAATTATGGAATGTTACATTAATTTTATTCCAAATTATCGTGAATTGTTTCGAAGTCATAAAAACAGTCGTGATACATTTGAGGCGCAACTGTGTGCCACACTTTGCAATGGCAAACTCCTTCCTTGATTCTTTTTCAAGTTTCACAAGTTAGAAAGGACTTGTAAATTTAAAGATTAGTCAAATGTAACATCTCTCTCTCTCTTTTTCTCTTTTGCTTTCTTATATAATGTAGAATTCAATTCAACGGGAATTCTACGAAATCATTATTCTGTACCGAAAACTACCATTCCGACAGTTTCAAGCCACCATTCTTTGCTTTCAAACTTATTTTACTCGTGTGGTGCAACATTTCAGCAAAGTGAGAGAGACGGGCTGACACAGCGACGCTCGCTGGTCTTGTTCAATCGTTCAACACCTGTTGATCTGGTAGGTACCTACAAACAGGAACTTTCCGTATTCCCGATTATCCCGATTTCAGCATTCGGCATTGTGCTGTTAAGAAATTTTTACGCTGATTATTTTCCTTTTATCGTAACCGGAAGCAGTTAAATGAAAAGTCAATTAAACAAATTGAGCCTTTCAAGTAAAACTATAATCACCGGTACAATGCTTCGGAAGAAAGTAGAGCTCGAAAGCTCAGAAGTAATAATAAGTAGCGATTGCGTTTCATCAAATGTAAATTGTAATCAAATTGTAAATGAGAAAAAAAACGCGTGTCAAAAAGACCCGTTTCAGTATTGTTAATTTCGAAATTTCCCCTCAGTCTATTTTAAACTGATTTAACTTAAAATGCAATCAAGTAATCTAAAGTTTTACTGCGAGATAATTTCAGCGTTTTAGTTTGCAAGACTTTTTGTTTGTATACCTTCAATGCGATAGTCAAAAGGGCTTTGTCATCTAAATTGACTGCTGCTGGCAAATTGACCCCCATAACAGATTGACATCAATGATGAGTTACGACGATTCAACACTATTAGTCCCTCTCTAATGATGCAATTTCATGCGCTTGGATAGGTTAAATGTTGCCTCCATAGTGTTCCCATTTCCTAATTATTCAGCACAATTATGTATTGTTCAAATTATGTCTGGAGAAATAAAACGAAGCACCAGATGTTTCTCAGACAAAGCATACCACAAACATACAATACACAAATGTGTTTTAACAAATGAATGAGTAAATTAGAAAACGTTGAGCTTCAACAAAACCCCCATTTTCAATACGGCAATTATTGAGGTTTTATGTTGAATTACCACAGGTTGATTCCAGTGAAAAGAAATCACAAGCTAATTTCACTGCTCCACTCTCTGTAGGGTCACTACCTGCGTATCACAGATATCAGAAGACAAAAGGATCGTGCATTGCGAAAAAAATGGAAAACCACAAAATTGAATATTGTAGCAGATTATGGCACAATGGTAACTCATAATCTAAAAATTATATCCAACACAAAGGGCACTTTCGAATACTGACTGTGTTGTGTCTAATTATTCAGCGTAATTTACCCTCCAGCCTTCCAGGTAAGGGTTCTACGGTGCGTTAAGGGCAACGATCGTGTGTCATTTCGATTTCAAACAAAGCCGGGAAAGCCGAAGAAAAATTACAGAAGTTGAATGGTTCGACTCAGGAAACCATAGCGTAGGACCGATGGGTCAATCGCCGCGCGGAGCGAATTAATGGGATTAACCGGGAATTACACATCGTTTCGTGATACACACTGTGATAGTGCAGTGCAAAAGATCGGCTAATATTATCGGCTGTAATCGCTATTATCATCATCAAAAGAAGGAGGTAAAAAAAACGTAATAACGACGACAGCAGGCTGAATTTTTCTCGTAACGTGGTGGCTGGTCTCGTTTGACCGTGGTGCGTGTAAATGTGCATGTCTATGTAGGTATGTATCACGGGACGGGCTCAGTGTGGTAGATCCTCTATAGCCAAAGAAGCAAAAAAACATGATGTTGTTGTTGATAATAGTACTTATGTTACGGTCGACATGGTATTTAAAACTGCGAAGCAGGAGTTTAAACTGCGCCGCAGTCGACATATGTAGATTTTAAGCCGAACATGTGTTACGTTTCAACGCGTGTCGAACATCCGGGTACCTATACGGCGGGAATGTGCAGGGAAAAGAAAAACTTTAAGGAGCGTAAAAGAGTGCAAACTTAAGTGGAACAAAAGCTGCTCCAGGATGAGCACGATGATGGTGGATAAGCATGGCAGTGTCTTTTAGAACTCATGTTTATTCGATGTCGGTTGGGTGTGTAACTTTTGAGAAAACCGATTAAATCAGACTAAATATGACTCTGAGGGGGTCCCTGGCGTACTTAGGACGAGACGCAATGGGGCGTTTGCCACACCTTCTGTTTAAAGATCGATATTGTACATAATTTTTCGTTTTACTATTACTGACTTTTTCGTGGTGAAACGTAAACTCTATTTTGATTAAAGCAGAGGAGCGTTTGGTGCGAAAACTGTTAGGCTGAATACTGGAAAAGTTTCGATGTGCGGCTAAAAATATTGGGTGAGTTTGTGGCAGTGGGACTCCAACCCACAATTTCTCGATTAGTACTTTAGTGCTTTACGAATTTAAACTATAACACACACACATGTATTAATTAGTCTCAGATTTAGTTTTGTCCCTACCACTCCAAGTATTCCATCTTTCGCACACAAATAATAACATTACAAATAATAACCGACACCAGGGGAGCGTATGTGTGCGAAAGATGGAATGCTTGGACTGGTAGGGACAAAACTAAATCTGAGACTAATTAATACATGTGTGTGTGTTATAGTTTAAATTCGCAAAGCACTAAAGTACTAATCGAGAAATTGTGGGTTGGAGTCCCACTGCCACAAACTAACCCAATATTTTTAGCCGCAGATCGAAACTTTCCCAGTATTCAGTCTAACATTTTTCGCACCAAACGCTCCTCTGCCTTAATCAATATAGATTGTACATAATGTTTAATGTTTATGTAAAATGTCGCTTAGATATATTTATATTTTAAGTACCCTTCCTATTCAGACCTTTTGAAAATGACAACATATATTGTCGAAACGTTAAGGGAAAATTGGAAATATTCCGTTTTTATTTTCCTATGACTGATGAGCCGAGAAATCCAAATCCACATAATGTTTAAAGTGAAATTAGTGATGATTAAGATATCATCATTTTATATTTGTATTATTTTACGAATAGAATATAAACTGTAAGCGACAAATAACCAAACGCATTGTGTGTGTACATGCAGTTTGACGAGCTATGTTATTAAAAAACGGGAGTATTGTATAACATATGATGAACATTTCAGCTAAAGTCACGCGAAAGCTTAACACAAAATTCGTTGTTATTCTTTCCCGAACGTAATGTTGCCATATTTTCCGCTGAATTTCTTTATTACATGACGAAAAAGTCACAATCTTAGTATTTTGTATGGCACCACTGGCTTACTACGAGCAAGAAATAGAAGAAAGAATACGAGAATTCCCCTACCGCATGAAATAGTTGCACTCTGAAAAATCGATACGTTCATTTACCGGAATAGTTTTGGAAACATCTGGTTTGTAGTCGGCATGCATTTCGTCGTATGTTCAAGAATAATGTAAATTAAACTTGCCAGATTTTTAGATGGAATGGAATATATGAGCAAAAGTCGCTGGCACGCAAATTTTAAGTGAAAAGTTCGGTAGATGAAAACTGCGCAAGTTTTTCCGCCAGTTGTTCATACATATTTTTTCATAGTGCATGCAGAGTGTCTTTTGCATGCGCAAATGTAGACTAGGTGCTCGTGTGCTTTCATATTTTGTAAATTTCTGAAAACTGCGGAGATATATTCACGGAAAGTGAGCCAGATATTGATGTGCTACAATTAAATGTTTCTAACTACTGCATTTCAAGTGAAGTGATGGGCCGGTTTTGTTTAAAATATTCAGGCAAAAAACGATACGCGATGAGGTTAGTAATGTGCGTGTGCAAATAACACAAATGGTTACACAAATGTTAGAAAAAATGCTACTAACTTGATGCAAACATTACACCTAAAAGAAACCATAAAATGAAGCTAAAAACGCTCAACAGTCATACAAAGATGACACAAAGAGATACATAAATGATAAAACAGCAGAAGCGATAGAAAAATGGCACAAAAATACCTTAAAAACGACAATTTGACACAAAAATGAAAAAAGAAAACTGAAACAAAAATGACACAAAAGGCATAAATTATTATGCAAAAAAGACATAAAAGTGACGCAAAAATTACACAAAAAGATACTTTGAAAATCACAAATAACTCAAAACTACACAAATAACACAAATAGAAATACAAAAATATAAACTGGGACAAAAATGCCACAAATGCGGAACAAAATGAATGTAAAAGTTACATAAAAAAATAAAACATAAGGTTAAGAATGCACAAAAGTGATACAAAATGACAAAAAACCTCCACAAAATTAATAAAAAAATTGCACTGCTCAAAAATCATAAGATGAAGGAAAAAGACAAAAAATGATAAAAAAATGACGCAAACAGAGATACAAAAATGACAACTAACACAAAAACGAAACAAAACTAACGCAATAATGACACAAAATTGATACCAAAATAACACAAAAAAGGATACAATTCACAGATAACACTAAAATACAATAATGACACAAATGTAACAAATGATACATACATTACGCAAAACAAAACTCGTAAAATTAAGCAAAAAAGGCACGAAAGTAATAGAAAAATAACACAAGAAGAGATATAAAAATGACAAAAAACACAAAAACGATACATCAATGAAACAGAAATGCAACAAAAATGATATACAAATTGCACACAATAGATGCAAAAATTACATTAAAAAAGCAAAATTAACTAAAGAAGACTCAGAAGTGATACAAAAATGACGTAAAACAAGATGCACAAATGACTAAGAACACAAATATGAGTGCCACAGAAGTGACACAAAAGCAAAACAAGAGTGTCACAAAAATTATAGAAGTCAAAAATCAAAAAATGATGCAAAAAAGACACAAAAATGTCATAGAAATGACACAAAAAGACATAGAAAAATGACAAATAACACAAAAAGGTTACACCAATATTACACAAATATTAATGCCATAAAATTGTTGCAAAAATTACACCCAAAAAAATCATGAAACTAGGCAAAAAAAGACACAAAAATGATTCAATAATAACACGAAAAGAGGCACAACAATGACACGAAAAGATGTACAAAAATGACAAATAACACAAAAATGACACACATTTGATACAAAGATGACACAAAAAACATAAATTATGATGCAAAGAAAACATAAAAGCGTAAACACTTCGTAAACTCTTTTTTCGAGTTTTTTAGGCTGTTAAACCCACAAATAAGGCCATTACAAATAACTAAAAAAGTTTTTGTTCCTCCGGTGTTGGGCTACTGAAGGGGGCGGGGCGAAAAAAACCAAAGAGCATTTTTTAATCGAGCAAAAAAAATGGATTTTAGGCATTTTTACTTAAAGTTTAAACGTGAAAACCAAATCTATTCTTGCTTTTAATAAATACGTTGTTATTTTTCATGCAAAAATTTACGAACAAAAAGACAAAAACGAAAGAAAGTTTTTTTGGCCGAGTTTCGGAAATTTCACTATTTGAACTTCCCTTTCTATTTCGTGCTAGAAGCGTTAACTCAACTCGTACACTCATTTTTTAAGTTTTTCAGGCTGTAGAGCCCACGGGCAATTGATTTTATAAAAAAAATTTAACTCATATCCCACAAATTATTTTTTTGCCTCCCGATTTTTCAAGCCAATTTCCAAGTGGGGGTGACAAAAACTTTGAAAATGATTTACAATCGCCTAATAGATTTTATTCAAAAAAAAATTACTCGCGTTCAACAAACTTTTTTTTGCCCCCCGATTTTTAGAGCCAATTTTAAATGGCGGGATGACAAAAAATTTAAAAGTAATTTGCAATGGCCTTATAAACTCACAAATAATTCAAAAACACCCAAATATAGTTTTTAATTTTGACAATATCAAAAATATAAAATGAGACAACACACAAATACCACAAAACTTATACCCAAATGATACAAACGGATGCAAAAGTCACATAACAATATAAAACATAAAATTAAGAGTGCACCAAAGTGGTACAAAAATGAATCAAAACGCAATACAAACACAGAACTCTTGACACCGATAGAAACAGAAAAATGACAAATACCAAAAAATAATGTAAAATGACATCAAAAACCAAGGCTACACAACACAGACACAGAAAGCAAAAAGTTTAATGCTTTTTACGCAAAGGATACGTTAAAAAACGAGTGAATTGCAAAAAAAAATTTTTAATTTTTTTTAATTTTTTTTAATTCGCGTAAATTTCGAAATTCGCGTAAATTCCGAAATTTGCGTAAAAAACGCGGTAATTTTAAAATTCGCGTAAAAACCGCGCTAATTTCGAAATTTGCGTAAAAACCAGCGTAAAATCCAAAATTCGCGTAGAAAAAACAAAAAATTCGCGTAAAAAAGCTTTCAACACTACGCAAAAATATAGAGTATTTGAGCACATCCGCATAAATTCCGAAAATCACGTAAAAAACCGCGTAAATTCCGAAATTTGCGTGAAACTAGTCGCGTGAAAAAAAACCGCGTAAAAAGCGACTACAGTGTATACAACTTGCAAATAACACAAAAATTCATGAATGATGCAAATGGCGATTCAAAAATGACAAATACACAAAAACAAAAGCAGCATAAGAAGCAACTATTATGACGCAAAAAGACATAAAAATAATACAAATTTACAATAAGGCCATTGCAAGTTAGTTTTAAAGTGTTTGTCCTAAAATGAAAATCACAAATGACATAAAAATAGATAAATGACATAAATAAAACAGAAATAGCTAAATGTTAACACAGAAATATCTCAAAAGTAACATAAAAATACACCAAATTTTTTTTCCACACGAGGGATGCATCCCAAAAATAAACCGTGTCATTTTGAGAAACCGTGTAAAAGAAAACCGTGTTATTTCGAGAAACCGTGCAAAAAAGTCGTACAAACAAAATACGTGCAAAAAAAGAATTGGGTGTACCACAAAATGGAGGGAAAAATTATACAAAAAAGAAACCAGAAAGCGGAAAGAAAAAAGAAAACAATGCAAAAGTGATACAAAAGTGATACAAAAATGACATAAAAAAAACAAAAATAAAAAATGATATGGTAATGACACAATGCTACAAAAATGGTTCAAAAATGACAAAAAAATGACACGAGATTGACACAAAAAAGAAAACATGAAACAACGCAAAACAAAAACTGAAAGTTAAACAGAAATCATACAAAAACGGCAAAACAAAGCAAACTCAATTTACGTAATGTAAAATGACAAAAGTGATACAAAATGAATACTTTAACTTTAAAAATAATTTGCAATGGTCTAGCTGCGATAATTTTGAAATTTGTGTAAAAATCCTTCTAAATTTTCAAAACTCGTGTACAGGAAATTAGCGTCAATTCCAACATGTGACCAAAATATGAAAGTAATTTTTAAAACTTGCATAAAAAGCCGCGTATATTATGAAATTTTTGTGAGAAAACACCCACAAATGAAAAAAGGCGCTTTATATAAACGAAGAACAATCTAAAATTTACGTAAAAAAACTGCACAAATTCCGAAATGACGTAGTTAATTCCAAAATTCGCATAAAAAATTCATAAATTCAAGTATTCAAGTTCAGGTATCACGTATTTCTCCAGCTCTCAGCCTCAGACTCTCAGTTGCAAAAGCAAAAGCAAAAGCAAAAGAAGACACGATCACTTAGTAAATGACAACGAACCAATCTTTCCCCTGCAAGCCTTGCCCTGCTGTAAGAGTACTGTCCATATTGCAATTCCATTAAAACCAGTATCATCAAAATTTCATTCTGCTCCGAATTAGTCCAAGTCATAGAACTTGTTCTTTTTCGGAAAATTTTAGTATTTACTTTTAATCTCGTGCACGAAATTTAACCACGATAGTTCTAAAAATTATTAATCTTGCACATTTTTGCTGCCAGATCATTTAAAAAAAATTCATTATTTCTTAATCATTAAGCTGCTTTTATTGTATTATTGATTTTGTTATCAAATGAAAGGTATTTTAATCTATGCCTATATAAATGAATTTATGTCTTCTTGTCTGATCTTTATCGGACCTGGAAACTAGTAGACAAGCCGGCGTGAAAATTTTTATGCAGAAGTTTTTGGGGCCAGGATGGTTCTTATGATGGTTCGAGACTCCTCCCTCATCTGGAAAGGAGGGGGCTCAGGCTCACAAACAGATAAACCACTAATTTCTACATTACTTCCGAACTAGTCAAGCAAATGGAACCAAATTTGGCATGCAGAGTAGAGTGTCCCAAAATAGCACTGTGTCAGAAAACCCGGGGGCTCACCCCTCAAATGAAAGCTTAGGGTGTCACAACAAAACTTTTATATGACGTCAACATTGGTTGCCGCGATTTAGGGGTCGCACATTTGAGTTTTATGAAAAAATGACATTTTTCAGGAGTAAATTCAGAAAAATATTTTTAGAAACGTTAAAGTAGGTGAAAAAAGGTACTTAACTATTTTTTTCACAATCATTGGGATCTGATACATTCATAAAAAAGTTATAATGGCATGTCTGGAGTCATATTTGGTTACAAAAATTTATTGAATTTGGCAAAAATTTTAAATTTTCGAAATTTCATTTAAATAAACGTCAAAACAGGGTATCGAACAGTGTCTCAGAGTAACGCTATACTGTATAAATGGGAAATTTTATGACGAACAACTTTGCCGAAGAAAGTATGGACGTATCTTCAAATCTCGCTGAGGTATTCACGTTTTTCTGAAGGCATATTTTCGCAATTTTCAAATTTTAGTAGTTCCACGTGAAAAAGGTAAATGATAAAACTTGAAGTATGTCTTCTAAACGTTACCTACGTGTTGGATAAGAAGAAATATGCACCTTCCACAGAATTTGGCACCATTTAGGCTCAAGAATCACTTTAAAAAAGGGCGTATTTATTTTAATAGGTACTATGTTTGAAAAATCGTATCTCCCGAAACTAGGGTTGCTCCAAAATGATGCCTAAGCGTGAGTTGTAGAAAATTGATTTTTCAACCTGAAAAAATAAACACTGAAATTTTTTTTGATCCTTTTTGTACTATCAGTAGATGGTAGAATCAGCAAGGTGTATTCAGACAAATATTAATTCTAGTAATATTTCTTCTAGTTGCTAACATGGTAATATAACGCGGATAACATATGAAAACGGCACGTTTATAATAAAAATATAAAATATATTAAACTTTTTTTTTAATATCTTAAATACGGTTGCATTTAGAAGCTAATTATTATTTTGAACACGTGTTGTCATGCACATATGAAGTTGTTTTTCAAATTCAAATTACATATATGTATAACGAGAAATATAAGAATAATAATAAGAAATATAATATTAATCTTAGGTTACAAAATATTCATAAAAGTCGTTGTTCTTCAAAATCCTTTGATAAATGTTGCACCATTTCAGAAAAAGTCTCAAAATGTATCCAATCACCACTATTTTTCCAAAAAAAATCGAGGTTACCATTTCTTGTATATTTTAATTTTACATTTTTTCCTGACTTTGGAGCACAGTGAATTTTTTTTTCAGTATTTATTTTTTCATGTTTAAAACTCAATTTTCAAAAACTCACGCTTAGGCTTCATTATGGAGCAAACCTAGTTTCAGGAGATACAATTTTTCAAACATAGTACCTATTAAAATCAATACGCCCTTTTTAGAAGTGATTCTTGAGCCTAAATGGTGCCAAATTTTTGGGAAGATGCATGTTTCCTCTTATCAAAAACGTAAGTGACGTTTAGAGTAAACAGTTCAAGTTTTTTCATTTACCTCTTTCACCTGAAACTGCTAAAATTTGAAAATTACAGAAATGTGTTTTGTTCCGCCTTCAGAAAACGGTGAATATCTCAGCGAGATTTGAAGATACATCTTTACTTTTTTTCGGCAAAGTTGTTCGTCATAAAATTTCCCATCTACACAGTATAGCTACGTTGCTCTAAGACACTGTTCGATACCCTGTTTTGACGTTTATTTAAATGAAAATTCGAAAATTTTAAATTTATCCCAAATTCAATAAATTTTTGTAACCAAATATGACTCAAGACATGCTACCATAACTTTTTTATGAATATATGAGATCCCAATGATTGTGAAAAAAATAGTTAGGTTCCTTGTTTCAACTATTATAACATTTCTAAAAATATTTTTTTGAATTTACTCCTGAAAAATATCATTTTTTCATAAAACTTAAATGTGCGACCCCTAAATCGCGGCAACCAATGTTGACGTCATATAAAAGTTTTGTTGTGACACCCTAAGCTATCATTTGAGGGGTGAGCCCCCGGGTTTTCTGACATAGTGCTATTTTGGGACACTCTAATGCAGAGGTTTCTGAAGGATAGAAATGTTTCTATGGTGTTTCGAGACTCCTCCCCTTTCTGGAATATAATGGAAGTCACACATTAGCAAACGAAAATACTTTCACAAAAATCATTCCGAAAAACATCCATAAACGCGCCAGTTCTATTAAATTTGCATTCATTTAGCTGCAAGCGTAGCAACGCTCGCACCGCGTTCAGCTAGTATCCAATAAAAATATTGCATTGAAACTCAGAAGCAGTTTGTGGTAGTGTTTTGACCAGAAACAATGCGGTTCTGGTTCCCCTTTCCTACTCCTGTACTCCTCAAACCACGAAAACACAAAAGAAATATTAATATTTTTATGTTTTCTCCATTATAAAAAAAAGCCTCTGTGACAACTTCTTACCGACGGACAACCAAAGATTTTAATCAATTGTGCTATTGAAACATCACAGTGAGCGTAACATCGCCAAAATTTTCGGTAGCATCTATGTCGGAGAAACAATTCTGGCTGGAACATGAGAGTATGCGGATATTTTCGCTTCTAAAAATGATCGAGTTCAGGAAGTTCAGCGATCACTTTTTAATTTTTAGTTTGAATCCACTAACATACTTGCCAAGCTTGAATTAAATAACATAAACGATATCGTTCGTTAGTTCTTGGTTCGAAATAGATTGCGTTTAATGCATCATTCGTACCCCGTAAGGACTCGTTTTCCCGATTATTCCGCTTTGGATTCCGATTGGATTCAACGAGCAGTGCCGACAGAAAGGCAGCAGCAGCAGCAGCACCAGGGGCACCTACCCGAGAACAGACGAAATCCGGCAATCATATTGATTGATGACGAATTCTTAAAAACACATCCTGCCCTTGTTGCCCCCCTCCGCTCCCTCCTTCCTACGTTAGCCTTTCGCTTCACTTCCTTCCTGTGATGTCGGGACTGCTACGCTCCGCTCGTACTATTTTTGCTTACACGCTATTTTCGTTTCCACTATTTCTCGATGGGGGCTGCGCTGCTGGCAGGCTCCGGCAGTCGCCGCACCCGAAGTGATTATCTTTTGATAAATCGTCTTTGCATCTTTGGTGAGTGGATTTTTGCGTGCGAATGGACGGTCGGTTGTGGGGTGGTGCTGTGTCGTTTGTGCAAGTGAAAATTGAGAGATAAGTCATCCGTCTTATTAGTTTCCCGGCTGCTGGCTGGTCAAGCCGTCAGACATGGTTCGGTTCCGGCCGGCCAGGAACTATCGTTTATTATTTTCCTGACCTTCACTCGGGCCGAGTTTAGCTTCACAGCTACAAGGGCAGTTTATTTTGCCAGCTGTGAATAGTGGACGAATCGGGGACAGCCTTTTGAGTTGATTGTTTCTTCGGTGATAATAGGCTTATTGCCGCGCCGTCCGGCCCGAGTAAGTTTAGGTCCGCTCGAAGGGACAAACTGTAGAAGGTCATAATCATTAATGTAGCATTTTTATTGGTTCAGCATCAAATTGCTTTCTCTGTCAGGTAATCAATCACAGCGGGATACTGGCAGCCTGGGAGTGTACTTTGATTGAGGAACACCATACATTTTAGTGCACCTGATCCTCTTGATTCCGATTGGAGTAGGCAGGTCGGTTCGGTTGGTGGGCGTACTGTACCTGATGCTGACGATGCGATGCTGGATGGTAGGAAGGCGGCTTGCAATCAAAAGAAAGAGCAAAATCATAAATCTTTCCACCCTCTCCCGTCTAGAGATGAAGTTGGAGCCTGCTGTTACCTCATTATCAGTACGACAGTATCGCAGAATGAGGCTCCCGTTGCGAAAAGAGCAAGTCAGTCCAGAAGGCATACGGCGCGTTAGGGTTTCTGCGTAGCCCGGGAGCACTTACGACGGGTCCTCTGTCTGACTGTTTGTCTGTGTGACAGCAGCAGCAGCAGTCGAGCCGGACGACATCCGTACGTACGGTCGTCGGTCCTTGCTGAAGATATATTATGCTGATTACAGCGCGACGATACATGTAAGCTCATTTCGACCGTTTATATTTATTACGCTCCAGTGCGTTTAGGAAAACAAAATGAACCGCTCACCGTTATGTTGTTGTCCCCCCGGTGCAAAAAGTACAGCTCACGATTTTTCACGCCGATAGTCCCACGTGTGCGTTTTGCAGGCGAAAATGGGCTTCTGTCTGCGTGTGTATGCACGTTCGGGTTGGGCTCATTAATCAAAACAATTGATCCGGTGGGATAGTCTGGTTCAGCCATGCCCAACTCCTGAAACGAGGGCAGCAAGGGCTTTTCTCCGATTAAAGAAACTCACTTTCAAGTGTTTCTCGACATTTCAACGCACCAACCGGTTGTATTTTTCTCTGCAATTATCTATGATCGCTTTAGAATTTTAATTGGAATTTATAATTTGAGATCCGAAACCTTCGAGGATCCTCGCTACATCACTGTGGTCACATCTTGGAAAAAGCATCGGGCACAACTGTCTGCAGAGCTGGAAGCAATAAATCCAAGCCCGTTGAAGAGCACAAAGCTATATAACCTACCTGGCTCCCTTCTGTCACCCCCGGCAACCTGATGGGGACCGCAGACCGCACCGCACCGCACGGTCGAGTATGCAATAAAATCGGTACCATCTAATGAACGCTGTCGCATTCCCAGTAAACATTCTCACTCCCATCATCATCGGCAGAACAGCAGCACCAACCAGCCCTAGGCCGATGATGGACGATGACGACAGCGCCATCGGTTTTGCCGAGACAAGCTGATGCCCCGAAGGTGATCTCCCTCTGGTGGCATCTAGTGTTATGAGAAACCTATTATCCACAGTACCGAACTGTGGGAACAACGTCGGACGTGCGTACTGAACTGTTCCGAGAATTTTGGTGCGTTCAGCTCGCACGTAAAAAAACAAAAACGCATTGGAATTACGTCGGCAACAACCGGCCGTAATTTTAAGCTGCATAAGTTTGATGTTAGGTCATATTGTGATGATGGCCCTAAACAGCCGAGCCTACAGTGCTCGCTCGGTTCAGCTCAAAACCGCATCAGGATCATCCGGATGATATCCCGGCCGGCATCAGCCTACCAACTCTCCAACGTCGGTAGCTACCGACACTGCTGGATGCTCGGTATCTGAGTTTGTGCTCTGAAATGCAATGAAAATAAAATCCCATAAATTTGTTAATAGTGACACTAATTAGACCAACCCAAGAGAAAGACCGAATGAGTTCATGTGTGTATGTGGCCCTACGTTAAGAGTGGTATGAACGTGCATGAATATATAAACATTTTCCCGTTCATCGTCTCGACTTCAGCAATCCTTTCCACGGCAGATGCAACGGAAAGATAGAGTAGGCCTCTGCACTCGAACACTTATGGGGAGCGCATGTTGGGAAACTTTTTTTTTATTTCGTTCTCCCTCTGGAACCCATCGGCGCGGCAGCTACTCTTAGCTCTGGCTCTGGTTCTCGGGTTGCAAGAAGTGGTTGGTAGATTATCGTTTATACTCACCTCCATTGCGCCTTAGTCTGTAGAGGTACTACAGACTACAGCTACTCGAGACACGACGGACGACCGACCGACCGACCGACCGGCAGGCCGGCCGGCAGACCGTCGGAAAATCCTTTTGCTAAAATGCTCCCAGGCTTGCAAGCCCGGTCGAGCATAAATTGTAAAACATAATATTTTCCACACCGGGTGTGAGTAGTGGTCTCTCCGTCTGGATGCCTTCCCAATGCCTGCCACGGTCGGCGACGATGGAAGAGTAAGGGAACACCGAAAAAAAACGCAAACGGAAAGACCGACCGGGCTTCGAGCATCGTCGTTCCTTTTTATACATATTCATACATATGCTCGTAATCACCGGCGTAGTCATTTTTGCACATAATTACGATCGTTTACTGTTTGTGTACGGTTTGGTTGTTCCGCTGGTTCGGCTGCTTCAAAAGCATCCGGATGTAAACGGGCCGGGCTCAAAAATTTGTTTAATTTTTTTTTGTTTTTTGAATATTCATATTTCTAGAACTGATTTATTTATGCGTCAATTAGTTTTATAGTATTGGTCTTACAGTGGTTACACTACTCAGCATAAGCATACGACGGAAACCGTTTGGAACAATATGCCCTAATAGACGTCGTCGTCGTCATGGCAATGGCCCATAATCAGCCCTCTCCACTGGCACGTTCCTAGGTCTTGTGGAACGTAGGACATCAAACTTTAGAAGGTATGCAATCTTGTTGATCTTATTTTGAATTAAAAATGAAAATAATAGAATAAAACTATTTCTGTCAAATTTATTTCAAACTGGAGCTAAACCTGGAGCACAGAAAAGGTCGAAAATTGGGTCTAGGGGGTCGAAAACTGGTGCCTCACTCAACATGCATCACAAATTTTACATTTACAACGACTCTTTCAATTATTTTATGCTGAAAACGTGTTTTGAGCTGAAAACGTAGCAAAAATGTTTCTGATTAATGTACGTTAGACAACTCTCATCAATGAGGTCTATATGGCAATGAATCTCGGTTTTCTTGTTTGCTATCTGAAAAAGTAACGATTTCTGGTGTCGTTACCCTATGCATTTTTGTGTAATATTTGTATCTCTTGTGCTATCTTTATATTTTTGTACCATTTTGAATTCATATTTGTATTTTTTTTTTGTAACTGCGTGTATCATTATTGGATCGATTTTGAATCATGTTTGTGTTTTATTATGTGATTACATTCCCCTTGAGAATTGCTTAACTGCAAACATGTCCCAGGCATGGTCGGTATCTTTACACTACTTACTTACTTACTTAATTGGCCTAACGTCTTATGACAAGGCCTGCGCAGTATAATTTCTCCATCTGTTTCGGTCCATGGCAACTGATCTCCAGTTCCGCGGGCACCCAGTGCTCGCCAGATCTCGCTCCACCTGGTCTTGCCACCTCGCTCGCTGTGCCCCTCTTCGTCTTGTTCCTACCGGATTTGATGCGAAAACCATTTTTGCAGGATAGTTGTCCGGCATTCTAGCAACGTGTCCTGCCCAACGTATCCGTCCAGCTTTAACCACTTTCTGAATACTTGGTTCGCCGTAGAGACGCGCGAGCTCGTGGTTCATTCTTCGCCTCCATACACCGTTCTCTTGCACTCCGCCAAAGATGGTTCTTAGCACCCGCCGTTCGAAAACTCCGAGTGCTCGTAGGTCCTCTTCTAGCAATGTCCACGTTTCGTGCCCGTAGAGGACAACCGGTCTAATTAGCGTTTTGTACAGTGTGCACTTTGTACGGGGGCTCAGATTGTTCGACCGCAAGTGTTTGTGGAGTCCGTAGTAGGCCCGACTTCCGCTGATAATACGTCTTTTAATCTCACGGCTGGTATTGTTGTCCTCTGTTGCCAGCGAGCCAAGGTATACGAACTCGTCGACTACCTCGAACTCATCCCCGTCGATTACCACGGTGCTGCCCAAGCGAGTCCTGTCGCGCTCGGTCCCGCCCGCCAGCATATACTTCGTTTTAGACGTATTTATCTGCAATCCAATCTTCTCTGCTTCGCGTTTCAGTCTGGTGTACTGATCTTCCACCGCCTCAAATGTTCTGCCGACAGCGTCCACGTCGTCAGCAAAGCAGATAAATTGACTGGATTTATTGAAAATCGTGCCCCGCATTTCGATCGCCGCTCGCCTTATAACACCTTCAAGCGCAATGTTGAATAGCAGGCAGGAAAGACCATCTCCTTGTCGAAGTCCCCTGCGAGATTCGAATGGGTCCGACAATCCACCCGAGATTCTCACACAGCACTGGATCCCATCCATCGTAGCCATGATAAGTCTAGTAAGCTTACCCGGAAAGCCGTTTTCGTCCAAAATTTTCCATAGCTCTTGTCGGTTTACGCTATCATATGCGGCTTTGAAATCGATGAACAGGTGGTGCGTGGGGACTCGGAATTCGCGGCACTTCTGGAGGATCTGCCGCAGGGTGAAGATTTGGTCTGTTGTAGACCGACCCTCGATGAAGCCGGCCTGGTAACTTCCCACAAATCTATTGGCTATTGGCGATAGTCGATGAAAGAGGACTTGGGACAGCACTTTGTAGGCGGCATTCAGGATAGTGATGGCTCGGTAGTTCTCACAATCCAGCTTATCACCTTTCTTGTAGATAGGGCAGATAACCCCGTCTTTCCACTCCTCCGGTAGTCGTTCCGTATCCCAAATCTTGACAATCAATTGATGCAGACAGCCGGCCAACTTGTCCGGGCCCATTTTAATAAGTTCCGCTCCAATGCCATCCTTTCCCGCTGCTTTGTTGTTCTTCAGCCGCTGGATGGCTTCTTTAACTTCCCTTATCGATGGGGGTGGCACATCTTCGTCGCTTGCTGCACCAATGTGGTCACTTCCTCCGCTATCATGGTCTTCCGCCTGCACGCCATTCAGGTGTTCATCGTAGTGCTGCTTCCACCTTTCGATCACCGCACGGTCATCAGTCAAGATACCTCCATCTTTATCTCTGCACATTTCGGCCCGCGGCACGAAGCCTTTGCGAGATCCGTTGAGTTTCTGATAGAACTTCCGTGTGTCGTGAAAGCGGTACAGCTGTTCGAGTTCTTCGCACTCCTTCTCCTCTTGGTGGCACACTAATGATAGGCTAATACCACACTTTTGGCTTGACTTGCCCGAATCGCCGATTTTAATCGTCCCAAGGCAGCCGCCTTGTTGCTTTTTTTTCTTTCGGTTTGTTATTTCTGGAAAACTGACTGAGTTATTGTTGACAAGCTTAGAGGACCTGAACCAAAAATGAATCTGGAGAACAATAACAATACAACAAGACAACGACAATATGGAACAGCTAAAACAGATGATGTAACAAACCACAGGAAATTCGGGTAAAGTTAACCCAGAAGAGGGTGAGAAAAGGTTACGTGAACCGCTGAAAAAAATAGTAGTAAAAGTTTGTCAATTTTATAATTTCGGAACGAGGAGAAAACCATCTAAACGCTGCCATAATTGGTCATTCGACCGTATTACCAGTTACAAACATATATCTATGTAGGCTGGGTGGACAGCGGCAGCGGGGCGCTTGTAAGCGGTCGATTTTTGGTGTTTTCGGCGAATTCTTATTATATATACTACGCACTAGCTATTTGGCCACGGGAATTGGGTGTTGGCAGGTACGACTCTATGGTTCGTAGCTTCTGTCGACTGTCGCGAACGCCCGCGTCACGCGTCACGGCGCTCAATTTACTATGTAGACCTATCTTGGGACAGTGCATAAATGCCTGGGCGATGGAAGATGAAATTTGTTTCATGAGTCGAGCCTTGATAAGGCGATAAGAAAATTTATGGCGGGTACGCGGTTGAGGAGAACCGGGATTAAGAAGGGCTGACGAGATCTTCACTTCTCTACTATACTACATTACTACATGGTATGGTAAAATGCTAAAAAAACTTATGTGTTCCAAAGAACACAATAATTCATGATTTTCGATTAGCATCAACAATAAGGCCATAGCAAATTATCATTAGGCTTTTTTCAGGGGGGGTCCTTTGAAATTGGCTTGAAAAATCGTGGCGCAAAACAAAATTTGCGGGATGTAAGTCAAAATGTTTTACCTGGAAAATAATGTATAGTGTGACCGCTCCTAACTCTGCGCAACTCCTAATTCTGCGCATTTTTCGTTATACTTGTATTTTTATTATTGTACTATGATCATTGTGTCCTTTTTTTTGTAAATATCTATTGAATATTACGCCATTATTTACGAAAGGGCCATAATATTTGACAGCGAAATAATATAAAGTGAAACTGAAAATATTTCATATGTCAGAAAATGTCGTTGTTAGCAGCAACGCTAAGACTGTCCTAGAAAATTACCAAATTTATGATCGAAATACACTGCAATGATCAAATTACTCAGCATAATTAGAAAGAAAGATCGCATGCGGTGCTTTCTATGGAAAAATGCGATGCAGTATTGCGCAGATTTAGGTACTGATATTTCATTCATGTTCCCAATTATGCGCAGTAATGTATCCTGGGAATAAAACGCTAAAGAATACGCAACCTCACCCAAATGGCTGAGGCACTGAGGCATTAGAATTCAAATAGAACCTTTAAATCGCATTGATTGGAATCCTGTGCAGCATCTCGGGGTCCAAACCATCGAGGTGGAACCATATTTTGATATATTTTTTTTGCATGACCAATTTCATGGAACTGTCAGGGAGTGAGGAAGTGGATTCTATATGAAAACACAATTTTTAATATTAGTCTAAAGTGTGATGCTCAGTATGCAGAAAGCCCGAATAACCCCGTTATCGAGAAGAAAATATTTAAGATGAGCTAATCAAAATGATAACAATATTCCTAATGCTGGACAGCACAAGAAGGCCGGATAATGGATTTAATTCTGATAATGGCTAATGCTGGATTTTCGGTTTGCTTTCAGCGTTTAAAGGCATAAACAACATGACATATACATATATTGTTACATTGTAGGTGCGCAAAATTAGGGACAAACTTGCGCAGAATTAGGACGAAAGTGCGTAGAATTGGGCACCGTGGATAAGTTTACAAAACGAAACTTAATTAGTCGACTTTTAGTACCAATAGTTTTTACCAAATATTATAGACCGTAGCACTCACGTTGCTGCTATCAACGTTGTTAATACGAGTCTGGAATACTTATAATAGTGGGAGAATCATAAACATGTCTTAACTGCGCAGAATATGGTTGACGCCGGGCGTTGAGTGTTAAATTAGTATCTGAGAACTGTACCAATTCATACATCACGCATAGCACACCCGATCACCGCGTGCGACGGACACGGTCTGACGCGTATGGAAAACAACAACGAACCAGATTTCTCGGGTCTCTTTAGGGTGTTTGACCAAACGATTACTGCATCAAAATCACCTTTTCTATTGCTTCGCTAATTGTGTTGCAATCACAGCTCAGCAAGAGTATGGTTATAAATTTTTCGGCCGTCGGCTACCTAATGTAAGTAAGTAAACATACATGCAAAAGTATTCGTTTTGTTACACAATGACTTTAATTCAGGGACATTTACAACGCACCGTCGCTAACCAGAAGGAACGTTGTTTTCTATAAGGTTAGGAGAAGAACAGTATCAGCAAGTGGTCTCACCAATTCGCCAAGAAATTTTGCGGATCGTGGGAAATAATTCCAAAACACGCACAGGACAAGCTATGGTACAGCGCAGTGTCACACCGGAAAGAGTGAAGCGTGCTGAATCGGGTAAAAATGCATCCTTTCCAAATTCAAGAACTGCTGCCTGCGGGTAAACCTAAGCGGCTTGAATTTTGCAGGATTCTGTCGGCAAAAGCGGAGGCCCTTAATATATGGAAAACACGGTTATAGCTGTTCATACGTGTCAGACCGTGTCCGTCGCACGCAGTGATCGGGTGTACTATGCGTGATGTATGGATCCGTGCTGTTTTCAGATACTAGTTCAACACTCAATTTGGTAGGCATCCCGAATAAGCACGTTTAATAAAACAAACCAAATTATGCTATGCCGAGTTACCCAGTGATGTTTGACAAAATAAAAACAGCGAGAGTTGCTGTGTTTCGCTCTCGCCAAACAGCCGATGTTGCAAATCGAGCGAGAAGCCAACGTTGTCTACTCTCAAACTAGGGAATATGAGAAGCATAACATTCAATGCTTAGGCCGCCCATGCAACAGCCACCGCTGCTGTGTGCAGACATTCTGCTACCTACACACTCGCTCACGCACATCCTCACATCGTCTTCCTGCATAGCTTATTAGCGAGTCCAATAACTCCAGAGCAATTGACTGCCCGAGAGACGCACTGGAATATAGATTTTGCATTACCTTTTCTTTTCTTTTTCATTCTCTCCCTTGATTCTACTCACGGGCGAGAGTGCAAACTCTCGCAAATAATCGGTTTCAGCAGCTCAGGCTGCAATGACGAGCGAGAGTCCGAAAGGGATGCTTATGCCGGCGCGTTCGTAAGAATGAATACGCGTGTGTGAGAAAATTGGACCACACGAAAACGAGTGTGGGCTTCGCAACACTGCAACACTGAAAATATATTTTATGGTTCATGACTACAGTTGACGTGGAAGCTACTGATGCACTGTTATAAACAGGATCTGTAAGTAGGAACCGTTCTTAAATTTTCTAAACTACAGCCAAAACTTATTACATCAGCTTCAAAGTATAAATTTAATATCAAACTATGTTTATAAAAAATCTAAATCAATTGGCTCAAAAACAATAAATGAAATATTCTAATGATATCTCCACGATCAGAACAAATCCTTAGAGCAGCAAAAAAGCAGCTGCACCAAACGAGAATTTATGTAAATTTGAACGGAAACTAATAAAAAACCTGATTTAATCCACCTAGTGGTGAAAGGAACCTTTGTTATACGATCTTACTTGCTTACATGAAATTTTTGGAAATTGAATAAGTTTACAAAATTTGAACCAAATAGAAGCACTTATAAATTTTGATAGTTCCTTTTCTCATGAAATTGCTGAGTAAGTTGTTACTAAGCGTGTAGGGCGCTATATCTCTGCATATTAGCGTTGGTAAGAGGAAATGCTTATCAACTTAGGGACTATATTGACTCGTCTCATTATCCCTGATTTCCCTGATCGCGGATAAGTTCAAGTTGTTACGTGGTTTTTGAACCGTAAATCTCGCATGTGCGTAGTATTTTTCGATATAAATTAAATTATGGTTGTATATGAGCACCATTGGCATTATATTGAATTTGTTAAAAAGGTATTTTTTAATCTTAATTTTCGTAGTTACTGGCTTTACAAGAAAATTTTCGAATATCCAGGTTAGTCTCATATGACTGATGCTTACATACTTACATTATCCATCTAGCTCCGCCCATCTACTAGCAACAATTCCTTTCCCGAAATACTTGTGAAGATGCAGAGGATTCCCTGGTCTTTAGTAGCAACAAGTATTGGACTAACATTCCTTCCCATCCCACCAGGACCCGCATTCGGACGTGGCCGGCGTCGGTATTGATCAGCATGCAGGGACCTGATAATGTTGCACAATGAAAAATAGCCTGCTGTCCCAAGTATGCTTTTTCCAACCATCATTTTGCAATTTTCATCGGTCCTGGTCAATAACGGAGTAGCAGCACACGGGCGGTATCCTATGCTTATGCTTATGCTTAAATTGCTGAGTAAGTTGTTACTAATGAGGGTAAGTGCAAGTAAAAGTAAGTTGTAAGATGAAATATTATTCTTTAACATATGCATTGCGTAGTAAACGTCTAGTTTGTAAGTTTTTGAACTATGCATAATTTCCCGTAATGCCATTCTTTTTGATTCACAACAAAAAAGTTTTCTTGAATAAATTTCATCAATTTTTATTAACTTTCGGTTACTCACGCTGTTGTATTTTGTACAACATGTGTAGGTTTTTGAATGCCATATTGTTATAAAGTTACAAATCGTATATTACGTATATACTAACGTATATTCTTCAGTAAACTTGTTATGAGCAAAATGTCCGAATTATTCAATGCATTAATACTTGAAATTGTTAGGAAACAAGATTAGCATAAACCGACATCACAGAAACGAAGCAGGTAGCATGTGACGTGTACCGCAATTAAACCCAAATAGAATTTTCTCTCGTTTCTTCATATGGAAAAATGGTGTCTGTATGCAGCAAAACTACCAGCAAATGTAAAATGTTTAAGATGTATCCGTCTGTTGGTAATCGAGTAATTCGGGGTCAAAATCAGGTTATTTTTTACAATTAAAGTTCTACAGTTCCTAACAAGCAAACATAGAGGTATACTAAATTCAACAAAGTTGTGTATTTTTATTATTTGTACAACTTTGTAATACACGAAAAAGTCATAGAACAATTATAAGAAGAGTTAGAATAGAAAAACTGATTTTACAAATTCATATACAATAAATAAGATTTTTCTACCTTCACTGAAGAGATAGAAGGTTACTGTTTTCAGCAAAATTTCTTGTAATAATATGCTCTAAAAGTTTGCAGAACACATCCATGTGTTGTATTGACACTGAAGGAAAATAATTTTTTTATTTCACTTTTAGGGGGATTAATCAAAATTCAAATTCTACCAGACGATAGAACTTTCAATTTTAAGAAACTCTTCCAAAGGTTCGATAAACTTAAAACCAAGTTTTCCTAGTCAAAACTCTAGTGCGCACGTTTTCTTTGGGTTTGGGCTATTCTGCGCGCAAGTAACCGTGTTATAAAAGTTGGGGCGAGTGTTCGAGGGTTAATATCTTTTGACCGGTAAAACCTATACTTATGTAATTTTGCATATATATTCGTAGTGTGAAAACCTCTCGTTTGATATTAAAATAAATGAAATTAGGTAAATTAACTTGGTTAAAATCATTATAAATTATTGTTAATTTTGGTGTGGTGTATTCGATTACTCATAACTTTCAAATTAAACGTCCGATCAGAGAACCATTCAATAGTGATCTATCCGGCTATATTACCTGCCAAATGAAACTAATAGCGTGTAAATCGGTTTGGCCATCTCTGAGAAACAGGCGTTCATTTGTACCTAGTCAAAACAGGTTTTTCAGGGCTAACTTTTAAACTGCTTGTCCGTTTTCAATAAAACTTAGCAAAATGTTTAGTAATAGTAAGAGCTTTCGTTTGGTACTAATACCGTTAAAATTGGTTGCGTGGTTCCGGAGAAAACCGTGTCACGTAGTTTTCACATTTTTGCTTATAACTTTCAAACGAAAAGTCAGACCACAAAACCATTTAATAGTGATATACTAGGCAATAGTACCTTTCAAACAAAAGTAATAGCGGTCGAATCGGTTCAGCCATCTCCGAGTAACAGGCGATAGAAAATTCGGAGCGAACACACATACACACATACACACATACACACATACATACACACACACACACAGACATTGCTCAGTTCGTCGAACCCTATCGATTGGTACATGTGACTCGGCCCTCCGGGCCTTAGATCAATTTCGTGTTTTTCGACCAATTTCTAAACCTTTGTTATATAGTATAACAAAGGTAAAACATTGGACGTGCTCCATCTAGCCGGTGTTAATATAAATTAGTATCAATCTCATCAGAATCTAAACACCATGATTGTGAAACGACGACGAGTTTCCAAATCTTGTTTTGGTCCGCTATTTTCGTGCCTATTATCTCACAGCATAGCAAGAAGTTGTTCCGATTAAAATAAGTGTGCCCCCGCGACCGTTAATTCTAGTTTCCGCTTTTAAAATTCACAACCTTCCTCATTCCGTAGTACTACTAAAAATTCCGTCTTTCTCTCTGATTCGAAGTTTGCACAGCTGTATGATACCCTTCAAATGATCTTTTCCCAAGTAGAAAACTAGTTAAAATTTCAGGCAATCATCTTGTAAGCATCCAAACCGCACCAATCGCACTATAAAAACCCAATCCTGGTGTCTGTGTGCCACCAAGCCTCACCCAGAAGTTGTAGTACCTACTCGGTGTTTTCAATCTTCCATTAATCGACTATCGCCTCGCACCCGGGATGAATTATTACACCGAATTAAGCAGTAATCAAAACCCGGTTGTTGACTTCGGGCTCGGTCGAGAAGAGTGAGTATTTCATCCCCTCTGTGTTCGCGTTGGGCGCAAGCAAAGCAAAGCAAAAAAATAGCTCATCGGCAGCAGCCCATGAATTTTTCGGAATCATTTCGCTAATGATGCAGTATTTTATGCTTCCCCGTTGCCCCCAATTTCCTCCAAGGCAATTTTGTACAGCAGCCAGCACCTTCTGCTCAAAAAGTCAAGGCCGTCCAGAAACGAGCCAAGTACGTCGTCGTCGTTGTCGTCGTCGTCGTCGCGAGGAGGAATGCAAACGTTTCCTGCGACACGGTTTGCGCGGACGGAAAAAGACTGCCGTTTCCCTATCTGCTCGGCACGGTTGCCATCGTCGTCGTCGACGACGACGCCGTCGTTGCCGTCGTGTGCTACTACTACCAAGCAGGAGATTAATCACTTCGGTGGGCTTCTAAATCAGCACCAACGGACAAGCTGCTGAGTCGCAGATGGTAGTTGGAAAACTCAAACCCAAAAGCTAGCCCGAGAATCTTAAAACTCAAAGCGCTTTGGAAGTAGGTTCACGGAAAAGTGCATCTGTATGTGTGTTTGTGTGTGCCATAGCACAGCACAGCACCGCACTGAAGCGCATTGAACTTGAACGAAATACGTCGTGTCTCGGTTTTGCGACTGACGGTGGCCTGCTTCCGAGCGAACCGCGCGCGGCCGCGACCGTGTGCTTTGGAGATCAATGTCATTAACATTTAAAAATCCGACAGAATTCTGACCGCGCACTCTTCACAAACGAATGACGTCGTTGATGATGAGCGCGGCCGCGAGCCGCGAGGATGATGGTGACGGCGACGGGGCCGGCGAAATGTGAACGAACCGCCCGCCGGCCGCTCGCCAGCTGAGCGAAGGTGGGCGAAGGCATGACAGTCGTCGCTATTGCCAACCAACAGCTCACGTAGTAACTCGTGTAAAATGTGATACCAGACCAGCATGATTACTGAAAAGATAAATTTATAAACCCAAAGCGGACTGGATTGGCTTGGCTGGTCCGGAGAGCTTAGCAAAATTGGGACGTATTGTCGAAATGTAATAGATTACATGTCGAAAAGGTTCTTTCCTCGTAATTTACAACCGCTGCGTGACTGAGACCGAGGCTTGTCGGTGCGCCATGGTTGCTATCAGAACGGCCTGAAAACAGCGAGCGACTGAGTGGCTCATCAACGGACGACACTAGCGGCCAGCCAACCGAAACGGAGCTTTTAAGAACTGAATCATTCTCTGCGCTTTGATTTAATGGTATGTCCATCGTCTGTGGCAAAATCCAAGTTAGCAGCGTCAGCGTTCACTGTACTGCTGCATGCGCGTCAGTGAACGGTAATTGACAGTTGCTGCGGCGGCGACGATGACGATCGAGCCTGTTGCAAGTGTCGTATGAGTGTGGAGAAGCCCGGCAGCGACACGAGTCGGATAATCGAAGATATAAAAAATTAAGCATTTATGATCGTATAAAGTAATTTCAATGGAAAGGTGGGGCGGGGTCCGCCGCCGACATGATGAACGATAGTACACACTAATAACAGCGCAGACGAACGATAAATGCCAACCGCGGAAGCACCGAAGAAGGAATGCTGCTGGCGCCCCGGAGGCAGTCCTGGGAAGAGTGTCGTTGGCCGGATTAGTTCGGTTGGTTGCTGCGGTTGCTACCACACGGTTGAGGATTTCTGAAATAACGATGCGTACATCGTATAGCTGTTATTTGCACTAATGACTTCAAAGTAATTAGTGATAAACAGTCATCCGCCGGGGAGGATCACTCGAGAATGCTAAAGGGCCATGATGTGCTGGTGTGGAATCCTTTTTTTATTCATTCTACTTTGGTAAAGTCATAAAACTTATAAGCTAACCCATGGGATTTTAGCCGCCTGCTTGAAAATAATTGTGTTGAAAATTTCAACTTGATATCACAAAAAAATATGCAAGACCCTTCCACTTTTATTGCTTTTGTTACCTACTGTGTTACCTGACTCATAGCGAACCCCTATTTCCGAAATTCTAAAATCTCTCATGCTTTTATTTTTGGAGTAAACATGTAATTTCGTATGGTATATAGTTGATATATGTATGCTCTATTCGAATTTATGATCAATCAAATGAAAAACCACAAAGTTAGTGAGTTACGAGACCCTCCCCCGTATACAGGCTTGCCATTTCCTCACTCATTGTGCAAAAAGTGCAACTTTTTTCATTCAACACAATGAGCAGAACTGCTGCCACAAATGAGAAATACATCCACGCAATGAGAAACAGACCAAAAATAAGGAGAAATATAAACAAACTTTAGATCCTCATTGTGCGAAAAATGAGAAACTTTCGAAATCGCTCGTACTGCAGCAAACAACGGCACGGAGATTCCATTGTTGCCATATCTATCATCCACTATTGTCTTATGCAACATTTTTTGCACTGTTGCCGTTACGAGAAGTCTAAACAGTTTTTTTGTGCCATATCATGGACAGCCAAAAAGTGTATTAACATTTTGTTGCTCAGTTAACTCCTCAATGAGAAGAACAATGTGCAGCTTGTTGAGCAATCGTGATCAGTGAAAAAGAGAAAAGATAAAATAAAACGGAGCAGCGTAAATCGCGGCTGAGTAGAGTGTAAAATTTTGTCTTCCCTTTTTTTATTCTGAGGAGGAATCATCCCTGCCCGTACATAACGTATATTTGTTATGAGTCAGGTAACACCGTAGTAATGATATAGGTATAGTGTTGTCTAAATGATCTTATTCAATACGACACCTGCATCGACTACACTGTCACTGCGCGGTAGTGATGTCCCAACGATGCATTATTTAAAAACTATTGGATTTTTTATGAGTGTAGCATTTAACAGTTCTGAACGCCGATTAGCATGTGTTTAAAGCTGTACCACTCGGCAAACAAATCAACCAATTTTTGCAGTCTCAAATAGTCTGAGGCGGTCTCAATTACCCATAAATTTTCACATCATCACCAAAGCACAGACTTATTCCAGGGAGCAACAGTCGAGGAACGTCGTGAACAAACAGTGAGCATATTATTGGTCCTAAAAAGCTACCATGAGGTACTCCTAGCCTGTTCTGAAACCACTTCGATTGAGAAGGTCCCAGTTCAACGGCAATTTTGAGATTGTATAAATAAAGGGTGTCCCACATCAAATTGCATCACGGAAAAACGCTGTAGAAAATTACCCATTGGGCATTTCCTCCTGAAAATTTGGGTAGAAGTGTGCAATGTATTATCCGAGTGTATTGTTTACACTGTATTTTTATCGCTGTTAGTCTTGCGAAAATTGAAAAAAAATTGCGTCACCCGAATAGCAACATCGTGTATTGATTTTGCGCAAGCACCTAGAAAATCCTCAACTCTCTCATCGGGACATCGGAAAACAACTCGGACTCGTGCAGTCAACGGTGAGTCGTGTGATTGAACTCGAACTACGAAACTCTGAGCACCGAACGAGAAATGCGGTCAAAATGGATGTTCTAGTAGTGATCAGGATCGCAAGCATGTCGTGAAAGCGTTTAAGAGGAATCCCGATGCTTCGGTCTGGGATGTGGCCAAAAAAATTAATCTGTCCAAGTCCAAGTCAAGTCGTTCAGTGAGCCAAGGACCGGGAGTGACTGCATACGTACAAAGCGCAGAAAGCTCCAAATCGTGACGAACGGCAAAATCGGTAGGAAATCACGGGCCCGGAGACTGCACACCCAGCTGCGGTAGAAGCCTAATTGTCTCATCATGGATGACGAGACATACGTCAAGGCAAACTTCCGGCAGCTTCTGGGGCTACTGTTCTTCACCACCCAGCACAAGATTGATATTTCGGAGGAAGTAAAGAAGCAAAAACTTTCTAAGTTTGCCAAGAAACATGATTTGGCAAGCGATGCTAATGCGACAAGCGGAGTACGCCGTTCGTAACTGCCGGGATTGTAATCGGGCACATCTACCTCAAAGAGTGTCTACAAAAGCGTCTGCAAAAGTGGGAAAAAGTGGGTTTCCGTACAGAAGAAGCTGCAGCCAGATGTTGTGCAGAACCTTATGAGTGGAGTTAAGCGTAAGGTGTGAGCACACGGTTATGGTGCTATATTGCAGTTGAATGAAATAAGTATGCCAAAAACTTTATAATGGGTTATATTTTATTGTCTGAAAGTTTGAAAAGGATCGGACAACCAGGTAATTTTCTACAGCATTTTTCCCGTGACGTAATTTCATGTGGGACACCCTTTAAGTGCTTAGCCAGGAAAGCAAGCTAGGTGCAACTTCCAATTTGTCCAGCTTGGCTAGCTTTAGTTTCTCTTTAGTTTCAGTCTGTCAACGTAATAATCTAATAAAACTGGCTTTAAAATACGCTGAAATGTCATAACCTCACACATCGCAATTCTGATTGCTGAGGCAATTTCTCCGGCACCAGCCAATAAAATCAACGAGCAAGGATTAAAAACGACGGCAATCCTCTATAGCCCGAACTTCCAGGTGCAACGTTAGATAATCAGCATATACTCATTTCCAGATATTAGACACAAAGTGACGTCATTAAAAAAAACGTGAACAATAGTGGTCCCATATTGCGTCCTTGTGGGCCACCCTAATAGTGTAACAGAATGCGCTATATTTTTGTAGTTAGCTTCTTCAAAGCAGGGATGGTTCGATCACTTTGACTCAATTTTGATTAATTTGACAGTACTGTCTCAGCCGAGCCAAATATGACAATGTTATATATGGAATTTGGTTAAACTAGTTCTAATCTACAATTTTTCTGAACAGAGTTTTGCTGTATCTTTTGTAGTTATGGTGCTACAATGCTAGTAACTCATCAGTGACTAAATGAACGTTCATTTCGTCACTAATACGATACTAGCGTTGTAGCGCCGTAACTACAAAAGATACAGCATAAATTTATTCTGCAAAACTACAGATAATAACCAGTTCTACCAGTGTTCCATATGTAACTTTGTCATATTTGGCCCCGTTAAGACGGTACTGTCAAATGAATCAAAATTGAGTCAAAGTGATCGAATCATCCTTGCTTCAAAGACACTACGCATTTGTACGTTATAATAAACTATTTTAATTTTGGTGGTTTCATCAGGGTTATACTTTTTTTGTTTATTTAAATGCGTTCAAAAAAGTATGTTGTCTTCAGCAAAATTGTACAACACAGTAAAATGAGCATCTTTGTTAAATACAGTAACTCTCTATTTCTTTTTCTAATTTATTTATTTATTTATTTATTTATTTATATATTTATTTAACTATAAAATATAAAGAATTCTATTGAAAAAAAGCATATTTTTCAATTCATTTTTTCTGAGATTCCTTTGGAGATCCTGATGGAAATTTTTTATAGACGAAATATAGTACTCTCACCTAATAGTTGCCTGGTTTGCGCAAATTTTATCAAAGCTGCTTATTTTAGTATGCTCTACAATTTTTTGGAAGATATTTTTTATTATTTAAAAATACAAAAGTTTGTATTACCCTTTTAGATGAGTTCACGGTCACCCTGTTAGTCCAGAAATATGCGCTATATTTTATTAATAAACATCTCCAAACACACCACCCATGAAAAATTACGCATTTTTACCCAATTGCTAATGTCCGCTTGTATGCTATTATGGACCACTATGCGCAGGCAGGTCAAAATTTAAATTTTTAAACATTAAGTCTTTGTCAGAAGTAAGGCGGCCTTTTTAAAAAGACAAAACAAAAATATGGTTTATGATTGCCACGGAAAGCCATCAGAAAAGAGAGGAAAAAATGTTTCCAAATTACTTCAAAATATATGACTACTAGCTGTAGCCCGCGTGCGTCGCCTCGCGCCTAATTGAGAGCAAATCGGAGGTAGGTACGCTACGTAACGCTAACGCTATGTAACTCAATGAGGTGCAACCACGATACTTTTGCTCGTCTTGAATGCAATCTGATGGTATGATTGGTTTGAGTCTTAATGTGCTTAATGTGGGCGATTGTTACCACGAAAATCTATTGCGCCCCTTGTTTTGGCTACAGACACGGCTCTTATATATATAGATTTTCTATATTTTTCGATGGTTAATTTTTTGGCTTGGTTTTTAATATATATTGAAAAGATATGAAAAAACGAAGCAAATTTAAGTAGACCAACCTCGTTTTTTCTTATCCTTTCTAATGGCATTCAATTAACTTTTTATGACGGTACTTTTTAACAATCGACGTAACGGTAGAAGGAAGTAATGAACCAAAGGTGTTGATAATGTCTCCAGGGCGAGACAAGGCGTAAAGGAGAAAGAATAGAAAATTAGGAAAGGGAGGGTCATTGAAGCAACGCTTATTAAAGTTTATATTACGTTCCTCTTTGCCCAAACTGGAGAATCCGCGGATCGAGCAAAGCTATGTTTAAGCCAACTATAGAGATTCGAACCCAACATCTCTTCCCTTTGAACCACAGCGGACTGGATTCGGTTTGTCGCGAGTGACTGTCGCTGTCGCAGTCACTGTCGCAGTCGCTGTTGCAGTCGCTGTTGCAGTCGCTGTTGCAGTCGCTGTCGCTGTCGCTGTCGCTGTCGCTGTCGCTGTCGCTGTCGCTGTCGCTGTCGCTGTCACTGTCACTGTCACTGTCACTGTCGCTGTCGCTGTCGTTGTCGCTGTCGCTATTGCTTTCTAACCATCCATTGATAGCTTTCCAACGGGTAGAGCAGTAAAAGTAATCGTATTGGGCTAATTTGTTTTTCATACGAATACTGTCAAAGTCGCTAGTTAAGCAATAGTCTAGGCTAGGCTAATAGGCTAAACTGGACTACAGTTTGGATATTAATGGGACGAATTATAGTCGCAGTCCTACTCCTACGTCCTGCTTTCTCTGCTAAATCCAGGTTAGTTAAAGCTGAATTGGTTAACCAAGAACTTTGTTGAGGAGAACATTTTGATTAAACAAACAACCTTAAGTAGTTTGATAAAGTTTGTAGAAAAACAATTATGTTGAGTTAAATCAGAGGAAAATCAACGTACCAACTACTGCAGTAGTGAGGCATGGAAGTTTTGATAGATGTGGACAGGTAAATGCATAAAAAATGCAAAACAGAACAAAACGAAAATTCAAAAGTAAATCACCGGATGTCTCAACTGATGTGGGAAGAGCGATAAAATTGCCAAAACCTTCCTGGAAAACAAAGATGACCACTGGTACAGGCGAGAAACAACAAGCTCATTAGCATTTAATAATATTGTTATATATGCTGACTGTACCTAATTGGGCATAAACACACGATAGCTTATTTTGAATCTTATTTTTAGACCGAACCGAAGGTTCGTAACTAATTTTTTCAAGAGTTTAAATATGTATTTTCAAATTCCAGTAGCTCGAACTGTCAACAGGTAGAACATGCTTGTCAGTTTGATATCACTCAAACTCGATTAAGATACAGAAAACCGGCATCTACTTTTCTCGGAGTGTCCAGTTCTCTGCTCGCAGTGACATTGAACTGCAACAAGAGCGAGGCCATTTCATCAATATGACTACCACCGATCTAATTAAAACCTCTTATCTGGTTCCATATATTTTTTTCCTGAAGCTTTTAGTAAAGTTCAATGCATTCTCTTCTCGTACATATACACAAACACTATCGTACGCCGACTTGCCAAACAAGGTGACTTGTTTTGAAATTCCATTACCATCGAGCTGCTTATCGCTGCATCACCTCCCGCGCTTCCTGAATTCACCCTCCGAGTCTCTTCCTCCACTGGACACCTAGCCCACAACTAAATCTCCCGCTTCGCTGCCGTCCACTGATTTTGATTAGTCAAAATGCCCACATTATCACACGTTAGACTCTACCTCACACCCCTGGCAGGCTCCTCTTCCTCCTCACCAACACGAACTACCACACCTGTGCTATGGAGCAGGCCCCGTTCGGCCGCCCGTACCCGTTGCGTTGGTCAGTCAGTGGCCTGCAACGTGATGATGGATAGGAAAGCAATTCGAGTTTCAGCGCTGCAACTGACCACAGTAAAGCAAAGCGCGTCGTAAGACGTCCTACATCGATCGTCGTCGTTCTGGCCTGATGTCCTATTTGTATTTGTTATTATTTTGGGATTGATAATTGTTGTGTACAACAAGCGCATTGCTGAGCGCGCAGCAAGCCAAACCGAGAGGGCGTCCACCCGGCTAGCGTCGTCACGGTCTCCTTCTTTTTCTTCGCCATCGTCGTCGTCGTCGTCGTCGTGGTCGTCATTTTCGGTCAATTTGTACCACTTGACCATACCACTGCGGGCATTCGCTCGGCGGCACAGGTTTCGTTCTTGATAATAAATGAGCTCTTCTGATAGGCGGATGAGGAGGAGGGCAGGAGGTTGAGTTGGCTCGTGAGAGTTGACGGCGTTGCGACGCAAGGAAGTCTAGGAGACGGGGGCAGCAAGTAGCAGCAAAAACAAAATATTTTCAGTAAATAAATTACTTTCGGGAAACGAGATCGGGCATTGGGTTTGTTGGTTGCGGCGAACGCGAGGGGGGAGGATGAAGAGCGCGCGGGCTAGTGAGTGCGCCCGTTGAAACAGACGTCAATGTCCACCAGGCAGGAGGAACGAGCAAGATACGGACGGCGATGGATGCGTAGGCAAATTTGACACACAGTTGGCCGCTCTGCGGCTGGCTGGCTGGCTGCCTGCTAGGCCGGAATAGGTGGTCAATCGTAAATGGTGATTACCTATTATTACGGTTTTCTTCATTCGTTGACAGAACACAAAAAAAAACAATGTCGGGGTCGACCAACTCACGCACAATCGCTGTTGTATGTATCGCCGCATCTAATGTAACGAATGTGGGAGACAATGTCGGCCGGGGAGATATTTTCAATGGCAATCCAAGAAAGTCATTAATCTTGTGTTATTCTGTTCAAAGTAAGGTAGTTTCTTTGTAGAACGGTTGTTACGGGATTTAGGTACTGTTATCACTGTCTTTCTGAGCACTTTTTACGATGGATAATTTACGCCGTAAGAGAACAATTGTAGACATCGATAAAACAAAGGAAAAAGTCATAACTGTACAGGCGACAAACACCATTTACAGAAGTTCATCATTTTTCGTGTTCAGCTGAACCGTAGTGACGTCTTCCCTATTCAGGCTTAGAACACAAAAAGCGCATTTCAGTGAAGAGCTGTCGTCTTCCCCCTTGCCCGTTGTTGTCTTCAGTTCAGTCAATCAGTCGCTCGAGAATTCATGCGGCAATTATATGAATCATTCGATGGGTATTTCAACAATCTGACAGAAGACAAATTAGTTTCTCGTCTGCTTGAATAGCTGGCTGACAGAACAAGTAAATAGGAAATCGTTGTCGTTGAGGCAAGCCGTGAGAAAGGATAAAACCCCCCGGGCATAAATGAGAACTTAAACTTTTCCCCATATTGAAGTTGTTCGTACCGAATCGAGTCGGACGTACCGAAAGGAGTATCCATTTTCATACACTGTCGTAAGTCACAAAAAAGTTCCGAAACCATGTTTGACACCCGTGCCCTAGTGAGTTATTTTCCAGGCAATAACAGCAGCAGCAGCAAACATCGGATTACACACCAATAGTGTGACCTAACCTCATTTGGTCGAACCAGTCAAAAGCAATCCCTCCGCCGCCGCCGTCGTCATCGTCGGTGGTGATGCCGTGGTGAAAATCACTCGGTTAGCCTCGGGTTGATCTGACACGAATTTTCCATTGCTGCTTGGCTCCGAAGATGTAAGTAAGCATTCGTCGCGGTCCTCTTTCACAGCATCTAGCCAATAACAACGCCGGGTAGTCCGGGCAGGGCAGCCAGAGGTCGACAGTTGGCTCTGGCTCTCTGTAGTGACCCGAATGGGGGCAATCAAATTATTTTTTATGGCTTCCCCTAAACCCCGCGACACGGGAGGCAACGGCGGTGGCGGTGGCCTCGGTGGGGTTACACATGTGGCCTATCTGTTAGGGTGACCGAAACAACCAGTTGGCTATCAAAAGTGCGAATCTTTTCTGTACTGGAAATTTTCAGTTAAATTAAAAAATAATACCGAGTTGATTGGAGCAACTTGTTCTCATTAGAGTCAGCCAACCTACGGTGCATCATCAATGTTCGTTTTCGTCATTATCATCATCATCAACATCATCATCACGATCGACGCACACAAGAAGTGCCAGAGTACATTTGACGGGCTGAAGAAAATATAAACCACCCGTCGCACGGTCCCTCGGTAGGCGGGCTGTCAGGCGGGCGGGCGGGCAGAAGACCAAGAGGGCGATAAATCGTTTCGTTGATGATTCTTCATCTCAAATCGTTTTTTGCTGCTGCTGCTGCTGCTGCTAGTGCTAGTGGGCTCTGTATCGAATTCGCCTGATGGACCACCAGACACAGAAAGAGGAATTGAAACCCTGAAACCCATAAAGAATTATTTATTTTTTAGTGCTCTATTCGAACGAAATGGCAACCTCTGCTGCCGGTCGACAGAAGCCGCTATCTGGACAAGGCCACCAGAGCACGACCGTACACTTCGCTCCGGTTACAATGGAACACATTTTCATGATTTGAAAAAAAAAACTGAAATTAAACTCCGTTTTTTTCCTCTTGCTCGTAAGGCTGGAATTGTGGGGATCCAAGGCTGGCCGGATTGAATGCGAAGACTGACAGCTATGGAGCATGTCTTTCCGCTTCTGTTGCCGCTAGCTGTAGGTTGCGAAGGGGTCAACTCTAACGACAGCGGACAACCAACCGTGCCTGGCCTGGCTTGCCCGGGCCTCCCTGCCTATCTACCCGCATCGCAACGGCGAAAGGAATCAAATCAACGACGAGCGAATTGAGCGGATTCCGATTCGAACAGTGAATAAGATGAAATTTCATCCTGACTGAGAGTAGAAATACCGAAAATTTGAAGCATTTCCGAACATATTTGTACCAGATTCGTTCTACTTGGGTGGTACGGCCGTCGTCGTCAAACTGTCGTAGGTTTCCGATTCCAATCGTTCTACCCTTAGTTCTGTCTCTGAAAAGTGCATTTTTTTCAGACGATTGAAATATTTAAACAATTACGATACAGAAACGAGAAATAAATCCTGCTGGGATTCTACTCACTGTGCCAAAAAAAAATCAACGTCTACATCCCGTCGTTTGACGATTGTTTTACCTGAAACGAAAAAGAACAAAAATTTGAATTAGATAATTGGTCCTCTTACGATTTGATTGAACAACACACAAATAGAAGTCAATTTAACAGTCGTAACGGAACGACCTGCAAATTGAGGCACGGTTCGACGAACTTCTCCTATACGTACTGTTCTTCCCAGCCATTCGAAGGGTCAACTCAATTTAACGCCCATCGTCCAACTTATTCCTTTTTTTTTTAAAAAAAAAAGCCATAAAACTTTCTCGATTTAGATTCGGTGTATGTTTTATTATTTTTATTTATTTTCGTAACCGTTCGCTGCCGCGATTTCGATAGGTTCATAGGTAAGCAGCAGCAGCGAGACGAGGAAAGGTTCAACGAACATCATCACCGATGACTAACTACCGTGGTAGCATTAAACCGAACGGATATATGGTCCTATAGGTATATATTTTCCGACTGGTTTTGGGAAGCACACTTGTCGCGGCGCACACGGGCCACGGGGAGGAAAGGCATAAAAAGTTTTTCTGCTCTACTGCTACAGCTTTCCTGGTGGATTCCCTCTCGGTGCGACTGCTCTCGGTTGGAACTTTGGAAGTCTCGTTATTTATTTATGGCAACTGCTTTTCGGCGTGTGTGGTGGCGGGCAAATAATAAGCGCTGGAGCTGTATCAACGCCGCCCGGGACAAACATGTGTGCGGAAGAGGAAACTTACGACACAGAAAGTGTTCCTGTTTTACAAGCTAACCCAAATGGAAATTCAATATTATTCCGTTCAGGGCCCGCGCTCCTCCCGCTTACCAATAGGGAGGGGGGGGGGGCATAAATAGGGATTTAGGAGAACGAAAATTCCCCGAAGGATCATAAATTTATTCCGGCTGTGTCGCGTGTTATCGGTTTCGTTCGTTGCCACTCTGCACGGCCGGCTGGCAAGTAAAACCGGTAGCGTCGAAAGTTTAGCCCTGTTATCGGAAAGATGTAACATTTGGTCAGGTTGGTTGGACCCATGAAAAATAACCCTTTCCCGGAACAGCGCAGCGGCCGAAGGCGGATGTCCTATCCGAAAAGGTTATCATCATCATCCGTCGGTTCGTCCGTACGCAAGCTGGATTGGTTTTGGCGTTTCTGCGGTAAGATCGTGGGTCGATAACTTGGCAAACGATTGGGAAGTTTTTGGGAATGATAATACGAGCCGTGGATTGGAAAGTTCCGACTCCGACTAGGGAACCGTGCCGTTAAGTTGGCCCTTTTACCCAAACACGTCTCCAGTTTTCTAAGAAACGATGATTGAAATAGTCCTAGTCATGCAATCAACATATTCCTTAGATAATTCTGGTCAAACCCGAAACACATTTCAACTTTGATTTCTTACAGAAAGTATTACAAAAATCGTAAACAATCTTATTCAGCATATTCTAAACTGCTATTGTCATAATATCCATAAGGTATACACAGTTTCGAAGGTTATGTTTGGCTTTTCAAAACGCCATTAGGTTTCTCTTTTCACTATGCGAGACATCGCTTTAATTAGGTTTGCAATGCAATAGTATATGTATGTATTTAGGAGTGAAACGGGCAAAACGGACACTTCTTGCATTCCGCACAGTATGGAATGGATAGGATTTAATTCTGTTTTGATAACATTTGAAAGCTTTTTGAGTTCATATCACGGACGGCAAATAAGTTTTTATACTGTTTAATTAGCTTTTATCATGATTTTTGAGGATAATAGGGCAAAATAGACTTCGTCTCAAAGCCTGCACAAAATCGGACTATCACCAATCGATTCCTTGCATTTTTTTACCTAGGAGTATGCATCTTACGAGCTCGTTTTTGCCCATTGTGCCAAATTTGATGCAAGGTCTGGTGAGAATGGCGGGTGTAGTAAAACTTTTCAGCTAGTATTCTTCTAGGATTGGACATGCGACAGTTTGGATCCACTGCGTAGTGGATATATCCAGAGTGATGATGCAGAAATATCTGGATGAAAGTATTTTTCCGGATAGATGAAAGATACAGAAGCTCGTGTTGATACCAAAATTAGGTAAACCCCCGGAAGATCCAACATCGTACAGGCCTATCTGCTTGTTAGATACACTCGGGATACTTCTGGAAAGAGTAATTCTCAATCGATTGATGAAAGTTACAGAGGGTAGCCAAGGCCTGTCGAAAGCGCAGTTTGGCAGTTCGGAGAGGGTGATCAACAGTAGATGCAGTCAGGGCAGTGGTCGAGAAAGCTGAAAAAGCGTCTAAACAAAAACGGAGGGGAAATCGCTATTGGGCCGTGATAACAATAGATGTTTAGAATGCCTTTAACAGCGCTAGCTGGAAAGCTATCGCGGAATCTCTACACAGAATGGAAGTGCCAGACTACCTTTGCAGAATTCTGAGCAGCTATTTCCAAAACCGAGTACTGATTTATGAGACGAGCATGGGACCCAGACCTATTAAGGTTACGGCAGGAGTTCCGCAAGGATCAATTCTTGGTCCAACACTATGGAATGCAATGTACGACGGGGTACTAACGCTAAAGCTTCCCAAAAGTGTGGAGATTGTTGGCTTTGCAGACGACGTCGTTGTAACGGTAACTGGCGAATCGCTGGAGGAGGTGGAAATGTTGGCAGTTGAGGCAATCGATATGATCGAAAACTGAATGCAGGGAGCAAAACTGCAAATTGCGCATCACAAAACGGAGATACTCCTGGTCAGCAAACTGCAAGGCGGTGCAGACGACGGCCGTCCTGGTAGGAGCGTATGCAATTGTCTCGCGGCGCAGTTTGAAACACTTGGGCGTGATAGTCGACGATCGGTTAAATTTTAATAGCCATGTTGACTATGCTTGCGAAAAAGCGTCAAAGGCAGTCTTGGCGTTATCCAGGCTTATGCCAAATAACTGCGGACCAAGCAGCAATAAAAGACGTCTTCTAGTTAATATATCTCTGTCAACACTGAGGTACGGAGACCCAGCCTGGGTTGCGGCGCTCAAAACCCAGCGGAACAGATCAAGGCTGAACAAAACATATCGGCTCATGGCCATGCGAGTCGCGAGCGCGTACAGAACCATCTCATACGAATTCGAAAAACCGCTAGAATTGAGTCGATGGCGAAGTGGCAACAAGAATGGAATACAACGGATAAAGGACGATGGATCCAGAGGCTCATTCCAAATCTGTCGACATGGATAAACAGAAACCAAGGAGAGGTGGATTTTTACCTGATGCAATTTCTGTCTGGACATGGTTGCTTCAGACAGTATTTGCACCGATTTGAGCATGCATCATCGCATCATTAAAGCTATCCTGTCACAGCTGCAGCGTGGTTGGAAAGAGGAATAACGAGTTAGTACTGAAAGATAGTACCCATGCGTTAAAAAATAGGAGCCTTAGAATGGCTATACAAAAGAAATCCTACGAGGGTGGCTGTGAAGGAATTGACGTTATGACGGGCGCCATCTCTGGATCAATTCACGTCTCGACAGGTGCAAGGAAAGTGGACGGTCAAAGAGCATGGAGTAGCATTACGGATAACAGAACCCTGCGAGGGTGACTGTGAAGAAGTGGACGTTATGACGGTCGCCATCTCCAGATCTGTTCACGTCTCGACAGCATGAAGGAGCAGTGTACAGACACAGCCTCCCCCCGAAGTAATACTTAGTGGTAGTTCCGGTGGGGTTAAGGTCAGGTGCCCGTGAGGTTTTTAGTGGGTTAGAGTCGCACACTGTGCCACGTGATGTAGCAATACATCATTAGTGCGCCCGGCATTGAGCGTTTCCTCACGTAAAAAAAAGCACACACACACACACACACACGCACACACACACACACACACGCACACACACACACACACACACACACACACACACACACACACGCACACACACACACACACACACACGCACACACACACACACACACACACGCACACACACACACACATACACACACACACACACACACACACACACACACACACACACACACACACACACACACACACACACACACACACACACACACACACACACACACACACACACACACACACACACACACACACACACACACACACACACACACACACACACACACACACACACACACACACACACACACACACACACACAAGGGATCTGGAGGGAAATCGGTCCGCTGAAAAATAATATTTAGAGTCGCCGCAAAGGACCGACTCTAGGAAGTACTCTTCAAAAATGGCAATAAACCACCGCAGCACCGGCACTGGATAACTTCAAGGATTTGGGAGGACGAGAAACTACTGGAGTAGTGGGTGGAAGAGATGGATTGTCCCATCTGCAAAAGGGCGATCGACTCGATTGCTGTAGTTACCGCGGCATTACGCTAATCCACGTCACCTAGAAGGTGCTTTCTCAGATTACGTTACGTCGTCTATCTCCAATAGCAAGCAATTTCGTAGAACACTGTGAGGCGGGCTTAATGGAGGCCCTTGTTACTACGGATCAAATTTTTACCCTCCGACAAATCCTCTAGAAATGTCGGGAGTTTGTATTTGTAATTTTCAACGTAGCGTACGATACAGTCAAGCGCAAACAGCTATGGCAGATAATGCACTTGAACGGTTTCCAGATAAACTAATGCGGATTATCAATGTTACCTTGGAGCGATCGATTTGCTAGGGGCGTGTTTCGGGGGCGCTCTCAATTTTTTACGAATCGCGCAGAGGGTTGGGTCAAGGCGATGGACTGAAGGGCTGTATATTATTCGATTCGATTAAAGGTGTGATCCACTGAGCGGGCATCGAAACAAAAGGAACGATTTCTGGCAAGAGTAGCCGACTCCCAATCTGCACCTTGTCTTATCATTTCTTATTTCACACTAACGCAGCCAATACTTGAAGGCATCCTGGAAAATGACGATTACTTGAAGCGATCATTTTTGTTGTCAACGACCAGGCCAACTGCGCAGTATGTAGCGCAGAGAACATTCCAAAGAATCAAGTAGAATTAGAAATGATACTTAATTCCATTCAACTCATTGAAATCAAGGGGATGAAAGAAAGCGTGGACCTCCCGTACCAAACGCTTTCCTTGAAGATATTGAATTATTTACAGATTACATTAAGCAGTATGCAGTCGTAGGGAGTATCTTTGCTAATAAAGGTTAAGTGATACTTCGGACCCTCGGGGATGAACTTATGGTTCCAACCTTCACAGACGACCTTGAAATCATTATTCGAAACCTTGGAACGGCGCTGGCAATCTGCGCCAAACTATAAACGGAGGTTGGGGGAATTGGGTTATAAATCAATGCGTCGAAAACCAAACATATGGCTCCAAAAGGAAAAGGCTTCAGAGAACACAACGTTCGTATCCTATGAACAGTGACTATTGACGACGATAAACTGGAAGCTGTTGATGAGTTCATATATTTGGGATCTCTAGTCACCGCCGACAATAATACTAGTAATGGGAGATTCAACGACGTATATAAGCTGGAAGTCGAGCTTACATTTCCCACCGCAAGACGCTTCGATCAGAGAGCATAAAACTGACGATGTGCAAATCGCTAATCAGACCGGTAGCCCTCTACGGACTTGAAACTGTAATTTTGCTTACGGAAGACATACGTGCACTAGCCGTATTTGAATGAAAGGTGTTGCAGACTATTTTTGGTGGAGTACAAATGGAGCACAAGTGGAGACTGGAGTAGGCGTGTGAACCACGAGCTGTCGGTGCTACTTGGAGAGATGCTCATCGTGCACCTGACAAAACTTGAGAGACTACGGTGGGCCGGTCATGTTGCATGGTTGCCAGCCGACTGTGTAGTGAAATCTGTCCTCTTAAAGAATCCCACCGGCACCAGGAACAGAGGGGCCCAACGTACTAGATGACTCGACGTTGACGCTCAACGAATTCTGAAATTTGTTTAAGACAGTTCCCCTTAGTTACCGTTTGGATTTGACTACACTTCCTCATGAACCAAAACACATATTCCCAATTACAACAGTTTTCGATACTACTGAAACAAAAAATTATTTGGCGTTCAAAATATTTACTGGAAGTATAGCGTTTCAGGGTATGAAATTCCGTTGCTCCTCCTACTATTCTAGTCAAGCTTAACTTTGATTAAACCCTCTAGGGCCCTGAAAGGTTGAAAAGGAATTTCCCACCGTGTTAATCCACAAGAGGAACCAATCACCTGAACTTCCGTGTTTTGAAGCCGCTAGCCGCTGCGATGTAGTGACGGAGTTACGGCGCATTGTCGAGTTAATTGAATCGTCTTGAAAATCAATCAAATTCGTTCGCAGTACAAGCACCATAACACAACGCGACGCGCCAACGGCGCCAATGAATCTCCTCAACAGCTTCGATACTTTTCGAAGAGTCATGTTTCAATCAACTTAAACTCGCTTCTACAGCCACTTAGATTATATCAGTATCACATTGACATCTAACGTGTCAACCTCCATCCGACGTCAAATTTTATTCAACCTCCGGCGTATTTTTTTTCTTTTTTTATCCATTCGCTTCTTCCCTAAGCTCTTCATAAATCCATTTCCGAAAGAGAGCGGCCGTTTACACGTCACCACCAGAAGTGGAAGCCACCGTTCGGAATGATAATTACTGATTTATCGCGCACTAAATGTAAATATTTTAATATGTAATAACAAATATTTGAACGCGTACCTTCTACGGCTCGGCTCGAGCTGGGCCCGGTCGGTGGAACGTGCGGAAAACGCACTGAGGCTACAAAGTCTTGCGCGCGGCGGTCCTCACTCACCGTCAACCGTCGCCGTAGTTTGTGCCATCGCCATCGCCGCCGTAGCACCGATTGGGTGGTTGACTGAACGGTTGTGTCTGAACAGGCGGCCAAGGCCAAATTTTACGAGACCAGGAGTGCAAACACGCCGCTGTTCTCGCGAATAGCGCGTATTATATTCGTTCGCTGCATATAAACGGGGCCTAATTTAGACTTTTCGAGCTCCGGGCAACAGCCGAGCGGCAGCGAGAGAGAGAGAGGGAGATACAACGCGAGCTGCTGCGGGCATAATTTTAGCCAAATTGCTTCCTTATGTTGACTTTGGATAAGTGCGAGTTCGAGGCTATGTTTACGCAGGTAAATACGTATACAGCAGAGGGTGCGAGGCTCCACGAGTCAATGCCTTTAGAAGATTATCGCGCGCATTGTTTGAAACTGGAGCACATCAAAAAGTTTTAGTTCAAACAACCAGAGCCAGATTGGCCGGGTGGGCGCTCCTTCCAGGAAGCGTCGTCAAGCGTCAATTGTGAGAGGGTTCGATGAATTGGACGTTGATAGTGACAGATCTCGATTTACCCTCGTCGTCGTCATCTTCGACATATCATGTTGAGGACCACCTTGGAAGGCTTGCGGTGGACACACTGCAGAGAGCTAGCTATCGGGCCGTATGTGGCTGGAGCTGACGAAGGAAGAAAATTCCAATATTTTCGATTTATCTTGCTATCACAATATTAGGATGACGTATATTTGATGTTATTGATAAATTATGAAGCAACAAGTATTTCGCAGAGAACTTTTCGTATTTTTCATACTCTTTTGAAATATTAAAGTAGCAATCGTTTTTGAACTCATTAAACTTACAAAGGCCTGCTTTACGGGACGTTCCACTCACGGCCGTAACACCGTAAAGTGCACCATACCGGCACTTGTTTCTGGCAGCAAACATCCCCGAAGAACCCTTCCGAAATAATACCTCATACATAATCCGAAGCGCTTCAATCGCGTTCAACCATAACCGGGCAGCAAACCGTCAGCAACAATTGCCATCACCTGCGGTGCTACTGAATCTTCACATTCGAAGGGGGGAAATCGCCCCTGACAGCCTTTCCATAATTTGGACATTTTTCTTACCCCTTGCAGTGCCCCCAAACAGGTCGTTCCCGCTTGCGAACCTATCAACCCAAACGCCCCCAACCGAAAGCAAAATACAAAAAAAAAATAAGCAGGACAACCGCCGCTGCAGAAAACAAACGCCACTCGATGGAAGTCGGTCGTTCGGAATATTAAATTTCATCAACGTTTCATGTCTCCATATTCCGTCGGTTGGACCTTCCCTGCTTCAACACACTCGCCGTCTGCCGCACCTCCATGCCCACACCGGCCAGGCACCGAGTTTCGTAATTTGATAACGCATATTCATATTTTGACAAGTCCCTCGCCTCAAACGACCAGTTCGGGACGACACGGCGAGGCAACGAGACCGCTTGCGTGAGGGTCTTCTTTTTTTTACTTTATTTTATCGTTTCACGCAGTGTCGAACTGGAAAAAAGCGTATAAATATGCGTATATCTTTTTAGGTCACATGACCCAAAACGATTCAAAACGAAGTTACCACCACCACCGCTTCCACCGACGTGTCGCAGCCGCTTCTCGAACCTTCAACTTTCGACCAAAAACACCCAACTAACTGTACGAATCAAAACATTGCGTAAACAACTGTGCTTATAGTGTTCGTTATGTGCCGTGTACGATCTACACAACTCTCGTCGTAGAAACTCCCAAAGGGGGGCATCCGACGAACCGAGGAATTACGCGATTAGTCGCCCCGACGGATTGGCAGCTAAAGTCCAGCCCGAAAAATCAGCTGAAAGAGCCGTAAAAGTTCGCTTTCTTCTTCAATTTATCTTTCAGCGCCAGTTCACGCGCCGTTGTTGTTTTGATAGTGCCGCATGATGCAAGACGGCCGTCTACGTCTGGCCGGAGTGCTGCTGCTGCTGCTGCCAGACGTTGTCGTCGTCATCGCATCGTAGTGCACCGCCACCGTGGCCGCGCCATCGCCGACGTCTGTGCAGAACTGTGCGATACGAAGACGATTGCGACCAACGACGACGACGACGACGACGGCGGCTGCTGCCGCTGACGCTGCTGGAGAGTCATTTGTGCGAGGGTAAACGACCTGCCACTCTCGGCTGTCGGAAATTCAATGTCAAAAAGTTGAAGCAGGAAAAAAATGAGCAAATTCGCTGCTAAAACAACTTTGGCAGCGGTCCTATATCCTTTGCGAATTTTGCAATTCCTCCGGCACCGCGCGTGCTGACGGAAACGGTGTGCAGCAGCTCAATTAGGTTCGACCGGAGGCGCTAGCAGGCAGCCGGCGGCGATCGGCGGCGGTAGTGAACGAAATGTAGTGATTACAAGAGGCAAACCGACCGACCGACGGACGGCCGGCTCAGGCTCAGACTCAGGCTCAGCCAAGTACCGAAGTTGCGAGATCTCGAGTATGGCGTAATTTAGACAAGCATCGGTATTTATGTGTTCGCTTTATTTACGAGTTCAAGGTTGTCGGTCTTGCTCCAGGTTTTGGGGTTAAAAATAGACTCAAGACGGAAGCAAGACTTTCCGCGGTTGCATTCGTTGGGTTGGTTGTTTATGTCTCGGACCTGTTGCATGTTTTTTTTGTTTTTCATTGCAATTGGAAGTCTGTCACGTTCGAATAGACTGCAATATTTTTTGCACTGTGATAAAGCTGTAACTTGGACACGATCATTCAAGCCGGAGTCGAAATATGAATCAGTTAAAATAAGGAATAAAAAGTGCATTTATAAGGAGAAATGTCATCTTCCTCAATCCAAGGATTCTATAAGGACGCTCACTTCCGAATAAAATGAAAGAAAATGACATATAAACAATACAAAACCGCTACAAAACTGGCATCAAATAATGCAACTAAAGTAGTAACCCGATTTTGTCACGTTTTTTACCCGATTTTGTCACGCTTTTGATTTATCAAAAGCTTAGTTTGAAAATCATTTTGAAACATGTCGAATGTGTTAAAACACTGTGAAAAGAACTGTGTTCAACAAGTTGATTATCGTGGAGTTTCCACAAAAGTTGTTTAATATCTCCACAAATATAATCACTAGAAGGTTACTTTCTCTGGCAAAGTTCTTTATAATAATGTTCTCAAAAATTTTGTGGAACATTGTTTTGCTCTATCTCTTACTGCTTGAAAAATAAATTTTCTATCTTACCTTTAGGGGGGTTAATCAAAGAATCGTTTATACCATAAGAAAGAGCTTTTTACGCTGTGAAATTTCTTTGCACATAGTCAACCAGTATAATCAACCATTTCAGCGCAATTAAAAAACGCGTGTTTTCATACCTTTGGGACCTGTGCTGTGAAAAGGTGACAAATGTCCACAGAGAGGTAGAAGGAAGAGCGAAATGTCCTAAAAGTGATCAGAATGAAATATATGTAGTTCGTTCTAAGTTATCTGCAAAAAAATAAAAATTTAAAAAATACCCGTTTTGTCACTGTCTCATTTTTGTCACCCCTAAATTCATCATGGGGGTGACAAAATCGGGTCATTGCTGTATTCAAAACCAGATATAGAATTAAATAAAATCCCACAAGTGCCATAAATAACAAAACAACACAGAAATGATTCAAAAATGGTATCTGAAAAACGCCAAAATACAACAAAAATAACAAATAATACTGCACAATATAATAAAAATAAAATACCAAAATTGATACAGAAGATAATGAGTCAAAAATGATACCAAAACGGAATAAAAATTATACAAAAATAATGTTAAAAAATCATCACAAATCTTAAAATATACACCAAAATCACGAAAATTAGACAAATGCTTTAAAAATAACACAAACGATATAAATCTAAAACGATAGAAAACCAATAATTCCGGGATGATGCAATAGCGACATAAATATAACACAAAATGTACCTAAAATAGTACAAAACCAATACAAAATAAAATAAAATAAAATGATGCAGTAATGACAAAATATAACATGGAAACGACGCGGCAATAAACAGATATGTAAAACTACCTCGTAGCGGTACAAAATAACACAAAAATCGTTCAAAATCTACTATAGAATTAACAAAACATAAAAAGTGCCGCAAATGACAAAACAATACAGAAATGATTCAAAAATGGCATTTGAAGGACATTTAAGTGCGACAACATAGCAAAATATATTACATAAAACATAAGCAAAATTACGAAAAAAAACACCAAAATGGATACAAAAGATACAAATATAATACAAAAAGGATACCAAAACGGAACAATAATATATAATAAACATAGAAAAACACAAAAAAGACGAGAACTATAAAATGCCTTCGGAAAAACACCAAAATAAACCCAAAATATTACAAAAACAATACAAAATAGCGTCAAAATGATGCAATAAGGCCATTGCAAATCATATTTAAAGTTTTTGTCAACCCCCCCCCCCCCCCCCCCTTGGAAATTGGCTTGAAAAATCCGGGGGCAAAAAAATAATTTGTAGGATATGAGTCAAATTTCTTTTTATAAAATCAATTGTCTGTGGGCTCTATAGTCTGAAAAACTCGAAAAATGAGTCTCCGAGTTGAATTAACGCTTCTAGCATGAAACAGAAATGGAAATTCGAACAATGGAATTTCCGAAAATCGTCCAAAAAAATTTTCCTTCGTTTTTGTCTTTTTTCGTATATTTTTGCAAAGAAAATAATAACGTATATATTATAAGCAAGAATAGATTCGGTTTTCACGTTTAAACCTTAAATAAAAATTCTTAAAATCCATGTTTTTTTTGCTCGATTAAAAAATTCACTTTGTTTTTTTTTCGTCCCCCCCCCCTTCAGTGGCCGAACACCGAAAGGACAAAAACTTTATAAAATATTTGTAATGGCCTAATGACAACAAAACCGACGCGAGTGGCAAACAGATATTAAGATGTTATCAAAATGAGCCCCAGTTGATATAAAACTTACTTCAAAGCGGCACAAAATAGTTCAAAAATTGTTCAAAACATAATATGAAGATAACAAAAAAGAAAAATGTGCCATAAATGACCCAAAGAATAAAAGAAGCAAAATGGGATAGAAATAACAAAAACTGACAAAAATAAGAGCAAAATAATAAAAATAAAACACCAAAATAACGATAAATTGATATAAAAGATATAGATATAGAGCAAAAATGAACCAAAAATGGAACAAAAATAATTTAAAAAGAACCAAAAAGTGTACAAAATACAACATGAAACAAATTCACGCAAAAACTTCTTGTGTATCGTAAATAAGAAATAAGTTCTTGTGACGTAAATAAGAAAAATACTTCGGAAATAACACAAAAATAAATTAAAAATAATCCAAAAACAATACAAAATTAAAACAAATAACATAGAAATAACAAAAAAAATAACCCAGATAAGGCCATTACAAATATTTTATAAAGTTTTTGGCCTTCCGGTGTTCGGCCACTGAAGGGGGGGGGGGGGCGAAAAAAAAACAAATTGAATTCTTAATCGAGCAAAAAAAAACTTGGGTTTAGGCATTTTTATTTAAAGTTTAAACGTGAAAACCGAATCTATTCTTGCTTATAATATAACGTTATTATTTTCTATGCAAAAATCTACGAAAAAAGACAAAAAAGAAGATTTTCGGAAATTCCATTGTTCGAATTTCCATTTTTGTTTCGCGCCTGAAGCGTTTAACTCAACTTGTACACTCATTTTTCGAGTTTTTCAGACTGTAGAGCCCACAGACAATTGATTTTATTAAAAAAATTGACTCATATCCTACAAATTATTTTTCTGCCCCCCGATTTTTCAAGCCAATTTCTAAGGGGGGGGAGTAACAAAAACTTTGTAAATGATTTGCAATGACCTAACAATCAGATATAAAAAGGCTACAAAAATATACGCAGATTGATGATGAAATTTACTTCAAAGTGGCACAACGTAGTACCAAAATTATTCAAACATAATATAGAACTACCCGTAAAAAAATTTACATTAAATTTTGTAGTAGAAACAATGCACCTACAACAGTTTTTATTGTGAACATTGAAACTTATAGTAAATTTATTGCAAAAGTGCCTTAAATTCAAATTTTATTTCTTATTTTTTGCTATAGAATCGGCCATGTTTCATCATAAGTTTACTGCCTTTTTTAATTATATTTTTTTTCGCCTAAAGAAATTACCATAAAAGGACGTTAACTTTTACTGTAAATGAAAATTTTTGTTCGCGAAAAACTAGATTTTTTTATTGTTAAGATACTTAACAACCCGTCATTTTTATGGTAAAATCTCTGAAAACCATGAAAGTTATGGTGGACAACAATAAGTTTGATGGTTTGGTTATCTTTTCTGACGATAAATTTAATTGTTTTTACTGCAATTTGTATCCTACTGTTACAATAATTTTTATCTTCGTGTTATGGTTATTTTTTTCCGGGTAGGGTCATTGCAAATTATTTTTAAAGTTTTTGTCACACCTCCCCTTTCTGTAAAAATAGCTTGAAAAATCAGGGGGGGGGTATACGGAACGCTTCTAACACAAAACAGAAATGTAAATTCGAAAAATGGAATATTCGAAAATCGGTAAAAAAAATTCTTTCGCTTTTGAGTCTCTTTTCGTAGATTTTTGCATGACAAAATAATAACGTACATATAAAAAGCATGAACAGATTTGGTTTTCATGTTAAACTTTAAGTAAAAATGCTTGAAACGCATATTTTTGGTCGATCACAAAAAGCTATTTGTTTTTTTCGCCCCTGCCCCGACCCTTCAGTTTCCCAACACCGGAAGGACGAAAACTTTATAAAATATTTGTAACGACTTAACAAAGATCAATTAAGTGGCGCAAATGACAAATGACCAAATGACGCAAATGACCTAGCAATACGCCAAAATGGGACAAAAATACTCCAAAAAAAGACGAAATAAGTGCAAAGATTACAAAAATGATAACGTAAAGCTAATACAAAAAATAAAATCAATATCAATACATCGCAAAATTTTTAACAAAAATGAACAAAAGTAACTCAAAAAGAAATATGACACAATATCATACAAATTACAAAAATCATTCGACAATAATACAAAAAAGACCTTAATAAACCAATGACTCAAAAATTATACAATAACCGCACCGCAGTAATACAAAAATGAGGCTCATAACAAACAGATATAAAAATTGTATAGTTGTGGATTTACATAAATATACCAAACAGATTCACAACCCGATTGTGAGCACGGTTGTTACAGAGTTGTTGTGGTAACTGAAATATGAATAATTTCAGTCGTAATTCGGTTGCATCAACTAAATGAACCTTTAGTATGCCACTTGGGAAATGTGCACAAAAGGACAGTTCCAATTTATTTTGTTGTAGGTTTCCCAATTATTTACAGTTGCAGGCGGTGGGGTGGGGCGTAGCCACAAGTTTACCGAGTAACAAATCAGTGATCGGTGGTTCAAATCTTGATAGAATCGGGTCATTTGATGTCAAGTGACATGTTTATTTTAGCATGGGTTTATTCTCAGACTCCTCATTACCCTTCCTTCCTGATGAATTTTAAATTATCCCGTTAAAGCCTCTTGACAGTTCAAAAGCCCCTCTTATGTGTACTGGTCAGAGGAACGCAATGGGTCCTCGCCAAGGATGGCTACATTTGGAGATCGTACTGGCGGTGAGGAACGAGTGGGTAATACAGCAAACACTAGTCGCAGTGAAGAGACCACACATAAACAAAGAAATGAGGGGGTAAAAACATGGGTTCGTTTTTCTTCGAAAATGATACCGGCCAGAAAGCAACAGTTAGGTGATGACCGCCATAGGATCACGGTAACCAACTTTTCTGTACCACAATTGAATGCCCTTATTGTGGAGGAACTGTGGTTTCAACAAGACGATGCAACATGCCATACCTGCGTCTCATAATTGATTTATTAAAAAGATTACGTTTGACGAACAAATACGTTCGCGTAACGGAACCATGAATTGTACTCCAAAATCATGCGATTTAACACCGTTAGACCACCTTGGATACTATGGCACGTTGGCCCTAAACCAAAGCCTTGTGGGACATCAGAAGTAACTTAAATTAAATTCAAGCCTTTTTCGTGATACAAAGATCAGTATTAGTATGCCGATGTCATCAAATGCCTTATAAAAGGCGTCTCATAGATTCCATTATGGCATTCAAGGACTGATCTATAAATTTGATAAAATTTATTATGATCGAGTCTCACTTTAAAAGCCATGTTGCATTTCTGTAAATATAAAGGCATTTAAGTCCTAAAGAGATCTGCGTGCTTGATTGCCCGAACGTCGCCAGACGCATATTGCACAATACACTCTTCCAACCTACCCTGCACAATTCTAAATCGAAATCCCCTAAAACACAGACCGTCAAAAAGTCTACAAGTTTCCCAATCAATCCCGGGAGATCACCATCCGCCCTGTTTTCTCACCTGTTTCTCTCCCCCCGCCCCATGGTTGATGATTCAAATCCAAATCGACTGCGATGACACAAAGCTTTCATCATTATTGAATTAACGATGAGGCGATGAGATTAGTCGTCGAACAAGCTGAACCATAGAGACTAGCAGCTCGATCTCTCTCTCTACCGCAGCCGTCCTGCCTGCCCGTCTCCCCGCCTGCCTGGGCCGGAGCCAGCAGACGAAGCGCATAAATGAATTATAAATAAAAATAAACAAACTCTAGAATTATCACCGTCCTCCCATCATCACGATGACCGTAACGAGCCATCGAATGGCACGTAAGCGGGCCGTTTGGGTTCGTCTGTATCTCTCTCTCTCTCTCCCCGGGAGGAGCCAATGACCGTTTTCCTCGTCGTCCGCGCGCGGAACGCGTGAGGAAAACACACAAAGTGGCGAAATCAACGGGAAGGCCCGATGGCCTGGGGCAGGGGGAGTGGGAGGGGGGAGGGGATATATCATCACCATCATCATCTCATCCGAAAGTAGCTTGAGCAGTGACTATCGTTTCATACTGTGAACTGATACCCTCCTGCGCCGGACGAAAAAGCCGAGTCGAGACAGAAAAAGAACCGTCCACTCCGGGGAGAGTTCTACTGAATAGGAGATCAATGAATTATTGATTAGTTCTTGTCGGGCCGGAGGTAGGTACACCTTCGGAAATTTTGCGTGTCGAGTTTTTCACCACTTCCGCTATCCTGCTGTGAAAACTGAGCATCGCATAAACTAGTGCTTCTTCTGCGATTATTGTAATGTGCGCCGAGTACGTGTGTACGAGTATCAGTAACTATCTTCCTCGTCGCATCTCGCTGCGTCGTGTAGTATGTAAATAAATTCTCCTCTTAGGCATGGACGGTACCACGAACGATGGTCCTTCTCAGTCTCAGACAAACAACCGAGGTGGAAAACAGACTCATAAGAAAGACCGGAAAAATAAACAAACAAATCAGTTTGCGTACGTTTATGCGTTCGTTAACATTACATTCTTGATTGAGATTTAAATCTCCGTACGTTCCGTTTTGCGCTGGACTCAGCTGGACGTTCGGGAAGCGCTGGCCGGTCACGGACCATGCTCTATGTGAATGACACAGTTTGACAGCTTTACGGCTGATCCTCGTTCTACGGTGATCAGCGTTTCGGTTTCCTCAACTCCACGATCGTTTTAATCCTATTCGTTTCAATTTGTTGCTGTTTTTTTCTACACACCGAAGCACCGAGCTTCGGTCCAATTTACAGTCAGATAAACAAACCATCTGGCAACCGGTCGGTTGCTTAGTAGGTAGGTACTGTTGCTGTTCGACCTTAGCAGAAAAGGGGATTTTCAATAGGCATTAGCGTGTGTTCGGTCGACTGAGTCTCGGCCGGCAAAAATTGACCTGCTTCTGGTTCGGTTTCGATACGCTCCGGGTGGCAATGATGGGAAGAAAAATCATATTTTTTCATCATCATCATCGTCACCATCATCGACTTCGGTCGTCTTCGGTGTGACCCTTTTCCACGGTAAAACTCACACCAGGGGTTTTTGTTTTGGGACGGGGCTGGCCGCCGCCTAGGTGTGGTATCGATATAGTTTGTTTTGAAAGGATCTGAACTCTGAAGGGTGTTTCATTAAGATAGATGAACCGGGAAGTGGCTGATGTCGGTTTGGCAGGAGGAGAAGGAGAGAGAAGAAAAAAAAACACACAACACGTTTCGAAGAATGTGTCCACTGGAACGGCTGGAGTGGTAAAGGAGAACGGACGAAAATGATCCTTTTTTTCCTAGCTGATGGATTACAATAATAGAGGGAAAATTAATTAGGAAGATATCGTCAGCAGCAGGTAGACGATGGGTTGCCAAGTGCGTAGTCATAGATCTTAAATCTGTCTGGTGTGAAATTTATTAGGACAATAAATAACACCGGATTGAAGTATTAATTATAGGCTTAATAGAGCGCACGAATGGCGCAGGACTCGCGTCAAGACTCATGCAACAACGCCCGGGAACGGAATGGAACTGTCCTCTGATGGGAATCAAGATGTCGGTCGGATCGAGGTAATTAAAGCAAAGGGTTCCCGAGCGCGTTGGCGAATCTGGCGGCGGGCATTATGCGCCCGGGAAAACAATGGCACTGATAAGAGCACCCATCGAGAGTGTGATTTATGCGACAGGGGTTGGATTGATGGCTCGATGGCCCCGAGCACTGCCGGGAATGGCTTGCTCGTTAACCAGCCTGGGCACAACACAAATAGGTAGCAGCTAATCAACGCGTTTGCGGAAGTGCCCTGTCTTCCGTTGTTGCTGCTTGGTGGTTAGCGCAATAAAAATAAATAGCACATGTGGCCTCCCGGTCTCGGGGAACCTATTTTAGCTATTTAGGCCGCGAATCAAAAAAACAAAAACAAAACGCACGAAAGGTTAGGTCATTACCGGGAACGTAATTTGGTTGGGGTACGTAAATGAAATTAACAGCCTAAATAAAATACCGGCTGTGGTTGTTCTGATAAACATCGATGGATTCACCATGTGCATAAGCAGTTTGCTTAAACAGTCAATTTTTTCGCACAAAACCCCAACATAAAGATACTACTAAAGATACTAATTTCGAAACAGAAGTTCAGTATCACTTAATCAAAAAGTTCAAAGAGGATTAGAATTTGAACTTGGATTTGGCTTTGGACTAAGATTTAGACTTGAATTTAAGTTTGAATTTGGAGTTTAGAGTTGCACTTGGATTTAGATTTGTATTTATTTTTGGGCTTTGATTTGGAGTTGGACTTGAATTTTGATTTAGACTTGCATTTTGATTTGGATTTGGACTTGGATTTGGATTTTAATTTGGACTCGGATTTTGATTGGGATTTGAATTTGGATTTAGACTTGAACCTAGACTTAAATGTGAACCTGGATTTGGATTTTCACTTGGATTTGAACTTAGTTGTGGACTCGGATTTAAACTTGGATTTCGACTTGGAACTGGAATTGAATTTGGACCTGAATTTTAACTTGGATTTGAACTTAGTTTTGAACTAGGATTTAAATTTGGATTAGGAATTGGGATTTTGATTGGGATTTGAACTTGGATTTTGACTTAAACCTGGACTTAAATATGGACCTGAATATGGATTTAGATTTTGACTTGGATTTGAACTTAGTTCTGGACTTGAATCTAGTCTCGGATTTGAACTTGGATTTCGACTTGGATTTAGACTTGGACCGGGACTTGGATTTGGACCTGGACTTTAACTTGGATTTGTGCTTAATTTTGGACTTGAATTTAAACTTGGATTGAATTTAAACATACCACAATAGATCAAAGTAATGGTCGCAGTGGTCAAATCTTCCGACAAAAAAAAACTTGGATTTGGAATTGGGATTTTGATTGGGAGTTGAATTTGGATTTTGATTTAACCCTTTATAAGGCCCTGGCAATTAAATTGCCACCTACGAAAAATCTTTGTTTTGCGTCTATAATGACATCAATATAATTATAGAAACAAAATAAAATTTTTTTGTTACTTGCCGCTGCCTTATAAAGGGTTAAACCTGGACTTAAATTTGGACCTGGGTTTGAGCTTAGATTTGGACTTGGATTTTGATTTGTTTGTATTTGGACTTAGACCTAGTTACCGATTTGGATTTGGAGCCGGATTTGCATTTGGATTTGCACTTAGGTTTTGACTTCAATTTAGACTTGTATTTTGATTTGGACTTGGATTTGAACTCGGATTTCAACTTTGATTTGGATTTGCACTTTCATTTGGACTAGGATTTGGGGTCAGAATTGCCCTTGGAGTTGAACTTTGATTCGCACTTGGATTTGGGCTTGAATTTAGACTCTGATTTGGACTAGGATTTAGACTTGTATTTGGACTTAGACCTGGTTCTGGACTCGGATTTGAACTTGGATTTCGACTTGGACTTGGATTTGAACTTACTTTTGGACTTGGATTTAAACTTGGATTTGGAATCGGGATTTTGATTGAGATTTGAACATGGATTTCGACTTAAACCTGGACTTATGGACCTGGATATGGATTTAAATGTTGACTTGGATTTGAACTTAGTTCTGGACTTGAATCTAGTCTCGAGTTTGAACTTGGATTTCGACTTGGACCTGCACTTGGATTTGGACCTGGATTTTAACTTGGATTTGTGCTTAGTTTTGGACTTGAATTTGGAATTGGGATTTTGATTGGGAGTTGAACTTGGATTTTGATTTAAACCTGGACTTAAATGTGGACATGGATTTGGATTTAGATTTTGGCTTGGATTTGAACTTTGTTTTGGACTTGAATCTGAACTTGGATTTGAACCTGGATTTGAACTTAGATTTAGACTTGGACCTGGACTTAAATTTGAACATGGATTTGGACTTGGATTTGGACCTGGTTTTTGATAAGATTTGGACTTGAATTTGGATTTGAATTTGGACTTAGATGCGGACTTGGATTTGGAGTCTGATTCGCCCTTGGAGCTGGTCTTGGATTGGGACTTGGTTTTGGGCTTGAATTTCGACTTGGATTTGAACTTGGACTTGAACTTGGATTTAGACTTGAACCTGGGTTTAAATTTGGACCTGGATTTAGATTTGGAATTGAATTTGGACTTGGATTTAGACTTGGATTTAGACTTGGTTTTAGACTTGGTTTTAGACTTGGCAAAAGCAAAGACTTGGGCTTAAAAGTATTTCTAAGTCTTGATCATTCTTTATCAACAGACTTCACAGTCGGTTATTAGAGTACAGGACAATTGCGGGGCAAATGCAACAATCCTACTGACTAGCAAGCAGCACCGCCAAGCCGAGATTCGAATATACGACGACTGGCTTGTTTGAGCAGTACCGTATCTCATAGACAACTGAGCGGTTGGATATGGACTTGTTTTTGGACTTGAATTTGGACTTGTTTGTATTTGGATTTAGACCTAGTCATAGATTTGAGTTTGGAGCCGGATTTGCATTTGGATTTGAAGTTGGATTTTCACTTCAATTTGGTTTTGGATTCGGATTTTGATTTGAACTCGGATTCCAACTTTGATTTGGACTGGGATTTGGGGTCAGATTTGCCCTTAGAGTTGAACTTTGATTCGTACTTGGATTTGGGCTTGAATTTAGACTCTGATTTGGACTTGAATTTAGACTTTTATTTGGACTTAGACCTGGCCATGAATTCGGACTTGGAGCGGGACTTGGATTTGGACTTCAATTTGGACTTCAATTTGAATTTGGTTTGGGTTTGGTCCTGGATTTAGACTTGGATTTGGACTTGAATTTGCACTTAGACCAGGCCATGAATTTGGAGTCCAATTTGGACTTGGAGCCAAACTTAAATTTGGACTTGGACTTCAGTTTGGACTCGGATTTTGATTTGGACTTGGTATTGAACTTGGATTTGACTTGAATCCGGACTCGGATTTGAGCTTGAATTTAGATTTGGACCTGGGCATTTGGATTTGCACTTGGATTTTCCCTTCAATTTGGTTTTGGATTCGGATTTTGATTTGGACTCGGATTTCATCTTTGATTTGGACTGGGATTTGGGGTCAGATTTGCCCTTGGAGTTGAACTTTGGTTCGTAGGATTTGGGCTTGAATTTAGACTTGTATTTGGACTTAGACCTGACCATGAATTTGGACTTGGAGCGGGACTTGGATTTGGACTTCAATTTGGACTTGAATTTGGACTTGAATTTGGTTTGGGTTTGGTCCTGGATTTAGACTTGGATTTGGACTTGAATTTGGACTTGGATTAGACCTGGACTTAAATTTGGACTTGTATTTGGACTTAGACCTGGTCATGGATTTTGACTTGGAGACGGACTTTGATTTGGACCTGGATTTTGACTTCAATTTTGACTTGGATTTGGATTTTGATTTGGATTTGGATTTGAACTTGAATATGGACCCGGATTTGAACTTTGAATTGGATTTGGATTTGCACTTTGATTTGGACTTGAATTAGGATTTTTACTTAAACTTGGATTTGGACCTGCATTTGGACTTGGATTTGAACTTGAATTTGGCCTTTGACTTGAATTTGGACTTGCATTTGGATGTGGACTTGGATTGAGGTTTGGGTTTGGACCTGGACTTGTATTTAGACTTTAATTTGGACTTGGATTTGGAGTCGGATTTGTTCTTCGAGCTGAACTTTGGTTTGGACTTGGATTTGAGCTTGAATTTCGAACTTGGATTTAAACTTGGATTTGAACTTGGATTTAAACTTGGACTTAGACTTGAACCTGTACTCAAATTTGGACCTGGATTTGTCCTTGGAGCCGGACTTGGATTTAGACTTGAATTTGGTTTTTGAATTGGATTTGGACCTGGATTTAAACTTGGATTTGAACTTGGATTTGGACTTGGATTTAGACTTGGGCCTGGACTTAAATATGGTAAAAGATTTGGAATTTGATTTAGATTTGAACTTCAATTTGGATTTAGATTCTGATTTAGGCTTGGATCAAGATTTAGATTTGAACCCGGATTTGGACTTAGACCTGGACATGGATTTGGGCTTGGGTTTGAACTTGAATTTTGGCTCGGATTTGAACTTTGATTTGTATTTGGATTTGCACTTTGATTTGGACTTGGATTTGGTCTTTTTTCTAACTTGAATTTGGACATGGATTTGAACTGGGATTTGAACTTGGATTTGGCCTTGAATTTAGACTTGGTTTTGGACTTGAATTTGGACTTTGAGTTAGATTTGGAGTTGAATCTGGGCTTAGACTCTGATTTGGATTTGGACCTGGCCTTGGATTCGGACCTGGATTTGGACTTGGATTTGGATTTTAATTTGGGCTTAGCTTAGAACTGGGCTGGGACATTCAGCATTTGACAGGTGATGGCATGGCAGTGAAATATGTTAGAAAGATCAATCATCGCATTGCAGTACTGTAGGGCTGTATGATTAAGGCGGCGTTCGATTCTATTAAGCAAAAGGAGCTGTGGCAAATAGCGCTGGAATATGCTTTTTATCAATCAGAATAGCGATTGGGCCATTTTCTTTTTCTTGGAACTTGCAGTATGATTGTATGAAGGACCCATGGAATAGTACTACCATCGCAACATCTCACATGCTTCTTGATTTTGCGGTTACGTTCATATCATGGGATCAGAGTTCTGGAAGTGCTCTGGAAGAGGCTTTTAAACCTTTCAAAATGGAAGCAGTGAGATTGGAATTCATCATGTTGTTCAAAACTAAATAAAAAATTGTCACTTGAATATAGCACTTTATAATATAATAATACTTTACACTTCGACGTCCAAAAGGGAAAGAGGCGGAAATACAACTTAATTCAATGTAATGGCATAAGTTCAAGTTATAGTAAACTTTTATAGACTAGTCTAGATAACTATACGAGTAAATTTATGTAGCTATCTAACAATTACTTCTCCTGAACTTGGATGCATGTTAGCCGAACAATTTTCTGTCAAAAATTTAAAAATGCAAATCGGAAATATTTTAAAATCCTTCAATAAGCTTTCAAATTATTCACATCATTCTGATACACAACAATCATACACCTGCAATTCGAAGAACATTCGTTCGCAAAGCAAACGTAAACGAAATACAACAGAAAACCTCAATCATCGAAGTGCAGTTAGCCAGCACAAACGGGAAGTAAAAAACTATGTCATTCAAAAGTTAATTCTAAAAGCGATAGAATATTCAAATGCCAACGCTCCTCTTCTAATGTATTTATGTCAATTGAAATACAGCAGGACAGCTCTTATTTTGCCACAGCCTGACAAACGTGCCCGAGTCCATTTCCTATTCCCAACTTACGTCGGTAGTCGAAGAGAGGTTCATTGGCCCATCGCCGCATTCCACGCCAATCACCAAATGGTACACGCCACCGTCGCATCGTCCGCGGTCGTCCTCTTGTCCTCCTGGCATCACGAGGCATCCTTACCTCATCAGTTGTCTCTTCCCATTTCATCCACGCCAAGTCCAGCCTTTGCAATCCATCGTGTAGAGCTTCTCGTCGTCGTCGTCGGTTTCCTCCGGTGATTGTATAAAACTGAATGATTTCGATTGAATTATACAGGAGAACTTTGGGAAATCAAATTATTCACGCGCGAACGGGGCCAAACAAAAGTGCGAAAGCAGAAAGCATCCGCGAGGAGAAAAACTTTTTCCTTCTCGGGGCGCGGCGATGTGTGGCGGCGAGCTGGCCAGTCAGCCTGCCCCGGTAGAGGAACCAACAGGCAGGCAGGCAGGCAAGCAAGCAAGCACGGTAGTAGAAGGTTATAACGGCATCATCGTGAGGGTGAGTCCAATTTTTATTCATGATATTCACGAGAGTAAGAGATAATAAATGATCTGTGTGCTTCACAAGGCGGCCAAAGCAGCAGCCAGCGGCCGGATGAGACGGTCAACACGGCAGTAGATTTGCTTCCTTACGAGCAGCGGCAGCAGCGGTCACCGGACCGCTGAATTAGTTTGCAGTTTCTTTCGCCGGGGTGAATGCGATCTTTTCCGTTTTTTTTTTTGTTTTACTTCTTCTTCCTTCAATAACAGTGTTGGTGTTTGTCGTGGTAGCAGAAGAAAGCGGCACCAGAGCGGCCAGCAGGATTCGCTCAATCATCCATCGGGAAATCGATTTACATTGTATGAAAAATTAATTGATGGACGTGATTTCCCGAATGACGATGGACCTTGCGATGGACAGAGGGAAAACGAAGAATTTAAATTTGTGGTAGCTGATAAGTTCTGGCAATGACAGAGACAGATAACATAAAAAATGTCTAGGGCATCCAATTTGTGTGCGGGAGTTTTTTATTTTATCCCTTTTTTTCGTCGTTTTTTTCGGAAAGGGTTTCCCGCGTTCGATAAAAATGGATATAATTAAAAATGATAAATCACTCACTTGTCAATGGTGGTGGAAAATTACCAGTTTATGCATGGGAAATAAAAGTGGATAATGGGTGGCAGCAAATTGCATTCGTCCACTACATTTTTCAAAAATAAATTGAAACAATCAATTTTTCCCCGGCCATACTTCTGACCTCACCGCTGCACTAAAGTATTATCCGAATCGATGGTTCAAGCAGGGCTCTTCCTTAGTTGAAGTGTCGATAGCATCGAAATAAATTATTTCCACGATTTCGAAAGCCACTCGCTGCGAGTTGAGGTTCTGTAGCCAGCCAAGATCGGCGGATTTCTACATCAACCAGTCCAATTATGTCACAATCTCTGACAGAACCGCACAAGTTCCACCCATAATTGCTGGTGCTCGCCAGGATCAGTGGTTATGCGAAAACAAATTTTATGTTAATTCATTATTCACGGTTCGAACGCAATCAAAGTACCGTGACCTGCGTCCGGGAGATCTATGCCCGGGGTAACCGACCAGCAAACGGCAGCGAGAAGCTAAATTATCTTTTTTACCCACAGCTGAAATTGAAAAATGCAGTAGAACAAAAGCACAAACCAAAGCCGGTAAACACTTGCGCCTGGTTACCATAAATTATGGATAATTGTGCTGGAAAAGCCACACGGTCTGCCAGATCAGGACCGCCAAGCATGGAGCCGTTGCGATACACACCCACCAGCCAGCGAGCGTGGGGCGGTAGGGTTTCCGCAGGGTCAGCCTCACCACGCAAAGGGATTGCTCCGACGCGGCAATTATTATGTTACATAATCCGATCATTATTAAATATATTAAAAGATAATAAGCATTGAAAAGTCGACGTAAAATCTACCACGATTACAGGTGCTTAGCACCGCCCAGAACCACGCCCATCTACACACTGTCGCACAGCCACTAGCACGTCACGAAGTCAGAAAACTTCTTTGTCATTTCCCAATGCTATCCGTCATTCTTGGCAGCCATCGTCGGCGGCGGTGACAGCAGCCGAGGCAAGAAGATTTCTCACGCTCAACTGGCAGCAAAAATTGCATTACTTTTATCTCATTTGTTACGGCTCGGTGACAAAAGTTTGCTTCCCCCGTCCTGGCGAATCCATGCCACCACAGTGTAAGACTCAAATCCTCACAGAACTACAAACGTGTGTCCGTATCTTTCATCTCCATCGGCCAAGCTCGCAAAAGTATGATTTACCACAAATGCGCACACCTCGACACCGAAACTGCATGTTAAAATGTCACTGGAAATTAATTACTCTGTGAAAATGAATACTACTTCGTGTGTACTATTCCAGCCGTTACGAGAAACGATTCAGAGCTGTACAAGGTTCTCGTGTTTCACAACTTTCTGCCGAAAGGACCACACCGGTCGGTCGGTCGGTGCGGTGGGTTTGGTAAGCGTTTTTCCCGGTCACATGAGCAGCGGTTCCACTGTGCAAATTTGTTAACACGCAACTGTGGGCTGGAAACGCAAAACCCGGGCGGATAGTTGCTTTCTTTTCTGCGAGCTGATTTTTGGCTTCGGTCGACATGGTTGACTCGTCTTCTAACCAGCCAGAACTGATGATAACTATGGCTACCGGTTAAACGGAAGAAAGTTGGCGCAAACTTTGGAAGGAAAGCCAAATTTGTCCCTATCCTGTCCCAAATTTTATTTGCCAGCTAATTAATTACAAATACCTTCACTCCACGGCATGACACTTCAACTCTGTGCTTCGGTGGTGCTGACAAAAGTTTCTGTTTTCTTTTTTTGTATTTCTACAAACTGCTTCGAATGGAGAACGTGAGCAATCTGTCCTATCAACAAACCGATTGAAACCTTCCACACGTTAGCGCACAAGTACAGTGCGCTGCGGAACAGCGAGGTGGCGACGGAAAACATCGCCATTCATCACCTGAACTAAGGATCACCGAAATAAAAATCTGATTCCGTCATAACACGTTGCACCGACCGGCGGCGCTCGGCGGCCCGGCGCAGCGGCAAACGTAACAGTTTACAGGTGAACCTACCCTCCATACCATCAACATCATCATCATCAAGATGTGAATGGCACGATGGAACGATGGAAAAATATGAACCCCGAATGGTAAGTCAGCATTGATAACCATCTAAACGTCGTCGCAAATTAAATTACACGGTTCTGTTTCTCTGACACTGCCGGCATAGACAGACCCCGAGCCGGGCCAGGCCCGGGTTCACACAGGCATCGTCGATTCCTATGGCTATAGCCGCCATCATCAGGGACGACAGGTTGAATTGAATTAGACAGAGGGTTGTCTTCTCTCACCGTGGTCTGCGGCGGTGGTGAAAATTTAGTTCGTGTTCTAACGTCGACACACTCACACTGACAAACAGCCCGTTTGTTATATGGCGGTTTGATCGAGTTACGGCGGATCCGCAGAATTTTCAGCCCAAACGCTTAAAGCTTAACCGCAACGATGTGTTTTCCGTCGCAAGGGACCCAATTAATCAAATTTCTGTCGGATCCATCTAACTTCCAGCTTAATGACTTTTTATGTTAGCAAAAAAACGCTGTCGCCGAAAAAAAGTACCCTAAACCGAGCCACTCCTCCTCCCTCCCGCCCCAAAACGGGGCAAAGACACCGCCCGAGAAGTATACATTAGCACCCAATTATTCGCGTAGCGAAAACGGACATTACCGCAGCGACCTCCTCCTTCGGACGACGCGCGCATCAACATCGCACACTTTCTTCCAGCAGGACTGATGGAAAATCCAAACAATCATCATAAATCTTCGCTGCGTTGCGTTGTTGTTCTTGCTGTTATTATTGGTTAGCGCCATTAAGGCAAGCACTGGCCGCCAGCCTTGGTTGCGCGTACGAGAAAAGAAAGCGTTTCGGTCCTTGAGCGCCCCGTTTACTTGGCCTGCCGTGGTAGTGAACGCTTGTTTTTCTTTTTATTTTTGCTCTGCCGTTGTCCAACAAAACCTTCGCGTCATTACCATCACATCATATAAGAAGGAGGATGGCTTCATCGCCAACAGCAGCAGCAGCAGCAGCAGCAACAACAGCAGTTAAGACCGTGCGCACAGAGATCCGCAAGGCCGGCTAATTGTTGTTATTGGGCGTCATTTCTTTTGTCGCGTGACTTCACGAACAACAAGGGTTTCACTCCGGTACACCGGAACCGGATATGCTTTGCGGTTTCAAGGATTTAAGTTACTTTTGGTCAAATCAGTATGACTCAATAATGAGGTAGTATTCGCAAAATGGGAATTGCTTTATTTGGTTCTGGAATATGATTATAATTTTCTTTGCGTTGTAGGACCACACAGCTGATGTATCTATTCGTATAATTTGGCAAATTTAGCTCGAAACGTTATATTTTCATGTCTTTTATATTCAAAATTGAGTGATTTTTGAGTGTTATACCGCCTCTGTTTTTTTTTGTTAGATTATAGTCACTTTAACAGCTTGAGTCATTCGTGACTTCTGCGGGGTTGGGATTTGACCTCAGGTTCTCGACGTGAGAAGCGAGAATGCTAACCGCTACGCCGAGACTGACCCCGAATGACGCCTCTGTATCTGAATACTCTGTAATTATAGATTGTCCCACGGGACGAGCTAACCTCACCTTTTTGACAATCACGGGTGGTTTGTTTACATGGCGATTTAGACTAAAAGTAAATCTAGGCGCGCCTCTTGTGGTAGGTACTGGAATCATGGGACATAACTTTGTTTACTTGTCTACGAAGAACAACTGGTGAAAGTTTCGCCACAAGATGCCTCACGTTGCGGAACAGTACAGAATGGAACTCGAAAGACGTAAAATATCTTACACAAACAGCTGGAAAATCCGGAGTGGTCTGGATCGAAGTTGGCTAAAATGTTTAAAGACACATTCCAGCGTTACGGATTACGGCTACGGGACATCATCCCTACTGTGCAAATCAGTTCCTATTTTATCAAATCCTTGGCATTCATGTGGAAAATAAGGTGCTCTTTAATCAATTATTTTACAAGGTATTTTCCAAAAAATTGGTGAAAAAGGAAGCAATTCACACAGTAAAAATGGGTGCTAATTGTGTCCCGTAACGCTGGATTGTGTCTAAAAATGTCAAAATCAACAGTCTGTAATGTTATGAACAGTTATAAACAGGTCCGAACGAACTTTCAAGAAAACCGTAACTAGGGACCAAGAGCTGAGTTCGAATCGGCACTTAAAGCAGAATTTGGTCACCAAGAAGCGTGCTAGGCGTTTATAGGAGCAAGTTTTAACACAATTCAACGCGATGCATTTTGAAGGACGACGAAACCTTACGAAATGGATTTCAAGCAACTTTTCCATACAAAAATTTCACATTGCAACTGAACGTGGCGATTCGCCAAGTGTATACATTGAAGAATGCTTGAAGAAACGGATTTTGCCAATCATTTGTAAACCTAAAGGTAACGTTACATTCTGAGCTGATTTAGCTAGCTATCACTACTCTAAAGTGGAGCTAGAGTGGTAGGCAGCTAATGTCGATTTCGTGCCAAAAGAGATGCGCCATCCAAATTTTCCGGAGTTTCGACCCATTGAAAAAATTGCGAACAATTGTCAAACAACGGCTTCGACGAAGCGGAGCGACAGTCAACAGTGCTGAAGAAATGCGTTCAAAGCGTAAAGAGCCAAACAGAATTCTGCGTTAGCGCGTCCGTCTGCGTTATTCTGACCCTTTTCCCATAAGGTTTTTTTTTTTTGTATGCCAGAAGGGCATTGGGTTAAAAGGCCACTGCGACAGTCTTAATGATCGTCTTTTGTGGCAGGCCCCGATTGCTGTACACAGTTTACGGATCGCTCATACCCATTGATGGAGTTGAGCGGAATAGTTGTAATCCTGTGCCCCAATTCGGTACTACATGGTTTATAAAGCCAATGACCGTTTTGGGATTTAGGCTCCATACCTGATATGGAGTAAGAAGGAAACTTCCTAAGAAGTTGTGCCTTGATAATGCAAGAGCTCCGCAATAGCAGAGCAGATGCGCTGAACTTTCAGGTTCAGAGTTACAAAAGCGGCAGGTGTCAGATGATACCATAAGGTTACTGTCCAATTGACGCTGGCGGATGCATGGACGCAGTATTCTATTTGGCCTTTAACGGGAAATTAGCAGTCATTAACTTTTCGTCGGAGAGCCCAATTTCGGAAGCAGTTTTTGGGCCCAAACGCGGGGTTCTGTTTGTAAAAATGTAAATACTGCTTTCTTCTTGTCAATCTGAACACAGCGAATATATTTTCATGAACAGAATTTTGGTTTCAAACAAAAAAAATCAGAGGGGTTGTGTACAAGACACGACCGTATGTATAGGTGACGCAGGACTACGTAAGTCTCTTTGTAGTGATAGTGGCATGTATTCATGCTTGTAATCATTCGATTCATCATGTATACATGCTATATGCAACATATATACATGCTACATGCGTTGTATGTAACATTTATGAAAGTAGTAACATTGCATACGTTCAATTCTCAAAAGATTGTGCATTTGAAAACAATTTAACAAAATCAAGAACACAAACCATTGCCTTCCTGCTACCTTACTGAAATTAAAGATTGTTTTTATTATCCATGGTTTCCCACGTTGAAGGGATTTTACCAATTCAATCCTATTTTATCAACAGCACATCTTTTCTCTACACTTGAAACATCTTTTCTCTAATGAAACGGCAAGCATGCGTATTCATACAGAGTCGTATTCGCGTTGACGAACGTAAGCTGCTGCCACCTCCAAAAGTTTACTGTAGGGGTGAAGCGGAATAGGGATTTCTTAAAGAGCGCAAGAGATCGAAACATTTTGGCAGATTTTCACCCACACGTACATACGGGCATTTCTATGAGTGTGCAAGAGATCGTTTAATGCCGTCAACGCGAATTATACCCGAACAGTACAGCTGTAGCACATTTTTCCAACACAGATATCAAGTCCGCCGAGGTTTAATCGTCTCGTAGTAAAGAATTTGCGATCTGTTGGGACAACGAACTTGTGTCATTTTTTCTGTCACTTCTCTAACACAGACATCAAATTGGACTAGGTTTAATAGCGTTCGTAAGAAATCTGTTGGCACGAGGGGGCTTTGTTACTCTCTCTGGCGTACTTCCCAAGCAAGGACATCAAAATGGTCTAGGTTGAACCGTGGTGGTAAGAAATCTTGTTGAAATGAGGAACTTTGTCACTTGTTTTGGCTTACTTCCCAAGCACAGATATCAAATTGGTATAGGTTTAGATCATCGTAAAGAATCTTCCAACCAATCACGAAGCGAGAATTCTGGTAAAACATAGGTTCATTATTTTCAATTTTTCAATAGTTCAACATCAAGAATCCATACTTTTCTTCATTTGGGTCAATTCTTAGAAGGTTTTCCGATCAATTGGTGTAAGAATCTTGAAAATCGATCGGAAAACCGCTGAGCCATTAGCGCTCAAAACCTTTCATTTTTCGTGACGCTCGCATTTTTCGATTTTTTGGAATGACACCCTATCTCAAAACTTGCCGTAAGACGTAGTCCTACGTCAAAACTGCTTTTGAAATTGACAGAATCGATGATTGCTAATTTCACCTTAAGAAACATGCTGAAGGGCTAAACAGAACGCTGCGTCAACGCTTCCGTAAGCGTCAATTTGACAGTAAACCCTGAAAACTGTCATAATAACGCTGACGAACGCGTTGACGCAGCATTCTGTTTGACCCTTGGAGAAATACAACGATGTAATACTACGAATAAAAATAGTGCAATCCACTCATTCTTGAACTCTTTTTGTGACACTTTAGTCCCGAATCATAGGTTGTTTTATGCGTCCATAGAAGATTAACTTTTAGCCAGGCTTTACAAGTACATATTTTAAAACTCTTGGCAAGTCAAACTGTCACAAACACTCAAAACTAAACCGCTGGAAGTGAATGGAAGTTCATGTAAACAAATCACCCAAAACTGTCATTCGGCTATCAAATGATAACTAGGTGATTTTTGTACATAAACTTGCCCAAATCCAGTGGTTTCGATTTAAGTTTTTTCAAAAGGTTACCGAGTCCGAGTATTTTAAAACACATTTTCTTCAGTATAAACTAAACAATTATTATCTGCAGGGCAAAAACAGAAATATTATTTCAAATTCTAACCCCGTAAACAAAGCATCCCAGGCCTGTCAAAAACGTGAGCTTACACGCTTAAAAAATTTAACTCACGAATAAATAAGATTAATTCAGAAATGAGTGAGTTTCAACTCAAAACACTTTAACCAGGGGCTTGCGATGGGTGTTATGTTTTTGTTGCCAACATCTCAACACATCTCTACCAAAATTGGCAGCAAATTTACCTGTCAGACGGGCGCTTTTCTTGCAATAGCGCCCTTCGTTAAGTCGACTGTCAAACACCGTTCGTTAAGATAGGGATTGCACCCCGCTGACTTTAACAAAAAGTGGAACAGCCCAAAAATTTGAGTAATTTGGCAATTTCTCAATTCTGAGTAGTTTAGGCCGACCTCATAACTAAGTTATATTTAATCAAATTTGTGTAAGAACTACTCAGTTTTGGGCGAAATGGCACTCATTTTTTAATAAATATTGCTCATTTTTGAGTAAACATTGCTCATTCATGAGCTTCTGCGTTGAACTCATAAAAGCAGTAAGAGTTACTCAAAATAGTGTTTCAAAAATACGCATGTTTTGAACTGTTCCACTTTTTATGAATTTTTTAAGCGTGTAGGTCGCCCCGTGCGACGATCTATGTGCCTCTGTTAATATTAGTGCATCTTATGGTTTTCGGGATTTATTTTGATCGTGTGTTCGTTGCTTCTGCCAAAAGCACGTGTTTTCAGTAAATCAAGTGCCTATTTGCGACAGATGCAAACAGTTTTTTGCCACGTTAAGATACTTTTTTTAATATTTATCCAATCAGACCGTTATAAACTATTCGAAGCATGTGTTTCGATTGAGAACGAAAAAAGATATGGTTGAAGCCTATAAGAAAGAAAATGAATAAATACGAAAAACCCGATGTAGGCTCAGTAGATCGGATAGAAGTGGTAAGAATGGAAGGCAGTGACAAGAAACTATTTGGAACCTCCTGAAAAGTCTGCTAAAACCAAACTGAAATCAAGATAAACATGATTTTGGTTTTGAAGTACTACATATAAGGTTGGTTTTTATACTGTAGATTATGTTTTCTGATGCAAAAAGCTGAATGATGGATAACTCTGGTAGATTTATGGGCTATTAGCGAGACCTACGGAAAAATCTAAAATATTTCTCTACTCGCAAGGAGGATCTACAAAGATTTTCGTTGAGTTCTGTGCATCTGAGAAGGCTAATCAGGTCTGATAGTCATATCTTCCAAGATTCTTCTGAACAGCCGCTCGGTAGCATTCAAAGCGAAATTCCGACGTAAATAATTCATGTTCCAGCAAGACTACATTAGTATTCATTCCATTTGATAATCTCCCAATCTCTGTCCTTGTTATATTATAAACCTTCATAATCCTTCATTACTCCACAGTTAATTTTATTGTATAAATATGTCAAAAGACTCAACATAGCATTTCAAGAAACTTCTCCAAAGATACCAATACTGATAGTTGGTTGGTTGGCATTGATTTTTGTTAGAGAGTGGTTTTAAACCTGGAAGTTAATTAGCCACTCTATACTGATAGTTAAAAAAAGCCGGAAAAGTTGCGAAAACAGGTTTTGACCGTCTTTTTTTCAGAATGGTCCCATTGTGACACGGTGAAGCGACGCGTTGACGTAAAAACGACTAACGAGTAACGGAAATATAACGAAAGTATGAAACGACGATGAAGCAAAGACAAAAACAACCAAGAATTGACAACAAAATGACGGCGAAAAGACATCAGAACGGTCACAAAAAAGACGACAAAAATCACAAAAAGCCGTCGAAAAAAGCAACGAGAAATGCCAAAAAAGAATTCAAAAAATCTTGAAACAGACCATGAAATACAATGAAAAGTTGGCAAAAAGATGTCGTAAAGATAACGGTAACATAACGAAAAGACGACAAATGAACTACGAAAAGACAGCAAAGAGGCGACAAAAAGGCGGCAAAGAGACGACAATGACAACAATGATAGATAGGCGAAAAAATGATAATCAAAGGACAACAAAAGTAAGAATTTTCATCTTTTGAGGCTATCCAAGATTCAATCAGACCTTGACCCATGGAATGAAACAAGTAATAAACGTATAGCATAATATCTGGCAAATATGATAGGTGGCAGAGAACTTCCTATTTGCCTGTTTCCAAATAGGGTTTAACGGATGTCGCAATTCGAGGTCGAGGGTTGTCATGCTGTAGAATCACTTTTTCGCAGCTCTGCTGGTATTGTATCTTTATTTCGCATAATGCTCCGCCACGATGCGATGGAGTACTGCTTTTTTGCGGCTGGTGTAGTTTTGCATAGATCGAAAAATGATGTTCCTTGACTTCAAATCATTAGAAACCCAAGTTCTTAATTATTTCCAACACTTGGAATCGCTTAAGAATGCTCGAACAAGCATCGTCGAACAATGCATCGTTTTTGAAGCGACGACATGTGATAACTTAGAGCAACATTTTCTTATACTTAGAGCTATAAACTTTTAGGAGCTCTCGATGTTCTTCAGTCGTCGTTTTTTTTTCGAATAACAGAATAAAATCAGCAAATAACGCTTCACGAATGAAACCATTGCCTGCCACTCAACGGAATTATCTTAAGGTCGATTGTTATTACCGCACTCGACAGGCGCGCTAGACATTAGCCATAGAAGAGGTGCAAATCTGACAGATCCTTGTCAGTGTCAAGTGCCACCACCTTTCGCCTAACCACAGAGCTCATCCTACCCCATCACCCATCATCAACCAGTCAACCAGCCAGCCAGCCAGCCAGTGCACAGCAGTTCTAGACCAAAGTCAGCCAGAAACCGGCAACGTCGCGAAGCGCATTACTAAGCACGGCACTCGGTCGGCACTACTACACTCGGTGGTAGCAGCTCTAGTACATCACCATCACCACGCCCCACAATGACAGCAGACTTGCATTCGGCAAAGCACCACGACTTCGACGATGAGGGCTTCCTGCCGAATGCACGGCACCACCGTGGTGGTACGGTAAAAGTCGCCGCCGCAAGGCAGCTTGTGAATAAAAAGGAAAATTTATTATTATTTATTTATTCGTGTATATGTGGTGAACCGACTGCGAACCGGGATGGGCACCGACGGCGGCTGTCTATTCCGCCACATTTTTCCTTCATAACATCCTTCCGCTTCAACCGACCAGAGCGGGCGTACGGAGCCGTAGCGGTGTTGGTGTACAACCGGAGAAGAAGACATGAGCTTGCATGACAGCCCCGCATCACCCAGACCGACCATCGTTTGTACCGCGTCTCCAGCAGCGACGAGGAACAAGACCGGGAAAACACCGAGAACAAAACGGGAGTATTTATTACGTTCATTTTTCCGTTTTTTCCCCGTCGAACATTGTCATTTCTCTTCATATTTTTATTGTGATTATAATATATATCATCAAAAGTGAGACTCCCGCACCTTCGTCCGTTGTGATTGCAAGAAAAGCGGAATCCAATGAGTGGCAAGAATTTCGGGATTCCTTCCGCCCCGTGGGGGTTCGTTCGGTGGAATCTTGCCCCCCGTTTGGCTCAGGATGCACGACATAGATCGGATGGGCGGTATCGGTAGACGCGCAGGAAAACTCGAAATAAAAATGATAAAGTGTTTATTGTTGAGTGTTGTATTGGAAGAAGTCATGAATTTCAGCTTTCTTTTTCTCGTTTGCTGTTTCATTTCCTCCGATGGCGGTGGTTCCGTCATGAAAAGAAACTTTCCATCCTTTTGCACAGCGATCACCACCCTCTCGGTTTTTATTATCCTTCGGAAGCGACTCCAGCAATGGTGAAATAATTTTACGATTTCTTGCTGTTGCTAGAAATGATTGCAAACCCCACATTTCATCCAACCGACCATCCGTCCGTCCGTCCTTGCGCGCTTTCCCGCAGGCAGCAAATCTGGATCGTAAAGGAAAAAATTAAATACTGCTCACTGCTGTGTAACATCATTCGAAATTGCAATTTTAATACCGTAGCTGTAGTCCGAACGGTTCGATTCGCGCGGAAGCCTCAAAAAAGGTCGGCGTGCACGTCAGTTGATCCTTCCGGTTTATCACCTCTCACTCAATTCTGTCTCGATGGTGGCTCGCAATGTGCCAATTTCCAGCCGCCTGCCCGCACGAAGCGAGCATTGCCATTGGAGAGAAAAAAAAGTACAGAAAATCAAGTAGAATTAAATTATCCGTACATTTTTGCAGCTTTCCGCCGGATCCGGGTCCGATCGAGCGGCTCGGGAAAGCGCCGATATCCGGCGGAAAAAAGCAGAACGAACACAGTCAGTGCCTCAAATAGGATTTTCAAACCAGAAGCCCGGCCGGCCTCCGGTTTCCTATTCGAACCTTTTCGCATAGGCTGGTCGGTCGTCGGTCGTCGTCGCATGCAGGTCCTTTATTCCAACACGGTAGTGGCAACGACGCGGTGGCAGCAGCGGGATTTTTTTATTTCATTTTTATTGCCGATTTTATTTTACTTTCAAATGAAAATTCGAATTTTTTGGGCGTGAAAAAACTTCCCCCGGTGCCGGGCCAACGAGTGAAAAGAACCTGCTACGTTTGCTGGAGCAAAAAGCCTCTTAAGCCCACCCCGGCAATGGCAGAGCAGCAGCGCAACGCAGCACAGCACAGCTGTCCCGAATATAACCCAGACCGCAGGATTTTCTCGCAAGGAACAAAAAAAAAAGCGGGAACATTATTGTGATAATAAAAGTCGCACTCCTCCTTCCACTACTGGATCGGGTGCGGTGCGGTCTTATTGGCGGAATGGGGTAATTTTTATGGTTGGAATTTATTTTCTGTTTTCAATCGATTTATCTGGCATTTAAATGCACTTAAACTGGACGCGCTTATCTCCGCTCCACGATTGGAGCGAGTGGATGGTTCGGCTGCACTACCAGCACAGTACAGTACAAAATTAAAATTTAGACAGACTTTCTTCAACAAATTTCGTAAAAATGCGAAAACTGAACTGTCCCATGCGAAAAACAAAATCATAACTGTCCCATATTGGTTTTGTTTGATTATAAACAATATAATTGGGAGTTGAAAGTAACCATAAGCCATAATTACTTTAATAAAATCAATATTCTTTTAATGTCAGCCCTTACATACGATAACAAGTTAACAAAATAGTAACATGTTAATAACAGGGGTTTATAAGTTTGTCGTTCCCGTGTTTGATCATGATATTATCTCAATCGATAGAGTGTCCCAGAAGGCCATTTTTCTTCGGAAAGTGCTAGGAGAAGATTACTAACTAGAGTAGCTTTCCTCTCCGAGTCAATTCCTCGATGCTCGAGGAAATTCTCTTACTGTACTGTCTCTCTATACTACCCACAACGACATAACTGTCACAAATATTTTTTTATCGATTTTGAAAAAAAGTACGAACGTACGCTTGCTTCCCAATTTATCTAAAAACTGAGATTTAGATGGAATTTGTTTGTTAAAAATCCTGAAAAAGTGCCAAAGCTAAACTGTCCCAGCCGAAAAATAACTGTCCCATATTCATATTGTTTGATTATTGTTATTTTTGTTGCGAGTTGCGGTAACCATAAGCCATTATAACATTGATAACAGCCATATTCTTTTAGTTTCCGCCTTCAGAAACGATGTCAGGTTAACAAAATAGTGACATGATAATGACATGGGTTTATTAGTTTGTCAGTCCAATGAATGATCATGATTTTTCTAAATCAGCAAAGTTCCCAGAAAGCGCATTTGGCTTCGGAAAGGGCTGGTAGAATTAGTATTTACTAGAGCAGCTTTCCTTTCAGCGATTCAAATATTCGAGGTTCTTTATCTGCATTTTTTGTTCAGTTGAGAAGTTTTCTTGGGCACCGAATATAAAGCATCAACAGTTGCTGTTGGTACTCTTTTTTAAAACTGCCTTATAACCTATACTGCTCCAAAAAGAATAAGTGTCTCAAATGATTTTTTATCGATATTGGAAAAAGGAAGGTAACTTGCACCCTAATTTATCTAAAAAACTGAAATTTAGACAAAAACTTTGTACGAAAAAATTCTTAAAAATGACAAAACTGAACCGTCCTATGTGAAAAATAGAATCCCAAATGTCCCATATTGGTATTGTTAGATTATATACAATTTTATTGAGAGTTGAAGTAACCATAAGCTATTATTACTTGGATAAACGCAACAATCTTTTAATTTTAGCCTTCAAATATGACAACAAGTCAACCAAATAGTGACAGATAATAATATTGGTTTATAAGTTTGTCATTCCAGTGTTTGGTTATGAATTTTAGTTAATCGGCAGTGTCCCAAAAAGCACATTTTTCTTCGGAAAGTGCTGGTAAAAGAGCATTTACTAGTGCAGTTTTCCTCTTAGATTCAATTCTTTGAGGCTCTTTATCTGTCTTTTTTGTGTTTAGCTAAGAAATTTTCTTTAGCATCGAACACTAAGCATCGACAGTTGCTGGTTTTCCTCCAAACAACAATTTGAGCAAAATTGATGCCTTTTAAAAATGCCTTACACCTGTAGTGTTCGGAAAAGCTTAAGTGTATCAAATAAGTATTTTTATTATTTATCTAAAACACTGAATTCTAAGCTTAAAACTAAGCTGTCCCATGCGAAAAATAAAATCATAACTGTCCCATATTGGTATTGTTAGATTATAAACAATATTAAAGTGAGTTGAAAGTAAGGAGAACCCGTTATTACCTTGATAAACGCAATAATCTTTTAATTTTAGCCTTCAAATAAGATAACAAGTTAAATTCCAACAAGTAATAACAAGGGTTTATAAGTTTGCCATTCCAGTGTTTAATCAAGATATTATCTTAATCGCAGAAAGTCCCAGATAGTGCATTTTTCTTCGGAAAGTGCTGAGAGAACAGTATTAATTGGTGCAGCTTTCTTCTCCAATTCAATTCCACAAGGCTCTTTAGGTGTCTTTTTAAATCAGTTGACAAGTTTTCACTAGAAATTAGATTGTGTTGTTTTTTTTCTTCGACAGCAGAGTATTCAAAGAGCTTCTATCATCAGTAATCTTTGAATTCACTATTGTTGACGTTTCTATGTTCTGATGGCAAACGATTCTCAGGAACTATATAGAATAAAAGATTCCGGGAAGGGAAACCGGACACCAACGTTATCATCGACATAGCCGGAAGGCTCTTCATTTGTCTGATTAATTCTACTAAATGGAGATGATTCACTGTAATACTGCTCCATTTTATATCGAAACTCCATTTTTTATCGGACGTCGTTGACTAAGCATTTCTTAGGTTTTATATCGTAATGGCAGTAAGCATTACAATAAAACTTGCACTAGGCAGGTGTCACATAAAATATGGGACAGACATCCATTTATCATGCAAACTCCCTTCTTTAAAACTTTTGTAATGTACTATTTGTTTTTCATTCTTGTATAGTGATCCCATTTTCCTATATGGGACAGTTATATTATATATATGGGACAGTCGATTCGGCAGACATCTCTCTAACGAGTGTTCACTTTTCATCCTCAGCAAGTGATTCGAACGAGTGAATTGTATCAATTTCAAACATTCAACTAAAACTACAAGCCTCTTGAAATAAATGGCGACGGACAGGAGAGAGCGAGGGACAGGACTTTCGTCCCATCGATGACCAGCAGAAAAACGAAGTATTTGACCTGGGATTTAGCAATCGAAAAACGTAAAACTGTTACGTAAAATTCGTCAACGTAAATATGTTACTGCTTCTGCCAACTTCTCAGCACTAACAGCAGACAACAGCAGCAGCCACCGTACCGCAACCTGGTGGACCAGGGAAACCATTTCGGGACACTGATCTCATGAGTAGTGCAAACAGCCGTAACCGTTCGTTGTTCGGTTCCATTCCTTTCGACTGCGTAAAACTTTTGCCCACTTCAACCGATCCATCTTCGTACAATTTTTCGCTTGTGTCAACCGGGCGGCGGCGGCGACGGAAAAAACGACAACAAATATTCCTCGAATGGGACATAATACTGGAAGTTGCTCGACAGGACCAACGGAACACAACAAATCGTATATCACCGAACGTTGGTTCGGGTTTCCCTGCCGTCAGCCAGCAGCAGCGGTCGACTCGCCTGCCTCTCGAAATCAAACAAGCCAATCCGTCCACCCCCTTCGGCGACTGATACGAGAGGATTCAACAGAAGAAGAAAAAAAATATACATATTTTTCTATTATACACATACCTCGCCAGCCTACAAATATCTTCGGTGCGATAAATGTATAACTTACAATGACAAAATAATGTCGTTTCTTGCCTGAATGTGTGTGTGTGTGTGTGTAAGTGTGTGTGCGAGTGTGTATCGATATTGATTTTCGGGAACGGTTCTCGGTAAGTTCCTCCGCAACTCTCCGCATAGCTTCACGGCCAAAGATAAATAGTCATAGTTGGAAACTCATGAAAATCGAACTGGAAATGATTCGTCCCTGCCTTGCAGCCACCGACCGGGAACACGCAAGGACATGTGGGAGTATTTATCTATGACTTCCTACATGGGATTCGATTTTGCTGCTTTTCTTGGCCGGGTTCATATTTATTAAGGGCCGTCTTGCCAGCTGGGGGAAGGCTTTCGATTTTCCGCCGACGACGACGACGGTGTCACCATGTCACTACGAGTAGCAGACGAAAAGCGAAGACTAAAAAAGAATCAACGACAGACACACCCTGAACCACCACGGTGGCGGTTGGTGATGGAAAGAAAACTTGGACCCGGGATTCAGTTTAGCTATTGTTTGCCGAAAGGGTTGCGGAAAGAAAGGGCGGATAAAAGGGGCGACGATGGCAATGGGGAGAGTATGATTGAATGTTTGGCAGCATGTGAGGATTTGGTTGGCGTTCTGCTTGATTCGTTCGTTTCGCAAACCGGCATATTTGCGCCGGAAAGCCGAGCAAAACCCAAAATTCCGACAGGCTTTCCACCGGTTTGCCAGTTCCCGGAGGGGTTACCATTTGTTTTTTTTTTGCTCCTCTTTACTCTTCTCTGGCTGATTTGTCCGTTCTCACTCGATGATGGATTTTGATTGGGGTTTTTGTGGGACGACATGAAGATAACGAAGCTTATTTGAAATTCGAACTATTTCTGGGGATACCCGGGCTTTTACCCCGATGGATTTACCGATAAGCTTCTTTCTTATTAATGAATATTTCAAGAAGCACTCCGGAACTTCAGCAGAACGGAAGTCCAGAACCACGAAAGAGAATTTCGCTTAACTATTGCCGTAAGGATTTGCAAAAAAATCACTGTTAAACTACTGGTGAATACAGATTTTCAGTCCGAGAAATTAAAGATTACTTCAACTGAAGCAACCTACCATCGTACCTTAAAAATATACTGATGGAGACGAATGGTTCCGCACGATGAGCTCCCAAAAGGCAATCTATCCAACACAGCACAATCGAGGTAAAAGCTACTGGTGTCAAACCAATTCCCATTGCGCTGTGGAACCGGTAACTCCCCTACCGGACCGTTCGGTGCGGTGTAGCCGACGTAGAATCTATCATCAACCGAGTCTCGTTACCTCGTAAAAATCGTCCAATTGTGCAGCTTTGCTCCCAAGCCGATATAGAAATCAAGTTCACGAACTTTGCCAACTTCTGTTCTTCTGTGTCTGTGCCTGTTCCTTTCGGTCAGTTCAGCCGTCCACCGGCAGTGCCACATCAGCACAAGTCAAATCGCCTCCGCCGCCGACGTCGCCGCCGCCACAGTAAACGAGTAACGGCTTCCAGAACCAGGGCCATCAGCTGAAAGTTTTCCAAAGCGGCAGGATGGAAAAGTCCCCAAAATCCAATTTCCATAATCGCCTGAATCGAGTCCCGCTGGAAACTCCCGCTGGACCGAATGGATAGAAGGGAGAAAAGCTTGCCACGTCAAAGTCTGTTGACGTTGACGTTTAGCTCGGCGGCGCTCGGTGAACTCGGCAGCAGCAATGGGAAAAACGTGGGCCGGAAAGTCCTTATTTGCATTAGTTAATTTTAAATCGAAACATTTTACTCTGGCTGGCTGCCTAGGGATGTACGAGACCAGGGGAGGAGCAAGCTAGCTTCTAATCCGGCAGAATCTTACCGGATTAAACATTACTGAACAAAACGCAACATCGAACGGCGGCGGCGGCGGATGGACGAACGGCGGATGATGGTGCCCGAACGAACGGAGAGAAATCAAACAGTCAGTTTTCTGTTTTGTTCAAGGCACGTCTCGCTGGTTTTTCTCAACGATGGACAACGCGCTGAGAAGCTGGCTGCTGCTGCTGCTGCTGCTACTATTGCCGTTCCGATGGTGGTGGGAGGTCCATTTGGACCTGTTTCTATATAGACTAAAAGAGGATTTGGCTTCCATCCGCCTGTTCCGTTCCGTTCCCGTGCCATTCGGGGTGGCCGTTCGGTTTCCGACAGCGAATTGAATCAGCTCCCCGAATGAAGAGATTAAACGCTATTTGTTTTGGATTACAAATTGTTTCCTCGTGTATATCCGCGTTGATCTTACTGTTGCTTGGTCGGTGCGTTTTTGGAGAGCGACCCGCGATGGCAAAGGACGGATGGCCCAATGAAGGGATGGCAATACCGGGAGAAGGAGGAGTAGATAGAGTGGTAGGATGCTATGGCAGGCAGTGATTATGATATGAACGAGGCGTCGAATGAATCGAAGTTTTTTTTTGTTTGGTCAGGTGGGTGGTAAATTATGACTTCCTGTGGTGGAAGGAAAGTTCATCTAATGTACGGCTCTTCCGAAACAAATCGGAAGCTAATCTGCGATTTATCATAATTTGAGGTTTCGGAATTCACGGGATGGAACAATTTAGATAATGTTTACTTTTAATTTGTACTCAGTTTTTGTGAACAATCATCTGATAGGTCGATTGTATTTACTGTTCTTTTTTAAGAAGACAAAATTGACAAAAAAGTAGGGATAAAATGTTCTTAGACCATGGCATATATTGCCTAGCTCTAGTGGGATTCGAATACGCAACTCTCAATTGCCGGTCAAGTGCATTCCAGTTACACCACCGCGCCACTCTTCTGTCAATATTAGCATTATTTTATGTAGCACGTAGGCACGGGAAGGAACTTATTTGTATCAAATATATTTTAAAACTCATTAGTTTTAAGAGAACTTTAGAATGGGACTTTTATAAGCAAACTAGCTGTAGCCTGCGTGCATCACCTCGCGTTTAATAAAAGAATCGCGGTGCTTTGGTTTTCGGCTTGGCTCGGTGCCAGCGAACCTTAAAGCATGATTTCGTTTCGTTTTCTGTCTTATATAGCAGCGTCGCCAACCTTCCAGATTTGTCTGGATTTTCTAGACTTTTTGATATCTAACCAGACAAAAAAGGAGTTTTCCAAAAATTGTCTGTCCCAGTCCCATTTCCAGACATTTCCAAACATTTTTTTCTTGTTTTCCAGATTTTCGTTAAAAACCGGTTGACAACGTTATATACATTCATATTTTGTGTACGTGACTAGACTGTTAGAAAATTCGGGCTCGGTACTTAGATTCCGTAATCTGGCTCCGTACTTTAGTTCGGTATAATCCGGTAGGCTGGCACGGTGTCGCTCGTAAACTTGGTAATCGGTGCGATACGGTAATAAAACAGCATAAATATTGATAAACGACAGCGCCTGCTTTTGATACATGAATACGACTGAATAAATTGCTCGACTACCGTGAGCTGGCACTGTGTCGCACGGTGCACTCAGAACACATACAGCACCGCACCAAAAGAAACTGGCACCTAGGTGCGGTGTCATATTAGTTTCAGTAGCGAATGGGTAAAATGCACCGAAACCGAGTGTGTATTAGCTATGATCGGAGCGGAACGTTTTAGCACGGCTGGCAATAGGTGCATGCTTTCACAAGTTTGGGAAAAAAGAACACCGGCGAAACATGCAGTTCTGAGTAAAGTACGAAATGTTGCACACATTAGGCCGTATGAATAAAAGAGTTAAAGCAAATGCTCCCATACGATCTAAATGGGAAAAGCAAAGTAAACTGTTTTATCACTACGGCCTATTGTTAACTGAAATTTCTCATATTAACTGATTAGTAAGAACATACTGCAGAAAGAAAAAACTGCAATCATTTCGGCCTCTGACCGTTAAAATATTGCATATATTAATTCCACTCATTCGTACTAACCCATACCTATACATTTTCCCATCTCTGACTGTCCGTCGGGTTTGCATCACTTTCCATCATCGCATCGGTGCGAAAATTTAACTCCCCCTCTCACGCAGGCAAATATTTGTGCACACAAAACACAAGCGCACTCCAGTCGCCCCCTTCCGATGAGATGAGCTTCCATTTTTATGTCCATCAACCCCGTCCGTCCCCACCCTGCGCCAAGAAGACGGTAGGTACACATATTTATCGGAGCCTTGCTTAATCGGAATAGCGGCGGTGGAAAAAAAATCCTGCCAAATATCTCCCAGCCTACAGCCTACTGTTGTTGTTGTTGTTGTTGTTAGGCACCGCCACTGCATTCGAGTGCCAAAAGTGTAGATGAGAAAAACAGCAATCGCAATCAAAGTGAATGAGATTTGGGACGTGCCGTACCGGAATCCGAAGATTGAGATGCTCTCCTCAGAACTTATTCCTTTCGTAACGATGCCGAACGAAAGCAGGTTTGAGTTTGGCAGTTTGTTTGCCTATGATCGATTTGCGGTTATGGGGCGCCGCCTGCCTGTGCCAGTGCACACAAACCTCACACACACACACACGCACACGGGTGCGCACAGCCTCAGACGGAATGGGATAATAGATCGTTTGTTGTTTGGGAAAATAGCTCCTTGGAGGATCGTCCTTGTGTTTAGCGGAGGAGCTGTCGAAAAACAACCACTTTGTCTGCAAGGGAAATCACAAAATTGATAACCGCGTGGTTCCAGGAGCTTACGAAGGGGCTGATATTAACATCCGTCAACGGAAGAAAGCCCGTAATCGCCGGCTGATGGTTTGGGTAACGAACCGAATGGAGACAATTTACCAACTTGACAGCCGTCCTCGCCCGCTTACTTTGTCGGTGCGCTGTCAGAATTGGTTGTCGACCTTGCAGCCGCTAAGCGGTTGACATTCCGTCGGTAGCCGCCATAGGCTGGCTGGCTGGCTTGACTGGCTCTAGGTTGTAGGGTGGGCGGTCGACTCACGCTGATGGAAATCCGATTATATTGAGCGCGTGTTCCGATGATAGGGGTAACCTACGCAGGGGTATAGTTTACGACATCGCGGGTTTCCCTTAGGGTTGCGCGGCGGGGAATGATGGAAAGCCCGATGGTTTCAGGTTTCGTTGACGTACCACGCGGAAAGCGTGAAAATGTTGTAAATGAGATTTGGTGTAAATTTCTCGGAACGAAACTGCGTCGCTTGCTGTCAGGCTGCCGAGTGTTTTCGAACTTGACGAACGCTAACCGTGCAAGCCGAATTCAACCCGGATTGCCAGCTCGTTTTAGCTCGTAAATATTTATGCTGTTAAGCTGATGGAATTCGGTTAAATTTAGTGCGAATCGGATCAGTGCGAGATTTGAGTCAATCGAAAGTATTTCAGCGTAGAACCATATTTCGTTCGATATCGAATTCTCTTCTATTCAGTGATTAACGTAACTTTTTAGCTAAAATTGAATGTTCATTTTGTAAAACAGAGAACAGGTTCCTTTCAGTTAAAGCTTACCGCGTAATTCCTGTTGAATTACAAGCGATCCACGTAGCTAGAGCATCATCGGTTATCAGCCGTCTTGTTAAAAGTTACTGTTCTTTTACAGCGCAGCAAACGTGATAACATTTCCTAACTTTATTAAACAATTTTCTAACCAATAAGCAGAAGCACCAATCTAAACCTCATTGCATGTTTTCTCCCACTCAAGCTTTTCCTGCCTCACCCTTCTACCACTCTTCTCCCAAAAGCAGTTTGGAAAGTAATTTAGCTCTAAACTCCCCAAACAACACATCACCCATCACCATTCCTCGCGGTATTGGGCTAGAAACATCACAGCAGCAGTGGAAAACTCGAAGGCACGCGTAAATCATATTCCACTCGGCTGCTGTTTGAGAATGGAAAAACTTGGCAAAACATCCCCGCCTTCCGGAGAGCAGGGATAAGAAAAGGAAAAACACAAAGAATACACTCTCAAACACGCACCGCTGCCGATAAGAAGACATCATGCTGTGTGTGATTTGCATAAACCTGGTAAGATGAAAAAAAACACACATAATAGAAGCAAAAAATCGGAAATCGGCTCTGCTTGTTAGGACCTCAAAGCTCACTCGCTCGTTCGTGCGCCTTCCGCTCGCTTTTCATTCTTCAATCGCTTCGCTTATGGGAGGATGTCGATTTTCCTCTCGTTCTGTCCACCCCGAACCGGATACGAGCCAAGTAGACTAGACAGGACTACACTGTAGACTATACTTGTACACTGCCAGTACAGTCGGAATACTAACCACCATCAGCGACCAACTCGGGAGTGATAAATGATCCAACGCTCAATCATCAGTCTCGTCGTCGACCAGTTCGATTTTTCCTATGACTAGTACCTCGCTGTTTGTGAGGATTGGTATGCGCCTGTCAGGCAAGTACATCTAGGAGGTGCTCACCAGCAACCCCTACTGGGAAATTTCAACGGGGTTAATGCTGCCTGCTATGGTACTGCCAGGAGGGACCACGGTGGTAGATCGATGATAATCGGTGTGAAAAGCTCATTTTTCTTGTGAACTGTGGGATGAAAACAATCGTTTGGAAGGGTACTAGCCTAGAATAAGTCCACTTCTGTAATGTATCATAACAATTACAAGGTAATTATTAAAGATAAACAAATGACAAATGGCGCTGCTAGCTCCAAGCAATGACAGAGTATTAGTTAGCTGTGTAAGATAGCTAAAATACCGGATGTTACATTGCCTATGCTGCCAAAATTAAACTTTAATTGTGTGATACTTAGCTGTTGCAAGTCTTTACTACCGGAGTGGTGAGAAAAAAGAGATTTGATACGGTAGAAGATCATGGCAATGAGTTGAAGAGGTTAAGCCCAAAGACAACACATATGAAGGTTGAATCTGGAAAATCCAATGACTAACGCTGATCAAGTTATTATTTGCGATAGAACTAGTTACCAAACACCAATTCAAGAGAAATGTGTTCTGGTAGCGTTGGGAAGCACACTTCGTTGGAAATTAACGATAAAATAAACGGTCCAGGATTGCTTCTTCGGGGAACGGCGACCAAGTTAACCGAAATGTAAAATTCAGTGCTTCATGGACAGAACGCGTTCTGCAGGACATGCTTTGAACGAAGACAGGTTCTAAGTTGCGCTACTATCGGGAATAAAAGAGCATAGATAACTCCCTACTCTAAGGTGTTCCAGCAAAAAAATATTTGATGCAACTATCAGCAATGTATAACGTGAATCATACAACATTTCTGGAAATATGAACAGAGATACCGTAAACTTTACACACAACTTTTGTTGATTTATTCGATAAAAATAAACATTTTCGTTAATTTTTGTAACCATTCTGATTTGATTTTTTTTTGGTCATTCATTACGCCTTTAATATCCATTCTCTTTTACTCATTATCTATCACATGACCATATGGAGGCACTTGGAAGCTCCTATTACATATTGGAATACGATTACCTATGTGTTCCCCAGACTGAACACGACACATTGGATATGTCATTACAAAATTATTCTAACAAAAACTTACAGCAATAGTACTTCTATATAGCCAAGTCTATATTAGCGCTCACCTGAAAAACAAGAAAAGAGAAAATAAATTAGATACTCAAATGAACCTGATTATTAGAATATTTAATTTATATGCTTAAGACACGACCACAGACAATCTACACATATTATAGTCTCATTCTTCGCAAGCTGTAACAGTCATTTCAAATTAAGTCTTAGTTGGGAATGTTTCCGTATTCGTCAAAGTGGCGCTTTTTAACGAAAGGAGGGAAAGACCTTTAAAAATATAGTTGTTTGTTGGTGGGATATTCCTGTTGTAAGTTAATATTTGGGAATATCAATCATAGATGGTGCTAGTGTTCAGGCAAAATGAGCGTGACAATTTTTTTCCTTGTTGGGGACCTTGGACCACTGCGACCAGTTCTTTGATCTATTGTGGTGACAATAGTTTTTGTATATTTTCTGCAAAGAGTTACATCTGTTTGTCTGTGATATAGTCTTGAAAGGAGCTGTACTGTAATCGCAAGGTAATCGAGTCCGGTTTGGCGAGTCGTAGGTTCGAATATTAGTACACGTAGTTGGCAATATATTCGAAAACTCTTGTGCCGAGATTAATTATGAGAATGGCACTGGCTTAAGGTGCGTAGTGAGGAGTAAATTATAACTAGTTTCTGCTCTTCATGGCTCTAACGGGTGGCAACTAAAATTTTGGATTTTTTTTCTCAAGCTGCCAAAGAAAGACAAAGATACATGAAATTAAAGATACATTGTCCATTGTTGAAAAAAATTAGTAAACATTTGAAAACGGTCCGTAATCGGCTGTTCGGTGAAGCTTCCGTTTGATGTCGGAACAGGAGCGCTGCACGGTCGTCATGTCAACTTTGCGAATGCATCTCTTAATTCTACCAATCAACTGTTTGACATTCGGGGCTCTCTAGTTGTTTTTGTACACCAAGTAACTCAAAATCCCGAAGAAATCTTCGATTGGACGCACTGAGACAGATTTTTCGGGTCATGGTTTTTTGGTATAAATGGGTTCGAATGAGTATTCAGGAACGACTGTGTTTTTTTTGGCGTAATGCGATGTTGCTCTATCCAGCCAAACCACGTATTGTCCATCTGCATGATGTTTTTGTAGAAACAGGATCAAAATTTTCTTCAAACATTCGTCTGGTGCACATCTTAATTGACAGCTAAACCAGAGGGCTTGTTGTTGAAGGCATGAGAAAGAGAACGATGTTCTTCTGCGTCCATAATTTTGGCTGGTCTTGCACTACGCTTGTTTCGACGCCATTTTAAGCAAAACTGGATTAGCATAAACAAAACAAAAAATATTGACAAAAAGGAGAGAGAGAGAGAGAGAGAGAGAGAGAGAGAGAGAGAGAGAGAGAGCTAACACATACATACTCTCATTTCTCTTTGAGCTCGTTTGTTCTTGGGTATAGGGGCCGCGAAAAAATTCCAAAATTTTAGTTGCCACCCGTTAAAAGCGAGATTAGCAGCGCGAGCGAAGTCATGAAGGAAAAAGGTGGAAACGCCAACACTCAAGCACTCAAGTGCGGAATACAGAAAACACCAGGACGATATCATGGATCAAAATAGTAAATACTGCTCGCAGTGATAGAACATATGACACAATAATAAGAACATTAAAACTGTTCAATAAATTGATATTGATATTGATATAATGGTATTATGTTATGTCAGGTAGTCTAATACCTAATTTTATTGCTTTTCTCTCGATTCTATCATCCCACGTAAGCATCACTCTGCGACGGTATTAGTTTTGTATGATTGCTCTCAGTTTCTGCCGCCTAGAAGATGACTGACAGAAGACTGTTATCTACTCTGTTAGTGTATTCGGGATGATAAAAACGAGAAAATAGATGATTAGACTACTTGATATAACGGGTGCCGGTAGTTTAGTTGGTAAAACAGTCATTTATTTATATTTATATTCTGTTAAATTCATCTGACAGTGTCTACATGAATACTAATTACTAATTAAAAATTTCTGTTACATAGTCTTTGTACAAACTTATGCGATGGTTGTCCGAAATCGAATAGCTCTTCCACTGTCGAAAATGTTCTAATGCAAGCAGTTACAGGCTCGTTACAACCGAAAGCAGTGCGATGAAATGGTGCTTGCAGTAATCCGGTCGATCTTAGATTACGCTGTGAAGCGCGAAAATCCATGAGTAACAAAAGCTGGGGAGAGTCGATTTCACCATTTATGACTTTTGCCACAAACACTGCCTGCTGGATTCTACGTCGGTGTTCAAGTGAATCTAGGTCAAGAAGACGGCAACGATCCAAGTATGGCGGGAGCTCCTCTGGATTACGCCACGGTAGATGTCGCAAGGCCATCCGGATAAATTTTCTCTGCACTCTCTCGACACGTAAGTTCCACGATACTTGCTGAGGATTCCAAACTAAGCAACAGTTCTCAAGCAGCGGTCGAACTAGAGCGCAGTATAGCGACTTGAGGCAGTGGGGATTCATGTACCAATCGAAAGATCGTGGCTGCGAACCCCACCTGGCACAATTTGATATATTTTTGATCTATATCGCAATTTTCCAGTTCACTAAATTAATCATTCTCCGTATCAGACGGCCCTCTATTCCCAAAAAAAAAAGTTTAAGTTCATGAACGCGTATAATCTGTTTAGCTATTTATGTAAGAGGCTTATGTCTGTACCGAAAACCAGGTCTCGGACAGGACGTCATGCTTTCGTAGCAACGGGTTGTATTCTCAGTCACCTCACTAAGCTGCTCGACTGGACTGGTCGATTAGACTGCTCGATTTGATTGCTCGACTGGACTGCTTAAATGAACTGCACGACTGAACTGTTCGATTCAACTGCTCGACTCAACTGCTTGATTGGACAGATCGACTTAACTGCTTAACTAAACAGCTCGATATAACTGCTCGAGTAGACTACTCGACCTAACTACTCGTTTCGATTGCTTGACACATTTGCTTGACTTACTACTCGACCCGATTGCTCGACTTAACTGCACGATTAAATTGCTCGACTGGACTGTTCGATTCGACTGCTCGACTGGACCGCTTGACTGGACTATTCGAATCGGCTGCTCGACTCAACCGCTCAACCCGATTGCTCGATTCAACTGCTCGACTGGACTACTCGATTTGATTGCTCAACTCAACTGATTGACTTAACTTCTCGACTGAACCACTTGACCCGACTGCTCGACTGAACGTCTTGACTGGACTACTCGACTGAACTGCTCGACTCAATTGTTCGACTTAACTGCTCGACTAGACTGCTTAACCATACTGTTCGATTCGAGTGCTCGACTAGACTACTCGATTCAATTGCTCGACTGGACTACTCGATTTAACTGTTCGACTTAACTGCTCGACTGAACCGCTTGACCCGACTGCTCGACTAGACTGCTTGACCAAACCATTCGATTTGACTGCTCGACTCAAGTGCTCGACTAGACTACTCGATTCAACTGCTCGACTAGACTGCTCGATTAAACTGTTCTATTAAACTTCGACTGGTCTGCTCGACTTGACTGCTCGACTCGATCACTCGATTCAACTGCTAGATTCGACTCTCGACTCAACTGCTCGACCGGACTGCTTGACAGAATAGCTTGATTTAACTGCTCTATTTGACTGCTCGACTTGAGTGTTCGACTCGACTGCTCGACTTAGCTGCTTGACTCGAATGCTTGATTGGACTGCTCGACTCGCCTGCTCAACTCGATTGCTTGTCGCGATATCATATGGTCGGTGTTGAATCAGATCGGAATGTTTCGAAAAATTTAAAAAAATTAGTTAATGATAGCAAACGATCAAGAATTTTCTAAGCAACATTTTGCTCTTATCAGACTACATAAATGTTGCAAATAGCCAGATGTTTTATTCAGTTAAATAAAATCCAATACGACCATAAAAACTATTTGTTTCAGTTTCCGGCAATGACTCTTTTATGTACAATATCTTAGAGCTCTATTATGCAATATAAGAACTCAAAGAACTAATAAAAAGATTAAACATCTTCGCAAATACTGGTCAATGGAATGTATTCGCAGTTCTTTCTGATTTCTTAATAGACATTTATATTTTCCGGAACGTAAGATTCGGGCTCAACTAGTGTTATATACAAGTAAATAAAAAAAAATCAGGGCAACCATCAAAATCAGTTGCACTGACAAATCTCTATGGACGAATGCTTTGTGTTTGGTGAGATCAAAAGGGTTTCATCTACTATGAGTTCCCGAGCAGGAGCGAAGAGCAAAATAGTATCAAAATGTGTTGTTGGAAATCGAATAACTCATATCAAAATTTGGTCTTGTTTTGGCTGACATAGTTGGTAAAATAACAAAAAATAATATCAAAATTTTACTCCTTTAAGGCCAAAAGAATAACAACTTGTGTTATTTGAATAACAAAGCAATAACATGACTGTATTCAGAGTTTCAAATAACATATTTTAGTATTGTTAAGGTATTGAATAACAAATGCAGTAGTATATGAGATATTAAAAAATCATTTTATAAAATATTTATAATGATTTTAGATTTTAGATCTTTAATCAATAAAAAAATTTATGAAATATTTCGAATGTCATTTTAAGGTCATAATAAGATATGATAACAAAATCAGTTATTAAACTCATCTTACAACCACTGTTTTAAATTTCTACTCAATAACAAAATGTGTTATCAATGTATCTCCATATCTAATCAATAACAAAATATACCATTATAACACAGTTTGATATTGTTTTTATATTATTTTGCTCTTCGCTCCTGCTCGGATTACTCAGGAGCGTAACCGGCTTTAATGAACCATACCAATAACAAATGATCAATCTAACGCGAGCTGGGATGGGGGGGAGGGGTAGGATTAAGCCATCACAAAATGCCAAGAAAATTTTCAAGCAAATCCAAAGAGGGTGTTAGGAGAAAAAAAATTTTTTCGGCAAAGTTGTAGAAAATGTAAGAATAAGCAACTTTGCTGAAGTAATAAGATTTCTACCTCCGCTCAGTGCAGAATTGTAGAGCAATTTCAATAGAAAATGCTTATAAATTAGTTTTTCATACTTAACTTTTGTTAGTTGCATTTTACAAGAACACATCGTTCTAGGGAATTATTGATGCACTCAAAGCACACGTTTTAGCAGAAGTCCGCAAATTTCTAGTCCCTTTCCTTGCAAAGTTATTGCATATTTGAGCTTAAAATTCCGAGTCTGCTTCTAGTCTTTCAGTATCAGATGAGTCGAGTGTAGTTTTATTCTTTTTTTACTATACCCAATCCTGCATTACCAACGATGGAACCTCTTGTTTGTTCCATAAATAATGAGACTTTCATACAAATGATATCCGATAAAATCGGAAAACTTTCATTGAATTTTTTGTAAAAATTATTTTGAAAAATCTCCACTAATCAAGAAGAGATTTGCATAAAAAATCATGTCAGTAAAATATTGCTACTTAATATTTTATGTTGAAGATAACCCAATTAATTATTCACGATATATTAGAGTCGTATAATGGCACACTTTGTTGGAAATGAATTATATATTAACATCGGAAAATGTAAGCAATTTCAGGTGCACCCGCAGTCGGAATCGCCGGCCTGCAGTAAAACTGTGCTGCACAGGAAAGTGTACACAAACTGATTGAATCACACCGAATGGCCGGCGGCAGCACTTCGTACAAATCGCTAAACTTAGGTATTAGCAGGCTATTTGACTGCCAGTAGATCGGTAGGTAGTGACTACTGAGCAAGCAAAAATGGCGCAGCAGTGTTTGCGGAAGAAAGGAAGGAAGCGCTAGTGTGTAAATTGGAAGCACATAGTACACGTTACAAGCAAATTTTACCCGGGCAAGACGTACCGGGGTACGTACCTATATCGATTTATCGGAGCATTTCAATTAGCACTGCACACATTTCCGAATCAGAATGCGTAGCGATACGACGGCATCAACCATCGCCTCAGGCTGCCCCACTGATAAGCGCGCGCGCTCGGTACATGTTGGCGTATCCATGAAGATGGCAGATAATAAACCGGCCCGGCCCGGCTCGGTGTGCATGCGGGTCCGGAAATGCGGGTGAGGTGCTCGCATATTTTATACCCTCTATCGGACCAGAATCAGGTGCGCTTCGTCAAGTGTCCGACTGGGCTGCCTACTGCAGAACGAGGCTCTGAGCTCGGCAGCGCAGAGCGTTTTGGTGAGCTTCCTCGATTCTTATCGCTACGGCTTCGGATACGCTCTAGGCTCCTGACATATCTCCTGACAGCAGCGGCCAATCCAGCAGTAGCCAACTGGACAACGGAGGGTATTTGATGTTGGATTGCAGTTTAACAGGTGAATGGTGTTGAACAACTTGTTGGACTGCGGTTTTGCCTGTGTTGTACACATATTCCATTCGCTTCCGTAAGCGATTGATTGAATCATATTTGCAATTAGCGAATGACGGTTTAAGTCAGCAGTAAATTTAAAATACACTGTAAAACACACGGAAAAACGGTGGCTTAGCATGATTTTGTTTAAATTACGATTGAAGTCAGCCGCTGGAAGCTAAAAGCTAGTTGGACTATTGTTAACCGAAACGGCCCTCGTCCAATCATCAATCAAAAACCCACACCAAAAAAACCGGCCTCGAAGGCTGGGGAAAATAGAACAAACCTTCTTGTAGCCCGTTTTTTGCCAATATTTCCAGCCAAACATGCCAAACAGCCGTCAGAAAGAGTTAACAACTTTCAAACAATCTTTACCTTGCCGAATTCATCCATTCATCTTGGCGTCAGCATCCCTTTCCTAGAGGGGAGGAACTTTACGCTTTTCGAACATTAATTTATTCATGTCACGCATATTATACCTTATTTTTTGCCTTTCCGAACCGAAAACCCGTGGCCCATTCTGCACCACGGATTTTCCATTGAAGCCACCGCAAATTTCTCCAAATACAGCAGTAGGTAGGTGAAATACAGTGCTTATTTTCTGGCAAAAATCTGTACATCAATTTCCAGGCATCCAGGAGAGTCCTTCAGCTTCAACCTTCTGAGCAAACGTTCTGCTCTGCTCTGCTCCACTCTACTGGTGTAAACTTTAATGATTATTAGGCAATGGGTTGAACCAAATGGCGTGGAGTGGATTGTTATCAGGACACAAACGTACCCGAACTGCTTGCTGTGAAATGCAGAGAGCGTTGTCGGTGAGCCAACCGTTTGAGCCCCGTGGCTGGCCGTGAGGGGAATGGAACTTTTTCCGAGAGTTAACCGGCTTTTCCTACCTTTCGCTCTCGCACACACACACCGGCCCGGCTAATTTATTTATATTTGAAGTTTTCGGAGTGATTTAAATTTATGGACCTTTGGTGGATGTTTTTTTTTTTGCACCTTTTTTTGGCTCAAATTATATGCTGCGCTCGGCACACGCACCGCCTGCAGAAAAAGCACCGTTCGTAATTAGTCTCTGTCAATCCGTTACTTGCACCTTAAGCAGGCGCTTTCGAACTCAAGCATCCACCGGATTGTACTGTACGGCTGATGCTGATGCCGGCAAATCATGCTACAAAATTAAATATTCTGCTAGATTGATGAAAAGACATTAAACTTTTACCCACGGACGTGTCACGAATAACAATCAATGGTTCTTTACTAACCCGACAGCGTTCGAAAAAAAACCGAATTCCACAGACCCGGCGACCCGGCCAACGGTCGGTTGTTGAAAATTCGTTTAGTGTCTTTTTCCATGCCCGAACCGAACCGAACCGAAGGAGCAGTATGTAGTAACCGGACGAGCGGCAGATGATTGCCGGAACTGTGGAGGTCACGGAAGGCTCGCACTGACTGTGGGGCTGTTGCTACATGGTTGGTGGTGGTGAATTGTGATTTCTTCACCGAACAGGCACCATAAATCTTCACAGCTGCTGGAATGGCTCGCTCATAAATCATGGGCGGGAAATATGAATTTTCATGCCGAGCACGGGGGAATCATCCGGGAAGCGCACGAAGAATGTGGGTTTAGGTCACACAATCATAGTGCTGCAGAAAAGGTTGGGCGCACTGGATCACGCCAGAGGATGAGATGCCGGGCTAGGTACTTGCTTTTTGGCGCGCGCGTGTCCTGTCGGCGCTGCTGGAGAATCGGATTTTTCCGCGCTGACTTGCGGCGGCGAGCCGTGTGATTTGCAGGAATGAGACCAGCATTTTTCGAATTTGTGGTTAATGTTTAACTGCGAATTGATTTAGAACTGAAGGTTCCAGATTGCTGAGCGACAAATTGAGTGGGTGGCAAGTTTCCAACGAGTGTCCGCCGAATGTGCAGTACATAGAAGTCGGCACTACAATCATCATTCTAAACGAAATGTTCAAAACCATTAACACAAACATCAACATCGCCGGTGTTTGCTTGGTTTAAACAATAAATATACGGTTAGGTTACTCTCGGTATGAAGAAAACGCTAATCTGCGGAGCGCAATTGCACCGCAAACGTTCCGGTGGATTTCGATCAATGTCACTGCCGCTGCCGGTGTTGGTGCTGCTGGGGGTGGTGATGGTGATGGTGGTAATGGTACCATTCCGAGCTTTGAGACGGCACTTCCTTATTGTTTGTTTGGTGCTTCAGAGTTTATCACAAATAGTAAACACACTCCACCAGGCAGAGGCGGCAAACCGACCAGGCTTGGTTGTGCAGCGAGCGCGATAAGGCAAAACTAGGTCAGAGCACTGGCAACCGGTAATGGCGATGGCAGGCAGTGGAGATGAATTATGGTGCATTTAGCGCCCGGATTCCAATCAGTCTGATCCCATTTCACCGCAGAAGGATGCTTCTAATATCGACTCGCGACTCGCAAGCGAAATTGAATAGTTCATTTCTGGTCAGTGTCACGCTTCAGCTCGCGATGAGATACAGTATACATTGAGTAACCAAATCAAGCAGACAACAAACAGCCAAAAGTGTCCCCGCAACCGCAAAATCTTCCCATCACGCCACTTCGGTTTTCTGCTCCACCCCCCCAAAAGCATTCAGTGAGCTGCACGCACGTGTACCCTAGCTAGCAGAAACATACGGTGCAACTTATCTAGCTCGTTATCAGCATATTCTACCGACAACCAGCCAGCTAGGCAGCCAGCAAACAGCTGTGGAGTCATTTTGTCTATCAAACTATTTTGTTAACTAATGCGCCCAAGTGCATCGGACGCACCTGAACTTTGTGATAAAGCTTCGCTATGCGATACCACTAACCGGCATGCGGCTGCGGCAGCAGGCGTCAAGGCGATACGCGTAATTTGCGCTCGGGCGCGCGCGCCCGTTCGCATTTGTATTCGCATTCGCGAAATAAAAAAAAACCTTACGATCGAACATACCGTACGCAACGTACATGCCCTCGTTCAATGTCAGTCCGCACTGTGTTGATGCCAGCCGGGTTTTGTTGCATTGATACCTGGAGCCACTGAACCTCGACCAGCACCAGCACCAGCACCAGCAACAACTACGGTTATAATATCAATGAATTATTTCAATGTCAGGTTATCTTTTATTTTCATTTCCTGAATTACTTCGGGTTGAGCTTCTCGTGTATAACTCCTCGCCATCAGCCGCCACCACCAGTACTTCCGAACACGGTGGACTAGTTCGGATGAGAGTCAGTCTGACAGGCCGGTGGCGGCGATGGTGGTGGTGGTGGCAGCGACGACGAGCCAAGAGCTCGTGTTAGCAGGAGTTATTTATTTGTTTCTTGTTTCTTAAATATACAAATATTTCCACGAAAAGACGGAAAGATACAATCGCGCTCGAGCTGGAAGGGATCGAAATTTATCGACAGACTGAAAACCGTCGATAAGCGGAGGAACGGAGGAGCGAGAGAACCGAGAGCGCGAGTAGAAGCCGTTTTCTTCACTGCATATGGTTTGGTATTTATCTGTTGCAGTTCCGGAAAAATATGCATGCATGCAAGCAACTGCGACGAACCAACCGACTGACTGACTGGCTGGCTGGTTTGTTTTATGCCGTAGCTAGTGCAACCTTGCAGGCGCTGTTGGTTATTGGCTCCGGGAGCTCAGCAATCAGTCCACCAACAAGGATGAGGTATTTTTCCTACTCAGTACGAAAATTTTCAATTTATGTGGGAAACCGAAACGTAAATGTTGTCGCGGTCTCGGTTTGCATTAATGCCACGCGCTGCTCTAGTGAAATTGTGAATTTGGAAGTTTGTTTGCAATAGAACATTTTGGTAACATTTTATACGAACATAAAGTATGTTACAATCAATATTTGGTCGTCGACGTAAATTTAACGTATTTCTTCTAATCGTGCATTTTAATTTTTAATTTTGCGTACAGAATGAGGCTTCTATCCGCGACTATGACATTGCTGATATTTGTCTGGTTTTTGTGTGAGACAAAAGAGAGAAGAAAATACAAATTTGACAGTTCGGTATCAAATTTCAAGTACATTTCTCTTAGTTTTGCAGTCGCAAATTTTGCTTTTGACACTGATTTTTAGATGGTCAAAATAGCGCCCAAACAAGGGATGCGCAACAATTTGACCTACTCACACAATAACCATTTCAACTGTCACCAGTATAAAGCGTACGAGGAACGTTTCTCGACAGCCAGGAAGTCTGAATCCGGAGGAGATCGAACGTCGCATGCAGCAGCGATGACACAAAGAGTGGCTGGCATTTTAAAGCTGAATACCAACCTCTCCACTCGAAATGTCGCAAATAAGCTGGAAGCGTCGGCCAAGACACAATCTCGGAAGCTATACGACACGATCCTGATGAAATTCATTTGCTTGGTGGAAGAAGCACAAAGCATACGTCAAGTCAGAGTTTTGCACGACAACTGGAAGAGTGAAGCAGGCAGACATTTTCATGTATATGGAACTGTCGAAGTTAGCTAAGAAATGCCTGGCTTGGTAAGACATTTGTTAACCAAGAAATTTATGAGCACAAGTGTCTGAAGAAACGTCAGTTGCCTTTCCTGAGGCTCCGTACTGTTTTGGTCGGATTTGGCTTCTTTTCATTACGTCCCAAAATCAAAGTCCTAAACGCAAGGTGCTGCCAAAGACCAAGAATCCTCCCAACATACCAGAGTTCCACCCATTCGAAAAGTATTGTATTTACGGCCATTTTTCGAGCTTACGATTTTCACGGAACCTGAGGAAGTTCCAAAAAATTATTAGAAGCGGCTGCCCACTCTATGAACATTGTTGAAGATTGGATGCGCTCCATGAAACTGGAGCTAGCGCATCACAAAACTGAGGTTATCGTGGTGAACAACCGCAAGTCGGTGCAGCAAGCAAACATCAGCGTCGGGGACTGCACTATTTCGTCAACGCGTTCCTTAAAACTCCTGGGAGTCATAGTCGACGATAAGCTCAAGTTCGGGAGCCACGTCGATTATGCATGCAAGAGGGCTTCCACAGCTATTTCGGCATTGTCCCGTATGATGTCTAATAGCTCTGCGGTATATGGCAGCAAGCGAAGGTTATTAGCCAACGTGGTCCAGTTCATGCTTATGTATGGCGGACCGGTGTGGTCATCGGTGTTAGGAACCAAAAGCTACGCTGGAAAGTACCTACCGTCTCATGTGCTTGAGAGTGGCGAGTGCGTATCGAACAGTTTCACATTACGCAATTTGCGTCTTAGCGGGTATGATGCCTATTGGCATCATCATCAGCGAGGACGTAGAGAACTTCAACCAACATGGAACTAGAGGCATACGGGGTACCACAAGATCGGCTTCGATGACCACGGCAGCGGCAGCGGGCATGGTCTGATTATATAAAATGCCGGTGGACACATCGACCCGGAACTATCCGGGTGGGTCAACAGGTACCACGGCGAAATCAACTTCCACCAGACACAGATTCTGTCAGGGCATGGTTGTTTTAGACAGTATCTGCGTGGATGTAGAGGAAACTGCAGAACATGCTTTCTTCATATGCCCTAGTTTGGCGGGCGCTAGAAGCAACACGATGGCAGTGAGCGGACAGGACACTACTCCGGATAACTTAGCCCAACGGATGTGTTCCAGCTCGGATGCCTGGGTAGCGGTCAATGTGGCTGCTACCCAGATTGTACATGAGCTACAAAACCACTGGAAAGTCGATCAACGACGCATAAACAGCCTAACTACCATAGTCCAGTAGTAATGTAAGACAGTTCGTTTAGCACAATAGCCACTCCCTGAAGTAATACCAATAAGGTGGTGCCAGGGAGGATTGAGGCTGAAGACTCGAGTAGGGTTTTACTGGGTCTGGATCCTCACGCTCCATTAGGGGGGTCGGGATACCCCCACTCCCTGAGTGGTCTTCTCAGGTGTCTAAGAGTACCGTATCTTCTAAGATGCTCAGCAGATTTCCCTACTCGTAAAAAAAAGACTGACAATCTATTAACTCTATACTCTCTTAACATAGTTCAGTGAAGTTTTAAGATATTTAATTAAATAAAACAGAATCCCAGCTAACCATCAGCACCAGCGCTTTGCTTTTCACTTATTCAATCAATAAATGATGGCCTTTGGCATGTATAAAAACTTTTTCGTGTTCAACCTTTATGATGATCCATTAGCTACAAGAAAAAAAATAGACGAGGTAACAATGTCAGCCTGCTGGAAACAAAATCGGAGGAGTTTTGTTGTAGACACGACCGCAAGGTTCACGTAGTACAACATTGGACACTTTTTCGGGACAGGCTTGGACTTTGACTTGAACTATGGATTTGGACTTTAATTCTGGACTTGAACGTTGACTTGAGCTTTGTACTTGGGGCCGACCTCTGGGCTTGGAGTCGAACTCTGGACTTGGATTTGGACTTGAACTCTGGACTTGGACTCGGATTGGAACTCCAGTGTGCTTGAACTTGGACGTGGACATCCAAGACGTTTGAATTTGGAATTTAACTCTGAAATTGAACTTGAACTCTGGGCTTCGACTCGGAATCTTGGCATGAATTTGAAATCTGAACTTGTACTTGAACTCTTAACTTGAACTTGGTTTTAGACCAGAACTTCGGAATTAAACTCAGAATCTGGATATGAATTTGAACTGTGGACTTCGACATAAACTTTGGACTTGAACTCGAACTGTGGACTTGGACTTGAACTCTGGATTTGGACTCGGATTTGGATCTGAACTCTGGACTTGGATTGGAACTCTGGACTTAGCCTTGAACTCTCAATTTGAACTCGGATTTGGACTAGAACTGTGGATTTAAACCGAGAATCTGGACTTGAATTTGAACTATGGATTAGGACTTGAACTCTGGACTTGAACTGGGACTTGGACGTGGACGTTCAGCACCTTTGGACCTAGAATTTAACCCTGGAATTGAACTTGAACTTTGGACTTGGATATGAACTCCGAACTTGCAGTTGAACTTTGGACTTGGACGTCGGCTTAGATCTGAACTGTGGATTTGGAATTGAAATCTGGGCTTGGATTTGAACTCTGGACTTGGACTTGAACTCTGAACTTCTACTGGGATTTGGACCAGAACTCTTGATTTAAATTTCGAATCTGGACTTGGATTCAGACTCTGAATTTGAGCTCACACTCTGGATTTAGACTTGAACTCTAGAGATGAACTAGTCCTCTGGATATAGAATTGACGTCTGAACTTGGACTTGGATTTCAGCTCTAGATTTGGTCTCGAATTTGGACCTGAACTCTGGATTCAAACTTGGAATCTGGACCTTGAATTCTGGACATGGACTTTGACTTGGACGTGGAAATCCAAGACGTTCGGATTTCGACATCTTAACTCTAGAATTGTGCTGGACTTGCACTCGGAATCTGAACTTGGACTCGGTTTTGAACCAGAAATCTGGATTTAAACTCGGAACCGGGACTAGAACTTAAACTCTGGACATGGACTCGAACTCGGACGGACTTGGATTTGGACTCTGAATTTAGACTTGAATTCTGATCTGATTTGGATTTGGACTTAAACTCTGGAATTGAACTAGAACTCTGGACATAGAATTGAAGTCTGGACTTGGACTTGGATTTGAGCTCCAACCTTGGTCTTGAATTCTGGACTTGGACTCAGATTTGAACCCAAACGCTGAATTTGGACTCTACATCTAGACTAAGATTTGAACCCTGGACTTGGACTTGAACTTTGGACTTGGAATTGAGCTCCGGACTTGAACTTGAACTCTGGACTTGGTTTTGGACTCTGGATTTAGACTTGAACTTGAAATCTAGACTTGGATTTGAGCTCTGGACTTGGATGTGGACTCAAACTCTGGACTTGAACTTTGAATCCGGACAAGAATTTAAACTCTGGATTTGTGCTAGAACTCTGGATTTAGATTTGGGTTTACACTTGGACTTGCATATCGATTTGAACTTTGGATTTTGACTTGAACTCTGTATTTGGATTTGAACTTGAACTTTGGATGTGGACTTGGAATGAGACTTGGATTTGGAAATAGAATTGAACATTAATTTGGATTTCGGTTTGGATTTGGACTTAGACTTCGATTTAGACTTGGATTTGGGCCAAGATTTGGACATGGATTTGAATTTCAATTTAGACTTGAATTTGAACTAGGATTTTGGCTTAGATTTAGATTTGAATTTAGACTTGGACTTGGATTTAGATTTGCATTTAGACTTTGATTAAGACTTGGGTTTGGACTTGAATCTGGTCTTGGATCTGGACTTATATTTGGTATTGGATTTGGACTTGGAGTTGGACTGGATCTAGATTTGGACTTGAACTGGAATGTGGATTTGAATTTGGAGTTTGCTTGAAACTTTGGTTAAGACTGGGTTTTGGACTAGGATTTGGACTTGAATTTAGGCTTTGATTTAGATCTTGATTTGTACATGGACTAGGACTTAAACTTGAATTCTGGGTTTTAAATTGAAGTCTGGACTTCAACTTCGATTTGCTCTTTAAACTTGGACTTTGACTCTAAACATGGGCTCGGATTTGAACCTGAACTGTGGATTTGGACTCCGATTCTGGACTTGGATTTGAAATCTGGAAAAAGACTTACTTTTGGATGTGGACGTGGATATCCACGACATCTGAACTTGGACTTTACTATGGACTTAAACTTGAGATCTGGACTTGGATTTGAACTCAGGACTTTGACTTGAATCCTGGACATGGACTCGGATTTGGACCTGAACTGTGGATTTGGACTCCGATTCTGAACTAGGATTTGAAATCTGGATAAAGACTTAGATTTGGACGTGGACATGAAGATCCACGACATCTGAACTTGGATTTTACTATAGACTTGAGCTCTGGACTTGAATTTGGACTCTGAACTTGGACTTGAACTATAGACTTGGACTCGGATTTTGCCCTCAATCCTCGATTTGGGCTTGGATTTGGACCTGGAGTAGGACTAGGACTTGGACTTGTGCTTAGAATTGGCCTTGCACACTGGGTTTGGGCTTAGAGTTGAATTTGAACTCTAGGCTTGGACTTGAATTGGACTTTAGCTCTGGGCTTAGGTTTAGAATTGGATTTGAACTCTGAACTGGAACTTTGCATAGGACTTCAATTTCGGGTTTAGGCTTAGAGTTGCACCTGAACTCCCGGCTTGAACTTTGAATTAGATTTGCGCTCTGACCTTGGGCTTAGAATTGGATTTGAACTCTGGGCTTGGGATTCGAATTGGACTGGAACTCGAGACTTGAACGCTGGATTTGGTCTCTAAAACTGGATTTGGATTTTAACTCTGGATTTGGACTTGGATTTAAACTTAACCTTGAGCTTGAACCAGGATTTAAACTTGGATGTGTGTTTGAACTTGGACGTGTACTTGGACTTGGACTTGAGCTCTGGGTTTGTGGTTAAAATTGGACTTTAGCTCCCGGCTTGGGCTTGGAATTTATTTAAACTCTGAACTAGGATTTAGAACAGAACTGGAAATTAGGGCTTGAGCTTAGAATTGGATTTGAACTCCGGACTTGGACTTAGAATTGGACCTTCATGTTGGGTTTGGTCTTAGATTTGGATTCCAATTCTGGTTTTGGGCTTAAAATTGGACATGAACTCTGGGTTTTTGCTAGGAATTGGTTTCGAAGTCTGAGCTGGAACTTTTTTTTATTTTTTTCTAATACCCTCCTCTGACCCCCACACCAAAGAGCTCATAATGAGAACCCCCTGGTTGTGGACACATACAAAAAAAAAACAAAATATAAAAAATAACAACGCGGAGTATTTAGCTAAACAAAAAACAAAGTGAGATCCCAATGGAACTTAGTTCCTTCGAAGGGATTCACGTAAAACAGTAAAACGAGAAAAATAATATAGCTTTATAGCTTTATAACTTACAAATGGACTTGAATTCTGGGCTTGGGCTTAGAATTGTACTTCAACTTGAACTTGGACTTAGGATTGAACTAAGACATTGTCTTGGACAAAGATGGGATCATATATTTAATGTGTACTGATGTCTTCCCAGCAACGATATCTAAACCAGGTTATCACTGCAGGGGTCCAACTTAGATCAAGGACAATCAAGCTAATGATGAGTCGAAATAATAACGTAGACTTTCCTCAGCGAATGCCATATCCTAAATGTTTCATTCTTGCCGAAATGCCAGCTTTGTCCGATATTTTTTCGGTGTCAACGATCATGATTGAAGACCTGCTGTGACGAATTTCTGACCGTTTGATGCAAAGCTTTGATCACTTTAACACTTTTAAGATATTGTTTCTACTTCTAAATATTCCCATAAGAAGTAATACTATGTCAGTACTATATTTGGAATCTCTGGTCACCGTCGACAATAATACAAGTAAGGAGACTCAACGACGCATTCTAGCTGCAAGTCGAGCCTACTTTTCACTCCGCAAGACGCTTCGATCAAGGAGCTTACGCCGACACGCATAGCTGACGATTTAGACAACGCTAATCAGACCTGTTGTTCTCTACGGACTTGAGACCGTAACTTTACTTATGGAAGACAAACGTTCACTTGCCATATTTGAACGAAAGGCGTTGCGGACTATTTTTGGCGGAGTACAAACGGATAGCGGAGAGTGGTGTAGGCGTATGAACCACGAGTTGCAGGCACTACTGCGAGAGATTCCCAACGATGCCTGGCGAAAATTGGGAGACTACGGTGGGCCGGCCAGGTCGCAGAGATGCCGGACGCCTGTGAAATGAAATCCGTATTCTTCAAGAACCCCACCGGCACCAGGAAAAGTGGGGCCCAACGTGCTGGATGGGTCGACCAGGTTGAACCGACTTGCTTGTGTCGAGACGCGCAACGAATTAATACGGCAAGAGACACTCCGGCACTCGCGACTGGTAGAAGTAAGAACTATGTCAAAAAAATTTATATCCGGTGGTTGGGACCATATAAAAATGCTTTAAACACTTAATTCTGCTACACTTAATGTAGTGATATTTACAGATAAGCGTAATTTGATTGCTACCTGTAAAGTCCCTAAAAAATGGACAGGGAACTGTCCTGGACTTTTAGCTAGGAAACTAATTCTGGTTTCTAGATACATTTTGTATATAAAGAATAATTGTTCCATTCATCAGTAAACCTTTAAACTGGTAAGAACTAACGAGCAGTCAAATCGATTTTATTATTTAATTTAAATTCAACTGACGCAGGACAGCTGTATGTCTTACTCGCCACCGTCCATGGTAGTCAAAACACATGAAAATGGAAAAAAATATATAGAACTGTGCTCTACGAAAGTGTTGTCCGACCATAGAACGATCACCAGCAAATAACCAACTCGGCCTGCACCATTCTGGAAATGCAATGAGCAACGAATGTTCGCTCGCGAGGACCCTCCAAAACAGCAAACAAAACCATAAAAAACTTACGGTACGGTATGGTACAAATTATTGAAATTGGAAATATGGACTTTGAACTTCCCAGTTGGCTTCGGGGTACGATCCCGGCCTAACAAGCCAGTCGTTATATGTCCGAATCCAGGCTGGGCGATGTTGCAAGAGTCAGTAGGAGCGTTGTACTAGCCCCGTAATTGTCATGTACTCTAACAGCCGGCTACGAAAATGACTTTCAGGTGAAAGCTACCGTGTCTTCTATCAGACATTTCGATGTTTGAAACAAAACAAGTGTCAGTGACACTTCGAGTTGATAGGCGCCTTGATTTACACCTTAACATATTCACCGGTTAGACAGGTTAAAAACCATTTACACCGGAACATAAATCGACATGCAAACATTTCCAGCATGCAGTGACTATTTTCATTACGAAACTGCCAACCAGTTAATTGCCAAAACATGTTACACGAATGTTGTTCCCGTTCTTTTTTAGTTTTTAGTTAAACAATCTAAACCGCTAAAATCCCTCTACCTACGTGTGAAAATCTTAACCTATACAACCTTATAACTCAATCCAGTCGCCCGGTTTAATATAATTACTCACGAATATGGAGCTAATTAAAGAAAATTTCGTCGACCGGCTGCTGCTGCTGTTGAACGGATATAAAAGCAAGAGGAAAAAAAGACTATACAAGCACAAGGAGAAAAGCGAATGTTTTCAACCCAAGCGTCAACCCGTGTTTGGTGTGTACCAACAAAAACCCATTACATTTAGTTGTGCTGCATTAATAAGGATATACTAATTGCAAAGTTGTAAAAGTTGCACTAAAACGGGGCCTGAAACGGGGGAAAAAAACGTGTGCCCATTTCACACTACTCCCTTTCGTATCGAAACAATTACGCGCCTGAAGTTGATTTGAGTTCGCAAAAGGTAAGTTAGAAAATAATAACGTTATAAAAATGTACAACAACTCGGGGGAAATTTCTTTGGACTTTATTTTTTATAGGTGATAGCTTGAATCACCTCATTGCAATCCCATTTGACTCGGTGAAATTTCAATTGAGACGGTCGTTTCGTTTCTAGTGTTTTCCTGTATTGTAATTCAATTTAAGTTATAAAAAATAGTTGTCACGAAGCTCTCTGGCCAGTGAAGGTTCGTTCGGTCGTACTAATGCCAATGTTTACAGCTTCATCACATAACATAATGTTTGATCGAAATTGCAAATAACGTCTTTTATGTTAGGCTCAATCAGCAAAATTTGTATGCAATTAGAGGCATCTTCCTGCCGGCAACCAAAATAACGTAATTATTCAGCTCAAAGTATCCCTCGAAATCCGCTCGGCAAGCAAGCAGACATCCTTCAAAGTTCACTTGCGCTGCAGCAGAGCCCAATTTCCACCATTAGGCGCGCGTCGCACACGATTACCGGAGGGACCGAGAAGCACTTTCCGACGTTTTAAGCGACACAATCAACATTCGCCAGCGGGAATCGTTTGATCATATGGTAGTAGTGCTGCCACTCGGAAACTACTGACGCTGCTGTTGCTGCCGGTTACCGACCAACCGACCGAGCGAGCCCCAAAGTGCCAGCCACGGCAGTGGCACGGCAGAGCGCCATCATTGCCATCAAACGAGTTCATTTTCCGAAAAAGATTAAAGCACTTCCCCCTCATCAAAGCGAGCAGCAGCAGCACCAGCAGAGCTCAGCCGGCCCGAGTCACACTAACTGCGAGGAGAAACTTTGCTCCTTTTCACTTCTGCAAGTCCAGCGAAAAATCCTTGGACTTGAGCCATAACAATTCCGTCCAACCTTCCCATTAGTGCCGGAGAATGGTTTCCACCGAGCGATGTGCAGAGTCAGAAACAGATAGAGAACAGAAAGAGAGACAGAGAAAGAAAGAACGAAAGCCGGCCTCGGGCAGAGAAAAATAATCCTCTTTCGGTTTCAAATTAAAATTAAATTAGAGATTTAAATTGTTCTGACAAACGTTGCTCGCGCTGGCTGATGGTGTGCTTCTAACTAAGGGTGTAGTATTTTTCCCGGAACCTTCCCCACCCCGACCCCCCGGTTGTTCTGTTCTTGTTGGGATGAACATGGTGTGATCTACTTACAACTTTCTCCTCCTCGTTGCCCAGCATTTGCGTTGACAGAACGGGGGGTAAAAAGCTTTTTTCACGCCAGCACCTTTCACTAATAAATGGTCCGAATAGCGATATCAAGGCCAACGTCGTTTGCAGGATTTGCTTTCAGGTGGACTGAATAAGGCAAATTTGCTGAAAAAAATGAACACGTTTCCTATTTTGTGAATTTAAATCCTTGGTGATGTCCCCTAGGTTGGGGTAGAACTAATCCGGTATCACACAAGTAAATGGGACCACTTAAGCTATGAAAAATAATGTACGCCGGTGAGGTACTCAGAGGACTTGCGGTGCGCTATGTAGTTTCCAAGATCAGCGCCGTTTACTTCCCGCATCGCACGATCATCGCTGTCCTTTTGCCGTACAAACGTGAGCCGACAAGGCAATCCTGCAGCTGTACGCGCATATTTGGAAGAAAACTGCGCAAACGATTTCGCGGTCGCAAGGTTGAGAATGTAATTTTCAAAAGAGAACACATCTCGACTCGACTCGACTTTCCATCTGCCGCACGTTTCGTCTCGCGGTAGAATTCTAAATTTACGGTCATACCCCTGCTCTAGATGGCATTCGCGAACTAGTTTCATCGCTCGGCTGCCACGTCGTCGGCTGCCAGGGTCAAACAAAGAGGAGTCACTTTGGGATGACTAACCCACCTTCGAGGCCGTCATCCCCCTGCTACGCTGCTGACAAATGTTCGCATGCGAAACGAGAGGATCAACGGGTGCCAGCCAAGGGGATGCAGCAAAACTGCATCAGTCAGCAGCGCAGCAGTGTAATGCGAGTCGCCAGTCAGTGGAAAGCACTTGATCTTGTTTGATTGAGTTGCTTTTATTTGGCCGCCAACTTTGAGCACATTTACAGTAAATTAACTAGCCTTCTGTCAGAGCAGATGAATTTACGCGCATCAAATCGGTTGTAAAAAGCCATTCGATTCACCCTTTGCGTACCTCCACGGAAAGAAGAAATCAAACCAAAACTAGCCATTAAAGCTAATTGGCACAGAAACCGGTAGTGTTCCCTGTTTCTCGCTCGCTCAGGTACCCCGCCAGAATTACGCATTCGTACACAGTTGATCGAGCATCCAACTAATCATCAGGACAGGCAATGAGGAAAAACAAACTTCTAATTTTAGCGCTATTAAAACAGAAGAAAATGAACATCGTCGATCTCGCCCAAGGTTAGCCGAGCGGCCAGATCTCAGAACCGGTCCTTCTTCACGGCCAAGAGGAGGCGTTCGTTTGCTCCGAGACTAACGCATTGCCTTCGTAATTAATGTGTCCCTAGCGCGCGAGAGAGGGTGAAAACCGCACGGCGCCCGGTGACCCATTTCGAGGGCCTCCGCCATCAGCAGTAGTTTTTGCTGTTTACGAATTTCTTCACATTCTAACACAAAACTGTAGTAGGGCAGGCACCTAGTAGGACGTGTGACCGAATGGCGGCGCGCGGTGACAGCTTGTATGGCAAATTGCGAAAACTATTTGTACAAACAGTCGACTCTGCGCGCTTGCATCAGGCAACTTGCGCGAGCGCGCGGCCGCTCGCAGTTGAGGACACGCTGACGACGATCGCATCCATCGGTGTGACAGTAACTATTATCGATATATGACTGGTCAACAATCGTTTGCCACACAGCACAGCACAGCACAGCACAGCTGAAACTAGCGGACGAGGAAGTGTCCCCGTTACGAGCTGAGCGTGCTGGCGACTAATGCAGTGCGCTACGTGATGACAAGGGCCCGCGCTTCACGCAGAGTTATACGCGGTGCAACCAAGTCGCGCGCGCCGGAGTCCACAAAGAAAAACAAAACTGACACTGATTAGTGCCACAATTTGTCGTCGATTCATTGGTTTGTGTTGTTATTGAATTTTTGCTTCGGAGTTTGTGTTTATAAATTAATCTAATATTAATTATCATTAATATAAATTAAATTATATTGTTATCATTGCGATAGATTGTTTTGAAGTTTAATTCGATTACAACTAACATGTGGACAACCACTTAAAATATCAATTAGCTAACGTCCTTTGCAACTTACTAGTTCTTTCGACACTCTGTTTCACAGCTATTTGCATGCTTGACAGAAATATAATTGAAAGTATGTAAAGAATTGCAACTGACATTGTAACTGACTCAAAACTACCTCCTCGACATCGCTATATTGGTCTACAGAGTTTGATAGTACCTCCATTAAGATGGACCTCTCTGTATTATACCCGAAACAACAATGGCCGTCGCATTGATTTTCTATGAAGAGATTTCTCGTCCAGCGTTTTTGACATTTCAGATTCAGTCACAAAAAAATGGCTACGTGCTGGGGGGTCGCTCAAAAACTATTCGCGGGTAAGACACGTCACGTCACATGCACAAATATCCCTTCAGCTCTGTTTCTGTACAAGACAACAGTTTTCGAACAAATTCTTGCAGTATATGGCTGCTGCAATCTGGCGAAGGGAAAGGATGACCGCTCACTTTTCTATAATGTTTCACGTTCAGTACATGGACTAGATTCAATGTTTAACCCTTTATAAGGCAGTGGCAACTATATTGCCACCAACAAAAATTTTTTATTTTGCTTCTATAATTATATTGATGTCATTATAGACTCAAAAAAAAATATTTTTCGTTAGTGGCAAAATAATTGCCACGGCCTTATAAAGGGTTAAAGATGAAATCCGTTGAAGAGAAGGGGTCGTTTAACACTCTGGCGTACTTCCCAAGCACAGATATCATATTAGTGTAGATTTAAAGGTCGTAAAGAATCTTCGACCTGTTGGGACGAGGGAATATTACTTTTCTTTTGTAAACACTAGACACTAGACCGATGGTGTGTTTAACTGCCGTCCCTGCCTGTGAAGCAAGGTTTAGAATGCAACCGAATTGCATTCCCAAGTAACAATTTTAAAGCTACTTGAGTTTATTTGAATGTTATAAAGGTTTTATTGCGGTATAAAGGGGGAACCCTACTCTGGAAGACCGAAAAATAATAGATTTTCGTATATTTTTTTCAGATGCTAGAATTATAGTTAAGTGTTGGGGTATTTTGGTTATTGGTTAAAGTATATTTGAAGATATATTTTGTATTTTTTGGATTCCAGAATAGTGATCATTATGCTGGTGGCAGGAGAATGCCCTCTAGAAAATAGTTCCTTGCTGGCGGTACGTGCCGGGAACCAACGGAGTATCGTAGAACGAAAATCGAAAAATTGAGATATCAAAAAACGGTTACGTAACAATTTAGATAATTTATTTTTGCATGCTGAAAAAAAGTCAGTCAAATCGGTCCACTAGATGCTGAGATATACGTACCGCCAGCTAAAGAAACATGATTTCGGAGAAAACCCGGTCAAAGTTTCGTACAGCAATAGACTTCCCTTGTGGTAACTCCACAATATTTGCCGTAAGTTTTCAACGAGATCAAATATCAACAAATTCTTTTGGCATGACATTTCTGAAGGTATAAGCATCTCGAAAATGCAAAAAAGATAATATTCGATTTTTCTGACTTTCCAGAGTAGGGTCACCCCCCCCCCCCCCGTAATTATTCCCTATGGTTTTATTATGGTATTACGCACTACAAATAAGTAAAAACACATTTATAGCTAGCTATAAAACCGTAATAAAACACTTGAAAAAGCCAGTTTAATGTGGTTGCGCATATTACCATCATAAAACTAGTTGACTGCATCACATCTCTTATCAACTTACTATAAGTGGGCCGTACCAATACAATATGGCGTACCAACAAAACATTGATTTTATTATGGTTTATTTGTCAAACTAACACAAATGTATTTTGTTTTGTTAATTTAGTTAGTCAGTAGCACTATACTCATATCACAGACAAACAGACATAACACTCGTTTTTCATTCTTCGTACCGATTAAACCGTCATTTCAAGTTTGGGCTTAGTTGGGAATGTCTCCGTTTTGGTCAAAGTGGCGCTTTTTGACAAAAGAAAGGGGATTCTCCATAAAAATACTTGCTACTTCGAGGGATACTCCTGTTGCTCTTTGATATTTTGGAATGTCGATCATAGATGGTGCTAGTATTCAAGCTAAATGTCATGTACGATAATGTTTGTAGATTTTTCTTCCAAGGGGTATGTCTGTTTGTCTGTGGTCATATGGTAACACCTAGATTAAACAGATTTTCTGCTGCTATTATGAAGAATATTAGAGGTCAACGCCGAAAACATTTTTTGTGTGAGGTCATTCTAGTAGCCCACAAACAATAAATCATCAAATTGCATCAGAACGCAATTTATTATCAATCGGTTTTCAGGTCACAGTAAGTAACTAAAACGATTTTGCTAAAAAAATTAAGATTGGCGAATAGAAAATATTTATTTTGTTCAAATAACTGATTTTCAAAAATTGCAAAATTACGATAACGCGTTGCACAATGGGCAAAAACGAGCTCGTAATCCCAAGAATTAGAAGCCGCTGGTTTGGAATCTTACAAGATACCTATTCTTATGTAAAAAAATGCAGGAAATCGATTGGTGATGGTTTCATCCTGCGCAAACTGCGGGAAGTGGTTCATTTTGCCCTATTTTCCCCAAAAATCATGTTAAAAGCTCATTAAACAGAATAAAAACTTATTTGCCGCCCGTGAAACGAACTCAAATAGCTTCCAAATGTTGTAAAAACATCACAAGAATCAAATCCCATCCATTCTATACTGTGCGAAATGTAGGTATAGTCCATTTTACCCAATTCACCCCTAAATACATGGTAACACCTAATTAGAGCGATTAAAACTAATTCAAAGATTGGGGAATAAACTCGAATAGTACCAATTTACTCGAAAGGCACCAGGAGAGTTGATTGTCATCGATTTAGTACCGTGATGAATTCACAATCGGATCGTTTTGCCTAATTCTCTCCTAGATCTACAAAAACACGTTCACTTTCTATTGCGTAAAAAAATCGTAATTTTTCAACGGTGTCTTTGGAGAAGTTTATCGATAAAATACAGTGCATCTTTTCAAACTATCAAGGTGATATTATATTCATCTATCAGGGTGATAGAAACTTTCGATTTTTTGAATACGTCCAAAATATTTTTTTTCTTCAGAAAAATTATAGAACATACTAAAATGAGTAACTTTGCTGAATATAGTATATATGTATCTTTTGCTAGTTGCGAGATATAATGATTTATATAAAAAGTACACTTAAAAATAAATTCTGCACAATAACTTCACATCCAATTAATTTATTGCTTTCAACTGTTCTCCAAAGTTATTCAGTATGATAAAATACACATTTTTTGAACACTGTTTTTACCTTTGAGTTAGTTTTAATCGCTTTAATTAAGTTATCTATGTATATGAGGTTGAATTGGGTAAAATGGAATATTATTGGAATGGAATTGGGCAAAATGGGCCACTACCCGAAGTTTACGCAGGATGAAACCACAACCAATCGATTTCCTGCATTTTTTACATAAAAATAGGTATCTTGTAAGATTCCAAACCAGCGGCTTCTAATTCTTGGGATTACGAGCTCGTTTTTGCCCATTATGCGTTGTTTTCATCCACCTATCATTCCAATAGGCACGATCAAATTCGATGCGCATATGCTGCACAACCACGGAAACTGCTAAAAAAAATTATTCTATAGTTTACCGCTATAAACTCAATCAATTTGACAGTAAAACTTTAACTCTTCTGCTCACGGATATATATATTTTCAAATGTAGTATGGTCTCGACTTGTATTTGTTTGTAGCTTTTTCTGGGAAATGTCGTATGTAGTCAAACCAGAATCGTAACAAATTTTTAGTTGCTCTCCGGCGTTTCGCTTTTGATAAATAAATGACAAAAGGACAACAAAACGACGACAAAAATGCGAAAAAAGGTTTTGAATAACAACAAAAAGATGCGAAAAAATGCCAAAAAGAAATAATACAAATGATGAGCGAAAGAGACCAAAGCACAGCATAGGTGCTACATTCCGTTATCGAAATTTGACCTTCTGTTTTTATATGACAGACTTCGCAGCCAGCTGTTAGAGTGCAGAACAATTACAGGGCTCTCTCAGTCGAGATTCGAACACACGACGACTAGTTTATTAAGCCAGTGTCATACCTCGAAGCCAACCGGGAGGCGACCGAAAGAGACCATTAAATCAAAAACGCCACAAAAGACGATAAAAATAAGAACAAATCACTGAAAAAAAAAACAAAAAGACGATGCCAAAAAGCAAAATGTTAAAAAGAACGAACAACAATTAATAGGTGTTAAAAAGACAACCAAAAACGACTGACAGAGAACAGCAAAATACGGTAAAAAGATGGACCATGAACAGACGACCGAAATGACAACAAGACAACGAATGAACAACTAAAAGACAGCAAGCTGAGGACTAAAAGACGAAGAATAGGTAGCGAAGAGATAGTAAATAGATAAAGGAAAGATGACGAAAAAGTAATGACAAATAGATGAAAAGTTGAAGCAAAAGACGACAAAAATACGATGAATAAATGACGTCAAAAAAGACAATAAGGTTATATCAGATGTAGAAATGCAATGAAGAGATGATAAAAAGACGACAAAAAGACAAATGACAAAAGGTAAATGATAGCAAAAAGAAGCCTAAAATGCCAAAAAAAAGACTCAAAGGACGACAAACAGACGCCATTAAACCAAAAATGCCACAAAAAACAATAAAACTGACGAAGAATTGCTGTACGATGATGATAATTCAAGCAAGAATGATGATGTAAAGATGCAACGAACAACGACTAACAGACGTCAAAAAGAAGTTGTCGTTTTTTCATGGTCTTTTTGCCATCCCAAGCAACAATGTAAGTTTTATTGTACTCTTATGGCGATCTTCATGATTAATTTTTGTCTTAAATGCCATCATAAGAGTGCAATAAAAACTAGAATGTTACCTGGGAACTTTAAATCGTATATTTATCATTTCTTGTTATCATTTTTGATACTTTTGTCGCTTTTTTCCGCATCTTTACCACTTTTCTCATCATTTTGGTTACTTTTGGGCGTCTTTTCATCGTCACACTGCACTGTTGTCTCTCTTTCGTTTTTTGTCATCTTTACATCGTCTTTTGTCAATGATTAAATGACAGACAGCAATTTTATGGTCCAAATAAAAATTTCATACACTTTTTGCAGATTTTATGATGATTTACTTAAAAACGAAACACGCATCACTTGAAAAATCACGGGACCGTTACTAATACGAGGTCTCCAAATATTTGAACTTCTGTACTTGAACTTGATTGGTTGAAAATGGTTAAAAAATGAGAATTTCACTTTTAATACCTCGAAACAATGAACCCCTCGTTCGCCAAGGGACCCGAGAGTTAAAATAAAAGTGAAATTATTAGCAAATGGTACAGTTCTGTAAAGAAGAACAACTGGACTTTCAAATGGAGTGAAAAATTTTTGGTGGCCATCTTGGATTTGGTCGCCATATAGGATTTTATCAAAAAAATCGCCAATTTCTCCGTAACCGTTTTTCATTTTAGTACCACCCTTGGAAAGCTGAGAATAAATACAACAAGAAACATTCAAAAAATCAGACGTGCATTGGCATTGAGTAAATAAAACAACAAGTTATCTTTTGTCAAACGAGGGGTCCACTCGTGTCAGTAGTGACACTGTTTCAACAAGAATTATTCATCTACTTGTAAATCGTGAATTTTCACCATTTGTTTTCTGGAAAAACAGTAAAATCTTAAATGAAATTCAACGTAATCATTGAGATGAGCACCAAGCTTAGGAGTTGGAGTCTTAAACTATATATGTAGCAAATTCTGAACATGATCCGATCTGACGTGATGTCCGATTTCAGAACCTGGCCTTTAGTTTTTTATTCGGCAAGGTTTAATTGCTAAGCTAGCGCTATGATTCTATTGAATCAGCAACGAGTTAGAGTTTTAAACAAAACGTACACGTCTTAATTACTTTTAATTTAAATTGTTTACCATATAACTTATGGTAAACAATTTAGATTAAAAGTACAAGAAAGTAAAAGTAAAAAGCACAAGAGGTAAAGAGAATTACCCAGGCCATCCATTAGTACAATTTCTTGTACAAAATAACAGATTCCAAGAAAAAAACACACAAGTAATATATTATTATTACCAAAACGTAACTCACCCCACACAATTAATCAAAATGCATCAATTCCCCATTGCCTTCTCGTTAAGCAGTTGCGAAAAAAAAAATCTAATTAAAAATTGAAATTCACTCAGAAGAAGAAAAAAAACCATTCCACCAGGCTACAAAGTTTTTTTTTTTTTTTGAACCGCGTCACATTCCGAAACGCTCTCCGCTCGGGCAACATCGATATGAATTATTAAATATTAGCATCCAGAAAACGCCAGCCAAACCAACACGGATGATGCCACGGTGATTGAGCCGGCTAGCGTCGTCGACCCGTTGATTGCTTGTCGGTCACCGTCGTCGCGCCACCGTGCACTTCGGAAAGAATTATGACCCACCGGCCAGTGGTTTGGTTGGTTGGTTGGTTGGTTGGTGGACCACAATTGGCGACTTTCGTTCCGTTTGGTCCGGTCCATCAACCGGTCTAGTCGGCGGTGTGGAGCGAAGTCCATGTTTATCACTTTATTCTTTTTTTGTTGTGCTGATCCATTTAGCTCCAACCCAAATGATGAACGCTGGCCAACCCGCTAGCTAAGGAGGTGTTAATTGTTCTATAGATCGCTACCAACAACCAACAATCCATGCTTTTTTTCTAGGTGTTACTCGCACCCACCGGACCAGAAGTGTCCGAAATTGGGACAAATTATTACACTGCGGTTTGCGAACGCGAGCTCCGCTCGACCACAAAACAAACGAAAAGCGTGAAAATAAAATCCCTACAATGTGATGATAAATGATAAATAAAGATTAATTTGAGCCTGTTTTAATGCGGGCTCATTTGGAGTTGTTATTACTGTCGTTGATTTTAATGGTGAGTTGTTCGGCGTGGTCCGCCCCCTCGCAAAACGGGATTCTCGTTCAGACTGCAAAATGTTACAATCTAGGTTAGGTCCGTGTTTACTGCTGATTAAATGGAAGATTTAAAAACGTCAACTTTGCGGTAAAATAGAACTTCTGTGCCAAATACGAGAAAGAAAAGTCCGACAATGGTCTACACCATCGTAGCTCAATTGACTCGTTAAAATTCGGATTCCATCAAACTTTTCCGCAAGACGAGCTCCAACGAATAGCAAACTTTTCTCGTTGAGATATAGTTTTTTTGCCGTCTGCATAATATCGTATAATAGTTCGGCTTGCACTGCTGCACTGCTGGCTGCGACGCTGCTGTCAGGGCAGAACTGCCCAGGAACTGATCCCGGAGTGAGCAAGGCTGGGAAGAATGCGTCTAGATTATATGGAAATTTATGTTTAATCTAGAGAAGATATAAGTTATGGGGCAAAAAATGGCCAGTCAGCCAGTCATGACCGGGGACGAACACGAAAGAACTAACGAAGTCGAGAGAAAAATCAGTACGTGAACAGTTCGGGAAGTTAAATTTATGTTTTATCATTCCTTTCTCTGTCTCCTCTCTCTCCACCACTTTTGGGCTTGCCCGGCGAGACGAAGGTATGTCGGAACTCGTCGAACAAACTTTGGCCCATGGTTGTCCGTAGATCTCTAGGGAGCTAGTAGGGTGTGGGACACAGGGTAGAACAGTCAGAGGTTACTCAGCAATTCCTTTTTTGATTTATTCCGGCGATATTCTACCTACTACTTCTTAGGCGCTTCCCTTAGGTTTGTTTTCGCGGATTCAGGGTTGTAATCCTCTGCATCACCCGTCCAGGAAGCAAGCAGGAACAACTTTATTATTCGAACAGGTTTTCTCATCTGTGGTGAAGCCGAAAATTGCTAGACTGCAACAAGCTTGCACCTCGCATACGTGCACGTTCCGTGGTGGTGCACAGGGCGAAACTTAATGGCCAATAATAAGCAGCAATCGGTAGGCACCCTGCCAGACAGCAGCAAAGCTGCCAAGCTAAAGTGTTATGCTATGCGCGCCCGCCCGATGTTGCCAAAACGATTGATGGCGATCAGAAACGAAAATATGCGTGACGCCCAGACCAACCGACGCAACCGTTGGAACTTGATTTGACAGGAACATGAGCGATGACGCCATCGAATGCTACCGTTCTACGAGCTAGTTGGTCGGAAAAAGGGAATCAATTGAAACGAAGACAGAGTGGGCCACAAAGGAAGTAGGTGCTATAGAGCAATTCCTTGCGAAATCTTCCTGAAAAATAGACTCAAGCTTATGCTTTTTGTCTTCACGTATTCTAATCTCAAATTAGAATTTCCTAATAATTCTTCCAAAAAAATTGAGGAATAGGGGTTAATCGTGCAAAATGGGACACTTCTCACCTTTGGTACGGATAAAAAAAAGACGATATTATATTAAATCTATTTTTTTTTATTGCCGTTAAGTTTTCCAATACTTTGGATCATTTTGTGAAAGAACTTATTTTCATAATCCTAAAGTGGCGTTCATGGATACCATATTATTGCACTAAACCCGATTTTTTCATTGAAAATAGAGGCTACCATTTCATATTGGATGTACAAATTTGTTTAGTGCGTTTTCAAACAAAAGCTCGGGCGGTAGTGACAACTGATTCCGAAGGCTTCAGAGTTCAGATCAGTCAATAAAGCCAAAAAGGGGGAGGGAAAACAATGGGATTTTTTAAATCACGCAAAAAATACACGTCTTATGCATTTTTATTTTAAGTTTAATCGTGAAAGCCAAATCTATTCTTACTATTCTGCATTTCCGTACAAAAACCTTACAAATAAGAGACAAAATAAAAAAAAAACTTTTTTCATGATTTTCAGTAATTCGGGCACGGGAGGGTATTTTCGGCCCATTAAGCGATTGCTTCTATTTTTTCGGCCCAGGCCTAGTTCTAGTGGAAGAACAGTTAGTTTTGATGCTGTTTTAATGAAAAAACAGTATAGTATTGTATATTGACAACCAGGGCTGTCATTCGCTCACACTATGCGCCCAATGTTCCAATATTATGCCTTGTCGCACAGAGCGATTCGGCAACACACCTCTACAGCTAATATGCACACAGCGTACGAGCGAAAGCAGAGTGGGAGCGAACGACAGCACTCGGTGAAAATCGCCCAGTGAGTGACAAACAGCACTTGGTGCTGCCCTTTGCCACACTCCGTGCGGAATTGCGCAAAAAAATTGTTTTGTATTTACAAATTTTCTGCCCTTTTAAAAGTGAAAATACACGCTGCACTGAACAACTAATATGGTCTATGTTAAGTTAGTACGGATCAGGCACCGCAACAGTAAAAATGTTTTTTTCAATCACACCACTTCAACTGACCCAGCGCAGGGTGTACAATCCCGCCGCGCAGAGTGCGGCTCTTGGTGTGGTAAAGCACGCAGCAAATTTATCACTCTGCGTTTGCGACTGCCTTTTGTTGGTGCGCGTAAAGCACGAAAGAGCGTGTTTAGCAAAAGAGACACTGAAGGGAATTTGTGGGCGAACACACACCGCATGGCGAGTGTTGTGTTGTTTAAGAATGTGTGTCTTTTGGTCTGCGCTGCGGTTTATGCCACCTCTGTTGACAACGTATTTTTATAAGCGAAAGAAAAGGAAAGTTGGCTGAATTTCGAAATAGACTGAAAATACCCTCCCGTACGCTACATTGTTTGAAATCCCACTTTTGTTTCTTGATAGAAGCGTTAACACTCCGTACACTCATTTTTCGAGTTCTTTAGACCATAAAATCGACAGATAGATAATTGATCGTATATAAAAAATATTTCAGCAAATTCGTTTTTACCTGAAAATTTTTCGAGCCTATTTTGAAGGAGGAAGGAAAATTTTCGACAGCATAATCTTTAGTTTACATTTATCTATCTTCTATACAGATAAAAGTGAGCATGAGTATGTTTCTATGTGTGTTTGTATGTTCCACCATAACTCCAGAACACATTACATTTACATTAACATTATTATCATTACATGATAAATTCATAAATACAGAGGCATCATATGAGTGGAAGTCTGGAGGATGGAGTGAGGAGTCAACCGAAATCACTAGGAGAAAACTCCTGAACGTCTGAAAGAATATTTATGTAGCACTCTTCGAACAAACAAACCATCACGTGGGTTAAATCTGGTGCAGCGAAATTGATTATTACATGGAAGGATCCTAATGCTGGAAGCAAATTCTTATAATCCCGGAATGCGCACAAGTGTCTCTGCTTGTGCGCATACATACAAATAAAACCGGAGAAGCTCAAAATCATCGATTCTGCAAAATTCAAAAGCAGTTTTTTTGTTTGCAGCAAAAATTCTGTTCATGAAAATATATTCGCTGTGTTCAGATTGGTAAGAAAAATACAGTGAATACATTTCTATAAACAAAACCCCGCTTTTGAGCCAAAAAACTGCTTCCTAAATCGGGCTCTCCGACGAAAAGTTAATGACTGCTAACTTCCCGTTAAAAAACTCCAAACTGTTAAGTCCGTAACATAAAAATACAGTATTATATCACTATTATACTGTCACAGTTGATTGGTGTAAAGCCAGACCGAACCAAATGACAAAACTCCGATATCGAGAAAAACACGTTCAAAACTTGCTGCTCTGTATGGTTTACAGAGGTATGTTGCTGCTTCGTCGTAATTGCCTATTCTCGTCCTATCCAACACAAATTATTAAAAATATCAGCGATTTTTATGACACACAATGCAAAATTAGTTATTTCCTAATATTTTAGTTTGTTGCCTCTCATACGCGATCAATCAAAGTAAGCTGAGATCTATTTGAATGCTTTTTTTTCATTAAAGAATTCCTAGCAGCCAAATTTTCAACGTTTTTTCGTGCGACAAAGAAGAGAATGTCGACTAATCGTTTCAATTTCCGTCATTCATGAAATGAAAATAACTCACGCATCGCATTGTTGTTATTCTGCAGCCGGAAAAACTGGCATAACCTACAGAAATTTTGCAGAATAACATTTGTCATGCTGTCCTACACAAATACATGGGCGCTAGCTTCAAAAACTTTGTGATTTATAGTTCGAACGATGAAAAATTTTGATGGACGGATTTTAAAACGATACGACGAATTTAAGATATAAAGTCAGTTGCGTAATTTCAATCAAATGCTTTATTAATCGCTCTTTAGTGAATTCAAAGGTCACGGATCGGAAGATAAGTATGTTTGAGTCAAATCACCAGCAGAGCTTTTGGAGTATTCATTAAATCTACCTAAGAAATAATGAAAATTAAAGTGGCTTTCCTTACTACGACGGGAATTAGAAATAAACCCTATCAATTGTTCAAAATCAGCTTGTAAATCTAGCTGTTTCCAACATTTATGTAGTCTGATCAGAGTAAAATATAGCTTAGAAATTCTAGATCGTTTGCTGTCATTAACTCATTGTTTTTAAATTTTGCGACTATGGGCCAGAAAGCCAAATTAGGTGGAAGAAATTGTTTACTCAGTAGTCGTTGATTTTAGACTATTTACTTGTTAGCAATAAAATCTTGATTTAGGATGCCGTTTTTTTGGCATGAGCTATTTTAGGAAGACCCTTAAATTAACCAAGATCCAAAAATTATCTTCAAAACGAAACAAGATAGAGCGATATTTACTTCAGCAATTTTATAGCTTGAAGTATTTTAAGTAATATTGCAGAAGACGAAATCCCTCTATCTCGAACCATTTCCATATTAGGGCGATTTTCCTGAGTTAAGTTAGGGTGACCCTGCTATTTTGCGATTTATCTCCAAAACTTTTTTATTTTGCATTTCTCGCAAAACACTACTTAAAATTACTTTTGAGGCTCAATAAGACGCAACTTTTGGTGGAAAAAGTAATTGGCTAAATCTACACTTATATTAAATTTTGTGATAAAAATAGGCCGTTTTCCAATGTTAGTATCTTAGAAAGATGCAAGCAGAATTAAAATCGGTTGATTGCGTTTGAAAGATCGTGATTTTTTGTGCATAATATCAAAAAATTGGAGAGTGTATTTGTGTCTATCTTAAATAAATCAACTTTGAATATGTGGGGTTTTAACAGATTTAAGTATATATAAGTAAACGAGTTGCGCCATAATTCCGGAACGCCTTGACTGTTCTTCAGCAAACTTGGCGTGCATGTTTCTTGATACAAGTGAATCAGCACAGGGGGCTGACAAAAAGGGGGTGGTCGCTTAAAAGAGGGGGGGGGAGGTCCAAATATGTAAAAGTGAAAAACAGTTTGCGATTATAGAATGTTTCGAAAAACTTATTTGCCAAAAACTTATTTGAACCGGACGTAATTCAAAAAAGAGATTAATGGGTCACGCTAGTCGTATCCGGATATGTTCGAGGGACTCTGGGAACTCTCAGGGAAGTACAATTACACAATGTGCTATATTTTTACAATAAAATCATGTCTGGAATTGGCCATTGTGGCCCCAGGAACTGGTCGATTGTCTGGGTGTTCCCGGGAATCCGCGGAACTTTTCTAGATATGACCAATGTGGGGCCAGGTAGTCGATCTCACTTTCATTGATCTAGTTTTCAAATTCTAGCGTAATTTGAGGTTTTCAGTTATTCGGAAAGACGCTAGAAAATAATTTAAAATTATGCAAAAAATAGTTAACACTCCTGCAATAACAAATCAGGCGAATAGATTGTTTTTTGCTAAGAACAAACATCTTCTTTCTCAAATACATTTTAGGCCATTACAAATATTTTAAAAAGTTTTTGTCCTTCCGGTGTTGGGCCACTGAAGGGGGGGCGAAAAAAAACAAAGAGAATGTTTTTATCGAGCAAAAAAATATGGATTTTGGGCATTTTCACTTAAAGTTTAAACAAATCTATTTTTGCTTTTAATGTATATGTTAAAATTTTTCGTAAAAAAATCTACGAAAAAGAAGACAAAAACGAATGAAAATTTTTCCTTGCGCTAGGAGCGTTAACTCAACTCGTACAATCATTTTTCGAGTTTTTTAGGCTGTAGAGCCCACAGACAATTGAGTTTATAAAAAAAATTGGGTCAGCTAGTATCCTATAAATTATTTTTTTACCTCCGGATTTTTCAAGCCAATTTCCAAGGTCAGGGGGGGGACCAAAACTTCAAAAATAATTTGCAATGGCCTTATTCGTTTCAATTTAAAATATTTAAACGGCTTATGTGATTTTTATTCAATGTTGAAACACAGAGGGTTGGGAGGTTAAGTTAACTTAATGTGACTGATTAAGGGTTACTACTAAGCGATGAAAATAAAGAAGCTAACTTTTTTATGTCAGAAGATAGAGGCATGGTTTTTTCAGCAAGGTTGTATAAAATGTAAAAACAAGCAACTTTGATAAACAAATAAAATTTCTATCTCCAACGGGTGCAGAAATATAGAGCATTTTTATCGGAAATTGATAAAAAACAGTTTTTTCTTATTTCAAATAAATTATTACGGCAGTCCTAATGCCTTGTTTTGCATCTTGTTTATAAAAAACCCCTAGGTGGGGAGAAATGCAATAGACCGTACACCTTATCGATATCTTCCGCGCACACACCCTGACTCATGCTACGAGATTAAAAAACTACTCATTTATAGACGCAAGAGGACAGGCTTTTTCCTGAGTGATGGGCGAAATTGAGAACTTTATCAGTACAAGCATTGATTGCCAATTGTTGTAAATAAATAACACGCAAAAGCAACGTTTGCTGTATTTTAGTTAATTAAGCCATTGTAAATTATTTTTAAAGTTTTTGTTACCCCTCCTTCGAAACTGGCTTAAAAAATCCGGGGGACAAAAAAGTAGTTTGTGGGAAATAAGTCAAACTTTTTATAAAATCAATTAAGTGCACTCCGTACACTCCGTAACGATTCTAGCACGAAACAAAACTGGAAATTCGAACAATAAAATTTCCGAAAATCGGCAAACAAATTTCTTTCGATTTTGTCTTTCCCTTTATAGATTTTTGCATTGGATATAAGGCCGTTACAAATAACGTATAAATGAAAAGCAACGACATAGTACATGGTTAAACTTTAAACAAAAAATGCTTAAAACGCATAATATTTTTGCACATTTAAAAAAAATCTCTTTGTTTTTGTGATAAAAGTCCTAGTCACAAATGAGCTTTCTCTAGAATATTTTACAAGGTATATATTTTATATTTATTGATGAGGTTATCAGAGTAAAATGAAAACCTATTTTCATTTCCAGATGGGAAGCTTGATCTTCTTTTACTTAAAAAATTTCCAACACCACTTGAAGTAGCTACCATATAAAATTATTCAGAGTAAAATGGTAGTAAAAATTTAATTTTTTTGAACAATACTTACAGATTATTGAGCCAAATTCAGTTTTGCACAATCATTTCAACTTTAGGGTTACGTGCAGAATGCAAGGTACTCAAACTGGAACGAGAAAATCTCAAAACACATCACTCCAACTGTACCATACGTTTATCATTTGATAGATGATGTCACCATCACACTTCGTGCTAGGGCTGGTAAATTCAGTAATTCCCGTAAAACAAAATCACTTGGTCATTGAATGAAAGTTAACAATGTATAAGTTGCTTTTTTACAACAACAATAAATTATTTGAAGAGATTTTGAATATCGGTCATGTTAAATTGATTCAAAATAAATATCGGTCATCGTGTGCTCGGTGATTCCATTTAATCTAAAACGTTCCATACACAAATCGACAGATAACAGCATGAAGTTAATCCTCGTAACAATTCATTCGGACAGATAAACCTTTAGATAAGCTCTCGTCCTATTTGGCGATAGAGAGAGAATTGATTTAATCGAACGGATCAATCTATTTTGCCTGATTAGTTTTTGTGTGCACATAGTTTCAAACTAATGCAATCGACTATTCGATTAGTTTAGAACAATCGTAATCACATTTAGATGCCTATTGTTCAAAACCATTTGAAAACACTGAGTCAAAAAAAATCAAATTGAGGTTGCTTAAAACAAACATAGGAAATGATCATTTTTATGCGCATAAAATATAGGGGTTGTAAAAGTTCGAAAAATCCCCCGGAACCACTGAGCACACGCCACACGCTTTAATTCGTCGATTTGAAGAAAAAAATTTCGCTTCATGATAACCATTATCGCCGATTCATCATCCGTTCTATTTATATATCGAACCTGAAAAATCCTGACGACACACCGCGAAAAAAAAACTGCGTCGCAGGCTCTCATTACCGATCACACGAATTTCGCAATTTCATAGTGATGCCCCCAAAAACTCAACACAAACGGCACGGCACGGCGGAGGCAGCGGTGACGGTGGCCGGGATATTTGCCATTTCCCGACCTCCTCAATCCAGTCAAGCACAACGTACGATAAGTCTTATCACTAGCAACGAGGAAAGTACTCGAACCGATCCCCGTCTTTGGCACGTTGCGTTGTTTTCGAATTGAATTTGAAACTGAAAGTTCACTCACCTGTGTTGCATCGGTGTAAGGCGTGCTGGAGTTTTTGTCCACCATTTGGGACCCGAACAGGACCGGTACTGTTATCTGTTGCTGCTGCTGTGGCTGCTGCTGAACCACCATCAACTGGTCGTTACTGTTCATGGTGACCTGCAGACCCTGCTGCTGTTGCTGCTGTTGTTGTTGTTGTTGTTGTTGTTGTTGTTGTTGCTGCTGCTGCTGTTGCTGCTGCTGCTGTTCCAGCAGCGCATTGGTGGTAATCTGCTGCTGCATTTGCACCACACCGGTATCCATCATCTCCTGTTGGGACACTATCAGTTGCAGATCGTGGCTGAGCTGTGGAACCATATTTTTGTGCCGAACTGATTCCGCTAGTTTAGTGCGGCTGGAGAAGGTTCGCTTGTTTTGCTGCTATCAACGTGATGGAACACTTTCGGGTGATTATGTGCCGATATTTCTGTCTGCGAACCTCACGTCACACATTTGGACAGCCAAACTCAGAATTGTTTTCAGAACTTGCGTGTTTGGGAGAGAAATTCGTATATTTTCACTACACCTTGAATCTTCGCCTGCCTTGATGGTTGATTGGAAATGTAAGGAAACGTACGTCTAGGTACGAGGGGAATTCTTTATTAGCCACTTATCAACACTCGTAAATTGGGGCTTTACTAAATTTTATTCTCAACACTCACACTCACTAACGGTAATATTCACTTTTTCATCAAAACTCTGTGCAATCGGTTTGGTCCAACCGGAATGTTGCACTAGCCGCTACAGCTCACCAAATTCGTAAATATGTACGAAAATTATTTGATTTACAAGTCCATTGACATCAGCAGGTTAAGGGGATTTTTCTCTAACGAGTGTGCACCTTAATATTCTTTTTTTCTGAATCCCATTGCACGACAGCTCACCTGAACCGAATAACTCGTTTTATTTTTGTTTTCATTTGTTTCTTGCACTCGCTCGGTAGCCGCTCTCCCGAATAGGAATCGATTCTTTTTTGCTGTACTTTTGAAGGCGGAAAATAAAATTGTTTATGCAGCACACACTGATTAACTTTTACGATTTATTTGGTTTCTCTAGAAGATTATTCAATTTTTCATTCACAAATTCACCTCATGCTTGTACACTTCGAGATGTTGCTTTTCACGTAGCTCTTCACTATTTTCCGTATTATCAACTTCGTTTTTCATTAATTTTTTCTTCAATTTTTAGTATTTTACAACAATCGCTGATATCAACAAAATATGCTAGTTTATTTATTTATTAATTTTTTTTCAATTTCTGAACCAATCAAAGTGATGGTACTTTAACTCTCTAATTTCCTCTCTAGTTTGGGAAACCCGATCGAATTTACAAAAAAATTGTGCGTATCTGTTTACACTCGCTGTAAAGCTTATTAGGCAACGTCCTTTGCACTGGCGCTAGCGGCAGGAAAGAAAATCAATTCTTCATTGATGCCAAGCGTATTTTTCTTGTTTCCCTTCGATGGGTTCGGATCGACCCAGTCGCTCACTTCACGCTTATCACGAGGATGTTCTGCCAATATCCAGTCTGGTTCTTGTCGAATTTTTTTTTCTCGAAAAAAAAAACCAGAACTCAAACACAACAAGCTCACGATAAAAAACCGAAATTTTCTCAAACTGTTCTAAATTGACTTAAATCGGTTCTAAGTGTTCCCACTGAACATCATTTTTCGTTCCTCTGCAGGAAGCCGTTCAGCGACTAAGTGTTGGAATCAAGCACCGACTTCTAACTTTCAGCACCATTTACTCCCCCACTCGATAAATCCACGTAAATAGATCTGTTCAAGTCACTCATTTTCACGAAAATGTCCTTGTTGTGTCGGTATTTTATTCACAGGATGTTTGCCGTATATTCAGATTGCCCTTTCCGGTCGCCCGTGTCACGTAGTTACTTTGCACTCAAACTAGATAAAGTTATGTTTGCTCCTTCATTTGGTAAAGTTCTACTGTACAACAAGAAGAGAGGTTTCTGATGTTTGCGATTCTGGAACTAAAATCCTACTTTTCCGTCCGACTCTGTTTACTGTTGATTGCTAACTGAGTATTGCTATGCTGCCCGACCCACGGCGAACCGTCGACTGCAGACTTCATACTCTCCAACAATAATAACTCACCGCAACGAGAGCGCTGAGAGATTCGAATACACAATCTCACACGCAACACGTTTCCACTCACTCGAATACACCCTCATACCTTCTAGCTATATTCACCACGCGAGACTATCGCATATTCGCATCGCGAACGAAGGAACGCGATAAAGTGGTGTACTCACCACCAATCAGCTGGTCGGTGAGTGCCTATTGACTACTTCCTTCTTCCTAATACCGACGCGAGAACTGCTGAGTTGAGCCAAAGCGCGTGCCAAGAGAAACCATGCTTATGCTAGTGTGCCAGCATATCTACATTGTACGAATGTGTAGAGTAGAGTTGTATTCTCTGCCTTTACAGTAAACATCTGACTGACTCACTCACCCCAATCGATTACTGACAACAATCAACAAGCTTTATAGATAGCATAATGCCTAGGTAGTGTGTGTGGTGTTCTGAGAACTTTAACTATGTTTCGGGTTGCACCAGCCGCAGCACTACATAATCGAATAACAGTCCACTTGTTAAAAGAGACCTACAGTCTATAAGGTAACCCGTAAGCACTTATGGCCATTGGTGAAGATGACAAGGTGCATATGTTGTGCGACCAGCTGAGAATGAGTGACGTTTGCGTAGCGGTTATTTATGTATTGACGCTGAATTAACACACCATAAACCGCTGCCATGAGCGGATTGAGAAGTGTTTGAAAGGCTGATTGTGCATGACTTTTCTATCAGTTTAAAATTTATACGATTTATATCCTACTTGGTGACTAGAGATCGGCTCAGAATTTCCTACAACTGTCATCTTTTAACATAGAACTACGTTTTTGTTTACTATATTGAGATACATTTTAGAAGTACCTTGGTTTGGTTTTTATTATAGAGCCTTTAACATGTAGGGTCGGTCAGTCGGCTCTTTACAAAGAATTTCCAAATTAAAAATTAACAAATTCATATTTTGTTATCAATGCCTGCCGATTTCAGAATTTTTAGTACTCTATTTTCCCTACGTTCATCAAAACAAAGTATTTCACAGGTATTAAAATCTAAGTACTGGTTTATTCTAAGTCTATTCTAAGTGATGAGTCATCAGCGTATACTCGATCCTCAACCGGGTCAAGTTCTTCTGCTCTCTTCGAACCTTCCTGTTCTTCCATACCGCCGTAGATGGTTTAATCTTTCTAAGTTTCACATCCCGAGCTTCATACCACTTCGATTCCCATACTTATTCCAGAACCTTCCTGTACCATCGAATCCTATCTACTGCTCGAATTTTGCGATTAAGTATTTCGCTTTCTCTTCCTTTGTTGGTCATCGAATCAGCTTCGGTTTCGGTTTCCTAAGATTCCGGTATGACCTAGTATCCAATCGTTCCACCTCAGGAGAAGGTCAGGAATTGTTTATTTCGATAAAACCTAGGCAAAGCTATTGTCCTGAAAGTAAACAATTTTGTAAAATTGTAAAAAAACACCTCTTACCTTCGATCGATTTTATCATTTAAACATTGAACCTTGATAAACTTGATGTCCTGAAAGTAAATCGTTAAAGAAAAGAGCACAACCATTAGGAACCAGTAGGAATTTATTCGAAACTGAAGTCATTTATGTGGTGGATAGGATATTCGAGCATGTGACGTGATGTAAAAGTTTTCACAGTGAAGAACTATATTCAAATACTGGCGATGGAATTTTTAAATATTTTCGGTCGGACTGGTTTCACGACAGTATCGGTCATAATTCGCGATTCGTACCTATCATAACAAATGCTACTTTCAACTATTTTAATTTAATTTAATTTATTTATTATTGTCCAGTAGTATAAAGATAAACCATTTAAATTCACTACCTCCGAAATTGACCTTGTGTGTATATTTTCGCAGAAATTAACAAGAGCGAAGCAGTATTGTAACTGATAACCCAGATTAATTGACTATTATTTTCTATTTAATCACAAATTGTGTGTTGAATGACAATTACATAAACAGCGTAACAGCTGATTTAATGCCGAATGCTAGAGTGACAAATGAAAACTAGGCACATTGATTATTAACACTATAGCCAAATGGTGTACCAATTTAGCCAGGGTGTATATTAGAACGATCCGCAAGAATTTCGTTTGATTACACTCGGCTAATGTTAGTATTAATAATCAATGTGACTAGTTTAAACCTTCAACAGAAGCCACCAGACAAAAGACAATACGTGTTTTTAACTTCTTGAAAAAGAATTTAAATACATTGAAACGTCGGGCATAGAATAAATAAAGTATCGTTTTGCTTTGCCTATTGACTGTCCTGCCGAAAATAGCTCCACTTAGACTTACTGCTTTCTGCTGAGTTGACGGTCTAATAAACTTAGGCAGCACTACAGATCCCTTATGCCTTGTCTTGTCCATCATTTTCGAAAGAAATTAATCTAAATTTAATGCTAGACTATTGAAAAGAAAACAATTGCAGGCAGCTAAGTGACGCAAAGCAGCAAGTGAAACGTTCAAAACAATTTTCGGATAGAGAGTCGTTGATTTTCCTCGCTTTGAGAATTGCTGCGTTACGTCACATGCACGAATATCCCTTCAGTCGTGTTTCCTTGTAAAACAACAGTTCCGAACAAATTCTTTCAGTATCTGTATAGATACATTCTGGCAAAAGAACCGGATTACCGCTCTTTTTTCAATGACGTTTCACTTTCAGGACATCAATTTGGAATAGATTCAATGTTTAAAGATAAACTCGGTTGAAAAAAGGGCGGTTTAATACTTTAACAAAATTGTTTGCTTTCAGGACATCAAACTAGGACTAGGTTCAATGTTCAAACGACAGCAGCCAGGTGGAACGTGGAAGGAGTACTTCCAGACACTGTTGAATGGAGAGGTAAACGCGGAGATCAGCAGGGATAGGACAAGAATTGTAAGCGATGGCCAAGCTGTGGAGCCAGCAACACAGGAGGAGGTTAAGAAGGCAATCAGTGAGCTGAAAAACGGTAAGGCTTCTGCGAAGGACGGTATCCTGGCTAAGCTTCTAAAAGCGAGGAGCAAGCGGCTGTACGAAGCAATCCACCGATTCCTTATCAGGATCTGGGAGGGAAAACAAATGCCGGAGGAGTGGTTGAATGGCCTCATTTGCCCAATTTTTAAAAAGAGGCATCGACTCGAGTGTAAAAACTGTCGAGGAATTACATTGCTCAATTCTGCCTATAAGGTGTCCTCACGTATCCTGTCCTGTAAACTGAGATCGTTAACGAAGTCCTTCGTCGGCGAGTACTAAGTTGGTTTTCGAGAGGGTCGCTCAACGGCGGATCAGAAGTTTACCCTGCGTCAGTTACTAGACATGTTCCGGAAATTCAACTTGCAACTTGGTTCATCATCTGTTTGTGGACTTAAAGGCGGCGCACGACTCAGTCAAACGAAATGAGCTGTGGCAGAGGATGCTAGAACACGGTTTCTCGAAGAAACTAGTTACGCTGATTCGTGTGACGGATAGGATAGGTCCAAATCGTGCGTTAGAATAGCGGGTAAGACCTTAGCCGCGTTCATGACGTTGGATGGCAAGGGGATGCACTCTCTAATCAGCTATTCAACATCGCCTTGGAAGGAGCAATACGAAGAGCAAACGTGGAAAGGAATGAAACTATCATCATGAAATCTCACATGCTTCTTGGCTTTGCGGATGACGTCGATATTTTCGGAATCAACCGTAGAGCAGTGGAAGAGGCCTTCGGCCTTTTAAAAGGGAAGACACGAGATTGAGGCTAACCATTAACACCCACAAAACGAAGTACATGATTGCTGGCAAGGATCGTGTGGGAGGCCAAGTGGTGTTAGTGTCGAGGTGGAGTTACATGGGGAACGATGTCACATGTGACAACGACGTAAGCGGCGAAGTGAAACGATGAATTGCAGCCACGAATCGGGCTTTCTACGGATTACGTATCCAGCTGAAATCCCGTAGTTTGCAAATTCGAACAAAACTGGTGCTCTACAGAACACTAATCCTCCCGGTGGACTTTTACGGCATGAATCATGGACGCTAAAGGAAGCTGATCGACGCTGCTTGGTGTTTTTGAGCGTTAAATTCTGCGATCCTTGCTTAGTGCCAAAATGGAAAATGGAGTGTGGCGCAGACGCATGAAGGACGAGCTGTATCAAGTATACAAATAACTGATATAGTGAAGGTAGTACAATGTAGCAAGCTGCGGTGGGCTTGACATTTTGCTAGAATTCCCAACGAAAGAGTAGCCAAAACTATTTTCAGCAGGGAACCAGGAAGAGCCGGTAGACTCCAAGCCAAACCCCGCACCCGATGGGTGTGCGCTGTCGAAGACGATGCACGTTTAGCTCGTGTTCGTGGAGATTGGAGAACGGCAACCCAGGACCGTTCGGCGCAGGACCTGTAACGGACCGTTGCCACTAAAGTAAATTAAGTAACCACTTTCAACTTCCCCTCCTGTTGTCAGCCAACCTCCCCCTTGTCAATGGCCACTCTCCCTTCCTTTAAAAAAAAATCCTCCTGTCGTCTAGCCACTTCTATAACTACTTTCGTTCCAACTCCAAGAGAAACGTACACCTTTACCCATTTGAACCTTCCTCTCACTTGTTAGAGCCCACATCCCACTTTTGTCAGCTCCCCTGCGCGGACTTGTCTATGTCTAAAACACGTGTGTCAAGTTTGATGAAGAACCGTCCATGCGTTCCGGTGTTATAGTGGGACATACATTCATACTCCCGTTCCTCTTCGCCTCCCCCTGTTGGCCTCCCCCTGTCTTTCCAGTTAGCTCACCCCTCTCCCTTTTATCAAGTAGCCAATTAGGTAAATTACAGTGGGGTTAAAAGTTACGTACGCATTTTGCGGCGGTCGGGTCGCTTTTAGAACTGCCAGCTCGAATTCCAGTTGGAATTCTCGGCGAAGGTTGTCGGTAGAGAAACTCAACCAGAGAATGGACAAAGCACTCAATAACTTGCATCATTAAACCAACGACACTGATTGATGATGGAAATTCCAGCAAAACCGTCATCAAAGAGTGTCGCTGGTGTAATGATGACAAGTATTCGCGAGCTACTGAGTTACTTTGGCCATTCTCTCATACCAGTATGCTCTAGTTGTCAGGAGATTTGTCCCGCTGACAATTCAACTTTACTCGATCGAATGGTGGCTCGAATGTAATCCAGATCGTGATGCGTGATGGTGAGCGAGACGCACGGAAATTCACGGTCAATTACTGGCGATTACTCGCAAACTGCTGTAAGTTACTGCATTGCAGTAAACGTCCCGCGAGTAAACAGCGCACTTGATCGAGGCTTATATGCTTATCATGTTGCAAGGGAATGAACGTTCGATGTTTGGCTCGTTTGGGTTCAAAGGGATGACGATTCACTGAAAATGAATTTCGTTCGTACATATGCATATTATCCGATAAAATTGAATTAAAATTAATTGTTCACACGCAAAAACTGTTCTAACTGTTTGATGTGTCTCTTGATATGCTGATAAGCCGTTTTTAATCCTGATGTTCTATTTTTTCCAAATACTTGACAATTCTGATTATGAATAGCAGTGAAGAACTGAAGTCCTGGAAGTTACCGGAGGCCTAGAAGTACAAACTAATAAACCCTTAATTTGTACCCGAGAATCCATTATTGATAGAGGGTCCACTACTGGTATACATATTCTATATATTATAAATCTGAAAAAGCCTTTCACAGACAATTGTTTTTACATATCAAAACTTAACTCACATCCACCTAGTTTTTAGACCTACTGATTTTTAAAGTCAATTTTGGAAGAAAAAAGTACAAAAATAATTTGTAATGGCCTAATATGAGATTATTATAATAATAAACATACGCAAAAATCGATCATTATTGAAATAACTCATTGTAACTAATAGCAATACTTCCCTCATTCGCACTTACTCCGATCACTAATACACCTTCTTAGCAGTTACCACCACATTGGAAGTGTCGTACCATTGCTCTCCCTCTCTCATTTTCCGCCTCACAAACACCCAAGTGAACTGCAAGGAGTGCACTTTGTGGTGTAGCACACACGCAGTCTCGCGTGCAACGCAACGCCATACATGCAAACGTTGCAAAATCGATTATGTTCTGAATTCACACACTCTCGCAGCGATGCTATACCAGCATGCCCACAAATGTACGACAAATAAAAATACAAAACATCTGATCGTTCAGCATGGTGTTGGTGCTGTATTTTTATTTTCATTATTTTTTGTTTTTCGCTCCGATGTTTTCTTGTGCGCTGCACCCCACATACACCCTTCCCCCATTCCGCTACTCTATCCACTGCGCTGTTACTCACGTTCTATTCCTAGTTTAAATGTTGATATCGGAATTTTACTTTTTGTGTAATAAATACATTTATAAAACACTTTTGGTTTGTGAATGGAATGTTTCTTCTACTAATTAAAAATAGAAAAATTTGTAAGAGAAGACAATCAAGATTTGCTGTAATCTTTCTTGCCAATTATAAACGTATGAAATGCTTCAATATCGCTTGAATATTATAATCTACGTCTTATTGTACAGGAAAAGCCCTACAAGCTAAATCGAAACCAAACCACCAGAAAAATATAAATTGCGTAGTAAGTCTTCCTCAACCAATGCCATTATTACGCTTCCTTCCCTTATTGGCTGGCATCTTGCACACATACACCTGTGGGATGAGTCGTACGTATTAAGCCTGATCACAGCATGATTCAAACACGCATTGAGTAGGGTGTGCTCTTACTTTCGTCGATTTGGAAAATAATTTTTATTGCCACAATTGAAACATATTTTGTACCAGCGATTATTTTCATGGCTTTCAGCATCATACCACATACGGGATCCAAAATCGGTTCGATTAGTTTCCATTGAAAAATTTTACGTTAAAGACTTTGAAAACTTAATATATTGAAAATGAGTATTCAAATTCGTTTGAAAATAAAATTTCATATTTATTTCTAAGGAAATAGCAATAGAATGAATCACCAAGTCGAATGGGGTTTCAAGAACAATGTCTTTCTGTTCACATAGTGTTAAATCATTTTTGCTTGTAAATAACTAATGAGACGCCCTCAACAAGTTCTAGCATTATGAAACAATTCTCTGATCGGCAGGATGCAATCCGGGCTTCGCATCTATGTAGCTGGCCTGGCCAGTACTAACACGGTACGCACTATTCATTGCCAGGATGCACAACATCGAAATAATTAAACGAACATCATCATCGGTCGGTGGGCGTGCAAGAAACGGCAGTGAGTGTGTTGAGGGGTTACCAAGAAGAGATGGTTGATCACAGTGCAGTGCAACAATGTCCCATTTTCGGGACGGACACCGATCCAGCCATGTACCGTATCAGAGTTCGGACCCCGCCAGGGGACGGTCTAACAAGCTGATATCGTATTTTGATGGAGAGCCCTCGGCTTATCTCGAAGGTGTGCGTGTGTCTGTCTATAGATATATTTTTTGTGCTTCTAAATCACTCCATCCGTAACGTTGATTGCATCCGAGCGAAGAATTTTGAGGTAGGCACAAAATCGATTATATTGTACACGTACGGCCTAATCTCGTCCTGCAGCAAAACCGAACAAATAGCGAGCTCTTATGCGGATCGCACAGAAGGAAGGAAAGACAGCGGCGGGTGGTATGTGTTTGTATGTTGCTTTGAACGGATCGAATGTGCTCTGCGAGGATACGAGCCACTGCTGCTGCTGCTGCTGATCCCGTCCCATTTCCAGTATAAAGTGCATTCCTGGTGCACCTCTCGAAAATGAATGGATGCAACGTGATCCAAAACTCGCCTTGCTATTGTGCTGCTGCTACCGGTTTCTGATGTGTACCACGTTTCTGTAAACAGTTGGACAGAGTGCAGTATGGGCAAGATGTTTCGTTTTATCGCCGTCAAGTAAAAATAATTACCTCTTTTTTATATTTTGACAAACGATTGAAATGTCACACAGTATCGCCCAACGGGGAAATATAATTCGAGCAGATATTTTGTATGAATTGCAAAATAGAATCATTGAATGTACCACTCAAGGCACTACTGTATCTGGAAAACATTTATGATTCTTCCTAGGAATATGCTATGCATGTCTGGTTAGGTTCGGAATTCGGTAAATGCATACAACATTACGTAGATTCGTTCGACAAACTCTGTATGTTGGCATTCCTTCGCCACTATTCCGAATGAATCAGTTTGTTCGAAAAGCAGTAACACCAGATACATTGTTTACGATAATTTCAAAGACGATCCTGAGATGGTTTAAGCATACAAATAACCATCGTGCACATGTACATAGGGTAAATCAGAACGAAACTGCATGAGCTAAATCTACGTATTATTTTTTTCGTTTGGCGGAAAATGTCCAAAAAAAACGATCAGAAAAAATAAAATCAAAGCAATTAACAAAACAAAAGTGTAGAAAGATTTTGCTTATGAAAGCATTGCATATCTTGGGTTGGAGAATTGGCTGTTCAGTCTTTAAATGCAGTGGATCGAAACGTTGGCGTAAATAAAACAAATCGTCCACTGCATTTAAAGACTGAACAGCCAATTCTCCAACCTATTATCATCACAGTCGGAAAAACTCCCAATAATTGCATATCTTGTTTTTTTTTGTTTAGCCAAGGTTTAGGTTGTGTTTTAGCCGAGACTTTGAAATAAATGTTGTAGTTTATGCAAAATAAATTTTCATTATCAAACCTAGTCCTCTTCAGCTGCTTTTCGTATACCATTCTGACCAAGCACTACGTTAAATCGATCGTAGCCTTGTTCAGTGTGACCAGTTTTTAAAGAAAGCCATTTTCGTCCATAATTTTCCATAGCACTTTGCGGGTGATAGTATCATATGCAGCTTTGTAGTCGATGAACAGATGGTATGTGGGCACTCTACGTTCAGTAGTAGCAGTAGTAGTAGTAGTAGTAGTAGTAGTAGTAGTAGTAGTAGTAGTAGTAGTAGTAGTAGTAGTAGTAGTAGTAGTAGTAGTAGTAGTAGTAGTAGTAGTAGTAGTAGTAGTAGTAGTAGTAGTAGTAGTAGTAGTAGTAGTAGTAGTAGTAGTAGTAGTAGTAGTAGTAGTAGTAGTAGTAGTAGTAGTAGTAGTAGTAGTAGTAGTAGTAGTAGTAGTAGTAGTAGTAGTAGTAGTAGTAGTAGTAGTAGTAGTAGTAGTAGTAGTAGTAGTAGTAGTAGTAGTAGTAGTAGTAGTAGTAGTAGTAGTAGTAGTAGTAGTAGTAGTAGTAGTAGTAGTAGTAGTAGTAGTAGTAGTAGTAGTAGTAGTAGTAGTAGTAGTAGTAGTAGTAGTAGTAGTAGTAGTAGTAGTAGTAGTAGTAGTAGTAGTAGTAGTAGTAGTAGTAGTAGTAGTAGTAGTAGTAGTAGTAGTAGTAGTAGTAGTAGTAGTAGTAGTAGTAGTAGTAGTAGTAGTAGTAGTAGTAGTAGTAGTAGTAGTAGTAGTAGTAGTAGTAGTAGTAGTAGTAGTAGTAGTAGTAGTAGTAGTAGTAGTAGTAGTAGTAGTAGTAGTAGTAGTAGTAGTAGTAGTAGTAGTAGTAGTAGTAGTAGTAGTAGTAGTAGTAGTAGTAGTAGTAGTAGTAGTAGTAGTAGTAGTAGTAGTAGTAGTAGTAGTAGTAGTAGTAGTAGTAGTAGTAGTAGTAGTAGTAGTAGTAGTAGTAGTAGTAGTAGTAGTAGTAGTAGTAGTAGTAGTAGTAGTAGTAGTAGTAGTAGTAGTAGTAGTAGTAGTAGTAGTAGTAGTAGTAGTAGTAGTAGTAGTAGTAGTAGTAGTAGTAGTAGTAGTAGTAGTAGTAGTAGTAGTAGTAGTAGTAGTAGTAGTAGTAGTAGTAGTAGTAGTAGTAGTAGTAGTAGTAGTAGTAGTAGTAGTAGTAGTAGTAGTAGTAGTAGTAGTAGTAGTAGTAGTAGTAGTAGTAGTAGTAGTAGTAGTAGTAGTAGTAGTAGTAGTAGTAGTAGTAGTAGTAGTAGTAGTAGTAGTAGTAGTAGTAGTAGTAGTAGTAGTAGTAGTAGTAGTAGTAGTAGTAGTAGTAGTAGTAGTAGTAGTAGTAGTAGTAGTAGTAGTAGTAGTAGTAGTAGTAGTAGTAGTAGTAGTAGTAGTAGTAGTAGTAGTAGTAGTAGTAGTAGTAGTAGTAGTAGTAGTAGTAGTAGTAGGGGAAAGCCACCATCATTTCAAGGACTTGCCAATGTATGTGGGTAGAATTACAGTAGATCCAAATTTGATTATCAAATGAATTTCACACTAATGCTGTTACAGAAGGGCCAAAAGGGATTGGGCGGACCCACAAGCAGAGGCACTTGTGCGCATTCCGGGGTTATAAGAGTCGCCTTCCAGCACTAGGATCCTTCCATGTAATAATCAATTTCGCTATACCAACTTTAACCCACGTGATGATTTGTTTGTTTTGAATTGAGAAGTGCCATATTTGCTTCAGACCTTAAGGATTCAGGTCATTTATGATTTCAATAATACTGTTAATAATATGATATTAAGATGAAATGTGGAATAGGTAAAAATAGAACAATCTCACCAGCAGTCCCTCGTATGAAATAAAGTAGCGTCCTTTGAGGTTCCATAAGTGCTTCTAATAGTTAATTTAATTTTTCATTCTGGTATCCATGTGCAGTATTAAAACTCGTTTTGGCCAAAGTTTTTACTATATAGCAGAAGATGCTTCATAAGCTAAAACGAAAAAAATAATTAAAATAACTTATTAGGCTTACCAATTAGCTAGGCCGTGTGGCTCCGCAGTCTGCCCAAAATCTCGGTTTTGAAGTCAGGCAGCCGAAAACCACCCAGCATCGCACCTCCTAGCTTGGCTACTCAATAGAGCATTACCAGGTATGGCCACGTGGAGGCGCTAGGTAGGGGCTTGGGATGGCTAGAGCTATATTGACGCTCCTCATTTACCTTCCCCATTTCATACCCATATGTGGGCACTCTATGTTCATGGCCTTTTTGAAAAATTTGTCGCAGCGTGAAGATTTGGCCCAACGTTGGCCTGATAACTTCCCATAAATTTGTTCGCAATTTGTGAGAGTCAAAGGAAGGTGATTTGGAAGAGCACTTTGTAGACTGCGTTGAGAATGGTGATCACAGTCCAGCTGGTCGCCTATCTTGTAGATCTCAAAAATAATATTAATAAGATCTGATCCGATGCTATTCTTCCCAGCCAATTTAGCAAACCGATGAGAGCCTGAACCCTGAACTTCGCTTATCATTGGGAGCGACACCGAGCCCAGTTAGCCTCAAGGTACAGTGCTGGTATAACAAGCCAGTCATCGTTTGTTCGAATTTCGGCTGGGCGGTGCATTAGAGTCGTTGCACTAGCCCCGTGATTGTCCTGTACTCTAACAGCCGGCTCAATGAAGCCCAACCGAAAGCTATGGACTCCGACAACTTCGTGTTTGTGAGTGCTGCTTTTACCTGTCGCCACATCATGATCGTCCGTCAAGGTAATATTATCACAACACATTTTGTCTTCGACATTTTGGCATAATGTGTTGAGTTTTCGGTAAAACTTTTTTGTTTTCTGATAACGATGCTGCTGCTCCAATTCTGGATACTATTCCTCTTCTACAGGGTGTTCAATAAGTTCGAATACACTTTAAAAATGTGTTTAAAAAATGAAAATACGAGATATTCTTTTCTGAGTCAATTTTTATTGAAGCAGTGTTTATTGAGAACCTTTACGACCTACCACCCTTTGTGCTATATGACGAGTTTGAGACGTTTCTCGAAAGAATCAAACGCGGCACGCACCTGGTCCATGGGCATCTCGTCCCAGATCTTGGAAATAATCTTCTTAAATTGGTCCATAGCGCTCACTTTGTGTTCGCTCTGCTTAGCCAGTGTGTACAATCATGCATAAAAGTCCAGGGGATTAAGATCCGGGGAGCTAGAAGGCCACAAAGTCTTATCGAGAAAATCAGGTAAATTCTCCCGACACCAAGCTTGGACGATATCCGCCGTGTGGGCCGATGCGCCGTCCTTGTGAAAGACGTAATGAACTTTCCCGTAGAGGTCACGAAGTGCCGGGGCCACAACCTTCTCCAGAACCTCGGTCTTATAGTACGCGGTGTTGATTGTCACGTTTTTCTCGATAAACACCAGTGGAAGCTTCCCACGCTTAGATACGGCCCCCTAAACCGTCACCGATGCGGCGCTCTGGTACCGCGGGATGTTTATGTGGGACGGGGGGATGCTGGCCAATGTCGGCACTCACAGTCGATCATTTTGAACATTATGCGACTGTTGCAAGATGAAAGAGTTTCTCATCAAAAAACACGAACTCTTGACCAGCGTGCCGCGAAAGTCTCAGTTTTGCTCTGCCCAGCCTCTTCTTCGTTGTAGCCTCCATTACCCGTGAACATTGTGTTTCTTGAACGGCTTGCATTTCAGGTCCTTCGCCATGATGGTCTGGGCAGTCCCGATCGACACATCCAGGTCAACAGCGGCCTTCTAGATCGAGCGGTTCATTTTTCGACGAACCCGATCCCTCATCACCTTGATGGCTGCTGGTGTCCTCGCCGAACGCGGCCGACCGGATCTAGCACGGTCCTTGACCGATCCCGGTACCGACGGATGGTGTTGTAAATGTAATTCCGCTTCATCCCGTGGGATTTCAACCGCCGAAATATGTCGCCGGGTCGCTTACCTCTCGCAAACAACTTTACTATGACCTTGCGGTACTCCTTCATCGCGCGCGGTAAACAAATAACAAATGACATCAAGTCGACACCTTACGCGTCGGTTAGCCTGTATATAAGGCTATAGCTGACACCAATACCAATACACAGAATGCACATGATGCGCACTTACACAACTATGAAAAGTTGTTTTTGAACTCATTAAACACCCTGCTGCGTCTTTTTCTGTATTTTGTGTCTTTCCAAGTGGCTGGGTAATGTGTACCATCGGTGGTACTCGTGGTACTAGCCGGGATATGATCAACCTCGGTGGAGATCGTTGGTTGATCGCGGGCCTTGCAAGCCAGCACCACCAAACAAAACCAGAGCAACGAAAAATGTATGTAATAACTCGAATCGGAACAGACGATGCAGGCGGACTAACGATTGTAAATTAGGAATATGGAACTGTCGGTCTCTAACATTGGTACCCACGTACTTTCTGAAGAAAAGAAGAATCGCAAGTTCGACATCGTAGTGCTGCAGGAGGCATGCTGGAAAAGAACGAAGGTGTGTACGTATAGCGATGGTCACGCGATCTACCAGAGCTGCAGCAATACACACGAGCTGGGCAAAGCTTTTATAGTGATGGACTAGTTGCAGAAGCAGGCAATCGGGTGGTGGCCGATTAACCCCCGAATATCATAGCCCGCAACTCGGAAACACCGATGATTTACTTACTCATGTGCCCATGTCCGCCGGTCCAGCAAGACGAAGGGATGCAATCAGAGGACTCCATTGTTTACCGTTACCCGCCATGGCTTTTACCTGTCGTCAGATCCTCGTCTCCATCTCGGATGTCGTTGGCTAAGCAGCGTCGCCATGAGCCTCTGGTTCTGCCTCTTCTACGCTGTCCTTGCGGATTTCAGTCGAGTGCTTCTCTGCAGATCTTGTTCGCTCCTTCCTCAAGGTGTGTTTCATCCGGTTCCATATACGTTCACGGATTTCGGTTCATATTGGCCGTAGATGATATCGATAATGGAGTTCCTCATTGGAAATCCAGTTCTCAGGCCACCAGGCACGAATGATATATCGCAAGCAGCGATTAATGAATAAGTGCCGATGATGACAAAGACGAATTTTACGCGCAGTTGAAACGCGAATACGATCGTTGCCCAAAACATGATGTCAACATCATCATCGGGGACTACAATGCTCCGGTTGGTCAGGAGGAGTAATTTAAACCAGTCATTGGACGCTTCATCGCACACCCGCAAACGAACGAAAACGGCCTAAAACTTGTCGACTTCGCTGACTCCACCACCGGTACACCTGGAAATCACCGAACCAGACGGAATCACAAATCGACCTCGTTCTGATAGATAGAACCTACCGGGATGCTAAAATTGATTCGGTACTACCCGGTGGTGGTCGTCAAAAACTATCTGTTGTGAACAACATACGATACCGGTGCCCGCCACGGTATAGTCTAACGCGACAGATGCACCGAATGTCACTGAAAGCTACGGGTTATCTCTCGAAGTCGCACTACCGGGAGAGGGTGGTCTGGATGAAGCCTCTCTTGAGGACTGCTGGAGTGCCGTGACAACAGCCATTAACAGCGTAGCAAGGAACGTCTAAGGCTGTGTGGCAACGAATTGACACGTAACGAATGGTTTGACGAGGAGTGCCATCGGATGTTGGATGAGAAGAACACAGCCCGGGTACAAATGCCGCCTAAAGCCATCCGTCAGAGTGTGGAACGATACAAGCAGAAGCGGAGATGGCAAACCCGACTCCTGTAGGAGAAAAAGCGCCACCAGGAGGAGGTGAAGGAGTGCGTTAAACTCGAGCAGCTGTACCGCTTTCATGACATACGGGCGTTCTATCAGAGACTCAATGAATCATATGCAAAGGCTCGGTGCCGCGGGCCGAAATGTGCAGAAATAAAGATGGAGGTATTTTGACTGACGACCATGCGACGATCGAAAGGTTGAAGCAGCGCTATGATGAACACTCAAATACAGACATACAGACCGGGGTGGCCACGGAAAGCTCTACCAGAAGCGGTAAGGCGTCCGCCTAACGTCTGAGACAGCCCCCGGGAAATAGCACCCCTGGTGGACCGAAAACGCCTGATCGGTAAAATCCCTCAGGCTAGCGGGTTGGCAGAGCTAACCGATGAACCAGCGGGAAGCTCCAAGACGGGTGGCCCGTGGACCAAGGTTAAGGCCAAAAGGAAAGGCAGAGGAGGCTACACTAAAAAACGGCTTCACCTAAACCGGCAAGGAAGCGAGCGAAGAAGGGCGACGCTCTTATCCTGAAAGCTGTCGGGTCGAAATACTCGGAGGTTCTAAAGGCTACGAGAGGAGATGCTCTATTCAGGGATCTGGGCGCGCACGTGCGGAGCATCCGCCGCAGGATGAGATCACCGAAGTGCGCGAGGTCGTACAAGCTCTCAAAGAGCAAAGTGGAGTAGTGGTGGCAACCGAGGCGGTTCGCCTATGCAAGAGACCGGCCGGGACCCAGGTAGCCACCATTCGACTTCCGTTGGCGGTCTGTCGACAGAATATTTGAGGTGGTGGAAGACCAGTTCACCAGATTAAAACGCGAAACAGAAAAGAATGGTTTGAAGATCAAAGAATGCCTAGCAGCCGAATTTCCTACGTTTTTTCGTGCGACGAAGAAGAAAATGTCGACTAATCGTTTCAATTTGCGTCATTCATAAAATGAAAATAACTCACGCAACGCATTGTCGTTATTCTGCAGCCGGGAAAACTTGCATGACCAGCAGAAATTTTGCAGAATAACATTTGTCATGCCATCCTACACAAATACATGCGCGCTAGCTTCGTAAACATTATTATTATTTTTAGTTCGAACGATGAAAAATTTTGATGGACGAATTTTAAAACAGTACGACGAATTTAAGAAATAAAGTCAGCTGCGTAATTTCAATAAAATGCTTTACTAATCGCTCTTTAGTGAATTCACGGATCGGAAGGTAAGTGTGTTTGAGTCAAATCAGCACTAGACCTTTTGGAATATTCATTAAATCCACCTAAGAAATGATGAAAATTAGAATGGCTTTCCTTACTACGACAGGAATTAGAAATAAACCCTAAGTACGTTTAAACCGAAGTTGTATATGCTGGCAGACAGGACCGATTGTGATAGGGCCCGCTTAGGCAGTATCGTGGTAATCGACGTGGATGAGTTCGAGGTAGTCGACGAGTTCGTATACGATGGCTCACTGGTAACAGAAGATAACATACTGTACGGTCATAAAACGTGAATACTGTTAGAAGAGAACCTTCGAGCACTCGAAGTTTTCCAACGGCGAGTGTTAAGAATCATCTTTGCCGACGTGTAAGAAAACGATGTACGGTGGCGAAGAATGAACCACGAGATCGCGCGTCTCTACAGCGATTCTAGTATTCAAAAAGTGGTTCAAGCCGGACGGATACGTTAGGCAGGCCATGTTGTTGTAATGCCGAACAACTATCCTGCAAAAATGGTTTTCGCATCGAATCTGGTAGGAACAAGACGAAGAGGTGCACAGTGAGCGAGGTGGCAAGACCAGGTGGAACGAGAACTAGCGAGCACTGGGTGCCAGCGAAACTGGAAACCAGCTGCCATGGACCGAATTCAATGGAGGAATTATTAAGGCCAAATTTCAACGTTCTGACTGGCGTAGTATGCTCCTTATTCATCACTTTCGTGCATTCATCGTCATACGATGTCTTACGATGTCGATGTCATACGAGTCTTCGAGATGAACTTCGTCCAGATCATTGTTCAGCGTAGTTAGTGCTCCGATAGGATCTGACGTTAATGATGTCTGAGAAGTGTTAGCAGGGATCAAAGTATGGTCGATCTGTGTGTTTGTCTGTTTTGGTGACTTCCAGATATAGGAGTTCATGGTAAACAAACGTACTGTCATGACCGCGGAAGTGACAAAGTTGATTAATCTTAGATTCTTTGCTCTTGCCGCAATTCTGGCACATCTACTACAACATCGGATTTACGGCTCTTCAATACGGCGGAAAGGATTTAAGTGCTCCCTTAGATGTTGAGAGTCGAGCCTAGTTTTTCCTCTGCAAGACGCTTGGATCAAGGAGCATATGCCGCCGCAAAGCTGACGGTGTACAAAACATTAATCATTTACCACATTTGCAGACATTTGCCGTATTTGAACGAAAGGTATTGTGGACTATTTCTTGCGGAGTACAACTGGAAAGCGGATAGTTGCGTAGCAGGCGTGGGCGTAGCAACCACAGGACCACATAGACCACAGGGACCATAATTATATGAAGCACCGAGGGATGACAATCCAGGTAACCAATAAGCATTATCATTAGCAGTAATTCGGCCGCTAATTAGCATGCCTGGCATTTTATACTGCACGTTGCTATTTATTAGCTTTTTGACTGCCTAACTGCATTAAATTGGCATCCAAAATTCTAACTATTTCTAACTCTTCTTGTTGGTAATTAGCAGCAAATTTGTTATTTGTTATTTGTTATTTGTTATTTATTGATTATTTCATCCGACATAGGTTGCCTTAATGAATATTGAAATATGGCAGGGAAAAGCCACCTTGAAATGCATAAATGACAGTTTCAAGCCGGCACAAAAACCCGGCATCTTTTCCCAGAAGGTAATAAAGTAATAAAACTTATCAACTAATCACAACTTTACAATAACCTAAACGGATAAGAATAACAATTACAATAATTTAAAATGAACAAAAAACAGCAATATACAAATATTAAAAGTTAAAATTAATATCACTTTGGTTGTAAGCCACTGCCAGAGTGCCAGACGATGGATGGGTTCATGTTGGCCGTAATTCGTACGATAAACGTTTAAGCGTAGAAGATGTTGATGACGTTGCGGGCGCAAAGGACAATGCATTTGTAACATAGCGAGGATATTAGGACAGTCGTAGCCACCGGTTAGAATTTTGTGGGCCATTTGAGACATGATATGCTTTCGTCGTTGTTCGAGGGGTTTGATTCCAATTAGCAAGCAGAGGTCTTCATATGATGGCAAACTCTCAGGATTTCTCCATGGCAGTGTACAACAGATACGTCTGATGGAATGTTTCTGTACACGCTCAATACGCTACACCCAAATGTCATAGTACGGGTCCCATACAACACAGGCAGACTCTAGAATGGAGCGTACCAGCGAGCAATAGAGGGCCCGCAAGGTCCCAGGATCGTCAAACTCCTTGCCGATTCTGACAATTAAACCTAGCTGACGAATTGCCTCGCTAATGATCATGGAGTAATGCTGCCTAAATGTCAGTTGAGCGTCCAAAATTACTCCAAGATCAGTAACGACTTCCTTGCGTTGAAGAGATATCCCATCAATACGGTAGTCAAATAACAAAGGCTGTTTTTTGCGGTGAAAGCAGCATTTTGAAATGCTTAATGTCATGTAGTTACGTCGGCACCAGTCAGCGAACAGATTCGCTAAAGCTTGAAGTCTGGAGCAATCATCACGAGTTTGAATAACCTGATAGAGTTTTGTATCGTTCGCATACAATAATTGTGTTTCGCAAGGTAACAGCTATGTGCTATCATTGATAACTAACGAAAACAGCAGGGGTCCCAGAATGCTGCCCTGTGGAACCCCTGAATTGTTATTAAACCAACTGGATTGTGACGTACCCAATTTCACAGCAATTTTGCGATTCCGCAGGTACGATTCCAACCATTCTACCATCGCGACAGATCCGAGTTTGTTGCACTTAGCACACAGTATTTGATCGACACGATCAAATGAGCATTGTCAGCACTATAGGAGGATTAGCAGTAAAGTAGCCGCATATCTTGCCAAAGTAGTTTTTAAGTATCATTCAAAGTTACTTAAATGCTTATTGGCTTGCATTTGAATGACATTGCTGGTGCTTATTGATTATCTGGGAAGTGAATGTCTTGGATTACTCCTTGCAGGTTAGTCTCATTTTACTCTCACTAACTAAATCCAAAAAAAGCACTGTGCATTGACGTCACTCATAGAGGAATTAGTACCTTACAATATTCAACCTAATCACAGCCAGCATGACCGACAGGCTACAACAAGCGAAGCTTACCCCCGAAAGCACACTTCACACTTTTGTTGTTTTGCCAACGAAGAAAATTGCCGGCAAACCGATTTCGAGCGCATTAACCGCCCTGCAAGAAAGCAACAACAACAAAAAAAGGATAACACATAAAAACAAGAGCCACACTGAACAGGGCGATGAAGTGGAAAACATACAGAGTGTCCCGAACTTTCATTTCTGTTCTTTCATTTTTCAACGTTCCGTTCACTCACACTGCTGGGTGCAGCCGAAAATCTTCCTGCCGGCTGCAGCAGGTTCCCTGTGCGGCTGCTGCTGCTGCTGCTGCTCGGTTTTAGACACCAATCGACCGATGCTGATGATGCTGATAGATTCCGACTATGATGATGCATCTTTTCCTAGCCGTCTGGTCTGGAGTGGCTCTCGAAAAATTGTTTCGTGACAGTTTTTCACTTCGCCATCCCTCGCCCGGGTCGGGAATTTGAATACTCTGCTGTGTGGCACGAGGAGCTGCGCTCGCTGATGTTTTAGTTGTCGTAGTTTACTCTTTTTTTCGGAAACGGAACTCCGAGCAACGACATTACGAACAGTAGTAGTAGCTAGGATAAGAGGTTCGTCTCAATGTTATGCTTTTGGTTGTGCCAGCCATGGATGGTATAGAAAAAGTATAAATATTTGTTTTAAAAAAGATGACCAGAGTGACCCGAGGCCCTTTTGGTTCAGCAATGCAATGCTCTAACGATGGTTGTAGAGCACTGTAGTTAGTAAACAGTGACGAGCAAACAAGAGCAATCGATGGAATGGAAGCTGTAAGCTATACATGTATAGTTTGTTTGCGGTTTTGACAACTGTACAGTGTATACTAGAGCTAGAGAATTTTCTGTTGACTATTTCAATATAGGTTAACCAGTGCTTCGTTCGAGTTCGGGCACATTTAATTGGAAGTTCTGGCTGTCTCGTTGAATATTCAATACCAATTAGTAGTTTGCCAAACAATTCAAGCGCAAAACATAACAGTGTACCAGAACAAATTTTTTACGCATTTTGCCAAAACTATTAGTTTTTTATAATGGACGCTTCTGGTCTCTGAAAATAATTTATCCAATTTTTACGCTGTCCAGTAAACACTTGTAAACATTTTTCAAAATTTTCGTACAAATTTGAGCCGAACCAAGTTTTTATCTCGTAAAGGTGAAAATTTCATAATGTCATAATGGTAAAGCATTCTTAAATAAAGTAAAAGTAGTATCCAGGTCCTGATTTACTAGAGCAATTTTAGAACGTCTATCTGTCTTCCATCAACTAGCCTGTTCGGTGCCTCGGTTTATTAATCTTTCTGACCCTTCATGCGAGATTCGCTCACTGGATGGAGGAAACTTTCCTAAGACAATATGCACCTCATCAGATGTCGCTCCTTCCGCTACCCGCCGTCCAAGGCATGGAACTTCTAATACTAAATCCAATCAACGCGCGTAATTCATAACGACTGCCACCAGCCGTAATGAAATGGCGCAACTAATTGCGAATGTGATGCAACTGTGCATGTGATGAACTTACGCCGTAGTAGATCATACGATTAGGAAACTCGATGGTTCGACAGCAAGAATACGGTTCGGTTCGCAAGAACCGTCCACACGTACTAACGTACATGCTGCTGCTCTATGTGAGTGCGCGGGGGACACGTCATACATCAAGTGATAGATAGTTTTATTTTTCGACTTTCTAAGAAAACACAAGTCGCATTTTCTTTCGGGCTGCTTCTCGACCAGTTCTGCTCGGTGCGGTGGTAAACTTTTTGTGGCACAGTCCCTGGCCCGGCAGGGCAGCAATTGAGACAGGCAGTGCGGACACCCGAACCCCTTCCCAAGCTATGAATCAGTAGCCGAAGCGTACCATTGGTTTTTTTGCGCAAACTTCAGCGTTTTATTATCGCATTGAAAATTTATTATTAAGGTCAGTTATTTTACTGATAAATGGACAAGTTGAGTCGCGTTTCAGTTTGCTAGTTTGCTAGCAGCAATGAAAGCAATTGAAGTTGTGACGTTGACACTGTCACTTCGGGTTGACTCAAAAATGACTGTTCACATCGTTTCGGTGCAATTTGATTACTTTTTCGAACAGTATCTTTGCAGTGTGACTACTTTATCGTAGCATACTATTTGCCCTATTAAGACAAAGGGCGAGGTGAGGAGAACAACTGTTATCAGCCGATTAAAGCATCCCCTGACGTACGATGGAATTGACTTTTGCAAACAAACTTGCATGTTCGTTTGCTGATTACGGCAGCGTTGGTCACATTCTTGCACGTTCACCTACTTCGAATAATGAAATCGAATCACAATGCATGTTGAGGGCAATTTGTTTGATATGTTTTAGGAAAATCATTTAAACCGTTCGTCAAGAGCTTAATAGATGCTAAATTAAAAATAACAATAATTCGATTCGCAGAATTCTAATTTTGTTTGACCAATCTGTCCAAATTTTTTTCATAGCAACCATCATACTAAATTTTAAAATTTGATAAATTTGATTTTACCGAACAAATCATCAACTGTTTGCTGCCGATACGAACGCGCTATGATTCTGAGAACATAACTTCGAATTTTTTGAGAAAATGTATTGATAAAATTATATTCGTGGCTTATAAAACAAAATTATAACATTTGAAAACATTCGCAGATTTATTTTCTAATGCACGTGTTGTTATTACAAATGGTTCGTATATGTCTTATCTTATCTTATCTCACACAAACACAGCCAATACTTGAAGGCATCCTGGAAAATGACGATTGCTTGAATCGATCATTTTTCTTCTCAACGGCCAGGCCAACTGCGCAGCATGTACCGCAGAGAGAATTCTAAAGAATCAAGTGGAATTAGAAATGATATTTTAATTCAACTCATTGAAATCAAAAGGAAGGAAGAGAGCGTGGACCTCCCGTACCAAACGCTTCCCTTGAAGATATTGATTAATTTACAGATTACATTATGCAGTATGCAGTCGTTAGGAGTATCTTTGCTAATAAAGGTTAAGTGATACTCCGGACCCTCGGGGATGAACTTATGGTTTTTAGACCAAAAGCCTGGCTGCAACAGGCCAAGGTTATGGCGCCTTAGTTCGCTCTCTGAAAATAGATTAAATATACCAACTACAGAGCAGAAAAGAGGGTAATGCCTGGATAAGGTTTACTTTGTAGCCATTCCATTACCCTGCCACATATATAGTTTTAAAAATCGTAATTATGATCCAAATAAAAATATACATTGCAAAAAAGAACGATCTCACCAATACAGTGGTAACCCGATTTTGTCACTCCCCGATTTTGTCACCTCCGATTTTGTCACGTTTTTGACCCGATTTTGTCACGCTTTTGATTTATCAAAAGCTTAGTAAATCAAATGTGTTAAAACACTGTGAAAAGAACTGTGTTCAACAAGTTGATTATCGTGGAGTTTCCACAAAAGTTGTTTCTCATCTCCACAACTATAATAGCTAGAAGGTTACTTTCTTTGGCAAAGTTCTTTATAATAATCTTCTCAAAAGTTTTGTACAACATTGTTTTGCTCTATCTCTTAGTGCCTGAAAAATAAATTTTCTATCTTACTTTTAGGGAGGTTAATCAAAGAATCGTTCATACCATAAGAAAGAGCTTTTTACGCTGTGAAATTTCTCTGAACATACTTAACCAGTATAATCAACCATTTCGGCGCAATTAAAAAACGCGTGTTTTCATACCTTTGGGAGTGCTGTGAAAAGGTGACAAATGTCCACAGAGAGGTAGAAGGAAGTGCGACATGTCCTAAAAGTGATCAGAATGAAGTATATGTAGTTCGTTCTAAGTTATCTGCAAAAAAATAAAAATTGAAAAAATACCCGATTTTGTCACTGCCCCGTTTTTGTCACCCCTAAATTCATCATGGGGGTGACAAAATCGGGTCATTACTGTATTATTTTTTTTATTTATTTATTTATTTATTTATTTATTTTGTTCTTTTTTGTGGAGAAGGGAAAAGCCCATTGGAGTTAACCCCTTTCAGGTTTCTTCTCCAACAGGCATAAAACCTCCTCATCTTTTTAGTTTACATTACGTTGGTGTACCTTTTACAATTTGTAATAGTAACCTCCAGTGAGCATTAGCTCTTTTAAGGAGGTATGTTTGCGAACTTATTCGATTAACTCAGCCATCATAGGCATTTTTTCGGTATCAGTTCGATGTTACGTTGTAGGTGGATAGCGGCGTTGAATGATTGGTGGGCAGCGGGTGGCAGTTGACGATTGGTGGTGGCGGTGCGGTGTGGCGGAGCGGTGTGGCGGTAGCATCGGAAAATAAAGAAAACGTTGAAGTGTTTCATATTAGTGGCATCACGGAAGATATTGTTGGATCTTGTGTTTCAGCATTTGCTTCACAGCAAGCGTGAATTTTGCAATACTGGAAGCAGTTCTGCAGCTAACTGGGAGTTCATTGTATAATTTACAGCCGATATATGCAAGCTTTTTTCGTCCAAATTCGGTGGTGGGCGTTATTAGTGAGAAAGGACCAGTTTGCCGAGAGGCGCGATTCCTTTGGATTGTTGTAACTGTTGTGTTATGATGCACTGAATTCGTCGCAATTCTGTGCATGTGAACCAAAGTTTGAAGTTCGCATAGAGCTCTAACAGGTAATATGGAATCACTTGCAGAGTATAATGAGATAGTTGGGTGGAAGTATGGCTTTTTTAGTACGGCTTTCAGGCATCTATTTTGGATGGTTTGCAGCTCACGTATGTTGGATCGGCTAGCTCTGCCCCAGTTCACAGTGAGATATTGGAGTCTGGAGTGAATCATCGAAAAATATAACTGTTTCATCCAATTTTGTGGCACAAAAGAAGAAATTTTCCTCAGAATTCCACAGCAAGCTGCCAATTTCTTTTGCAGATTGCGAATATGTGGCAACCAGCTCATGGTGGAATCGATAGTCAGTCCTAGGAAGGTGTATTCGTTGACTTCCTCAATGACATGTCCTCTAATTTGTATAGTATCATGTGATGGGACACGTTTCCTTGGAGAATGTATCACCATAAACTTCGTTTTACCAAGATTCAACGAAAGCATATTCGTTTCGAAATAGCAATTTAATAATTCCAAGTCGTATTTGGCTTGACGTTGAATCAATTCGCATGTACTGGCTCTGTAAAATACTGAAGTATCGTCCGCGAAGAGTCTAACTTTACCGTATAAAGGCAATCTGGAGAGATCGTTAACAAACAAAAGGAACAGAACCGGTCCCAGGTTGCTACCCTGGGGAACACCTGTTGTTATAGTTGTCGTGGAGCTTTTGCATTTTTCGATTGATACATATTGTGATCGATTAGACAAGTAGGTTCTAATTAGTTGTAATGCTGTTCCCCTTATTCCATATGCTTGAATTTTCTCTAGAAGCAACTCGTGGTCAATGGTATCAAAAGCTTTTTTTAGATCAATGAAAACCGCTCCAGCTAAACTGTTGTTGTCTAGTGTGTCGTAGATATCTTCCATTAGATCACAAGTAGCCGATGTCGTACTAGATTGTTGTCTAAATCCATATTGGTGAGCGTAGATTGTTCCAAATTGCCTCATATACGCCGTTATCCTGATTACAATTAATTTTTCTAGGATTTTATTCAGCACTGACAAGGTAGAAATCGGACGATAGTTGGATACATCCTTCGGGTCACCTGATTTAAATATGGGTACTACTCTTGCTATTTTGAGGCTGTCGGGGTATAAACCGGTTTCAATTATCTCGTTGAAAATTTCTGCCAGAAGGGGGGCTAGAACACGGTGGTGCTGCTTTACAAATGAAACTGGAATGCAATCAGGCCCAGATGCTTTCTTTGAGTCTAGCTTACTGATAAGTAGGGTAACTTCATTGGTGTTGGTAGCATTCAAAAATATCGAGGAACGTTGGGATGTCAGTGTACCAAATTTATGGACATTTCGGTCACTATTTATGCTTACTGCCAAACGCTGGCCAACAGTGCAAAAATGTTCATTGAATATATTGCATATGGCAGATAGGTCAGTTGTATCCCTTCCATTTGTACACAGAACTGTAGGCTGGTGACAAGTTTCCCCCTTTCCCAGAATTTCATTAACAAATTTCCAGTTTTTCCTTTGATCGTTTTGGTCTAACAATCGTTGATAATAATCTCGCTTACAATGTGCTTTTTTATTGCGCAGCAGTTTTGATGCGTGTGTCAGTACTCTTTTAAACTGTTCATCGGTTGGGTGTCTTCGGTGGTCTCTAAGTGCTTTATCTTTAATGCGAATTAGTTGTAGCAAATCAAAGTTCATCCATGGGCAGTGTCCTTTTACTCTGGCTTCTAATGTTACTGTTTTCGTGCATCGCGACAAGGTTTGTGTGTATGTATTGATCAGGTGTGTTAATTTTTCATTCGCAGTCATCGACGGATTAATTTCTGTTATTGCATCTAAGAAAAATTCATTCAATCGACGATGATTAACGATATGCTTTTGGAAGGTCTTTTTTGAAACCAAGCTTTGTAAGTTAAAGAAGGAGAAAATAATGGCATGATCACTAATATCATTATCAATGGTATCATTCACAATAGTGCTAGCGAGAGTATCTGAGCATAGTACATGATCCAATATATTCGAACTTGCGGGTCTAGTTACATTAGTATTAGTTACAAATGTGTTGTAAGAAGTGAGCAGTCTGAGATATTCCTGAACAATGTTATTGGTACTCAAATTAACAGGGATATTCATATCTCCAACCAGAATTCTTTCGCGGTCACGAGGAGTACTGGCTAACATGCATTCCATTTCTGCAAGAAACCTTCTTGCTTCGAAAGATGGAGGCCTATATATTGCGTGAAAATCGATCATCTTACCATGAAACTTAATCACGCATTTGATGTGATGAAAACCATCCAAAGTTCTATTCTGACAGACATCTACTTCTAAGTCAGTACGAACAAATATTGCTAAGCCACCATGCGATTCATCTCGACAAGAAAAAATCCCTCGATAGCCTGTTATCTGGAAAAGGCTGGTGTTGTTTGATTTCACCCAAGTCTCACTCAAAGCAATTATATCAACTTTTCCTTTGTATCCGTGCAACATTTCTTTAACTGAATCGAATTTGGCGAGATCATTCATTCCTCTAATATTTAATTGCAATATATTAAAAGATTTTCTTTCTGTGCATTCTTTATTATCTAACCATTCTGTTATACATTGATATTTATTATTGGAGAACATTGTTTTTATAAATTAAAAAAAGACAATACAAGGTGCTCAGCAACCTACTGCCGGCGCTTTGGGGACTGTTCCAGTCGCGTAGATTCCATTACCATTGAATCAGATCCCGATGTGTCAAGCGGCCTCTTTGAATACTTTTTCACCATCTGCTGCAAATCCTGCTGACAGCGAACTATATCAGTTTTCGAGTTATCGGTCCGTTTCATCAAAATTGCTCCATTACGTCCAGGCCATACATATTTGCAATCGACAGACTGCTGAACATCACGCGCATCTTTAAGCAATTGGGCACCATGCACAGTCAATTCATCACGCAATGTGACCCTACCGCCGATACCAGCGTAAGACGAATCTACACTTGCAGCTAGCAGTTGTCCATGCATTCTTTTCCTGTTGAGCATCTCTTCTTTGTAGCGCTGATCCGAAAAACAAACTTTAATCGGTACCGTTCTATTGTATCTGGCGGCTGGATCATTCGGCAGCAATCTTTTCACTTCCAGTATAGCATCTTCAGTCAGTGTGTATCCGACAGCAGCAGCAGTCTTTCGAACCACATCATTTAACACCTCGTCTTTTAACATTGGCAACCCAAGAATAACAGCGTTTTTAGCAAGTGTAGCACGATTCACACGTTCGACTTCCAATTCGAGAGTTTCGAGTTTCGCGGATGTTGCTTGTTGCTTACCAAACAAATTGTTGATATCAGTCTTAATCGCACTATGTTCCATTTTCATTGCTTTGATTTCGTCCAGTACCGAGTCCAACTTATCCGATAAGAAACTTTGAAATTTTTCTACTTCAGTTACCGTTGTTTTAACAGCTCTCATCTCCTCACGTGACTCACGAACTTCAGCCAGTACAGTGCGTACCTCTTTTAGCACCTGTTTTTCTACAGCAGCTCCGTGGGAAATCTGTTGAAAAAGCTCCTGACAGTTAAGCGAGCAGAAATACTGTTGCTCTCTAAGTTTCCGGACAGCATTACCAATGATATTTTTGCACTTAAAATGCTCACATCGGTGGCAATATTCACACTCAATCACTTTCCTCGGATCTTTCTCCTCTTTATTGCACGTAACACAAATTGTTACATCCTCCGACAGACTCGACATGTTTGTTTTGATTAAGCTAAACAACAATATTGACACAGAGTTAAAGATAACGAGCGCGATCTATGCTTGATCGATTCTATGCGCGGTGTATATATAATATATGCCGAAATATTTCAAGATATCAATACATACGCAATGCCAGTAACAGAGCCGATATATTAGGACAAAACAATCGCTGCCTTTTGCTTGGTCAACCTTCGAAATAATGATTTTGTAGAATATCCTGGATCAGCCCTCGAAGTAATTATTTCAATCCTTGCTGCACCACTCTTTCTCACTAGTACACACTGTTGGAGAAAACATTACAACGAAATTATCACAGACTTTAAATTATTTGCGGAGCTCAATTCCGGGTTATATGCCGATGACAGAGTTGCCAGTTAATGAATTAGCCTTTCCTTTTACCCCAGAACAGATGTGCTTGCTATCTGATGAGCAGTATTTTTTCCATTTCCATTTCATGTTGTTTCACGTCAGAGTCATTCCAAAAGGCCTTCAAAATCTATTCCCGGGTACCCTCATTCGCTCATAGCACCATCACATATGGTCCGAGTACTAAGCCACCAGATTATCGTCATCGTCATAGCCATGGCAGCTTCTTTGGACGTTGCAGGACTTTTGGCAGATTCTTCAAGAAAATCATCGATCATTAGGGCCGCAGCCTGAACTAGCTTCACTCACATTGTAGTATGACCGATAAATGCAATCCATGCAGGTCCTTGAACATCATAGACTACTATTTTTAAATTAATAATAGGTATCCCACAACACAAATTTTTCAAAAAATATGCACAAATTTACACCAGCGAAAAAAATTGACCTCCGACTGTACGCGTTGCTTGCTTCGATCTTAATACAAATGGTTCGTATATGGTACGAAAACACATTCGTAGCATATTTTGCTTTACAACGCATTTGATGATCCGTGCACGGATACTGTCTGGCTTCGTTATCGACGAGATCGAGCTGCAAAGGGGCCATCCAGATACCACGTGGACAGAAAAATACCAACTTTCAACCCCCCCGTCCCCCTCCGTGGACAAGCGTGGACATTGGCTCAACCCCCACCCCCCTCCTCTGTTTGTCCACGTGGACATGCCACATGTAACAAAAGAGAAATGTATTGAGTTCAATTTAGTTTTCAACTTGATTTATGCAGTATTTATTGAAAAAGTCTAATGGCCACGAAGACAAAATACATACGGGTTTTTAGTCGTTAGCCGCAGCGTATTAAAATCTGTATGATAGGTGTTAGGATCTTAAGGTGAAATGGTACTGAATCACAACATGGCCGGAACGATGGCACCCACATCCCTACTTGGACGCCATTTTTCCGGCAATGTTGGGATTCAGTACCGTTTCATCTTAATTCCTGTGATCTTGTCTACTGAAAATTATTATCAACTACAAGAAAGTCCGTTTCAGCTTGACCTTCGCTTGACGATTCTTCTCTGTCCAGAGTATCTTTGTCTAACCGGAGCACCTCAGCTTGGTCGTCTACTTTAACACAACAAAACACCTTCCCGACGCGATGTGATTCGTAAAATTTTCTGAAGCCGCTTCTTTTTGGAAATACGTTACCCATGGATGCAAATGCAATCAACATTTGGTGCAAGCGCGACCTAAATGATAAATGAGTCACGTAAATGGTGAATATTCGTGGATTTTGCCGTTACCTTTATCATTTCCCAAAGGAGGCAAGGGTTGTAAAAAATAGCAATCTTTATTATTGCATGAGATCAAATGTCAGGCTAGGCAATCAACATCTATGAGTACTAGCGCAGGCTTAATCTTTTCAACAAGATTTAAGCCAGATATGTGCTCTCGTAATGCTCCGTTTTTGTGTTTAGGTCAACATATGCTTTAGAAGATAAAACTTTATTTGAGCCCAAAAACAATCACTGATCAATGGTTAATGCTAATATATATATTGTCAATTGCAAGAAAAATTGTCCAAACAATAAGTGCGCAATCGCTCATAAAAGTGCTACCTATTTTAGCTTAAATCGTTTCGGTCTCTTCGGCGCACTTATTGCTTGGAAGATAAGGAAAAAGTGCGCCGAGGATACCGAAACGATTTAATGCAAAATAGCACTTTTATGAGAGATATCGCACTTTGGATGGTAAAATTTTCCTTGCAATTGACAATAATTAATTCAATATTGCTGTTTCTAATTTCTATTTTTTGTATGAAAAACAAAACTTGTCCACGTGGACATTTTCCATAACCCCTCCCCCCCTTCCGTGGACAAGCGTGGACATTTTCATAACCCCCCACCCCCCTCTAAGCTGTCCACGTGGTATATGGATGGCCCCAAAGATGGTAGGTAAGAGAAAATACACCGGTGCCATTATAGGCTGCAAAATGTATAGATGGCGTAGTTCTGTGGCTTACGGCGTCGTCGGTTATTCTTATGGAAATACAGTTCGAACTTGATTATCCGGGGACTCGATTATCCGGGTTTTTAGACTTGGTTATCGGAGAAAAAAAATCATTTTTTAAATATATTTTAAACACAAGTGTCATAGTTTCACGTTAGGTAATGATTGTAGCATGAAAAATACTGATTCACGTCCTGAAGGTATAAAATTGCTTTCCTATATATTTTTATCAGCGAGTAATGCAGAAAAAAATTTTTTTTTCAGTGGTAAACACATTTTCTGTGTAAACACATTTCAAAAATCCTATTTAAAAAAAAATCACTTGGATAATCGAGTCTGACCTGTATCAATTTTTAGTTTTTAAAATATGATTCGATTATCCGGGCTGAAAATAAAAGTGAACACCCGGATAATCGAGTCCGGGCTGTATAACAAACAAGCTCAACCTGAATTTCCGATCATATCAGCATTTTTCAGCATATGGAGGTCTGTGCCCAGTGGAACGAACGAGGATTTCACCAAATATATTATACTAGTTGAGCCCGAATCTTACGATCCGGATATAATATAAATGTCTGTTCAGAATTCAGAAAACTGCGGATACATTCCATTGGCCAGTGCAAGGTTAGTCAAGAGAGGTTTTCTGATGTTCAAATTTGTTTTTCATCCCCGCTGGGTTACCCTTGACGATCAACGAAATTTTCAAAGCGGAAACTGTTGAATGTATAAACAACGTCGATGGTTGCTAACCAATCGTTCCGCGCACTTCTGTTCTACAAACTGTGAAAACTAGATCACCTATTTTAACTCACCTTGGGCCAGTGTTTGCGAAGATGTTTAATTTTTGTACAGTATTGTTCCGATTTTGTCAGCCCCATATTGAATGTTGGGCTAACAAAATGGGGAAACTGACAAAATCGGGAAAAAAAATTTTTCGAATTTTTTTTCAAATATCTAAGACTTCTACTAAAAATTAAATTTTAGGCCTCAATTGGTCAACCGAAAGCTCAATAAACCGGGCACAGCACAGTGAGTCCAGAACCTTTTTTGGTGCGCATTAGCTTTGAGCGGAAAAATTCGGTTTTAGGTTTATGGAACCTTTAGAAGAATTTCTTAAAATTAAAAGTTCTATCGTCCAGCGGAATTCAAATTTTGATTAATCCCCGTAAAAGTGCAATAAAAAAAATGTACCTCAGTTTCAATATAACACATTGATGTGTTCTGCAAAGTTTAACAACATATTATTACAAGAAATTTTGCTGAAGACAGGAACCTTCTATCTCTTCAGCAAAAACAAAAAAATCCTATTTCTCATAAATGAGAGATAAAAATCGTTAAAAACAGTTTTTTCTATTTTAGCTGTTTTTGTAGTTGTATGAATTTTTTTCTGTTTTACAAAGTTGTACAAATAGTAAAAATATGATGTGTATAGTATGCCTCTATCTTTGCTTGTTTAGAAACTGTAGAACTTTTACTATAAAAAATACCCCAATTTTGACCCCGAATTACTCGTAAGAAGGCATCATTTTATTCTAAAACTCTAAACTTTTTCCCCAGAGAATCAGAATAGTTTCAAGCAGTCTGAAAAGTATTATAAATCATGTTTTAAAGCAAAAAAGTTGAACAAAATTTATAGGCTGACAAAATCGGGATAAAAGGCTGATAAAATTGGGGGTAGACAAAATCGGAACATTACTGTATTAGTTTTTTGAGTTCTTATATTGCATAATATAGCTCTAAGATGTTGTACATAAAAGAGTCATTAACTAATTTTTTAAAATTTTGCGACTTGGTCCGGTCTGATTTAACACCAACCATATGATATCGGGACAAGCAATCCAGTTGAGGAGGCGAGTCGCAGTCGAGCAGTCGAATCAAGCCATCGAGTCAAGCAAATGGGTCGACCAGTCAAGTCGAAGAGTTGAGTCCAATAGTCAAATCGAACAGTTAAATCAAGCTGTTCAGCCGAGTCGTGTAGTCCAGTCGAACAGTTTAATCGAGCAGTTGAGTCGAGTAGTCCAGTCGAGCAGTTGAGTCAAGCAGTCGAGTCGAAAAGTCCAGCCGAGCGTTGGGTAAATCGAGCAGTTAAGTAGAGCTGTCGAATCAAATAGAAGTCAAGCAGTTGAGTCGAGGAGTCTAGATGAGCAGTTGAATCAAGCTGTTCAGTAAATCAGTACAGTCGAGCAGTCGAGTCGAGCATTTTGATCGAGTAGTCAAGTCGAGCAGTCGAGCAATTAAGTCGGGTAGTCAAGTCAAACAGTTTAATCGAGCAGTTGAGTCGAGCAGTCTAGTTGAGCAGTTGAATCAAGCTGTTCAATAAAGCAGTCCAGTCAAGCAGTTCAGTCGAGCTGTTAAATCAAGCAGTCGAGTCGAGCATTTTAATCGAGCAGTCAAGTCGAGCAGTCTAATCGAGCGGTTGAGTCGAGCAGTTGAGTCAAGCAGTTCAGTCGAGCAGTCCAGATGAGCAGTTGAATCAAGCTGTTCAGTCAAGCAGTCCAGCCGAGCAGTTGAGCCGAGCCGTTCAGTCGAACAGTTGAATGGAGTAGTCTAGTCTAGCAGTTGAGTCGAGCACTCGAATCGAACAGTTTAGTCAAGCAATCTAGTCGAGCAGTCGGGTCAAGTGGTTCAGTCGAACAGTTTACTCGAGTAGTTTAATCGAGCAGTAAAGCCGAGCTGTTCAGTCGAACAGTTCAAACGAGCAGTTGAGTCAAGTAGTCCAGTCGAGTAGTCCAGTAGAGTACTTGAGTCGAGTAGTCCAGTCGAACAGTTTAATCGAGCAGTTAGATCGAGTAGTCTAGTCGAGCAGTTGAATCGAGCAATCGGGTTGAGCAGTTAAGTCGAGCAGCCGATTCGAATAGTCCAATCGAGTAATTGAGTCAAACAGTTGAGTCCCGTAGTTCAGTCAAGCAGTTGAGTCGAGTAGTCAAGTCGAGTCGAGTAGTTGAGGCGACTAGTCTAGTCGAGCGGTGGAATCAAACAGTTAAGTCAAGCAGTTGAGTCGAGCAATCTAGTCGTGTAGTTGAATCAAGCTGTCCAGTCAAGCAGTCGAATCGAACAGTCCAGTCGAGCAGTTCAATCGTGCAATTAAGTCGAGCAGTTGGGTCAAGTAGTAAGTCGAACAAATGTGTCAAGTAGTCGAATCGAGTAGTTAAGTCGAGTAATTCAGTTGAGCAGTCCAGTCGACCAATCAAATCGAGCAGTCTAATCGACCAGTCCAGTAGAGCAATCGAGTCCGGCAGTCAACCAGTGACTGAGGTAACTGACAATACAACCCATTGCTACGAAAGCATAACGTCCTGTCAGGGGTCTGTTTTTAGTTACCGATAAGCCTCTTATGACGTCCTGTCATAGTCCTGGTTTTCGGTACAGATTAACAATATAGTTCACTCTTCTATAATCCTGAAGAGACGACTACTAGCGCCATTGCGGCATAAAAGGTTGCAAAAGTACACCGTAAATTCGACACATCTATCGGAAAAAACTCAACTTTTTGTATCCAGCTTTTTACGCGCTATAATGGCGGACGCTATAAATTGTGTTCGTAATATGTGAACAATCTTTTTGACAACTCTGCATACATCAAAACTGGGCACTCTTCTCCTGTACGGCAGTGTTGCTCTTTCTTTCGTTTACGCAAAAGAAGGAAGCCAATAGTTTTGTTTACATTTCGCACAGTTTTGCTTTCCTTCTTTGGCGTAAACGAAAGAAAGAGCACGGTAGTGTTGCAAGAGAAAAGTGTCAGATTTGATGTATGCAGAGTTGTCAAAAAGATTGTTCGCATATTACGAACACAATTTATAGCGGCCACCATTATAGCGCGTAAAAAACTGGATGGAGTTTAACAATTCTAGATAGAATTAACAAAAGGGCAAATGTCGCAAATTAAACAAAACCGATGAGTTATTTTTTGCTGGACCAGCATAAGAAAATTAGCCCTCGCTCGGTTTGTTCGCGTATGCGACATTCTCCGTTTTGTTGGTTCTATCTTCAATTCGCGACTCCTTCATCCCTTTAATCTCATGCAATTGCCCATATGAAGACAGCATCAACAAAACAGCGAATGTCGCAAGCGTAAACAAACCGGGTGAGAGTTGATTTTCCTATGCTGGTCCAGCAAAAGATAACTCTCCCCAGCTTTGTTTATACCTGTGACATTCGCCCTTTTGTAAATTCTATCTAGATATGTGAGTTAATAAGGAATTATTGTCAAAAATCTGTAAAATACTCTTTGATAATTTCCTGTCATTGCTTGTTTTGAAGACTATACATTTTCTGATTGTAGCACCTTACCTTCGTAGTCACGAATTAGGTGAAAATTTACTCAGACGGTTTGAAATAAGAATATTACTACGATTTAACCATTCGGTTGGAGCGCTGGAACTTAAACTTCTATCAATTTGTCTTACAGCAAACTAATCCGGTTAGCTTTTCTATTGATCAATCGCATATACTATGCAGTTTCTAGATGTTCCAGTTCAAAAGAAGATCCTTCAAATGTTTTCTTTTTTTTGGATTTATTCTATCAAAAGGTAAACTAATTTTGAAATATTTCGATTTTCAGCTTTGCTATGTTACTACATCATTTTTGCAACTGTAATTTATTGATTTTTCTTGCTGTTTCTACTATCCACAATTAATTTTTATATAGAAAGTTACAATCTAGAAAAATAACGTCATAGCGATAGAGATAGCACAATCAATCTACCGCGCCTTTTACTTATCACTGTCTGCACACTTAAAAATGTTCATTACAAAAAGCTTTTAGGCTGTGAACCATTTCGCGAAATTTTTTAACTTTTTGGTTAAAATTTGACAGTACGATGGTTTTTCGAAAATAACCCAGCTCGGGAGCATGGTTAGTTTTAACCAAGTTCTGAGAGCCAATGAGATATGCACAGGTGAGGAAGAGAGCTTCGATGTGTTTCATTGATTTTTCGTTGGATTTTTTTTACATTGGTATGGATGCTTATCGCATAATAGATTTGTTCAAACAACCCGGGTTGAAATGAGATGAATTTTTTCTTTCAAATAAAATAAAAGAACATCAGAAATTCATCTAATTTTAACTCGGACAAAATAAATAATATTTTCGTCCTCACCTTATATGCTCTCATTGAGCAAAAAAACTATCAATCCGTCAAATATGAAATGGTTCACATTCTGAACTGATTTTAACCACTCAAGGAGAAATAACCATCAAACTGTCAAATTTTAACCAAAAAGTTAAAAATTTCGCGAAATGGTTCGCAGCCTTAGTCACCTTTTTGTCCGCAAGAGGGTGTTACTTTTGCGTCTTTTCGGATATATGAAGATAGAATTAACAAAAGGGCGAATGTCGCAAGCGTAAACAAACCGAGTGAGGGTTGATTTTCCTATGCTGGTCCAGCAAAAAATAACTCTCACTCGTTTTGTTTACATTTGCGACATTCGCCCTTTTGTTAATTCTATCTAGATATATGAGATTTTGTGAAGTGAGCTATATTGTTAGTATAATATATTTGCATAACTGTTCTTTGACATAAGGGAATCAGAACTGAAGGAGTTGAGAAAAAAGGGGAGGGAGGAGATTCATAACAGGGTGAGGCTCCGAAATGTTTGCACGGTTCTCCCATAAGTGACGATGGGACAAAGGGAGGAGTTGATGACCGGAGGTTGCTGACAGGAAGCGGGGAGCAACGCCCACATGACTGGAACAATTTATCCCTACAACACAAAAAATCACAATTCGGAACACTAAACTGCAATGCTTGCAGCTGTAGGTTTGTCAAGTTATGATTCGGTGTTATGCGCCGAATCAAAGTGACCCCTTTAAAAAGTGTTCGATCATTAGTGCAAAGTGTTGTTGGCCGACTCTATTTGAGTTGCAGGGCCAATCATTCAAACAGTGTGAAGTTGATCTGAGAACACCATGTTTTCCTCAAGGTCAGTTTTATATGGCATGTTTCAGATTTCAGTATAGGATGCAGTACTAAACTAATAAATAAATAAAAGGCTGTTTTCAAAAAAGTACAATAACAAAACTATTCAATTCCTACGGGTGGGTGGCCGTTGTTAATAGCGAAAGGTGCAAATAGGAAAAATAGATTTGTTTCTCTTTCTTTATAGGGTTTTATAGGGAATTCCGTAAAGGAAACAGATGTGCAAGTGGTCGGGTAGACAAAATCGGGAAAACTGACAAATGGGGAGGAACTTATAAAAGAGGAACAATATTTCAATATTTTTGCCTTATAAGCATTTCGATTACAATAACTGATGTACAAGTGGCTGTGAGACAAAGGCGCCCCGAGTAAGATCGGGCACTCAGCTAGTTCTTAATATTTGCATAAACGAAAGATAGAGATAGAGGTAAAGATAGAGATAGAGATAGAGGTAAAGATAGAGATAGAGATAAAAAATTAATGAGAGAATACGAGGAAGTGAGAACAACAAAATTGAGAAAAAAAGCCAGGGAGTGAAAAAGTACCTGGTGAACATGGACATACATGTCAGGAAGCGGCAGTCCCGTCCACTGGTCTCGGAGCTGCAGGCAATGACGCAGCGGCAGCGGCTGAATAAGATGGTAAAAACGATTTTCTCGGCGAATCGTGACGTGGCGGTGGTGATGGACGTCGTGACCTATCTCACCCTGGATGGCAACGACTGGCAGGGCACTTCGTGTATTACTTCCCCCACGAAGGAAGTGAGCACCGAGGTGTCACACCAAATTCCCCAAGAAGGTGCTGCTGTGGCTGACAAGCAGCGAGAAGGGGATGCCAAAGCCGCTCTTCTTTTGCTCCGGTCTGGCCGTGAACGGGGAACTTTATAGTACGAAATGCCTGCCGGAAGTTGCGTCGACCATCAAGAAAGGCGAAGACACGGTGTTCTGGCCGGATCTGGCGTCAGTCCACTACTCCAAGCGATCGTTGGAGGAGCTGGACCAGCTGAATATCGAAGTCGGTGAACCCGGCCAATGTACCCCAGCTGCGTCCCATTGCGAATTTCTGGGCAAACCTGAAGCATAAGAACTCTAACAATTTTGTCACGTAAACTGAAGAGGAATTGATAAATAAAACGAAGAAAGGATTCAAGATAGAGATAGAGATAGAGATAAAAAATAATGAGAGAATACGAGGAAGTGAGAATAAGAAAATTTATTTATTTATTTATTTTATTTATTTATTTTCTTTATTTAACTTCAAGGGACAGAGTCTTCTTGAAGTGTATGGGAAAAGCCGATTTGAGTTGACAACTATGATATCATTCTCAAATCGGCATAAAACCATAATCTTTTGCTTCACTACTCGGTACAGCCTTACAAATACATTACAAATACAAATTACATAGATTGCCATAGTCAAGTACAATTGCAAACAAACACGTCTAGAAGCTTACTTTAAACATTTTCATATACAAATACAATTACAGAAATATAAATTATACAAACTTAACCTAGTATGTCACACTGGTATATTTTATGTCTGAAATAGTCTGATGAGTGGTGCAAATCGAACAAATGATAAACCCTGTTAAATATTCGGCACATTTCTTCGACTGGTTCATGCATTCCATACACAGTATGGCAAAAAATTGAGAAAAACACTCCGCATGAAATTCAAACGACGACCATGACACAAAATTGAAACATAAAATCATAATCAATTGAGGTATAATTAAAGAAGATGGTTATAGTTATAATTAAATTCTGTTGATGTTACACGAAAACCTCGACTCACAGTTTTGTAACATTAGACCTTTTCATATGATGAAAAAGACACCACTCGCGGTCACAAAAATATGCCGAACATGATCCTAATTATCATAAACCGAAATTGTTAATTTTTGAAATAAAATAAATACAAAATGAAAACATTAAACATAAATCCGTTGCTGCTGGTAACGAGCAATTTTGCTACGAAAAATAACGAATACACCAAAATCACAGCCACATCCAATCGTCAGACGCAGTTTTTTATTACCTCTGCTAGGAATATTTTGCGCATGCAATTACTTGCACATCCTTTGATCAAAGCATTATAACCTTAATTTTTAATTTGTTCCCGAGTCGCGCAGTTCATTTTGTGGCATCATCAAAGCTATTCCGTACCCGCACCGTGTCGTCGTGTAGCCTTGTTTTCGGATAGTTAGGAGGGTTTTTATTTTTCGTTTCGCTCGTCGCCGTTTCGTTCTCCCATAGCGTCCTATTTCGATCCCGAATCGCCCCTCAATCGCCGCGCCATGTGCCGCCGCACAACTCTAGTGTTCGCCGCTGTCGGATTGCTATATCTATCTACTGCTAAAACACAGGATAGTGAGATGAAAGTCTGCCACTGCGCGCCACTAAAATGAACCGACAATTAAACGATTCCTGGAACTAGCTTAGAGTGTGTGTCTGTCGTCAACCGAAACGATGAATCGAAGCGCAAGCAATGATAAACAATTTTGCACTCTGCTCGGTTAAAAAGTGCGGCATTTAGTTTGGTTCGTAGAAAAAACGGGGGCCCTGATATCAGTATTTCAGTGGAACCGAAGACATAGCAAACAAAACATTGCGCTTCGATACGGTTTCAATCAAGTTCCAAATTTAAAAAAAATGTACATGTTTTTGAAATATAATATTTTTACTAATTAACATAACGATGCAGGTAAACTGATTTACGGTCGCAAATCAATGCAATTGATACTGATTTACGTACGGCAGCTATTAATTAAACAATCAAGTTAAATATTTTCAATATTTAGATTTTTGAATGTTCGATTCCATGCAAGCCTAAAAAAATTCCCCGCAAAATTTCCATAAATCAGATGACACGCACGTGCTGCCTCTATATTTTCCATACCGGTTTTTGTACTCGGTAAAAACGGCACGTGCATTGAACTCCCGGCTGAAACTCGGCGCAACATGCAACATTTGGTTTTTCCAGAGCGGGAAATTATCTGCTTAAAAATGTATGACTCGCAGTGGGGTACTTTCCCGCATAGCACACGGGAACTTGCAACAGCGGCAGCACCTGTCCAGCACTGCACTGACTGTAGCATCGTTCTAGCTGGTCACTACTCGATGACCTATAATAGCCGGTTGCTATAGGTGGCCGCCCGTCTCCCACCTCCCACCTCCCACTTTCGTCAACATAGTGTCGTCAGTTTCGCAAACGCCCACCCACTCAGTGATGGAAATTTTAGCTTAAAACTTCAGTCGTAATATGCGGGTGAAAACTGTGTTTTTTTTTGCTTTTCATACTGATTGGTGAAAAGGGTCCTCTTTTGATTGAAATAATTCCCCAACTCGGTTCTGAATAACGACCAGCCGTGTTTGCCATCAAACTAGCCACTGGCTATTTGAGAGCTCTATACTCTCCGTTTCACGTGGATATCTGTCCCTGTCAGTCATCAACTGTCGAACCAGTTATTACCAACGTGAAAAACCGCACCGAAATGAAAAGATCCGTATCGCTAATTGCAGATTCTACTTTTCCATATCACAGTATTTTTTTTCGCTGCAAGGTTTATGTTTCACTACTGTCCAGCCGAATACGTACACGTAGGTACCAGTCCAAACCTGCAAACCTGGGTTCAGATCAGTTCGGTGTAGTTGCGGTGGCTCTATTCATTTGCACAAAAAAAAAAAAAACAAATTGTAGCTGGGTGGAAAATCGGACCATTCAATTGAAATGAATGCTGGTTGGCTGGGTCCGGCGCTGTCGGACAAGAAGAGTTTTTCAAAAGTATCGCGTATCATTTTTGCCCGTAATGGAGCGAGGGATTGACCAGCGTTTGCAATTGTGTGGTTCATGGTTGGCAGAAGTACTCCAGCCGACCGGCCAGAGATTATAGCTGGGTAGCTATTATTTCATGGACCAACCAACATGTTGAACCGGCGAGGAAAGCAAATTTGCATGGCTCACCGGGTTGAAATTTCCTGATCAATTTCACGTGCTCTCTTGGGCAGTAGACGGAGAACATATTCGATTACAGGCCGAGTGATCCTTGTCTCCTCGTTATTAATTAATTATTATCAGTGGAACAGATTTGGGTGATGGTTATTGGTTCTAAGTGGTAGCTACGAGATTTTTTAGTGATTGAATAACAATTAGTAATATTTCCGACTCACTGACTGGTACCGGTGGGTCGTTGAAGAGAATGGGTTTCAACGTTGTCTTGCGGGAACACGATTTTTTGCGTTCCGGTATGTCTCTTTGAACGGTACCAAGCAGCTGTTCAGAGCTTCAATATAATCCGATGAACTCATCTTGCAGGATGTAAATGACAGATTAAACCGTGGGCGTCTTTTAAGACTTGAACCTTCTTTATCGACAGACTTCGCAACCGGCTGTTAGCATACAGCGCAATCACGACGCTAGTGCAATAATCCTTCTGACTCTATCTAGCAGCACCGTCCGGCTAAGATTTGAACAAATATGTGTGTGTGATTTTTTTTTACATGAGGAAACGCTCAATGCCAGGCACACTAATGGTGTATTGCTACATCGCGTGGCACAGTGTGGGACTCTAACCCACTAAAAACCTCACGGGCGTCCGACCCTAAACCCCCCGGAACTACCTTTAAGTATTACTTCGGGGGGAGGCTGTGTCTGTACACCCCGATCCGGAGATGACGACCGTCATAACGTTCACTCCTTCACATTCACTCTCGTAGGGTTCTGCCATTCTTGTTGCTACTACATTCTCCTTCACCGTCCACTTTCCTTGCACCTGTCGAGACGTGTACCGATCCAGAGATGGGGACCGTCATGACTTCCATCTCCTCACGGCCACACTCGCAGGGTTTCTTGTTGGGCTCAGCACTGCTCCGTCGAGTTTCAGGAATAGCGATCCAGGGACAGCGACCAACATAACATCCATCCTCTCACGGCCGCCCTCGTAGTGTTTCTGTCCAAGCTTGGTTTGCTCCGTCACGCTCGTCACCCCACCGATGCGTCTGTCAAGATTGTCTGCTAATCGGGATTGGTAGTTCGCTGGTCGTTTCTCCACTGTCGTTGCAGTTGCAACATAATCTATGCTACAACGCCGGTGGCGGCATTCCACACGCTCTCCTCCCGACACATTTCGCCTACTATGTTCTCTACCGTCAGGGGCGGCATCTCCCTTCGTATCGCGGCAAATCGAGGACGTTCAAAAACCACAACCAGTGTAGGTATTGCCTGAAGCAACCGTGACCCGAGAGAAACTGCGTCAAGTGGAACCCGACTTCTCCAAGTTTCCTGTTCAACCAGGTTGACCGGTTCTGTCAGTGAGTCGATGCGTCCATCTATCATTCTCGGCCCTATCCCACTCTTGCTGCCATTTGCTCAGCGACTTTTCTCTTGCCAGCTTCCGGGCTCCTCTGGTGTTTCTTCGTCCGCAGCAGTCGTTATCTTCCACGAGCATGATGCTGATGGGGATCACTCCAGCGATAACGCATACTGCCTCCGACGATATTGTTCTATACGCACTGGCAACTCTTACAACCATGAGTCGGAAGGTACTATTCAGCTTCACGCGATTCTGCTTCGATCGTAGTGCTGCGATACAGACTTGACCTTCATACCGCAGTATCGATGATGGCACACTAGCCAGCAGTCTCCGCTTGCTACTTCTCGGTCCGTAACAATTCGACATGATCCTGGCTATCGCATTGAAAGCCTTCGCCGCCTTCTCGCAAACGTAGTCGACGTGGAAGTTGAAGTTCAACCGGTTGTCTATCATTACTCCCAGATGCTTGACCGCACGCGTTGAAGTAATAAAGTGCTCCCCGACGGTGACGACTGCGTGTTGTCCGACTTTACAGTTGCTAACCAGCAGAACCTCCGTTTTATGGTGGCCGATTTGTAGCTTTGCACCATGCATCCAGTTCTCGATACTTCTAATCGCCTCTGTCACCAGCATTTCTACCTCCTCCAGTGATTCGCCTGTCACCGACAGCACGATGTCATCGGTAAAGCCGACGATCACCGCGTCTCTAGGCAGCTTCAGAAACAGTACGCCGTTGTACATCCCGTTCTAGAGCGTTGGGCCAAGGATGGAGCCTTGTGGGACTCCAGACGTAATGTTCATCGTCTTGCGCCCCTCGGCGGTCTCGTAAACAAGCGTCCGATTCCTGAAGTAACTCCTCAGTATTCTGCAAAGATATCCTGGGACAAGCATTCTATGCAGCTACAGGGCAATGCCCTCCCAACTGGCGCTGTTAAAGGCGTTTTTTACGTCGATCGTTACAACGACGCAAAAATGATCTCCTCTTCGCCTCTGTTTGGACGACTTTTTGGCTCGCTCGATTACTGTCCGAATTCCATCCACCGTGGACTTCCCTTTCCGGAACCCAAACTTCAATGTTTGGCGACCATGTGTGTGTGTGTGTGTGTGTGTATGTGTGTATGTGTGTGTGTATGTGTGTGTGTGTGTGTATGTGTGTGTGTGTGTGTGTGTGTGTGTGTGTGTGTGTGTGTGTGTGTGCGTGTGAGTGTATGTGTGTGTGTGTGTGTGTGTGTGTGTGTGTGTGTGTGTGTGTGTGTGTGTGTGTGTGTGTGTGTGTGTGTGTGTGTGTGGTTGTGTGTGTGTGTGGTTGTGTGTGTGTGTGGTTGTGTGTGTGTGGTTGTGTGTGTGTGGTTGTGTGTGTGTGTGGTTGTGTGTGTGTGGTTGTGTGTGTGTGTGGTTGTGTGTGTGTGTGTGGTTGTGTGTGTGTGTGGTTGTGTGTGTGTGTGTGGTTGTGTGTGTGTGTGGTTGTGTGTGTGTGTGGTTGTGTGTGTGTGTGGTTGTGTGTGTGTGTGGTTGTGTGTGTGTGTGGTTGTGTGTGTGTGTGTGTGGTTGTATGTGTGTGGTTGTGTGTGTGGTTGTATGTGTGTGGTTGTGTGTGTGGTTGTATGTGTGTGGTTGTGTGTGTGGTTGTATGTGTGTGGTTGTGTGTGTGGTTGTGTGTGTGTGTGTGGTTGTATGTGTGTGGTTGTGTGTGTGTGTGTGGTTGTGGTTGTGTGTGTGTGGTTGTGTGTGTGTCTGGTTGTGTGTGTGTCTGGTTGTGTGTGTGTGTGGTTGTTTGTGTGTGGTTGATTGTGTGTGGTTGTTTGTGTGTAATTGTTTGTGTGTGGTTGTTTGTGTGTGGTTGAGGGTGGGTGGGCGGTTGGATTGGTTGCGGGTGTTGAAAGGTGTTATTGCCTAGTATACCACTATTGAATTGTTTTGTGGTCCGACGCTTTGTTTAAAATTTATAAACAAAAAATGTGCAAACTACTTCACACGATTTTCTCAGGAAACACTCAACCGATGTGAACAATCTTAGTACCAAATGAAAGCTTAAGCTACCATAAAATAAATTATCACGTTTCATTTAGAACGGATCAAGTTTTATTTAGAATAAACGAGTAGTTTAAAAGTTATCCTTAAAACCTGTTTTGACTAGATATAAATGATTGCCTGTTTCTCAGAAATGGCCAAACCGAGCATTTTCTTCAGAAATTCTTTAGAAATTAGTTTTTCATACGTAGCTTATGTTGGTTGCATTTTACAAGAACATATGGTTCTAGGCGATTATTGAAGGTCTCAAAATACACGTTTTTACGGAAGATTGCAAATCTTTAGGACCTTTCCTTTCAAAGTTATCGCTTTTAGCTCGTGAAGTTAAAGAAAAACAAAGCTTAAATAAGCGATAACTTTGTAAGGAAAGGTCCTAGAGATTTGCAACCTTCTGCAAAAACATGTGTTTTGAGTCCTTCAATAATCGCTTGAAACCATTTACTCTTGTAAATTGCAACCAACATAAGGTAAGTATGAAAAACTAATTTTTAAAGAATTTCTAAAGAAAATGCTCTATAGCTCTGCACTCGATAGAGATAGAAATGTCATTACTTTAGCAAAGTTGTTTGCCTTTAAATTTTCTATAACTTTGCCGAAGAAATCATGTGTCTATCTACTAACACAAAAGAACGGACGTGTATCGAGCCTATAGCGAACGCGAAACACATAAAACGTATGCTTGCCGTACTCTCATTTGAATGGTTGGGGACAAGCGGAACCCATACAAGTTTATAGTATTCGACTTAAGCTTTAAGATGAAGCGCTGATTTCATAAATCCGCTTGCCCCATTTTACCACATGGGCTCGTGAAGCTAAGAAAATTTAAAGCTTGAATATGCGATAACTTAATAAGTAGAGGTCTTAAAAGATTTGCGATCTTCTGCAAAAACGTGTATTTTGAGTGCTTCAATAATTCCATAGAACATTATATTTTTGTAAAATGCAACTAAGAAAAGTTAAGTATGAAAAACCAATTTTTAAAGAAGCTTCAAAGAATATGCCCTATAGTTCAACACTCGCTAAAGATAGGAATTTTATTTCTTCAGCAAAGTTGCTTGTTTTTACATTATTTACAACTTTGCCGAAGAAACTATGTCTATATTTTCTAATACAAAAAAGTTATTTTTTTATTTTCACTATAATAAGCGATGAGTAACTTTTGACAGTTTTAAGGGGGATATTTATAAGAAGAAAAGTGCTAAAGACCATAAATGATGAAATGAAAGCAAAAGGCACTAGGAAAAAAGTTCCGCTTTTCGCCCTTTTGGACTACTGTGCGCACAAAGCTGACGATCTATAAACTAGCGTAGACCGATAGTCCTTCACGGACTTGAGACAAACTTTGCTTACGTAAGACTTGTTGTATTTGAACGAAAGATGTTGCGGACTGTTTTTGGCAGAGTACAAACAGAAAGCGAAGAGTGGCGAAGCCTATGAACCACGAGTTGCAGGCACTACTTCGAAAGATTTCCAACGAAACACCTGACGAAAGTTGAGACGCTACTAGGGTCAGTCGGTCACGTCGCAAGTGTGGAGTTCCGTCTGCATGTCGCCAGAAAATCACCCGGCACACCAGAGCTGATCGAACCACGACTTATCTCGGCAATGGTGAATGGTCTGCGAAAGAAAGAGGACGATGTACGAAGGATAGGATTCTCGTTCGTCTCCGACCGTATGAGTGCATTGGTGTGAGTGCAATCTCACAAACTGTCAATTGACGCCATACGTGCATTGTATATGAGACAAAAGTAGCTTATTCAGTTGTATTCGATAACAACTAAGCTATGTTCACAACAGACTGCCATACGTGTGCCCAACAGCAAGGATGCCGGAAGACGTGGTTGTGAAATCCGTTCTCTTTAAGAGCCCCAGCGGCACCAAGAATAGAGGGACCCTAAGTGCTAGATGGCTCGACCAGGTTGAAGCCGAATTGCGTGTGTCGAGACGCGCAACGAATTGGCGACGATTAGCCCAAAATCGAGTACACTGAAATGGAATTCTGGATACGGCAAGTGTCAGCTCGGCTCTATGCTGGTAGAAGAAGAAGAAGTTTATCAAGCCGATTATTCTATACCCACCATTCGAATCACTTCACTTCAATAATTGTAAGCGTTCATTTATTTTTTCTTCGGCTTTCTCGACTTTGTTCAACATGACAGGTTAATTGCCCTTAACATATTTGCAAAGCCTTTACTTGCTGGACGGTCATATACACTGAATAATTGGCTTAAACTATAACTATGGAGATAAAAGCCCACGACTGCTTGAAAGTGTTTAAATTGCTGGAAATAATATCGGAATATAAATTAACATTGCGTCTATTTTGAACAATGAGCTTTTCATTTTATTAGATGGCACGATCCTTTTGTCTCAATAATTAGGACTCACCGGCAGTGACCCTACAACTGCGAAATTAGCTCACATTCAACTTTAAATTGCTATTTTTTAATTTTAACGTGAAAGCTGGATAATTATAGTTTTAAAATTAGTTTTTATTGAAATTTTCTTAATTGACTTATTTATTTGCTATTGTTTTTGTTTGCTATTTTCTGTGATTTATTCTCTCTGGAAGGTAAAGACAATAAACTGCATAGAATAATCGAAAAAGAAAGTCACTACGGAGGTAACATTTACCCTATTCAAGTACGTGAAATTACATCTAATTGTAGACTTCGGTCTGGCGCGGAATCGTAACTTATCATCATGTCAATTTACTATTGGGAGCTAATTTAGCAACTGTTTTATTCCGTTGATGACAATAGTCTTTCGAACTAGGTGTAGCTAAGGCACACAAGCAGAGGCCGTAAGGCTAAAACAATGAAACCAGTTCGTAGTAAACTTTACAATCATTGAATACGCTTTGAGCAGTATCAGTTTGAAATAGTTCGAGAGGAAATGCAAAGGTAAATAATATGTTAACAAGTTTTTTGGAGAGTATGTTTTAAATTTACAATGCTAAATATATGACACACAATTTCCTAAATAGTGCTAAAGGATGAACAAAAAAAATGCATGTAAAGAATTTATCAGCAAAATTTTCAAATTTCACTAAATTACATTAAAACCGTTGTCCTTAGTTTTTATGTGCTTTTTAACCGTAGCTACAAACTAATTCAATGCTGAAAAGTGTTGGCACGGTTGAAAGAAGTAAAGGGAGTGAAAAATAGTGAGTGTTAAATAAGTTAACGACAAGGTCATTAGAGTACATTTATTGTAGTCATACTCCCACAGCATCAGGAAATCATGACAAAAAATTAAAACTGATTCAACTAACCTGCTAGCAACAAGGTGAATTTACAACTCACAGCACTAAACATTGCATTCTACAGGTTGTGTTACTGGATGGGTCGTAAATTTCACTAAATACTGAGATTTGTTCACAATTAAAATTCAACACTAAATTTCATTTTTTCGCTGTCGATTTTTCAATTATTTTTTTCTGGCTCTTCCACTCTTCGTCGAAGCGCACCCACGGAAGTTAACTTTTTTTATTAGAGACGTTTTAACCAATGGTTATTCGCGTCTTGGGAAGTTAACTTGATGGACATAAAAGTTTTATTAACCACCCGAGTAGTTATTTAGAAAAAAATAATAATGATTTTGCCTGATTTTGTGTTCACTTGAACTGATAAGCAAAACCTCAATTCGTTTCGATTGCATTCCCGAATCTACGGCAGTCGTTTGCTGACCCATAACCAAGGCCTACGACCTACGAGTGGTGTCAACCTAAATAATTAACCTTGAAATGGGCTAGATATTTTCGCTAGCCTGGTTGACCTGGGCGTTGAAATTCTCGATGACGATCTTGATATCTCGTTTTGGACAGCGGTCGTATTCTCTTTCCAACTACGCGTAGAATTCATCCTTGTCGTCATCGGTACTTCTGGGGTGAGGTCTGTGCACGTTGATGATGCTTATATTGAAAAACTGGCCCTCAACCTGGACATTCGAGGATTGATTGGCCACCACTCAATCACCCGTTTCCGCATCTCGCACATCGCTATGAAAGCTATACCAAACACGTGTGTGTTGCTGCAGCTCTGGTAGATGATATGTCCATCTCTGAACGTACGTACCGTTGAATTCTTCCAGCTCACCTCCTGCAGGCCGGTGAAAGCCCTAACCCAGCAAGGTTATGGCGCCGATCAAAGTCGCATTCAACTTTGTACGCCATTAAGATGGGTGCGGGAGCTCTTATCCCTACCTCCACGCGGCGCCGACTGGGACGCAACTGGGTCTAGCGTCGACCAGTCTTACCAGGGTAATACCAGTCTTTGGTTGCACCCTCGGTTGTGTGCTAACAAGGAGAGTGGTGTAAAGAGGCGAGCATAGCTCAACTCCTATAAGCCAGCTGCAGACGTCGTAGTGTCCTGTTAGAGCTCAGGACTTTAAACAAAAAAGCCGAGTCGGGAGTACCGTGGGCACATTAGGATCGGTTCCAGGAAGATCCTAATTATGGTATACTGGATGGGCGGAAAAACGTTTGGATTTGACACTCTAGCGCTGACGGCTGTACTATTCTACTACTGTTGCAAATGGCAACACGGACGGGGGATTTCTTCCGTAAATATAATATCAGAATCCAAGTTGAGATTCGTAGAGATATTATTATTTTCCTATGGGACATACGCATATAATTTGTATTACATATTAGTTATAAGATTTCTTAATTTTAACGTGTTTCATTGTGTAGCATTTAGACATTAATTGTTTATGTATAGTGTTCGATTTTAGTTGCATGTGCATGATAATCTCTGTTGTATGTTCTTGTAAATTTGCTGGAAGTTATGTTTAGAAAATATGTTGGTCAACTCACGTTTAATCCCCTCAAGTATATTTTAACTGTAAAAACGCGTAATTTAATTGGGAATTGAATCTATGGTTCAGCTTTTTCTAGGCTTAGTTGTAGGTTAGAGATTCACTTGCTTTAGTAGTAGAATTCTAAAATAGTAAATTCATAGATTTAGTATACGGAAACATAACACTGTTTTTAGGTAATAATACTCACTATAGTTGGAAAATCAATTAATTAATGTATAAGCGTATAATAAGATAATGTAGGATGTTTGATTCAACTGTAATTGGTTTCAATCTGCTACGCCACACGAATAATGAACGAACGTTTTTATTTTGTTTTTATTCTTTTGACTGATGTCACTTACCAGATCAGCCGATGACAAACGTACAACGTCACCGCTGACGACGTTACATTACGTCGATGTCGATGCAGGGTTGATCGCGTTGCGTTGTCGATCTTGCTCGATTAACCGAGGGTGTGACTGGGCAGTAAAGATGCGAGGCCAACTAGGGACCCAAGTAACACACAAAACAAGTTAGAAAATAATATTCGTGGAAATTAGTCGCTTAAGCGTACTATAAACGTACTTTGAAAACATATGTCGTTATTATTAAGGTTTTGAGATGTTTTGGGATAACATGAATTTATTTGACAGCTCATATCTAATGTATAATGTTTGTTTTGTCAACAAGTCAACATGAAGTTTTTATTACGTCACCATTACTAAATTTAAACTACTGGAAGAACAAGTTGTAGCTTATGCTATAATAACGTTTTAAATTGGTATGAAATAACCTGATACATACTTCTTTCAATTCTTGTTTCATTAGACTTAAGTTTTTTGCGCTTTTCAGGTAATAGAGAAGTTCTGATATATGTAATATTATACTATTCGATAACAAGCTGTGTTGCTTGGGGATGGTCAACAACTACCTTAGGTAAGGAAGGGTAGTATCTTCCCGAAACGGTGAGTAGGCTAATGGTACAGCTGCCTTCCGCCCCGTTAAAACCGTGGCTGGTCTCTAGGTACATTCAAAGCTCGTCACTCACGTCAAATTGCGGTGATGTAGGCTCAGATGATACATTCCTGACTAACGCTGATCGCATGCTGACATCCCTATCCCCATGAAGGGTAGGGGGATTGTCCCTAGCCATGGCCTCCTTGCTTGCATAGATAACCATGGGATCGTTAAGGCGACCTCACAATACTCACCATACATAGCGGCTTAGAGTAGGTCATAATGCATGGGCAAATTTTTAAAATTGACCGAAGAATCGAACGCGAGTGCTATTGGAGGCAAAGAAGATATCTTCGCCAGAAGCAGCAAATTGGCGTCCTCACCGCCAACGAAGACAGTTAGCCCCCCATTACCGGGGACGCAACTCAAGAAGGGAAGCCCACCGAATTCGGAGAAGTCGGGCGACAGCGGTAGGAAAAAGACGACTAAGAACGTGGCGCACCCTCTGGAGACGGGAGCTGCTAGGGTTCCTCCAGCCAGTAGCAAGCTGGAGGAAGCCAAAAGGTTGGTGGACGAGTTGTACTCGTTGATCAACTCAGGTACCAGTATCTTTGGCTCGAGCAGCGCGTTCCTCACAATCCACTATGGTCGAAAAAGCCAAAATTCCAGACAAAAATCAATATCTCGAAAACCATTGGCTCTACATATTTCATGTATTCGGAAGATTTTGTTTAGAAAAAAAGACCTATCTTTTGGTATAATAAGTCATTAGGGTGGTCCACTTTTACTCGTTATAAAAATTTTAACTTTTTTGTCTTGCGATATAGAGCAATACTTTCTATTACAAAGTTGTAAATAATTTATTTTGCAGAAACTTTGCTGAAGAAACCAAATTTGTATCTCATCTGTGTATTACTATACAACGAATTTTCTAGATTAAGTCAGGGTGGATCTTAAAAAAGCAGTTTTTTTGCTCTAATTTTTTTATTTGAAAACCAATTTGAAAACTTTGTTCGGATGACTTTTAGAACGTAAAATAATGCATTTTTTAAAACTTCTAGATAGTTGCTATCTATTGTCTGAAGGAACATATTGAAGTTTTCGATTCAAAATATTGTAGTTTTCCACGGCGTCTCACACTTCCGTTGGCACATATTTTCGAAAACGGAATGAATGGTCTAAAAGTACGTATCTGCATCTACAAAATCCATGTAATGGCATTTTTCCAGACTTCTCCTATTCTGAGAAAAACGCATTTGAAAAGTTAGTATTTTTCCATATTCAGCCCCCTGTTGTCCAACGGTTCACCAATATCTACGATCCGCAGGGCCTGGGGAAAAGTTGGGTTCGAATTCTGTTATAATTGACTCCCATTATAGCTTGTTTTGTTCCATGTACCCGTAAGCGTTGCTTCAAAGGCCATCCCTTACCTGTTTTTTTCGCTCTGCAGACACTATAAGCACGTTTGTTTAATTACTTTCTTCTACCGTCCCCTCCATCTATTGTAAAAAAAACTACCGTTATAAATATCGCAGGTAAGTTAGAAAACGACGCTTTAAAACCTTTTTATTAAAAAGTAATATTGGGGGTACTTTTAAAGAAATGGACAAACGCGAATTGTTTTCTTTGTGAAAAAATACGCAAGGAAACTCCGTCGAAAAAATCCGAAAAGTATGTGATGAAGTGTGAGGAATATTTCAACGCACCATTACTAATTCCTGGATAAAGTTTTGAAAATATTGCAATAATACCGAATGATTATGATGTCCCGACTACTTCATCGATTGATACCGCATTCTCATTAAACAAGTCTCATCGAGATACAAAAATTAATTTTATTTTATGCTGTGGACAAAATGCAGCCCGATTTTTTTTTTGTATTGATAGGTCATCCTAAAAACATTTGGCCGAGTTGAGTGCTGAGAGAATGCGTAAAATCTCTCGTTATCAAACCGTAGAAGTAAGCAACTGTGAGCTTATTCTGCTAGAATCAGTCTGCAAGGCGGCAAGCAAAATGGAAATACTTGTCTATACAAAATATTAAAAAAAATTATAGCAAATTCCAAAAACCTTGAAAACATTTTAGAATACCTCGAATTTATGTTAGTTTTCTTTCTAAAAAGATCAGAAGGTTTTTAAATAAGAAAACATACGCGATAGATCTACACGCTTAACGGGAAACTAGCAGTCATTAACTTTTCGTCGGAAAGCCCAATTCCAGAAGCAGTTTTTGGGCCCAAAAGCGGGATTCTGTTTACAAAAATGTAAATCCTGCGTTCTTTTTGCCAATCTGCACACCGAATATATTGAACAGAACAGAACAAAACACATGAACAGATTTTTTGTTTCAATCAAAAACACTGCTTTTGAAATTGGCGACGACTAATTCCGCCTTAAACAAAACTACGCAAGCGTAACACTTCAGTCCAGAGATGTAGAAATACTTTTTTTATAACTACTGTTTTTCATAACGATAGTTTTTTTTACAATAGATGGAGGGGACGGTAGAAGAAAGTAATGAAACAAACGTGTTTATAGTGTCTCCAGAACGAAAAAACAGGTAAGGGATGGCCCTTGAAGCAACGTTTACGGGTCCATGGAACAAAACAAGCTATAATGGGAGTCAATTATAACAGAATTCGAACCCAACTTTTCCCCAGGCCCTGCGGATCGTAGATATTGGTGAACCGTTGGACAACAGGGGGCTGAATATGGAAAAATACTAACTTTTCAAATGCGTTTTTCTCAGAATAGGAGAAGTCTGGAAAAATGCCATTACATGGATTTTGTAGATGCAGATACGTACTTTTAGACCATTCATTCCGTTTTCGAAAATATGTGCCAACGGAAGTGTGAGACGCCGTGGAAAACTACAATATTTTGAATCGAAAACTTCAATATGTTCCTTCAGACAATAGATAGCAACTATCTAGAAGTTTTAAAAAATGCATCATTTTACGTTCTAAAAGTCATCCGAACAAAGTTTTCTAAATGGTTTTCAAATAAAAAAGGTAGAGCAAAAAAACTGCTTTTTTAAGATCCACCCTGACTTAATCTAGAAAATTCGTTGTATAGAGATACAAAGATGAGATACAAATTTGGTTTCTTCAACAAAGTTTCTGCAAAATAAATTATTTACAACTTTGTAGTAGAAAGTATTGCATTATATCGCAAGACAAAAAAGTTAAAATTTTTATAACGAGTAAAAGTGAACCACCCTAATGACTAATTATACCAAAAGATAGGTCTTTTTTTCTAAACAAAATCTTCTGAATACATGAAATATGTAGAGCCAATGGTTTTCGAGATATTGATTTTTGTCTGGAATTTTGGCTTTTTCGACCATAGTGCAATCATATGGAAGATTTATGCCTTGCCCATCTTACCCGTGTCATCATTTACCTGATGAGGACGGGAAGAAAAGCAGGAGGAATAGGAAGGGGTGCATGAGGAATTTGGACAAACACAAACACATACATACCGAGAGATTTTTGTACCCCCGAGGGGATACTGCGATCCTTGGTAGTTAACTTATCAATAGTACACCCCCTGGGCGGTATACTCATGATAAATAAGAGCTTATAGCTCAATACCGCTTTCGGTAAGAAACAACGAAATCTTTCGTAATTTTAGTTTCCTAAAATCCGATTCATTTGAGACGTAGGATCCAAAGATCCTATGACGCAATTGTGCTACTGCAGGACAATTGCAAATTACGTGATATTTCTACTTTGAATTACATTGATATTTCTACGTCTTGTAAATAAGACGATAGATGTTTTGCTCGGATTTACCGAAAGTGCAGTTTCTCGGCACCACGTTTCCACGACGCGTTGTGCCTGCTGCATTAAGTCAAATAATGTGCTTATGCACTTTCCAACTACTAGGATGAGATAGTCATCCGCAAAACCATATGACGGATAGCCTAGACCATTGAGTTTCCTCAGTAGGCCATCCGCCACAAGGTTCCATAAAAGAGACGAGAGAACGCCACCTTGTGGACATCCACAAACACTTTGCTTCCAAATGCTTGCTTGCCGTAAGGACGAAAAAAGCAATCGGTTACTAAGCGTTTGTTCTATCTACTTTATGATTATTGAAGGCACATTATGATAACGAGCAGCCTCCAAAATGGAAGCGAAAGATACGTTATCAAACGCACCTTCAATATCCAAAAAAGTTCCTAAGCAAGATTCCTTTTGTGAAAAAGCAACCTCAATTTTATCCACCACATCATGTAATAAAGTGGTTGTAGACTTGCCACTTTGATAAGCATGTTGTGCTGAATGAAGAGGAACGTCTGCTAAGCTTGTTTCGCGGATGTGGTGATCAACAATCCGCTTAAGTGATTTAAGCAAGAAAGACGTTAGACTGATTGGTCTAAAACTCTTTGCTTGATCGTATGTCGCGCGTCCACCTTTAGGAATAAACTTAATGGTTATTTCACGCCATTGAGTTGGGATGTAGCCAATAGCAATACTACACACAAACATCCTTCTCAGAATGTGTTTGAAGTACTTGAATCCTTTCTGCAGTAGAATAGGGTATATTCCATCTGTTCCAGGAGATTTGTATGGAGAGAAGCTGTTCACGGCCCACTCAATCGCGTCAGTTGTGACAAGTCTCCGAGCAAAAGCCCATGAGTCTAAGCCACCTAAAACGATATCTGGATCGTTTCGAACTTCTACAGCCACATCCAAGTCGATCGATGACTCAATCGTCGGTTCGAATCCTTGAAATTTCGTCGCCAGTTCCTGCTCAAAGAGTTCCCAGTCGGAAAATGTCGGATTGCGAAATCAACTCAATTCATCAACTCACGGTCTAATGTTCATTTCGACATTAAAAGGTTGGCGGTGAGCCTCTGCTCTACCGTCATAGCTGCCGAAGTGGAGAGGCATGAGCTTATGCAGCGATACGAGATCGCCGAAGCTCAGGCCATGACCGCTAAGGCTATGGTCGTGCCAAGTCATGCGCGTACGCCGCTCGCCAGGCGCAAAGCGGCTACGCCTAACCGTGGACCAACGCTGGTGGCCAAGAGGTAGCGGACTTTGGACCGCGCCTCTACCAGCGAACACGCGGAGGCGATCCCGAATGATGCTGCCGGGAAAAAAGTGTCTCACTGAAGACGTCTCTCCCCTACACACTTTTGAACGGTTACTCTTGACGACAAAAATTACGTCCAATGGAAAATAAATACTTGCGAAATGTCCAACATATCAGCAAAATATCAGCTTAATCAAAAATAGACGAGACAACCCGTTTTGCTATTTGAACTGGAAGGAAAGGCTCTCTTAACGTATTTGCATTACCTGCTGGACAGTAATTTACACTGAATAATTAGCTCAAAACTAAAACTATGGAGGCAAGTGCACCTGAGTGCTCGAAAGCATTTATATTGTTGGAAATAATATCGGCATATAAATACTGTTTGCAAATCTATTTTGAACAAACAATGGCCAATACGACGACTTTTCTTTTTAATAGATGATACGATCCTTTTGTCTCAATATTTAGGACGCACAGACAATGAACCTACCGAGTACAACGCAACGGCGAAATTAGCTCCCATTCAACTTTAAATTGCTTAATTATTTAATTTTCACTTGATTACTGGATAATTACAGTATTAAAAATGGTCTTTATTGAAGTTAATTTAATTCACTTATTTATTTGTTAAAACCTTATTGTTTTTGTTTGCTGTTTTGTGTGATTTATTCTCGCTGAAAGGTAAAGATACATCTGGTGCTTTACACCATAAGACCTAATCTCCAGATATAATTTGCACAACAATAAACTGCACATATTAATCGAAAAATAAAATCACTGTGGAGGTAATATTTATCCTATGCAAAGTGCGTGAAATTGCATCTAATTGAGGACCTAAATGTGGTGTGGAATCGTAATTCTTCATCACGTCAATTTACTGTGGGGGCAGAAATTATTTCATTTCCCTGATGACAAAAGTCATTCGACTAGATAAGGCAAATCAGTTCACAGTAAACTTTACATTTATCGAATATGTTTTGAGCTGAACCATTTTGAAACGGGAACGGTTATCTTTTTATGTAATGAGTAATACTTTCACGCAAGGTATAGAATCTACAGGTAAAGAAAAGCTCATGGAAGCACTACACAAATTTGCTGATGAAATACCCTTGCGTCGTTATGGATGATGAGACGTACTGAAAGGCCTGTTTTGGACAAATTTCTGAACAAAAATTGTGTGCCTCATTCGATTGGTAGAGTTCTCCAGAGGACTGCAAAAAGAAAAAGAAGATGGAGTATTCGAAAAGTTTCTCTTTTAACAAGAAATCTTCTGTTGCGGGTTGAAAAAAAAAGATACTTTTTTGTAACCTTTAGATGTAATATATCATTCTGGGTGCTTTTTCTAGCCTGACTAAGCAAGCTGTCACTAAATATTCAAATTCAATCAGTGGTACAATGACAATGACGTTACTGTAGTTCCCTTGGAGTCGCCAACGAATCCTGAATCCTGAAGACTAGAGTTGGCTGGATACGGTTAAATTTACCCGGAAACGGTACCCGTACCCATACTCGACCTATGTGAAGTAGTAGAGGTGTGGAACAACGTACCGTTTGTTTGTGTTAGCAGCGCAAATAATGTAAACAGCAAGGGTGACGTCAATCTCGCCCTATTCTTCTACGGGCATAAAAAAAGCATAAACATTGTGCCGTACAACGATGACACTAACACACCTATACTTTTTAGCATATTACGAACACAAACATGCCGCGTTTGCCGTACCTAAGTAATAGTGTACATGGATACTCGACGGGTTCGGGCCGGATTCGGGTAACAAAAACATCAATTTCAGGCCCGGGTCGGGTACAGGTTCTTAATTTTTACTCTTTCAGAAAATCTTAATCCCAAAATATTCTATCGATGAAAATTTGAAAAAATAGTATCGATATTTGTGTAGTATTCGTACGACCAAATAGTATAAATATACCAGTGTCTTTCAGTTTCTCATTTCGTAGAAGAAGTGTAAGGAAGATTTGTAAAAAAATAAAATCACCTAAAAATATTTCAAACATGTTATTGTTTTAACCCTCATCCTGTTAAGAAACATGTTAGGTTCATTCTAGTTTCGTAAAATTGCTGCTCCTAGTATACGTGCGGTAGGAGCATTTATTTTTACATCGATTGCCAGGTAATTGATACCAGATGATATCATCTACTCGGCAGCATTCAAACAAAGAAATCGCCGTGGGAATAAAACATTCAAAATGCGAAATCTTATCGGCAAGTTATCAACTCTGTAAAGCTTGCTTGCAATCACCACTCACTTATAAAAGATAATGGATTTGCAGCCAAAGCAGTACTCGATTATGTCCCATTTGTGGACCCGGTAATAAATTAAGCAATCGTGATGTCAAGAATTGTTTGATACAAAATCAATTCCTGGTGAAACGAGAAAACAGTTTAGCTTGACCGTTTTCGATTTGAATAAAACTTTCGATATGTCTTCAGTGAAGAAAATGATGTCTTCTCCATAGATCCGTTAAAATCATTATGACTTAAGACTAATTTTTGGAAAGAGCGTATTTAATTTTGCATACCTATGTAGTTTATAAAAAAAGTAATTCAATAAAAAAATTAGTAATTAGATTATTACATTTGGGTTCAATTTACTAAATGTTTAACTCATTATCCCCGACGAACCAAAATGATTCGCACAGATTCTCTACAGGATTATTTGCATTGGAATCGTGTGAAGAAATCCCAAAGAGTCCAAAAGGCGAATTCCCAGGATACCTTTAACTCGGTAAAAGAATCCCCTTTACTATGAAACAGGAATCCTCGGGATTCTGTAATAGTTTTAGTCGGTTGTCGGCATGTAATACATAGATGAGATGGACGATGGACAATACCTTAAGTAACTAGCTATTTCATTTTGATGTTGAAGTAAATTCGTTTTTGATCTAAGGAAAATAGAAAGAATTAATTTTTACTGCCAACAGATTAACGAAAAATACGACAGATGCTGACAGACTACAGTGAGGAAAATTCGTTTAAACGCATGGTCAATTTTGGCTGATATGATATCTATACCTATAAAGAAGGATTTCTGTCTGTCTGTCTGTCTGTCTGTCTGTCTGTCTGTCCGTATGTTCCTTATAGAATCGAAAACTACTGAACCAATCGGCATGAAAATATCCATGTAGAGGGTTTTTGGGGCCAGGAAAGGTTTTAGTGATGGTTAGAAACCCCTCACAATGGTTAGAAATGAAACACAAATTTCTGCGTAACTCGACAACTAATCAAGCAAATAGAACAAAATTCGGCATGTGGGTGTTTTCGGTGACAAGAATTTATTCTATGGTGAATTGAGACCCCTCCCCTCTTTATAAGGGAAATTACAACTCCTCTCCTTTTTAAAAGGGGGGGGGGGCTTCCATACAAATTTCCTCATAACTCGAGAACTAATCAAGCAAATGGAACCAAATTTGGCATGTGAAGGTTTTCGAGGGCAAGAATATTTTCTATAGTAAATTAGGACCCCTCCCCACTTTAAGAGGGGGGGCTCCTGTACCAAAGAAACACAATTTTCCTCATAACTCGAGAAGTAATTAAGCAAATGGAACCAAATTTGGCATGTGGTTGTTTTTGGAGACAAAAATTTTTTCTATGATGAATTGGGACCCCTTCCCGTTTTAGGAGGGGGGGATCCTATACACATGAAATACAAATTTCCTCATAACTGAAGAACTAATCAAGGAAATGGAACAAAATTTGGCATGTGAAAGTTTTCGAGGGCAAGAATATTTTCTATGGTGAATAAGGACCCCTCCCCACTTTAAGAGGGGGGGCTCCTATACAAACGAAATGCAAATTTCCTCATAACTCGAGAACTAATCAAGCAAATGGAACAAAATTTGGCACGTGGGTGTATTTGGAGACAAAATTTTTTTCTATGATGAATTCGGACCCCTCCCTACTTTAGGAAGGGGGCTCTTATACAAATGAAATGCAAATTTCCTCATAACTCGAGAATTAATCAAGCAAATGGAACCAAATTTGGCATGTGAAAGTTTTCTAGGGCATGAATATTTTCTATGGTGAATTAGAACCCCTCCCCACTTTAAGAGGGGGGCTCCTATACAAACGAAATACAAATTTCCTCATAACTCGAGAACTAATCAAGCAAATGGAACCAAATTTGACACGTGGGTGTTTTTGGAGACAAAAATTTTTTCTATGATGAACTGGGACCCCTCCTCACTTTAGGAGGGGGGCTCCTATACAAATGAAATTCAAATTTCCTCATAACTCGAGAACTAATCAAGCAAATAGAACCAAACTTGGCATGTGGAGGTTTCTGGAGGCAAAAATATTTTCTATGGTGAATTAGGACCCCTCCCAACTTTAAGAGGGAGTGCTTCTACACAAATGAAATACAAATTTCCTCATAATTCGAAAACTAATCAAGGAAATGGAACCATATTTGGCATGTGGGTGTTTTTGGAGGCAACCATTTTTTCTATGATGAATTAGGACCCCTTACCTTTTCAAGAGGGGGGGGGCTCTGTTACAAACGAAATACAAATTCCCTCATAACTCTAGAACTAATCAAGCAAATGGAACCAAATTTATCATGTGGGTGTTTTTGGGGGCAAGAATATTTTCTATGGTATATTTTCTATGGATTTCCCCACTTTAAGAGGGGGGGGGCTCCTATACAAATGAAAAACAAATTTCCTCATAACTCGAGAACTAATCAAGCAAATGGAACCAAATTTGACATGTAAGTGGTTTTGGACGCAAGATTTTTTTCTATGGTGAATTGAGACCCCTCTCTTCTTTAGAAAGCGAGTTATGGCCCATCTCCCCTTTAAGAGGGTAAGCTTCCATACAAATGAAATGCAAATTTCTTCTTATCTCGAGAATTAATCAATCAAATGGAACCAAATTTGGCATGTGGGAGTTTTAGATGGCAGAAATTTTTTCTATGGTGAATTACGACCCCTTCCCTTTTTAAGAGGGGAGCTCCCATACAAATGAAATTCAAATTTCCTTATAACTTGAGAACTAATCAAGCAAATAGAACCAAATTTGGCATGTGGGAGATTTTGGAGTCTTGAATTTATTTTACGATAGTTAGAGACCTCTCACCCCTGTGGTAGCGGGGCATGGACTCTCATACAAATAAAACAGAAATTTTTGCGAAACTCAAAGACTAATCGAACTCGAGAAATTCGAGACTCTTCCATAAAGCATTAGTCAATACAAGACCACAAAAACTATCTATAGTAACACTAGATCATTCAGGACGAGACGGTCGCGAGTGTTGCCGGTGACCCGCCGTCAGAAGCGCCGCCCACTGGGGGGCTTGCAAAACTCGAGATTGTGACAAAGATTATCCGAGATTCATGATTTATGTACAACACAGGTTAATTTGTGGCAATACGAAGTTTGTCGGGTCAGCTAGTCTATACCTATAAAGAAGGATTTCTGTCTGTCTGTCCGTATGTTCCTTATAGAATCGAAAACTACTGAACCAATCGGCATGAAAATATGCATGTAGAGGTTTTTTGGGACCAGGAAAGGTTTTAGTGATGGTTAGAAACCCCACCCCCCACTAAGAGGGGGGGCTCCCATACAAATGAGACACAAATTTCTGCATAACTCGACAACTAATCAAGCAAATAGAACAAAATTTGGCATGTGGGTGTTTTCGGTGATAAGAATTTATTCTATGGTAAATTGAGACCCCTCCCCTCTTTATAAGGGGAATTATAACTCCTCTCCTCTTTAAAAGGGGGGGCTTCCATACAAATTTCCTCATAACTCGAGAACTAATCAAGCAAATGGAACCAAATTTGACACGTGGGTGTTTTTGGAGACAAAAATTTTTTCTATGATGAATTGGGACCCCTACCCACTTTAGGAGGGGGGCTCCTATACAAATGAAATTCAAATTTCCTCATAACTCGAGAACTAATCAAGCAAATAGAACCAAACTTGGCATGTGGAGGTTTCTGGAGGCAAAAATATTTTCTATGGTGAATTAGGACCCCTCCCAACTTTAAGAGGGAGTGCTTCTACACAAATGAAATACAAATTTCCTCATAATTCGAAAACTAATCAAGGAAATGGAACCATATTTGGCATGTGGGTGTTTTTGGAGGCAACCATTTTTTCTATGATGAATTGAGATCCCTTACCTTTTTAAGAGGGGGGGCTCTCATACAAACGAAATACAAATTTCCTCATAACTCTAGAACTAATCAAGCAAATGGAACCAAATTTATCATGTGGATATTTTTGTAGGCAAGAATATTTTCTATGGTATATTTTCTATGGATTTCCCCACTTTAAGAGGGGGGGGGGCTCCTATACAAATGAAAAACAAATTTCCTCAAAACTCGAGAACTAATCAAGCAAATGAAACCAAATTTGGCATGTGAAAGTTTTCGAGGGCAAAAATATTTTCTATGGAGAATTAGGACCCCTCCCAACTTTAAGAGGGGGGGCTCCTATACAAACGAAATACAAATTTCCTCATAACTCGAGAACTAATCAAGCAAATGGAACCAAATTTGGCACGTGGGTGTTTTTGGAGACAAAAATTTTTTCTATGATGAATTGGGACCCCTACCCACTTTAGGAGGGGGGCTCCTATACAAATGAAATTCAAATTTCCTCATAACTCGAGAACTAATCAAGCAAATAGAACCAAACTTGGCATGTGGAGGTTTCTGGAGGCAAAAATATTTTCTATGGTGAATTAGGACCCCTCCCAACTTTAAGAGGGAGTGCTTCTACACAAATGAAATACAAATTTCCTCATAATTCGAAAACTAATCAAGGAAATGGAACCATATTTGGCATGTGGGTGTTTTTGGAGGCAACCATTTTTTCTATGATGAATTAGGACCCCTTACCTTTTCAAGAGGGGGGGGGGCTCTGTTACAAACGAAATACAAATTCCCTCATAACTCTAGAACTAATCAAGCAAATGGAACCAAATTTATCATGTGGGTGTTTTTGGGGGCAAGAATATTTTCTATGGTATATTTTCTATGGATTTCCCCACTTTAAGAGGGGGGGGGCTCCTATACAAATGAAAAACAAATTTCCTCATAACTCGAGAACTAATCAAGCAAATGGAACCAAATTTGACATGTAAGTGGTTTTGGACGCAAGATTTTTTTCTATGGTGAATTGAGACCCCTCTCTTCTTTAGAAAGCGAGTTATGGCCCATCTCCCCTTTAAGAGGGTAAGCTTCCATACAAATGAAATGCAAATTTCTTCTTATCTCGAGAATTAATCAATCAAATGGAACCAAATTTGGCATGTGGGAGTTTTAGATGGCAGAAATTTTTTCTATGGTGAATTACGACCCCTTCCCTTTTTAAGAGGGGAGCTCCCATACAAATGAAATTCAAATTTCCTTATAACTTGAGAACTAATCAAGCAAATAGAACCAAATTTGGCATGTGGGAGATTTTGGAGTCTTGAATTTATTTTACGATAGTTAGAGACCTCTCACCCCTGTGGTAGCGGGGCATGGACTCTCATACAAATAAAACAGAAATTTTTGCGAAACTCAAAGACTAATCGAACTCGAGAAATTCGAGACTCTTCCATAAAGCATTAGTCAATACAAGACCACAAAAACTATCTATAGTAACACTAGATCATTCAGGACGAGACGGTCGCGAGTGTTGCCGGTGACCCGCCGTCAGAAGCGCCGCCCACTGGGGGGCTTGCAAAACTCGAGATTGTGACAAAGATTATCCGAGATTCATGATTTATGTACAACACAGGTTAATTTGTGGCAATACGAAGTTTGTCGGGTCAGCTAGTCTATACCTATAAAGAAGGATTTCTGTCTGTCTGTCCGTATGTTCCTTATAGAATCGAAAACTACTGAACCAATCGGCATGAAAATATGCATGTAGAGGTTTTTTGGGACCAGGAAAGGTTTTAGTGATGGTTAGAAACCCCACCCCCCACTAAGAGGGGGGGCTCCCATACAAATGAGACACAAATTTCTGCATAACTCGACAACTAATCAAGCAAATAGAACAAAATTTGGCATGTGGGTGTTTTCGGTGATAAGAATTTATTCTATGGTAAATTGAGACCCCTCCCCTCTTTATAAGGGGAATTATAACTCCTCTCCTCTTTAAAAGGGGGGGCTTCCATACAAATTTCCTCATAACTCGAGAACTAATCAAGCAAATGGAACCAAATTTGACACGTGGGTGTTTTTGGAGACAAAAATTTTTTCTATGATGAATTGGGACCCCTACCCACTTTAGGAGGGGGGCTCCTATACAAATGAAATTCAAATTTCCTCATAACTCGAGAACTAATCAAGCAAATAGAACCAAACTTGGCATGTGGAGGTTTCTGGAGGCAAAAATATTTTCTATGGTGAATTAGGACCCCTCCCAACTTTAAGAGGGAGTGCTTCTACACAAATGAAATACAAATTTCCTCATAATTCGAAAACTAATCAAGGAAATGGAACCATATTTGGCATGTGGGTGTTTTTGGAGGCAACCATTTTTTCTATGATGAATTGAGATCCCTTACCTTTTTAAGAGGGGGGGCTCTCATACAAACGAAATACAAATTTCCTCATAACTCTAGAACTAATCAAGCAAATGGAACCAAATTTATCATGTGGATATTTTTGTAGGCAAGAATATTTTCTATGGTATATTTTCTATGGATTTCCCCACTTTAAGAGGGGGGGGCTCCTATACAAATGAAAAACAAATTTCCTCAAAACTCGAGAACTAATCAAGCAAATGGAACCAAATTTGACATGTAAGTGGTTTTGGACGCAAGATTTTTTTATGCGAATTATGGCCCATCTCCCCTTTAAGAGGGTGGGCTTCCATACAAATGAAATGCAAATTTCCTCTTATCTCGAGAATTAATCAATCAAATTGAACCAAATTTAGCATGTGGGAGTTTTAGATGGCAGAAATTTTTTCTATGGTGAATTACGACCCCTTCCCCTTTTAAGAAGGGAGCTCCCATACAAATGAAATTCAAATTTCCTTATAACTTGAGAACTAATCAAGCAAATGGAACCAAATTTGGCATGTGGGAGATTTTGGAGTCTTGAATTTATTTTACGATAGTTAGAGACCTCTCACCCCTGTGGTAGGGGGATATGGACTCTCATACAAATAAAACAGAAATTTTTGCGAAACTCAAAAACTAATCGAACTCGAGAAATTCGAGACTTCCATAAAACATTAGTCAATACAAGACCACAAAAACTATCTATAGTAACACTAGATCATTCAGGACGAGACGGTCGCGAGTGTTGACGGTGACCCGCCGTCGGAAGCGCCGCCCACTGGGGGGTTTGCAAAACTCGAGATTGTGACAAAGATCATCCGAGATTCATGATTTATGTACAACACAGGTTAATTTGTGGCAATACGAAGTTTGTCGGGTCAGCTAGTAACAACTAAAAAAGAATATGTCAATACAACACTATGCGACTGGTAATTGAGAGTAGATTTTGTGCATATATTGATTTGGTTTGAATGCAACTCATGACTCCGATAAGATAACACATTTCATGTTGTTTTGGAAAATTCGTTTAAACGCATACTAATAAAAATAGCCTTAGTCGTGTCTGAGTTAGTTAGAGTTAGTCTGTCTTAGTTAGATGTCATTTTAGTATACTGTGATTGCATAGGTAAGCAAAACATAAACTGATAGCTTTATTTTGTTAAACAGAATACAAAATGGCGAAACGAACGAATTTAAGCGAATCAAGCCAAAAACTGAAAAGGTCTTGTCCCTAGTAAAAACAAGCAACTTTGCTGAAGAAATAAAATTTCTATCTTTATCGAGTGTTGAACTATAGAGCATATTCTTTGAAATTTCTTTAAAAATTAGTTTTTCATACTTAGCTTTTGTTAGTTGCATTTTACAAAAATATATTGTTTTAGGTAATTATCAAAGCACTCAAAACACACATTTCTGCAGAAGACCGTAAATCTCTTGGACCATTACTTGCTAAGTTATCGCACATTCAAGATGTAAATTTCCACAGCTTCACGAGCCTGCGGAGTAAAATGGGGCGAGTGAATTCATGAAATCAGTACTTCACCTTAAAACTTAGGTCGAGTACGACAAACTTGTATAAGTGCCACTTGTACCCAACCGGCAGGGAATAGCAAGCATCCGTCCGCCATAATCTTAAAGCACGCACACTTTTAAACCATTTTATGAAACACAAAAACAAGTGAATTCATAGCTTCCATAAACTTGTAGAACATTATAAGCATTGAAAACGAATGAAAAGCAATATTTTCACCGAAAGATTGCTAAAGATTGAAGCAATTCTAAAAGAAAATATTAAAACATATGCTTTCCGTATTATAATAAGGGTGGATGGGGTTAAGCGACACCTTTACTTTTCTGCAAAAATGAGTGTTTTTAGTCCTTCAATAATCTCCTAGAAGCATATATTCTTTTAAAATGCTACCAACATAAGTTAAGTATGAAAAACTAATTTTCAAAGAATTTCCAAAGAAAATACTCTATTGCTCTGCACTCGATGAGATAGAAATGTCATTTCTTTAGTAAAGTTGTTGCGTTTATATTTTCTTCAACTATGGTTTGAATGCTTCAATAATAGCCTAGAAAAATGTATTCTTGTAAAATGCTAAGTATAAAAAAAGAACTTTCAAAGAAAATACTCTATAATTCTGCACTCGGTGGAGACAGAAATTTTATTTCTTCAGCAAAGTTGCTTGTTTTTACATTTTTCACAACTTTGCCTAAGAAACTATGTTTATATTTCCTAGCACAAAAACCCGATTTAATTCACCTGTTGATGTTGGTGAAAGAAAACTTTGTTATAACCTCTTACCATCTATACCTATAAAAATAACTCGAGAACTAATCTAGTAAATGGAACCAAATTTGGCATGTATTGATTTTTGGAGCCGGGATTTTATGCTATGGTGTACCTCTCCCTCCTTTAACAGGAGAAAACCCCAACCTTACCAGCTTCATTACCATCAACGAATGCGGTACCATATCGAACGCTTTAACAAGATCCACTTAGACGGTAAGTATCAATCTACTGACGCTTCTCAAATGCATTCGTCAGCATAGAAACATTACTTACTTATTTACTTATTCAGCCGAGAGCCGTGGTGGCTCTTGCCGTATCAAGAATTCCTCTCCATTGTACTCGGTCCTGGGCTACTCATCGCCAATTCGTTGCGCGTCTCGACACACGCAGGTCAGCTTCAACCTGGTCGAGCCATCTAGCACGTTGAGCCCCTCTATTCCTGGTGCCGGTGGGGTTCTTGAAGAGAACGGATTTCACTAGACAGTCGTCCCTCATCCTTACGACGTGGCCGGCCCACCGTAGTCTCCCAACTTTCGACAGGTGTACGATAGGAATCTCTGCAAGCAGTGCCTGTGACTCGTGATTCATACGCCTCCGTCACTCTCCGCTTTCCGTTTGTACTCCGCCAAAAATAGTCCGCAACACCTTTCGTTCAAAAACTGCAAGTGCACGTATGTCTTCCGTAAGTAAAGTTACTGTCTCAAGTCCGTAGAGGACTACCGGTCTGATTAGCATTTTGAATATCGTCAGCTTTGTGCGGCGGCGTATGCTCCTTGATCGAAACGTCTTGCGAAGGGAAAAGTAGGCTCGATTTCCAGCTTGAATGCGTCGTTGGATCTCCTTACTCGTATTATTGTCGGCGGTGACCAGAGATCCCAAATATGCGAACTCATCAACCACATCAGTTCATCGCCGTCAATAGTCACTGTCCGTGGGAGGCAAACGTTACTTTCTCGGGAGCCTCTTCCTACCATATATTTGGTTTTCAACGCATTAATTTGTAACGCTGCGTCGGTCCTTTCCGGCGGCTCTATTATTCTTCAGTAGACCGACTTTTCGTCGGATCTCTTCGAGATCGGGAGCCGGTATGCTGTTGTCGTTTGTAGGTACTCCGAGGTTAACTTTCATTGCGTCTCCTGCTGCTATATCGCCGTTGAGGTGTTCATCGAAGAACTGCTTCCACCTGTCGGCCACCTCGCGCTCATTTGTGATTAGATGCCCTCCCTCGTCCCTACACATGTCAGGATTTGGTGTGTGGGCCTTGCGAGTTTGGTTCACCTTCTGGTAAAACTTGCGGGTATCATTAGCCCGAAATTGTTGTTCAAGCTCCTCACGATCTCTGTCCTTCTCTGGCGCTTTTTCCTTCTCAAGATCGTGGTCAACTCATTCCTCGCTCGTCGATACTTGGCCAAATTCTCTCTCGTGGATATGCTCAAATAGTTTTCCCAAGCTCTTTTTTTACTCTCTATCGCTTCTTGGCATTCCCCGTCAAACCAATCATTTCGTGCACTCGAGGTTTCCACACCTAGCACCGCGGTTGCGGCCTCGTTGACGGCTGAGCGTATCCTACTCCATCCGTTTTTGAGGGTCGAAGCATCTAGCTCCACAGAGGAAGGCAGAGCTTCATCCAGTACGCGCGCGTAGTTTTCGGCAGTTCGCGGGTTGTCTAGTTGTCGAATGTTTAGCCGAGGAGGGCGACTTTGTCGCGAGGTATAAACCGTCGATAGTTTTGAGCGCACATGTACTGCTACTAGGTAGTAGTCCGAATCAATATCCATACTCCGAAAGGGAGCGTAATAATCTATGTTGCTTGAATTACACCTTTTTAATAATTATTTCAGACATTTATTTAATCTGAATAACACTATTTTTGAACTACGCCATATTAAAGCCCACCGAGTAACAAATTTCAATGCAAGTGTTTCTGTAGAGGGTAATGCATGGTTAGGCTAATTTGTTTAGCATTCCGCAGTATTTTTCACATGGGTAATGAATGGTTAGCACGTTTTTATATGTTAGGGAGTCATTGTTATTGAAAGTTGCATGATTTTTAAAAGAAAATTCGAATTTTCTTCTCAAATATTGACGATAGCAAGTTACTATATTCTAGAAAAGAATGAAATTTGACTGTTTGAAAATCATAATCAAACATGTCAAATGTGTTAAAACACTGTGAAAAGAATTGTGTTCAAAAAGTTTAATATCGTGGAGTTTCCAACAAAATAGTTTCTTATCTCCACAACTATAATAGCTAGAAGATTACTTTTTTTGGCAAAGTTCTTTATTATATTCTTCTCAAAAAATTTGAAGAACATTGTTTTGTTCTATCTCTTGGATCTCTTGGTCAGAGAGGTAGAAGGGAGTGCGAAATGCCCTAAAAGTGATCAGAATGGAATATGTACAGTTTGTTCTAAGTTATATACAAAAAAATAAAAATTGAAAAAATACCCGATTTTGACACTGTCCCGTTTTTGTCACCCCGCATTATAGCGTAAATCGGTTCGACCAACTCTAAGAAACGTTCTCATTGCTCAGTTCGTCGAATCCTATCGATTGGTATATGATACTCGACCCTCGGGGCTTCGGATCAATTTCGTGATTTTCGACCAATTTCTTTTCGACCTTTGTTTTATAGCACCATCTTCTCTTTATGGTTGACTAAATGCCAGTGCCAATCACATTATAAATTATTCCAAGATTTTTATTTTCAGATAAATCGAATAAAAGTTGTGTAGGTAACAACAACAATTTCTACCATCTTATTCCTGGTTCGCGATTTGAACCTGACGCGAGTGTGTACTACTAGAGAGCCGTCATTTACGCCACCGATTAGGAACGGTTATACGGGAAAAAAATGAGTCATAAAACCGCGTAGCGTTGAACATTCGACAAATGAAAAGATCATATCAGTCGTCACGTGATGCCTATCGCCTCGGAATTATTTACTAACGCGGAAGAAACGGTGTGGTACGGTGGTACCGTACCCCTTTCAAAACAGAGTGCTATCGCTCTAATGACTCAATGATTTGCAACTTTTACCGGATAAAGTTCTCAAACAGGCGAACTGAAAATCTGTGATAATTTATGAATCTAGTAGAGTGTTTATCACTTCGTAAAAAGTTAAAACATCCAAATATTTTCTCTAGAATAGTTGAAACCGACTTCGATTATTCTTATTTATGTATTTTTCGGGTTTCCGTCTATATTTGTCAGATATTTTGCAATCTTGCCCAGTTTCTGACTGTATTCTTTTAATGATTAAAAATATTTTTGCCAGCTACAATTACACATCGGCTGATATTTATGGCTTTAGTATAAGACATTGCAAAACACACGCGTTACTATTTTAAATAATTGACCGCACATTCGTATGATAAAAAATTTATATTGCTCAGAAAAATCGTGACATGGTTCGGAACTCACTTCATCTTCTGTAGAACGATGCAAAAACTAACGATTCAATACTGTTTTTTGCAAAAGCGTTATCATCATATCGTCGGCGCTGTCGGTCGTCATACGAACACGATAGGTACAACTTCTGTGCTGCTGCCCAGCGGTGACGTTTGAGAAAAATGTCATTCCATTCAAGCGAACAAAAATGTTCCGTAGTAGGATAACAAGGAGACGGTGCTTGTTACGCTGCAAATTCTGAATATCGATTACCCCGCCGAAGGCGCTAAATGCATCTAAGCCTTTCAATTCACATATCAGAAGAACAAGTTATTCATTTCGTCGTCGGAGTTATTGTTACGCAAAACATGACTGATAGATTGCTTATGGATTAGATTTTCCGGTTCACGTTTGTCCCCCACTTTAGGTTTGGGTATTAATAAAGCAGAAATTTGGCGTCACTCAAGTCAATTAAATGTAGGTATGTTAACTTTGCGAACTGGTTTGCTGCAGTTGCTGGTGCAATGTCACGTTCGAACGTCGTTGGTACGGCATATGGTAACGTGCTCGAAATGAAGCGTTTACAGTTTCTCTAGCAGGAAACAGCTTCACGTGTCCATTTAATGTATTTGTTTAAATTCTATTAGTTGAATAATGGCACCGACTTGAAAACGTTTCCTAAAGCAATTTCAAAAGTTATTGTCATTCATAGGATGTATCCAATAATTCTTTTCAATTATTTAATCGAGAATGCATAAATCTAACTGCAAATGATTAATCTATAATTAGTGAACAGATTTATTCTATTGTCCTCAATTTGTATGCTAAGAAGGCAAAATAAGTTTGACACTTCCGCCGGGAAAACCAGTTTCAATCACCCGTCATCCAAGCTGACCAAACCCAAACCTCACCACAAGTGACAATCCGTTACGTACGCATCGGTTGTTTGTGAGGAAAATCTATCCTGAACCATGTAAATTAGCCTTGCCGTCGTTCAGCGGTTCATTTGCATTTAATTCGACCGCAAAAATTTCAATGTCATTGGCAGGTTGGCCTTATTAAAGTATGCGTGCCTGCAATCGGCAGCGTAATAAAATCAAACACCCGCTTTGAAGCTGTTTTCGCTTGATGCTACAAACAAAGTGTGAACACGAGGACTCTCAGATTAAATAGTGTAGTTACTTGGAGTAGAATGGCTCCAAATTTAAACAACCTAATTTAATTTCAACCACGCTGCAACAACCAGAACTCAGCTTGGACAGAACTAATTTCTTAATTTACTAAAATTTGCTATCACAGTCCACCATCGAGACGTCTCGCAGATTTTCGCCACGAAACGAAGTGGAACCTGATTGTCTGGCTTCGTCAAACGAGCTTGCACACTACGGTTCAGCGGAGGAACCATCTTCTAGGAACAGAACTGCGTTTCGCTAATCTTTATATGCCCCGCCCGACACGACGACGGTGCACCCGTCGAATGCCCGACACCCATCACCGCCTCCTCTATCGGGTAGAGGACAAGCGAGAAAAGATGAGTAATTTGCGCAGAAAGCGAAATAGCCACCGGAACGAACGGGCCCCTCATTCGTTTCATCTTATCACTTTTGACTTCTGGAAATGTCGACAAAAGTGTAGAGTATAAAGCGGTGCCTTTGGTTTGCAAAGATCGGCAAGCACCGTATCGCAAAACAATAAGTTTTGTAGCGATAAGCCAGCAATGGAGCTTGCCCGGGGCGACGACGCGGCGGCGGCGGTGCGTTCTTAGCCACCGGGCAGTTCCGAGCATCCATGAAAGCCATCGAGTACGAGAGTTATATAAGTGTAATAAATTACGATATGTAATTACATAAACGGTCGGAATGTGTGCAGCGAGAAGTGCAGACAGCAGCGACTGCACCGAGAATATGGAGCTATTTTATTCGTTCGCACATTTTTCCACGGCACCTTCCAGTCCAGACTCTAGCCTGTTTGATTAGCCTGTGGAATGGCATGTCGATTCCAGCTAACCAAAGAACGAAGATATGACGACAGTGTTTGCCCACTATCAAGCGATTCCGTAATGAAATGGGCTTTGGATTCACCACCGTGGAACTGACATATTTGCGCTTTTTTGTTGTTTTCTTCCGCTTCAATTTATATGACCTCATTATTTTACTTAACTTCATAATTTGAACGTAGATTGTCATCAAACATCACTCGTTAACAATTTCAATGTATACCTTATTTAAATTAACTTTTAATTCGCTTAAAGATGTTTTCATTTCATAATCCATTTAAGAATTAATGTGGTATGTATTCTGTATTGGCCAATGTCATTAACCCAGCCCTCTTCTGAAGGCAAGTAACCATCTGAAATTAGACTCTCGAGTGAAACACTCTTGATACTACTACACCCCACCATCATATGCTTCGTTTCGTAGAGAATTATCAAGTGGACCTCATGGGGACTTGCGCCACAACGGACCAAATTTTCAGCTTCCTCACAGATCTTGCAGAAATGTCTGGAGCAGGGATGACACAATCACTTTGACTCAATTCACATTCATTTGACAGTACCATCTCAGTCTGTTATATATTCTTTCGATCAGTTAGCCGAACCCTTTAATATAAATTGTATAACTCACCGCTTGACGGTACTCAATCTATGCTAGATCTCATTGGAGAGTTTCTATTGTATAAAACGAGTTAGAATAAAGAACTGGTAGTTTATTCCAGTTAGTGTTACCGTAACTGCAGCATCTCTTATATTACTCTTCACGTTGAAGATTCCCCTGATTAATCATACATAACAGTGGCGACGATAAGGATAAAATTTTTTTAAAAGTGATTACTAAAGTGCGTGCAAAGAAAAAGTGATACCGGCAAAATTTTGTAGAAAAGCTAATTCGCGCCCAGTGAGATTTTTATCAAAAGCGGTTATTGTCTGGGTCGCGTGAATTCAACGATATTGTGTGATATAAAACAAAGTGTTGGCGCTTGCCCTACGTTGTGTATTTTGAAGGAAAAAAGGAAACGACGACAGCCGGCAGCAAGCGTGTATAGCAGGCGGGAACGACGACAGCCGGCGGCTGCTGGATAATAACCACCAAAGAGGATGGTAGTGGATCGGAATTTTCACTGTTATAGAATATCACTGAAGTCACCGTATTAGGCAATATAACTTAGAGATTTATTTCAGGCTAAACGGGTCCAACTAATAACCAACTTCACAGGTAAGTATTGCAGAGTGGTAAGTATATTTGATAGCAGGATAACGAATACGCAAGTTTTGCGTTTACTCTTGTTACTGGCTCGATCTGGACTGACTATCGTCCGATCGCTACTGAAATTATTATGCGGCTGACGGGTTGCCAGAAGGGCTGCAAAACTGGTCTAAATGTACGCCCGTTAGCACCAATCTGCTACAGGATGCAATTCTACCGCCAGTGCGGTCGATTTTACTTCTAAGTCTCAACATACCCGCCGCCTTGAACAATCATGTTCAACAAAAAATGTAAACAAGTAACATAAATTTTAACTAACTAGTAATACAGGTTGGTTTTTATAATTCTAACACTATTTCTTCTCACTTTAGTTCATCCTGACGACATATCCGAACTGCGTTGGGCCGGTTGTGGGTTGTTGGCCATTGGTGAGTCTTGTGAAGTGTTGGCTGGTACTGGAGAACACGGCAACAGGCAAATTTTTGCAATCGGACGAGTGATGATTCCACGAGTAGTGCGGACTGAAACAACTCGTGCCAGCTGATCTTTTCCGGGTATAACAGCTTGTATTCGCCCTAACGGCCAGCGAATCGGTGGTTGTAGTTCGTCGACAATGATGACCATCCTGCCGGGAACTATTTCATCATTTCGTTTCCATCCTCGGGTGTCTTTCTGTAGTTCTTGTAGATACTCCTTTCGCCAATGGATCCAAAATTGCTGCACATGCAACTGCAGCTGCTGATAGTGGTCGAGTCGGTGCACAGGTATGTCGTTCAGATCTGGGTCGGGCAGGGCTTGCAGGGATGATCCGATAAGAAAGTGTCCAGGTGTGAGTGCGGCTAAGTCGTTCGGATCTTCTGTCATGGGAAGCAGGGGACGGGAGTTCATTATCGCCTCAATTTGTGTCAAAATAGTACACATGCTCTCAAACGTTAGGCGAGTCGGTCCTAGCTGTCGAAATAGATGTTTCTTGGCCACTTTAACGGCTGATTCCCAAAGGCCCCCAAAGTGCGGCGCTTTGGGCGGTATTAGATGCCAGGTGATGCCTTCTTCAGCGCAAAAGGAAACTATTTCATTCTGCTGTGATTTATTGTGCAGCATAGTGAAAAGTTCAGCCAGTTCGTTCTTTGCACCTTCGAAATTTTTACCATTGTCAGAATGGATATGCGCAGGACAGCCACGCCGGGCGATGAACCTTCGGAGGCAACACAGGAATGCTTGGGTGGACAGGTCATTCACCAATTCTAAGTGCACTGCTTTGGTTGAGAAGCACACAAAGACGCACAGGTAAGATTTGGCAGGTGCTGCACGCTTATGAATCGGACGAAGATACAGTGGGCCAGCGTAGTCAATGCCGGTGATACTGAATGGACGACTTGGGATTATTCTCGGAGCTGGTAATTGACCGATTTGTTGCTGGGCAGGTACTGGATTGAGGCGTGTGCAACGAAAACAATTTCTGACGATGCTTTGAACTAGTTTGCGGCCTCTTGGCGGCCAAAATTCCTCTCGAATTGTACTTAACAGCAGGCGCCCGCCGCCGTGAAGCAATTTACGGTGGTAATGTTCAGCTATCATCCGGGTAAGCGGGTGGTTAGCGGGAATTAAAGCTGGATGCTTTGCTTGATAGGGTAACTGGGACAAATTAAGACGGCCTCCTACTCTCAACACTCTCTCTGGGTCTAAAAACGGGCTCATCAGGTGAATGGATGATTGTTTTGATACAGTTTCACCTTTCTGCAACTGTTTCAGTTCTGTCGAAAATGCGTCTTCCTGGGCTAATCGTATGAGTATCGTTTTTGCCTTATTCAGCTCTGCCACTGTCAGTGTTCGGTCGATAGGTTGGGTTGTAGATAAAGGTTGTGTTCGCACTCTCAAACGGGTGTTGGACACAAAGCGTAAACAATATCCTATCGCGTGCAAAAGAAGTCTGTAGGAGGACCAAAGTGAAAACCACGGGTGAACTGGTATAGATGCTTGTGCGACTGCTGCTACTGTCCGCCTTTCCAAAACTTCATCTGGGACGCTTGGTGGGAAAGAATTGGGCCAATTTTGCGAGGATTGTGACAGCCAAGCAGGACCATTACTCCATAATTTGGATACGAGAAGATCTTCTACTGACATGCCACGCGAAATCAAGTCTGCTGGATTTTCTGTCCCGGGAACATGCTTCCATTGGCAACCGTTCGTATACTGCTGGATTTCAGATACTCTATTGGCGACGAAAGTTGGCCAAACATTCGGGGGTGATTTTAACCATTGCAAAGTTACAGCTGAGTCGGACCAAAAGTAGGATGCGGATACGTTGACGTCGATGGCTTGTTTGATTCTGTCGTGGAGCCGCGCGGCTAATTTGGCTGCTTCAAGTTCCAAACGAGCGATAGTTATTCGTTTAAGCGGGGCTATGCGGGATTTCGACGCCAGAAGCTGGATTCGTACGTTTCCCAACTCGTCTTCACAGCGGGCATACGTACAGGCACCGTAAGCAAGTTGAGAGGCATCTGCGAAAGTGTGTAGTTGAATAACGGCATCAGGTAAGAAAGCATACCTGTTTATTCGGTGTTCAGAAATTTTGACCAGATCTCGGTAGTAGTTTTCCCAGCTTGCCCTGACGGGATCTGGAATGGGATCGTCCCAGTCGCAGGACAGCAACCATAACTCCTGCATTAAAATCTTTGCACAGACGATTACTGGAGAGATAAGACCAAGGGGGTCAAATAACTTGGCGATGTCGGAAAGAACAGTTCTTTTTGTAGGAGGCTCATCACTTCGACGAATTTGTGAGTCAAAACGAAGACAGTCGATTTCAGGCTCCCACGCAATTCCAAGTGCCTTAACGGTTTCATTCGGGCTAAATCGCAGTGTAGATTTCGTACCAATTTGCTCCTGGGATAGTCCCTGTAAGACTTCCAGTTGATTAGAGGTCCATTTTCGAAGTTCCATTCCGCCCTTTGTTAACAGCTCGGTAAGTTCGTTTCGCAACTGGATGGCTTCTTCGACTGTTTGTGCCCCACCGATGAAATCGTCGACATAAAAACATTTCTTAAGAGCCTGTGCACCGGTCTGATATGGTTCACCTTCGTCTGTCGCTAGCTGCTGGAGAGTACGGGTCGCAAGGAATGATGAAGGAGCTAAACCATAAGTTACAGTTAGCAATTCGTAGGTTTGTACAGGTGATTCTGATGAAAAGCGCCATAAAATGCGCTGCAACCGGGTATCTTCCGGATGAACGAGTACTTGTCTGTACATTTTAGCAATATCTCCGACTAGAGCAACTGGGAATGTGCGAAACCGTAAGATGATAGTAAGAAGATCGTCCTGCACCACGGGGCCTACGCAAAGAGCTTCATTGAGCGAGAAACCGGTAGAAGTTTTTGCAGAGCCGTCGAAAACGACTCGAACCTTGGTTGTCGAACTTGCTTCCTTAATTACGGGGTGGTGAGGTAAATAATAGGCTCGAGAGTTGTGTTCTTCGTCCTCTTTGACCAACTGCATATGGCCAAGGGAGAGATACTCTCGCATGAACTGGTGATAATCATCTTTAAGTAGTGGGTTTCGCTGCAGCCGTCTTTCAAGTAATTCAAATCGTTTCATAGCAGCAGATTTTGACTCACCTAACATTGATTCGAAATCAGGCTTCTTGGGGTAGCGTACAAAATAGCGTCCTTCAGGATTTCGGGAAACAGTAGCCTGGTACAGGGTTTCACATTGCGTCTCCTCAACCGAGTAGTTGCCTTCAGTGGTAAGTTCTTCGGTTTTCCAAAAACGTTCGATGCTGTCTTCCAGAGAGATATTCGAAACTAATACGGTATTGCAGATTGCCGAAGAAGAAACTGGTGAAGAAAGAACAGGACTTGCAGAGCCAACAATAGTCCATCCGAAGACGCTGTCTACTAAAAGCGGTAGATTTTTGTCCAACTGAATACGCGCAGAACTGGGAAAGAACGAATAGAAATGTCTGGCCCCTAATACCATATCGATTGGTTGACTCTTGTTGAACGATGGATCTGCTAGGAACAATCCCTTGGGAATTTTCCATCCAGTTGTAGATATATCCTGAGAAGGAAGATTTGCCGTTACCTTATCCATTACTAGGAAACTTACACCGCAAGAAAAATCATCCCGTCTAGAATGGATTTGGGCAAACACTGATTCCCGTACCGGCTTACAAAGTTTACCGGCTCCCTGTACGGTAACATTAACACGATCCCTTCTTAAGCGAAGAATTTGAGCCATTCGATCTGTGATGAGATTTGGCTGCGATGCGCTGTCCAACAGAGCGCGAGCCAGATGCGTATGTCCGAAGGCGTCGATTACCTTCACGATCACAGTGAGCAGGAAAACATTCTCTCTTGGATGCTGGACAGCGGAGCTGACTTCCACTTCTGGAACATTTTCGGTAGCTGGAACTGAAGACTGGGCCGACGCGGTTGCTGCAGTAAGTTCGTCAGGCTGCGAATTCTCCGGTAGAGTAGAACTTGAAGCAGTTGCTTCGATGGTCCTTCGTGATCCGTCACCTTGCGTAGAATGCAGTAGAGTATGATGACGACGATTGCATTTATGACAACTGGAGTTGGATAAACAATTGCGAACCATGTGGCCAGTTTTCAAACAATTATGACAAAGTCGCTTGGATTGAACGAGTTGCTGACGTTCTCCAAACGTAAGCTGGTTGAACTTTGGGCATTTTATCGCCATGTGCGGTTGACCGCAAACACCACATCTTTCTGTGGGTTTGGATCCTACTGAATTTGCTGTAGAAGAGTAGGAAGACAAACGATATTGCGAGTGAAAGGGTCGCTTTGATGTGTTAGCTGGCATAACAGAAGCAGGATTGGAAGCGTGGTTATGATTCACTGATATTGAATCCAAAACTCTGGTCCTTCTTTGGAGGAAATCGATTAAGCAGGTGTAATCAGGATTCTCTACAGTCGAGGCATGGTTTTCCCATTCTCGAAGAGTGCTGTCATGCAGGCGGGTACACAGAAGATGCTCCAAGATAGTACCCCACGAACCGGTTGGCTCGCCCAGTTGATGAAGAATTTTAACGTACCGCTCGAACTCGTCTACTAACCCATGTAACGTTGTAGCGGACTCCTTATTCATGCACGGAATGTCGAAGAGTGCCTGCAGATGCCGTTTTCTAAGTAAATAATCGTTGGAATAACGCCCTTCTAATGTCTGCCAGGCCAAAGCGTAGTTGGCAGAGCTAATTCCAATCGATTCGATCAATTTAGCAGCTTCTCCCTTCACAGCTGCTCGCAGGTAATGAAACTTTTGAATATCCGGAACTTCACTGTTTGAATGTATCAACGCTAGGAAAGTGTCGTGAAAAGCAAGCCATTGCTTATAATCACCATCGAATTCCGGAAGAGAAATTGTTGGCAACTTGATGCCCGAGAGAGTGGAGGAAGACCGAGAAGGCTGAGAGCTCTGATTTGCAGGAACAGAAGGCAATTTCGAAATTAGACTGGCTTTTATTGCGAAGAGACGGGATTCAAAATCGGCACGTGCCGCTGCATGCTCCGCTTGACCCTCTGGACTGGCTTCAATGTCCTCTAATTGAGCCTGCACGGCCTCTAAGTTATCCCATATTCCGGAAAGGTATTGTAACCTTAATGTTACCTGCGTTTGGTCCCGTTGAACGTCGAAATCAGCATCAAAGGCCTCTGCCCGACCCAGCGATGCTAGCAGCGTAGATCTCCGGGAACGCAGCTGCCTTTCTAGTTGTTGATCCGCCATGTTGATAAGCGGCACGATGAATTAAACTGGATATGAAACAGCCGAACGACCTGTAGAACGAAAGACCACAAGTAGACCCACAAAAGGGTAGAAAAATGCTTGGAAAGGTGCTCACCTTTGCCAAGGCTAATTATGCCTTGTATAAATTTCAGCCAACAGGAACAAATATGAATACCGGATTCACCGGTTCGAATAGCAGGATGCAGAAAAGCCAAGAAATTCCACAGCACAATGAAACTGGAACTACAGCTCGTTGAAAATTCCGAAAAATCCTCCGAATTTGTCGTAGCAGGTAGAAAAGCGTTAATTCCCACAGCTTGTGACGCCACAGCAAGATAATTGTCGTATTGTAGTCCTATTGTTGTCCAGATCGATGAAAGCGTCACTTTGTATTATGAACAATGGAGATTCGTAGTACAATAGCACTTTGTAGCAGGAACAATGATGCCTCGTGGCGGGAACAATAGCACTTTATATCAGGAACAATAGAACTTTGCAACAGGAACAATAGCGATGAGTGCCAGCCGATGCCAGCAGAACAATCAGGAACAGTTCCGATCCACTTACGCCCGATAAATCGAGCCTTGTAGAAAAATTAAACAGCTACTGGATGCGCCAAACAGCAAGTAACCAGTCAATCCTGGTCACGGCACCAAAATTGTGTTGGCGCTTGCCCTACGTTGTGTATTTTGAAGGAAAAAAGGAAACGACGACAGCCGGCAGCAAGCGTGTATAGCAGGCGGGAACGACGACAGCCGGCGCACAGTGGGACGGCTTCAAAAATAGTGAGACATAAGTAATAGCATCGAAACCTTAAGACATAGCATAATAGTTACTTCAGAAAACTTTCTTCATTCAAAAAGCACTTTCTAGTGGTGAAAAAATATTCGGACATTAGGGTGTCCCTAATCAGATACAAAAAATATTTTCTCTATTTTAAGTCAGAAATGATTGCTACCTACAGAAAAGTTGTAGCTAAACTATTTTTGAGAAACTTTGTTGAATACTGAAGATTTCTATCTCTTACATGAAAGAAGTTATAGAGCTAAACTCTTAGGGACACCATTTTAAACAGTTTTTACGATCTAGCTCTTTAATAACGCTTCGTATGCTTTTCAAATGTTCTAAGAAATTGTTAATTATATTAAATTGCATATTTTCGTCGAAGACAGTAGAGCTCTATCTTTTTCCCTTTAGCAGCTGTCACTGGTTTTTTTTAATTTTTACATGTAATCTTTAACGGGGTGTAACTCGGGGGAGAGCAGCTATGAGCAGCTCATCTCACTCATTTTTTGTGAATCAATTTATGCTGTATCCTATCATGTACAACTTAGGGCGGAACACTGTGGAACATCTGAGAAAAGTTACCATGAAGGTAACCGTTTTTAAAGCTGAAAACTATGGAAACCATAGTTTTGTTCTGTTTCCGCAAAGCAAAACAATCAATATATTGCAGTTAAATAGCGTTTTATATAAGTCGATGAATGTGTTGTAGTTAAGTTTTGTAATATTAGTATTTTTTTGTTCTTTTTTTTGTATTTTTATTTTCACCTTACTCTTCTTGTTTATCTTCATTTATGGTATTGATTGAAAGAACTGGTTTTTTTTAGCAGGTTCAGTGCAGTTTCACTGAACGGCATAGTTTTTTACAGACTCTCTGTATGGAAGATATCAACGGATTGGAGCATACCGTAAGTGTGTTAAAAATATCTTGATTTGTGGCTTCCTTATTGAGAATGAAAAGCGCATTAAAAAAACTATGTTAAATCAAACATTCATACCGTGCACACATTCTTGCTCTAGGTTCCCAAAACCTTTTTATGTCCTTATTTCGACAATTTTTTCGACAAAGTACTACTGTGTTACCTGACTCACTGCGAAATGCGTTGTATTCGCGGGATCGTGTTGGTTCGAAAGGTTTCGAAAAATATCGCCCTTGTATCGAAAATATCGTTAATTTTGATCACTAAAAATAACGTACTTAAACGTTATATTTCATGTGCCAATAGTACGCAATAATTGTATTGTGAAACTGAATTGTTATTTATGCAACTTTTTACAAATTAAATGCAATAACAAAAGCACAACTTATAAAAAATCGTTTGTTATCGATATTAACTGCATATGCGTTATAAACGAATAAAACGTATGGTTACGTTTTATTTCAATAATACGCATATTCGCAGTGAGTCAGGTAAAACAGTAATGGAAGAACGATTGCTGCCTAATGGATTAAAATCCGGTGTGCGCTGGTAGGTTACACATTTTGCTGTAGGTTATATATTTTGACGATCACTAGTTTTTCGCCAAAAAAAACAATTGACTAAAGCCTTGACAGGTTTTGTGTCTGGTCACCAAATTACCATTAAAAAATTTGCTGATTTAATTCTGAGAACATGCGAAAGCGGTACAAAACTATGGTTTCCATAGTTTTCAGCTTTAGAAACGGTTGCCTTCATGGTAACTTTTCTCAGATGTTCCACAGTGTTCCGCCCTAAGTTGTACATGATAGGATACAGCATACATTGATTCACAAAAAATAAGTGAGATGAGCTGCTCATAGCTGCTCTCCCCCGAGTTACACCCCCTTAAAGATTACATGTAAAAATTAAAAAACCAGTGACAGCTGCTAAAAGGAAAAAGATAGAGTTCTACTGTCTTCGACGAAAATATGCAATTTAATGTGATTAATAATTTTTTAGAACATTTGAAATGCATACGAAGCGTTATTAAAGAGCTAGATCGTAAAAACTGTTTAGAAGGGTGTCCCTAAGAGTTTGGCTCTATAACTTCTTTCATGTAAGAGATAGAAATCTTCAGTATTCAACAAAGTTTCTCAAAAATAGTTTAGCTACAACTTTTTTGTAGGTAACAATCATTTCTGACCTAAAATAGAGAAAATATTTTTTGTATCTGATTAGGGACACCCTAATGTCCGAATATTTTTTCACCGCTAGAAAGTGCTTTATAAATGAAGAAACTTCTCTGAAGCAACTATTATGCTATGTCTTAAGGTTTCGATGCTATTGCTTATGTCTCACTATTTTTGAAGCCGTCCCACTGTGCGGCGGCTGCTGGATAATAACCACCAAAGAGGATGGTAGTGGATCGGAATTTTCACTGTTATAGAATATCACTGAAGTCACCGTATTAGGCAATATAACTTAGAGATTTATTTCAGGCTAAACGGGTCCAACTAATAACCAACTTCACAGGTAAGTATTGCAGAGTGGTAAGTATATTTGATAGCAGGATAACGAATACGCAAGTTTTGCGTTTACTCTTGTTACTGGCTCGATCTGGACTGACTATCGTCCGATCGCTACTGAAATTATTATGCGGCTGACGGGTTGCCAGAAGGGCTGCAAAACTGGTCTAAATGTACGCCCGTTAGCACCAATCTGCTACAGGATGCAATTCTACCGCCAGTGCGGTCGATTTTACTTCTAAGTCTCAACACAAAGCGTTTTTATTCAATAATACAATAGGGATTGATAATTGCGCTTTGTTTAAACAGTTATTAACCTTTGTTAAGTAAAATCCATTTTGTACTAAAGCGTGGGTTGACTAAGCTTTGTATAGTCGCTTTTAAAGGTTTAATAGTCATCATTTAGTTCGATCTCACCCCGAAAGTTAATTCGCTACTTGAGTAATACCGAAAATCAAAAATAATCGCGTGAAATTTATTCACAGTGCGAAAGGTAGCGTGCTGAGTAGCTATATGTAATTCCGGTGGCCAATAATTCCGAGTGAAAGCTAGTAAAAAAAAAAAATAGTGAAATCTGGTAAAAACGCAGTGAAGATTTTAGAAGAGCAGATAATTACAGTGACACGCGGCAAGATTTTTTTTTAACGCCATCGCCAAGTACAATATAATTCTATAAGCCGATATAGTGAATCCGCAAAGGAGGTGAAATCGCTCACCAGCATTTTTGGCATTCGTTTTCGTTGGATAAGCAGCAGTTGGAGAGGCAGCAGGTTGCTATCAATATTCGCCAAAGGAAAGAGCCAACAGCACAGAACAGTAAGCAATCAAGGTCACGTAAGTCGTTCCAATTTTATTAATTGTTTTTTTTCCTTTTCACCTCTCACATAAGTTAATATTTCGCTATAAAATGTCTTTGATTGGGTCTGTTGATCACTATATCAGAGGATCAAGCTTCAGTAGCTATTTAGAGCGTTTAGGTTTTCTTTATCAATTAAACAATGTGCCAGAAGAAAGGAAACGTAGTTTGTTCATTACTCTTAGTGGAACAGTGGTATTCGATGAACTTAAATTGCTTTATCCCGGGCAAGATTTAAACACAATCAGCTATGATGAAATGGTCAACCGGCTCAAAGAGCGTTTTGATAAGACGGAGCCAAATATGATGTATCGATATAAGTTTCACAATAGAGATCAGGGCATCGAGGAATCGGCGGAAAACTATATCCTTGCTATTAAGCTTCTTGGTGAAAATTGTGGCTTTGGGGAACATAAAACAGAGGCGATAAAAGATAGAATTATATTAGGTTTGCGTAATGAAGAGTTAAAAAAAAAATTACTTATGAAAGATGGCTTAACGTTGGAAGAGGTTGAACAAGTGGTAGTGAGAACCGAATTGGCTAATATGAGAGCAAGATTTCTAGGCGATGATGCTGGGCGAGTTTTGTCTGTGAGGCATAGATTGGGCGGCAGATCGACTGAGTATCGCAATAACGGCGGTCAACGATGCAGACCGTATGTCAGGTTTCGGGATCGAAGTCGGAGTCGTAGTCGCAGTGGTAATAGGAAATATACTTTCAACCGACATTCGGAGAGGAATCGCGCTAGTAACAATAGTTTTTCTCGCAAAAATAATGATTCAAATCCTCAGTCCAGAAATAATCATTTTCGCTTAATTTGCAATTGGTGTAAGAAAAGAGGTCATTTAAAGAAAAATTGCTGGCTCATGAGAGATCGCAAGTCGGTAAATTTTGTTGAACAGATAAATGATTCCCTTGAAACTTATGATTTTAAGAGGCTACAAATTAGTGATCGCGAAGAAGATGAAGTTTATCCTTGCATGATGATTTCAGCCATCAATCATGTCAGTGAGCCATGCCTAGTAAACGCTTTGGTTAACAATGTAAGTCTTAGGATGGAAATTGATTGTGGTGCGACAGTTACTGTTATTAGCAAATCTACTTACTTAGCCCTATTCTCTAAGTTACCTGTTTCGAACTATCAAAGCAAACTTGTGGTAGTGAACGGTGAACCATTGAATATTTTTGGGAAGAAAATACATCGTTGGTAATTTTGGATGGTAAAAACTCTTTCACACCGCTGTTTGGAAGGAATTGGCTAGATACCTTTTATCCTAACTGGAGAGGTATGTTCCGGGGAACTTTTTCGGTAAACAACGTGGATATTACCAAATCTGACGGAAAAGACTTAGGTATGATTAAGTCCACTTTTCGTAACGTATTCGAGAGAGACTTAACCAAACCCATTGTAGGTTTCGAAGCAGACTTGAAAATGAAAGATGAACAACCGATATTTAGGAAGGCATACGATGTACCATACAAATTGAAGCAAAAAGTGTTGATGCACTTAGATCAATTAGAGAAACAGCAAATCATAACTCCAATCGAGGTAAGCGAATGGGCTTCTCCGGTTGTTATTGTCATCAAAAAAGATAGTGAGATTAGGCTTGTGATTGACTGTAAAGTCTCTATTAATAAAGTCATTATACCCAATACCTATCCACTTCCCGTTGTTCAGGATATTTTTGCATCGTTAGCAGGTTGCAAAGTATTCTGTTCGCTTGACCTGACAGGAGCATATACCCAGCTGAAACTTTCAGAGCGTTCCAGGAGGTTTATGGTAATAAATACCATAAAAGGTTTATATACCTATAATAGGTTACCTCAGGGGGCCTCCTCTAGCGCCTCAATATTCCAGCAGATTATGGATCAAATTTTGGTAGGGTTAGATTGTGTATGTTGCTATCTTGACGACGTTTTAATTGCAGGAAAATCAAGGAAGGAATGTGAAGAAAAACTGATGCTAGTTCTTGATAGGTTGAATCAAGCAAACATAAAAGTTAATTTTATGAAATGCAAATTTTTTGTAAATATACTACCTTATTTGGGTTATTTATTAACTGACAAAGGTATTTTACCTTCACCTGATAAATTACAAACAATTAAAGAAGCTAAAACTCCAAACAATACTTCTGAACTTAAAGCGTATCTAGGGTTAATTAATTTTTATGGAAAATTTGTCCCTCACTTATCTACCAAGCTAGTTCCATTGTATAGACTATTGAAAAAGAATGTTAAATTCGTGTGGGACGATAGTTGCCAAAAATGTTTTGAGGATAGCAAAGAGTCTTTACTGAAAGCAAATCTATTGGAATATTACGATCCTTTAAAGCCGTTAATAGTCGTTTCTGATGCTTGCAATTATGGCTTGGGTGGAGTTTTAGCCCATGTCATTGATGGCAAAGAACGACCTATAAGTTTCACATCATTCTCCTTAAACAATGCACAAAAATCGTATCCCATTTTACACCTTGAGGCCTTAGCTTTAGTGTCGACGGTAAAGAAATTTCATAAATATTTGTTCGGTCAGAAGTTTACTGTATTTACTGACCATAAACCGTTACTAGGGATTTTCGGAAAAGAGGGCAAAAATCAATTGTGTGTAACTAGATTGCAAAGGTACACAATGGAATTATCTATTTACCAATTTGATATAAAATACAGACCTGCATCTCAGATGGGAAACGCAGACTTTTGCTCCCGTTTTCCCCTGAGCGACCCTGTTCCAAAAGGCTTAGATTTTTGTGAAATAAACAACATTAATTTCTTTAATGAAATTCCTTTGGATTATTTAGCTATTGCTAAAGAGACGACGAATGACGAGCTTCTTGTGAAAATTAAGCATTTCATAGAAAATGGTTGGTCGGATAAACCTGATAAACGTTGGAAGACTATTTATTCTTTAAAAGATGGTTTAGAGTTATTGAATGGGTGTTTGTTATACCAAGATAGAGTTTTCATACCATTTTCTATGCGCAATCGTGTTCTCAATCTTCTCCATGCCAATCATAGCGGCATCGTGAAGATGAAGCAGATGGCCAGACGATGTTTGTTTTGGTTAGGGATTAACGGTGATATAGAGAAATTCGTAAAACAATGTCAAGTTTGTATGACAACGACTGTAAACCCAAGAAAGTGCACACCTTCTTCTTGGATACCTACAACACGTCCTTTTAGCAGGATTCATGCGGATTTTTTTTATTTCGACCATAAGCATTTTTTACTTGTGGTTGACAGTTATTCCAAATGGCTTGAGATTGATTTGATGATATATGGCACTGATGCAAGCAAGGTAATTAGGAAATTTACAATGATTTTCGCAAGGTTTGGTCTTCCGGACGTATTAGTCTCGGACGGAGGACCCCCGTTTAATTCAGGAATCTTTATTTCATTTATGGAAAGGCAGGGAATTCAGGTTATGAAAAGTCCTGCTTATAATCCTAATAGTAACGGACAAGCAGAACGAATGGTAAGGGTAGTAAAGGAGGTATTTAAAAAGTTTATTTTAGACTCTCAGACGAAATCATTACCGATTGAAGATAGAATAACATATTTTTTGATTAATTACCGTAATACTTACTCAACTTCCAAGGACGGTTTACCTTCGGAGAAAATTTTAAGTTACAAACCCAAAATACTGCTAGACTTACTACATCCAAAGAGTAATTTTAGGTATTTTTTAGAAAAGCCTCATGATAAGAGCAAATCCACAAATTTAGGTCCAGTTTACGATGCGCCTGTTAACGATCCATTTTCTAATTTAACTTTAGGTGATAAAATATTGTACAAAAATCCTAACAAAACAGACAGTCAAAGATGGATCGAAGCTAAATTTGTGAAAAGGATCTCTGTTAATGTTTTCTCAATATCTCTTTCAAGATCAACTGTTAACGCGCACAGAAGTCAACTTAAATTGGTGGAGAGGAACAAACCTAGTACGGCGATAAGTATACCAATGCAGCGCAGTAAACGTCTACGAGAAATTTCTGATACAGAAGCAGAAGCTTCCAATGCTCGAGGCATGGACGGTGAAATTTCTAACAACCGCACGCGTTTAAAGCGCAGATTACGACGTCTTCGGAGTCCTATCGTCACGCGATCTAAATCGCGATCGAATTATCCAGTTGTACAGTGAATTTACGGAATATTATACAAGCAAAATAATTTAATATGAAATGTTAAATTTTCGGAATATTGTATGTGCAAAATATTTAATTTAAAAATGTTAAATTTTCGATTATTATTGTACGATTAGCTGAATCAGAATATACTCTGCGTTAATATTAATTGTAATTGAAAAAATAATTACGTTATGTTAATTCTTACAATAGAGAAGATAGAAAGGTTGTCATCGACTAAAAGGGGGAAAATTGTTATATATTCTTTCGATCAGTTAGCCGAACCCTTTAATATAAATTGTATAACTCACCGCTTGACGGTACTCAATCTATGCTAGATCTCATTGGAGAGTTTCTATTGTATAAAACGAGTTAGAATAAAGAACTGGTAGTTTATTCCAGTTAGTGTTACCGTAACTGCAGCATCTCTTATATTACTCTTCACGTTGAAGATTCCCCTGATTAATCATACATAACAAGTCATGCAGAATTTCAAAAAGTTATGTATGGGACAATTGAAGAACTAGTTATTATCTACAACTTTTCTGAACAAAGTATTGCTGTATCTGCGCTACAACTAATTCTACAAATGTCCCATACAAAACTTTGTCATATTTTGCTTGGCTGAGACGGAACTGTCAAATGAATGTGAATTAAGTCAAAGTGATCGTGCCATACCTGATCTGGAGTACAATGTGCCCTCGCATCACATTTTTATTGATTTCAAAGCAGCATACGGTACAGTCGATCGAGAACAGCTATGTTAGATAATACACGAATACGAGTTTTCGGATAAACTGACGCGACTGATCAGAGCTACATTGGATCGAGTGACGTGTGGTCGTGCCCATCTCGGGGACACTCTTGAGTCCCTTTGAGGCGAGCCGCGGTAACGGCTTATCCTGCATGCTATTCAACATCGCTCTAGAGGGGGTGATCCAACGAGTGCGCACCGAAATAAGAGGCACGATTGTTACCAAGGGTAGCCAACTCCTAGGCAGATGACTTTGATATCATAACCCGGAATTTTGCGACGGTGGAGGCAATCTACGCCGGACTGAAAGTAGAGTCCTGGAGGATCGGGCTAAAAATAAATGCGTTGAAGACCAATTGTATTAAAGGAAGAGGCGCAAGGGAAACAAACGAGTGCCTCCCACGGACGGTAACCGTTGACGGCGACGCACTAGAAATGGCAGATGCATTCATGTATTTGGGACCGCTGGTGATCGCGAACAACAACACTGATTAGGATATCGATCAAGACGCAAACGCCCCCGTACGAAGCTGACAATGTTGGTACGAAACTCCTATCAGACCGGCAGTTATTTACAGACTTGAAGCAGTAACGTTGCTCACGGAGGACATTCGCACCCTTGCCGTTTTTAAGCAGAAGGTGCTGCGGATGATATTTGGCGGAGCACAAACGGAAAGCGAAGAGTGGCGGATGCGCATGAATCACGAGCTACAGGCACTGCTTGCATAGATTACCATCGTCCATCCGGCGAAAGTGTAACGTGTATATAATATGTAATAGTGCATAAGTGTAACGGTCAGTTAGCTCCGGGGTACGATGCTGGCTCAATAAGCCAGTCGTCGTATGTTCGAATCTCGACTGGGTTGTGCCGTTACAGGGTTAATAGGATCTTTGCACAAGCCCCGTAATTTTCCTGTACTCTAATAACCGGCTGGGAAGTCTGTCGATACAGAAGGATCTAGTTCTGAAGGACCCATGGCTTTGCGTTTGATTCGGGTTCAAAATTGGCTTAAAAAACCGGGGGCAAAAAAATAATTTGTTGGATATAATATTTTTTTTATAAAATCAATTGTTTGTGGGCTTTACAGCCTAAATAACTCGAAAAATGAGAGTACGAAGTATTAACACGAAAAAGGAATGAATATTCAAACAGTGGAATTTCCGAACATCAGCAAAAAAAATTCGATTTTGTCTTTAGTTTCGTAGATTTTTGCATTGAAAACAATAACAATAACAATAAATATGAGAAGCAAGAATATATTTGATTTTCACGTTTATATCTATACCTATTATGACATTCTGTCTGTCTGTATGTTTCTTATAGAATCGAAAACTACTTAACTGATCGGAGTGAAAATTTGCATGTAGGTGTTTCTGGGACCGAGGAAGGTTTTTATGATGGTTAGAGACCCCTCCCCTAAGAAGGGGGGCTGCCATACAAATGAAACACAAATTTCTGCATAACTTGAGAAGTAATCAAACAACTGGAACCAAATTTGGCATGAGAGGGTTTTTGGATGCAAGAATATTTACTTTGGTGAACTGGAATCCCTTCCGCTTTTAGGAGGGGGGGGGGCTCCCATACAAATGAAATACAAAGTTCATCATAACTCGAGAAGTAATCAAGCAAATGGAAGTAAATTTGACATTTTGGCTTTTTACTTTTACTTTTTCGGCGACAATCCGCTTATCGAATCCATGTCGAATTCAGGAGCCGTCTCCACATTACTCGGTCTTGAGCTGCCACTCTCCAGCCGTCCCTAACACCCGCTGTTCTAGCATCCTCATCAACAGCGCTCATCCAACGGGTACGGGGTCTGCCTTGAAGTCGTCGGCCTCTGTCGGGTTCTCTGCTAAATATTATTTTCGCTGGTCTTTCATCCGGCATCCTTGCTACATGGCCAGCCCATTGTAGCCTGCCGTATTTTGGTCGCTTCACAATATCCGCGTGTTTGTACACTTGGTATATTTCATGATTCAAGCGCCTGCGCCACACTCCTTCGTCTAATTTGCCGCCAAATACGCCAAACCGCAGGATCTTACGCTCGAAAACGCCAAGAGCTCGTCGGTCGCTCTCTTTCAACATCCACACTTCGTACCACCGGGAGAATTAGCGTCTTATAACGCGCGAGTTTTGTACGGAGTTGTACGCTACGGGACCTCAGCTGGCTACATAATCCGTAGAAGGTCCTGTTAGCAGCCGCTATCCTCCTTTTTACTTCACGACTCACATCGTTGTCACATGTCACTAACGTACCAAGGTTAACAAATTCGCGAACCTCTTCAAAAGTATCTCCATCTATCACCACCGCAGTTCCAACGCCCGAAGGGCTACCACGCTCTCTACCAGCCACCATACACTTTGTTTTGGTAGAATTTATGATAAGCCCTATCCTCGCAGCTTCCTCCTTAAGATGCGTGTATGCTTCTTCCACAGCCTTACGGTTAACACCGATGATATCGATGTCGTCAGCGAACCCTAGGAGCATATGAGATTTCGTGATGATGGTACCGCTTCTCTGCACGCCGGCCCTTCGAATAGCGCCTTCCAATGGAACAGCAAGTTCGATAGTCCGTCACCAAGGCACGTACCAGCCTAATCAGTTTTGTTGGAAAACCATGTTCAAGCTTAATCTGCCACAGCTCGTTTCGTTTAACTGAATCGTATGCCGCCTTGAAGTCTATAAACAAATGACGAGTCTGCGAGTTGAATTCCCGGAATTTATCGAGGATCTGTCGCAAGGCGAACATTTGGTCCATCGTGGAGCGTCCCTCTCGAAATACGCACTTTGTTAGTGAATCAAAGTTTCCTGCAACGGCCTCAGTCTCTGAGAAACAGGATGCGGGAGAGAATTTTGCCTGCAGAATTAAGGAGAGTAATTCCTCGATAATGGCTGCATTCGAGTCAATGGCCGTTTTTGTAAATAGGGCATATGAGACCTTCCAACCAGTCCGTAGGTAATTCCTCCTCAGTCCATACCTTTAGTATAACCTTGTGGATTGCACAATACAGCCGTTTGCTCCCGACTTTCAAAAGTTCGGTGGGGATGCCGTGCTTTCCAGCTGCATTGCCGTTTTTCAGCTCTCTCGCTGCTTTCCTAACCTCGTCCAAAGTTGGTGGATCCACAGCTTGTCCATCATCCCCAATCGTTATCCTGTTTCTGTTGACCGTTCCATCTTGTTCACCATTCAACAATGCATCGAAATATTGTTTCCAACGCCTAGCCACCTCCGATCTTTCGGTAATCAGGTTCCACTCCTTGTCGTTGCACATAACAGGAGTTGGCACGGTCCGGTTCCTGATTCCGTTGATCGTATTAAAGAAGCTTATCGTATCGTGCCTTTCGAAGCAATTCTCCGCCTCCGCAAGAACGCGATCTCAGTGCTGATGTTTCTTACGACGGTGAAGTCTCTTTTCGGCAGCTCTAGCATCTCGGTATCTCTCACTCTGCTCTGGCGTGTCACAGTTGCAGCCAAAATGTGACTTCTGGCTCGATTCTTCTCATCAGTCACTCGTTGGCACTCTGCGTCAAACCACTCACTGGAAGTGTCTGCAGCAGTAGTACCCAACACTTCCCGCGCTGTAGTACTGATCGCGCCGTGGATGTGTCTTCACTGTTCGTTCTCTCCGAGATTTTCACCGATTCGCTCATCAGTCTTCCGAGAGTACTCTACAGCAACTCCCTCCGCTGATAACCGCCGAATGTTCAGTCGTATCTTCCTCGTTGGCTTCGATTTGAATACGTTGTACAACCGGGCGCGGATCTTGCTTACTACGAGATAGTGGTCCGAGTCAACGTTTGTTCCCCGGAGGATCGCACGTATGCGACATCAGAAAAGTGCCGGTCATCAACCAGAACGTGGTCGATCTGAGAGCAGGCCTCTCCATTAGGATGTTTCCAGGTGTGCTTCCGAATGTTCCATCGTGCAAAATGAGTACTACAGATAACCATTCCTCTGGCTGCAGCGAAGTTGATGCATCGGGATACGTTGCAAAAATTGAACAGTTTTGCCATGGATTATCGTATGCATTCTGCCCTTGGGGCGATGCAAATTTTTGTTTTAAAATGCGTTCAAAAAAGTGTTTTTCTGAAAAATTGTAGAACACACTAAGCTTAGTTCTCGAGTTATGCAGCAATTCCCGAGCAAGAGCGAAGAGCTGAATAATATCAAAATGTGTTATTGGAAATCGAATAACTCATATCAAAATTTGGTCTTGTTTTGGCTGACATAGTTGGTAAGATAACAAAAAATAATATCAAAATTTTGCTCCTTTAAGGCCAAAAGAATAACTGCTTGTGTTATTTGAATAACAAAGCAATAACATGACTGTATTCAGAGTAGCATATGACATATTAAAAAATCATTTTATGAAATACTAGCTGACCCGACAAACTTCGTATGGCCACAAATTAACCTGTGTTGTACATAAATCATGAATCTCGGATGATCTTTGTCACAATCTCGAGTTTTGCAAGTTTCTGACGAGTTCAACCTTAAATGATTCATTTTGGCAGTAACGTAACTATGAAAGCATCCCAGGTAACCAAAAAGCATCACCAATGTTATTCAAATGTAGGCCAATAAGCATTTAAGTCGCCTTAAATGCTACTTAAACGCTATTTTGCAAAATATACAGCTACTTTACTGATTACCTTCTTATAGTGCTGACAATGCTAATTTACAGCTAATTACCGACACGAAGAATTTGAATACCATTTTGGATGCCAATTTACAACACCTATGCAGTCAAAAAGCTAATATACAACAACGTGCAGTATAAAATGCCAGATACGCTGATTTGCTGCTTATGTTAATGCTTATTAGTTACCTGGAATGGCTAGTTTAATATACAAATTTGCAATTTTTCCTCACACTAAAGTAGAAAACAACTCCCCTGTCCCCTCATTGCATAGTCAGAAAGCGGATAGTAATATTCGCCATGATTGTACAACATTTCGCCGAATATCATTTTGCGAAAAACCTTAAGCGGAATGTACCATTTCACGGAAAACTTTTTTGTGGAATGTACCATTTCGCGATCCTCTCCTTACTCGCTATCGCTCGTTCCAGGAAACCCAGGTAGACCTAGGAAAACAAATAAACCTAGACTGTAGTGATTTCTGCGGGGCGTTGCCTCCCCCAGTGGGCGGCGCTTCCGACGGCTGGTCGCCGGCACCACTCGCGGCCGTCTCATCCTGAATGATCTAGTGTTACTATAGATAGTTTTTGTGGTTTTGTTATTGACTAAAATTTTATGGAAGAGTCTCGAATTTTTCGAGTTCAATTAGTTTTTGAGTTTCGCAAAAATTTCTGTTTAAGGGGTCCTAATTCATCATAGTAAAAATGGTTGCTTCCAAAAAGACCTACATGCCAAACATGGTTCTATTTGCTTGATTAGTTCTCGAATTATGAGGAAATTTGTATATCATTTGTGTAGATGCCCCCTCCCCCCCCCCCTAGTGGGGAGGGGTCCTAATTCACCATAGAAAATATTTTTGCCTCCAAAAACCTCCACATGCCAAATTTGGTTCCATTTGCTTGATTAGTTCTCGAGTTATGAGGAAATTTGTATTTCATTTGTATGGAAGCCCCCCCCCCCTCTTATAGAGGAGAAGAGTCATAATTCCCCTTCTAAAGAGGGGAGGGGTCTCAATTTACCATAGAATAAATTCTTGTCACCAAAAACACCCACATGCCAACTTTTGTTCTATTTGCTTGATTAGTTCTCGAGTTATGCAGAAATTTGTATTTCATTTGTATGGGAGCCCCCCCCTCTTAGTGGGAGGAGGGGTCTTTAACTATCACTAAAACCTTTCCTGGCCCCAAAAACCTCTACATGCAAATTTTCACGCCGATTGGTTCAGTAGTTTTCGATTCTATAAGGAACATCCCGACAGACAGACAGAAATCCATTTTTCTATATAAGATTTATAATTTAAAATCATTAAACAAATTCTATGAAATATATCGAATGTCATTTTAAGGTCATAATAAGATATGATAACAAAATCAGTTATTAAACTCATCTTATAACCAATGTTTTAAATATCTACTTAATAACAAAATGTGCTATCAATGCACCTCCATATCTATTCAATAACAAAATATAGCATTATAGCACATTTTGCATGCGTTTGTCTGCATTAGTCCTTGCTCTAATGATCTGACATAAAGGAATGCTTCCTCGAGTAAAACATGTTTTATCAATACAATGGTAATACTAACATAGGCCTACGTCACCCTTTCGTACAACGCTTAGGACTGTATACCTTGCAGCCTTTTCCCAATCTTTTTTTGTTTCATACGATCCAAGTTGATATCTCAAACCTAGCTTTCTCTAGAATCGAAAGAAGGGTGCGTTACGTTTTCGCAACACTAAAAAAAAGTTGAAAGTTAAATGGCAGGCAGTCATAACATGTTTATATCATTTTCATCATGAAATTACGCATTTTTAATTGAAATTTTCAAAACTAACCCATTTTCACCGATATGGAACAAAAATAAAGAAATAAAATTCATTAAAAAAATCATTTATTCAGTATAAAATAAGCTGCTCTTTTGTTTTTTATAAACTTATTCTTAGACGATTAATTTGGTAAAGATTTCCAACCAGAGAAAAGCTGCTCAGGTACTTCCGCACGTAGTGCGCTTCGGTGCATGATCCACGTACAACCGGGTTCGATTCCGTTCTGGTTTGGAACACTGAACTCCTTCAATGTCATGCATTCCAGACGAACCAGCGACTTTCAATGCATGTGTCAGTCGGCGGAAAATAATTGCACAAACAACGCGCCGCCCGCCGCCCGTGCCGTTTTACCCGTCGTCATCGCCGACCGCTATGCGCGAATAAATTCATTCATAGGAGCTGCGATGCGAGCAGTGGCCAAAGGACAGACGCAGGGCAGCGATGTTTACTCAGGTGGCTATCTTCGGCCGGCCCAAGAGCTGAAGTTCTGCCGCGGGTAGGTAATACCTTCGGTCCGGTACTGTTCGTTGTTTCTCTATTACAATATCAATATTTAAAGCTATCACCGCATGTGTCTCCGAACACCCGGCCGGCGGCGATGTCTTCGCGATGAACTGCACATCGCCGTGACGCGACGTTCCGCCTGGCTGTTTGTGTACTTAATCAAGTAGATATTTTCTCTGTTCAATGCAAGTTCGACAAGCATTCAGCAGGATACATTCTTCTGCAGACCTGCTGCTGCTGCGGCAGCTACTGTCGACTTTTTTGCTCAATTACAAAATTAAACTGACCTGTCTGTCCTGAATTCTCAACGCAAAGTATAGTAGGGCGTCCAAAAATGTCCAAAACTTTTCAACTTAGAAGAGAAGACAATTCCACCTCGATTGTTGTGGATGTTAACAGCAAAGAAAACTAACAAACCCACTAACAAGTATTCACCCATTTTCGGACGCCCTAGCTGCACAAGCTTATGCTCAATTACGAATAGAAGTTGCAATTCGAGTTTGAGAGCGTTCCTCCCACCATCCCGGCTGGCTATCCATATCGCTCTGCTGTGGGACTGATTTGAATCGACATTAAAACCGGTCATTTACCAGTGAGTTTGTTTACCGGGAGGAGATGACGAGGTCGAACAGACAGAACCACAGCAACGGACGCCTCGAGGGCAGCAAAAATTCGAACGTTTTTCCGTTGCTTTGGCGTCGGCTTCATGTATGTCTGAGATAGAGCGCATCCGTGCTGGTGATGGCAAGGGCAGTAGTACACGTACAATGTTCTAGTTTCAGTTTCGCACCAAACCGGCCACACAATCCGTTCGCTTTGAGGTATCTGCTACGGCCAACCGAAGGGGGAGGTGGCTGCGGTAAAGGTGGTGGTCATTCAACTTGGTACAATTTCGCAGTAAATTGCCGACCGGAGCGAGAACGACGATAGAGAAATGGCCATCTAGTCGTCTTGCCCTCCGTGTATCACCAACTTCCAAGCATATGCGCATAAAATGACTGTCACGAATGCAAATGCGAACGGTACTAAATATGCTACGAGAGCGGCGACGCTGCTGCGGTGGCTGCTAATGCACTATTCAGCAGAAGAAAATGAATCACGACACAATTTGCGTTAGACGATACCCCACTTTCCGTCACACAGGCCACTATCGACATTATCATTATCGTACACAGGGCCCAGTCGAGCATTGAGTTTGTTAAGTTGATTGAGATATTCGGAAATTTTCTTTTACCAGCAAGACTGTATAGTATCTGAGCTGTTATGCTGAATTCCCTTGTTGACCTGGCATCATCCCGTTTAGCCTGAGTAACGAAGGGCCCTCAAAGCAGTTCATCTCGGTTAACACACTTATCTAGTTGTATACCTAGACTGTTTATTTTGAAAGTGGTCGATTTGAATGAGTCAATTGTAGTCATTGGGGTCTACCGTAATGGTTTGGTCTAATTCCATCTAGCAGTTCAAAAGCGATTAGTCCCTTTTGAACTCACCAAGTACCGAGCATTACCTTGACTACGTGTATATTCGACTTTGGCGCCAATATTCCTGGTTTGTCGGGTCCAGCTTGCTTCAGCTTGCTGTGTTCGAAAAATTTGTCTTGTGTTTGGAGATGATTGGAGTTGAGAAGACTTCAAAACACGGCAATATGGTCCTCAAAAGCTTCAACTGCACGAAATACTACCGGTACCAGTCAAAGAGTCGCGTCGATATTCTCCTGTATTTGTCTCAAAATAACTCTGTATAACTTGTCTAAAATAGTTCTTCTTAGGGACTTTCACTAACACGCCCTGTATCAAACCGCCTGGAATGTCGCGGTGTTCTAAAAATTAGAAAATAGCTGATACAACATTCGCACGGATAGCATGCGGTCGACTTTGAGCATCATCATGGAGTGCTGATATGCGATCGACCCTTGGAGCTTGACTAGTTTCGCAATTGGTTCCTTTGGATTTGGTTTTTGCTTGTTTATGCTCCTATATTCCGACAGGGTCTAGTCGTGATGTACCCTTTCCTCTGTGTGCTTTGTTGACCTACGCTATTTTCACTAGTTTGCGCTCAAGCTCCTCAACACACAATCTTTTCACAGTTGGATCTTGCAGATGGCATGTGTTAAATCGACGAGCCTCTCCTCTCGCTAACGTATATATTAAAAATGGAGTAATTTTAACGATTTTTCATGCGTTCGTCCTGCCACCTGTCGCAGTAACCCTGTTGAGTACGATTAAAAACACATACAGCGTTATCATTTGATTTGCAGCATCAATGGCGAAAACAGTCACGCAACTACGCTCGATGTTTTATTCCTACTGCCAGTTCCGCTCCGCAGCGAATAAGTCAAACATTGTGAGATACTTCGTGTCCGTGGGATATGGTCGAGTCCAGCATTTACAGTTTACTCTTCTTTCTGGAGAAAGGCGAGAAGGTCAAACGGAAGTCTAATTCCGGCCGTCTGATGGTGCTACGCGATCGTAAGGTGCAACAGAAGCTGAACAAGAAGACCGAGAGTGAAGTGGCTTGGGCCGAGAAGTCGGAGTAACCGGCCAAGCGGTGAAGAAATACCTGGCAAAAATGGACATTTTATTGCAGAAGTGCCAGTGGAGGCAGTCACCCAGAAGGAGCGGTTGAAGGTGATGGTAAAGAACATATTTTCGGTGAAGTACGATGCCGTGTACATAATACCCGGTGATACGTACTTGACGTTTCACGCCAACGACTGGCAGGGGACCGGTGCTCTACATCCCCCCCTCTCCGCGAGGATGTAAGTGATGACGTCAAAAGTATCTCCCACATACAGTACCCGAAGAAGCTCCTTCTGTGGCTGACGATCAGCGAAAATGGAATGTCCAAGCTGCTGTTCTTTTATTCGGGGCTTGTACTGAACGGGAAGATATACAGTTTGAAGTGCCTATCGGAAGAGCCTACCATACCATCTATATCCAGAAGCAGAGGTGGCATAAACCGCAGCGCAGACCAAAAGACACACATTCTTAAACAACACAACACTCGCCATGCGGTGTGTGTTCGCCCACAAATTCCCTTCAGTGTCTCTTTTGCTAAGCACGCTCTTTCGTGCTTTACGCGCACCAACAATAGGCAGTCGCAAACGCAGAGTGATAAATTTGCTGCGTGCTTTACCACACCAAGAGCCGCACTCTGCGCGGCTGGATTGTACACCCTGCGCTGGGTCAGTTGAAGTGGTGTGATTGAAAAAAACATTTTTACTGTTGCGGTGCCTGATCCGTACTAACTTAACATAGACCATATTAGTTGTTCAGTGCAGCGTGTATTTTCACTTTTAAAAGGGCAGGAAATTTGTAAATACAAAACAATTTTTTTGCGCAATTCCGCACGGAGTGTGGCAAAGGGCAGCACCAAGTGCTGTTTGTCACTCACTGGGCGATTTTCACCGAGTGCTGTCGTTCGCTCCCACTCTGCTTTCGCTCGTACGCTGTGTGCATATTAGCTGTAGAGGTGTGTTGCCGAATCGCTCTGTGCGACAAGGCATAATATTGGAACATTGGGCGCATAGTGTGAGCGAATGACAGCCCTGTCCAGAAGCATTACGCGAAGGAGGCTGTGGTATTTTCGCTGGAGCAGGCCTTGTACCATTGTTGGCACAGTAGATAAATGACTTCGGACCTCTTTATAGTCAACTCGGTGATGAGGTTGTGTTTGAGTCGCTTTTAAACTGTAATTATTTATTTCGCATTTAGTTACAAGTTTTAGCAAAGTATTTTTAATTTTATAATTACTCACATTTTTAGTCCTACAATTTATGTTCGTCCTGTCCAACTTTTACTAATAATAAACAATTTTAATATAATTTTTAGAGATAATTTTAGCGTGACTTGTGTGCTTTTTAACCAAAGAAATTTTAATGTATTATATTTGTATATGAGTGTAGTAACACTGTCAACCAAAAGTGCTCTGTTCATGCCGGCTGCAGAGCTTTTCGTAATTTTTAATAGTTTTCTCAGTTAGTATAGTTAAAAATGGTTGTAAACGATAAATAGGCGTATTTTGCATGTGAAAAGCATGAAGGAAGTTCCGTGAAAGTGAATTTTGCTGCGAAAATCATCTGGGAAAATAACATAAAGTTCTGCCAATTTGTTTGACGCTGTTAGTGTAAGCGAGATGGCACTATGTGCTACGATTAGCAGCGAGTAGTTGCGAACAAAATGCCTAACAAATTTTGCTATTAGTGTGAGTGAGATGTATCAAGTTGCTATCTCGCCATCGAATAAATCAAGATAAGTTGCTATTCTGTTCCTGCGGTTCCTGCACTGAGGCGAGTGATTCTATATGATCTGCGGAAGTTTCATTCGGCAAACGAGCATAAGTATTCTGTTTTCATTCGTGTATTGCTGCCGCGAGTAATTGCTATGCAAATTGCAAATCACTCTGACCAGCTATTGTAGATAGTGGGCAATATTTTGGAACTCTTGCTGTTAAATTATCGATAGTTATTGATATCGATAAAATTACTTTTCTATATAGATTAATCGATACTTTTCATGAATTTGCGAGAGTACTAGAGCCACTAGCGCTAGAGATATGCAATGCACGGGCGAAAGCAAACATTTGTAATATAGAACGATATTATTATTATTTCAATTATTATTGATTTTATTAAATTTATTAAACCAAATACGCGCCAGAATAATGAAAATTATTCTGGAAGTATGGATATTTAAAAATATCCATGCGGGGCTTATTGTCCATGAAGGCGACCTCGGAATGTACGTGTATATCCAGGCATTCTAGAAATGGGTCGCTGGATGAACAATAGAGCTATCACCTTCCATCTCCAGGACTAAAATTATTTGCATATAGAGACATAAACTTTCTAGTTAGGCCTTTGCAAATCATATTTAAAGTTTTTGTCACCCCCCCCTTGAAAATTGGCTTGAAAAATCGGGGGGCAAAATAATAATTTGTAGGATACGAGTCAAATTTCTTTTTATAAAAACAATTGTCTGTGGGCTCTACAGTCTGAAAAACTCGAAAAATGAGTCTCCGAGTTGAATTAAAGCTTCTAGCACGAAACAGAAATGGAAATTCGAACAATGGAATTTCCGAAAATCGTCTAAAAAAATTTTCCTTCGTTTTTGTCTTTTTTCGTATATTTTTGCATAGAAAATAATAACGTATATATTATAAGCAAGAATAAATTCGGTTTTCACGTTTAAACCTTAAATAAAAATTCTAAAATCCATGTTTTTTTTTGCTCGATTAAAAAATTCACTTTGTTTTTTTTTGCCCCCCCCCCCTTCAGTGGCCGAACACCGGAAGGACAAAAACTTTATAAAATATTTGTAATGGCCTTAATAGATGCAAGTAATTTTTTTACATAAAAGCGCTGCCGGTCAGCGGGCGATGGATTGTATCACACACACACACATTATATTTGTATATGAGTGTAGTCTGTTTGGCGTAGCAATAATTTTATTGTGACGCAGGACTACGTAAGTGTCTTTATAGTGATAGTAGCATGTATTCATGCCTGTAATCATTCGATTCTTCCTGTATACATGCTATATGCAACATATATACATGCTACATGCGTTGTATGTAACATTTATCAAAGTAGTAACATAGCATACGTTCAATTCTTAAAAGATTGTACATTTGAAAACAATTTAACAAAATCAAGAACACAAACTATTGCTTTCCTGCTACCTTACTGAAATTAAAGATTGTTTTTATTACCCATGGTTCCCCACGTTGAAGGGATTTTACCAATGCAATCCTATTTTATCAACAGGCAACAGTACATCTTTTCGCTACACTTCTAATGGAACGGCAAGCATGCGTATTCATACAGAATCGTATTATAACCGAACACTACAGCTGTGGTACATTTTTCCAACACAGATATCAAATTCGCCGAGGTTTCACCGTCTCGCAGTAAAGAATTTGCGATCTGTTGGGGCAATGAGCTTGTGTCATTTTTTCTGGCACACTTCCCTAACACAGACATCAAATTGGATTAGGTTTAATCGCGTTCGTAAGAAACCTGTTGGCACGAGGGGGCTTTGTCACTCTTTCTGGCGTACTTCCCAAGCAAGGACATCAAAATGGTCTAGATTTAACCGCGGTGTTAAGAAATCTTGTTGAAATGAGGAAACTTTGTCACTTGTTTTGGCTTACTTCCCAAGCACAGATATCAAATTGGTATAGGTTTAGATCATCGCAAAGAATCTTCCAACCAATCACAAAGCTAGAATTCTGGTAAAACATAGGTTCATTATTTTCAATTTTTCAATAGTTCAACATCAACTTTTCTTCAGTTGGGTCAATTCTTAGAAGATTTTCCGATCAATTGGTGTAAGAATATTGAAAATCGATCGGAAAACCGCTAAGCTATTAGCGCTCAATACTTTTCATTTTTCGTGACGCTCGCATTTTTTGATTTTTTGGAGTGACACCCTATCTCAAAACTCGCCGTAAGACGTAGTCCTACGTCAAAATAAATAACTATTCTGGGTTATCATTTACAACACTGATTCACATTCGTCAATTTCCATGAAATAGTTGATAGCATTGATTTGAAGTATAATTGTCTTACAACTAACATGTGGACAGCCAATTAAAATATCCAATAAGCTAACGTCATCTGCATCAGTTTTTTCGACACTACAAGACAATAGTTCTGAACATATTCAATCGGCAAAGTAAAACGACGCTTTCTTTATTCTTCCCGACGTTTGGTCATATTGTCACATTGATTAATAATACTGGCATTAACCGAGTGTATTCGAACGAAATTCTTGCGGATCAGTTTAACATACACCCTGGCTGGACATTAAATTGGACTAGATTCAATGTTTAAAGATACAATCGGTTGAAGAAAAGGAGTGGTTTTACACTTTTGTTAATTTTCAGTACGTTAAATTGGACTAGGTTAAGTGTTCAACCGCGAAACGACCAAATCGGTTGAAGAAAAGGGGTGGTTTCACACTCTGGCGTACTTCCCAAGCACAGATATCAAATTGGTATAGGTATAACGTCGTAACGAATCTTCGACCTGCTAGGACGACGGGGTTTTGTGACTTTTTTTTGCAAAACGAAATAACACTAAACAGATGGTGTATTTAACTATCGTCCCTACCTGTGAAGTGTGGCTCTTGCCGTATCATTGTTCCTCTCCATTGTACTCGGTCCTTGGCTACTCGTCGCCAATTTATTGCGCATCTCGACACACGCAAGTCGGCTTCAACCTGGTCGAGCCATCTAGCACGTTGGGCCCCTCTATTCCTGGTGCCGGTGGTTCTTGAAAAGAACGGATTTCACTGCACAGTCGTCCGGCATCCTTGCGACATGGCCGGCCCACCGTAATCTCCCAACTTTCGACAGGTGTACGATAGGAATCTCTCCAAGCAGTGCCTGTGGCTCGTGATTCATACGCCTCCGTCGCTCTCCGCTTTCCGTTTGCACTTCGCCAAAAATTGTCCGCAACACCTTTTGTTCAAGCAAAGTTACAGTCTCAAGTCCGTAGAGGTCTACCAGTCTGATTAGCGTTTTGTTCATCGTCAGCTTTGTGCAGCAGCGTATGCACCTTGATCGAAGCATCTTGCGGAGGGAAAAGTAGGCTCAATAGTCACTGTCCGTGGAGGGCAAACGTTGCTTTCTCTGGAGCCACTTCCTAACATATATTTGGTTTTCGACGCATTGATTTATAACCCTATCCTCCTAGCCTCCGTTTTTAATCTTGCGTAGATTGCCTCCGCCGTCCCAAGGTTTCTAATAATGATGTCGAGGTCGTCTGCGAAGGCCAGGAGTTGGCTACTCTTGCTGAAGATTGTTCCTCTTGTTTCGATGCCGCGGCCCTCTGCGCGATTCGAAAGAACTCGAGAGTATCCCCGAAACGCGTACGTAGCACATCACTCGCTCCAGAGTAGCTTTGATCAGCCGCGTCCAGAAGTTTGTCCGGAAAACCGTACTCGATCATTATCTGCCATAGCTGTTCTGATTCAACTGAATCGTATGCTGCCTGGTAATCCACGAAAATATAATGCGTGGCCACGTTGTACTCTCGACATTTGTTGGAGAGTAAAAATTTGATCCATAGTAGCATGGGCCCCCATAAAGCCCGTCTGATACTGCCCTATGAATTCTCTTGTTATTGGGGATAGACGACGCAACAAAATCTGAGAGAGCACCTTGCAGACGGCGTTGACCAGCGTGATGCCGCGGTGATTACAGCAATCTCCGGTCCGACCTTTTTGTAGATGGGACAGACCACACCTTCCATCCACTCCTCCGGTAGTTTCTCCTCTTCACAATTCCTAGAAATTATCCAATGAAATGCCGTTGCTAGCGGTTCATGGCCATTTTTGTAGAGGTCTGCCAGAAGTCGCTCCTTTCCGGCGGGTCTATTATTCTTCAGCTGTCCATGCCGAATGTTCCAAGCAAAATTTTCTTGATTCTTTTAGCTTTTATGGTTTAGGTAAGTAGCCGTAGTAAGGCCTACGCTACCAGGTCTCATGATGCGACTGCCAACTTACTTCCCTGTTGGTATACGACCTAGGTTTCCAACGGGGTTGGTTACCCGATCTTCGCTAAGGTTGCTCGTATTCCGGCTGGTACCACGTGGAGGTAGGGATAGGAGTTCCTGGATAAGAGGCATCCATACATTATTGGCAGAGCTATTGGCATTCAAAATCTTTCATTTTTTCGTGATGCTCATGATATTTTGATTTTTTGATTACCCCCTAACCTTCCTGAGAGACGTAGTCCCAAGTCAAAAATTTTCGAAGCTGCTGCTCCTAGTGAAATAACGTTAATTCACCTCAAAGACGGCGAATTCAAAGTTGATAGTTCAAAGTAGCTGAATTGGAGAGCTTGCTATAGCATTAGGCGGGTCAAAAACGGCCCCAATACGAGTAGAGGCGCAAAAAATAATTCTACAGTACGACAACGCTCGGCCTCACGTTGCTAGAAAAATGGCAAAAAGTTGCAGATAACGATGAGCAATATTTTGAATCATTTAGTTCTAGCGTTTATTTTAATATCGTATGTAAAATAGAGCCAAAATATAGCATGCAAATATCGAATAACAAGCTATACACCGTTGTTGACCCTTCAAACTTTATCCTGTTCAATAAATCCGTATTGTTTTCGACATACAAAACGGCAATCGAACAGCACACAAATCATAAATAAACTTTCCCCAGACAGTGCAACTTTATTTATATGATGTCTACACAGTCAAATCGCAAACGAAATAATCATCGATGCAATAAAATTAAAATAATTGCTCAAGGCAGATTCTCTGTTTTTTTTTGTTTTTGAGAACAGCACAGCAGTCCCAGTCCGCCGCTGCTGTGCTCATCATAATCTATACAGCTGAACAATTCACCGCAGTCGGAGCTCTTTCCGTCTATGTTCTACGACATAACCGCAGCTTGCCGCACCACTTGTCACACTCTTTCTGCGGTTTTTGTCCGCTCGTTCAGTTTTGTTGCTGTTGTTCAGTCACGCGCCATGGTACATGTGCTCGAGATGTGATTTTCCTGGTTCTGATATTTACAGCCTGACCGCCGCTGCTGCTGCTGCTGCTCCGTCCGACCAGCAGCAGAGTAAACTTGTACGGTGAACTGCTGTTACGCATTTTGTTTACAAACAACACTTTATTGTAAACATACACACGTGTATACTACTAGAGTCACAGTTTCACTTTATTGCGTCTGTAGCTTTATGCGTCTGTATATGGGCTAATCAGGGTGCTGAAGTGTAATTTCAACCCGTTTTGCCGTTCATTATTTGATTTAATCAATAGCTATCGCTATAAAATGCTTCCTTTAACCTTTAATTTGTTATTCTTTCTTTGAATTTCTTAGAAACCAAGAAACTTCCATACGGACTAGAAATGTGTCATTTCCCCTAGTTGGCGATAAAGGGTACCAGAAGAGGAGGTATTTCGATTCAAAGTGAAGTGATACAATCACTCTTGCACGTCACGCCGCTGAAGGGGAAAACGAAATATTTTCCAATTTGATTTGATGGGTGTTTTCTCTATTTCTGCCCCATCGAAGAAATGTCCCTCGTGTGATCTGGCTCGGCAGGGGGTCACCGCAGTCAATGTTTTTACGCCACTTGCCTATTTAGAAGAGAGAGAGATGGCGAGAGAATAGCTACGCGCGTGGCAGCTGGTTCCTTCCACTCATTTGCTTCCTAGATTCGGTGGACGGTTTGGCCGCAGAGAATTAATCGCCCATGCCCGAGAGCCGTGATGATTAATCGAAAAATTTTCCTCCTCGCGATGCGATTGCGTCTTGCTTTTCCCGCGCTCGGTTAGGTGGTTGGAATGTACAAGAAAATTGGCTATTTTTTCCTATCGTTGGTTTGTCCCAGTGCGCTGAGAGACGCAATAAATAGTTTTTCCGCGTTGGTCACCGGCTAGTGATTGTTTGCACGTGTACGTGTATGATGATTTCTCATTACGTGCCAACGGGTGTAACGCGCATCGGGAACTTTACTACAATGTTCAGCGGCTCTAGATTCGCTGTACCTGCTGCATTGAAGCAGGAAAACAAGCTCAGCGTGTTTTCCAAATATATGTCATGTCATGAATGCAATATTCGGATTGGTTTCATAAAATAAAATAATCGAAACATGACTAGAATATTATAATATATATCTATAGTCCATTAGCAAAGGGTTACCACGAACTATTCGTGGCCTTGTTGTGGCCTTTACCTTACAATCAAAAAACAAGGTGTTCTATGCAATTTGTTAAAATTTTTAGCAGGAACATGCACCAAGACAGCAATCATCACCATAGACTGAAGCTAAAATCTAACCATTAAACCTATAGACTCATAGATCTCGTGTTTTGACTTCACTTATAATGAACTTATCAATTACGTGCTCATTTCTCTTTACGTCTTGTCCCAACCTAGAGATACTATGAAACACATTTATTTCATTGCTTTCTTCTATCGTTCTCTTCGTCTATTGGAAAGAAATAATCTATATCTATATAATATAAAAAAGTGAGCGTCTGTATGCTTGTATGTTCCACCATAACTCCAGAAGGCCTTGACCGATCTACAGTAAACTCATAACAAGGGGGGGAGGCCATAACTCAGAAATGCCTGGACGGTAATTCATCAAACTTTGCACACATGTTGCTTCACATAAGAGAATCAGCACTGGAGGATAAACAAAAAGGAGTGGAGGAAGGTTCCGTAATATGGTGGGCGGGTCCCTAATGGGGGGAGGCCATATCTCCGAAACGTTTCTATCGTTCTTCATCAAACTTGGTATACATGTTCTTTGACATAAGGGAATCAGAACTGAAGGGGTTAACAAAAGGGGTTCATAAAAGGGGGGAGGCTGTTTGGACGAAATGTTTAGACGGTTCTCCCATAAATGACGGTGGGACTAAAGAGGGAGCTGACCGGAGGATGCTGACAGGAAGGGGGGAGTAATGCCCACATGATTGTAACAATTTATCCGTACAACAGAAAAAATCAGAATACGAAACTGCAATGCTCGCAGCAGTAGATTTGTCAAGTGTAATTATGCACCGAATCAAAGTAACCCGTATAAAAAGTGTTCGATAATTAGTATAAAGTGTTGTTGGCCAACTATATTTGAGTCACACGAGCAATCATTCAAACAGTGTGGAGTTGATCTGAGAACATGTAGTCCTAAACTAATAAATAAATAAAAAGGTGTGTTTATAAAAGTACAATAACAAAACGATTCATTTCCTATAGGTGGGGAGACAATGGAGGTAGGAAAAATGTCTTTGTTTCTTCTTATTTATAGGGTTTTATAGGGATTTCCGTAAAGAAAACAGTTGTGCGAGTGGCCTAGTAGACGAAAGAAGGGGAGCTGACAAATAGGGAGGAACGTGCAAATGAGGAACAAACGTTATATTTTTGCATTATAAGCATTTCCGTTAGAATTACTGATGTACAAGTGGCTGTGAGACAAAATCGCCCCGATCTTACAATCGGGCACTTAGCTAGTAAACAATAATTCTCAAACCAGTTTTCAGGTGGTCTTACCACGTGTTAATAATTCCGCTGTTCATTTAGCTTTTGCTTCTCAATGGTATCCTACAGGTCTATGGCACAAACTCATTTCACAACTCTTTTATCTTACTCTCTCTCTCTCTCTCTTTCTCTCTCTCTCTGTCTCTCTCCTAACTTTTCCCTCAGGCCCTGTGAATCGCAAACATTGGTGAACCTTTGAGTCAACGCGCTGTAGCGCACCCTTTTTCACTAAAGATCGCCTTAACCATAACAAGAGCACGAATGTCCTCCGTGAGTAGCATCAAAGTATCAAGTCCATGAAGAGATACCGCTCCAAAAAGCGTCGTAGTTTTGCACGTAAACTAGGGAAGATTTCCTGCTTGAATGGATGGACCACTGCACTGTTTCTCAGCAATCCCAGATACGCGAGCTCATCTACCACTTATAGCTAATCGCATTCAACCGTGGGAGGCGCGCGTTTGTCTTTTACTTTTCATGTATTTGGTTTTCGGCGCATATATTTTAAACCCAGTTCTCCTTGCGTCAGCTTTCAGTCTGGCTAAAATTACGTATTACGTATATATATGGCATCAACTTGATTCCCTTCTTGCATTGCACGGATGATGAACGATGTAAAGGCGATTAAATTGGTTGTCCTGGTCAGGAGAGATGCAGTGTGAATAATCTTGCATCAACTTTTCCAGATCGATTGGCTCAAATAGCTTATAGACAGCACGCTTATAGACGCAGCAATACCACGGTAATTAGCAAAGGTTCTTTTGCACCCCTTTTTATGCACAGGGAAAATAAAGGAATCCTTCCAGTACTCGGGGAAAACTCCCATCGTCAATGATATATCGAAACCTTAGCTAAGGGTAATGCAAGAGTATTTAGGCAGCGTTTAAAAAATATGGAAGGAACGCCATCTGGGCCACATCCAGTTGAGGATTTCAAATGTTTCCCAGCAGAGATCACCACATCGCTAGTTACGTTGAACAGGAAACTGGAGCATTGGCGGTCTCATCAGCAAAAACGCTACTGAATTGCGTGCGAAACAAGTCGGCAATATCTGCGACTGAATCCGTTACTTTAACGCCGTCAGTCATATTGGAAGGTAGTCCAGATTCTTTCCGTTGTTCGTTTACAAAGTTCCAAAACTTCTTGGGATTCGCTCTAAGACAGCTTGGCAGATGCGAAATATGGGCAATAAATAAATTGTTATTTAGGCGCTTATAGTTGGTGTTAGCATGTGCATAGTCATCTTTGGTACAGTCCGTGCGATATTTGCAGTATTTGCTAAGGGCAGCTCTTTTCAGTCGTTTCAGGTATTTAACTTCCGAGTTAGACCATGCGGGCTTAGCAGGCTTGCGTTTGAATTTTTTGGGTGTAAACTGATCGATCGCGTAAAGTATGATGCCACAAATGGTCGAAGCAGCAAAGTTAACGTCGTGACTAGCGAGTAACGAATTCCAGTCCAAGTTAGCCAAAAAACTGTTCATAGCCTCAAAGTCTGCTCTGTAAAGGTCGTAATAGACGGTTTCAGCATGGCCTCGGATACTCGGATTTCAAATCCAGTGTCAACAATAGAGGTAGACGATGCCTGCAATACTTGACGAGTGGTGTTGAGGCTTGCAGAATAGAACAACGTTGCCCTAATTCTTTGCTTACGAAACACAGATCAAGCAAACGGTCTCAGCTGTCTCAGTCCGGCTGTTGAATATGAATCAAGCAAGGACAATGAAGCTAGACGAAACGAGAAATGAGCAAAGTCACGAAAGCGGAAATTATTCGTATCGCTGAGCCACGAAATTGTGCTGAAATTGAAATCGCTTACAATAATAATGCTATCATTAGCTTCCATTTGAGAGATAACCCATTCGAGGGAGAGTGCATGTTTGTCGATTACGCTGCTGTCATTGATGCGGTCAGGTGGAAAATATACGACACAGATAAAAACCGTTCCAGATTGAGTCGAAAACGCTACCTACAGATGCTCGACCGTCGTTATTTCGGGAGGTTTCAATTGCCAGGATTTGATGCAGGAGCGCACGGCCGAAAGAAGGTCGTTACTATTTAAGGCTGTCCGATCGTGCCGATAAACCAAGTACGTGTCGTCGAACAATTACTTCGATAGTGTGCTATCATATTGCTTTCTGTCGTGCATCCCAGACTATTGCATCTGAATACTCCCAATCCGACCCTGTCATTTGGTAGATTAGTAGACAGTTCGCTAGAACACGGATGTTGATCAGGCAAATGAATATTACTAACGTACGCATATTTGCCTGAGAACGATGTTTGGGAGACCCCGCTACCAATCTCAACCGCAGGACCAGAACGACTCTGATGGCAGGAAACGAGATGACCATGACGATAAGAAACTTCCAGCATTAACACGGCCCGTATCCCCCGTGTTAAAAAAGACTTGAGTGTATAACATAAATGAACCTATAATAAGCAAAACAAAGCAAAGCCTACGTGCTACCAGGATTAGACAAAATAAATCGGGACCGGCCAAATTTTAACAAAATTCAAACGGTCTGCATTTCTATAGAAGTAATAAAACATTCTAAGATGAAACCAATTGCATTCTACGAGGTAATTCTTCTAGTTTTTTTTAATATTTCAAGACCTGTAGTAGTCAGTGGACACCGGAGATACTCCGGGTTGTCCGGCAGTATGCCCAAAACTGATTTTTTTTTCATGACTTGTATCTTTTTCTGTCATGGAAATTTAATAATATTCATATTTTATCTCAAAGCTAGATTTCATTTCCAGTCGATTGATGAAATGAGAAGGAAAATCCGTCGAGAAACAACCGTTATATGGCCATTTCAGTGAAATCAGTTCTGGAAATGTTGCCTGTAACATCATATCTTTGTGGTCATTTTTAAATATGATCGAAACCATACCAATATGGATGTTAAACTTTAGGAAAATACGAGGGTTCAAAATCCTGAAGTTTGGCACCCATATTGATATGGTTTCGGATAGACCACTTCCGCCGGGGCACCTAGAACCTGCTATAGGATTGCCATTGCAAGCTGCGAACCTGAAAATACTTCCAGTAACTCATAAAACCTTAAAGTTTCATGCTCAAATAGATATGATTTGAGTCATGTTTTAAAATGGTTAGAGCAATAGATATTGGTATTGCAGGTATTGATTTCACGGAAATGACTGTAATTTGTTTGTTTCTGGACGGATTTTCAATCTCTTTTCACCAATTGGCTGGAAATGAAGTCTAGTTTTGGGACGAAATTTGAATATTATTAAATTTCAATGACAGAAAAAAACTTCAAGTGATGGAAAAAATTAGTTTTCGACATACCCCAAGACCACGGGGGCTACGGGGGCTCCGTAGCCGCAAGGTTACCGAGTCTGCTTTGACATGCGAGTGGTCGTGGGTTCGAATCTTAGTAGAATCAAGCCATTCGATGTCAAGTGACTTTAGCATGGGTTTATTCTCAGGCCCCTCCATTTACCCTTCCTTCGTGCTGAATTTTATATTTACCCTCTGAAGCCTCTTGACAGTGCAAATGTCCCTCCTATAGTTAAGTGTACTGGTCAGAGGTACGAATGAGTCCTCACCAGGGACGGCTATAATATGGGATAGTGCTGGCAGCGAGGAATAAGTGGGTAAAGTAGATCAAGCTTTGAAGGAAGGGTAAACCCCAATACACGCAAGCACGCATGCAATTGAAAATAAGCATATCGCTCACTCAATAGCGATTATAGCAAAAAAAATGCAGTGCAGGTCATACAGCAAACACCCGGGCGATATTACAATAGATCAACTATACTGGTCGCAGTAATGAGTCCACACATGGAAAAAAAAAACCCCAAGACCACCTAGAATATCTCCGGTGTCCACTGACTACTGCAAATCTTGAAATATTTTAGAAAAGCTAGAAGAATTTCCTCGTCGAATGCAGCAGGTTTCATCTGAAAATGTGTTATTTTGTAGAGGTTATGGCTGTGGGACTGTGGGTAAAACCGATACCCGAACAATTTTCACAAAAATCCCATATTTTTATGTCAACGACTGACAAACCTTACGGAATCTTAGTTTGATTGTTGCTTCTTCGTTCCACGCGGACTGTTAAATAGGGTGCGGGAGGGTATTTTCAGCAGGTTTCTAAATTCAGCCTATTTGTCTCTTCTTTCGCCAATAAAAATACTTTGCCGACATACAATTTTATTATGTTATAACTATTTTTTTGCAAGACTGTAAGTAATCTACTATTTTTCTATTCTCTACTACTAAGAACGTCAAAACCACCGGTTCTTCCACTAGAACTAGGCCATAGGCCGAAAAAATAGATCCATCGCTTAATGGACTGAAAATACCCTCCCGTGCCCTACATATTTTGTATGTTCTTGATTTAGAATTCAAAAGAAAACTCTGTTTCGGGCTGGTAAAATCGACACCCTGTCAGGGTAAATCCGACACCGATTTCGCTCAGTTTTCTTTTTTTTTTTTTTGATATTTACTTCGGCGATTGTAAAATGACTCGAAAGTCGAAACGTAAGAAATAACAAGTGTAACCAGGATACATTTTAGCACCGCAGGATCAACTGTTTGACTTGATTTAAAACATTGTGCAGGATTGAGTAGAGCTAAGCCAGCAAATGTGATGAATACTAACAGCCTAGGTTAATTTTTGCTGGATTCCAATCTTAAAGGTTAATTCCATTTATTAGGTACTATCGATTGCGTCCATCACGATAAAAACCGTGATAGATGCAAACTAGCAGAAATAATTTTAACTGAAATGCGTAACGCATGCGGCACGCAATGTTGACTGAAACAGCAACATTTTTGTACGGACGATTTCTTGAGCAACAATTGACCGTTATCGGTAATAACTATTAGCGAGAGAACCGGATTTTTGGCCTTCATGCTAACCGCAATACAATTGCGTGAAAATGTGGAAGTGACTTTGGCCTTTGATTGTAACGTGAATGAAACTTACGTCACAGGGTTTAACGCTTGACCGTAATCGACCGGTATCATTAGAAAACATTTCAGCATTTTTAAAATTTGGTCTTAATGATTAAAATACTACCTGTGGAAATCATATTGTGGCTCAAGCAGAAACAATTTAGCATTCCGGCAGTCTAAGTAAAAGACATTTAATTGTTGTCTGAACATTTTACGATTTACGTTTTTAAAAAGAGAATATGTTTGCTGTTAATACGTATTGAAATAATCTGAGAGTAATATGTAATAGATCAACATGAAATACGTCTTTCCTCAAGGTGACCGTGAAAGGGAAAAACTGCGACACCCACTTTTATTTGCTCACAAATAGATTGTGTTGTAGTGTCCGATCCATGTTTAAAACTAGCCGCAAAATATGCCTTACAGGTACGGTACATATTTACAGCAACGAAAAACGGAAAACTTTTCCTCCTATTGCTGTCTTGCAAGTACGACGTCATCATCGTCGCAGCACGACGCAACAGGGGAAAACCCTTTCCCATAGATAAATGCGACGTAGGACGGGCGGGAACACGCTGACTGCCTACTACAGCAGTTCGATTGAACGCTACCACGCCGAGAAGGAAAAGCAAACTTTGCACTGCTTCAAACATCAGCAAGAGCAGCCCCAGCCCCAAGCATACACAGTGGAAGGCATGGTGGGTAGGTTAGGAGGGCCTGCCGACCGAGTAGGCCGTGTTGAGTTCAACAGAATCTCAGCTGTTTTGTGTCGAGCCGCTTTCAGGTCTGCATGTGTGTGTTAGCTGCAACGCTACAACGGGTACCGGTGAAAAGAAGAAGCCGCGGTGAGTACACTGTTAACGCAGCTTAGCCGCCGCGCTCATAGCACGTTCCGTGTTGAGTTGAGCTTTTGGGGTTCGCAAGGAAAAATGGTCGTATGACGGATATCGCGCTATTTTATATTATCGGTACCGCTCAGAATCGATAGAAAAATTGCGCTTATGTTTGGTTAACAGTTTAGTTAATCAATAGTTCCAGTAGGTGGGTAAAAATATATACAGTATTCAAAATTAACCTGTTAACCTGTTCACGAAAATACACATTTTCCCTGAAAACTGTTAATCACTAAGATGCATATTTAATGAGTTATGAAATATTAAAAGGGTATGAAATGGGCAGGCGCGTCAAATATAGCTCTAGCCTCTATCTAGCGCCTCCTCGAAGATCTAAGCAAAATGATGACTATAGATGACCATACCTGAAAATGCTTCATGTAGGGTTTATTTCTAATTTCCGTCGTAGTAAGGAAAGCCACTCTAATTTTTGTCATTTCTTAGGCGGATTTAATGAATGCTCCAAAAGTTCTACTGCTGATTTGACTCAAACACACTTACCTTCCGATCCGTGGCCTTTGAATTCACTAAAAAGCGATTATTAAAGCAAATTAGGCAACTGACTTTATATCTTAAATTCGTCGTACCGTTTTAAAATCCGTCCATCAAAATTTTTCATCGTTCGAACTAAAATCACAATAATGTTCATGAAGCTAACGAAGCATGTATTTGTGTAGGACGGCATTACAAATGTTATTCTGCAAATTTCTGCAGGTCAGGCAACGACAATGCCTTGTATGAATTATTTTCATTTTATGAATGACGGAAATTGAAACGATTAGTCGACATTTTCTTCTTCGTCGCACGAAAAAACGTAGGAAATTTGATTGCTAGGAATTCTTTAATGAAAAATGGCATTTAAATAAATCTCAGCTCACTTTGATTGATCGCATATGATAGTCAACTAAAATATTAGGGAATAATTAATTTTGCATTGCGTGTCATAAAAATTGCTGATATTTTCAATAATTTGTGTTGGATAGGACGGGAATAGGCAATTACGACGAAGCAGCAACATACCTTACCTACTGGAGCAGCTAAGATAGGAGGTGCGAACTTGAGCGCCTGAATATTAACCTAACAAACTTTGTTCAATAACGGCTTATTAAGCGCTTGTTAGCTTTACAACGGTTGAATAAGCTACTAATCAACAAAAAAGTTTGTTGGGAAATACTACGTCTCGCAAGTTTTACTTAGGATGGCAGACCCAATGGCGGAGACGTAGGTATCGTGACCCCGGTAAAGTAGTATACCGAAACTCACATTTACCACGAACAATGAAAATGGTAATACGGAAGGAATCAATCGGAATAGGACACGGCAAAGAAACAATTAAACGGCGGCCAAATTCCAGAGAAAGGAAGTTCCGTCCAGTAGACCCTATTGGAGGCACTTCTTTCAAGTACTACATCTACTAAAGTGGTGATAGCATGACAGAACATGGAGTCCATTTCGTAGTGTTGGGAAAGCAAAACCAACGAGTTAAGTGTTGAGAATTTAGGGAAATTTCTTGAACTACAGCCTAACTAACGTATACTCACTGTCAAGTGATAAATCCGATGATGCTAAGGACGAGTTCTGCGATAAGCCTGAGAGAACCCATGGAGAGTTCCCAAAACATGACGGGAAAATCATCATCGGAGACGCAAATGCGCAGGTCGCAAAGGAGGAATTCTTCCTGTCATTTGATGACAAAGCCTTCATCTGTCGATCAATGATAACGGTCTGAGACTCAAATATTTCACCGCGTGCAGAGGAATGACCATCTGTAGCACCTACTTTCCACGTCTGAATATTCGGAAACACACCGGAAGGCATCCAAATGGAGACTCTAGCTCTTAGATCGATCATGTTCTGATGGACGGTCGACACTTTCCGTACGTCATCGATACACGGTCTTTTCGGGGACCAAATATCAGCTCTCAACTTCGTCGTGTGTAAGCTTCGCGCAAGGTTGTCGAACGCGCAAGGTTAACGGTAGATGGTGTGTTAGTGAAATACGCCAGAAAGCTTGATCAACGAATCGCAGAACAGCAGGATGAAAGAGAAGATTATATAAATGGGTTAAGGGTAGCAGATGAGAAGAACCAAGCCAGGAGTCGCATGCTCACTGCTACTACAAGTGAGAACAGAGAAAAGTATAGAGAAACTAGAGTAGCGGATAAAAGAACCCACTGTAAAAAAACGCGAATATGAGGAGCACGTGCTCACCGGCGCATAGGAGAGATTAACCATCAACGACACACGGAGTTTCTAGAACTCTCTCATTCTGTAGACTTGCAGACTCATAATCTGTTTATGGACTTTAAAGCGGCGTATAATGCAGTCAAACGAAATGAGCTTTAGCAAATAATGCTAGAATAGGGGTTTTCGACGAAACTAGTTACGCTGATTCGTGCGACGCTAGATGCGTCAAAATTTTGCGTTAGAATAGCGAGTGAGACCTCAGCCGTTTTCGTAACGTTATATTAGTCTATATACTCTCTAAACGTATGAAGTAATGAAGAGTTCATATCAATGACAATAGTGTACAGGTTTCCTCCCTCCTCTGTTGGGTACTCTTACCACTGCGTCCAGTATTTTGAACTATTGTGGTATGCCCCGTTTTATTATTTTACTATACGCTTCAAGCTAACCTATCACTTATTGAGGAAGTGACAGGCTGGTAGCTTAAGCGAGACATGTGCCAATCAGGGATGACTAGGCTTACGAACCTAGTACCCTGATCGGCGACGTCAACCAGATCTCCCTTTTGTGAGATACGGCAGTCTGCGTACTATTTGTGCTCCACGATTGCAGAGCAAGTGTTCCGAGGTTAAATCACAGAGAACAGATTAACAGGCTCGAAGAAATTAATCGATTTTTTGTGTATAAAATCTGCCGGTGGCGCCCTCCAGAAATAGTTTTCCAAACGCATAAAAACATATGCATGCACCTTTACCAATGTTACTTTGTCCTGCAGCTACATAGTAGCGATGGCAGCGACATCAAGTTTTAGTTTACCACTTACAGCTCGAGGGGTGCTCTATCATGAGATTACTCGTTGATTACATAAACACCTCTTACACACTTTTCGTTAATTACCTGGTAGTCTGTTCTCTGTGGTTAAATATCACTTTGTACGAAACCGAGATTCCGAAGATAATATTTACTCGGACAATGTCCTGTCGCAAGACCATGCTGGGATCTCTCTTGTTGAGACTCAGCAACTTTTGAGTAACCCTCATACTCGACTTTATAGATTTTTAGATTGTTTGAGCGATTATACAGCCATCCTACTGGCCATAACTGTTCTGGCCATAACTCATTATCATTAAGTTCATATACCTTGGTTCACCGTTCTAGAGGAGGCAGGGAAGAAGAAGGCTGCCATCTACGACTGCGACAAGATGAGGTAGCCATGCATCACGACGCATACCACAAATCTACAGGGACGATTGTTTCCAGAAGGTGCTGCGCTTCCTGCGGTCCCACGTTAGACTGATACAGAGATAACAATGTTTTATGTACAACAAGACGTCAATCGACGAAACTCGCCGTAATTTTATCCGTTTGAGAAACTTTGATAAAATTAAAGATAAAATTTTATAATATACTTAAGATGTTAGAGTTGGTTTTGAAAAAACAGTGGGCAAAAGTCCTACCGTTGCTCAATATATTAAAGTCTGAATAAAGCTTACTTCATTTGAAATTACAACAAACTTTTGCTCATATCGAGGCGCTCGTAGTGGTCGAATTTGGAAGCTCTTGACACCCACTTGTCGGAAATTTTGTTAGCTTCACCTATGTATTTTTGAGATTCTGCAAAACGACTGTATTTTTATAAACAAACAACATGGAAGCCGAAAAAACGGAAAAAATTATGCACAGTTATTTGGAAAATCCATTGTGGTCTGCGTCTAGGCTAGCTAAACAGCTGAAATTGCCCAGAAATACCGCATGGCGCGTTAGCAAACGGTATAAGGAAACAACAACGACGATTCGAAAGCCTCATGCTAATCATCGGAGTGAAACTGTCGACCGGAAACTGCGTGGTAAGAGTTTGAAGAACATCAAGAGGAATCCTAATCTGTCGGATCGTGATTTGGCCAGAAAATTCGGTGCTGCCCATAGTACCGGGAGGAGAATTCGACTCCGGGAAGGAATCAAGCCGTATCGAGCAAGCAAACAGCCAAACCGAACCATACAACAGAATAGTGTGGCCAAAATTCGTGCTGGAAAGCTATACTACCGGGTGCTAACCAAGTTCGACGGGTGTCTTCTGATGGACGATGAAACCTATGTCAAGGCCACGGCTCGGGGGGATGTTCCAAGCAAATTTAAATTTGTTTTTGCCGACAAATTTGCACGAAAATTTATGATTTGGTAGGGCATTTGCAGCTGTGGCAGAAAATCGAAAGTTTTCCTTACAAATAAGATGATGAAGTCGAAACTGTACCAAAAGAAGTATCTCCAAAACGAATTTCGCCATTCATTCGATCCCATCACCATCTCGTGGCCCGATTTGGCAAGCTATTCGCAAAGTTGTTCAGGAATGGTATGCACAGAAAGCGGTCCAGTTTGTCCCGAAAGACCTTAACCCACCCAATTGCCCTCAGTTCTGCCCTTTTGAGAAACACTGGACAATCATGAAGAGGAGACTCAAGGCAAAGGAAAAAGTTGTCAAAGCCAAAACGATGGACAAAGAAAGTGTGCGTTGCCTAATGAGCCATATTACAGGAGCTACAGGAGTTAAGGATATTAAGTTCGAGAATTCCTTCGAAACCGTGATGAATAATTTTATCCGTAAATTTAGAAATCTAGAGTCTGGTTTGGAATTTGGATGACAGTTGGCTAAAGTGCTCAAAATGCCAAAATTAACAGTGTGTAATATCCTGAACGGTTGTACGAAGAACCTAGGCGTAAAAAGGCGGCAAAGAACATACAAGAAAATCGGAACTAGGCAAGGCAAGGTTCTAGGCAAGTATTAGTACGGGTTTGGTGATAAACTCTCAAAGAAGACCATGATATGGCAAGAAATAAAGGGTGTCCACGGTTAACTTTTGAACCTGTGAGCAAAATTAATTAAAATTTTGCGTGAAGAAAGCCCAAAGTGCAATGTTTACACTGTGTGACACTTTTCATCAGGTGTACAAGGATCTGAAAAATACGTCCAGAGAACCTCCGAAACCGAAAAATGTCGAAGTTTGGCAAAAAATTCTTGATTTGGCCAGCAATTTGTTTATGTGGACAGCGGAGTACGCCTTTCGTGATTACAGATGCCATGAATGAACCGGTGTATTTGAAGAAGTGTCTCCAAAAGCGACTTCTGCCTCTTCTGAAGTCTCACTACTGTTCTACGTTCTTCTGGTAGGATTTGGCTTCATGCCATTACACAAAGACCGTGGTGGAGTGGCTTAAGGCAAATGTCGATTTCGTGCCGAAAGACTGTGGCCAACCGAGAAATACTGGGCTATTATGAAACAGAGTCTCTGAAACACCCTAAAGTAGTCAAAACAGTTGAAGGAAAGAAGAAAATATGGGTAAATATGCAAAAAAATGCCGTTTTTTTAGGTTGTGTACAATCGTATGGGTGGGGTTTTGGCCAAAGTACGGGCATTCGGATTCGGAGGCAAAATTTAAAAAAAAGATGTATAACAACTAAGTTTAATTATTTCATTTGATGCCCTGAAAGTTCGATAGAAATCGGATAAAAACTTGAATTCGCGAATTAGTTTTGTGTGTTTCAATTTTACCGTGGGCACTCTTTAGATAGCTGTGGACTGAAGACCAATCCTTATGTTATTTTTATAACAATTTTATTCTAATTCTAATCAGCTCTAGTAAATATGACGTCTGAACGAAATAACGATATATAAATGCCAAAAAGTAAATCATTTCATTTTTATCCCCCCATTTGAGTAATTTATAAACAGTTTAGGGTCGCATTGCCTTATGACATTGCAAAGAATTTACAAGATAGTATCCTGTACCGTAAAGCTCAGTGTACATTTCGATTTCTGCGCTTTTCTTTTACGCTCGAGACCCAATCACAAACATTAATTTGATCACTCAGCCGTCTCCCCCACTCCCTCTCCAGCTGCACTGTCCGCATGAATGTTGAATAAGTATGTTCCACACATTTTCCGCATCGACCGGTCACAAAATGGAAAATTACACATAAATCTTGCATCGTTGAACAGGGCGATGTCATTCCTTTTAGGGTGCGCACTATCGCATCGACCCAGCAGCAGCACCATCAACAACAAGTTGCCCACCCCCGGCCTTTACCCCGGGCCCGAATTGTGATGTTTGCCAAAACCAATAATTGGCTACATTATAAATCATACACTTTTCTGCAAGTCTCTGCACCATTCGCTTCCGGACCAGCAGCGAAATTGCTGTTTGCTCCGAACGTACGTACTTGCCCTGCCCGAAGCCAGAAAAACCGGAAATTGCTGCTACGGCCCTAGTCTATGTTCTATCCGGATGGGAAGATTCTTTTCGCTTTGCTTTTTCCTAGAGTCGATTCACATATCCCTGAATCCGTTTCCCGTGCAGCAAAGATATTACGTGCCTCGGTAGTACTCTGTTTGACTGAATGTGTGGCGATTTTTTAAAATTCAATCAGGATGCGAAAAAATCGCCAGTCCATGATATTGCTATCAAACGGTAGTAGCAAATTTCCGAAAACACGAACATTCTCTTTCCAGTTTTCCAGCTTACAGTCGTTCAGGAATAAAAAAAATAGACCATAAATAATAGCGCATGATTTACCGAAAAAAAAACGCGATGGAAATCTCAGGAAAATAAAGTTATGGATTATCCTCTGACAGAAGGTTAATGTGCCAATTTCGTGTCGCATAGTTCCTTTCGGTTTGAAATATGTGAAATGATTTTGTGAATCTGCGAGCGGCAGACAGGCGCAAAAAAGGAAGCATAGAGCTGCACAGTAAAGGTAGAATGTATGCTGTTTGAATTTTATGTGGGTTAAAGTTCTATGGACGGTTTATAATTTACTACCGTTGTTCGATATCAGTGCTGCGTAAGCAATGTGTTTTAGTGAGTGAAATTGGATTTAGTCGTTCTACAAGCATTTTCTTTCCGTTATCGACAGAATTTTGAAGAAATTTCGACAGTTAAAAATTGAACACCACAAGAATTGCACATGAATTTTGCATCAGCTGTTTTTCTACTTATTTAGTAGCCAAATTGCATCTCTACTTTTTTTTTTTTTGTATGCCAGAAGGGCATTGGGTTAAAAGGCCACTGCGACAGTCTTAATGATCGTCTTTTGTGGCAGGCCCCGATTGCTGTACACAGTTTACGGATCGCTCATACCCATTGATGGAGTTGAGCGGAATAGTTGTAATCCTGTGCCCCAATTCGGTACTACATGGTTTATAAAACCAATGACCGTTTTGGGATTTAGGCTCCATACCTGATATGGAGTAAGAAGGAAACTTCCTAAGAAGTTGTGCCTTGATAATGCAAGAGCTCCGCAATAGCAGAGCAGATGCGCTGAACTTTCAGGTTCAGAGTTACAAAAGCGGCAGGTATCAGATGATACCTTGCCGATATTCTTTAAATGATAAAGAGCGGGGCTGTGTCCTGTTAGGAGTCCCGTGATCGTGCGTAGTTCACTACGAGTTAAATGGAGTAGTTTTTTAGCTACTGCAGGGTTTGGGTAGATAAACTGTTTAGCTTGTCTACAACCCTGTGTTTGATTCCAACGGGATACTATTTCTAGCTTTTCCCATGTCATCAGTTCGCCTTTCACGGCGGAAGTGGAGGTGCCCAGAAACGGTTCAGGACCAATAAATTGCTGAGCTGATCCTTGTCTTGCTAGGTTGTCAGCAAATTCATTGCCCTCGATTCCGCAGTGACCGGGCACCCAAAGTAATAAAACTTTGTTTTGGCGGGAGAGTTCCCTCAATGCTGTGCTGCACTCCCAAACTAATTTGGACACGCATTTGGCGGACTTGAGAGCCAGTAGTGCTGCTTGGCTGTCCGTGAAGATACCGATTTTCGCATGCCTGTACTTTCGTTTCAAGCATATTGTCGCACAGATGTATATGGCATATACTTCTGCTTGAAAAACGGTGGGCCACTTTCCTAATGAGATAGTTTCCCTGATGCCGGGTCCGTAGACTCCGGAGCCTGTGCAGGCCCCCATTTTTGAACCATCTGTAAAAAAACAGATAGTTCCAGATGGAAGATCTGGCCCTCCATTATTCCACATTGAGCGATCTGTTTCAATCACCTCATATGGAACGTCCATATTGGGCCTGGCTTCCATGCAGTCAGAGACTGAAGTTACTAAGGGTGTCAGATTGAATTCCCGAAGTATGCGAAGATGACCGATTTGGTCACCTTCGAGTATGGTTTTACTCCTTTGCAACCGTAGTGCGCCGAGCTCTGCTTCCTTCTTCACATGAAGATGCAAAGGCAGTAAGCATAGCATTGCCTCCATGGCTGCAGTAGGTGTTGTACGCATGGCACTGGTAACTGTAAGACAGGCCAGGCGCTGAACTTTGTTTAGTTTGGCTTGGGCTGTCACCTCATTCACCTTTGGCCACCATACGACTGCAGCATAGGTTATCCTAGGCCGTGCAATAGTAGTATATGACCAGAAGGCTAGTTGAGGTTTCAATCCCCAGGTTTTGCCAAACAGTGACCTGCATGCCCAGATAGCCGAAGTTGCTTTCTTAACAGCATAATCTAGGTGGGCAGCCCAGTTCAGTTTTTTATCGAGAATTATTCCGAGGTGTTTGACTTCATTACTGAAGCCCAGTCTGACACCATTCAGTATAGGCGGAGTAATGGTATGTTTCCTTCGCCTAGTGAATGGTATAACGACTGTTTTGGTGGGATTTACATTAAGTCCCTCTTGTGAGCACCATAACATGGTGGTGTTTAGAGCTCCTTGCAAGCGACTTGACAGTACTGCGTCAAACTTTCCTCTGACGACAAGTACAACGTCGTCGGCGTAAGCAATGGTCTCATAACCAAGCTGTGACAGCTTGTGAAGGAGTGCGTCGGCCACCAGTGACCAGAGCAGGGGGGAGAGAACTCCTCCCTGTGGACATCCTTTGATCACCGAAATCGTGACCGACGTATCTCCCAATGATGCTGTAATTTGTCTGCTCGAGAGCATTGCTTGAATCCAGCTCATTGTAGTGTGGTCGATTCTCTTTTGACAGAGAGCCGTATTAATTGACGCAAAGGACGTGTTATCGAAAGCGCCTTCAATATCAAGAAAAGCACAAAGTGCCGTCTCTTGATATTTGAGCGATTTCTCAATTAACGTCACTAAGCAGTGCAGTGCGGTTTCCGTAGATTTACCGTGTTGGTATGCATGTTGATTTACATGTAACGGAGAGTTTTTTAAAAACTCATTGCGGATATAGTTATCCGTGATTTTCTCCATCAGCTTAAGAAGCGTTGAAGTCAGACTTATCGGTCTGAAAGCCTTAGGCATGGTTTTGTCTTTTTTGCCAGCCTTAGGTATGAACACAACCCTTACTTTCCGCCAATTCTCTGGGATATACCACAAAGTGAAACTGGCTCGAAAGAGGTTGATGAGCTCGGACATTATAACACCGTCCGTTTTTTGTAAGAAAATGGGTAGAATACCATCCGGACCTGGAGATTTCATTGGTTCAAAAGAGCTGAGTGCCCAATTGATCGAGGCCTCCGTAAACAATCGGCGTGCAAGTAGAACCGAATCTTTTGGCACATTGTGTAATGACCCATTCCACTGTTGCCCGCCTATGTTTTGCCCAGTGGTCACTGTCGAACCAGGGAAGTGCGTGTTCATCAGAACTTCCAGAGTTTCCCTGGTGGTAACAGTGAGACTCCCATCCTCTTTTTTCAATTGCCCTAGACCATTGCAATGGTCCTTGGACATCGCTTTCTGCAGACGCGTAGCCTCTGGCAGAGTTTGAATGCTTTCGCAAAATTTAACTCGAGATTTCCTTTTGGCTTTGCGTAGCTCAGCGTTGTATTTGGTGAGGGAAGCTCTGTAGTCCTCCCAGTTAGACGTGATTTTGGCCCTGTTGAACAGACGCCTTGCCTTCCGACGGAGATTGCTAAGCGTCTCATTCCACCAGGGCACATCACGGCAAACTGTTCGCGTGTTTACGGGACAGTTTGTGTTATACGCGTCTGTGATCCTACATTGCAGGTCACTAGCGGCGATATCCAGCTCAACTGGAGTTCGTATATTATTGTGACAGGAATTACGTGAGGCAATCAGATGATCCCTAAAGGAACTCCAATTGGTTTTCCTCGGATTCCTGAATTGTTCTCTCTTTAGAGGATTAGCCTCGATGTCGAAAATGATATGTCTGTGGTCTGATAAACTTGGTTCATCAGAGACATGCCAATTTTTGACTTTCTCAGCTATAGAGGCGCTACATAGAGTAAGGTCTAGGACCTCTTGTCTGATAGCGTTTATAAAGGTGGGGTCATTCCCTACATTGATTACATTGACATCGTTAGAAGTAAGATATTCAAGTAGGTACTCACCCCTGTTGTTTGTGTCCGAGCTGCCCCATATCGTGTGGTGCGCATTTGCGTCGCAGCCTATCACGTACGGCTTGTTGACTGCTCTGCAGTACCGCACAAGTTCAGCAACCTCGGGCGGTGGTATTTCGTCCTTGTCCCCTGGAAAGTAGGCGGACGCAACGACTATCTCCTGCTTCCCTCTAGTCGTCGGGACTACCACCGTAATGGCAACGACGTCGCGTTGGATGAATTCTGTAATTGGAGAAAATGTTATTCTCTTATTTAACAGAATGGCAGTCCTAGGCTTGGACTGTGTATTACAATAGATCAACTTACCATTAGCGCCGGATAGACCGAGGATCGTGGTATCGTTGATCCATGGCTCCTGGATCAGAGCAGCACTCAGCTGCTCTTTGGTGAACCTCCGGCATAGGACACTAGACGCGCCCTTGGCATGGTGGAGGTTCACCTGAATGCAGCGAAAGCTGCTCATTTGGAGGCAGGATTGCCGTTTTCAGCTTGATCCAGTACTGGATCGAGCCTTGGCGAACGGGTACCAGCAGCGTTTTCGCTGAGTTGAGCGGCTGGGTCGCTCACACCGGCAGGCTTCGGTTGCCGCAGGCGACAGGCCACAGATGTCCGACCCGCACTTAACGGCGGATTGAGCCTCTGAGGTCTGCTATCGACTGGTGATTGCTGCGTACGCCTCTTGCGAGGTTTTCGCGGCGCTCGCCTAGTCTTCGCAGGATTGCATTGTTTAGGTGGCGGCGGGGCACTTCCAGTGGGAAGTTCCGCACTTTCCACCCTCAACGTTGCAGGATTGCATTGTCTTGGTGGTGGCGGGGCGCTCCCAGAAGGGAGTTCCGCTCGTACCTTCCTCGACTTTGCAGCAGAGACTGTTGCGCCTGTGTTGATCAGACCTCTACCAACCTGTCGCATGCGTGCTTTGCCAAACATAAAATTTAGCGTAAAGCGCTGCTCAGTGATCTGACTTGCCGACTTTTGGTCAACCTCCATTAACAGTTCCACGGTATTTCCACGCACAATGCGACGGCGTATCTGCCACGCTTGCGTTGAAAAGCCGTCGTTCTGATTCTGGAGGAATCTCAGGATTTTCTCGTCCGTGGTACCGACACTGTCCTGGAAGTACCCTATGAAGGTGTGAGCCTTCGGCAGGTCCTTCGTGTCGTAGGCCCGTAGTTGTGCTCCTTCCCACGGGACGAGAGTAGATGCCGTTTGCTCCAGCCATTTGACCGTGTTCTGGTCAGAGCAAGCCAGTATCAAGTAGCCGTTCTTGAACTGGCAGCTCCTGAACTTGGGTCTAATGGCTGGTGTCTCCTGGTCAGCTATTTGATCCAGAAGAACGGCGCGGACAGTCTGGAGCTGATCCGTAGTGAGCAGGGAAACGGGATAATCAGCCGTAGTTATGGCTACACTGAGAGCATCCACCATTTCCCTGTAGGTGCACCCCGAGGATGGTTTTGGTGCCGAAGGACCCGCGCAGGCTCGACTGCGTGGTCTCTTTTTAGTGGGACCTTTGCTGCTGATGTTCGGCGACGCCGTATCAGCGGATCGTTGCCTTTTGGTAACGACAAGGTCCCGCTGGCTAGGCTGGCCGGCCGGCAGAAGGGCAAGTTCCTCCGCTTCGTCCTTTGAGTAGCCCTTGCTCCGATACCACTTCTGCCGTCGCCGTTGCGCTTTGGAGAGACGCTTGGCTACAACTCCGGAAGTCCCAGGTTGCCCCTTGACTTCAGGTAGCGTCACCGGATCGGGAAGGTTATCCGCGTCGCTCTCCGCATTCCCTGATGGTGAATTCAGGATCAGAGATGAAGCCGAGAGTCCTCCTTCCAGCGACATGCTGTCGAGGTTAAAGTCCTCTTCCATCCCTGTATCCATTACTTCGCCAGTATTGTCCGTGCCGATCGGACTGCGCACTTCCGGTCTACCGTCGTGCGCCACCTCTACACCTACTCCGGTGTTTATCACCAACTCTTGGGGGTCGTTGGTTGCCCCATCAATTATTGTTTCAAGGTTATCCATGGCGATGGTTGTACTCTGCTGGGGAGAAAATCAACGGTTCTTTACCAGCTTGGAACAGAGGGAGCAATATACTGCACAGGGTGCTCTGGTACCATGCAGGCTCCGTTCGACCTTGGGAAACTTTATTAGACCCCCCCAAGCATTCATCCCTAGGCACGGGTCGCGTTACACCGAGGATTGGGGTCCTCCTCCGCACTTTGCTCAGAATGTAGCATGCTCCTTGACTACTTGCTACATTGAGAGCAAAAGATTTTTACAAGATTTGCCGCGGAAGAGACTCGATGTGCAGTTCCGGATGGATCCACCATAAACTTACCATGGAGCCATCCGGAGCTGCACACCGAGCGACAAATCTCAACACTCCTCCTTTATCCTGGCTTGTGACAGACAGCTCGGGTCCCGATCCAATTTCCCCATCACTTGTTCACTCTTTTTAGGGAGCCACCCGTGGCGGTTCATCAGCGAAGGTCCGTCACTGGCGGAGTTGCATCTCTACTTGAGTTCATCGCTTGCAGCTTTTCCCTTCTTCTTTAGTTTTTTCTTCACTTCGAGATGTTAGTTGGATTACGCTTCTTAGAAATCACAATTATTATCACAATTAAGTTATTGTCGTTGTACCAACGTAAGTTAGGTCGTATTTGAATACTGATAGCCATCCAAGTCAAGACAGGAAAAGTAATTGATCTCATGCTGTTCCAGAAACGGAACAAATTCTTCAGAGGACATTGCTTTTAAACAATTTCCTGATTGAAGTTACCAGAGGCTACGTAAGCGTCACTTTTCAGTCCACAGCAGTAGAATGCTTGTCAAATGATTTTTTCGTGAACTTTGACGTCTTTTTTATTTTACAGCATTTCGGAGCACTCTGTCTATCGATAATTTTTTTTTAAATTGTGTAGAAATTTATCCGCAAATGGCCATGCAATATGGTATCATTCACATATGACGCAATCGTATTTTATCAGAAAACTATTTGACGTATTTTATCAGAAAGTTGCATCTTTCTATGCTAACTTCTGGTTCCGTTAAAAGAGAGTCACCATTTTTTGAAAGCGTTTTAGGTTCAGCTGCTTTTACTTTTCTGCCACTTTCGCGTTCGCTGCCCATGGTCAGATGTACTCCAAACGATTCAGGTCATCACACTCCGTGGATTTGAAACAAATTAATAGCTTAGTCAACTCAAAAGTAAATATTCCGGGGTTTTAATTGCGAGCGTGTAGGATCGATTCACGACGCACTTGTACCGATGACTCCATTCCCAACAGATGCCTGCCTGCCTGCCTGAATTTACGAATGATAAAATTTGAGATAAAAATTGAATTGCTGGAAGGCTGCAAAATACCATAGAACGAGTCCTTGGGATGCTCTATGAGTATCGTCAACAGTAGCTCGTCTTCTGGATTCCGTTGCTGCGAGCCGTTTTTACACTCCGTACTCATCGCTTCCAAATCCCTCCGAAATGTGGAGCTGATGTGATGGCGGGTTGAAAACACACCTAGCGTTCGCATTTGGCAAGTGTTTTAGTCAAATGCATGTCAACAATTTCTATCGTAATTCACGGTTTGCACCCAAAAAATTCACCTCAGTTGACCTCGAGGTACGACACTGGTCTAACGAAACAGTCGTCGTATGTTCGAATATAGGCTGAGAGAGGCTGTTAGAGTCAATAAGATCGTAGCACTTGCGTCGCTAATGTTGTGTACTTTTAATAACTGGCTGCGTAGTCTATCGAATAAAAAACAGAAGGTCAAGTTTCGTAAACAGAATGTGGCGCCTAGCTTTTCTTTTTCTATGCTAAGTCTCATAAAGTCTCTCCCAAACGTATCGAGAAATAAATGAATGGTCCCTAAATAGACCCGTTCTCAATATTCGAAAAAACAAACCCACCTTCAGATCTACATTTCTGATGAATTTGGGAACGACTATGACGGAGAGTAAAAACGGCTGATCAAGAGCCACTCACCCTAACCACCTCATACTTTTAAGCTCTAATAGGATGATCCAGTCTCCAAAACCGTAAGCAGACACCAATTGAGAGGTAAGATCCAACTGGGATTGGGTACGACAACTGATCGACCAATTTTAGGCTAAATGGGTCCGAAAGCACTTGCCCACAATCGCTCACCATTCCAAACAAGATGAGAAGCCAGAGCAGCTGAAAATAGAAGAACTAATGGTTATCGTAGGTACAAAATAGATCCCACAGTGGTCCTTAGCCTCTTACCCAGCAACTCCTATTCGTACCTCCTCGAGGTACCAGCAAGAATACGAACCACCTTAGCAGAGATCGGGTAACCTACCCCGGTGGAAATTAAAGCCTTATACCGACAGAGAAGGAATCACTCTTGCAAACGCCGTCACGGCAATCCTGTTACGAGACCCGGTAGCATGGCTCTAGGGATTACCTACAAATGGCCGAATCACAAAAGGCCGAAACACGAATGACCGAACGTCATATTCGGCCGAAAATATTCATGGTCTTCAACCTGCAATGGGTACATGCTGTTCTTACTCACTGCCACTCGTTCGAACTTAACTAAGGGATAATCCCTACTAGAAGTGGCCGGCGCTTCCGACACGGCGGGTCACCGGCGCACACTCACGGCATGCGGCCTGAATCATCTAGGAAACATTTGCTACTGACACTGCGAGTGGAGCAAAAGGCAATAGAGCGGAAAACTTTTTTTTTGTCGGAAGATTTGACCACTGCGACCATTATTTTGATCTATTGTGGTAAACTCTATTGTGCGGAAAACTTTAAGGGTCCAATTTCCAAATTCGAAGAGAGAAACAGATAAAAAACTATAAGGTATACAGCCCTAAGGGTTGTACGAAAGGATGACGTAGGACTATATCAGATCATTAGATCAAAGACTTATGTAAACTGTATTTCTGGCATGTGTATATTTATAAGAATCTGTGAGTGCCATTATTTAAGTGAATGTTTAAAAGAGAAGAGCGAAATATTCAGATTCAATTCTTCATTTAATGCAATGGTGGCTTTGAAAATACGTGGACGGGGGTTCATAAGTACAACGCCTGCAACCTATGAGACAGAGATTTCTTTTAAAAAACACTTGTGTGCAACATAAAGGTTGAAATGGTAATGAATGACCAATTTTTGTTTCATTTGTATGAGAGTCCTTGTCCTCCTACCACAGGGGTGAGGGGTCTCTTTTTTTAGAGTGGTTTTAACCCAAAGGGTCATTCACCAGGATGAGGGGTCTCAAACCATCATAAAATAAATAAATTCATGCCTTCAAAAACCCCCACATGCCAAATTTGGTTCCTTTTGCTTGATTAGTTCACGAGTTATGAGGAAATTTGTATATTATTTGTATGGGAGCCCCCCTTCTAAAGAAGGTCTCAATTCACCACAAAAAACTCTTGCCTTCTAAAGCCCCCACATACCAAATTTGGTTCCATTTGCTTGATTAGTTCTAGAGTTATGATAAAATTTGCCCTCCCTCGTAGAAGGGGAAGGGGTCTCAGTACACCATAGAAAAATTTCTTACCTCCAAAAATCTCCACATGTCAAATTTGGTTCCATTTGCTTGATTAGTTTTCGAGTTTTAAGGAAATTTGTGTTTCATTTGTATAAAAGCCCCCCCCCCTCTTACGCTCTTCTTAAAATTGCTCTCTTACCCACCTATAAAATTGCTGGTAATTTTATCTATCCAACGACATATAAATTGTTCAGTTTCGTTCAGTAGTTTAGTAGTTATTAGCATTTGAAGTCTTTCATTCAAACGTTACACTTCTATTTTCGTTTTCACAAAGTGCCACCCAGTCCCAGTATAGTAAACAAAGACGTAGTCCTACGTCAAAAGTCTATTCATAATATATAAATGGTCACAAAATGAGCAATAAAAATATTCTTAACGCAGTTGCGCTTTTATTAAGCGTTAAACAAATTATCTGAGCATTGCCACTAATGAGAACTTGGTCAAATACCGACAAGAAAGGAACCTGTTGATCATGATTCTGAAGAGTAAAAAGCGCCAGAGATCGTGAAGAATTAGAACGACTAGGTATTACAAGCTAGTGACACGCGCAAGTTTGGGGTCACACACCGAAACCTGTTATGTGTGAGGACAACAAACGAGGTAGTCGACAGATGGAAGCAGTTTTTCGGTGAACAACCGCGAGTTTGCAGAAGGTGGTGGAATGGACGTTAACTTAGTAGTGCCCATGGAAGATAGTAATTTCTTAGTACCTGATACCCAAGAACCAACAAATCATCCGGTAAGGGCCGCCTATTACTAGAGCGATAAACATAGCCAAGAAAGGCTGGCAAGGCTCGTGGACTGGGCTCTCACTGGGTTATTTCCAAGATGGAAGGACCGAAGAATTGGATGGAAAGAGTAGCTTGTCCCAGCTACAAAAAAGATGATCGGCTTGACTGCACAACTATCGCGGCATATCGCTGGTAAACGCCGCCTGCAAGGTACTCTCTCAGATCTTCCCACGCATATTATCACCGACAGAACAAGGTTTCGTAGGGAACTATCAGGGGGGATTTATAGAGGTTCGCGCCAGTACGAATCAAATTTTCACCATCCGACAGAACTTGCGGTTTATTACTTCGGCCACAATTGCCACTGTACGGTGCGTCATAAAAGTCCTGTCAACGTCCCGAGCGAGTCTACAGCCCTCTACAGTCATCGCGGTCATCACGGTCATCTCTTCAGGTACGTTCGTCTCCTCTCCCTCCGTTCGTCGGTCATCAATAGGCCCCAACGTGTGACGTCAGGAGCTGCATCGATGGAATAGAGAAATAAATGTGCATGCGTGAATTTTCCTTCTTATTCTTTTATACAAAAGAGCCAGATTTCCATTTAAAACCTTTGACTCTTTGACGTTTTTGATTGGTCTGCTTCGTTCTTGGTAAGTAGCCGGGTTGAGCGAGTCCTCCGAAGGTCGGTTGCCGACCCTGAGATATGCAAAATTGAGCTAGCTGGGTTGAGTGTTCGAGCCAATACTTATACCAGCTTCAATTATTTATTTATCTATGGACTTTAAACGCTCTGAAATTATTCGTAAAAATAAATTAGATGTGGAAAAACCGAGCAAAGTAATATAGTAATAATGCATTGAGCTCTGTAATAATTTTTTAGTAATTCCAGGAAATAAATTCCTCTTCGCACAATACCGTTAAATCACACACAACGCTAATCGTGCTCGTCGTCGTTCTTAGAAAAAGAAACACTCTCGCTGGATGGCATCGTAACTTATATTACGCAAGTAGATACAAGGACAAATGAAATCCTTCACGATTGTATCAGCTTATTATAAAAGAGAATCGGCGGTTAACTGGCTTGTTGAATAACAATTCCCTAACAAAAGAGACTGACGTGCCGTGATGGACAGCATCGTGTCATTTGTACATCTGGTAGAAGCCCCCGCCCCCTGGGCCTATGATGTCGATTATAAATAACGCTTTACTCAAAAATCAATTCCTTCTAGCTAAATGAAATTAATATATTTTAATTTATTTGCAAGCTCGAAGCAAAATATATTCCAAAATGTAAATAGACAAAGAATCTGTTGTTGCCTAAGGTTGGATGGGTACATTTAATGTAGAGAATTTTCGACGTTTATTGCAAGAAAATTTTTAACGCAGAAGGGTTACTTCAGCATAGGTATAGATTCACTCGTGGAAAAAGTAAAATATTTTGTAGTCTTATCATTTCAAATGTGTTTTAGCACCCTCCAAGTGTTTTCCTCCCGCATTACATAACCATTAAGAGCTATAGGGTAGAGGATCCATATTTCGCCAGTTGATAAATCCAAAGCCTTTTTGTATATTTTTGGTAGACTTAAAAGATATAATTTGACGAATTGGTAAAATTGATGTCCTATATTATACCAATTCGTCAAATAATTTCTTTTATGTCTACCAAAAATATGCAAAAAGGCTTTGGATTCATCAACTGGCGAAATATGGATCCTCTACCCTATAGTTTACACAATAATTGTGAAGGCACCCGTGAATCAAGTTTATTTCAGATTAACATTTTGCTCTGAAAATAACTCAGCAAACTATGATATTCTGACACCATAATCGTATTTCAAGAGAAGTAGGAATCACCATCATTCAAAATTTGTTCCTTCAAGATGATGCCAGCAGTTCTTCAAGTTTTGAACCGATGCGATGGTTACGGTAAGAAAGCGTTTAACTGTATGCCTGTAAATTGAAAATTAATAACGATTCTATTCAGTTCCGTTCAATACCATTCAAGCTGCGTTGCAAAACGCTCCGGGTGGACGGAATATTTCGAACCTGCAATTTAAAATCGAGCACGCGTTAGAACAAGCTTATTCCTTTGGATTAATCAACCGTTCCAAGTCCAACAATGTGTACAAAATTTCCCTAAATTTGGCAGCAACAGAAACTCCTCAATTCGAAGCAAACATTAAAAAACTGAAGCGAGAGCTGCAGGTAGCAAGACAAGCACCCGCTGCACGACAGCAAGCGCAGGCTACTCATCCCATGGAAGGCACATCCCAAGCAGCCGATCCCGACGACCGCGACCCGTGCTGGGGCAGACCCAGGATGGCTGAACAGCAATTCATCGCGATGTTGCGACGGATGGAGGCAAGATGGGGTCGTGTTTCGTCCCCTCAGAAGAGTCGCTCAAGGTCAAGGTCCCGTTCGCGGTCGAGATCGCCCTCCCGTCGTCGATCTTCGGCACGTTCGCGGTCTCCCCGTACACCGTCACGATCCCGTGACCGGAACCGATTCCGTTCTCGCTGATTACGCTTCAAATCAAGTCGTGTGACGTTTTAAATTATATTTGTATTTATTTATTTTTTTACCTTTAACCGGATTCATTTTTGATGTTTCACGATACACTTATCGACTGAAACTTTATCCCTTACAAGTCGAGAGTCAAAATTTATTGTAGTTTTATATAAAATACAACGAGCTGTAACATTTATTACCCATCATTTTCTTTGAGTTTGATTACGACACATCATAAAAGTGAAATCATTCCCAAAATAAACCGGACCAAACAACTTGCTTCTCAATCCAAGGCTTCGACAAATGGCTTCATATCTCTTCGAGTATGTCTTCTTAAATTTGCAACCAATCGAATCAGATCGGATGGTAGTAGTCCTAATCTTACCACAAAAGAAAAGGTTGATCAAATTCCACGCATGATCTGTATAATATTCAACTATTGCAGGTACTAACGTGCTCAGGCGTATGCAAAAAATGGGGCAGCCGACCTTTCAGGAGAATGTTTTGTTCGGGAAAAATCAAGTAGATGTTCGTAGGATGGTAAATCTAATTTATTCATCACAAAAATAGTGGACAATTGGGTTGAAAACAGAGCACTTTCGGCTGCAACTGGACTTAAAATAAAATTGGACCAGAAATTACACTTGGAACTGAACCAAAAATTAGAGTTGAAATTTAGATGTGAAATCGGACTTAACATAAGGCATTAAGTCACCCATTAATTGGGACTAATTTGGGCTTGAAACTTTACTTTAAACTAGACTAGAAACTGGACCTAATATTGCTGGATTTGAAATTTGATTTCAATTTGAAAAAATTTGGATTGGAAGTTTTACATGAAATTTGCCATGAAAATGGACTTAAAACAGAATATAATTTTTTTTTATGAAGTTCGACTTGAAATTTTACTTGAAAGAGGATTTGAAATTAAGCTCGAACTTATAATTAATTCGAATTGAAATTGGACTTGAAATCGGACTTAAATTGGATTGAAATTTCACTTGCATTTAGGCTCGAAATTATATTCGAAATTAGACGTGAAATTTGGATTCGAATTCGACTTGAAATTGGACATAAATTGAAATTAAATTAGACCTGAAATTGGGCTTAAAATCGGACGTGCAATTGATAAATTCAAAACGGACATGGATACGAAATCAGACAAGAAACTTTACTTAAACCGGGATTAGCATTTTTCATCTTATCTTCACACAGGCTTTACCACGTTTCTGTTCAGTTTTGTTTTCTTTTTTCTAGAACCGTTTTTTCACATTTTGTCTTCTTTTCTAAACCATTTTCATTGTTTTTGAGTTTCAATGTTATTTTCGTGATTATCTTTTTCTTCCGTTTTTCACCTTTTTTGTCTCTTCTCTTGTTTTTTTCTTTTTTTCGTATTCAGTTTTCATTTTTTTTCTAAGTGTTTTTATATCCATTTCTTTTTGTTCCTCGTCTTCATCTGTTCTGCTTTTCCTCTTTCTGATGATCAAAGTTGTAGAGGAGCGTTTGGCGCGAAGAATGTTAGACAGGATGAAACTGGGAAAATTTCGATGTGAGGCTAAAAATATATTGGGTAGTTTAGCCGTAGTGGGACTCCAACCGACAATTTCTCGGTTGGTACCCGAGTGCTTTAGGCAATTAAACTATACTCCACCCATGTATTAGTTAAAGTCTCAAATCTAGTTTTGTTCCTCCAGTCTAACTATTCCATTTTTCTCACACATACGCTCCTCCGTCAACGGTAATTATTTGTTGTATGATTGATCGTTTGCTTCTACCACCGAGAAGGAAGACGATTATCGACTGCATTGTGGTACGAGCTAGCAGTCTGGTGCCAACCGTCGAACTTTATGCTGACCCGTTTTTCTTTCTTTTGACGTAGGACTACGTCTTACGGCAAGTTTTGAGATAGGGTGTCATTCCAAAAAATCGAAAAATGCGAGCGTCACGAAAATGAAAGGTTTTGAGCGCTAATAGCTTAGCGGTTTTCCGATAGATTTTCAATATTCTTTCACCAATCGATCGGAAAATCTTCTAAGAATTGACCCAAATGAAGAAAAGTATGGATTCTTGATGTTGAACTATTGAAAAATTGAAAATAATGAACCTATATTTTACCAGAATTCTCGCTTCGTGATTGGTTGGAAGATTCTTTACGATGATCTAAACCTATACCAATTTGATATCTGTGCTAGGGAAGTAAGCCAAAACAAGTGACAAAGTCCCTCATTTCAACAAGATTTCTTAACACCACGGTTCAACCTAGACCATTTTGATGTCCTTGCTTGGGAAGTACGCCAGAGAGAGTAACAAAGCCTCGTCGTGCCAACAAATTTCTTACGAACGCTTTTAAACTTAGTCCAATTTGATGTCTGTGTTAGGGAAGTGTGCCAGAAAAAATGACACAAGTTCGTCGTCCCAACTGATCGCAAATTCTTTACTGCGAGACGATTAAACCCCGGCGAACTTGATATCTGTGTTGGAAAAATGTGCTACAGCTGTACTGTTCGGTTATAATACGACTCCGTATGAATACGCATGCTTGTCGTTTCATTAGAAGTGTAGTGAAAAGATGTGCTGTTGATAAAATAGGATTGAATTGGTAAAATCCCTTCAACGTGGGAAACCATGGATAATAAAAACAATCTTTAATTTCAGTAAGGTAGCAGGAAAGCAATAGTTCGTGTTCTTGATTTTGTTAAATAGTTTTCAAATGCACAATCTTTTGAGAATTGAACGTATGCAATGTTACTACTTTGATAAATGTTACATACAACGCATGTAGCATGTATATATGTTGCATATAGCAAGTATGCATGATGAATCGAATGATTACAAGCATGAATACATGCCACTATCACTACAAAGAGACTTACGAAGTCCTGCGTCACCTATATATGCGGTCGTGTCTTGTACACAACCCCTCTGATTTTTTTGTCACATTTATTGTATTGGTGGCTCCCTTTTCTACTATTGTTTTCCGGGTTACCTTTTTTATCTGCCGCTTTGTCCCGTTTTACTTTTCTTTTTTTTCTGTCCCATTTTCCAGATTTTTGCCCCATCTTTCACCATTTAATCTCGCTTTTATTAGCTGCCAATCCGTTACAAATAAAACAGATTTTATAACCTTTCCAACGTTTCGATGTTGGACTATGTTTAGTCTTCTTCAGGAATTGCTACAATATGTTACATTTCTCCTTATATCCTCTTTTCCCCGTTTTCCTCGTTTCCTTTATAGTTTTTTCATTTATTCTCTCTCTCTTTCTCGTGCTATTCTTCTTTTCCCTTTTGGTTTCTCTTTTTTCTGTTCCGTCTTCCTTTTCTTGTTTCATTATCTCTCTTTTTCTCTCCGATGTTTCAACTTGTTCTGTCAGATGTTTTTCTTCCGTTTGGTTTTGTGCCTTCTTTTTCCTATAAGTTTTTACTCTTTTCCTGTCCCGTCTTCTCTTGGTCTCGTTCCTTTTTACCTTTGTTATACTATAACAAAGGTTTAAAAATTGGTCGAAAAACACGAAATCGATCCGAGGCCCGGAGGGCCGAGCCACATATACCAGTCGACAGGGTTCGACGAACTGAGCAATGTCTGTGTGTGTGTGTATGTGTGTATGTGTGTGTGTGTGTGTGTGTGTGTGTGTGTGTGTGTGTGTGTATGTGCGCGACGCAACTTTTCTATCGCCTGTTTCTCGGAGATGGCTGAACCGATTTGTTCGCTATTACTTTTGTTTGAAAGGTATTATTGCCTAGTATATCACTATTGATCACTATTCGAGGTCCGACATTTCGTTTAAAAGTTATAAGTAAAAACGTGAAAATTACGTGACACGATTTTCTCCGGAACCAAGTGACCGATTTCAACGATCTTGGTATCGAATGAAAGCTCTTGTTAACGCTAAATTTTTCGGGTAAATTTTGTTGAAAACAAACAAGTAGTTTAAAAGTTATCCTAAAAAAACCTGTTTTGACAAGGTAATAATTATCGCCTGTTTCTTAGAGATGGCTAAACCGACTTAGGCGCTATTAGTCTCATTTGAAAGGTAACATAGCCTAATAGATCACTATTGATTTGTTTTTTGATTGGAAGTTCAATTTGAAAGTTACGAGCAATTGAATACAATACATTAAAATTTATAATAATTTATAACCATTTCATCTAAGATGATTTATCTAGTTTGAATTATTTTGACATCAAATTAGAGATTTTAATGCTGCAAATATATCTGCAAAATTTCAGTAGAATTGGTTTTGCCGATCAAAAGATATTAACCCTCCAACACTCGCGCCAACTTTTGTAATATGGTTACTCGCGCACAATGGCCCAAAGCCAAAAAGGAATGCGCACTAGAGTTTTGACTGGGAAAACTTGGCTTTAGGTTTATGGAACCTTTGGAAGAATTTCTTGAAATTGAAAGTTATATCGTCTGGTACAATTTAAATTTTGATTAATCCCCCTAAAAGTGGAATAAAAAAAATATTTTTCTTCAGTTTCAATATAACACATTGATGTATTCTGCAAAGTTTTAGAGTATATTATTACAAGAAATTTTGCTGAAGACAGTAACCCCCTATCTCTTCAGCGAAGCTAGAAAAATATTATTTATTATATATGAATTAGTGAAATCAGTTTTTTATTTTGGCTCTTTTCGTAATTGTTGTATGACTTTTTCATGTATTACAAAGTTGCACAAATAGTAAAAATACACAACTTTGCTGAATATAGTATACCTTTATGTTTGCTTGTTTAGGAACTGTAGAACTTTGATTATAAAAAATACCGTAATTTTAACCCGAATTACTCGACTACCAACAGACGGATACATTTTAAACATTTTACCTTATTGCTGATTGTTTTGATGCATACAGACACCATTTTTCCATATGAAGAAACGAGAGAAAATTCCAGGCCAATTCCGGTACACCTCATATGCTGATTGCTTCATTTCTGTGATGTCAGTTTATGCTGATCAATTTTCCCAACAATTTAAAGTATTAATGCATTGAATAATTATGACATTTTGCTCATAACAAGTTTATTGAAGAATATACGTTAGATAAACAACAACTTTATAACAATATGGCGTTCAAAAACCTACAACCTATGCATAGTTCAAAAATCTATAAACTAGACCTTTACTACGCAATGTATATGTTAAAGAATAATATTTGCTCTTACAACCTACTTTTACTTGCACTTACTCAAATTATTAACAACTTACTTATCCTTATTCAGCAATTTCATGAAAAAAGGATCTATCAAAATTTATAAGTGGTCATATTTTGTTCAAATTTTGTAAACGTATTCAATTTTCAAAAACTTGATGTAAACCAACGCACTACGCAACGTTAACCAATAGATGGATTATACTCCGCAGACGTGTCGGTTTCTATCTCAAATAGCAAGTAAGTCCGTATAACAAAGGTTCCTTTCACCACTAGGTGGATTAAATCGGGTTTTTTAAGTGGTTTTAACCCTGAGAGTCATTTAACACGTCCCTTCTTTTTATTACCCTCAGTTCTTTTGCTTTTTCTTTCTACTGTCCCCTCCCCTCTGTTCCGTTTCTCTTTTGTTCCTGTCCCGTTTTAGTACCAATTTTCCTCCTGTTTTAGCTCATTTCTGTCCCATTTTCGGCAATTTTCAGTTATTCCTCGTATTCAGGCTCGTTTTTTTATCTTCTTCTGTCACGTTTTTTGTTAGTTTCTGTCGTGTTTTGTGTTTTTTTTTATTCTGAAGTCCCTTATTTTGTTTTTTTCCCTTTAACTCCGGATTTGCCCCTTTAAACGGGATAGAAAACCGTATCTCGTTTTCTTCTGTTCCGTTCTCTAATTAAGTTCAGATTTTCCTCCATTCTTATTTTCTTTCCTCCCTTAACTACCCTGTTTTTCTTCTTTTTGTCCCGTTCTTTCTTCTTTTCTGTCACGTCTTTTCTTTCGGTTTTCTATTTTTCGCTTCTATTTCTGCTTTTTCTGTCTCTTTCGAGCTAAGGTCCAGTTCCTAAACACAGGGCTTTCTGAGAGTTGCGCAGATTCGCCCTCTACAACATATTTATTTTACAGAGATGCTCTTTCGTAACGTCTTTCGATAAATTATTTGGCTAAGGAGTATGACGTTGACACATTAAACACGAATACGAGAACGGAATAACAAATATAGGATAGGTAGAATACGGTAGACTAGTGCGTGCTTGACATGTAGCAGTAATGTCGATAGGTCACTCGCTCGTTCCAGATAATATCCTGTAGAGATCAGGCAAATGGTTGGTAAATGCCTGTATAAGGCGTACCTTCTGTGCCACACGTACCTTTAATGTAGGATGGGTAGGATGGGTACATTTAATGTAGAGAATTTTCGACGTTTATTGCAACAAAATTTTTAACGCAGAAGAGTTACATCAGCATAGGTATAGATTCACTCGTGGAAAAAGTAAAATATTTTGTAGTCTTATCATTTCAAATGTGTTTTAGCACCCTCCAAGTGTTTTCCTCCCGCATTACATAACCTTTAAGAGCTATAGGGTAGAGGATCCATATTTCGCCAGGAGCCATATTTCGCCAGTTGATAAATCCAAAGCCTTTTTGCATATTTTTGGTAGACTTAAAAGATATAATTTGACGAATTGGTAAAATTGATGTCCTATATTTTACCAATTTGTCAAATAATTTCTTTTATGTCTACCAAAAATATGCAAAAAGGCTTTGGATTCATCAACTGGCGAAATATGGATCCTCTACCCTATAGTTTACACAATAATTGTGAAGGCACCCGTGAATCAAGTTTATTTCAGATTAACATTTTGCTCTGAAAATAACTCAGCAAACTATGATATTCTGACACCATAATCGTATTTCAAGAGAAGTAGGAATCACCATCATTCAAAATTTTTTCCTTCAAGATGATGCCAGCAGTTCTTCAAGTTTTGAACCGATACGATGGTTACGGTAAGAAAGCGTTTAACTGTATGCCTGTGAATCGAAAATTAATAACGATTCTATTCAGTTCCGTTCAATACCATTCAAGCTGCGTTGCAAAACGCTCCGGGTGGACGGAATATTTCGAACCTGCAATCTAAACTCAAGCACGCATTAGAAGAAGCTATTTCCTTTGGATTAATCAACCGTTCCAAGTCCAACAATGAGTACAAGATTTCCCTAAATTTGGCAGCAACAGAAACTCCTCAATTCGAAGCAAACATTAAAAAACTGACGCAAGAGCTGCGGGTAGCAAGACAAGTACCCGCTGCACGACAGCAAGCGCAGGCTACTGATCCTATGGAAGGCACATCCCAAGCAGCCGATCCCGACGACTGCGGCCCGGGCTGGCGCAGACGCCCACTAGCTCAACGGCAAGCCATCGCGATTTATCGACGGATGAAGGCAGAAAGACAAGCAAGATCGGGTCGTGCTTCGTCCCCCCAGAAGAGTCGCTCAAGGTCAAGGTCCCGTTCGCGGTCGAGATCGCGCTCCCGTCGTCGATCTTCGGCGCGTTCGCGGTCTCCCCGTACACCGTCACGGTCCCGTGGCCGGAATCGATCCCGTTCTCGCTGATTACGCTTTAAATCAAGTCGTGTGACGTTTTAAATTATATTTGTATTTATTTATGTTTTAACCTTTAACTGGATTCATTTTTGATGTTCCACGATTCACTTATCGACTGAAAGTTTACCCCTTACAAGTCGAGAGTCAAAATTTTAGTTTTATATAAAATACTAGAAGACCCGGCAAACTTCGTACTGCCACAAATTGGACTAAATATACGATATGTAAACTTCAGATGAACTCCTGCTGCGTTTTAGAAAAAGGGATATTTTCTAGGTATAAATCAAGTTTTGCCGTTGTCAAAGGAGTTCTGCGTTTGGTTTATTAAACGCTGGGATTTCAGAGAATGTCTAAATTTAACAACTGTATTAAGTCATTAGTAAGAAATGCATATCGGTGTAAGAGTTGGTTTGCCAATCCCCACAATATCAACAGTCGTGTTGGTGGTAGTTGCATTGAGTCTTGTTTTATAAACTCTGCTGGTTAAAAATAGTAATACTGGATGTTAATATATTTGTTGTAAAATTTGGTACGTCGGCTAATATCGTCTGCTGCAACTTTGGAATTTCTCGATAATTTAAGGGTCAATTTTTTATTCTGATATGTATTCAATATCAATAGTCATCAGATTTTTTTTTATGATTCATAAATCTATTGAAAAGAATTACCCAAAGGAATTGCATTGCTGAATCTCGATAACTGTTATTCTCAAAACAAACTAAACTTTATTATTCCACAAAATCAATTGATCGCTGTATTGTTCCTTTGGTAATTCACGCACTAAAACAATTTAACATAAAAGTGTCATTTTATAAACCTTTTTACACTTCTAAAGAGTCTAATACGAAATGAAATCGACTGAAAGTTAAATACGATTTTTTTTTTGTTTTGATTATAGTCACTTTAACCAGCTTGGGTTATTCGTGACTTCTGCGGGGTTGGGATTTGAACCCGGGTCCTCGGCGTGAAAGGCGTGAATGCTAACCACTACGCCGGGACTGATCCCTTAAATACGATGTATAATAGTTGCTTTGTTCACTATTTTTTTAAAAATTCTAAATCATATGCTCTTACTGTTGATTTATTAGCTTGATATTCAGTTAAACCGAATATTCTTCATTTGACGATTGGAAAGTGGCAATTTAGTGAATTTAGTGCTTAAACCTTTTATTAACCTGCACTGGATCTTCTGGCTACGCATCCGATGTAAAAAGGAATAAAAATGATTGGTGTTTATTTCATAAATTTGATAAATGAATGAACGAATGAATAAAATTAACGAATTTTATTGCTGACGCTTTAGGCTCGGGTTTAGGTTGATTAATAAGTTGGGCCTATTGATTGGTTATTTTCTGAAATTGTAAACCCCCAAAATGTTTAATAGCATTGTTAGATGTGGCGATTTCAATGAAGGTAACCACGTGTTTGTTTGAATACGACTACGGTGCTGCAAAAAATCGTACGATGATCATAGCAGCCAATGACATGGCGCATACAATGCGTCGCGGGTTTTATATGGAAAACTAATATTTCGAGTTTTCCTATCTTCCCAGTAAATTTTTCAACTTTTCTCGCTGTAAAAACATAGCGGTGGTAGAAACAAACACAATAACGAAAAGACGGCTGAAATCGGACGCTCCGTTTTCAAGTGATGCGCGGTCGAACTTTTTCACTTCCATTTTTATATATAAGATAACGAGCTGTAACATTTATTACCCCTCATTTTCTTTGAGTTTGATTATGACACATCATAAAGGTGAAATCATTTCCAATATAAACCGAACCAAACAACTTGCTTCTCAATCCATGGCTTCATATCTCTTCGAGTATGTCTTCTTAAATTTGCAACCAATAGGATCAGATCGGATGGCAGTAGTCCTAATCTTGCCACAAAAGAAAAGGTTGATCAAATTACACGCATGATCGCTAAGCGGCAACTGTCATCATCATCGTTGAGTAAAACTTCGGTTTAGAGCTGATTAGAAGGACGAGTGCGAAGTTCGATAAATTCTTAAAAGTGGCCACCATTGCCATTTTTGCCGTCAAACAGCGAGGACACTGAAATTCCTGAAATTCAATGACGTGCCAAACGTTCACCGTGCGACAAATTCTGGACAAATTCCGACAATTCAACTTACAGACTCTGTTACTGTTTATAGACTTCAAAGCAGCATACGATTCAATTAAACGAAATAAGCTTTGGCGAATTATGCTTGAACCGAGGAGCAAGACACTGTCGAAAGTATATTACTTTTCCCTTAACATATTTACCGTTTCCACCCATAAATATAACCTAAATCCCTATAAAGGTATGCATTTATAGGGCGTATTTATATGGTGCTACCGTAATTCAAAATCAAGCGTCAGAATTGCGGGCGGGACATCGAACTCGTGATGGTTTGAAGCAAGGTTACGGGCTATACTTACTTACTTACTTACTTACTTAGGTGGCTTGCCGTCCTAAGACAAAGCCTGTTGAACAAAATTTCTCCATGTAACTCGGTTGAGGGCTACCGCTCTCCAATTCCTCGGACACCGAGTACTCTCCGCCAGATCTCGCTCCACCTGGTCTAACCATCTTGCTCGCTGCGCTCCTGGTCGTCTTGTTCCTACCGGATTTGAGGCGAACACCATCTTTGCAGGGTAGTTGTCCGGCATTCTTGCAACATGCCCTGCCCATCGCATCCGTCCAGCTTTAGCCACCTTCTGGATACTGGGTTCGCCATAGAGCTGTGCGAGTTCATGGTTCATCCTCCGCCTCCATACTCCGTTCTCCTGTACGCCGCCGAAGATCGTTCTTAGCACTCGTCGTTCGAAAACTCCGAGCACTCGCAGGTCCTCCTCGAGCATTGTCCATGTTTCATGCCCGTAGAGAACAACCGGTCTAATAAGCGTCTTGTACAGGGTGCACTTTGTACGGGGACTTAGTCTGCTCGACCGCAATTGCTTGTGGAGCCCATAGTAAGCACGACTTCCGCTGATAATACGCCTCCGAATCTCACGGCTGGTATCATTATCCGCCGTTACCAGTGAGCCAAGGTAGACAAATTCATCGACTACCTCAAACTCATCGCCGTCGATCAATATACTACTGCCCAAGCGGTGTCGTTCGGCCTCGGTTCCGCTGGCCAGCATGTACTTTGTTTTAGACGTATTTACCTTTAACCCAATCTTTTCTGCTTCGCGCTTTAGTCTGGTGTACTGTTCAGCCACCGCCACAGATGTTCTGCCGATAATATCCATGTCATCGGCAAAGCAGACGAATTGACTAGATTTGTTGAATATCGTGCCCCGCGTGTTGATATCCGCTCGGTTCATAACACCTTGTAGCGCTATGTTGAACAGCAGGCATGAAAGACCATCACCTTGACGAAGCCCTCTGTGTGATTCGAATGAACTTGACAATCCACCCGAAATCCGAACACAGCACTGCGTACCATCCATCGTAGATTTAATCAGTTTGATGAGCTTCCTGGGGAAGCTGTTCTCGTCCATGATTTTCCATAGCTCTTTCCGGTCGATGGTATCATATGCGGCTTTGAAGTCAACGAATAAATGATGCGTGGGAACTCTGTATTCACGGCCCTTTTGGAGGATTTGCCGCAGTGTAAATATTTGATCCGTTGTAGACCGACCTTCGACGAAGCCGGCTTGATAAGTTCCCACAAATCTACTCGCAATTGGTGATAGACGGCGGAAAATGATTTGGGATAGCACTTTATAAGCGGCATTGAGAACGGTGATCGCTCGATAGTTCTCACAGTCCAACTTGTCGCCCTTTTTGTAGATCGGGCAGATAACCCCATCTTTCCACTCCTCCGGTAGCTGTTCCGTATCCCAAATTCTAACAATTAGTCGGTGTAGACAAACGGCCAGCTTTTCTGGTCCCATTTTAATAAGCTCCGCTCCGATGCCATCTTTTCCAGCTGACTTGTTGTTCTTTAGCTGCATGATGGCCTCCTTAACTTCGCCTATCGTTGGGGCTGGCACCTCTTCCCCGTTTGCTGCACCGTCGAAATCGCTTTCCCCGCCGCCATGGTTTTCCGCCTGGGTGCCATTCAGGTGTTCGTCGAAGTGCTGCTTCCACCTATCCGTCACCTCACGATCGTCCGTCAGAATACTGCCAGTTTTATCCCGACACATTTCGGCTCGCGGCACAAAGCCTTTGCGGGATCCGTTCAGTTTCTGGTAGAACTTCCGCGTTTCCTGAGAACGATGCAGCCGCTCCAACTCCGCATATTCCTGCTCTTCCAGGTTGCGCTTTTTCTCCCGAAAGATTTGGTTTCGCTGCATCTTCTTCTGTTTGTGTCTTTCCACGTTCTGACGTGTGGCACTGCGCATCTTGGCCGCCCGCGCAGCGTTCTCCTCATCCATCACCCTCCTACATTCATCGTCAAACCAATCGTTCCGCTGATTCCGGGCCACATGCCCGATGGAGCTCTCCGCTACACTGCTGATGGCTGTTTTGATAGTGTTCCAACAGTCCTCGAGAGGGGCTTCGTCCAGCTCGTCCTCTTCCGGCAGTGCAGCTTCGAGTGAATGCGCGTAGTTTGCGGCGACGTCTGGCTGCTTCAGCCGCGCGAGATCTAACCGAGGCTGGCGTCGGTACCGAATGTTGTTCACAACGGAGAGTCTTGGGCGCATCTTAACCATCACTAGGTAGTGGTCCGAGTCAACGTTAGCGCTTCGATAGGATCTGACGTCGATAATGTCTGAGAAGTGCCGACTGTCGATCAAAACGTGGTCGATCTGTGATTCTGTCTGATTTGGTGACCTCCAGGTGTACTTATGGTGGATTCTGTGCTGGAAAAAGGTACTACGTACGGCCATATTCTTGGAGGCGGCAAAGTCGATAAGTCTTAGGCCCATTTCATTGGTTCGCTGGTGTGCACTGAACCTTCCAATCACCGGTTTGTATTCCTCCTCCTGGCCGACCTGAGCATTGAAATCCCCGATGACGATCTTGATATCATGTTTTGGGCAGCGGTCGTATTCACTCTCCAACTGCGCGTAGAATTCATCCTTGTCGTCATCGGTACTTCTGAGGTGAGGGCTGTGCACGTTGATGATGCTTATGTTGAAGAATCGGCCCTTGATTCTCAACCTGCACATTCGAGGATTGATTGGCCACCACCCAATCACCCGTTTCCGCATCTCGCCCATCACTATGAAAGCTGTACCCAGCTCGTGTGTGTTGCCGCAGCTCTGGTAGATGGTATGTCCATCTCTGAACGTACGTACCGTTGAGCTCTTCCAGCACACCTCCTGCAGCGCTACGACGTCGAACTTGCGGCTCTTCAATACGTCGGAGAGCACTCGAGTGCTCCCTTGGAAGTTGAGAGATCGGCAGTTCCACGTCCCGAGTTTCCAATCCATAGTCCTTTTTCGTCGCGTGGGTCTATTCCGATTGTTCCAGTAAGAATATATTTGTTCTTCGTTCCATGCTTTAATATTTTTCGTGGTGACGGCTTGCAAAGCCTGCTACACCAACCCCCTGTTTCGCCGGAGGGCCAACGAAGCTCGAAAGAGCCCTCCTTTCCTGTCAGCATACGACCCTGGCTTCCACCGGGGTTGGTTACCCGATCTCCACCAAAGTTGCTCGTATCCCGGCTGGTACCACGAGGCGGTAGGAATAGGAGTTGCTGAATAAGAGGCTATGAACCACTGTAGGGTCTATTTTATGCCTACACGTGCACAAGGCACCGACGGTACGCATTATTCAGCCGTTTACCAGCCAGGTTACGGGCTATGGAATAAGCTATTCAACATTGCAATGAAAAGTGCTATTCGAAAGGTAGGTGCGCAAAGAAGCGGTACCATCATCACGAAACGCCACATGGTTCTAGGGTTCGTGGATAATATCGATATCATCGGTGTTTTGAAGTGGTCGACGAATTTGTTTACGTCAGTACGTCAGTGATATGAGCAGATAGCGAAAGATGCGGATATAAAAACACGACTAAAACACGGATGACTACGTGGGCTAACCACGTAGCAAGGATCCCGACCGAAAGACGAGCAAAAGCAATATTCAGCAGTGAACCCGACAGAGGCCGTCCACTTCGAGGCAGTAGATGCCATTTTCACAGATTTTTTCACACGTAAAAATTTGGGACCCTATCATTTCCTCCGCAATATTTAATTCTTCTAGTGTATTTTTTTCAGTAATATGCATAGTTTAAGAAGTACTTTAATTATCAAACACATTGGTAGAACCAGAACTCACAGGAACTGACATAATTGGTGGGTCCCAAATTTATGTATGTGAAAAAATCTGTGATTTTGGCATCTATGCAGATCCCGTACCCGTTAGATGAGCGCTTTTGACGAAAATTCTAAAATAACGGTTGTTAGGAGCGATTGGAGTGTGGCAGCCCAAGACCGAGAAGTATGGATACGACTGCTAAATTCGGCCCAGATATCGCCAAAAAGGTAAAAGTAATGTAAGATCAGGCAAATACCGAGGCTTCGTTGTATATTTAGTGTTAATGAGCACACCTTTATAGTAAATTTGTAACCGACAATGTACGATCGAACAGTTTCTAAAAATAATAATGTCGAAACTAACTAAAAACTTGCTGATTCATATTTGAATATCAACATAATTCCACGTTCTATACCGTGTTTCTTAATATTTATAGCACACCTATTGCAAAGTTATCAAACCGAACAAACAAACAAAGAGTTCATGATCACTCTATACCATCTTTTCAGTGAATTATCTTCATACACAGTAATACCTAGGTCGAAAAATTAAACCGTATCAAATAATAGTGCTGCTCAAAAACACAAAAACGCTTTCTTACACTCGTGTCGTGTTTACGGTTATATCAGAGTATATTATATCGAAACGATAGAAAAGGAAAGCATATTGTATTACAACGTACGATAATAATCAACCAGTGCGACATTTTCAAAATGTACACATCGAAATGAATCATCAATAAGAACTGATTCATCATACACATTATTACTCTTTTTCGACCGACCGGGAATAGCATAGCAGTCTGCGCAGACGTTCAAGAAGAACCGTGACTTGTTGCATGTTTAAGTTGAAATGATTACTAATTGTCTTTTCTAAATTTCAGAAGCAGATTTTTTACTCAAAATATTGTTTATGAAAATGCATATATTGAGTGCTGTTTGACGAAAACAATACAATTTGTGCATGTTGAAGTACCAAATTCTTACTTTGGGTAAAAATCTGCTTTCACATGTCTACTGGATCTTGTACAAACTTGTCGATGATGATTATTTTCATCTTAAAACTTGTTTAAACTTGATTGTTTACTGGCCAAAGCTTGAAAAAACTTGTTCCATTTCTTGTAGGTAAACACAAAACTGATAACTTATATTTCAATCTTATGTTACAATAATTAAGTCATAATTTGCGTTTCAATCGGGAAAAAAAATAAAGCGCAAACTCGTCACCGCGACAACTAACCCGGCACACCTAACCTCGTTACTCCATCAACTCTATCGCACCGGCTCAACTCATCGTCGTCGTTTGCGTTTTCATCTTCTGCGCCAAGTGCCACGCGCAAACGAGAACGACCGATGGACAGAACACTATGTAGGCTCCCCAACACCGCCACTGGCGTCGGCGGCCGGCGGTGGCGACTGGTGCAGGCAATGACTCATGCATGTTTGGTTCAGGTTGAGCGATGGTTTTCGTTTTGCATGAGTCATGCAATAATATTGGCTCTTGGCTTGGCCACCGCACCGCAGCCAATGGGCAGTTAATTGCGATACTTCAGTATTGTTGTTCGACTAAGTTTTTTAGAATCTAGGAATAAGGAATCATTATTTGGAAAGTTGATAACATGCACTTAACAATTTTTTTTCTTTTAAAATGAAAGCAAATCCCAAATTAACTTGTAAATGAATATAGTTTCTACTAAAATTGTAAATGATTAAGTTGCAATCACCAGCTTTCCGGTTGTTCAGATTGAACACGATGTTACTGTAGTTCGTAATGCGATATTTTACAACCTAAAAAATTAACGATCCAGCTCGACCACCGTGCATAACTGTTAGAAATTATTTCCTTTTTAACAGCCTTTATCGCACTCGTATCATCGAAGCCATCCGGGAAAAGGATTAAATTTTTACTGGTGCACCAACAAACGAAACGGGGTTTTCCCCAGAATAGCTCTGCTGCCAGCTGCATGTGGATGGAAACTGTTTCACGTGGTTCCGTTTAACCAAAACTCGGAGATTTTCAAGTGGAGATTACAGCGAATTTATACAAAACCCAACATCACGCAGCCGAGATCTAGAGTGGATTTTTGCAACAACACTTTCATTTCCACCGCCAGTAAGTCGGGCCGGAGTTGTATACTAGAGAAAGCTTATCGTTACTATATAGCAACCAACCGACATACACACACACTGGCTCTTGTTCACACATACACACAACGCATGTAGAAAACCGGAAACATAGGCAAGGACAACCAAGCGGTGCCGAATCAAAAACCGACCCGGGAAACTTTCAGGAAAAGCTTTGTACACATAGGGAACATCATGGATTGCTGTTTCCCATGAAATTGGTAACGAACGCGGATGTACAGATTAAGCGAAACATCTTAACTACGAGCAATAAGCGGAAACGAATGGCGCTAATCCTTTTGAATCTATGTACGAGCTGTGCACACTAGCGTGCCCAGACACAATCAACTATCAAAGTTGAATTGTCATATGCAATTATAGTTGAAATTTGACATGAAATGGGACTTGACATGGGGCTTTTTATTAGACCTGAATTTGGACTAATATAGGCTTGAAGTATGAACAGGAAATTGGACCTAAAATTGGATTTGAAATCAGGCTTACATTTGGAGTGATTTTGACTTTCAAGTCCAGTTTTACTTAGAATTATACATATACATTAGAATTATACATTATCGAATGTGAAATAGAATTTGAAGGTTTTGTTTGAAACTGGAACTAAATTACATTTGCAATTAACGTTGAAATTTGACTTGAAATTGAATTTGAAATTAAGAACTTAAAATTGGAATTGAAATTTTCAGTTGGCAACTTTTCAGTTCAAATTTTGGAATTTTGCAACACTGTTAAGGAAATGTTTACCATATAATATTTACTTACTTTCACAATAGGGCAAAGTATTTTTACATTGTATAGAGACTAACTTTTTCATAGAAAAGTAATTTTGCTCTTGGTTTTACATGAGAAATTGGGGGTTGCTGGCTTCAAAACGCTGTATCTCTGGATCGGCAAGGAATGCCTCGTGACGATAAGTGATTGTTATGTAGAAAAAATCTGGAGAATGCGTTAGAGTTGCAAATTTAGAGATCAAATTGAAAAAACAAAGAGAAAATTTTTATCGCGCAAAAAAAATATGGATTTTAGGCATTTTTACTTTTACGTGAAAACCAAATCTATTCTTGCTTTTAATAAATACGTTAATATTTTTCATGCATAAATCTACGAACAAAAAAACAAAAACGAAAGAAATTTTTTTTGCCCGAGTTTCGGAAATTCCACTGTTTGAACTTACATTTCTATTTCGTGCTAGAAGCGTTAACTCAACTCGTACACTCATTTTTCAAGTTTTTCAGGTTGTAGATCCCACAGACAATTGATTTTATAAAAAACAATTAACTCATATCCTACAAATTATTTTTTTGCCTGTTATCATTTTCAAAGTTTTTGTCACCCCTCCCCTTGGAAATTGGCTTAAAAAATTGTGGGGCATTTTTTTCCGATTGAAACGCAAATTATGACTTAATTATTGTAACATAAGATTGAAATATATATTATCATTTTTGTGTTTACCTACAAGCAATGGAACAAGTTGTTTCAAGCTTCAACCAGTAAACAATCAAGTTTAAGCAAGTTTTAGGATGAAAATAATCATCATCGAAAAATAATATGTGGGATATGAGTAAAATTTTTTATAAAATCAATTGTCTGTGGGCTCTACAACCTGAAAAACTTGAAAAATGAGTGTACGAGTTGAGTTAACGCTTCTAGCACGAAATAGAAATGTAAGTTCAAACAGTGGAATTTCCGAAACTCGGCCAAAAAAATTATCTTTCGTTTTTGTCTTTTTGTTCGAAGATTTTTGCATGAAAAAGAACAACGTATTTATTAAAAGAGAGAATAGATTTGGTTTTCACGTTTAAATTTTAGGTAAAAATGCCTAAAATCCATATTTTTTTGCTCGATTAAAAAATTCTCTTTGTTTTTTTCCGCACCGCCCCCCCCCCCTCCCCCCCTTCAGTGGCCCAACACCGGAACTGTTTTAAATGTTTGTAATGGCCTAACTAGCTGACTCGACTTCGTATTGCCACAAATGAAACTGTGTTGTACATAAATCATGAATCTCGGATGATCTTTGTCACACTTTCGAGTTTTGCAATTTTCGGAGGAGTTCAACCAGAGATGATTCATTTTGGCAGTTACGTAACTATGATAGCATGGGTAGTCAAATATAAAAATTTGCATTTTGTAACCGTGCGTTACAGGATCTTCTGTTTTTTTTAATATGTGCTTAAATGTTTGTTGACTTTCACGTTTCTAGGGTTATTGTTAGTAGGGTTAGTTAAATGCTAAAAATTGTTAAAATAGGTTAGTTAGGTTAGTAAAATAAATAAATAAATAATTAAAATTTTGTCAACACACTAAAACAATAAACACGTGACACAGTGGGTACAAGTGGGTGGTGCAACGACAGTCACCACCAGACTAGTATAACAGAAAAGCTGACGGGGGGGAAGAAAACTGTTATACGCGGCATGACACATAAAACTACACGAATATGCGGCCATATGCACGGAAAAATACCGCGAAAAAGCTTCTTCGTGGCAAAAATAACCACCATTCTTCAGATAGTATCTGGTTGTCGTGTGCAAAAGACTTAATACATTTTAAGTTAGAACAAGTGCTAGTAGTGAGTGGTGGAATTAAGTTTATTCAGGTAACAATTAAACCCTGAAAACGGAATTGTCTGTCCGTAATACAAGTGGATAATTATCATCCATTGTCACCCTCACAGGACCTTTTATTACACCACAAATTGTTTGTGCAACCGTGGGACGGTTTGCCATTGAAGGTCAGCACACGATCGGCCTAGCGAGCCCTGGATGCTCGCTACGTCTAACCCGTGAAGGACCAGCGGCAGTCCTCTGGCCTTGGGCCATAATTATTAAGGAGGACATTCCCCTCTCGGCACGGTCATTCCGGTATCGTCCTGGGCTTGTCGATCTTCATCAAAGAGGGAAGACCAGAACGAACGGACTAGCACCGGCCAGCGTCGCCTTAAGCCAAGCGGCGTCGTCAGCAGTATCTGCGAAGGCAGCAGCGAGTCGCGCAGAGCTTCCCCCAGCCTTCCCCAGCCTCACCCGAACAGTAAGTCAGCAGCGGAAAACTCGACCAGCAGCGGCAGCGACAGCGGTACGTACCGGTTTTCACCCATCACCCACACCCACACACACATACACACCCACAATAGAAAAATCAATAAAAAAATAGTTCAATAGTTCCTTTCTTTCAAATCCTCCAAACCAAATTATCACAATAGCCCAAGCCAAGCAAGGTGAAAGTCGACTGCACGTTTGTTCGCGAAGCCCCTCTGATTACCCAGTAGTAAGCCTATCCTGGGACCATAGTCACAGGGTCTCTTGCTACTGAGCTTTCCCGGTACAGACAGTAGAGACACAGCAAGGTACCAGTTACAATTTTTTCCTCACAGTAAAGTATAAAACATTGCTTAGCTAGAAAGCGGATAGCAATATTCGCCGTGATTATATAACATTTCGCCGAATACCATTTCACGAAAAACCTTAAGCGGAATGTGCCATTTCACGGAAAACTTCTTTGGGGAAAGTACCATTTCGCAGGAGTGAAATGGTTTCCCTACTCGCTGTCGCTCGTTTGAACCCAACTGAAGGAAAGTAATAGAGGTCAGTAGGCCTAGGAACTAATAAACCTAGACAGAGGTGATTTCTGCGGGGGGGGGGGGGGGTTGGCTGTGGTAGGCCCTTCTGACGGCGCGTCGCCGGCAACACTCGCGGCCTACGGCCGTCTTTTAAAATTGGTTCGAAAAATCGAAGGGTAAAAACTAATTTGTGGAATGCAAAACAAATTTTTTTCAATAAAATCAATCGTCTTTGGGCTCTACAGCCTTAAGAACGAAAAATGAATCGCCATTTTTCATTCTATTCGTAGGTTTTTGCATGGAAAACAATAACATATATATGAAAAGCAAGAATAGATTTTGATTTCACGTTTAAACTTTAGGTAAAAATGCAGATTTTTTCTCGATTAAAAATTATCTTTCCCTTCAGTTACCTAACCTTGGGAGGAAACAAACTTTATAAAATATTTGTAATATTGACTAATGCTTTATGGAAGAGTTGTAAGGAAATTTGTGTTTCATTTGTATAGAAGCCCCCCTGTTAAAAAATGGAGGGGTCTCAATACACCATATAAAAAAATCGGGGTCGTAATTCATCAAAAACAATTCTTGCCTCCAAAAACCCTCACCTGCTAAATTTGGTTCCATTTAAGGGTAAGCGGGGCAAGACCGCCCGCCTAAGCAAAACCACCTGTATAAAAAAAAGTTGTAGCTCAATTTCTAATTTATCTGCTTTAAATGAACAATTGATCTATTACCTACATGTAAAAAATAAAAACATAAATATCTGTAATGATTTTCTATTTTTTATTGCGATTTGGAAACACGTCCAAAAAATAGAGTATTTTTTCCATGCGGGGTGAAACACGCCCACTAACGGGGTAAAACCGCCATAGCGTATAACTTTCACAATATTCAACCGATTCGAATGAAACTGGTGGCATTGGATTCATGAATTTATCTAATTTAAACAAATTGAATCAGTTTGCTATCAAACAATACATAGTTCCCCGAGATTCGCAAGTTCGAAAGAGTGTCCGGCAACTACTCGTATTGGAAGAATATCAGTAATATAGGTACCAACAGTCTTGAAATTGATACCGTGTAGTTTCCTTAGACAACAAGATGGATCGGGTTAGGCATCCTGGAGTCAATCTTTAAGGACTAGAGAGGATCTAAGATAAAATATAACAATATGGGTATTAAAGTTCCTGCAATTGATCCGGTAGGTCATTTTTTGACATTTCAAATTGTTCTGATTGATAAAGCAGATACATATTACTTTTCCATTGCTAAGATAATTTGCTATATTTTCATAAAAAATATGTTTATTCCATGTTATTTGTTCCAAGAGGGAGGAATTATTAAAAAAAAAGCTATATCCGAGAAAACAAGAAAATGTCCATAGCGCACGCAGGGAAAATTGGCGATTTAGATTTTTCCAAACAGTCTACCAGCTATAAACTAAGCACATTTATATTGTTTTATGTAAATCTGAGATTTTTTGGTCCAAACTGTGCAATTATTTAAAAATCTCCTTATCGCACTAGCATTATACACGACGGTCTTGCGCCGTTCGTTGTGGGCGGTTTTACCCCCAAATGACCGATTTACACATTTCACTATTTATTTCAACAAAACTGCATGAACAGTTACCTAATTTAGGTACTGTCGGATGAAGACAGGATCAGAGAAGCGATGTGGGTTGGATTTACTGAAAGTTTTAACGTTTTGAATAAAATAAACCCTAAGTTCTGCGGGAACAAAGTTATAAAAAACGAAACGATTATAACGAAAAATCTATTTTTATTTATTTCTCCGATAGTTTATACGATATTGCTGTACAAGGTATTGTAAAATATTGCGTACGCATTCAGTAATATGACTGTCATCAACATTTTACACCAATTTGAGCAAGGGCCTGTAAAACCATGGTGGGCGGTTTTACCCCGGCGGGCGTTGTTACCCCGTTTACCCTTACTTGATTCTTTCTCGAGATATGAGGAAATTTGTATTTCATTTGTATGGGAGCCCAACCCCCTTTTTAAAGGGGGGAGGGGTTGTTATTCCCCTCCTAAAGAGGAGAGGGGTCTTAAATCACCATAGAAAAACTTTCTGCCTCCTGAAACTCAACATGCCAAATTTGGTTCAATTTGCTTGATTAGTTCTCGAGTTATTAGGAAATTTGTATTTCGTTTGTATAGGAGAAAAAAGGGGAGGGATCCTAATTCATCATAGAAAAAATCTTGCCTGCGAAACCCCTCACATGGCAAATTTGGTTCCATTTGCTTGATTAGTTCTCGAGTTATGCAGAAATTTGTGTTTCATTTGTACGGGAGCCCCCCCCCCCCCTCTTAGTAGGGGAGGGGTCTCTAACTATCATAAGAACCTTTCCTAGCCCCAAAAACCCCTGCATGAAAATTTTCACGCTGATCGGTATAAGTTTCCGAGTCTTTAAGGAACATACGGACTGTCTGCCTGTCAGACAGACAGAAATCCATTTTTATTGGTATAAGTAGCTTTACGTGGTCCTACGTCAACAGGCGGTATGATCTCTGATGCAGCCTTCAACTTTTTTTAAACAACTGGTTTTCAAAAGTTACAAAATTTTGACGACACGCTGATTTTAGCCACCTTCTAACAAGCACGATAAAATTTAATGCGTATATGCTGCACAACTACGGAAATTGAGGAAAATTTATTATTTATCCCTTGCGCGAGTTTTGGCCACAATGTTCTGATTGTCACTCCGCCCTTCTCCCCACCTATTGAGGCCATTCTGCATTGGGCGGGCTTACTCAACGATTGACTCATGTGATCTAGTTTCTGGAAGGAGATTCTTAAATACCCTTGGTAAGTGCAAATGATGTTGCTTACCGATCGATTCCCTTTTGGCCCTTCATACAGGAGCTGGTAAACGTGACCAATCGTTATGTTTGTACGATTCCCCTTGTCAAGATATGCCCATTGCTATGAACAGTTGTTCTGGAAAGATAGGTGGTAGTTCCCATACATAGATACATACATACATACATACAATGTTCTGATTGTCACTCTGGTTCAACGCCACTGGCATTCTTTGGTGCTGTGGTACCGCTACCATCCTTCCGGTTAGTAGTCTGATCTCTCTTGAACGTTCTGATAAGTTGAGATACGGTTGAATGTTCGATTTCGAACTGTTTGCAGCTCCATCCAGGAAAAGCATTTGGATTTTCGAAGAAAGACCGCAATTTTTTTTGCGTACTTTCTGTGGTTCCAAAGATAGCACTGTATTCGTTCAATCCATTTTGCTGAAATTGTACCGATGGGATTATCATACTCTCAACTATTTTCAGTCTAAATTATAGTTATTTTTATTGACGCGGTAAAAAGTTATTTAAAATAAGTGTGTCTAGTATTTTCGGATGCAGTCCTTAATACAACCGCAACTCAAAAGTGAAAAATTGAATCAATAAGATGTATTCAAATCATTTGTAGGAAATTCAATGTATTTATTAGAAATTGTATGAACAAGGTGGAGCAACTCGAATAACATATAATTAATACGTTATGTAGTTTCTGAGAAAAAGGTACATAAAGTTTGAAAATGGTGTTTTTCAGGAGCCACATTTTATTCCGTCAAAGTTATTCCACGCCGCACTGGATCGCTTATGTGTATGATCGGTTTTCGGCCACTTCCCGTGATCGAATCAATTCAAAATTAGTATCAAAATAAGCGTAAAAGACTATACATTCAAAATCTGAAATAAAAAATAATGATCTCTTCAAAATTTTTAGTCGTTTATGTCCTCTTAATGATTCACAAAGATGTATCATTGCAACGTGTTATTCATTCACTTAGAAGCGAATCATCCCTTGTCGGTACCCATCGGAAAAGTATCACGCTTCCACTGAAGCACCAAACCGTGTAAACGAAGTAAAAAAGCGCTTGAAGGAAAATTCAGTAATGATACTTTTTCCTTGTCTGAGGTTTCCATTTTCTCGCCACACGGACTAAATCCTTCCTGGCTTGGCAAAAGTGCCTGGCGATGGCTGCCCAGGCCAGGAGAGCCACCGGGCGAAAAAGCATTTTAATCTCGCCCGCACAATCTCAATATTCCGGAAAAACGGTGCATCCCGCAAAGTCAAACTCAGTCGCAGTTTCACCGACGACGACGACGAAGACCATTGCACACGTTGACGATGACAAGAACAGCGCCAGCAGCGATCGTAATTGCGGGTGCATATCAACCGCATCTTTCCGAGCTAGTCCACCTCTGTCGCCTCTGTGTCCTAAGAAACTCGAAGCAAAAGACGCGACCACCACAACGTGAGTGGAAAACAAGTTCAAAGTTGTTGCTGCCTGGTCGATTGCTGGCTGCGGTCTGCGGTGTTGATGGTTGCACAGGTGGTAAAATGTTACCTGATATACCTTTCGGTCGGAATGATAATATGAAAATCGTCTACGTGCTCAATTTGCATAACATTGACAGGGAAATTTCTCCCTCCGAATAAATTTTCCAATTAAAAATAATTCGTACCGCCATCTGTGAGGGTGGGGGAGTGTTTGCGGTATCTCGGAAGCTGTTTGCCCAGCTAAGAAGTGTCCTTTATGATCCACTGTGCGGTACGGTATGAAGGCGGAACAATAGCAGTAGCTCGTTGCGAGATCTGATAGGGAAAATGAAATCAAGACGTTTGTAAATGTCACATTTAGAGAAGGGATGGGTTATGCTGACACTTCTAAATTCGAACTTTAGAAACTTGCACGGTGTATAAAAAGTATTTGACGAATGTAATTTTTTGTTTGCATCAACATATTTATCAAATTAGTTTTGCACCGAATATTTAGATTAATGCAAAATTACCTCTGAAAAGCCAATCGGCCATTATAGATAGACACAAAACATCTGTACATCTGTTTCGCAACAAATTGATGGTGACATGTCTGCGAAACAACCAACGATGTTGCATTGTTAAATTCTGGCGCTGAAGGGCAAGTCCCCAAAGTAACAAGCAGCACGACGAGTCGAAGCTGCTAGCTTTGGAATTCGAACACCGCATAGTATTAGTTCGATAGATCCCCGATGTGAGTGCCATACGAAAGCAAGTCAGGCTTTTATCCTGCTCTACTATTCTACAGATCCTCCTGACGCTAAGAAAACACCGGTGAAAAGTATAAAGCTCTTATCCTTGTTTTTAAAATTACAAGTGCACAGTTTGTACCGAACGACAGGACGGGGATGATGCACAAGCCAACGAGATCTATACTCTTTGCAATAGGAGCCGAAGAGTTGAAGGATGGAAAATACAGTTTCTACCTGTTCTATCCTAACAGTAGTGACGTGCTGTACAAAACTAACGGCCAGTAGACGTGTACCGACGGTACGAGTGATCCTTCAGAAATAGCAGTGGCAAAGTTCGTTGCAAGAGCTGTTGATGGGTTCAGCTAAGATGGATAAATAAACGAGAAATGAAAGCTTTCCTGATGGGTGCGAACAATCCGGTCCAGGTAAAGCTAGTCCTAGTTTCTACACCTCCTATCACGTCCATCTGGCCAGTTCAAGTGTATCCGGATAAAAGGCAGCTGTTCACATGTATTTTATGACTCAGTTATTTCTGTGCGATAGAAGAAGAGTTTTGTCGAACAATAGTCTAAAGTTAATATTATAGAAAGCTCCACCACCACAGGTAAGGCGTGGAAGTTTAAATTGCACACCACACGCTGCCGAGAAGAGAAATGCCGACAGTCTAAGGGGCTAAGAGCTTTTCCAGTGGAGATTAAAATGCACGTCTTTTTTGCCCGGTACGATCTACCTAACAGGGAATGTGTACTTTTGTATCTTAAAAGCTAAGCGTGATAGACAATTTAGCCCATGCCTGATTCTAGTCTCACATATTCAGTCACTCTTTCCTTAATCTATGTTCTAAACCCAATGTGTATTATTTATTTTTTAGTCATTGTTGTACTAGGTTATGGCAACGAGTATCGCACGTACAATCGTCATCTTTATTCCTGCTACGTTAAGCGCGTGCAAGATGGCTTGAGAAAGAATCCGAAACACTTTTGGTCGTTTGTCAATGAAAAGCGTTAACATACTGGACTGCCATAAAGCATGTTTCTTGGAAATTTGGCATCTGACAACCAGCAATCTACCTGTGAAGTGCAGTTCCCGGTCAGTCGTATTCATGGACTGCTGAGGAAAGGAAAATATGCTGAGCGTGTGTTGAAGCTGGAGCACTCGTTTCGCTGCCGTGATGGAATATCTGGCTGCTGAAGTTCTGCTCACGACAACAAAACGACCAGAATCGTCAGCAGCTGGCCATCCCTAACGACGAAGACTTGAACAAATTGCTGTCTGATGTCACCACTGCTCAGGGAAGTGTCTTTCCGAACATCCAAGCTGTTTTATTGCTGCCCAGGAAGACGGAAAAGAAGGCTTAAATTTCCGACATATCACATCACGAAAAACCGTTCTTTTAAGAGCGAAACATAGGGTAAAGAACTAGTTTTAAGCAGTCTAAGCGGGTCACTGATTGTTTTACCTTATTACAAGCGATGGGTTGACTAAGTGGGGGATATCAGCATACCAATCTTCTTGCTATCTTTAGTTCTTCAAGCTGTTACCAATGGAAGACACTAATGTTGAGCTAAACTTTTGATTTTTCGCTTTAAAAGTTGGAGCGGCGGAACTAATTTTGAACAGACCGAACCCATTTTCACCCGCAAGGTGCTTTTTTAAGCAATCCTGAAATCTGAATTTTTTTACGTCCCCTTAAAAAATCCCTCGAACTTTTCCCCCTATTCAGTAAGTTCGCGTTCCTATCCACGACCTACTAATCGGCATCTGATGCGTAATCGGCATAGCGTATCGGCATTGATGCGTAAAATGCCATCTGTCTAAATTGTTTATCGGGGCATACACTCACCGCACCGTTCGGCAAACGGTATTCGTCGTCTCTTTTATTCTCTGGTGTTCTTATGGGAAACTGCGAGTTTGACGTCTCACTCGCTGTTCATAAGGATGGTGGGAGAACAAAAGAGGTAAACATATAGCAGTACAAACGATCCGACTCAGAACAGTGTTGTCAAAGCAAATAACATTGAAACACATCGTTGCTTTATTAAATCACTGAGAAAATCTTCGAAAATTATTGAAAAAGCTGTCTTTTGTGTTGTTTTTAATAAAGAAAAATTAATTATGAACATACATTTCTCTTGAAAGTATTGAACCACGTTTTCACCATTGGAGGCTTCAGTTAATTTCAAACTTAAAATTCTTATTTCCAGAACCGAAATAGTGTCTTGGCAACACGATAGTTCATCAGTTGTGCTGCAGCTGCTGCTAGCGGTGAACAGGTTCTGTCAATTCAGAATTTGTTTTCAGTTTTGTTAGAAAATAATAAAACTTTTGGCTAGTGACAAAGCCTTAGATAATAGAAAAAAAAGAGAGTGAATAATATGGTATGTGACAATTGAGTGCTTGACTTTCAGAGTGGTTGTAATCAGTGCTGAAAATTTGATGAATTCGTTAGTAGCGAGGTGGCGATTGCTGAAGAGCAGCTGAAAAATGTACGTTTTTGGACAACAATTTTTAATTCATCATATTTCTTGTCGAAAACCCAGTAAATTGTGTTTGTGTGAATCAAATGTATGGTTAAGTGATTTGTGAAGATGATCCTATCAAAAGATTTTGAAAATATGAATAAAAAAGTGCATTTTCGGATCATTTATGTTCAACTGATTAAAATAGGTAACACTGCTTAACTCGTTCCTTACCCTATGTTAATGAAGATTTAAGGAATTTTCGCTCACTGATATTCAATTTATTTCGATTGATTCTAATTGTTCGCTTCACATTAAATAATTTTCAACCGATCACCTCTCGCGCTTCTGTTCGCTTGTTGCTGCCGGTTGAGTTGACCGTCTCGGAAGGTACCAAAGCAGTCAACAAATATACCAGCTCCAAGTAAATGTGTTCGGTCAAGCGTCAAATGCATTGAAAACTATGGATTGAAATTATTTTAGTAACATCTTTCGCATTTTCATATAAGAATTTGTTCATTTTTAAAAGAACGGTTTTCGGTAATTGATCAAACTTAAGGCTTTTCACTAAGTTTTCTTTAGCAACACAAATCTATCCATCACCAATGCTACAGTAATACATAGCATAATTTTCTTTGGCAGCAAAAGGTGAACGGCTCACTGATAACTTTGCTCTTTTGTTCAGACTGAAATTGAAATGCTCCATTTTCTTCAACGTAGATGATGGAATGACGGACCACGAAAAATAGGCGGAACCGATTCTTGTCGCTTGTTCTGGTACATAACACGAGGTAAGCCAGCGAACAGCATTGTTCAAACGCTAGCTGAGCTACTGCCAACATCTTACTGGCATGTCTACACGCGACAAAGGAGAAAGCATCAAGGGCAAGCGAAAGTCACGCTCGAGTCGTGCACGTCTGCGGTTCCCGGTCAGTCGTATTCATCGGCTGCTGAGGAAAGGAAACTATTGAAGCTGGAGCTGGCTGCCGAGATGGAATAATTAACTGCGAAAGTGATGCTCACGACAACAAAAAGAGCAGAATTATCCACGTCGCTTGCAGCTGGCCACCTGGACTGGTATTTCATCATGACTCATGACTATACACGAACGGCTTCGTCGCTCGCATAGCTGCTGCGGCTTTCCGGTTGGTTCGTCGCAACAAGCCGTGCCTGGTTTGCGGTTATCGATACTCCAATTTACCGAAAAGAATATCACATTAAGTGCGTTAGTGCAAGTTTATTGCAAGCTGGAGTTATGACAATCAAACAATCGGTTCTTTCAAGAACCACGCAACAATTGAAGAGTTTATTATATTTTCTTGTCCAGTTAATACGATAATAACACAGGCAACGAGGGAAAAGTTGAGTTTTTCGCCGTTACGGACGACCAACAAATGGCGGGAATAAGTTTTCTGGTCACGGACGACATTTTCTACCACTTCCAAAACGTCTGCAGCTTGTAAATCAGTGTTCTGCTTTTGTAAGCCGCAGAAAAGTTTGCGTAAAATTTTTAGCTTTTTGAAAACTAGCGCATACCGTGTACCGATTACCAGAGGAAAAGCACTATTCAACATAGAAACAGATCGTGAAAATTGATTTACTGTTTGGTTTAGTGTGATTGATTCGTTTTAATAAAATAGATTCAATCAATTCATAGAAATGACTCTTAAACCTGTTGAGGACTGAACGTATACAATGTTCCTACTTTGATAAACGTTACGTACAACGCATGTAGCATGTATACATGAAGAAACGTATTATTACATAGAGTAAGGAGGGGTAAAAGTGTGATGGGGGTAATAGGGCGATTCAATGATTTATCGGTGCAAATTCCGAGTAAATTGACTACATTGGCATGGATGGGTGACTACTTTGACAGCTTGAATCTAACGTAAACTTTGGTTGCCTACGAAGCATAGTTGCTGGGTTATGTGTAAATCTTAGATTAGGGCGGTTTTGATATAATTTTTCGTTATACGGCAAATACGATATCAGGAGAAGGATGAAATTTTGTTAAAAATTTGTACCAACGTTTTACATCACTCACATATCTGATTTTAAAATACGGTGAAAAGAATTTACTAAATATAATTCGCTTTTCCATAATTTAATCAAACCCCGTCAAGCGCCTAGCGGGGTAAAAATGCGATTCACGGACGGGGCAAAAGTGCGATTCATGGACGAGGCAAAAATGTACAGCTAATTATATACAGCTTTAGGCACTATAATACAGATACTAGAAATGTAAGATCTGCAGAAAACTGTGTGCTCAACAGAAGGCCGAAGGAAAAACAATATTTTTCCGCTGATGAAAAAAAACAAATGTTGGAAAAATGTCGATCTGACGGAGGCTGCAATACACCAGCGCAAAATAGGAAAGGTGTAGATTGAGAATATTCCTTATCGAAACATAGCGCAGATTGAAGATAATATGGTTTTGTTAGCTATTGCTATGCTAATTTCATGGATTCGAGCTTAGCATTTTTGCCCCGCGGTATTCGCAGTTTTGCCCCGCTAGTGCGAATCAGTACTTGATCAGAAGAATGAAGAATTTATTTTGCATAACACTACTGACAACTTCAAACATCGCACTTATGCCCCGCCCTATTCTACATGGATACATCCTATTATCGCTACAAAGAGACTTACGTAGTCCTACGTCACCTATGCGGTCGTATCGGTTTTCAAGAGTTTTTTAACTTTCGCACGAAATAAAGGATTCAAGTTCAAGTTTAAAAGATAATGAGAAGGTATGAGTGTATATTACCTATAAATAATATAAAAATGGACTATATAGGATTTCTTGGGAATTAAAGAAAAATACTCTTAACCCGCCAATGACGGCGCCGGGCACTAGAGGAATAAATAAACATCAAATATGTTTCAGTTTATCCAATTTTTTATTTATTTATCAAGCATTTACTTTTCCCCGAGAAAAATCGTCAGAATGTTGAATGGAATCAAAATACGCAAAGTTTTACGATGTGATCAGAATGTTATACCATTTGTGGCTTTGTAACTAATCGTAATAATACAATCAACATATCTCGTCACTTTAAATAAACACTGTCCGTCATTTTTGGTTGATTCCTAACTCCGCTTGTCATCCGCTTGTTTAATCGTCATGAGCACTATTTTCCAAAAACTTAAGAAAGTTCTGCCACAGAAAAATGTTATCATATTTGATCGGTATATTCTTGGTTACGGAGAAATTGCACCATTTTATATAATCAGTACATAAATTTCTCCAATTTATGTGACTTCTCAGGAAACTGAAACTGAGCTACAGGGTAGTTGGACAAAAAAACTAAGCAAATAGCCGAAGATACTTAATTTCCATTCAACGCATAATAAACACATTATCCGCGAAAAACAATCTTAAATTTAGTGCTGACCAGTTCAAAACGATCGTTTGACACTCCGAAAAACGACATTCGCTTCGAATGTAGGTACTTTTTTGTGTTAACGAAGTTTGCTATCGCTTTTCCAGGAATCAGCGCGCGACAGTATCTCTGTCCCTGTGGCATGCAGTGGCGCACACTGATGATGGTCGGTCGGTATAGAAACTTTGCGGTAGAAAACTTTTCAATGTTGGTTGGATGGTTTCGGTGTGGCTTGCGAATGGCCACATCAACGGCAACTATACGGGCGAACCGGTTGCTCTATTCCAACCAATGTTCGACGATACGCAATCAGATGGAAGAAAAATTTTTCGAATTAAAAACACATTAACAGACGCGAAGTGTTCGAGTGTGGTTTGTTTTTCCGCGATGGTGTCGATAAGTTCTGCCCTCCTCTCGGGCCGTGATTGGCAATATTCAGTGCGGTTGAATTTGAATAATCCAGTTGCCACATTGTCTGCCGAGTGCAGTGCCTGTGCGTTGGATTTCTTTCCGTCCGCCATAAGCGAACGACCGACCGACCGAAGGACGGACGTGTGCCAACGATGTTGTTGATGATGATCGCACTACTGGCAAAAGAAAGTTAGTTGATGGATGCAAGTCGAATTGTGCGATTCGATTTTGCGACTCGATTAGAATGGATGAGCCATCTAATGACTTTATTGTTTGCGGCCAGCAGATTGTATTGTCGAACCTTAGCGCAAATGGTAGCTCAGTTCATAGAGATAACATTGAATATGAATCATTTCGACGAATTGCAGTGATATTAATAGCAAACAAATTTTTCAGCGCAAAAAAAATTTCGCCGCATTCATATTAGCATTGCGTATAAAGGACAGAATAAAAATTATATTAACTCAAATTCTATCGATATTGAAGCGTTTCCTCAACATTCCAAAATCACGATTGAAATCGTGCTTTCAATCATCCCGGTTAAAGTAACGTTAGTAGTCTTTAATTAGAAAACAATATAATCGCATCACGTTTATACGATGTGCCGAAACCGAATGATTGGTTTAACAACTTTTTGCTCCTGTCGCTGGACAGGTCTCTTTCAGGTTTTTTAATCCATTTGCTGACAGCAAGATGCAAGAGCTGTGCGCGCAGCGCAACTAATAAATTTAATTTTGTCGGTATCGGTAGGTAGTTATGCAGCAAGATCTGTCGCCAATGACTGCTGGTAAAAATCCCAATTTTGTCACTCGCTGTCACTGTCTTTTTGGCATCATGATATACCAAACAAGCGATCCATTGCTTCGCTGGTATCAGCTTTATGTGGCGGCTCTACAAGAAAGATAAACCGACAGCACCATGATAAAATGTCTTGATTGGTCATTAACTCCTAACGTGAACTTGTTTGGATCTCATTTTGCAAAAAGTCTAACGATAAATATAAATCCCAGAAATAAAATTTTAATAATTTATTTGATCATTTGTCTACGCAACATTTAGAAAAATGCTCACAAAAACAGCTAAATTAGAACCTTCATTAAACTAAAGACGGTTTTCCTTAACTCGACTGCACTAAGCTTACAAACAATATAATCACTCGAACCTTTCACTGTGCAAATGGCTGAGAGAACTCCCTGTTGTGAATCCCCTGTGGTTTAATTGGAAACGCACTCGACCGGTAGCCAAAACCTGTGGGTTCCTACCTAGTATTTTTCGCACTCAATTGATGTAGGAATATAATATAATATAAAATACTAAAACGTAGAAATGTTCAAGTATTGAACGCTTATAACTGTTTCGTTTCTTGACAGATTGACAAGATTTTTTAGTCGATTGTGATGGCAAGTAGTCGATTAGAAAATCGGACTCGGAAGAAAAAATATCGTATTTTAATCGCTAGAAAGGGAAAATTAATAATATGTAAGTGGATGATGTTAGTTCTCGATATATTTTCTTCCAGATTCTTAAACTTCCCAAGCACGGAGGGCACATGGATACACTAACCGGTTACTGTAGATCAATTTTTGTACATGGAATCGATAATTTTTTGCTGATGCATACACTATTTATTTATTTATTTATTTATTTATTTACTTTAAATACATGACATAAGACAAAGTCTTTTAGAAAGTCATTTACGTGAGTATTATGATTTAAACTAAACTAACAACACAAATCCTTCTATAAACATTACACAAACACAAACTCTTCTTCTTTAATCTCTCTGATTGAAAAATGACAAGCAGCCTTTCTTGAACAGCACTTCCGAATCAAGTAGCTTCAATTCAGGAGGTAACATGTTCCAGTATACCACACTCCTCACGAAGAAAGTTTCGCCATATTTCGATGTAGAATGCACGGGAACCACCAAGTTATTAGTTCTACGACTATGCGATGCCGTCAGCTTAGTGAAGATGTAGTTTGGAGCTCGTTGTTTTAAAACCTTGCGCAGAAACAAGCACGATCTTAAGGCATAAAAACACCGGAAAGGACATCCCAAAAGCTGTTTCTGCAGATGACGTACTGAGGTTCTCCGATCTATGTTGAAGATGAATCTAGCGCAGTCATTCAAAGCTATTTCCAATTTCGAAGTCATGGCAGCACTCATGTTTAGGTGCACAATGTCACAAAACGTAAAATGTGGTAAAATCAAGGACTTGAACAGCTGCATCTTAGTCCCTTGAGGTAGATAGTACGATGTTGCCCTCAGTGTACGGAGACAGGCATAAATTTTGCCACATTGTACAGAAACCGCTTTATCCCACTGAAGGTTGTCTTGAAATACAAGCCCAAGGTTATTGGACTCACTACTTAGCTCAATTTGGTAACCTTCAATTGTAACTCCTGGAAGTGTCGATATGGGTACGCGCCTTGGTCCAAACAGCATTACTTTGGTTTTAGCAGGATTCAGCTTCAAAGAGTTGCTTCTCGCCCAATCAACTACATGTTGAATATCATGATTGATAAGCCCGATCAACTCTTCTATTGTGACGTTGGGATTGATACAAATCAGCTGGACATCATCTGCAAACATTTGCACACTACAGTGCCGAAGGACATTAGGTAAATCGTTAATGTAAATAGAGAAAAGTAGAGGACCAAGAACGGACCCCTGTGGCACCCCTGATGTCACAGCCAGTTTACTCGAGTGCCTATTACCGCAAATCACAGATTGAGTCCTTCCTGTGAGATAGGATCGAATGAGTTCTGTAGCTGAATAATGGAATTGTAGACGGGATATACGGGATACACTAGCTGATATACGGTACAAAGAAAAGCGAAATCAATTATGCTGTAGATATATGACTAGCAGTGATGCCAGATCTTAGGATTTATTCGTACTTCTGTGGACTTAGGTATTTGGTCGGACCTATGAATGCTCATATGAAAATGCTCGTATCCATAGATTTTCATAACCATTACGGAAAAGGTTGAAAATTTGTTTCAGTTAAAAAAATTCACGAATATGCTATACGCATTGAACAACATCCTGGAAAGCATAACTCAATTCTTTAAAAGCTGATAAGGAAGAGTCTAATATAGTTCATCCAAGAGAAAGAAACGAAAAGAATAGTAAAGAATTATTGTTATTGTTATTGTTATTGTTATTGTTATTGTTTATTAATCCATCGGACAAGTCTCGTCTACATGAATAAAAATTAAAACTAGAACTACTACTATTTACATCACACGGACAAGTTAAAATTCTTCAAGGTTTTTTTGAAACTTTACGCACATTGAGAAAAATCAAACAAGTGGTACACATTATTAAATTCACAAAAAATAGCATAAACAGGATCATTTCTACCGTAGTTCGTCCGTCTGAAATTCAGTCTCAAGAACTCTCTGGATCTTAGGAGTACAACTGGCACGTTCAGATTGATCTGCTCTAGAAGTGGCGGTGAATCGATGTCTCCGAGCAATAGTTTGGCCGCAAATAAAGCTCTGGCTGAGTTGCGACGACGCTGTAAGGTCTCCATTCCGAATAAACGACAGCGATCCTCATACGGTGGCAGGCGTGTTGGGTCATTCCACGGAAGCAATCGTAAACCAAATCTTACGAACCGAGATTGGATAGCCTCAATTCTATTTGTCCAGCAGCTTGCATAAGGGCTCCAAACTACTGATCCTGTTTCCAAAATTGAACGAACAAGTGCGTAATATAGCGATCGCAGACAGTAGGGGTCTCGGAAACCACTGGCGGCTCTTTTAATAAAACCTAAGTTCCTGTTAGCTTTGGTAATGATGCTCGAGTAATGGTCTCTGAATGAAAACTGCGAATCTAGCAAGACTCCAAGATCTTTAACCACTTTTACTCTTTCAAGAGAGCAGCCGCCGATTTTGTAATCCCATCCAATAACCGTTTTCTTGCGCGTGAAGGAAATAACACAACATTTCTGTACACTAATTACTAGTTGATTCCAACAACACCAGTCCTCGAACAGCTTCACTAACCGCTGCAACTCCTGACAGTCTTCTGTTGATTTAACCCTGATGAACATCTTCAGATCATCAGCATACAAAAGTTTGCAGGCATGAGGTATAAGCAGGCAAACATCATTAAAAAATATTGAGAACAGTAGTGGTCCCAGGTTACTCCCCTGAGGTACTCCGGAATTGTTACAAAAACTGTAGGAGCGAAACGAACCCAGCTTAATATTTAGTTTGCGATTCACCAGATAGGATTTCAGCCATCCAACGAAATGTGAACAAGCACCCAAGCGATTGATTTTAGCCAACAGTAGTCGGTGATCAACACGATCGAAGGCTGCTTTAAGATCAGTGTATATGGTATCCATTTGGTATCCGTCTTCAATAGCCTTGATACATAGCGATGAGAATTCGACAAGATTTGTATTAATTGACCTGCCTTTGAAGAAACCATGTTGAGCAGGCGAGATGTATGATTTGACTGCAACGAAAAGTACGTCTCCTACTAAAATTTCCAAAAGTTTGGATCCAGCACACAACGAGGTAATCCCACGATAGTTGGTGATATCACGCTTATCTCCTTTTTTATGAATAGGAAACATTGTGGATTCTTTCCACCTTTCGGGAAACTTCGCCTGCGATAGTGACGCATTAAAAATGATGGTCAAGGGTATTGCTATAGAGTCAGCGCATTTCTTGAATACGATTGAAGGAATGCCATCAGGTCCAGCCGCTACGGAACATTTCAATTTCCGAATTGCAGATAAAACGCCTTCCACAGTAAAACTGATGACTCTAAAATCAATAGCGTCACTGGGCACAAATCTCAATGCCAAATTGATAGATTGATCACTGGCAGGGTCAATTTTAAGCACTGTAGAGAAATGGTCAGCAAACAAATTGCAAATCGCTTCACGAGACTCAGCTACTTTTGTGTCAAGGAACATGCTTGTCGGTAGCCCACTTGTTTTGCGTTTTTCGTTCATGAAGTGCCAAAAGCTTTTTGGATTACGCTTCAAATCTGTTTCCTTACGCTGCACATATTTTGAGTAAAGATGACGATTTAATGTCCGGTAACTGCTACTAGCGAAGTTGAATTCACGCTTTGTAAACGGGTTGCGACAGTTGATGTATCGTTTCAATGCGGCAGCTCGTAAGCGTTTCAGCTCACGAAGTTGATGATTCGACCACGGTGGTTTTCTGCGAGTGCGTGGAGCAGGAACGAACGACATTGAACATAGCTTCCCGAAAACACAGCAAAATAACGACGAAAAGATGACGCTAATTCGAAAAAAATGTAGAGATGGTGAACCTACAGCGTGAAGACGTCAAAAATGCGACAAAATGCGAATGTACGTTGAAAAGTTGACAAAAAGACAACGAAAATAAGCTGAACCATAAATCTATAATAACATAAAACCATAAAACCGACAGAAAGTCGCCAAAAAGCGACAGAAGCAAAATAGATAAAAAGAAGACAAAACATGCAAAAAAGAAGAAGAGAAGAAGATAAATATAGGACAGAAATATGTAGAAAAGCTAAGACAATAGTATCCGAAAAGGGGGCAAATAAGCCGTCATAAAGAGCGACAGAAATGTCAAAAACAGAAGTCGAACAGACGACTAATTTACGATGAATAAATGGTAAAAAGACAAAAAAAAGACTACAAAAACACAACGAAAGACGACGAATACAAAGAACAGACAACAAAGAGATAACAACCATAGCAAAATTTTGAGTTTCATTGTATTTTGGAACAACTTTGGTCATAAAAACAATCATAAAAGTGTAATTAATCTTTCATTTTAACTGGGGAAAATAGGACGAAAATGCGTCGAAAAGACAACAGTAAGATGAAGAAAAGGCGACAAAAGAGAGACGAAAAGACTACGAATAGATGATAGAGATATGGCGAAAAAACGATGGCAAGTAGGCAATAAAACGATGAAAAACCTGATTTAATCCACCTAGTGGTGAAAGGAACCTTTGTTATACGGTCTTACTTGCTATTTGAGATAGAAATCGACACGTCTTCGGAACCTAATTCATCTATTAGTTAACGTTGCATTGTGCGTTGGTTTACATAAAAATTTTGGAAATTGAATATGCTTACACAATTTGAACAAAATAGAAGTAGGGTAATTGATCTTGAATGGACCTATTTAGCGCTTTTTAACACCACCACTCGCACTCCTGCTCAATTTACTCGTCATTTATAAATAATATGTGGTGATGTTACTATTTGTTGGAAAGTACCACCTTTTTTCTACATTATCAGTACTTTAAAAATGTATAATTGATGAAACTTTTATTAAATATATCGTTTTTTGCCAAAGCCTTTTTTTGATCTTGAATGGACCCAACATGATCTTGAATTGGACCTATTTTTGATTTTGAAATGGACCTAAATTTGGATTGTTATAGTTTCTTCCATGTAAATGAACAAAATAATAACAAAGAATTTTTTTTTAATAGTACAACTATACTACTGTTATTTATTAATAGGACACAAGGTTGAACAGCTTTTACCTTTCTTATACTCTGTTAGAAAGGTATGAAAGTCGGTTGAAAAATTTGAAATCAGTCACAGTCGCCGAGGGTCTTATTTTTATGTCAGCCCAACAATTGAACAATGTTTCAGTGACTTGATATGCGTTATGTATGTATCTGTGTGTGACATTTGTATATTGGGAATTTATTATTACCTGTTGTTCAGATATAGTTGAAACGATTTCTACGTCATAAAAAAATTATGTCGCCTATTAGTTTCAAAAATTTAAACCATTCATTAAAAATATGTAGTATAACTTATATTAAACGTAGTTTATCAAGTACAGTGGGGTTTGAGTTTTTATTTAGTGACTACATATTTCGAAAGGTCAGACTTTTACTGACGTAGGACTACGTATTACTGCAAAGTATCTAAAAGTTTGCGACAGCCTCTGTCGAACATTTTGAATATAAAACCGTTGCAATCGTGAAAAATTCGTTAATTAGTGGTAATTATTCAATTTTTGACACATTTATATGCAATTTTTTCAGTTAAAAAATGGTCTAGATTTTGCCACGGTTTCGATTTTGGCAACATAGGCGACACGCATTAGTTGTCAAATTCGAAAGCATACTGTAAATGGTGCTTGCAAAAATTAGACTTGGTAATTCTACTAGGTTTAAAGGTAAGGTTAGATACTAGGTTTTAATTTTAAATGATAGTCGATGAAGAACTGTACCAGATAGAAAATAGGTGAACCTTCCTATTTTCTATCTGGTACAGTTGAATATTTTAGATCTCACGGTCACTCAATTTCGGTGGACAAGGAGGTATTAATTTTCTCACAAGTCTGAGGGGAGAGGTGCTTAAGGGGGCATAGTACTTTTTCAATGTAAAAAAATCGAAATTTTTTTATTGATTATTTCGAAAGATTAACATTTTGACCATATGTGTTTCAAGTCATTTCGATGAATTCCAAAAATTGACAAAGTTACAGCTATTTGTACCGCGCATGTCTGGAGCGATTACACAGCGAATAAAAACTTCAACGTCGTTTTTCTCGAAACCAGGTTTTGAAAGTCGGTACCATAAATATCTCAAGAACGGCTGAAGCAATTCTCATGATTCTTTTTTTGTTTCAAAGCTAACAAAATTATCTAGTGTTTGACCCATCCTTTTTTCGATATTACAATTTTTGTATTTTTTAGAAATGTTTAAAGTCAATTTTTTCGGCTAAAAACCTTACTTTTATGTTTGAATGTCCTCCATTTTGTTATGCGTTCGAATTTTAAAAAAAGGATGGGTCAAACACGAGATAATTTAATATTCTTTCATATCGTATTGGAATTTTTCAATTCGGATAAGCCCCCCAGCGCCAATCCATGGTACCGCAAATCATGTTTTTTTCGAATGATCATGTTCAAGGAGCCGTAGGAGAGAGGGGAAGAGGTTCACATATGCAAACAAAACTGCAAATATTAGTATAAAGTGTAATGTTTAGCAAGCAATAAACCCGAATCGATTCGCTTTTCGCGTTATCAAGAAAAAAATATTTGAAATAAGGCAAAAAATATGGTGTAAAAAGTACTATGCCCCCTTAAAGAAAACTTTACATCCCCTAAGAAAAAAAATCAGAGGGTTTGTGTATAAGATGCGACCACGGATGACGTAGTACAACGTTAGTCGGGTTGCATGATTTTGAATATTTTACTAAACTGATTTTTAATCTATCTGTCAATCGATCAAAAGGTGATGTGAAGTCAACCTGCTTACTTATCGGCGGAATATAAGGTCTTTGCAAAATATTTTTTAAGTTTTTGTCACCCCAAGTTTTTGTCAAAGGGGGGGGGGCCTTTGGAAATTGGCTTGAAAAACCGGGGGGCTAAAAAAAATTTGTAGGCTATGAGTATAAAATCAATTGTCCGTGTGCTCTACAGCCTGAAAAACTCGAAAAATGAGTGTACTTAACACTTCTAGCACGAAACAGAAATGGAAATTCGAATTCGGAGTTTCCGAAAATCGTCCAAAAAAATTCTCTCGTTTTTGTCTTCTTTTCGTACATTTTTGCATGGAAAATAATAACGTATATATTAAAAGCAAGAACAGATTTGATTTCACGCTTAAACTTTAAATAAAATTGCTTAAAACCCATGTTTTTTGCTCGATTAAAAAATTTACTTTGTTCCCCCCCTTCAGTGGCCCAACACCGGAAGGACAAAAACTTTATAAAATATTTGTAATGGCCTAATTTTACTTCATTCTGAGCCTCATAATTATTTTAACTAAACTATTTAGAAAATTATCAAATACAATATTATTTTTTTAGGCATATCCAGTTCGAAAATGGTCCAGATATTGATCTAAATTTTATATTTTTTGCACCATATCATTATCCAGGCCTTTACCTAATTTCTAAATCCGCACAGATGATTTTATTGCCAAACCGGATAGTTTTGTAGGATGGTTGGGCATCACAAAGTTTCACGAGGGTGAGGAAGTTGACGTTCTTAACCATCAGAAGTGGCTGCTCCTTTTTACTCAGACGAGTCTGATTTTGTGACTACAGGATCCGGTTGAATTTTATTGGCCTTAGGGTTTTCGGTCAGCGCGCTAAAGGTGTTTTGAAGCTTTGGTATATGTTTGATTAACGTGTTTAAACTATTTCTCATCTGAGTTTTGTCAAAACTTAAACTTACAGCAAAACTTTTTGCTGTATTTATATGGAAAATACAGGACGTTATTTGTCCAAAATTTTGATTCCAACCATTTTTACGATGTTGCCTGTAGATAGTTAAGCAGGGATAACCACTTTAAATAGAGTTTGGAATATTAGCTTCGTAACTCAATTCGAAGTTCCAATATTAGAGTTTCCTATACAATAAAGCTATATATAAATCTTCAGAATTGTATTCTCAAATAACTTGTTTCATTCTTCTGAGCATTACTTTTAATGATACAAGAATTGTCCCGTTTAGCATAATTTGGGATTTTTTTTACATAAGGCGAACAAATTGGGAAAATTTTGCTCTACTTATATAGATTACTTATATAGATTATATAGATTACACTTTTGCTTCGTGCTAAAACAAATACGTAAAATCCAATTGAAAAATTTAAGTGTAACAGGTTTTGTGCTAAATGCCAATGACGATAAATAGCTCTTTTTTAAGGGACATAGTACCTTTTACACCATATTTTTTACCTAATTTCAAATATTTTTTCTCGATAACGCGAAAGGCAAATTGAATCGGGTTTTTAGCATTCGAAACATTGCATTTTATACTAATATTTGCAATTTTGTTTTCATAAGGGAACCTCTTCCCCTTGCCCCTACGGCTCCTTGAAGATAGTCGTTCAAAAAACCCATGAATTGCGGTACCATGGGTTGGCGCTGGGGGCTTATCCGAATTGAAAAATTCCAAAACGACATGAAAGAACATTTAATTATCTCGTGTTTGATCCATCCTTTTTTAGAATCCGAACACATAACAAAATGACGGACATTGATACATAAAAGTATGGTTTTTAAGCGAAAAAATTGACATTAAACATTTCTAAAAAATACAAAAATTACAATATCAAGAAAAGGATGGGTCAAACACTAGATAATTTTGTTGGCTTTCAAACAAAAAACCCGATTTAATCCACCTAGTGGTGAAAGGAACCTTTGTTATACGGTCTTACTTGGTATTTGAGATAGAAATCGACACGTTTTCGGAACATAATTCATCTATTGGTTAACGTTGCGTTATGCGTTGGTTTACATAAAAATTTTAAAAATTGAATAAGTTTACAAATTTTGAACAAAATAGGAACACTTTTAAATTTTGATAGATCCTTTTTTCATGTAATTGCTGAGTAAGGATAAGTAAGTTGTTATTAATTTGAGTAAGTGCAAATAAAAGTAAGTTGTAAGAGGAAATCTTATTCTTTAACATATACATTGCCTAGTAAAGGTCTAGTTTATAGGTTTTTGAACTATGCATAATTTCCTGTAATGCCATTCTATTTGATTCACATCAATAGAGTTTTCTTGAATAATTTTAATCAATTTTTATTAACCTTCGGTTACTCACGCTGTTGTATTTTGTACAACACGTGTAGGTTTTTCAACGCCATATTGTTATAAAGTTACAAATCGTTGTTTAACTAACGAATATTCTTCAATAAACTTATTCTGAGCAAAATGTCATAATTATTCAATGCATTAATAATTTAAATTGTTGGAAAAATAGATCAGCATAAACCGCCATCACAGAAACGAAACAATCAGCATGCGAGGTGTACCGCAATTGACCCCAAGTGGAATTTTCTCTCGTTTCTTCATATGGAAAAATGGTGTCTGTAGGCAGCAAAACTAGCCAATGTAAAATGTTTAAAATGTATCCGTCTGCTGGTAGTCGAGTAATTCGTAGTCAAAATTAAGATATTTTTTATAATCAAAGTTCTACAGTTCCTAAACAAGCAAACTTAGAGGTATACTATATTCAGCAAAGTTGTGTATTTTTATCATTTGTACAATTTTGTAATATAAAAAGTCATACAACAATTACAAAAAGAGCAAAAATATAAAAACTGAGTTTACAAATTCATATACAATAAATAAGATTTTTCTATCTTAGCTGCAGAGATGGAAGGTTACTGTCTCTAGCAAAATTTCTTGTAATAATATGCTCTATAACTTTGCAGAGCACATCAATGTGTTATATTGACACTGAAAAAAAAATAATTTTTTTTATTTCACTTTTAGGGGGATTAGTCAAAATTTAGATTCCACCAGACGATAGAGCTTTTAATTTCAAGAAACTATTCTAAAGGTTCGATAAACCTAAAACCAAGTTTTCCCAGTCAAACCTCTAGTGCGCACGTTTTCTTTGGTTTGGGGTTATAGTGCGCGCGAGTAACTGTGTTGCAAAAGTTGGCGCGAGTGTTTGAGGGTTAATATCTTTTGACCGGTACAACCAATTCTTATGAAATTTTGCATATATATTCGTAGTGTCAAAACCTCTCGTTTGATATTAAAATAATTGAAATTAGGTAAATTATCTTGGTTAAAATCATTATAAATTATTGTTAATTTTGGTGTGGTGTATACGGTTGCTCATAACTTTCAAATTAAACGTCCAATCAAAAAACCATTCAATAGTGATCTATTAGCATATATTATCTTTCAAATGAGACTAATAGCGCATAAATCGGTTTGGCCATCTCTAAGAAACAGGCGATAATTATTACCTTGTCAAAACAGGTTTTTTAAGCATAACTTTTAAACTACTTGTTTGTTTTCAATTAAAAATTTCTGAATAATTTAGCTTTAATAAGGGCTTTCATTTGATACTAAGATAGTTGAAATCGGTCATGTAGTTCTAGAGAAACCCGTGTCACGTATTTTTCACATTTTTGCCTATAACTTTTAAACGAAACGTCGTGTCACGAAGCAACTCAATAGTGATCTACTAGACAATAATACCTTTTAAACAAAAGTAATAGCGAACGATTCGGTTCAGCCATCTCTGAGAAACAGGCGATAGAAAAAATCATTACATACATACACACACACACACACACACACAGACATTGCTCAAATCGTCGAACCCTATCGATTGGTATATGTGACTTGGCCCTCCGGGCCTCGGATCAATTTCGTGTTTTTCGACCAATTTTTAAACCTTTGTTATAGTATAACAAAGGTAAAAAGAATCATAAGAATTGCTTGAGCCGTTCTTGAGATATTTATGGTACCGACTTTCAAAACCTGGTTTCGAGAAAACGACGTTGAAGTTTTTACTCGTTGTTTAATCGCTCCAGACATGCGCGGTACAAATAGCTGTAACTTTGTCAATATTTGGAATTCATGCAAACGACTTCAAACACATATGGTCAAAATGTTAATCTTTCGAAATAATCAATAAAAAAATTTAGGTTTTAAAAAATTGAAAAGGTACTATGCCCCCTTAACAGAAGGCAGTTAGTATCCCTCTTATCTTTTGATCCATCTTATCTTTTAATCAATGATGGTTAAAATTTTTGTACAATACTGATTTTGTACAAATTAAGTTTATATTATTTTAAGCATAAAATGACATATGTTAGCTAACTAATTAGGAAGACTTTTTAGTTTCAAAACTAGAGGCTACAATGTACAAACACTATGAAGCAACTACGAAAAAGGATGAGTGATAGTTAGTTATATCAATATAATTAAGTTTTTATTTAGGCTATAAATCAAGCCTACTTTCAATATCCCGTGCTTATAGATTAATTATAAACGGAGATACTATAGTGACAACAAGCAGTTTTATAGAATACTAGCTGACCCGACAAACTTCGTATTGCCACAAATTAACCTGTGTTGTACATAAATCATGAATCTTGGATGATCTTTGTCACTATCTCGAGTTTTGCAAGCCCCCCAGTGGGCGGCGCTTCCGACGGCGGGTCACCGGCAACACTCGCGACCGGCTCGTCCTGAATGATCTAGTGTTACTATAGATAGTTTTTGTGGTCTTGTTATTGATTAATGTTTTATGGAAGAGTCTCGAATTTCTCGAGTTGGATTAGTTTTTGAGTTTCGCAAAAATTTCTGTTTTATTTGTATGAGAGTCCATATCCCCCTACCACAGGGGTGAGAGGTCTCTAACTATCATAAAATAAATTCAAGACTCAAAAATCTCCTACATGCTAAATTTGGTTCCATTTGCTTGATTAGTACTCAAATTATAAGGAAATTTGTATTTCATTTGTATGGGAGCCCACCCTCTTAAAAGGGAAAGGGGTCGTAATACACCACAGAAAAAAAATTCTGCCATCTAAAACTCTCACATGCCAAATTTGGTTCCATTTGCTTGATTAGTTCTAAGGTTATGAGCAAATTTGTATTTCGTTTGAATGGGAGCCCCCCCCCCTCCTAAAAAGGTAAGAAGTCCTAATTCATAATGGGAAAAATGGTTGCCTCCAAAAACACCCACATGCCAATATGGTTCCATTTGCTTGATTAGTTCTCGAATTATGAGGAAATTTGTATTTCATTTGTGTAGAAGCCCCCCCTCTTGAAGTGTGGAAGGATCCTAATTCACCGTAGAAAATATTTTTGCCTCCAAAAACCTCCACATGCCGAATTTGGTTCTATTTGCTTGATTAGTTCTCGAGTTATGGGGAAATTTGTATTTCATTTGTATTGGAGCCCCCCCTCCTAATGTGGGAAGAGGTCCTAATTCATCACAGAAAAAATTCTTGCCTCCAAAAACACCTACACGCCAAATTTGGTTCAATTCGCTTGATTAGTTCTCGAGTTATGAGGAAATTTGTATTTCATTTGTACAGGAGCCCCTCCTCTTAAAGTGGGGAGGGGTCCTAATTCACCATAGAAAATTTTCTTGCTCTCCAAAACCTTCACATGCCAAATTTGGTTGCATTTGCTTGATTAGTTCTCGAGTTATGGAAATTTGTGTTTCATTTGTATGGGAGCCCCCCCTCTTAGTGGGGGGAGGGGTCTCTAACCATCACTAAAACCTTTCCTGGCCCCAAAAACCTCTACATGCAAATTTTCACGCCGATTGGTTCAGTAGTTTTTGATTCTATAAGGAACACAGGACAGACAGACAGAAATCCATTTTTATAGGTATAGATACAACGACGTGTTCGTTGGTGGTAGGCAATGATAGCTACCGGCAGTGATGTCTCGGAGCGCAAAACTAGGTCCATTATAAAATCAATACTAGGTCCATTCAAGATCAAAAAAGGGGGTTAACATTTTTAAGGAATTTGAAGATTTTACTGGTTTTACTGAACTTTTAAACACCTAAATTGAAATTACACATATTTTAGCATCATTTTAAGAGTATTGTTTTATTTCAAACCAGAAGGGTTCCGGGTAGTAACAGTTTGAAAATACTCTATGGTGACTGCCAAAACGCTGAAAAACAGCTACTTTTAAATACGCGGCAATAAAGTAGTTTTGGCTATAATTTTAATTTAATTTTAGTATATTTACGTTCAGAAATGATTAAAGATAAACATAAAAGCTAAATACAGTACAAAGACTTGATAATTATATCCTAAAATTCTTATTTAAAAATAGGTCCATTCAAGATCAGAATTCGACTAGGTCCATTTCAAAATCATTTTACTTACAAATTTTGATAGTTCTTTTTCTCATGAAATTGCTGAGTAAGTTGTTACTAATGTGGGTAAGTGCAAGTAAAAGTAAGTTGTAAGAAGAAATATTATTCTTTAACATATACACTGCATAGTAAAGGTCTAGTTTATAGGTTTTTGAACTATGCATAAATTCCTGTAATGCCATTCTATTCGATTCACATCAATAAAGTTTTCTTGAAAAAATTTCATCAATTTTTATTAGCCTTCGGTTACCCACGCTGTTGTATTCTGAATAACATGCGTAGCCATGTTGAATGCCATATTTAGCAATCGTTGTTTAACTAACGTATATTCTTTAATAAACTGGTTATGAGCAAAATGTCTGAATTATTCAATGCAAAAATACTTTAAATTGTTAGGAAAATAGATCAGCATAAACCGACAGCACAGAAACGAAGCAAGCAGCATGTGAGGTGTACCGCTATTGGCCCCAACTGGAATTTTTTCACGTTACTTAATATGGAAAAATGGTGTCTGTATGTAGCAATACTATCAGCAAATGTAAAATGTTTAAAATGTATCCGTCAGTTGGTAGTCGAGTAATTCGGGGTTAAAATCAGGGTATTTTTATAATCAAAGTTCTACAGTTCCTAAACAAGCAAACATAGAGGTATACTATTTTCAGCAAAGTTGTGTATTTTTACTATTTGTATAACTTTGTAATACATGAAAAAGTCATACAACAATTACAGAAAATGCTAAACTAGAAAAACTGATTTTACAAATTCAGAAACAATAAATAAGATTTCTCTGTCTTCGCTGAAGAGATAGAAGGTTACAGTCTCCAGCAAAATTTGTTGTAATAATATGCTCTAAAACTTTGCAGAACACATCAATGTGTTATATTGAAACTGAAGAAAAATAATTTTTTTATTTCACTTTTAGGGGGATTAATCAAAATTTAAATTCTTCCAGTTGATAGAGCATTCATTTTAAAGAAACTCTTCCAAAGGTTCGGTAAATTTAAAACCAAGTTTTACTAGTCAAAACTCTAGTGCGCACGTTTTCTTTGGTTTTGGGCTATTGTGCGCGCGAGTAACTGTGTTGCAAAAGTTGGCGCGAGAGTTCGAGGATTAATATCTTTTGATCGGTAAAACCAATTCTAATGAAATTTTGCATATATATTCGTAGTGTCAAAACCTCTCGTTTGATATTAAAATAATTGAAATTAGGTAAATTATCTTGGTTAAAATCATTATAAATTATTGTTAATTTTGGTGTGGTGTATACGATTGCTCATAACTTTCAAATTAAACGTCCAATCAAAAAACCATTCAATAGTGATCTATCCGGCTATATTACCTGCCAAATAAAACTAATAGCGCATAAATCGGTTTGGCCATCTCTGAGAAACAGGCGATCATTTGAACCTTATCAAAAGTGGTTTTTTAAGGCTAACTTTTAAACTGCTTGTCCGTTTTCAATAAAACTTGGTAAAAAGTTTAATAATAGCAAGAGCTTTCGTTTGATAGTAAGATCGTTAAAATTGGTTGCGTAGTTCCGGAGAAACGCGTGTCACGTAGTTTTCACATTATTACTTATAACTTTTAAACGAAACGTCGGACCGCAAAGCAATTCTATAGTGATATACTAGGCAATAATACCTTTCAAACAAAAGTAATAGCGGTCAAATCGGTTCAGCCACCTTCGAGAAACAGGCGATAGAAAATGAGCTGCACACACACACATACACACATACACACATACACACATACACACACACACATTGCTCAATTCGTCGAGCTCTATCGATTGGTATATGTGACTCGGCCCTCCGGGCCTCGGATCAACTTCGTGTTTTTCGACCAATTCCTAAACCTTTGTTATATAGTATAACAAAGGTAAAAAGACGAAATATAACAGAAATACGATGAAGAGACGCCAGAAAAACATAAAAAAGTGATAATAATGTCAAATAATATTATCAAGGATGCCAAAAAGACTGTAAATAGATACAAAAAAGGTGATGATGAGGTGATATTAAGAAAAAACAACAACAAAAAATGCCAAAACAGATTCTAAATGGCAATAAAAAAACCTGATTTAATCCACCTAGTGGTGAAAGCAACCTTTGTTATACGGTCTTGCTTGCTATTTGAGATAGAAATCGACACGTCTTCGGAAAATAATTCATCTATTGGTTAACGTTGCATTGTGCGTTGGTTTACATAAAAATTTTTGGAAATTGAATAAGTTTACAAAATTTGAACAAAATAGAAGCACTTATAAATTTTGATAGTTCCTTTTCTCATGAAATTGCTGAGTAAGTTGTTACTAATGTGGGTAAGTGCAAGTAAAAGTAAGTTGTAAGAAGAAATATTATTCTTTAACATATACATTGCGTAGTAAAGGTCTAGTTTATAAGTTTTTGAACTATGTATAATTTCCTGTAATGCCATTCTATTTGATTCGCATCAATAAAGTTTTCTTGAATAAATTTCATCAATTTTTATTAACTCGGTTACTCGGTTTTATTAATTAACGGTTACTCACGCTGTTGTATTTTGTACAACATGTGTAGGTTTTTGATTGCCATATTGTTATATAGTTACAACTCATTGTTTAACTAACGTATGTTCTTCAATAAATTTGTTATGAGCAAAATGGCAGAATTATTCGAAGCATTAATACTTATGTTAGGAAAATAGATCAGCATAAACCGACATCACAGAAACGAAGCAAGCAGCACGTAAGGTGTACCGCAGTTGTCCCCAACTGGCATTTTCTCTCGTTTCTTCATATAGAAAAATGGTGTCTGTGTGCAGCAAAACTATCAGCAAATGTAAAATGTTTCAAATGTATCCGTGTGTTGGCAGTCGAATAATTCGGAGTTAAAATTAGGGTGTTTTTTATAATCAAAGCTCTACAGATCCTAAACAAGCAGACACAGAACTATACTATATTCAGCAATGTTGTGTATTTTTACTATTTGTATAATGAAAAAGTCATACAACAATTACAAAATGAGCTAAAATAGAAAAACTGATTTTACAAGTGCATGTACAATAAATAAGATTTCTCTATCTTCGCTGAAGAGATAGAAGGTTACTGTCTTCAGTAAAATTTCTTATAATAATATGCTCTGAAACTTTGCAGAACACATCAATGTTTTATATTGAAACTGTAGGAAAATAATTTCTTAATTTCACTTTTAGGGGGATTAGTCAAAATTTAAATTCTACCAGACGATAGAGCATTCAATTTCAAAAAACTCTTCCAAAGGTTCGATAAACTTGAAACCAATTTTTCCTAGTCAAAACTCTAGTACGCACGTTTTCTTTGGTTTGGGGCTATTGTGCGCGCGAGTAACCGTGTTACAAATGTTGGCGCGAGTGTTCGAGGGTTAATATCTTTTGACCGGAAAAACCAATTCTTATGAAATTTTGCATATATATTCGTAGTGTCAAAACCTCTCGTTTGACATTAAAATAATTGAAATTAGGCAAATTAACTTGGTTAAAATTATTATAAATTATAGCAAATTTTGGTGTAGTGTATACGGTTGCTCATAACTTTCAAACTAAAAGTCCAATCAAAAAACAATTCAATAGTGATCTATCCGGCTATATTACCTTCCAAATGAAACTGATAGCGCATAAATCCGTTTGGCCATCTCTAAGAAACAGGCGATCATTTGGACCTTGTCAAAAAAGGTTTTTTAAGCGTAACTTTTAAACTGAATATTGGTTTTCAATGAAACTTTGTAAAAAGTTTAACGATGGCAAGAGCTTTCATTTGATACTAAGATCATTAAAATTGGTTGGGTAGTTTCGGAAAAAACCGTGTCACGTAGTTTTCACATTTTTGCCTATAACTTTTAAACGAAACGTCGTACCACGAAACAACCGAATAGTGATATACTAGGCATGAATACCTTTCAAACAAAAGTAATAGTGGATGAATCGGCTCAGCCATCTCCGAGAAACAGGCGATTGAAAATGAGCTGCACACACATACATACACACACACACACACACACATACAGACATTGCTCAATTCGTCGAACCCTATCGATTGGTATATGACAATTGGCCCTCCGGGCCTTGGTTCTATTTCGCGTTTTTCGACCAATTTCTAAACCTTTGTTATATAGTATAACAAAGGTAAAAACTATTTAAAAGTTATTACATTGAGCGTCTTAGAAGAATCTCGAATACGAGTTAAGTTAGAAAGGTTTCCGTTTTATTCTACTAGAATTATACTACACAATGTTCACCTTAAGGATACTTACAAAATTTCACTATACTATAACTACACTATAACTATAACATAGCTAAACTAACCATCCACTCACGTAAACAATCCGCAGATACGTATTTCGACTGTTGCATACAGCATTCTTCAGTGCTTTGAAAGCAACTAACTTAACTCGTAATAAAAAGACGCCTTGAAGAGCAACTAAAACGTCACAGAAGGCGATGGAAATAAGGGCAAATCACTGGAAAGAGGCAAAAAAATAATGTAAAGATGCCAGAAATACGGATGTTAAATAGAAAAACGAGAAACGACCAACAGGCGTTAAAATGGCAACGAAAAACGGCAAGAAGACGAAACCAAAAGGCGACTCAGTACACACAACAAAAAAGACAAAGGCAAAACATGAAAAATCTAAACAGTGAAAAATGAAAAATAAAAGACGTAAAAACAAATACGAAGATCAAGTCGAGAGTAGGCATGCTTGAATGATTTAATTCAAATTACAAATGTATCATAAACCGATTTGATTCAAAAACGGATTGATTTGATTTAAATAGCTTCAAATGAAACATAAATGCCCGTAAAACTTGTATGCAAACTAAAATTAATCTTTTTTAGAGTTTGCTAATTATTAATTTTAAAATGAAGTTATGACCCTTGCTTCGGTGATAAAAACACAGATGGTCAAACTACTGATTATTCTTTAGCAAAATCTGGCAACCCTGTTTTTCATTTTCAGGTTCTCTGACTGTAATATATGCACATTAGCAATAATACATACTGATATTTTCTTATTGGAGTACGGGAAAAAGACGAAATATTTTCTTTTCTGTTTATTCACACATTACCAAATAGCTGAAATCCTTGTCTTATTTGCACTAATTAGCCTAGGTGCTACATTCCGTTAACGAAACTTGAACTTCTGTTTTTATACGACAGACTTCGCAGCCACCTGTTAGAATACAGGACAATTGCAGGGCCAGTTGCTACGATACTATTGACTCCTAACAGCCTTACCCAGCCGAGATTCGAACATACGACGACTGGCTTATTGGGCCAGCGTCATACCTCAAAGCCAACTGGGAGGCTTCTCCTTTGCACTAATTAACTTTACTCATTTCACGCGATGATTAAAAACTGTTGACAAAACTTTTAAGCCTTCAGAAAACCCAACAAAAGGCGATAAAAAGATGAAAAAAAAAATCCTGTGAAGAAAAACGACGGGATGATTAAAAGATGGCGAAAAGACGACGAAAAACGACAAAAATACGATGAAAAAAGACGGCGACAAAACAAGCAAAAAAAAGACGACGAATGTACGACAGAAATTCGACGGAAGAGTGATGAAAAGACAGTAAAAAGACAGACAACAAACAGAACGACCAAAAAAGTAGCGCAAAGACAACCACAAAAACGGCAAAACGACGATAAAAGACGATGAAAAGATAACAAAAAAACGAAAAAAATCAACAAATCGTCGATGGAAAGATGCCAAAGTAGCTAGAAAAAAACGATACAAACAGTAAAAAGGTGCCGAAAAAAGCGACGAAGAACACTAGACTCAACTACACTAGAAGTCTAAAAACGACAAACAGAAGACGGAAACACAACAAAAATTTGATGAAGACGACGAATATTCACCAAAAAAGTAACAAAAGACAAAACAAATATGCGACAAAATACGCAAAAAACGACGGACAGAAAAACGACGAACAGGCAGAAAAACGTAGACATTTTATCTTTACATCAAACAGGACGACGAAAAATCCCAAAAAGGTGACGTAAAGACAACCAAAACTGCGAAACGATCTGATTCGTTTTCGTCGACAAAAAACGTTAAAAATTCGACAAAATGATGATTAAACAGTAACAGAAAAGACACATAAAAAGTCAAAAAAATCTACGGAAAATGCCAAAAACGGTGGTCAAAAAACGACAAACAGAAAACGGAAATGACATGAAAATACGATGTAGAAACAACAAAAAGACGCTAATACAGCTACAAAAAACACAAAAACGGAACAAAAAGATGTTCAAAAGGTGTAAAAAACATGACAAAACACGTAAAAAACGTTGAAAAAAATACGACGAAAAGACGCTAAGACAGCAACAAAAAAGACTACTCAAACGGCAAAGAGCCGTCAAAAAAACAACAAAAACAGAAAACTCGATAGAAAAAGCGCTTTGAAAACGTGAAAAAGGCGAAAATAGCAAAAAAAAACGACAAATAAAGCACAAATAAAGGACAGAAAGACGGCGAAAGAATGAAGAAATCACAGTAAAAAACACACAAAAACGAAACGACGACAAAAGACAATGGAAAGATAACAAAACAATGGAAAAAATCAACAAAATGACGACGAAAAGAACCCAAAGCAGCAAGAAAAAATGACACGAATAACCAAAAGGCAATGAAACAACCGTCGAAAAGGTTAAAACCAGAGGTTAAATAACGACAAACAGAAGATGAAAATATGTTGGAAACAACATAAAATCTCGAACATTCGAATCTCAACTGGGAGAGGCTATTAGAGTCAATAAGATCATAGCAACTGGCTCTGCAATTGGCCTGTACTCTAACAGCTGGTTGCGAAGTCTGTCGTATAAAATCAGAAGATCAAGTTTCGATAACGGAATGTAGCACCTAGGCTTTGCTAGATAACGAAAACAGCAACAACAAAAAACAAAACAAAGAGGCGACAAAATATGCAAAAAACGACGATTAAAGGACAGATATACGATAATAGGGCAATAAAAAGTCAACATTCTTTATTGTCTTGAACTCCAAAAAGGTGCCGTACATAAAGACAACAACAACGGCGAAAATACTAACACAGACGATGAATAAATTAAAAAATAACGAAGAAAAATCGACAAAATGATGACGAAGCAGCAACATAAAAGACAACAAAAATTTCAAAAAGCCGCTGAAAACACCGACAAACAATGACAGAAACGGTGATAAAAGTCAACGAAAATAACATGAAAATACGATAAAGACAACGACAAGCTGTCAAAACAAAAAAGCGAGACAAAAAGATGTTTAGAAAGCGCATAATACATGCAAAAATAGAACGAAAAATTGAGAACTAAAAGACACCAAAACAGCAACAAAAAGAGAGAACAAAAACGGCAAAAAACTGAAAAAAAAAACAACGAAAGCAGAAAACACGACAAAAAAATCGTTAAAAACCGTCAGAAAAGTGACAAAATATGCAAAAATCGACGAATGAAGGACATAAAGAACGACGAAACAGCGACGACGACAGCAAAAAATAACATTTTAGATATATCTTTTTTGTATGCCAGAAAAGCATTGGGTTAGCGGAATAAATGCAAAAACAGAGGTCACAAAATAACGAATAGACGACGAAAATGTACTGTAAAACTGTGAAATTAAATAAAAAGAAAACTACTATCGTATTCTACTAAGACGCTCCAAAAACTTCAGTCAATGTAAAAATAGCAAATAAACCATGAAAAGACAACAAATATTCGACAGAGAGATAACAAAAAGACGAAAAATGCTTTAAAAAGTCCAAAAAGAGATGACAAAAAGATGGCGAAAAGGCGTCGCTAAAACGACAAAGATATAACGAAAGGCGACATAAGAACGATGAAAAGTCATCAAATAGATAAAAAAAAAGACAATGAAGAGGTGGCGAAAATATAATGAAAAAGTGTTGACAAGTAGGAGAAAATGCGATGCAAATGAAAGACGAAAGACGACTAAAATACGATGGAAAAATGCTAGAAAAACGCCAAGTGACAAAAAACGTCGAGAGAGATAATAAAAAAAATCAGAGGGGTTGTGTACAAGACACGACCGCATATATAGGTGACGCAGGACTATGTAAGTCTCTTTGTAGTGATAGTAGCATGTATTTATGCTTATAATCATTCGATTCTTCATGTATACATGCTATATGCAACATATACATGCGTTGCTACATGCGTTGTATGTAACATTTATCAAGGTAGTAACATCGCATACGTTCAATTCTCAAAAAATTGTGCATTTGAAAACAATTTAACAAAATCAAGAACACAAACTATTGCTTTCCTGCTGCATTACTGAAATTAAAGATTGTTTTTATTACCCATGGTTCCCCACGTTGAAGGGATTTTACCAATTCAATCCTATTTTATCAACAGCACATCTTTTCACTATACTTCTAATGAAACGGCAAGCATGCGTATTCATACAAAGTCGTATTATAACCGAACACTACAGCTGTAGCAAATTTTTCGAACACAGATATCAAATTCGCCTACGTTTAATCGTCTCGCAGTAAAGAATTTGCGATCTGTTGGAACAACGAACTTGTGCCATTTTTTCTGGCACACTGCATCACACTAACACAGACATCAAATTGGACTAGGTTTAATCGCGTTCGTAAGAAATCTATTGGCACGAGGGGGCTTTGTCACTCTTTCTGGCGTACTTCCCAAGCAAGGACATCAAAATGGTCTAGGTTTAACCGCGGTGTTAAGAAAGCTTGTTGAAATGAGAAAACTTTGTCACTTGTTTTGGCTTACTTCCCAAGCACAGATATCAAATTGGTATAGGTTTAGATCATCCCAAAGAATCTTCCAACCAATCAATTACGAAGCGAGAATTCTGGAACAACATAGGTTCATTATTTTCAATTTTTCAATAGTTCAACATCAAGAATCCATACATTTCTTCATTTAGGTAAATTTTTAGAAGATTTTCCGATCGATTGGTGTAAGAATATTGAAAATCGATCGGAAAACCGCTGAGCTATTAGCGCTCAAAACCTTTCATTTTTCGTGACGCTCGCATTTTTCGATTTTTTGGAATGACACCCTATCTCAAAGCTTGCCATAAGACGTAGTCCTACGTCAAAAGACGAAACGACGAAAAATAGATGCAGAAAAGGCGAAGAAGAAACAATAAAACGACAACAAACCAGTGACAAGGAATGCCGAATGCCAAAACAGACCACAAATGAGGACGACAAGACCCCATCAAAAGCAACCAAAAACGCCACAGGAGACAATAAAAAATAATAACGAACCACAAGACAGTGATAAAAAGTCGATGTAAAGTTGCCAGAAAGGCAGATATTAAGAAAAAACGAACAACCAAACCGGAAATCGGAAAAGCATAAGGCAAAGGCAAAGCATGAAAGATCAATAACGAAAGTCGAGAGTAAGCATCGTTAGTTTATCTAAGTCAAATCGCAAATGCACATGAAATTATTTAATTAAAAAAAGTACTACAGGGTGAGTAGTAATAACTGACCTTGGAAGTGTTTAATTAAAAACGGGTTAATCACAAATGTGTCTGCATATTTTTCGTTATGTCAATGCAGCTGGCAAGTTTGATTTGAAGTTTCATTCATATAAGAGTCGAGGTAATCATTGACGCAAAAATGGAACTTGAAATAAGTCTGCCTTTGAAAATTTTTTGACCATATAATATTTTAAATAAAGTGAAACAACTCAGAATAAACACAAGATTCATCTTTCCAGGTTCCAGAATGTTTCCAGGGTGATGGTATGGGAAAACCAAATATTTGAAGGTTCCATTGCTGTTCATTGGACCTGGTGTTAAAATCAACACTAAATATTACATCGATAATGTTTTGAAGAACCATTTGCTTCCCATCGTGAAAAAAAAACACTACAAGAATGCACCATACTGCTTCCAACAAGATTCAGCACCGTCTCACCAGGCGAAACCTACATATACTTGGTGTGGGGACAATTTTTCGGATTTTATTTCTTCGATAAAGTGGCCAGTATCTTCGCCGGATTTGAATCCTCTCGACTTCTATGCATGGTGTTACATGCTAGGCAATCTGGAGAGCGCTAGGCAAACTGGGGATTGACTGCGTATTAGGTTTAATTTATTACATTTCAAGGGCTAACTGTATTATCAATGATTTTTTACTGCTAGAAAAAATTAATTTTTGGAATACCAGTTAACTATACTAGGGTTTGTTGTTCTATGCCGGTAAACTTAATAAAATTTCATAACAGAAATAACAAAATTCCATTGCTTCCAAACGGCAACCATTTAGTGACAGCAATTGTTTCTCAGCACAATATTTTAAAGCACGTCATTTAAAGACAACCTAGCTTATTACGGATAATGAACAGTCATTTTATGTCATCCAAGTTCATAGACTCTGGCGGCTTGCTCAGCGCATGCAAGCTTCACTCACAGGAATGCGAGCTTCGCACCGCATTTATGTGGCAAATATTAGAGTAATGCACCAGCAAGAATTTATGGCACCATTCGACGTTGCTACTAACTACAACTTGGTCACAAATTACTTCTTACCTGGAGCAGCAACAGCAGCAGCGGCAGGCCCGAGTTCTTCCCGGCATTCCAGTCAACGTCAGTTGTTACCGTAAAATTCCCGATTATGTCTGTCCGCTTCTGGGCGAAACTGCGCATATTTGCAATAGACAGACAGTAGCAAGGAACAGTCAAGTAAGTCAAGCTAATTTAAGGAGAACCATCCACTGTCGGTCTTCAACGTCCTAGGCAGCAACTGACGAGCCGCTGCTGTGCAGCACAAGTTTACAGTACGGTGCATCTCGAGGGACTCCACGTTTTGACCGGATGAGTTCATAAATTTCCACGGTAAATGTCTTCTCATTTACGACAACCAACTAGTCGGTGCGGTGGTGTTGTAAAGGCGTATCTCATAGATGCAAAGACAGCGCAAAAAATAATTTGAAAGGCTTTAAAATTAATAGCAATAAACATAGGAATGAAACATTTCAAAACAAGTTCCATTTAGAAAATCAAATTCATCAAATTAATCGGCCAATTAAACGTTCAGTTTAACAGCTTGGAGACATGTATTAAAATGCGCAAAACTGAATCATAGAAAAGACACAATTTAGTGTTTTAACTGCCCAAAACAAATCAATATTTAAGTAGCTAGACAAAAGTTGTATAATTAGACTAGGTAATTTTTTATTTCCGATACACATTCAAAAACTTTCCGTTAAAAAGAAACAGATGGATAATTGCAATTTTTACGATTTTTGCTTTCGAGTGAGCGAATGAGACCGCGTTGCATGATGAAGAAGGTTACACGCGATGGATGCCAGGTTAGCTAGTCGTTATAGCGAGTGGAATGTGTTACACATGGGATTTTCCCAAACGAACAGTACCGTGATGGGGAGCTGAAAAACAGACGTTTAGCGAATTTATTAGCTCAGTCCTGCTGGTGACTTCTAAGCTCTAAAGATGAAGATTTATTGTTTCGTTTGGGGGTTTGAAGAGTTTATCTTTCTAAAGTTTGTTTTTAATAGGTAGCAAGGTATATGTGTTGGAAAAAAAGTTCGATTATTCCAAAATTGTTTTAAAATTTGATGAATGAGTAATTCTCGTTGAAACGGGGCCTTTACTGACACGAGAACTTCAAATATTGCAACTTTTGCACTTAGTTGGTTGAAAATGGTTAAAAAATGAGAATTTTATGAATGTTTCTTGTAGCGTTTTTTCCCAGCATTCCAATGGTGATCTTGAAACGAAAATCGGTTGGGGGTCTCATGACGAAAACGGCAATTTATTGATAAAATCCAATATGGCGACGAAATCCAAGATTTACTCCATGTGAAAGCCCAGTTCTTCTTCTTTATAGAACCGGGCAATTTGTTAGTTGTTTCACTGCAAATTTATGAAATATCACATGATATAAATCTCAAGGTATGCTTCAAACTCAATTTTTTGAAACGGTTGAACCCTTCGGCGTACGAGGGGTTCACTGTTTCAAGATATTAAAAGTGTAATTTTCGTTTTTTAACCTTTTCCAACCAGTGCGAAAGTTCCAATATTTGAAGACCTCGTGTCAGTAAAGGCCCCGTTTCCACGAGAATTACTCAAATAGCCTGCCAAACGCCTGCCAGATATTTATTATTGAATTTCGAGAGTTTCATATTCTTGAAAATGTCTGCTACTTTCCTCTTTCAAGATGTGCTATAGAATTTCTGTACTGGAATCTGTTTGAAGTCTACCAGGATGTAGATTTCGTCTTCGCTACGTTACAACGCATTCGAGCTTCGTCAGTATCGTCGTGTACCTTCCGGGATCGTGCTTAACTATATTGATTTGCCGTCGTTTTGATTGTCGAGATGTAGAATCACTACCCAGCTAGCACCAAATCGTATATCAATATGTAACAAACTGTCGGCTTGTGATATTCTTGTAGCATTACGTGACTACAACTTCCATTACCTTCGCTGGCACTTTGAGGACGATATTAACGGATACTTACCCACGAATGTGTCAACGGAACGAGAAGTAGTGCTGATAGAATCGGTTTCCGCAGCAGGTCTCGGATAGGGATGTACTTGAAGTGCTGAACGATTTAGATGTAACAAAATGCCCTGGACGGATGGATTGACGCCATTTATCGCCAAGAACTGTGCGCAAGAACTGGCTGCCCTGATATCTGTGATTTTCAATCGTTCCCTTGCTGACCGTACGTTCCCGTCCATTTGGAAGACTGCTAAAATGGTCTCAATTCACAAATCAGGAAGCATTCAACTCGTTGATCACGAGTTGGATAACTGAGTTGGATAGTTGAGTGGCTGGAATCATACCTCACCGGACTAAAAGCTTTTGTACAGGTTGACCATGAAACCTCAACAACAATCAACGTCACTTCAGGAGTTCCTCAAGGTAGTGTGCTGGGCCCGCTTATTTTTATTCTGTACGTAAACGAGAACCTCGCATATCGGATATCATCCGGAAAATCATTCTTCGAAGACGACCTCAAAATCTTTCGGGTGATATCATCCGGCCAAGACTGCGCCGCCTTGCAAAGTGACATCGATCAACTCTTGTTGTGGCGTAACGAAAACGGTATGGCTGTAAGCATCAAGAAATGTAAGGTAATATCTTTTACTCACTGCCTAACTACTACTGAGTTTCCATAGAAGATTGGCTCGGCCGTCCTTGAGCGAGTAAACTCCATACGTGACTTAGGTGTGATTTTAGATAACAAACTGCGATTCAATGACCATGTAACATTAACTGCTGCCAAAACTTTTTCTGTTCTGGGTGCCGTTCGCCGCCATACAGCATTTATTACAGACGTATATGCTCTTAAGTCACTGTATTGCTCATTGTACGGAGTATACTTGAGTATGCAGCACTAGTATGGGCACCTTATCACGTGTCGCACACCCTCAAATTAGAACGATTCCAAAAACATTTTATATGGTTTGCCCTTCGTCAACTCCCCTGGACTAACCCTACAGAGTTGCCTCCATATACCTCACACTGTTTACTGGTTGGCCTGGAAACACTTTCCGCTAGATGCCTAAGATGGCAACGAGTGTTTATCTTTGACGTTCTCACAAACCGCAGCATAAATATAAATGCTCCAGCTCGCATTCTCCGAACTCATGATGCACTTCTGTTGCCACTCTATGTTGCCACAAACTATGGGTACAGTAACTGATTCAGTGCCTGCATTCGTGCTTTTAACGTTGTCTACGATCAGTTTGACTTTCATATTAGTACGAACGATTTTGTAAATAAAATTAAGAATTTAACTTAAGCAACAGTCTGTACGAGTATTTTCGAAGACAAAGAATCAATAAATAAATAACCGAAAATTATCGTAAATAACCCTTAACAAATTCGGAATCGTAACTGAAGCTTAATACAGTCCGCCCAAGTTGATTTTTAGTCGTATATAATGATAATAGCTGACATACATACGATATTCAGCACAGAATCGTATGGCAGTAGAGAGCGGGTCGGGCTTAATCGGATATTGCCGTATATAATTACTTATATCGATGAAATGCGCATGTTTATTCCCCATATCGCCTCCAGAATACCACTAATGTGCCAATTTTGCGCATCAAATACGATTACGCTGATTTTTAACTTTCATATACATTCAAAAATGCTAGCTGGGTATATTCGTATGAGTCGATAGTCCGGCTTCTTTTTTTTTTTTTGCTCAACAGTTATGGACGACACTCCTGGCTGTAGCTTGTCTACGATACCTCGAACGAAGAGAATAGGGTTTCGCTTGAATTCCGGTCAGACTTTTTGTCGAAAGCGGCGCTATATCTCTGCATATTAGCGTTGGCAAGAGGAAATGCTTATCAACTTAGGAACTATATTGGCTCGTTTCATTATCCCTGATTTTTATTTTCAGGTATAATAAGTTCAAGTTGTCACGTAGTTTTCGAGCCGTAAATCTAGCATGTACAAAGTATTTTTCGATATAAATTAAATTATGGTTGTATATGAGCACCATTGGCATTATATTAAATTTGTTTAAAAGGTATTTTTTATATCTTAATTTTCGTAATTACTGGCTTTACAAGAAAATTTTCGAATATTCAGGTTAGTCTCATATAACTGGTGCTCACATGCTTACATTATCCATCTAGCTCCCCCCATCTACTAACAACAATTCCTTTCTCGAAATACTTGTGAAGATTCAGAGGATTCCCTGGTCTTTAGTAGCAACAAGTATTAGACTAACATTCCTTCCCATCCCACCAGGACCCGCATTCGGACGTGGCCGGCGTCGGTATTGATCAGCATGCAGGGACCTGATAAGGTTGCACAATGAGGAATAGCGTGCTGTCCCAAGTATGCTTTTTTCAGCCATCATTTTGCAATTTTCATCGGTCCTGGTCAATAACGGAGTAGCAGCACACGGGCGGTATCCTATGCTTATGCTTATGCTTATGCTTATGCCTATGCTAATGCCGGTCAGACTTTTTGTCGCCGCTGTGGCTTGTGACTGTCGATTTGCGTCAAAAAAAGATCACAGACATTTGGACCCACTCCAGATAAGCTAATTATGAGTATACAAATCGCTAAGGTCATTCAGATCTCGCTGCAGTTCGATGCAATCAGCTGTCGAACGTACAACAAGGAAAAGCCTTAAATCGTCGGAATAAATTAAATATCGGTCTGGCAGTATAACTTTACAAGCGTTGCAAAACAATAAAAAAAAAGAAATGGTCTCAGAATACTCCCCGAGAATTACCCCGAGAAGTTCGTAAAGCATTATGATTCATGACCACCTATTTTTATAGATAAGATGCGGCATATAAGATATGATTTCAGTCAATCAATTATGTTGGGAAAGGCACCAAGGCCATGTTGATACATTGAGGCGTAAGCTCTGGCTTCTCGGAATAGAACTCCACCAATTTCCACCATTTTATACAGTTTTGAGCTCACTCAAAGGGACGTTATTCCACGGCAATTTGCTTTATTTTGTTAATCGTTTTTTTTTTAATTTAAAAGCCGTGTTTAGAATCAATAAATTGGTTGTACTTCTTGTAGTTATTGCTGACAAGAGGCGTACTCCCGCTTTGTCAGGGAATCGCGGGGATTAGTGTAATTGCGAAGTGCTGCAGCTCTCATGAAGTCACGTGGATTTTCCGCGACGGCCGAACAGAAAACCTAATCGACCACCTCTGGACCAGCCGAAAGTGGAGAAAGAGCCTTTTTGATATCCGCAACAAGCACAGTGCCGATACTATATCCGACCATCATCTTGTTACCGCTGAGATACACTTGCACATGTCCTCCGAAGGGAAGAGAAAGTTGGGAGTCGTAACGACGTCCACCGAAAGGTGAAAACAGTCATTGTCGAACAACTTGAATCTCGAGCCTCGGAGTTGCCATCTGGTGGAACCGTCGAAGACCACGACCAGTAACAAAAACCCTGGCAAAGTACACAGCAGTGGCGGAGAGAATGGATTTCAGATGAAACTTCGATGATCGGCGAGCGGAGAGAGGCGAAAGCCGGCAATGAGCTAGTGCGAACCAGAGCGGTTAAGATACCCGCTTGTCAACGATACGCCGAACTAGAGAGGATTGTTTAACAAGCTTGTAGGCGGGACAAGACAGCCTGGACTAACTCCCTAGCTGAAAAAGGAAACATCGCCAACACCGCTGCTGCTGAGAAACATGGAGAAACGTTATGGATGAGATATTAGCTGGAGCGATTGACGGTAGACCAAATCGAGTATTGCCTTGGAATCCTCCAACGATGGAGCAGCTAGATGACCTCGACCTAGCCGACGACATTGTATTGCTCGCACGACGCCGAAACAATATGCAGAGCAAGTTAGATGACCTAACCAAGAGCTCCCAGGCAGCAGGTCTTACAATTAATGTAGCAAAAACTAAGTCTACGGTAATGAACACTGACGATCCCACCAACTACACAATAGCGGGACAACAAGTTGAGCAGGTGGAAGACTTTCATTATTTTGGTAGCCAGGCAACGCTCGATAGTGGTACCAATACTGATACAGCCACACGAATCGGGAAAGCGAGAGGTGCCTTTGCAGGTCTATGTAACAGCTGGTGCTCGAACCAGATCATTCTACGTACGAAAACCCGAATTTTACACTTAAGGTGGAACCGAAAGTGGCTAACGTTATTGTGTTAGTGCGACAAACACTGTACTGTACATCTCATGTGTTCGTTAAAAACCTAAACGTTTATTTGAATATTGCATTAGTATTGGTAATACATGTCAAATAGCGGAGCTTGCAAACATAAACAGCTGATCCGCAGCCAACCGCACTGACTACAAACATCCCGAAAAAGGGTTTGTTTTCTTTATCAAGGCATTCCGATTCAATCAAAATTAACAGCAGCAACTGAATAATGCGTAGGATCACTAGGATGTTTAATTAATCCGCTTGCATCGGATTGCGTTTTTGGTTCCTGCTTTTGCGTTTTGTTTGTTTATTTCACTCTAAGCTCATTGATGCGGCGAAAGTTGAAAGCTCTTTAAAAGCTCATTGATGTGACGAAAGTTTGATACTGTGTTGCTGCTTTTTCGGAAATCGCTAGTTCAACGAAATATGTGCGCAACCAAATATCTATTAACTAATTCCAAATTATACATTGGTCGCTTTTATGAACACGTAATGATCGATATGATCAGTAAAATTCATTTTCCAATAGCAATTATGTTTTGCTGAGCGTTTATTGATACATAGCAGCTCGATAAATTGAATTACAAGTTTTAGGAAATTATAACAGCGCTGGAACCACTGATTACGTGGCGAAAGCGTGCTCTGCCAATACAGATGCATTTTTAAGGCGCAAAACAATACATGCTTCGAATGGTAGCCATTTACCCAGCCATCTTTGAGCCACTTTCGGTTTCCCGTTAAACATTCAATCTGTTTTACCATACGCCTCCGAAACGTGGTGCATACGCATACACTTTAAATATTTATTAATCGCTGCCTTGTGGCAGCCATTATAATAAGCGTTGTAATGCATGCCTTGCGGCCTGACAACGGGATTTCCAACGAGGAACTCCATCGTCGATGTCATCAACGGCCGATAGCAACAGAAATTCCTGAACGTAAGTGGAATTGGATCGAACACAACTTGAGGAAAAGAGCGAACGAGATCTGCAGAGAAGCACTCGATTGGAATCCGCAAGGACAGCGTAGAAAAGGCAGACCTAGACTTAGCCAACGATATCCGGGCTGTTGACTAGAACCTGCCATGGCGGGTAACCATCGGCAGTGGAAATTTCTGACTACATCGCGTTTTTCTACCGAACCGGCGGACATGGACCAGTAGCCATATTAATAAATTTGTTATGGAGTTGTTGTGGGAACTGATTATGTGACTAGTTCTGGTTATATATAAGTTTCTGCAACTAGAAGTACCAAAATTATGTAGCTCCGCAAAAGAGGAGTATGTAAACTAAACCGTGTCTTTGTTTTCAGTATTTGAAATGGGAAATTGAGAACAAATAAGCCTGTTTAAAACTGACAGTTCGAAATTTGGCTCAGGACTTTTTTTAATGATTTATGTAGAAGATACACATTATTGAATGCATTTTAAACAATCTGCGTGGATACATTAATTCTCGCCTAGCATAACCAGTATTTTAAGCTTATTTCCAATTTTTATTATGTTCGACTGATGTACGTTTGGCAAACATCCACATCTTATATGCTGGTAGCCAGTGGATTACATTCATAGGTGAAGCACGGGTGTGCGGGGTCCTACCGAATATCCAAAAATATTTCTACAAACATCAATTCCCAATTTAGTAAACGATTATTGTTAAACACCCGAATGTAATGTTGAAACTTCTCGGCAGTTCTAGGGGTATGATATTGGTTGAACAAAAAACAACCGCCTCGTTTCTCGAATAGTTGAGACTGGTAAATGCGGCAGAACATTATTATCATTAAACGGCATATGAGGTTATACAACGAGGTTCCATCGGGTAAACATTAAATTTTCAATTAGATATTTTGCAGTTTTCATATTTGTGATGTGCATTTCAATTCTTCCTAAAGTTTACTGTTACATGAATAACTTTGCCCAACATCTTATTTTGATCAAACAAGTAGACCCTGAACTTTGAATTCTTTATGAACATTAATTTTAATTAAAACTAACATTTTTAATGCCGTTTCTATTTCAGCAATTTAATGTTATCTAATTTTGTGAACTGTATTTTGTTTGCAAATAAATGATTTCAAAATTACTTTTACGTTACGTCTTAAAATTTAAATATATTTGGTAAAGAAATTTGAACGATGCTCCTTAAAATTTGTGTGGAATACGTTGTCTACTTCAGTTCACAAAATGACACAATTTTTGGGTAAAATGTTTGTTACAATTTAACCATACACTAAGTTAAACAGATTTAAATGCATATCACGCCGGATATCCGACTTCCCCTAAAGTTTCCAGTTTACCGTTACTGGCACCTGAATTGTGATGATGTTTGTCAGCTGCATGTACGTTTTCCGAATGGTAATCAAATCAGTGCAGTGTACTATGGAAAATCATACAAACAGACAAACATGACAGCAGAAAACCTGGACCAAACCGGACCGCCGGACCGGACGAGGACGTCCGGGGTGCTGTTTGGATTGCATTTTTGCCGTTTTCCAGAGCGGAACAGATGGACTGCAGGGATTCGTTGCATGTGTTGCAAATACAATTTAGTGGGTGAAACGTGATGTGCTCAAATGAACAGTTTTTCCTGCTTTGTGCGAAGGACTCAGGCAAAACGGGAATAGGTTTATGCAGTAATTGACACTCTTTATACGGACCTGTCAGAATTTATTTGCCTATAACGAGGAAATGCAATACAAATGCATGTTTGAATTTGAAAATAAAATGCTGAAATTTACGTGCGATCTATTCAGCATGTCTGCTGTAAACACCATGACGTTTGAATTTAAAACATCGAAATATGCTAATAGATACAATTAATCGACATATTTATGATTGCAGATGTACGTGCCTGGTTCCGTTATGATTGGAATGAAACTGGCAAATAGTTTGTTTCATGTCATCGTATGGTGGTTGTATAATTTGCATTTTCCAAATGGAAACATCATAACCAACCTGCCTCTGATGATTAGCTGAGGACAAGTGGTGGCGATTTCCTAACGAATCAATTGCAGTTGGAGTCACAAACCAATCGATGCATGATGTAAACATATCAAGGCACTTCCAATGAACCATATTAATTAGCAAAAACAGCATCGGATGTATGAAACCTTGCAGTAAATCGAAATTCCACAATAACATTCCGAAAAGCTGTTTATGAAATACTTTTGCTTCTGAACGTTCTGAACGACGTTCCTCGAATATCACACAAACCGTCCTGAATAATGCGATTCAATGAAGGCACTTGCCTCTATCTGCTTCACCGAAAACAAATTGCTTTGTTATTCCAATCTTTCGCAACAGTTGGTGATCGTTTTGGGTTACGACGATAATGTTCCGGTCCAGTAGGGAAAGTTTCTGCCGTCTGCGGATCTACAGGAGAGTAATTTTTGCCTGGCAATTGACTTTAATCACCACGTTACTATGATGACAATTTCCACAAATATCGCCCATTCCAGGATACATCCTTCTGGACTTTTCTAATTGAACAATGGTTATTGGCTTCTGTTGTACTACCTTGCTATTTGATCTGTGCCGGTTGCCATCCCGGGCTGCCGTTGCACGTATGAAACCATATTCATAGCATCTTATTATACCGCACATGCACGAGCATCGACAGCATTCCAGAACTAGTCAATTCTCACGCTCGATAAAGCACAAATGGCCGGTAGTCTATTAGGATATACACATCCTTTCATTGGTGTCATTCAAGTAAATCGCTTTTCCAGGTTTCAGTTCGGCATTTCCGGCAGTCTGGAAGACGAAGTGAAGATGATTCCCACTTCGCTAAGGGCTACGGACGATACGGACAAATTCTAACTTCGCACTTCTTGAACGTCAGTGAGGTATGAAACTGAGCGGAGGAAAAAGTAAAAGACTTTCTGGTCGGTTACAGAGCATAGCCACGTCACGCATCGCAAACACAATAGATATGCAAGGTTTAACACTACTGATCACCACTGATTTCCAAGACTGTTTTCATTAGGGCAATTTGTTGATATAAGCGAATTATGTAAATTTTATTATGATATTTTATTATATTTACGAGTTCGAATGATACCATGTAAGCTCGTTTGCATTCATACAAAGGCTATTATTTCCGGTCACTAAGTCAAAACACTTTTACCGCAAATTACATAATTTGAAAACAGGGGTGAAATGTTCAAAATTACTTCGTTAGCCAATGATACGCCATTGAATACCACAGATATGCCAATGAAATGCCACAGAAACTTCATCGTTTGTTTCATGAGAAATATTATTCAATATTATAAATTTCCAAAAAAAAACAATCTAAAAAGATAGGTACGTTCAAAATAGTATACAACAGATATTTTGTAAAATTTGTACAGATGTTTTTTATACATATGATAGTAATGTATTATTCTATTATTCATTTAAGTCTAGCTAAATATTGTAAGCAATCTATACCTATAAAAATGGATTTCTGTCTGTCTGTCCGCATGTTCCTTATAGAATCGAAAACTACTGAACCGATCGGCGTGAAAATTTGTATGTAGGGGTTTTTGGGGCCAGGGAAGGTTCTTATGATGGTTAGAGACCCCTCCCCACACTAAGAGGAGGGGCTCCCATACAAATGAAACACAAATTTCTGCATAACTAGAGAACTAATCCAGCAAATGGAACAAAATTTGACAAGTGGGTGTTTTTGGAGATAAGAATTTTTTCTATTGTGAATAGAGACCCCTCCCCTCTTTAGAAGGGGAATTATGATCCCTCTCCCCTTTAAGAGGGGGGGGGGGCTTCCATACAAATGAAATACAAATTTCCTCATAACTCGAGAACTAATCAAGCAAATGGAACCAAATTTGGCATGTGAAGGTTTTTGGAGGCAAGAATTTTTTCTTTGATGAATTAGGACCCCTCCCCACTTTAGGAGGGGAGGGGCTCCTAGACAAATAAAATACAAATTTCCTTATAACTCGGGAACTAATTAATCAAATGGAACCAAATTTGGCATGTGGGTGTTTTTATAGGCAATTTTTTTCTATGGTGAAATGAGACCTTTCCCCTCTTTAGGAGGGGAATTATACTCCATCCCCCTTCAATAGTGGCGGGGCTCCTATACAAATTTAATACAAATATCCTCATAACTAGAGAACTAATCTAGCAAATGGAACCAAATTTGGCATGTGGTGGGTTTTGGAAGCAGGATTTTTTTTCATGATGGTTTGAGACCCCGCACCCCTGTGGCAGGGGGGTAAGGACCTTCATACAAATAAAACAGAAATTTTTGCGTAACTCAAAAACTAATCGAACTCGAGAAATTTTAGACTCTTTCATAAAACAATATTCAATAACAAGACCACCAAATACTATCAATAGACGAGACAGCCACAGGCCGCGAGTGTTGCTGGCGACTTGCCGTCGGAAGCGCCGGCCACTGCGGGGGGCCAGCCCTCCGTAGAGATCACCTCTATCTACGTTTATTTATTTTCTTATGCCTACTGACCTCTTACTTTCCTTCAGTTGGGTCACCCCTGCGACATGGTACTTTCTACGAAAAGATTTTCCGTGAAATGGTACATCCCGCGTAAGGTTTTTCGCGAAATGGTATTCTGCGAAACTCTATATTCCGCGTTATGGTCAACCGAGAATTGGTGTTCCGCAAAATGGTATTCGGCGAAATGGTTCGTAATGATGGCGAATATTTAAATGCTATCCGCTTTATTTTATCAGGCTAAGCACTGGGGGGAGTTGTTTTCTACTTTACTGTGAGGAAAATTTGTATATTAAAACACCCATGAACTTCCCAGAATGCGTTTCGCTTCCGTTTCAGTACTCTCAAACGACGGTTACTCCACGCAGGAGAGTGCGGCGGTATGGAAAATTGTCACTAAGCCATGAACGAATAATTTCACAAAAACGTTCGGCCAGCCAATGCACATAGTCGCTATCCAGTAAATATAATGACGGTTAAAAAAACGGAATCGAAAAACACACTTTTTTATAACAAAAGTTTTAAAGAAGACTGAGGGAACGTAATGTAGGTATTGATAATGTCTTCAGTGCGAGATACGGCGTGAAGCGTAAACGAAACATTAGGTAAGGGGGGGGGGGGGGGTACTGCAGTAACGCTTATTAAGTCTGTATAACGTTCCTCTTTACCAAAGCTGGGGGATCTGTTATTGCTGAGGCCAGAGGGGCCTCAGCTGAGTTCTCCTAAAGTTCCTGGTCGAACCAATGGGAACCGTGTAGGGGTTCTCACGGCCTCTTCTCTGGCTAGCTCGGCTGTAAGGAGCACGAAGGCTCTCAGAGTCGGCTCCGGGTCTACTTTTCGATCAAGGAATCAAAGTCACTCTACTTACTGTTCATACAACTAATTTTTATTAATTAACCTATAAACTCACTGTACTATTCTTCTTTCTCTGCGGGATCCGCCGACCATTCACTTGACGATGACAAATTCTCGATGACAAACGGCGAACTGCGAATGTTGTGTGGGATCGGGCAGCAGCTTCAAGTGTACCCAGGCCCGTCACGGTCTCAAGCGCGAGTGCACGTGACCTCGAAGGTGGGGTGAAACTGCTGGTCTTAAGTAGGTGTTTGTATTCTGCGGGATTTTGGCTTCGTATTAACCCAGGCCCGTTACCGCCTCTGGCTGGAGTGCGACTGACCTCACAGGTGGGGTTTGACCGCGGTTGCGGAGTAAGTTTTCCCGGTGGTACTAGAATCGTTGCTGTATCCAAGCCCGTCACCGCCTCTGGCATGAGCGCGTGTGACCTCGAAGGCAGGGATCGTCCGCGGTTGCGGGAGGTTATACTTGATCGCTTAGCGGTGGGCCGCTAGATGGCACTGGCACACACAAGGGGAATGTTCGGTCTACGACTCCGGTCCAATACCTGTACCGGTCGCCTCGTGAATCGTGGCTAATCTCGCGGCTGTTGCTCTAAAGCATTAATGGGTCCTGTTGCAAATTATGAAATAGTGACCTTTTAGAATACGGTCTTACAGGTTAGGGTTCGGCTTGCCCTGTATTTTCCTTTTTAGCATACCTGACGGGGATTCCTTTCTTAACGGAATATATGGCAATTTATTCTCTTAACGGGATATATGGCACGACTTTTAACCTACTTTGTCCATGTGATCTGCCTGCTCATGCGATCTGTTTGTCTGTGCGATTTCCATATCGATATGATCTGTATGTCCATGTGATCTGTCTGTCCATGTTATCGATTTGTCCATGTATTCTATCTGTTCATGTGATCTGGCTGTTCATGCGATCTGTCTGTTCATGTGATCTGTCTACTCATGTGATCTGTTTATCCGCGTGCATATCGAAGTGATCTGTAGGTTCATGCGATCTGTTAGTCCATGTAGTATGTCTGTCCATGTTATCGATTTGTCCATTTAATCTGTCTATTTGTGTGATCTGTCTAGTCATGTGATCTGTCTGTTCATGTTATCGATCTGTCTGTTCATGTGATCTGTCTGCTAATGTGATCTGTCTGTTCATGTGATCTGTCTGTTCATGTGATCTGATTCCATTCGATCTGTCCATCTGACCTATTTGGCTCTGTGATCTGTTTATCCGTATGATCTGTCTGTCCATGTGATCTGTTTGTCCGTGTGATTTATCTGTCCATGGTATCGATCTGTCCGTGTGATCTGTCTGTCACTATGATATGCCGGCCCATATGATCTGTCTGCCTTGTGAATTGCATGTCGATGTGATCTGTATGTCCATATCGTCTGTCTATCCCTGTGATTTGTCTGTCCATGTAATCTGTCTGTTCATGTTATCGATTTGTCCATGTGTTCTGTCTTTTCATTTGATCTGTCTGTTCATGTGATCTGTCGGTCCATTTGATCTGTCTACTCATGTGATCTGTTTATCAGTATGATTTACATGTCGATGTGATCAGCATGTCCATATTATCTGTCTGTCCATGTCATGTGTCTGTCTATGTTATCTGTCGATTCATGTGATCTGTTTGTCAATGTCATCTATTTGTCCATGTGATCTATCGGTCCATGTGATCTATCTATCCCTGTGATCTGTTTGTCCATGTAATCAGTCTGTCCAAGTGATCTATTTGTCCGTATGATCTGTCTGTCCGTGTGATCTGTCTGTCCCTATGATCTGGCTGACCATGAGATCTGTCTGTCCATGTGATCTGTTTGTACATGTGATCTGTCTGTCCATGTGATCTATCTGTCCATGTCATCTGTCGCTCCATGTGACCTGTCTGTTCACGTGATCTGTCTGTCCATGTCATCTGTCGCTCCATGTTACCTGTATGTCCGCGTGATCTGTCTGTCCATGCGATCTGTCCATCTATTTCCATGTCCATGTCTATCTGTCCTTATGATCATATCCAGTCTATATAAAATGTGGATTCGCATTAATCGTGCCAAACTCTAACGAAGTTAAATCTTAAATAATCAGTAAAAGATGTGGCTTCCAGCTGAAAATGACAAATAATATTTCCTGAATCCGAGATAGAAAAGCTATAGCTTTTACCTGACATTAAAGAAAAAAAGAAAACGTTTCCCATATTAAATTTCACTATTAATATTTATTCATGACAGGTACGTATTTCGCCTACAGCTTCATGTATGTCTGTTCAAACTGTTGTCTGTGTCGCAACAAACAGTTCTAAAACAGGCACTGATGAAACCTTCCAGTCGTAGGCGAAATAGGTATATGTCGTGAATAAATATTAATACAGTTGGATTTCGAATTTGGCATGGTTCGATTTTGGCATGCCTCGATTTTGGCAACAAAAGTATTCGTTTTTGGCAACACAAGATATTTCACTTCCAAAAATATGCTTAAATATCAATCAGTCTCCGCATACATGCTTTAAATGACGAAAAAATGATGCCCTGAGTATGTTCATGAAAAAAAGTTATGTGGTTTCGAACAACAAAATTTTTATTGCCGTAGGACTACGTCTTACCGCAGGGTGTCAATAACTTATTTGCACCGGACGGATAGCTCTTGTCGGACTTTTTAAACCTAAAATGGTTGCAATCGTTGATTAATGATATTTGGTTAACTTCTAAAGCAGATACATCAAATTTTTTCATATCGAAAAAGGGTCTCGATTTTGGCATGGTTTCGATTTTGGCAACATACTACACTTACTTATGTGTCCATGTCCGCCGGTCCGGCAGAACAAAGGGATGAAATCAGAGATCTCCACTGCTGACGGTTACCCGCCATGGCTTTTACCTGTCGCCAGGACACGTTCTCGTCTACAGCCCGGATGTCGTTGGCTAAACTCCGTCGCCATGAGCCTCTGGGTCTGCCTCTTCTACGCTGTCCTTGTGGATTCCAGTCTAGTGCTGCTCTGCAAACCTCGTTCGCTCCTTTCCTCAAGGTGTGTCCGATCCATTTCCACCTACGTTCACGAATTTCTGTGGCTATCGGCCGTTGATGACACCGACGATGGAGTTCCTCATTGGATATCCAATTATCAGGCCACCAGGCACGAATAATGTATCGCAGGCACCGGTTAATGAATACCTGCAGTGTTTGCGTTGTCTCCGCTGAGACGCACCACGTTTCGCAGGCATACAGCAGATTCGGATTTTGGCAACATAGGCGACACGCATTTGTTGCCAAATTCGAAATCCTACTGTAGTGGAATTTAATTTAGAAAAAGTTTTCTTCTTTTCTTCAATTTCAGGTTTTGTATTCTACTAAGAGGCTCCAAAAACTTCGGACATAGCTTTTAATTAAAATCCAGCATTCTATTGTAATAATCGTTAAACAGTCAACCAACTATGCCATCAACAATTCCCGCAAAGGCGACTTAGAATCCATCACTAAATTTTTGGTTGTCGCATTTTGGCAGTTATATTTTATCAAACAATACGAAAAAGTTGAACTTTCGATTGACGATTTATCATTAGGACAACCAAAAGAAATAAAATATTGGATTTAACATAAAATGAGCCGAAAGATAGAGAAATGACAAAGTTTCCACAAGGCAGGACTTATATTGAAACCGCTCCCGAAAAGAAAAATCTAGTGCACTCGGCAGGACAATAGTCTTTCCGGCTCCTAGAACTTGGTTAATAAGAACATATTTGTACCAAAACGAAATACCACCCAGCTGGCTTTGAGCAAAAAAAAATAAATTGCTGTAGGTATGTGTACGTGTGCTTCCCAGCACTCGAAAAAGGCACCGCGATTTCTGGGCCCAACCCGGAAAAATAATTAAAATGGATAACGAACGTAAATAGCTGCAAATGAAAACGGGAAACGAATTAAACAATTAGGAACCAACGGAACCGGAAACGACGAGAGCAAATTAAATAGCAAAGATGTTTCTTTGATTTCCACAAAAGCACCCGGCAACCAACAGATTCGAGTTGGTTGCAGTCTATTCCGTAGAATGAGATTATTGTTCGGTGAGCGGAAGAAGTTCATGACGTCTGTTGTGTCTCGGAAGTACTTGAAATCGCAACAATATTTCTATTTATTCGGGGAACATTTTAGTGTGATGGGATATTTACATAGACCAGTTTGCTTTGGACAGATATATGTGAAACAGTTTCTTACAGCCAATACAACTTGCAGCAATCATCAAATCAAGGATTTGATTGTAACAACTGATGACTACACGTTGCCATGGAACTTAACTGCGCTGCTCATTTCATGGTTACTTCCTGTTCTACGTAACGAATTAATAAAATTGAATTCTATTGCCCGAGATAAACCCAGAATCAGCGGCCTTTCTTCCACACAGTACATTGTTTCGTTTTATCGACCTCCATAAACAGCTTTTAATCCTTATTCTTCTTATCACGGATGTTTACTTCCTCGAACGTAAAAACTTCATCCCAAGTGATTCGAATAACGAGGAGCCGCAATGAAAATTTATCCTCCACTGCATTCAACGCGAGATGACCTGCCGGCCGGTCTGGCTGCTTGGCTGTCGATTCTGTGGCCAACACAACACCGCCCCGTATCCCCACCGCACCGGACCGCATCGCACCGTAGCGCACCGTGTGGCGAGTTGTTTCGCTTATTCCGCACTTTATGACCGGCCGCACAAACGTACAAGCCACACCATCATTATGGTGCACTCACTCCGGCGGGACCGGTTGATCCTTGGATAATAAAAACACTTTGGTTTAACCCACCTAACGGGGATATTTTGGCTATTTCGTAATACAATTTTGGAGAGTATTTTCTGTACATAATTACAGAACAAGAGACTGATTGGATCAGGAATATTTTTACTTTCATGTGCTAATGAGCAATTTAGTTAACATAGGATAGGTAAAGAAAAATTGCAAAAAAAATTACATTAATCGAACTCATAATCAGTGGTTCTTTTATTTCGTGAATTTTGATTATCCCAGCCAACCATGCATTATAACCAATTTATTTTCTCCTCGAAGATGATAACAAGGCTCTTCGAAACGGGAAAAATAAAATAAACCCGGTTGCACCATTACTGCTGAGTTGGCTGCTATTTCGTCTCAATCTGGGAGCTGATAATTTTCAGCGCTCCTCGGACCGATGCATAGGCTTCCTGTTGTGTGGTACCACTCCACCGCACCCGCCGTAAGGACCGGTTGTAAAACGAAAGGCATCTAAAATAAAGAATGCTTGATAGTGCTCTTTCTCTAAGCTTGAGGTGTTATCCCGCAGGATAGTCTCCTAGGAGACACAACAAGATTTTTACACGGTTCATTCCTTAGGCTCGTAAATTATTGCAGAGCGCAACAACGTGATTACAGCGAGATATAAAGCATACTACACGTTAGCGTCAATTTCGTTGCGCAGGATAAATTGCGATTGACTGTTTATCTGGATAATAAAAATCCGAAAGATGAGTGCCGCTGCCGCCACAGACGAAAGACAATTTCAGCTTATGGCATATTAACTACGTTCGATAGATGTTTGTATTCTATTTCAGATGAATTGAGCATGTTTTCACCGTTGGGGTGTCTTCAACCGTTAAATTTTATCGTACATTTGTAATGAAACATGCAATCCAATTTTATTTGATGAATCTTCTAACATCTTTCTATGACTTCCTGATAAATGAAAAAAAAAACACTTTTGGCTAATTTTATTCATCTGAAGCAAATTCCTTTCCGGTGAATCGCGGCGCGTTGAGTCATATTTTTTTAATTAAATTACACCTGCAAGTCAAGAGCATACTAACTGTAATAAGAAACATTAACGTTTTTGTGCTGCATTTGGTTACGGGTGTATAAAGTGTTTTAACCTCTATGAAGTTTTAAAAAATCAGTTTGGCAAAAAGACAGGTTGGAGACCCTCAGTAATATAAGTATTGGAAACTATTAGTAAAAGCTTATATCAAATTAAAATGAATGAACGGTACAAACCCGAGTTTCCCAATTGGAAGACGAACGTTTGAAAATAAAAAAATATCGAAGAAATAGTCCCAGGTTTGCAAAAAATACAATTGTTTATAAAATTGCTCTATTTAAATATTGAAAAACAATCAAGAGGAGGTTTGATATACTAATTTTGGAAGCCTATGAAATAGTGAAAATATCCGGTAAAACGGTATTTTTAAATAGTAAAAACTATGTTTACAGTAGCACATTAAAATAAAAATGAAAAAAAAAAATGTTTACAGTCAGCATTTGAAAAATGGTAATTTATTCAGATTACAATAGATTAGTAAATCAAATGTTACGATTTCTAAAACAAAAATAAAAATATACGTGTCAATTTTACTGTAATTTCCCTTACAATGACCCATAAAATTCAAGACATAATTGAAACAATTTGCGACTATGACGATACGGTGCTGCCATCTCCAAAACTTAATTCTGTATTTAAGAATGAATTTGTTGAACAGTAGGTCAAGGGAGGGTACGATGCTAGTCTAATAAGACAGTCGTCGTATGTCGTATGTTTTTGGCCGGCAGAGGCTGTCAGAGTCGATAAGATCGTAGCACTTGTCCCGCAATTGTCCTGTACTCTAACAGCTGGCTGCGGAGTCTGTCGTATCAAAAAACATATGGTAAAGTTTCGATAACGGAATACAGCTCCTAGACTTTACTTTGCTCTTTTAGGTCAAGGGATAGAAATATTTTGACAATTTTGCCATTCACATTCACAAAAGCATAGTAGCCGGGTGACAAAAAAGGAGTCGATTTCTTGCAGTTGCATTTTTCGGAAAGAAAACCACTGAAAATGAAAGAAGTGACAAAAAGGGTCCCAAGCAAAAACAAGCACCAAGCTAGTCTAAATATATAAAAGTGACTGTAAATATGTATGTATGTATGTTCCGCCATAACGCCGGATCGCCTGAACTGTTCTACACCAAACTTGGTATACGTGTTCTTCTTCTTATGTATCTATGACCGCCAGTCGACCAGAAGAAATGAAAGAAGATGAAATCAGAGATATCCATTGCCGACGGTTACCCACCATGGTTTTGCCCTGTCGCCAGGACAAGTTCTCTTCGACAGCCTGGATGTCATTGGCTAAACTGCGACGCCATGATCCTCTGAGTCTGCCTCTTCTACGCCGTCCTTGCGGATATCAGTCGAATGTTTCTCTGCAAATCTCGTCCGCTCCTTTCCTCAAGGTGTTTCCGTTCCACTTCCATCCACAGTTTCGAATTTCTATTGCTATCGGCCGTTGATGACAACGACGACAGAGCTCCTCATTGGATATCCAGTTGTTAGGCCACCAGGCACGAATTAGTAAATCCCGGCAGTTTTTGTGTTGCCTCCGCCAAGATGTACCACGTTTCGCAGGCGTACAGCAATATGGATTTAACGTTTGAGTATTGAGTTGAAAATTCGGGTTTTCGTATGTATAGTGACATGGTTTGAACGCCAAATGTTTCACAGACTTGCGCAGGCACCCCTGACCTTCGTGATCCGTGTGGCTATTTCAGTCTTGATGCCGTCATCGGGCGCTGTCTTAGTCACTAAGATATGAAAAAGTGTCCGCCAGCTCAACATGTTGTCCCGCTACTGTGAAGTTGGTCCATAGACTTATCTTTGCTACACTGAATGTGAGACCTGCTGCCTGGGAGCTCTCGGAGAGGTTATCTAACTTACTCTGCATATTCGGCATTGTGCGAGCAAGACAATGTCGTCGGCAAGCTCGAGGTCATTTAACTGCTCCATCATTAGAGGATTCCGTTTAGGGATGATCTTACATAGTACTTTCAGAGTAATGCAGAGCAACGTGATGCCACGCCAGTTACTGCATTCAATGGGGACCCAATTTTTTAGGAACTTTGACCAATGTGCCTTGCATCCAATCCCATATATTCCTGAATAGTTCTGAAATTAAATAAAAAGAAAACTATTCCAATTAAATTCTACTATCTATATTTATTTGCAACAGATACGTATTTCGCCTACGACTTGCAGACTTCATCAGTATCTGCTTTCGAACACTTTTCGAACAACTTTGACACTGATGAAGCCTGCAAGTCGTAGGCGACATACGTATCTGTTGCGAATAAACATAGATAGTAGAATTTAATTGGAATAGTTTTCTTTTTATTTAATTTCCGGTTTCGTATTCTACTAAGACGCTCCAAAAACTTCAGCCTAAATAGTTGATGCACCATCTGGGCTGACAAAGATGGGGCAGCTCAGTTCTTCAGCGCTATCTTAGTATTCGTCCGGGCACCACTAATGCGGCGAGAAATATCGTACATCAAACGGATATCACCATTGGCGAAGGCGGTTTCTCCTTCGTCGGCTAGAGAGTTAGGGATGGGAAATCAATCATTAATTACTGATAGTTATCAGTAAGCAATAATATCACTAAGTATCAGTAAGGTTTCGCAGTTATTGATGCTTACTGATACAGTTACGTCTTCTCGTTAGAAAAATCAGTTGGATTAAATAAATGGTAGGTAGTTGCGTTCGATAGACGAGAGTGACACAATATATCGTCGTTGTCGTCAGCAGCCTAGAGCCGGGGTGGCTCGTGCTGTTTCAAGCAGTCGTCTCTATTTAACTCGATCTTGGGCCATTCGTCGCAAGTTTCCCAGTCTCAAGTCTCAAAAGTCATAAATCACTTTCGACTTGGTCAAGCCATCTTGCATGTTGAGTCTTCGTGTGTCCGGTGCCGGTGGGGTTGTTGAAAAGAACTGTTGTCGTTGCTCTGTCGTTCGGCATCCTTACAACGTGCCCGACCCACCGTAGCCTACCGACTTTCGTCAGATGTAGATGGGGGTCTCTGGGATTCTCAAGCAGTGAAAGTATGTCGTGATTCATATACGTCTACCCTTGATGAAAATCATGCCTCTCGTTTCGATACTCGCTGATCGGAACACCGCCTCAAGAGTGACGTTGAACAGCATACAGGATAAGCTGTCACCTTGTCCCAACCCTCGACGAGTCTCGAAGGAACTCGAGTGTGCCTCGGAGACGTGCGAAGCACATCACTCGTTCCAATATAGCTCAGACTAGTCGGGTCAGTTTATCCGGCAAACCGGTTTCGTGCATTGTGTACCATAGCTGGTCGCGATGGACTGTATCGTATGTTGCTTTGAAATCAATAAAGATGTGATCCGAGGACACGATGTATCCTCAACATTTCTGCAAGATCTGTCGGATGGAAAAAATCTGGTCGGTAGTTGCGCGAGCCCCCATGAAGTCCACCTGATAAATTACAATGTAAAATTACAATGAATAATGCAGTTATTACAATTGCTTATTTTTTTGCTACAATGCCGTGATGGGTAAAATTACTGATATTTACTGATAGTTATCAGTAACGTACTGAAATTACTGATAGTTATCAGTAACGCTTTTTAATGATAGTTCCCATCCCTATAGAGAGTTATTCCAGCCTCTCTTGTCCCGCTTACATGCTTATTGTTTAATAGCCCTCTCCAGTTCTGCGTATCGTCAACGGACAGCGGACCTGGTTCGGCTTTCGACGGGCTGCCGACACCGGCTTTCGCCTCTCTCCGCTCGTCGAATTTTTTCCAAGTTTCATCCGAAATCCACTCCCTCCGACTACTGCGCACTTTACCGAGGTTTATGTCACTGCGTCAATGATTGAGATGAAGGCGTTCTTGACACCGGTCCATTGCTCTTCGACGGTTCCACCAGGTGGTAACTCCGAGACTTGTTCGCTTTTCACCTTGGGATTCTCTAATCATCGGACATCTCAGCGATAACGAGATGATGATTGGATGCAATATTGGCGTTGCGCTTGTTGCGTACATCAAGAAGACTCCTTCTCCACTTTCGGTTGACGCAGATGTGGTCAATTTGATTTTCTGTTCGACCGTCGCGGGAAACCCACATGGCCTTATGTGCTGGTCAATGAGGTAAGAGCGATCCACCAATGAGCATGTTATTATTACCGCAAGACTCTTTAAACAGCTCCCTGTTTTTGCTCATTTCTCCTTGGTTAAGGTTCGTGTCGTTTGCACCAATCTTGAAGTAGTCCGAGTTGGATGGAGTTAGATGCCCCCTTTGGGATACTCTCAACCAGCTAGCTGTAGAAACTCTCTTTCTCCTGTAGGTCTACAGCATCTTTGCGTATAGCACTGGATTGCAGTAAAATTTCCGGCCACGATTATTCTTTCGCTTATCGGTTCCCACTTCAGCAGGACCACATGTGTCCCTGGGCGTAGTATGAATCCAGCCTCTCTTTCTCGTGTAGCATTTTCACCTCATTTGCCAGAGTAGAGCATACTTGAAGTAGAGTAGAAGGGGAGGGGGAGTTGAAAATGGGAGAAGGTACTAAGTGGAAAGGAAAAAAGGCTTTGTTTCTCTTTCTAGGAATAGGAATTTTCGGAAAAGAAACCAACGAATATTTGAGGTAAAAAGGGATGGAGTTGCCCTCAGGAGGGGGCTCTTGCATTATGGAAATTTACGAAACGAAGCCATATACATACGCAGATGGATGGACGATAAAAGAGGGGTGATCTCTGATAAAAGCGCGGGAGGTGTCAAAGTTAGGGAGGAACGTCAAATGAAGAAAAAAGGGGTTTCTTTCTTCATTACGAAAATTTTGAAAATTTTCGTAACGATAACCAATATAAAGATGGCTGAAAGACAGAGTTAGATCGGGCGCTCAGCTAGTACATACATAAATGACAAAGAATGTTTGAATTATGTTCTGCCAGAACTCCGGAACGCCTGAACTGTTTTTTACCAAAATAAGGAAAGTGGATAAGTGAGATTGTGTGTAAGAGGGTGAGAGAAAGAGAGAGTCTACCGTTGCCTAGCTTTTAAATTTATACAAATATTACATAAAACCCGAAATACGGCTGAAGCTTAAATGTTTGAACAAATTTACTTGAATAGTTTCTATCACTATATTTTGAAATAAACTTAGTAATATTATTTACTTGTGATTGATCACTTTGTTTCTTTTATTCTACTGTGTCTTATATATACAATTGTTGGAAAGATATTAAACGCCTTCAACTAGATAGTTGAGAGAGTTTTATGCTCGCTTCTGATCCTGAAAATACGGCATTTGATGCTTTTCATTCCGTAATTCACTGGTCGGAGTCCCGAACATTTTCGAAGAATTTCGAACTGAACAACCTTATGTGACTTTCCTCAAACACATCTGAATAATTTTGTAAAAAATCATGCATATTCTGCTAGCCGTTTTTCTGCGTCATGATTCTGCTGCATCCGGGTGAAATTATAAACAACACTAAATTCTCTGCTCTTTTTTACGCTCACAACAAATCTTTAAACACAACTTACAGAAAAATGAGTTATTTATAACTATTCCAATATATGCATACATCTATTTACCTACGTGATACGAATCAATTATAAAAATTATATGTATTTCGGAGCGAAAAAATCTTCCTATAATTTAGACCTTCTTTATAGTTGTTAAGAAACGCACGGAAATTATTGATCTGCGTGCAATGAACTAGCCTTTGGTTTGGCTTAAGTAACGAATCAACAGTTGTCTGTTTTTGACAATAATGTTAAAGGAATACGGTATACAGGTCGGACTCGATTATCCGGGTGAAAAAGAAAATTTTATAATGTTAAACATAATGTTTTGACGTGAACACATTTCAAAAAACCTATTTACAATTTTTTTTCACCCGGATAATCGAGTCCGACCTGTATTATAATAGTACGCATATTAACGACGTTTCAGTGAAATTTACTACTGAAAAATGGATTTTTAGGATGAGTGCGCGGAATAATGTGCTGCGCGGAGTTATCCGCAGGCACGCTACCTAATTTCCTCATGAAGAAATTGGAAATTGTATGCGGCCAAATTCTAAATGAAATAGTCTTTATCAAGCACTACGATATTAATAGAATTAGCAATGAAATTATATCAAGTCACTTATCTTCCAAATTTCATCAACGTAAATCAATCCCGCAGGTATTACGTAATAATGTTTTTGACCACACGATCAGATTTTCATTCTGCAACATACCGACTTTCAAGCTCCATTCCCTTCTTTTCAACAAATCGGGGCTTTGTGGCGTGATGCTCACTCAACAACATCAACAACAACAACAACAACAACAGCGCACTGAAGGAGATATGTACTGTTATCATGATAGACGGGGAGGGAGCGCAAATAAAATAGTGAGAATAAACGTGGTGAACATAAGCAGCTGCGATACTACTAACGGGAAGGAAGAAATAAATATCAAGAAGGGTTCGTAAAAAAAAGACTGCACGTATGATATGAAGCAAAAAAAACCTTCTACTAAGAGTGACGGCCAAGTGAAAGTATCAAACACGCTATCGCTGGAATTAGGAAGCGTGGATCTCAGCCAGGCAGTGGCCATGTGTGGGGAAGAAGAGCTACGACGCCGGCCGTGGAGATAAAATGGATGTAGAAAACATAAAAATGATTGGTGCGAAAAATGTGTCATAAAAATCATTCGTACCATAAATAAAAGAGCTGAGAGTGCAGGATGTGAGCGGAAAATAAGCGTGTAAAAGTAACCGTAGTTACGATACACGAACCAGCATCAGTGTGAAGCTGGCAAAATGCAGGATATTTTACTTTACACCTTACACCACCGGCACTGCACCGCACCGGGGGGAAAAGCTTTCGGGATAGTCTAGTGATTTTCTCGAGCAAGGGACGTTCCTCAGTCAGTCACGTTCATGAGCAGGAAGAATACTACCTATGTATAAGAAAAAAACAACACAAAGCATCTCGTGTGAACTGTGATGACGTACGTCGCTCGAATTGATAACAACAAATGCATAAACTGCAACATATTTTAGTACCCAAACGGTCCAATTTTGACCAAATACGTAGTTAGTTTCGCAATTTGTTTGCATATTTTGTAACTATATTTTTAACGTTTTTTGTCTCACAGATGAAAAGGGCCCCGCGCAAAGTTTCACAAAGAATTTCACATTTTAGCATTTATGCAATTGTGTAATAACCTTTAAACTATTACGCCCAAAACTTAAAATGTTCAGTTAAGCTTCCAGTTCGTTTAACTCCTGTCATCAGATTCTGTACAGCCGCTGTCCATCATCACTCATCCATCACCGCAGAACTCCAGTTTTCCTTGAGCGAAGCTTTGATCTGTTGGACGGCTTCTTATTCTTGGGCGCAAAGCTTCCTTACCGCTTGATATGGTCTTTGTTCCATAATGGCAAGATTCAACTAGATAGTTAAAAAAGTTTTATGCTCGCTTGTGATCCTGAAAATACGGCATTTGATGCTTTTCATTCCGTAATGCACCTGCCAAATCCGGCCAAAACAGTACGGAAAAAATCATGTTGCTTCAGGAAAGATAGCAGACGTTTTTCACGATAGTAGTTCACGTAAATTTCCTGATTGATGGTCCCGGTTGCAATGAAAATATCGCCTCTCTGAAATATAAATACACTGCGAAGTTGCTTTTTGACAAATTCAGGACAACAATAATACCTCGTCTGACTGGCATGTAACTAGTCTGGGGTGCCCAGGCTGGGGCACACTAGACACGTGCTCCACCTAAAGGGTGCCCCACATCAAATTGCATCGCGGAAGAAACGCTGTAGAAAATTACCTAATTGACCGATCCTTTTCAAACTCTCAGATTATAAAATATAAACCATTAATAAGCTCACGTCATATTTATTTCATTCAACTTCAATACCATAACCGTATGCTCGCACCATACGCTTAATTCCACTGAAAAAGTTTTGTGCAACATCTCGCTACAGCTTCTTCTGTATGAATACCCACTTTTTCTTCATGTCTTCCTCAGACTTGACTCCTCGTTAGGATGCTTCCGTAGTACCTGCCAGTATTTTTCATTGGGTCTTAGTTCCGGTGCGTTGGAGAGGTTCATGTCCTTGGGTACAAAAGTAACCCCGTAGGCTTCGTACCACACCAGGACATACTTTGAATAGTGGCACGAAGCTAGATCTGGCCAGAAGATCGTAGGACCTTCGAGAGAGTCTGCTTCAACAGAGGAAGCAGACACTTCTGTAGACACCCCTTGAAGTAGTTCAGCCCGTTTACAGTCCCGGTAGTCACGAAATGCGCTCTCTGTTTGCCACATGAGCATATCGCTTGCCAAATCATGTATTTTTGGCAAACTTTGAAAGTTTCTGCATCCTTGCTTCCTCCTAAACATCAAACTTGTGCGGGGCGCTGAAGTACAGTAGCCATGGAAGCTGCCGGAAGTCCGCCTTTACCTTAGTCTCATCATTTATGATGAGAGAGTTGAGAATTTTCCAGGTGCTTGCGCAGAATAAATTCGCAACGTTGCTCATCGAGTGACGCAATTTGTTCCAATTTTCGAATAACTGACCGCGATAAAAATATTAGTGTAAACAATACATTCTTGGTATTTTTACTTTAGTACAAAATCCTTGAGTAAAATGGGGCAAATCAGACTTCTACATACATTATACATGCTGTATAAAAATAAAATTGTTCATATACCTTTTTCTTAAGATTCTTCTACTTTCCTTAGCATAGAATCTCAAATTGGGAAAAGTTTGTATATGATTCATTCAAAACTATAAAAATATAAGGGTGAATGAGGCAAAATGGGCTACTTCTTGTCATTTCCGCGCATTGAAACCATCCCTTCACCAATCGATTTCTCGTGATTTTTTACATAAGAAAAGTCACAAAATCTAGACAGACGGGATAGAAAAAGTAGAAAAACTGACATCAAAAACAGAAAGATCATAACAGAATAGGAGCGAAAATGGTAGACAAAAAAAGAAAAAAGTGGAGAAGAAGAAAACGGGGGGAAAAAGAGAAAACGTGGTAAAAAAAGCAGACTGCAAAAAAAAGAACGAGAACGAACGATATAATAAAAAAAACTGAAAGACAAGAAAAACAAACGACAAAAAACGAGTATGAATATGAGGACAAACTTGACAGAAAAAAGAACAGGCGTAACAAAAAAGGAGTATAAATGGGATTAAAAAGACTGATTAAAAGGAGAAAATACATTAGCAGGGAACTTAATAACAAAAAGAGAGGGAAACCAAGAAAAAAAAGGGAAATGGAAAATAAGCGAAATAAAACGATGAACAGAAAATGACTGAAAAAGATGAACACCAGAATGAGAAGAAGAACTGAAAAATAGAAAAGGTGTTACCGACATAGAAAATAGAAAAAACGGGACCAGAAAGAAGGAAAAACTAGCTGAATTACAGAAAAACAAAACAGGAAAAGAAAAGAAGGAGGACATAGAGAGCGAAAAAAGTAGAAAAACTGACATGAAAAACAGAAAAATCCTAAAAGAAGCGAAAATGGAACGTAAAAAGAAAAAATAGCGGGAAAAAATAAAACAAAAAAGGGAAAACGAGGCGAAAAAAGGAGACTGGACGGAAAAACAAAGAAGACGGAAGAAAAAAGCAAAAAGAAATGAACGAAAAAAGGACACAAACGTAGAACAAATGTCACAAAAAAGGAGAAAAAACGGGATAGAAAAAGAGGAAAAGAAAAGAAGAATATACATGAGCAGGAAAATTGAGAACAGAAAACGAGAAAAAATGAAAATGGAAGATAAACAACACAAAAACAATAAATCAACCATGACAGAAAAGACGGAAAAGCAGAATAAGAAGGAGAACGGAACAAACGAAAACCATAAAATAGAAAGGATGTTAACGAAAGAGAAAATAAAAAACTAAACTAGAAAAGAATAAAAACGGGGTGAAACAGAGCTGAGAAGGGTGAAAAACGGGACAGGAAAAGAAGAGAAGAAGAAACTGCGGGCAGAACAAAGGAAAAACAAGGTAGAAAGAGCGAGAAAACAAAACAAATAAAGAAAACACATAACAAAATAAAGAAAAAATAAGTGCTGGGAAAAGTGGGAAAATAGGAGAGAAAAAGAGGCCCAACGAGACAAGAAAGGAAAAACAAAACAGAAAATAAAAGAAACCCAGAGAGAAGAAGAATAGCGAAAGAGAGAGAAAGAAAAAAGAAAACCAATAGAAAAAACAACAAAAACGGGCAAAGGGGTTAAACGACTTTAAAAGGAGAAAATATAACGGGAATGGGATGCAAAAATGGAACTACAAAACTACTAACTGGAGAGAAAGGGATGAAAAACGAGTGATCAAAAAGGAAGACCGAAAAGGTAAAGGTATCAAAAACAAAATAAAAGTGAAAGAGAAGATGAAAATACGGGGTATCTAAAAAAGGAGAAACGGAACAGCCGAAAATGAAAAACAAGAAAGAGAAGGGTTATAAAAAGACAAAAGGTCATATTCTCATTAGAATTTTTGCACTTGATTGGTTGAAAATGGTTAAAAAAATAGCAAATTTTGGTACTATCACAATAATTATATGGAAATTGTGAACCTTGCTATAGATAACTGGTTGTTTTGCACACCTAATTTTATGAATGTTTCTCATTGCATTTTTTCTCAGCTTTCCAATGGTGGTCTTAAAGCGAAAATCGGTTGGGGGACTGACTCACTGCGAAAACGACGATTTATTGATAAAATCCAATAAGGCGACCAAATTCAAGACGACCGCCAAAAAATTTTTTACTCCATTTGAAAGCCCTGTTCTTCTTCTTTACAGAACCGGGCCATTTGTTAGTTGTTTCATTGCAAATTTGTCAAATTTCACATGATGAAGATCTCAAGGTTTGCTGAAAATTCAACTTTTTTTGAAACTGTTAGGCACCTTGGCGAACTAGGCGTCCACTATTTCGAGGTATTAAAAATGAAATTGTAAATTTTTAACCATGTTCAACCAATAAAATGTAAAGATTCCAATATTTGAAGACCTAGTGTCAGTAGTAGCCTCGTTTCAATGAGAATTACTTATTTTGTAAGTCACATAGGATTCCGGTTACCTAAGTTTAGTACTGGGCATAAAACTGCAAACGAAAAAAGGAAAACGGGAAGAGATAAGACGAAAACTGGGAAGAAAATTACAAATTAGATGAGTGAAAAATAAGAGGAAAAAGAGGACAGAAAATAAAAAAACGTACAGTAAACGAAGAAAAATGAAAAAAACTGGACAAAAAAAATAAAATGTAAAACGAGATAAAAAGAGGAAAAACAAAAAACTCGAGTCAAAAAAAGAAAAACAAGAGAAAAACAGGAAAAACGGAAATAAAAAGAAGAAAAATAAACCAAACCAAACAAACGATACGCAAGAAAAAAACCCGATTTAATCCACCTAGTGGTGAAAGAACCTTTGTTATACGGTCTTCGTCTACGTTAACGTTGCGTAGTGCGTTTATTTTTTTCATGAAATTGCTGAGTAAGTATAAGTAAGTTATTACTAATTTGAGTAAATGCAAGTAAAGGTAAGTTGTAAGAGGAAATATTATTATTTAACATATACATTGCGTAGTAAAGGTCAAATTTAAAGGTTTTGAACTATGCATAATTTCCTGTAATCAATTTTTATTAACCTTCGGTTACTCACGCTGTTGTATTTTGTACAACACGTGTTGATTTTAGAATGCCATATTGTTATAAAGTTACAAATCGACATTTAACCAACGTATATTCTTCAATAAACTTGTTATGAGCAAAATGCCATAATTATTCAATGCATTAATACTTTAAACTGTTGGCAAAATAGATCACCAAAAACTGACATCCCAGAAACGAAGCAATCAGTATGTGAGGTGTACCGCAATCGGCCCCAACTGGAATTTTCTATCGTTTCTCCATATGGAAAAATGATGTCTGTATGCAACAAAACTATCAGCAAATGTAAAATGTTTTAAATGTATCCGTCTGTCGATAGTCGAGTAATTCGGGGACAAAATTAGGATATTTTTATAATCAAAGTTCTACAGTTCCTAAACAAGCAATCATAGAGGTAAACTATATTCAGCAAAGTTGTGTATTTTTACTATTTGTACAACATGAAAAAGTCATACAACAATTACAAAACGAGCTAAAATGGAAAAACTGATTTTACAAATTCGTATAAAATTAATAAGATTTTTCTCTCTTCGCTGAAGAGATAGAAGGTTACTGTCTTCAGCAAAGTTTCTTGTAATAATATGCTCTTAAACTTTACAGAACACATCAATGTGTTATATTGAAACTGAAAAAAAATATTTTTTTTATTTCACTTTTAGGGGGATTAATAAAAATTTAAATTCTACCAGACGATAGAGCTTGCAATTTCAAAAAACTCTTCCAAAGGTGCGATAAACCTAAAACCAGGTTTTCCTAGTCAAAACTCTAATGCGCACGTTTTTTGGTTTTGGGCTATTGTCTCCCGCAAGTAACCGTGTTACAAAAGTTGGCGCGAGTGTTCAAGGGTTAATATCTTTTGACCGGCAAAACCAATTCTTCTGAAATTTTGCAGATATATTTGCAGCAATAAAACTTCTAATTTGATGCCAAACTAATTTAAACTAGATAAATTATCTAAGATGAAATCATCGAAAATAATTGTAAATTTTAATGTGTTGTATACGATTGCTCATAACTTTTGAATTAAACGTCCAATCAAAAAACAAATCAATAGTGATCTATTAGGCTATATTACCTTTCAAATGAGAATAATAGCGCATAAATCGGTTCAGCCAACTCTGAGAAACAGGCGATCATTTGTGCCTAGTCAAAACAGGTTTTTTAAAGCTAACTTTTAAACTACTTGTCCGTTTTCAATAAAATTTGACAAAAAGCTTAGTAATAGCAAGAGCTTTCGTTTGGTACTAAAATCGTTAAAATTGGTTGTGTAGTTCCGGAGAAACGCGTGTCAAGTAGTTTTCACATTTTTGCTTATAACTTTTAAACGAAACGTCGGACCGCAAAGCAATTCAATAGTGATATACTAGGCAATAATACCTTTCAAACAAAAGTAAAAGCGGTCAAATCGGTTAAGCCACCTTCGAGAAACAGGCGATAGAAAATGAGCTGCACACACACACATACACACATACACACATACACACATACACACATACACACACACACACAGACATTGCTCAGTTCGTCGAGTTCTATCGTTTGGTATATGTGATTCGGCCCTCTGGGCCTCGAATCAATTTCGTGTTTTTCGACCAATTTCTAAACCTTTGTTATATAGTATAACAAAGGTAAAAACGAAACAAAAACTACAAAAACGGTACTAGGGCAGAGAAAAAATGGTCAGAAAATAGGTAAAACGTGTAAGAGAGCAAGACGAGATGTTGTCAATCCTAATTTCCAGTAAAACTTCGTGTCTAATTTCGTACCCATGACCAAATTCAAGACCAAATTCAAATTGATTGTTCAATGTAAAGTTAATTCCAGTTTTAAGTCAAATGTAAACTCATATTTCAAGTCCAATTTGTAGTACAATTTGAACTTCAATACTAATTCGAGCATAATTTCAAATGCAATTGCAACTTTAATATTAAATTAAATTTCATGCCCAATTCTTAGTCTAATTCCTTTCCAATTTCAAGACCAAGTTCAAATAAAAACTTCAAATTACCTTTTAAGCTATATTTTCCTGTCTAATTCCAAATTACTCCGATTCAAGTCTAATTTAATACCCTATGTCAAGTCCAATTCCTAATCCAGTTCCATGCCTAATTTCTAGTTAAATTACCACTTTGATTTTGAATCCGATCGCACCCGAAAATTCAAAATTTTCACTTAATCGGCCGATTTTTCGTGATAAGTAATAGTAGATTCGCCACCCTAAGATTACTTGTTTTTCCTGGCCAGAATCTTTTCCTAATGGTCTGGTCCCCACCTTTTGTTTATTCCTGGACACGCTAGTGCGTGTAACTTTATTAGGTTGAAATGCTTTGGGAAGGTTTAGATACAAGCTTTTTTCAAAATTTTGAAATTATTCAATTCGATTGTTTTAGAGTTTATAAAATTTGTAAAAAAATTAAAAATTAAAAGTTTTAACAAAGCATGTGCCCTAACGCCCTTTAGAACTCGTGGATAAAAACAATTGGGATTGAGAATCTACGATTCTATCAGTTTTATTGAGGCCGTGAAATTCGCCTTCATTACATACTTTTCTAATAAATGTAAAACAACACAATTCTCAAAATCTGTTAAGTTACCGGGAAATTTGCCAAAGTTCTGGTATCTAATATGAAATACGAATCTTCACAGTAACGCACATATCACAGTGAGTCACGTAACGCGAACTACTAGCACGGGCAGCCTGGTTCGGACATACACCCAACAACGCAGTTCGCAGCTGGTCAACTAATTAGCTTCTGTGTTGTTACATTGAAAGACAGCTTGGCGGTCGCCAGAGATCGTTCGCTATCCAATTACCAAGCAAGCCAGGTTGAGTATTTACATGGGAAACTCATAATTTCCGGGAAAACCGGAAAGCCACAACAGCAACAGGGGAGACAGCTTCCAGTTGACTTCGCACTGCGTGTGCGGCTTTGGCAGACGACGACTACGATGGTTTGCGTCTGTATCAAACTGGTTAACGCGTTTTACGTATGCAGTGGAGATTACGACCCAGCTCTGGGCGAAAGCTCATATCCAGCTGCTTTTCTAGCAAATTGCACAATGCAAATTGGGATCTTCGACAAAACCCTCCCGAACGTGCCCAGAAGTTGAACATATGCGCGCTCGTTCGCGTCAGGATTCTTTCCGCTTCGCAACGTGTATGGTCCTATTTTGTCTATTTGGTTTGGCAAGGACCGAATAGGCTGCATTTTTTGTTCGGATTCAGTTTGCGCTGGCAACGTGAATGGAATGGGGAAAGGTATACCTTCGTACAAATGGTTGCGGTGTTCTCCAGCTGAACATAAATGAAAACTGCTAATTGCTTGCAATCTTGCTAGGGTTTCTACTCTATATATAGCAGAATTCATTCATGGCTATCTCGTTACCCGTGCCACCTGCAGCCATTTGTTTGAGGCTTTCATCCTGTATAGCGCAGCAGCCGGTAGTAGCTTGCAGCGCACTAGAATAGATGCACAAGGCGTATCTATTGTAGAGGCATGCCGCTGTGCAAAATTGCAAAGAGTCGCCGAAAAACAGCTGACTCAACCGGGAACCCATTTTCGGATAGGATAGCCTCATGAATGGGAAGTTGAACGAAGCCGGGGTTGATAGTTCCTTCGGTTCGGAATTGCCTTTGCGTTGTTAGAATGCATGCTATGCACAATGCACACGTGCTCTTTATGGGTGTTTATCGAACGACAACGGTTAACCTCAAAAGGAACTTTCAATTTGGAAAGTACTTTTTGGCTATATCCGTTTACCGGTTGAGAAGTTTCTAAAGTGTTTGGTCTTTAATATGTTAATGACTGAGTAAGCAAAGGCATAGTGAGCTCCCGGTTGCCATTACGAAAATATGTTGCACTTTTTCAATTATTGTTTATTGCTCGAAAGCTCGAAAACGAAGCGGTAAAGAAAAGATAAGTGTTTTACCGGATACTTCAAGGAAGACTAAGAGCCCAGTCTTTCTAATCCAACGTCTGTTGCTGATAATCCGTTAAATTTTATGAGCATATCAAATGGTTATCAGATTAAGGCATTCAAATTAATATCATGTGGGTCGTATAAGCTGCGTTTGTAAATATCCAATTCAATTTGACTGACCGGATAGCCACACAGACGATCGCTGCTTTTTTATAATTACAGTATTTATGTAAATTTATGAGTCATTTGCTAGAATAAATGTAACAAAAAGCGAAGCACAAACAATAGATTACTTCTAGAAGGCTAAATCCAACAGCATGAAAAGGTGCCTGGATCGGGAGCAGCAGTTCCGGCCTGGTGTTGGTGTTTTCATGATGAAAAACATCAACACCTTGTACCTATGTGGCATTTTTAAAACCTCTCTATCTCTATCGGTCTCCCTCGATGACTGCTTGGGCACCGCGTAGGTACCTCACAGCAGAAAAGGTAAGAACGAACGGGCTGAGATAGACCAAAACGGAACATTTTTATTGTATACTCAGACCATTTAAATTATCGTATTACACCAACAAGCTTTACCGGTCGCACCTGGTACAGGTGCTGTAAGCCGTTGCCATGGCGTGGTCGAAGCACGGAGGCAATATCGGAGAATACAATCGATACGATCAGCGTCGATAAACTGCGTGTCGTCGTGTACCTACTACTGGATTTGATCACATTCATAGTTCTAGCTGTTGTCATTATTATTGCCATTTTATTTATACAATAATTTTCTATTCAAACAGTGAGCATACTCAGAAAAAAATTAAATTATTAAATGATAGTAAAATTAAAAGAAATCCAATGATAATTTAATCTAATCAAAATTGGGTCTTGGAAGAGTTAGCTTTTCCATAACCCTACTGAAACATGAACTTGTTAGGGAATGGCAAAAAAATGTTTTCATTACAAAGAATTGAGCGATTTTTAATATAAGTGTTTTTCGAAGGCTAAAGGTGCGGATAAATTGTTAGCATGTATCATGGAACTTGTTCTCAAACGTTGACGATGTTTTCAAGAAACTCTGGGCTCACGCCACAAATGTTTAGGCAACAAGTTGTATGCCACATGTAGTATGCTACATGCTAAAAACTGCGTTAAACGCACTTTAATGAACAACGCTTGACAAAAAAATATTGTATTAAGTATTTGAACTTAGTACGTCAACGCAATAGCATCGCAATTTACAGAGCAATCTTAGGTAATTTTGCTTTCTGTTTACTATGATTTCGATTGTTTCCATTTGGAAAGAAAATGACAGAGTATCCACGTTCCAATGGGTTATTTATACTCATTTCATCTAAACATAGAGTAAATTGACGTCTTGAAAGCAAACCGTTTCGTCAAACTGCGTAACGATTCCTCATTTTCGATGATGATTTTTCACATGTCGCAAAAAATAATAAATAACATATTAACCCATCACCACTTGGAGGCGTCAGGAGGGGCTTGGGATGGCCAGAAGCTATGTTAGCCTCTTCTTCCTAGTTGCCATGTCCATTTCATATCCCTAAAGTAACTATGTTATATTTCATGATGTTGATATCACTCATCAACCAGCACACACTTTCTTTACTCACAGTCTTGGCCAGTAAGTTCCACAAATTCTTCATTAGACCAACGTCGCGGGTGACTACTCCCTTCATCTTCACTTTCTGCTTTATTATCACCCGAAACTTCTCTATTGGACGGACCTAGAGACAATTTGGAGCACAAAACATTCTTGCGATGACCATGAACTGGATTCCATAACTGTTATAGGGTAAGCGTACCAGTAGTGGCGTATTTAGTAGTAAAATTTCAAATTTTTAGTCAATATACAGTGATATCAGAACAAATATACATGCACATGCGCACGATATGATTGAAACATTCTTAATCTTACTAAAAATGACAGTTGGAATCATTAAAAATTCTAATTTTGTAAAAGAGAATGATTTTTTCTACGATCATTGGTTTGCCTATAGTGGTGGCATGATTGCTTCCGAGGTCCCTAGATTGGAGGCATCGCGAGCCCATAATGGAGGCAACACATTAAACATTCAATTACATTGGATTTCGAATTTGGCAACAAATGTGTATCGCCTATGTTGCCAAAATCGAAACCGTGCCAAAATCGAGACCCTTTTTTGATATGAAACAATTGAATGCGTTAGAAATTGACAAAATGTTATTAATCATCGATTGCAATCTTTTTATGTTTACAAAATCTGCCAAGAGCTATCCGTGCCGGGCAATAAGTTTTTGGCGACCTGTGATAAGACGTAGTCCTACGGCAATAAAAATATTATTGTTCGAAACCGCAAACTTTTTTTCATGAACACACTTAGGGCAATATTTTTTCGTCATTTAAAGTATGTATGCGGAAACTGTCTGATATGTAAGCATATTTTTGGAAGTAAAATGTTTTGTGTTGCCAAAAACGGATACTTTTGTTGCCAAAATCGAACCATGCCAAATTCTAAATCTCACTGTACTGCAATAAAAATTTATACAAACTGTCTCTGCTTGTTTGCATGAGCTTGCGTACTCACTTTATATGCTCGACAGATTGAAATTTCTTGAATTCATGAATAAATAATATCAGAAAAAGATAAAATTCAGAACCTATTTTAGCAGCTATGCAAAATTAAATTTTATTCAGAAAATCCTAACAAAACCAGTGGAATATTTCTATAAATTTCATTTTATCACTAAGAGAAGAGACGATTATTTCAAGTAAAACTGTTTAACCCAGATGCAGATTATTTAAACGTTATCTAGAAGCATTATTTCGTTTTATCTCATGAAGGGCGTATTTTATTCAAGTACCGCCACTATTGGTACTACCTCCACTAAGGGTACGCTTACCCTGTAGTTGGATTTCGATTTTTGCATGGTTCGATTTTAGCATGGTTCGATTTTGGCATGCCTCGATTTCGGCAACAAAAGTATTCGTTTTCGGCAACACAAGATAGTTTACTTCCAAAAATATGCTTAAATATCAATCAGTTTCTGCATACATGCTTTAAATAACGAATAAATGATGCCTTCAGTATGTCCGTGAAAAAAAGTTATGTGATTTCGAACAATAATATTTTTATTGCCGTAGGACTACGTCTTACCGCAGGGTGCCAATAACTTATTTGCACCGGACGGATAGCTCTTAGCGGACTTTTTCGACATAAAATGGTTGCAATCGTTGATTAATGATATTTAGTCAATTTCTAAAGCATTTACATTAAATTTTTTCATATCGAAAAAGGGTCTCGATTTTAGCACGGTTTCGATTTTGGCAACATAGGTGATTTGTTGCCAAATTCGAAATCCTACTGTACCACTGCAGCTGTTTGCTGTAAAGGCAACTAACTAAAACCAAGTGACCACGAGTAGTGACCACGTATCATAATTTCATAGATTTCAAGACAGCATACGATACAGTCGAGCACGAGAATTATAGATAATTCACAAGAACGGTTTGCCGAATAAACTGATGTGGCTGATCAAAGCTACTCTAAAGCGAATGTTTTGTTACGTGCGCATTTCGGGCGCAATCGGCAGTCCTTTGGAATCGGGGTTGCGGCAAGGAGATGAACTGCCCTGTATAGTATTCAATACTGCTATTGCAGGTGTTTAATCCAGCGAGCGGGCATCGAAACAAGAGGATCGAGTTTCAGTAAAAGTAGCTAACTCCTTGGCTTCGCGGACGACCTTGAAATTTCGCCATTCCAAAGGTACACTAGACTACAAAAGGAGGCCATGAGTATTGAGTTACAAATCAATGCGCCAAGAGCCAAATACTTGGCAAGAAGTCGCACCAAAAAAAAAATAACGTGCGCCCACGGACAATATCTACTGACGATGATGAATTTGGAGTGGTTACTTACTTACTTTACCAGCCGAGTGCCAAGGTGACTCTGGCCGTATCAAGAATTTCTCTTCCTTGTACGCGGTCCTGGGATACTCGTGGCCAATTCGTTGCACGTCTTGACACACGTAAATCGGCTTCAACCTGGTCCAGCCTAGCACGTTGGGCCCTTCTATTCCTGGTGTCGATGGGGTTCTTGAAGAGAACGGATTTCACTCGCCGGTGGACGTGGCCGGCCCACCGAAGTCCCCCAACTTTCGCCAGGTGTACGATGGGAATCTCTCCAAGTAGTATGCCTGCAATTCGTGGCTCATACGCCTACACCACTCTCCGCTGTTCGTTTGTACTCCGCCAAAAATAGTCCGCAACACCTTTCGTTCAAATACGTATGTCTTCTGTAAGCAAAGTTACTGTCTCAAGTCCGTAGAGGACTACCCTGCCCATGGATGCATAGGTGACGTAACGACCAACACTATCATTGTTGAGAAAACGCATTTTTATCGGGAAAAATGTTTAAGGCCATGTAATTTTAACAGTATACTTTTTCAATTAAATAATCTGCCAATTTAGAAGAGATAATTAGTCAAAAGAGAGTCGATGGGGTTTCGTAATTCATTTCTCGTTTATTATATTTGAAAAATACATACGCCAGTTTTTGCGAATAAACAGACTGTTTATTCTCATAGCTTGACGTAAAGCTCGTGCAAAGCAGTTTGCTATACTAGATGATTATGCGGGGAGTTACATCAACTATGCAGAGTAGCTCCATATTCTCAAATTTCTCGATTATTTTCGAACCTACAAATGTTTGTTTGAGCATTGGGCATGTAGATTACATAGTTAAGAATGCGTAGGACCGAAAAAGTACTTTTTGGTCATTTTGGCTATTACGTCAACTGTGAATCCATGGGCAGTACCGGTACCGGTGATTAGCGTTTTATACATCGTCAGCTTTGTGCGGCGGCGTATGCTCCTTGGTCGGAGCGTCTTGCGGAGGGAAAAGTAGGCTTGATCTCCAGCTTGAATGCGTCGTTGGATCTCCTTACTCGTATTATTTTCGGCAGTGACCAGGGATCCCAAATATACGAATTCATCATCCACTTCCAGTTAATCGCCGTCAATAATCAATAGTCAATGGATGGCAAACGTTGCTTTCTCTGGAGCCTCTTGCTACCATATATTTGGTTTTCGACGCGTTGATTTGTAACCCTATCCTCCTAGCCTCCGTTTTTAGTCTAGCGTAGATTGCCTCCGCCATCCCAAGGTTTCTAGTAATTATGTCGAGGTCATCTGCGAAGGCTAGGAGTTGGCTATTCTTGCTCCAGAATAGCGTTCGTTCCGCGTCCGTTTATCCGGAAAACCGTACTCGTGCATTATCTGCCATAGCTGTTGGCGGTCAACTGTATCGGATGCTGCTCTGAAATCCACGAAAATATGGTGCATGGACACGTTTTACTCTCGACATTTCTGGAGGATTTGTCGGAGAGTAAAAAGCACTAAGCCCCATAAAACCCACCTGATACTGCTCTACGAATTCTCTTGCTATTGGGGATGGACGACGCAAATAAATCTACCTAGGAGAGTACCTTGTAGGCGGCGTTGAACAGCGTAATGTCGCGGTAATTACAGCAATCTAGCCGGTCGCCCTTTTCGTACATTGGACAGATTACACCTTCCATCCACTCCTCCGGTAGTTTCTCTTCCTCTCAAATCCTAGATATTAACCAATGAAGTGACGTTGCTAGCAGTTCTTGACCATTTTTTAGAGCTAAGCCCGGAGTCAGTCCTTTCCGGCGACTCTATTATTCTTCAGTTGACGAATTTCTCGCCAGATCTCTTCGAGATCGGAAGCCGTGCCGTGAGTAGTTGTTGTCGTTCGTAGGCACTCCGAGGTTAACTTCCGTTGCATCTCCTTCTGCTATATCGCCGTTGAGGTGCTCATCGAAATACTGCTTCCACCTGTCGACCACCTCGCGCTCGTTTGTGATTAGATCCCATCCTTCGTCCCTACACACGTCAAGTTTAGGTGTGTAGCCCTTACAAGTTTGGTTCACCGTATCGTAAAACTTGCGCGTGTCATTAGCCCGGAATAGTATTTCAAGCTCCTCAAGATCTCACTCCGTCCTCCTTCTGGTGCTTTTTTCTCCTCAGGATCGTGGTCAACTCATTCCGCGCTCTTGACCCAATTCTCTCTCGTTGATATGCTTAGATAGTTTTCCAAGCTCTTTTTCCTATCTATCGCTTGTTGGCATTCCCCGTCGAACCAATCATTTCGTGCACTCAAGGTTTCCACTCGGTGGTTGCGGCCTCGTAGATGGCCGAGCGTATCATACTCCATCCGTTTTCGAGGGTCGAAGCATCTAGCTCCACAGAAGAAGGCACAGCTTCATCCAGAGCCACCCCGGCTTTAAGCTGCTAGAGCAGCAGAAGTTTACGACAAATTCGTCTGCAAAATTTTCATTGAGTACGAACTAGCTGTTCGAAAGTTATGCCTTAAAGTATGCTTAGCCTGGGTGTCAGTTAGTCATCTGTTTCTCAGAGATGATCAACCGCATTTTGCACCATTAGACCGATTTGACAGATAACTTACTCTTTTCCAAGCAGAACATTTTTATCACATCACTCTTAATTACAGCACCTCTTTTTTGACTACTTTTAGTTAAAAATAGGTTGCAGTAACCAAATTTGATACAAACAATACAAACAATATGTGTGACCTTTTTTCTCGCAGCTATGTAAGATGTAACACTGTCATCGACTGCTGAGACTATTTAGAGAACAAAATCTTGTGAACAACGCTAAAGATTCACTGTTTGTTATGATCTGTACGGATCGTGATCTGTGCGTGTGGCGATAACTCACAGATTTTATCAAAATCACTGATCTTCCATCCCTGCTCAAGAGTGCAAAAGTCACTCTTAGTTAAATGTGCAAATCAACCTCACCAGGGATGGTTGTAATTGGAAACAGTACTGGCAGAGAGGACGTTAATTCAAATTTCGGACGTAAAAAAGGTGACGTAAAACGAAATCACGTAAAATCAATTAACGTAAAACGAGATTCTGGTGTATTTGTAATTTTTTTGGCTGTATGATTGTTATTAGTTTAAGAAACTTTACCATCATTAAAACAACTGTAATTCGTTGATGTTTACTTAATAAATAAATAAAAACAACGTTTAAAGCCTTTTTCTAGCATAAATGCTAAAATATAATGCAATACTCACTTCAGGAAAACTTCAAATAAGACGCATATCCAAAGTAGCCCCAAAATGAAATCTAACCTTGCAATCAAAAACAACGCTATTAAAAGATCCCATTTAATTCCAAACATACTATTCAACTTCACCGCAAGCTAGACATGACGGCTAACGAGCTACAATATAATAATATTCAGCCGCCAAAATAAATTCACCGCAGAATCCTTCCATGCGAGGAGGGTAATAAAACGGTTCAGTGCGCTACTCCGTTAATCAGCGGGTAATCTACCGAACACGGCCGTTTTCCATATCTGCCAAAATGTAAATAGATGTAACCTCACTATCTAGTCCGACAAAAAAAAAGGTAGATTTCTTCACTAATTTCAGCAGCTGACCCATTTTCGTTCACACGAACGCCTGTTGATCCCACACGTTCAATACATCATTCGGAGATAATCTTATCGGAAGTGTGGCCAACGACCTCGAGCCTTTTTGCTTCACATAAATATTCACAAATACTGGTGCGAAGAACGCAAAAACCGTCCAAATACGGAACCCAGACAGAAGAGTCTCGTATCGGCAGGGAAGAATGCAATTTGAGAAATTTATCGAGGTGGTAAACAATAAATATCAAGTGTCTGTTTCGGCATCCGTAAAAGACACACAATATGGAGTAGGGATATATGTGTGTAATACAGGCCGATGGCAGGCAGTAGATATCGCTGGACAGGACAGGACTGGCATGGAAAGACTATCCGCCCGTCGAACCCTTTGCTCGGCCGTGGCCCTGCTGTCCGAGCGGCTGTTGTTCGGGAGTGACCGTGCTTGTTGACACTACTATGTTGCCCCGATACCATCAAAGGAAGAACGGATAGAAAGCAAAACCATGACACCATGGTGAGTGGTAAACGAAATATTTTTCGCTGCCGCTTCCAGTGTGTTTCCTCTGCCTTAGTTAATGATATCCTTTCGGATATATCGCAATGACCACACACGGTAGTGGTTCTATGTTCACCACTTTAGCATTGATAATGCAATAAAAATGTGTCAAATCTATGGTTTTTGCCACTCTTTCTATATTACTCATATATTTTATTCAATTTACGCTACCGTTGCGTTGTTGCAAAATACCTGTACAGCAACTTCACATATCTAGCATGGATTCTGAAGGAAGAAAACAAAAGGATTGGTTCACTTTGCCATAAGCTAATCTCCAAATTGGGAAATGGCAATGCTTTTAACATTTCTCATAGCAACCATTCCAAGGGTGACATGTAAATTACTACTTAACACGATATAGGAACCGACAAGTGAAAGATACCAGGTGTCATTCGCTTGTTGGTTTCTTTACCCTCTCCGTATTCTTTCGTAGCACAAATGAATGCGTTTCCTTTTTTGCCGCCGTGCTGCATACCTTTCCAATGGCTAATCCGGCCGATACGGTGTAACGTGTTGTATTCAGCGATGCAGCAGCAGCCACGCAGCGAATAGCGAACAAAAACTTGAATTGATCTGCACGGTGTGCGGTGAATCATCGTTTGTAGTCCTGTCGAGTAACACACCAATGAAGATTTTAGTTGTAAGTACACAGGCAGAACTGGGATAGGCTTTCTCGGAAAACGGAACAAGCCTAATTCGATCTAGCCTACGTGTGAAATTGTCTATTTAATTAAAATTGGCTTATTTCCCATTTAGGTAATGTTAGCAAGGCACAGCATTCACGGATCACAGTCATCTCGTTGCTTTTGGAGCTTAGTGCTTTGTTTCGACAGATCTCGCAGTCAATCCAGGCCAATTGCAGGTTTACTACCACGTTACTATTGTTTCTGCAATTGCTTCGCAGTCTAGCCTAAAATATGCGAAAAGGAAGTTATGGCATGGCACCCACATCATCTAGCTCTTGCTTAAAAAATAGGTTAACGAACGCTATACCCGCCGGTAACGTGATTTTAATGTAATAAACTGGCCGCTAGCGTGATTCCAAAATAAGTCAAATTAATGTCAATCATTTTTTTCAAAAAAAAAACCAAATTTTTAAAATCCTTATGAATTAATTGAAATGTTATGTTAGAAAATGACAGAAAAGGATAGTGTTAGAAAGAGAAAATTAGAGAATAAAAGAGATAATGATGGAATTAAAAACATAATGAGAAGATTATGGTCCCAGCAAGCGATTCTTTTGAGTGAGCTGGCCCTTCGTATAACAAGAAGGACAATAATACAATTATTGTAGATGGCTTCAAACTTCAAAACGGAGATCTCAAATGGCCAGCAACCATGCAGCCGTGCAACGTGCAGCAGCCAATAAGCAATAAGCTCAAATGGGCATATCGTTTATGCCTGAAGGAATTTCACAAAACGGACCTGCCCTCCAGGGTCGCATAATTTGACATTACTTTATTGCTGTCTATCTAGGGTAAATTAACCATTAATGGATCCTTTAGTGCTTGATTTGTGTTCAAGTCAATGTTCAAGTCCAATTTCAATGTTTCATTTTAAATTCAATTTCCAGTCTAATTTCAAATTAAATTTCAAAGTACGATTTAGATCGGATCTCATGTCTAATTTAATATCCCATTCTAAGTCCAATTCCGAATCTAATTTCATTTCATTTAATTCCACTCCAATATCAAGTCTAATTTGGTCTGTCCAATTTAATGTCCCATTTTAAGCCCATTTCCGAGTCTAATTTAGTTCTACTTTCATGTCCGATTTCAAGTCCAATTTCAAATGCAATTTAACCTCCGAGTTTAAAGTTAAATACAATTCTAATTTCAAATGCTATTTGGAATTCAATTAAGGTTTGATTTCAATTCCCCATTCCTGGTCTATTTAAATTTCTATTTCACCACCGATTTCAATTCCATTTTCAGGTGCATTTTTAAGTCCCATTTTTAGGTATCAATTTCATATCCAATTGCAAGCTTAATTTCAAATTAAATTTCAAGGTCAATTTCAAAGTCCAATTTAAGTACAATTTCATTTCCAATAATCCATTTTGAGTCCAATTCCAAGCTTTTTTTTTGTATGTGTGGATATTATCACTACGACCAGCATTTTGATATATTGTGATCTTATCCAAGTGTTGTTCCGCACTTCGTTGTTATTGCAGTATCGCTATAGAGTGAGCGAACTGCTTTTATTATCCGTGCTTAAAGTGTCGGTGTGTTTTCACCCCTTTTTCCCTCTACGCTTCTTACTACTTTTCAACCAATCTAGCTCTAGAGCCAGGAACAAGAACAAGAGGCTCTTGAACAAGAGGCTTCATTCGCACCTCGAGCAAGTATCATTCTTATAACCAGTCCCGGATAAAGGCTTCATGGTCGGTAAAGCAGAGTTCAGCACAGAGTGAGGGTGTGTATGTGTGTATGTATGTGTTCCTTACTACTTATGCATTACCAATCTCGTTCCTAGAACCAGGAAGCGGAACAAGCTATAATTTGCCCTTGAACAAGAGGCTTCATTCGCACCTCAAGCAAGTACCACTCTTATAACTTGCCCTGGCAAGAGGCTTTCATTGTTAGTAAATGTAGAATGCAGTAGGAAGGATGTGGAGGGGCCTGAGAATAAACCCATGCTAAAGTCACTTAACATCGAATGGCCTGATTCTACTAAGATTCGAACCCACGACCACTCGCTTGTCAAGGCAGACTCGGTAACCTTGCGGCTACAGGGCCCCCCTAATTCCAAGATTAATTCAATTCTAATTTCACCTACAATTTCAAGTTCAATTTAAGACAAATTTTAAGTTCAATGTAGTGTCATGTTTAATTTAAATCCAATTTCAACTCCGATTTGAAGTCCAATGCCAAAACTAATTTGAAGAGCATTTTCAAGCCCAATTCTAAGTACAATTTGAAGTTCAATTGTGGTCCAATTTCAAGCACACTTGAATGTCCCATTGTAATCCAAATTTAGTTCAGCTCCGGTAAGTCTAATGACTAGTATAATTTTATATGCGATGTCCAATGCAATTTCAAGACAAACCGATTTAAAGTTTGCTTTCAAGAGGAAAAGTTGTGGCAAATTAGGTGTATTTTCAGAAAAAAAATTCACTGAAAAAAACTTCACAAAATCATGATAAAAATCATAAAATGTTAATTTTCTTAAAATACCCCATCGATTTGCCTAACTTTTTTTACAGGTCGCTTAAAGTATGCCCTAAAATCTGGTAAAGAGCTACTTTTGGACTTTTTTTTTGATATTTTTTGAAAAACTTTCAAATGTGTATTTTTTGTAAAACTAATAAAATCAAATTTTATACGCATCATTTTGAACTAAATTCTTATATAAACTGCTTCTTAGGCCCAGCCGTTCTCAAGTTATTGCAAATGTGAAATCTAAAAATTATGTATTAGTTAACCGTGTGATCGACCTTCACAGATTTGAACCAAAGTTTGTCAGATTGTTAGTTTTAGATCAGAAAGCAAAAATCCTAAATTTGGTGCCGATTGCTCCTCCCCACGATTCATGGTAGTAACTCCTTTTTAAAAGAAAAGAGCCGTTTTGTCAATCCTTTTTATTTCCTTTTGCCTATGAATAAAATATGGGTAAGGGTAAGCGGGGCAAGACCGCCCGCCTAAGCAAAACCACCTGTATAAAAAAAAGTTGTAGCTCAATTTCTAATTTATCTGCTTTAAATGAACAATTGATCTATTACCTACATATAAAAAATAAAAACATAAATATCTGTAATGATTTTCTATTTTTTATTGCGATTTGGAAACACGTCCAAAAAATAGAGTATTTTTTCCATGCGGGGTGAAACACGCCCACTAACGGGGTAAAACCGCCATAGCATATAACTTTAACAATATTCAACCGATTTGAATGAAACTGGTGGCATTGGATTCATGAATTTATCTAATTTAAACAAATTGAATCAGTTTGCTATCAAACAATACATAGTTCCCCGAGATTCGCAAGTTCGAAAGAGTGTCCGGCAACCACTCGTATTGGAAGAATATCAGTAATATAGGTACCGACAGTCTTGAAATTGATACCGTGTAGTTTCCTTAGACAACAAGATGGATCGGGTTAGGCATCCTGGAGTCAATCTTTAAGGACTAGAGAGGATCTAAGATAAAATATAACAATATGGGTATTAAAGTTCCTGCAATTGATCCGGTAGGTCATTTTTTGACATTTCAAATTGTTCTGATTGATAAAGCAGATACATATTACTTTTCCATTGCTAAGATAATTTGCTATATTTTCATAAAAAATATGTTTATTCTATGTTATTTGTCCCAAGAGGGAGGAATTATTAAAAAAAGCTATATCCCAGAAAACAAGAAAATGTCAATAGCGCCCGCAGGGAAAATTGGCGATTTAGATTTTTCCAAACAGTCCACCAGCTATAAACTAAGCACATTTATATTGTTTTATGTAAATCTGAGATCCTTTGGTCCAAACTATGCAATTATTTTAAAAATATCCTTATCGGACTAGCATTATACACGACGGTCTTGCGCCGTTCGTTGTGGGCGGTTTTACCCCCAAATGACCGATTTACACATTTCACTATTTATTTCAACAAAACTGCATGAACAGTTACCTAATTTAGGTACTGTCGGATGAAGACAGGATCAGAGAAGCGATGTGGGTTGGATTTACTGAAAGTTTTAACGTTTTGAATAAAATAAACCCTAAGTTCTGCGGGAACAAAGTTATAAAAAACGAAACGATTATAACGAAAAATCTATTTTTATTTATTTCTCCGATAGTTTATACGATATTGCTGTACAAGATATTGTAAAATATTGCGTACGCATTCAGTAATATGACTGTCATCAACATTTAACACCAATTTGAGCAAGGCCCTGTAAAACCATGGTGGGCGGTTTTACCCCGGCGGGCGTTGTTACCCCGTTTACCCTTATATTAGCTTTAGAAAGAAACTGTTTTCACATTTTAACATTCCAATTCCAATAAAAAATAGTCAAGTAAAAAATTGCTTTTTTAGCGTTTTAAGCTAGAAATGCTCAAATAGAAATCGGCACGTCTTCAGAATTTAATTCAACTGTTAACGATGCGTTAGTTATCATTTATTTGCATCCTAGCATTAAACAATCTTCATAGGGTACTTTAACCAACTGAATAACTGAATTTGTAGAACAGTTGAATGCGATAAAAAAAATCGTGTGTTAAGTTTTTGAGCAGAACTGATTTAAAAGTGCTTCCTCAACAAATCATTATATTTCGCAACCAGTAAGAGATAGATAGTTACTATATGCAGCAAAGTTGCATATTTGAGTGTGTTCTACAATTTTTGTGAACACACTATATTTTTGGGCGGCTTCAAAAAAACAAAAATTTGTGTCATCCTATTCGGCGGATTCACGGTCACCTTAATAGTGTAAGAAAATGTGCTTTATTTTATTAATAAACTGTTCCAAACAAACACCCGTTGAAAAATTACGCATTTTAACGTTATAGTAAATTATCGCGATTTTGGTTCCGCTGATTCATATCAGTAAAGTTTTCTTGAATAAATCATTGAATCAAACATCAATCATGTTTAAATATATTTTGACAAGTAAAACCAATTATTATGCAATTTTGCAGATATATCCACAGTGTTAAAACCCTTCGTTTAATACGAAAATAATTGATACTAGATAAATTATCGTAGTTAATCTATACCTATAAAGAAGGATTTCTGTCTGTCTGTCTGTCTGTCCGTATGTTCCTTATAGAATCGAAAACTACTGAACCAATCGGCATGAAAATATGCATGTAGAGATTTTTTGGGGCCAGGAAAGGTTTTAGTGATGGTTAGAAACCCCTCCCCCCACTAAGAGGGGGGGGCTCCCATACAAATGAAACACAAATTTCTGCATAACTCGACAACTAATCAAGCAAATAGAACAAAATTTGGCATGTGGGTGTTTTCGGTGACAAGAATTTATTCTATGATAAATTGAGACCCCTCCCCTCTTTATAAGGGGAATTATAACTCCTCTCCTCTTTAAAAGGGGGGGGCTTCCATACAAATTTCCTCATAACTCGAGAACTAATCAAGCAAATGGAACCAAATTCGGCATGTGAAGGTTTTCGAGGGCAAGAATATTTTCTATAGTAAATTAGGATCCCTTCCCACTTTAAGAGGGGGGGCTCCTGTACCAAAGAAACACAATTTTCCTCATAACTCGAGAAGTAATTAAGCAAATGGAACCAAATTTGGTATGTGGGTGTTTTTGGAGACAAAAATTTTTTCTATGATGAATTGGGACCCCTCTCCGTTTTAAGAGGGGGGATCCTATACACATGAAATACAAATTTCCTCATAACTGAAGAACTAATCAAGCAAATGGAACAAAATTTGGCATGTGAAAGTTTTCGAGGGCAAGAATATTTTCTATGGTGAATAAGGACCCCTCCCCACTTCAAGAGGGGGGGCTCCTATACAAACGAAATACAAATTTCCTCATAACTCGAGAAATAATCAAGCAAATGGAACCAAATTTGACACGTGGGTGTTTTTGGAGACAAAAATTGTTTCTATGATGAATTGGGACCCCTACCCACTTTAGGAAGGGGAGCTCCTATACAAATGAAATGCAAATTTCCTCATAACTCAAGAATTAATCAAGCAAATGGAACCAAATTTGGCATGTGAAAGTTTTCTAGGGCATGAATATTTTCTATGGTGAATAAGAACCCCTCCCCACTTTAAGAGGGGGGGCTCCTATACAAACGAAATACAAATTTCCTCATAACTCGAGAAATAATCAAGCAAATGGAACCAAATTTGACACGTGGGTGTTTTTGGAGACAAAAATTTGTTCTATAATGAATTGGGACCCCTACCCACTTTAGGAGGGGGGGCTCCTATACAAATGAAATTCAAATTTCCTCATAATTCGAGAACTAATCAAGCAAATAGAACCAAATTTGGCATGTGGAGGTTTCTGGAGGCAAAAATATTTTCTATGGTGAATTAGGACCCCTCCCAACTTTAAGAGGGGGTGCTTCTACACAAATGAAATACAAATTTCTTCATAATTCGAGAACTAATCAAGCAAATGGAACCAAATTTATCATGTGGGTGTTTTTGTAGGCAAGAATATTTTCTATGGTATATTTTCTATGGATTTCCCCACTTTAAGAGGGGGGGCTCCTATACAAATGAAAAACAAATTTCCTCATAACTCGAGAACTAATCAAGCAAATGGAAATGGAACCAAATTTGACATGTAAGTGGTTTTGAGCGCAAGATTTTTTTCTATGGTGAAGTGAGACCCCTCTCTTCTTTAGAAAGCGAGTTATGGCCCATCTCCCCTTTAAGAGGGTGGGCTTCCATACAAATGAAATGCAAATTTCCTTATAACTTGAGAACTAATCAAGCAAATGGAACCAAATTTGGCATGTGGGAGATTTTGGAGTCTTGAATTTATTTTACGATAGTTAGAGACCTCTCACCCCTGTGGTAGGGGGATTTGGACTCTCATACAAATAAAACAGAAATTTTTGCGAAACTCAAAAACTAATCGAACTCGAGAAATTCGAGACTCTTCCATAAAACATTAGTTACAAGACCACAAAAACTATCTATAGTAACACTAGATCATTCAGGACGAGACGGTCGCGAGTGTTGCCGGTGACCCGCCGTCGGAAGCGCCGCCCACTGGGGGGCTTGCAAAACTCGAGATTGTGCCAAAGATCATCCGAGATTCATGATTTATGTACAACACAGGTTAATTTGTGGCAATACGAAGTTTGTCGGGTCAGCTAGTATCATTATAAATTATTGTTAATTTTAATCTGTTGTACCCGATTGCTCATAACTTTCAAATTAACGGGACATACACGACTAAATTTTTTAAAATAGTCATAAGTTTTTTATTTCAGATTTTGATTCTGCAGTCTTTTTCGCTTATTATGTTATAGTTATAGTGTAATTATAGTCTAGTGAAATGTTGTAATGATCCTTAATGCGAACATTGTGTAGTATAATTTTAGTAGAATAAAACGGAAAACCTTCCTAACTTAACTCGTATTCAAGATTCTGCTTAGACGCTCAACGTTATAACTTTTAACGTGTCGCGTAGTTTCCACATTTTCGCTTATAACTTTTAGACGACACGTCGAACCACGAAACAATTCAATAACGATCTACTAGGCAATAATATCTTGCAAACAAAAGTAATAGCTTATGAATCGGCCACAGACCACTTAACAGACTCGTACAGTACACGGAGGGTACAAATGGTCTGTCAAGGAACCAATTCGGCTTCTGAAAAGACAAATCTACGGTGGATGCCATCTTGTCTGTCACTAAGACAGCCAAGGTGGCAATCCAGCGCAAGAGGACAGGTATCCGCTATTGCGCAGCTGTCACGCTTGACGTTGATGTTTAATAGCCCTAGCTGGGACTCCATAGCCAACTCTCTTCGGAAAGTCCAAGTGCCGGTGTCGCTGTACAGGATTCTGGAAAATTATTTCCAGAATCGTGTGCTATGCTACAATACAGAGGAGGGTCAGAAGTGCGTTCCAATCACCGCAGGGGTCCCGCAAGGTTCCATACTGGGCCCGGTGATGTGGAACGTCATGTATGACGAGGTGTTGAAGCTAAAGTTCCCGGTACGGGTGGTGATAGTTGACTTTGCGGACGACATCACCTTGGAAGTCTACGGTGAATCTATCAGAGAAGTTGAGTTGACGGCTGCCCACTCTTGGATGCGATCCAGGAAACTGGAGCTAGCGCATCATAAAACGGAGGTTATCGTGGTGAACAACCGCAAGTCGGTACAGCAAGCAAATATCAGCGTCGGGGACTGCTCTATTTCGTCAACGCGGTCCTTAAAACTTCTGGGAGTCATGGCCGACGACAAACTCATGTTCGGGAGCCACGTCGACTATGCCTGCAAGAAGGCTTCCACAGCTATTTCGGCATTGTCTCGTATGATGTCTAATAGCTCTGCGGTATATGGCAGCAAGCAAAGGCTATCAGCCAACGTGGTCCAGTCTATACTTACGTATGGCGGACCGGTGTGGTCATCGGCGTTAGTTACCAAAAGCTATCTAGCCAAGCTGGAAAGCACCTATCGTCTCATGTGCTTGAGAGTGGCGAGTGCGTATCGCACAGTTTCACATGACGCAATCTGCGTCTTGGCGGGTATGATGCCTATTGGCATCATCATCAGCGAAGACGTAGAGTACTTCAACTAACGTGGAACTAGAGACATACGGAGTACCACAAGATCGGCCTCGATGACCACATGGCAGCGGGCATGGTCTAATTCCACAAAAGGTCGATGGACACATCGACTTATCCCGAAACTATCCGGGTGGGTCAACAGGCGCCACGGCGAAGTCAACTTCCACCTGACACAGATTCTGTCAGGGCATGGTTGTTCCAGACATTATCTGCACAAGTTTGGGCATGTGGAGACTCCGCGTGTCCCGAATGCGTGGATGTTGAGGAAACTGCAGAACATGCTTTCTTCATATGCCCTCGTTTCGCGGGCGCGAGAAGCAACATGATGGCAGTGAGCGGACAGGACACTATCTCGGATAACTTAGTCCAAAGGATGTGTTCCAGCTCAGACGTCTGGGGAGCGTCAATGCGGCTGCTACCCAGGTTGTACTTGAGTTACAAAACCGCTGGAGCGCCGATCAACGGCGAATAAACAGCCTAACTACCATAGTCCAGTTGTTATCTAAGCGAGTACGTTAAGCACAATAGCCCCTACCTGAAGTAATACCGATAAGGTGGTGCTAGGGGGGATTGAGGCTGGAGACTCGAGTAGGGTTTTAGTGGGTCGGGATCCTCACGCCCCATTAGGGGGTCGGGATACCTAAACCCCAATCCCTGAGTTGTCTTTTCAGATGTCTGATAGTACCGTATCTTCTAAGGTGCTCAGCAGATTTCCCAACTCGTGAAAAAAAGCCACCTCCGAGCGATAGAACAAGCGATAGAAAAGAAGCATCACACACATCCATACAGACTCATACAGACATTGCTCCATTCGTCGAACCCTATCGATTAGTATATTTAATTCGGTCCTCCAGGTCTTAAATCAATTTCGTATTTTTTGCGACCAATTCCTTTGTAATAGTATAACTGTTACGATACCGCATATATGGCAACACTGCCAACATCGTAGATGAAGTTTATGTTGGCTGGAGGGTAAAAGAAGAGCGAAGTACAGAGACACAACCGCTAAATTTTGAATCAAAATGGAGAGCACCACCACAAATAAAGGTAACTCTCCGTTTTGATTCAAAATTTAGCGGATTTTGAGTGCCTCGTCGCTTCTGTAGCCTATAGTCTCTGTAGAGCATACCCAATCATACTAACACAATCGTCCTTCCTGTGCCATTCGTGAAGGTGTAGAGGTAAACTCGGCCCCTAACAACCACAAGGACGTGGCCGGCGCCGTTATTGATCTATTTGAAAGCGTAGCTACTGATTTGTTGTACATTGAAAATGGCAAACTAACCCAAAATGCTATCTAGGTGGTTCTCTGTGCACCTTCATTAGCTTAGATCAATCACGGAGGTGCAACTACGATGTGTGTGGTTGTTCATGCTCATACTCATGCCAATGTCTATTTTAATTTCTCGTTTCATTTCACGTTCGATTTTAAACCTAATTTCAAATCTAATTCAATTACAATTTTAAATCCAATTTTAAACCAAATTCAAGTACGATTTCAATTCCACCTGAATTCCAACCTGATTTACAAATAATTACTTTAAATTCTGTTCAAATTCGTCCATATTCAAGTCTAATTAAATGATCTATGTCCAGTCCAGTTTCAATTCTATTTTATAGTCCAGTTTCAAGTCTATTTTCTAGTCCAACTTCAGCTTTGATTTCAAATCTAGTTAAACCCGCTAGGTCCGCAGTTTTCAACCTAATTTTGTAAAAAGTAATAATAGACTCGCCATCCTACGATTACTTTCAAAGCAAAACATACTGAAAAGTCCTTTTGTTTATGTCTGGGTACACTAGTGTTTAGCCAAGAATACCGCTAAAGCTTGCCACAAAGGACATGAATTATTTTTAGAAACCGTCGAACCGAGCCTCTTTAGATTCGTAGGGCTATTTCGAACAACTAAAATGTACCTAAAATAATCACACACCGCACACACACACCATATTGGTCGAAAAATTTTGCCTCAACTTCAATGCTTGAAAAATTGAAAAGTTGAAAAATTTTCAACTTAACTCAATGTAAAAACTTCAATTCAAGCAATTGTGAAACTGTTACTAACCGGTTATGAAATGTCACTCATTGTATCAGGTAACAGATAAAGTTGTTATTTTATTCGAATATTTTGCTGGAAACGAATATTCTACATCTAATCCTAATGACCCACTGATTTATCCGCTATCTTTGTTTGATTCCCCAAATGTTTTTTATTCTTTCATACAATCATGATTTATAAATATGAAGGAAAAAAAGGAATAAATAATATCCCAATCCCAGGGCTGTCTAAGAAGATGAAAATAGTCAATCAAAAGCTTCGCTACACACTCTAAAGTGTTTTAATTTCAAAATGCTTTTTTTAATTGCGATCAATATCTCATGAATATTAGTCAGAGTTCCTAATTCTGAAGTGCTTTTATGTAAAATGATCACTTTTAAAGTAGAAACTCCTTGATAATAAGCAATTTTGTATACTTGTCCAAAGCAGCTCGCCTAATAACAAAATGAACGTATATTTGACATTACTGGGTTAATTTTACGAATAAATAAGTATATGCAGTTAAGTCAATGTGAATCCTGTGAAGATCAATTAAGAAGACGAAGAAATTTTGAACAACCTATTCAAAGATTCTCTACCAAATCTTGTATTATGCGTAAAGCTGTCCAACGAAGCCCAACGATACCTACTAAATATCATGAAATAAATGACCGAATAAACCAGTTTGTACGGACACGACGATAATTTTTGTATAACAATGTTATAAAACACTCTTTGCAATAAAAGTAGTAATGTGAAAGTTCCACAAAACAGTTTTCTGCAATAAAATATAGACCGAACAACGACATCCGATGTCATATTATATCTCCTTCGGCAGCGATTACGATGTCAAACTTGATCGAACTATCACCGCCACAGTTCTGTAAATCAATTTAAAAACAGACTAAAGTACCTTTCAGCAATTTCAATAGCCCTCAATAAATCTTCGCAAGCGCTGTATTTCATAAACTACGAACTTTGTCGAGTCCCGGAAACACACAAGCACCCTCTTCAAAGTCGTTTAGCGTGCGATATTTTACCAACCGAGAAATATTTTTCTCCTCCCATTTATTGCGTGATTTGTTTGTTCCTTTTTTTCTCGCAGACTCACTTTTTCCCGCTTTATCAATCCTCTACAATCATAATTGATTTACGAAATGATTAATGAACACTTCTGAAATAATTGACGGTTCGTTGTGCGTACGTGCGTGCTTTACGTATGTACGCACCGTTGCGTTCCGATCCTGACATACCGGCTGCTTGCCTGTTGTTGTTCCGCAAGGCTCCTTACTCCTGTTCCAAAGTGTACTATTTGGAATAGAAATATGCATGTTTAAAAGCCTTTTTCCTTGGCGGTTCATTGAAAAGTCCCTTGGCATTAAGGTGGCCATTAGTTTCTAAACGACTTGTGTTGAACTATCTGTTAAATTTGAAGCTCAACTGTAAGTTGTTTATTTTGAATGCTAAGTCTATAGAAGGATGAACCTTTTAGTCTGTTCTTCTTAAAGACACCCTATACGCAGCACAGCTGACAGGAATGGGAGAGTTGTTGGAATAAGCATTTATACAAAAAGGATAAGAAAAGGTTTTGTAATGATTATTAATGACTTTCTTTCCAATCCCTGCTAACGGGAGTGGGGACCGGAGTTGGTAGGCTCGTTTTTTCCGATATCAGTTCTGGATCTAGAGTTCCTAAAACAGGATTTCATTATTCTTATTTTACTCCTTTCTACGACGTGTTTAAATGCTTCGCTGATGGGTGCGTAGATAAATCACCAACTCTCAAAATACCATTATAAATAGATAGGTTTCTATAAATGGCACGTGATCAGCTCACTGCTCGAATTAAGTTATTCTTTGCTCAGTTTATCAGTTCGATTTATATCCAACTATCGTGTTTGCTGCCGACACCGTTCCAACTGTAAGGACTTTGATACAATGCGAGGCATAAAAATGAGTTCCAAATAAAAGCATTGTTTACATCGTTTACATTATTTTCATACAACAAAATGAAGCAGGCCCAAATCGACGATTTATTGTTTTCCTCCATTATCCATAACAGCTAAAACCGTATTGCGCAAGAAAACAAATATAAATCAAAAGACGTGAAATGATTAAAGGATATTGCTGTCGGAATGGATTCTAACAGGTTTCATTAGCATACTGAATAATTAATGAAATCACGTTATACGATCTGTCCCAGCAGCAGCAGCAGCGGACTTCGCCGAAAAACATACAAAACCAAAGCAATTATTGACAACTGAATCACGACACGCCGCGCCGCACGGCCTGGCCATGGGGGACAAGTTTTTCAGTCCAAAGTAATGCCACTAGCGAACGATTTCCGTCGTTTTAGGTTCGTTTGAATATATGGCTGGACTAAAACGAAACTAATTTTTATTGTACCCAACAGCCTTTGGAATGGCCCATTAAATTAGAAAGTATCTCGAACCCTATGTTGAGCTCGTTGTTTACAGCTGAATATATGGCGACGACTTACAAAAAAATCGAACTTTGTTATTCTCAACAAGTGACACAGGACGCAGCCAATGCAATTGAAATAACATTAAGATCAATTATTCAATTACTTCTTATTTCAAACCATACAAAATTATACAAAGGACATGCGGGGTGTTATGTCCTGCCAACGAAAACAGCGATTAAAGGATTTGCGAATACATGGACGGCAACACATTCATGATTGATATTTAAATCCGTGTCGCGATTGCAACCAAAACATTTTCAATTAAATTGGATTTTCGTGGATCTCAAATGGGCTCAACATATCAAAATAAGCATACATTCTTACCGTTGAATTTCGTTTCCAACGCAAACAAACAAACATTTCTATTACAGTAAAGCGGAGTATTTTCAAACGACACTCTTGGCTTTTCGATGGAATGTTCTCAAGCTGCAAATGATTAATTTAATTACCTAATATTTGCTTTGTAAAAAATAATTAACTTACAATTTCTAGCCCGTTTTGTTATTTTTCAGCGTAACAATTTCAAATTAATTTCGTCCAAATTCATCATTTTACATAAAGAACAAAAACTTGTAGAGCGAATATTTCTGTCTATTGCTTGTTTCGCTAATGGTCGCTTTAGCCCTACATTCGTGTGCACTGTTGCTTGTCGAGCTCGATTATCTCGATCTGGGAAACCCTGCAAAACCCGTCCTCTGGACCATTTGCTTCATACTTGCCCATCTACAATAACTACTAAGTCACCCACTCGTATCAATTTAGTTTCTGTAAACCACTTCGTTCGATGAGACTTTGCTGGGAGATATTCGCTAATCCAGCGTACCCAAAACTGACAAGCCAGTCGTCGCATATACGAATCTCGACTGAGAAAGGCTGTAAGAGCCTTAATAGGATCGGACTCATGTCGGTGTAAAATTCATAAAGTTGAAAGATAATTCACTTTAGTAAAAAATAAAGAGAAAAAGTCCTTAATGAGAACCTTGAGGTACATCAAAAGTTTTCCGAACTTAAAGAAAAGAAAAATCTTTTTCCGATTGAATTCCACTATTAATATTTATTCGTGGCAGATACGTATTTCGCCCACGGCTTGCAGGCTTCATCAGTGCCTATTTTCGAAAACGGGTTTCGGAAAAAGTTTTGTCTTTTCTTTTATTTCAAGTTTCGCATTCTACTAATACTCTCCAAAAATTTCAGACACTAAAGGTTGTTTATAAAGGGTTTGGCAATAATCATGAAGCTCCGTCCAGCCTCACTATACGTCGAATAATTATTTGATAAATTATAATTGATAAATTCGATAAGGGAATTTTACACTTTAAGCCCTTTTTACAAGACAGGCCGCAGAGAAGAGAACCCCGGTGAAAACTAAAGTCGTATACGGAGAGGGAAGAAGGCACTACGCATGCAGAAGACACGCATATGAACGCTGTGTGTTGCAACGGGGAATTGTCTTGTCAGTCTTGAGTGTCTGATTCCATGTCAGCGGCGGCTCTCAACAATTCGTCAACCAAGTGCGCGGTTGTACTTAGGAGCAGCTCACGACAGCGTCTGAATCAAATTACTACGGAAATTCAAGCAAATATAGAGATGAATGAATTTAAAATTTAAAATCTCTTTAATCAATAAAAAAAAGCAAATCGCTATGTAAGCACATTCGATCTCTTGTACTCTCATGGAACTGTCATGTGGAAAGTTTGTGAAGATTTGGTGCAAAGTTTTGTCTATCCTTTTCACTCTTTAGCAAACCTGTGCACCGACTTCACAAATAGAACAAACTAAGGAAGGTGGCAGCACCGTTTCGCGCACGTAGCGAAATATGGATCGAAATATCCGGCATCGACCTTGGCGACGAAATAAGGACGACGAATGGAAACTCGGTATGGAGAACTGCAGATCGCTAAATTTTTGGTGCTGCTCGAACAGCTTGAATCCCGCAAACTCGGCATCGTAGTTTTGCAGAAAATCTGTTACAAAGGAGAAAAGGTTTGACGGAAAGGTCAAGTTTTACCAGAGTGGTGGCACTACCAACGAACTAGGAACGGGCTTTGTAGTGTTGGATAGAATGCAGGATCGCGTGGTCAATTGAGGATAAAGGGCCATTTATTCAAACACAGCACAGAGTTAACCGCACGGAGGTAGACGATCAATTCTGGCTCAAAACGCTAAAAAATGCCTCGATTATTTTTGATTGGAATTAAATTTCTCGGATGTGTTGGATACCATGCAAGAATTAATTTTCCAATAAACTTGATTTTTTTCGTCAATAGTAACACTTCAGAAGGGTGTATATAAAAAGGAGATTACTTTTATTCAAAAAATCATATCTTAAACACTACTTATTTGATCAAAATGACGTCAAAGGTTGGGCAACCATTGGTTGGATGAGGAATGCCAACAAGCGGTGGAGGGGAAAAAAACTGCTTGGAAAAATTATCTAAGTATTGCCCCTAGAGAGAACCTGGCCAAATACCGACGAGCTAGGAACCAGTTGACCACGATCCTGAGGAAGAAAAAGCGCCAAAAGGAGGACAGAAATCGTGAAGAATTAGAGCAGCTATTCCGAGCTAATGACACGCGCAAGTTTTATGAGAAGGTGAACCAAACTCGGAAGGGCTACACACCGAAACCTGACATGTGTAGGGACGAGGGAGGGAATCTAATCACAAACGAGCGCGAGGTGGTCGACAAATGGAAGCAGTTCTTCGATGAACACCTCAATGGCGAAGTCGCAGAAGGATGCGAAACGGAAATTAACCTAGGAGCGCCCATGAAAGATAGTAATGTCCTAGCACCTGATCTCCAAGAAGTCAAACGAGAAATCGGGCTGCTGAAGACAAATAATGCCGCTGGGAAGGACCGTCTACCGGCAGAGCTTTATAAACATGGCGTTTCTCCGCCAGGCTCTACATTGGGTTATTTCGAGGATCTGGGAGGAGGAAAAGCTACCTGAGGGATGGATGGAAGGAGTAGTTTGTCCCATCTACAAAAAGGGTGATCGACTAGACTGCTACAACTATCGCGGTATTACGCTGGTAAACGATGCCTACAAGGTACTCTCCCAGATCCTGTTACGCCGGCTGTCACCGATAGCACAAGGTTTCGAAGGGAATTAGCAGGCGGGTTTCATGGGGACTCGCGCAACTACGGACCAAATTTTTACCATCCAACAGATCTTGCAGAAATATCGAGAGTACAACGTCCCCACGCATCACATCTTTATTGATTTCAAAGCAGCATCCGATACAGTCGATCGAGACAAGCTATGGCAGATAATGCACGAACACGGTTTTCCGGACTGAACGCGACCGCGAACGCGGAAACTGACGCGACTAATCAGAGCTCCATTGGATCGAGTGACGTGTTTCCTACGCATCTCTGGGACACTCTCCAGTCCCTTCGAGATGCGGCTCGCGGCGATGTTCAACATCGCTCTGGAGGGGGTGATCCGACGAGCGGGCATCGAAACGAAAGGCACGATTTTTACCAAGGGTAGTCAACTTCTAGGCTTTGCAGATGACTTCGATATCATAGCCAGGAACTTTGCGACGGAGGAGGAAATCTACGCCAGACTGAAAGCGGAGTCTAGGAGAATTGGACTAAAAATAAATGCGTCACAGACCAAATACATGAAAGAAAGAGGCTCACAGGAAACAAACGTGCTTCTTCCACGGACGGTAACCGTTGATGGCGACGAACTGGAAGTGGTAGAGGAGTTCGTGTATTTGGGATCGCTGGTGGCCGCGGACAACAACACTAGTAAGGAGATCCAGCGGAAAATCGGGCCTACTTTGCCCTTCATAAAGCGATACGATCAGGAAGCGTATGCCGCCGCACGAAGCTAACAATGTACAAAACCCTTATCAGACCGGTAGTTCTTTATGGACTTGAAGCCGTGACGCTGCTTACGGAGAACATACGCGCCCTTGCCGTGTTTGAGCGGAAAGTGCTGCGTACGATATTTGGCGGAGTACAAACAGAAAGCGGAGAGTAGCGGAGGCGTATGAATCACGAGCTACACGCACTGCTTGGGGAGACTCCCATCGTACATCTAGCGAAAGTTAGCAGGCTACGGTGGGCCGGATACGTCGTAAGGATGCCGGACGACAGTGCGACGAAAATAGTCCTCTTCAACAACCCCACCGGCACCAGGAACAGGGGGGCCCAACGTGCACGATGGCTCGACCAGGTCGAAAGCGATTTGCGACTTCTGAGACGACTAGGAAATTGGCGACGAGTGGCCCAATACCGAGTTGTATGGAGACGAGTGCTTGAAACAGCACGAGCCACCCCGGCTCTATGCTGAAGAAGAAGAAAGGCGTCAAAGGAAAAGTTGTAAGAAATCAAGTGTATTTTCAGGAAAAAATTACACTGAAAGAAAATACTTTCCAAAACCATGATAAAAATCGTAAAATGTCAATTATCTCAAAACCGTCCTCGGATTTGCCTAATTTTTTTTAAAGATAGCTCAAATTATGCCCTAAAATCTGGTGAAAAACTTTCGATGGACACTCTTTAGGATTTTTTTAAAATTTTGAAGTTAGACAAATTTTTCAAAAATATCCAAATTTTACGCCCTTTTGAAAAGTTACTTTTGATGAAAAAAATCATGTTTGGTGGAAAATGAATTCTTGCATGGTATCCAACACATCCGGGAAATTTCAATCCAATCAAAAATAGTGGAGTCAAGCCGTTTTGCTAGTTGAGCTGGAATTGCTCACACACGACAATGAAAAGGATTCTAGCCTGCACACCGACACTAACGATAACGGCCAACGATTTATTAACTTCGCAGCTTCTCGAGGCCTGGTGATCCGAAGCACTTTTCCCTGTAAATTTTTCTTCAGAGCCATCTGGAGATCACCTGACTAACGTACAATAAACTAGATTGACCACGTACGCATAGATGTTCGATTCTTCTCTAACCTCACGAACATGTCTACACCATGCGGATATTGACTCTGACCATCACCTAGTAGTAGTAAAAAACAGCAAAACCGTGGGCTTAAACGTATCCTTTTGTTAGACCTCTCCCTTATTTATCAACAGACTTCACAGTCGGCTGTTAGAGTATAGGACAGTTACGGGACTAGTGCAATAATCCTACTGACTCTTTCTAGCAGCACCGCCTAATCGAGATTCGAACATATGAAGGCTGGCTTGTTAGACCAGCATCGTACCCCGGAGCTAACTGGGCAGGTTCAAACGTTAGGATATTGAGGGTCTCGAGCTGTTGAGAAGATACATCACCACCGTTTCAGCACTGGAATCACGTTCTTGAAGAGGCAAAGACATCGCTAGACGCAATACGGGAATCCGTGCGCGCCCCTAATATGTGCAACGACGGCGATGGAAATCTCTGATTATTGAGGGATCAGAGGAGGTCAAGCGTTGAAGACAACTTTTCGATGTGCTGTTGGATGTTGAACGGAGTCGGCGACACATATATTGAGGAAGCTTAACAAAGCTTGGGTTTCGTTGACTTTGGACGAGGTGAAGAGAGCTGACGAATATTTCTGTCAAGCTTTTAAAAGTTGGAAGCAAACGTCTATACCGTGGACCCCCGTTCGTTTGACCGTTTTTAATCTGAACACTTTTTAATTTGAACCCCGTGGGTTGGCACGACGTGCAAATAAAAAATGGTTCAAATGTCATTCTCAATACGACATCTTTTGCTTATGCAGACAATGCACATAAACACGATTTGTTTGTACTGATCTAGCGTGTTTATTCTGTTTTACAATGCGTTTTCCCAACGATTATGGTAGAAATGTGATCGGAGAATGAAATGCCAACTAAATCAAACCACCGAAACAATAATAAAGAACAGAGCAGCCAGTTCACACAAGCTCCAGCATATTTAGTGTTACCAGTTGTTCAAATTAAAAGCTAACCCCGTTAGTTTGCATAAGGAATCGTTCAAACGAACGGGTCCACTGTATTATGCCGGGAGTATGATCCGAGAAAGAAAAATCGGAGAACTACTCGGAATCTACAAGAAGGGCAATCGACTCCAATGCTGAACATCCACTCGGCATACAGAGTTCCACAGAATGAAGCCGTTACGGAAAACTTTTATTGGCGAATAAAAATATGTTTTTGGAGAGAGACGCTCCACAGCGGATCAAATTATTACTTTTTCGACTAATTTTGAGATTTAAACCTTCCGACTCACCATCTGTTCATGAACTTCAAGGCAGTGTACGATTCAGTGGAGTGAAATGAAGAATTGTGGCGGATTATGGTTGAACATGGTTTTTCAACGAAACTGATTAATCTTTTACGTGCCACCCTAATTGTTCCACCTCAAGTGTCAGGATAGTGGGTGAGATATCGTTCTCGTTTGTGACATTTGAAGCAATGTGACGTTGTTAAATGTATGTTAAAACTGCTGCTCAACATAGCATTGGCAGATATTATTCGACGGAAAGGTGTGCTGAGAAGCGATGCCTTTATTAGGAAACCCTACATACCCACATAAAAAGAAAAGCCTGAGTGCTAATTCCGTTATCGAAATTTGACCTTCTGTTTTTATACGACAGACTTCGCAACCAGCTGTTAGAATACAGCACAGTGCGAGGTCAGTGCTACGACCCTATTGACTCTAACAGCCTCTCCCAGCCGAGATTCGAACATACGACGACTGGCTTATTAGGCTTATTAGCGTCTTAGCTCGAGGCCAACTGGGATGCCCACATGTGGACATCAAAATACAGCGACTGTCACCGAAGTTGCATGAGCAGTAGGTATTCTGAGTGATTGGAAAATGGTTTCGGCACTGAATCGATACTTCAGATTGAAACATAAAGGTAAAGTAAAACATGTAATTTCATCTGATCGTTAAAGTTAATGGGATCTTAGCCTCGCAACTGTGATGTACTCTAATAGTTGGCTGCGAAGTCTACAGAGTAAAAAACCAGTAGCTTATGTTCCGACCTGAATGTTACGTCAAAACTTTGCCATGCTATTTGACAATTTTCAATGCAAGCACATAAACCATATAAATGGTGTAACGCTCACTGGTGATAGTTTTCAGCTTAAAATAAAGTCCATAATTACGCACCATAAAATAGTTCAATTAGCAAAATTTGAGTTGCGAGCAAAAAATCATAGGCAAAATTGGAGACATAGCAATTTCGCAGTCATAGTCTTAGAGTAAGAGACATATTGACTGACTTTAATAGCAGGAAAGGACAAATTATCGATAGCTAGTAAAAAAGCACTATCTGACATCTGCGTTGCGTTTCTGCGATCGATTTAAACGGTTAAACTGTCTGGAAAGCTTCAAATCGTATAAAACACATTAAAGTTTTTATGGCTAACACCTTGATCAGTAGAATCGGAAATAATCTGCGCATCATCACAAACTAATTATTGCTACACGAGTAAATTAGCACCGAAACACGCACGCAAATTCATCAACGGCGCAAATTTATGTACGTCCCGTAAAACTGGTAGCCCATAAATTATGACAGCCGAGCCGAGCCGGTACAAAAGCGAACTACGGAAGATGGTGCGATGATGTAGGAAAGATTGTGCAGCCCACCACCAGTCAGTCAGTCCGACGAAATGCTCCTTCTTGGAGCGCGAAGTCGTATCTTCGTTCGTTCCTGAATGTAGAGTAGAGCCGTGGGGTGGAAAAGTTGTAAAATTAGCCGCAGAATCACGCAATTTCCTATACCCTGCAGCAGGGAACCAGCGGCAACACAAATTTTGGCCCCCGGTGGTTGGCCTTCATCACAACTATTGGGATGGTGATGTATGTAAGTGTTATACGGTAACACATAATTAGGCGAACTGATAAACAAAGCAATTATTAAGATAAGTTGAACAACGTTACGATTTAAATCGTCGTCGGCCGCTGTTGTGCAATAGTAGGTCGCCCATCAGAATAAAAATTTCCGAAAAGCTCAGTGATTACCATAAAAGTACGTCGAAAAATATCTTGAAAAAATTACGAAACAAGTGTTAGAGTGTCATGTTGTTACTAAAGGAACAATTCTATAACAAATCTTGATTTTACTGTTTTCATCAAAACAATTTCATTCCTCACACGCAATGCTCCTTTTTCTCCGCTTGCCTTTTCTTTTTCCAATTATTTATCCATCATTTGCTAAACGAAAAGCCAGTTCAATTGTGCTGGTCGAATACCGAGCAGCCACGATGGGAGAGAACCTCCCGCCCCGTTGTTGGCCACCGCCGGACGAACAATTTATTTCCTACAAGCATCTGCGCGTTTATATTTTTCAACAAAATTATGTTAAACTTGCCATTGATGATGGGGGCTTGAGGAGTCTTTGGACGGACCATTATCAAAATGAATGGCCTACATTTTTATTAGACCCTTTTCGGTCGTCCGTCACCACCCGTGACCCGCGACGACGACGACGGACGGTGACGTACAGAGCGGCCTTCGGTTTCCATATGTTCTAGAGCAGTCCACCAGGTCTTCGGTGCGTTCATTGACGAGGGGCACCTCCGAACGGACATGAAGGTAATAACATAAATTTTGTTTAATAATATAATTTAACAACCGGCTCATGCCGCCAAAACTGGCCGGCAATTCTCGGTGTAGTGCGGTGTTACGGGTACCGGCTTTGCTAGTGGTTGATATCACTAAGAGAACGTTGGGATAGGATGATGGCCTCGTTTGAGAAAAAATATTGCCTACTGTTTATAGCTTATGCTACAATGTTACAATTTAATAGTACAATTTTTTTCAGGTACCTCTATTTGTTATAGCAATTGGGCGTAAGCACAAAACTTAATTTTCGTATTTAGCCTGTTTACTTTGCAGATAGTGGTTAAGAACTACGTGGCTTTCTTATTTTAAAAACAACTTTGGAAAGGGCGTCTAACCCTGCTTTCCCGTTCAATTTTTCCGGCCCGTTTGCAGTCAAGCATTCAGTAACTTACAACTCGGGGGTGCTGATAGTACCGGGCTATTCAAAGTTCGAGTTTATGGGTTCGCAGCCTTTATCTAGGCGCGTTTTACGATGCTATCAGTAATGGTTCGGCTCTCCCGTGATGGCTATGAAACTAGTTTTTTTTTTTCGGCGAAGCAACGTTGTGGTTGGTGGGTGCTTACTGTAGTCTAAGCAATTTTCGAGAAGTAGTGAGTTAGACGTGGATAATTTTTTATCAATATTGATGTTGCTGGTAATATGGCTGTTACGAGGGTTTCCCTCATTCTACTCGTGCTTCGGACCTCCTGTGTGGTTTGCTTTTTTTATTTCAATACAAGCATTTTCGTAGATAGATCGCCTTTTTTCTGTCCGTTGGTTTATCAGTGCTTAAAAAACATGTTGCGCAGCAAAAATACATTTCAAAACTACTTGTAGATAAGTAACTTTTAGTCATTTCCCTGATATGTCAGAAATATTACCGTGATAAAAATATTTTATAAAATTATTGTATGAACATTGAAGAAATACCACAGAGAATAGACATCCATTCAGAAACAAATTTTTCGGGAATTCTTGGATAAAATTTCAAATTAAAATCACCTAATATGCTAGCGACGCCAAACTAAATGATTCTTTTGATTCGCACACTGACAACCTTTGGTACCTCTGGCGCTAGTATATATGGACTGGAAGGGTTATGCTAGCACCAGAAGCTAGCTGTTGTGAGTTTAGTATAGAATTTTATTCACCTATAGCGTCATCATCATTATAGTTTCCCAAGTAATAAATAAATATAACGCAAACAAATGACAGTTATCAGTAAGTCTAAACAATACTGTTTACACAATTAAAAATTTTTACTAAATTTTGATTAACTTAAATATGATGATAAAACCAAAATCCAAAACCAGACAACACTGTAGGCTAAAAGAATTTAGACAAATACGATCAACACTTTGTAATTAACCAACAAATTATAACTCAGATAACAACAGCTAATAAAAGTACCCGTTCATAGAAGCCCTGATGAAGATCCAAATCCGGATCGAAACGTTGGCGTAAAAAGTCAAATATAACGTCTACTATAATTTAATGACTGAACGGCCAAAAACCCAATCATTCGGTACTTATATCTCAGTCGAAAAATACTAGTGAATCAATAGAATAATTTACTTTAATGAGAAGAATGCTGTCAATAAGAACTAACATTTTTCACTTTGCCGGCACATAGAAAGTTTCATCATTATATGCGTTAATTGCATGAAATTTTTCACTTCACTTTGCTTTCTGATCGTAGTGATATTTACGTTTATAGTAATACTGATATTTTTTTGGTTAGAGTACGACAAAACGAAAAAGTATTTTCATTTCTTTTTTTCTAGATTTTGGCAGTTCGTCAATATGATTTCTGTGCGATAGAACTTCAAAATCAAACCAAAAAGGTTGTTCTTTATACTCAAGTAGAAGAAATCATTGTTCTATATGTATTAATGTTTAATATGCTCTTTTTATGCGATAAATAAAAACTCTTGGACATTTAAACCTTCAAAAAGTGATGAAAAGATGACTAAAATATATGCAAAAGACAATGCAGAGACGGCGAAAGACAGCGGAATGTTGACGAAAATGTGATTCAAAGTGACAAACAGTGACAAAAAGATGGCAAAAATACAATAAAAAGACGACGAAAAGACTGGCAAAACTGCGACAAAAAACATGACAAAAAATGGTAAAGAAATATTTAAAAACTGTCAAACGGGCGATAAAACATACAAAAAAGACTACGAAAAGATGGCGAATATACGTCGTCAAAAAGACAACAAAAAGACATGAAAAAGGCCACATTTTTGTTGTCTTGGCAAAAAAAATGACACTAACACGAATAAAAGGCGGCAAAATATCAAAAAACAAAAAAACGATGGAAAGATGGCAAAAGGACCATGAAAAGACAATAAGACGATGAAAAGCTTCCGAAAAAGCAACGATAAGATGATGAAAAGACGATGAAAGAATGACGGAAAGACAGCAAATAAACGATGAACAAGCAGTGAAATGCCAGCGAAAAAATATGACGAAGAAGTGAAAAGAAGTAGGCGAAAAGACAAACAAAGACAAAATACGGTTAAAAGACACCAGAAATCGTTTTAAACAGCGACAAAAATGCCAAAAAAGCAATACAAAACGACAAAGAGACTATAAATATATGCAGCATTTAGCTGAAGAGACAAGTCAGTAAAACAGTGACAGGCTATGCCAAAAAACACTAATTACGACACCGTCAAACCAAAAACGCCACAAAAAGCAATAAAAAATGACAAAAAATTGAAGAAAAGAGACAAAAAGATGATGACAAAATACCAGATGTTAAAAATAACGTAGAATAATCACCAAACGTTAAGAAACAACAAGAACGTGGGGTCAACATGGTGTAATCATGCGTCTCACGTCGAGCACTCGGGGTCAAATTCCAGTCCCGCAGAAATAATGTATGACCCAAGCTGATAAAGTTACTATAATTAAACTAAAACAAAAAAACGACAAGAATGAGAGTAAAAGGCGACTATAATCGAAATAACCAAACGACGAAAATTAAAATACGAAAAAAACAAAGGCGTATGACGATAGTCAATAGAATGCATTTTTGAATAATATAGAGAAAATTTGAATATTTTGAATATTTGAATTTGAATAATAGGTATAGAGAATTTCTTACAAATACAATCAAGAACAATACCTATGCGACAAAAAATGTCACTTCTATCACTTTTCAGCAAAATTGAGAAACACTTTATACTAACAAAACATTTAAATGAAGAACAAATGTCGGTCAAATTTCAAATCGAAAGTTTGATTTAAAATTTGACTAAGTTTTGTAATTAATAACCCTTTCCTCTATGATAAAAACACAGATAGTAAAACTACGGATTTTGCTTCAGCAAAACCAGGCATCACTGACTGGTGACTGAAATACAGGCCAGGCGTTGAACTTTGTTTAGTTTGGCTTGGGCTGTCACCTCATTCACCTTTGGCCACCATACGACTGCATCATGGGCTATTCTAGGCCGTGGAATAGTAGTATATGACCAAAAGGCTAGTTGAGGTTTTAATCCCCAGGTTTTGCCAAACAGTGAGCTTCATGCCCAGATAGCCGAAGTTGCTTTCTTAACAGCATAATCTAGGTGGGTAGCCCAGTTCAGTTTTTTATCGAGAATTATTCCTAGGTGTTTGACTTTATTACTGAATAGACCAAACCTCGTGATTTTAGTCATGAGCTTGAAATGCGGTCAGGCATATATTAATATTTTTTGAAACGATGGTTCTATAATTGATGAAGGGACTGTAAGGGAAAGTAATGAAGAATTTTTTTTGAATGGAGGGGAAAGGAAGGGGGGGGTAATAGGTAGCTATGCTTAACAAGTTGTCGTTGTGACTCCCACCTTTTGTCCAATGCTGGAAGGTGCATGGGTCGAACCAAGCTATAATCTGAGATTATAACCGGATTCGAACCCACAAAACCCGCCAAGGCATGTGGCTCGCTGGTACCTGTGTGCCTATGAACCACAGAGGCGCTGGACAAAAGGAGACTGTACAACCCCCCGTATTAATGTAGCGACATGAAACGGGGCCTTCCCCCGAAACCCGCGCTGAGAATTGCGGCTAACACGCTGACAGACGCAAAGCGTTCACACGCAAAGTGTTCATACGCAGTACCTTGTAAGTCGCAAGGAGCTGCATAGTGTCGTCGTCCCGCCAGTAAACACAAAGTTAGATTAAGGTGAAACGGTACGGAAGCCAATATGGCCGAATCGATAGCACCCATATGCTCACATAGACGCCATTTTTCGGCCATGTTGGGATTCAGTACCGTATCACCTTAAACTTCTCGGCCCGTGGTTTCTACAGTAGGGGGAGGCAGAGGCACAATTTGTGTCTAAAAATAGCCCAACCCATGTCGCTACATTAATAAGGGGGGTTGTGCAGTCTCCTTTTGTCCAGCGCCTCAGTGGTTCATAGGTACACGGGTACCAGCGAGCCACATACCCTGGCGGGTGTTATGGGTTCGAATCCGGTTATAATCTCAGATTATAGCTTGATTCGACCCATGCACCTTCCAGCATTGGACAAAAGGTAGGAGTCACAAAGACAACTTGTTAAGCGTAGCTACCTCTTACCCCCCCCCCCCCCACCCACCTTCCTTTCCACTCTTTCCCCTCAATTCCCAAAAAAATCCTTCTTCATTACTTTCCTTTACCGTCCATTCATCAATTGTAGAACCATCGTTTCAAAAAATATTCATTACTGAAGCTCGGTCTGAGATCATTAAGTTTAGGAGGAATAATGGTATGTTTCCTTCGCCTAGTGAATGGTATGTCAACTGTTTTGGTGGAGTTTACATTAAGACCCTCTTGTGAGCACCATAACATGGTGTTGTTTAGAGCTCCTTGCAAGCGATTTGACAATACTGCGTCATATTTTACTCTGACGATAAGTACAACGTCGTCGGCATAAGCAATGGTTTCATAACCAAGCTGTGACAGCTTGTAAAGGAGTGTGTCGGCCACCAGTGACCAGAGCAGGGGGGCGAGTACTCCTTCCTGTGGACATCCTTTGATCACCGAAATCGTGACCGACGTATCCGATTCCAATGATGCTGTAATTTCTCTGCTCAAGAGCATTGCTTAAATCAAGCTCATTGTAGGGTGGTCGATTCTCTTTTGACAGAGAGCAGTATTAATTGACGCGAAGGACGTGTTATCGAAAGCGCCTTCAACATCAAGAAAAGCACAAAGTGCTGTCTCTTGATATTTAAGCGATTTCTCAATTAACGTCACTAAGCAGTGCAATGAGGTTTCCGTAGATTTACCGTGTTGGTATGCATGTTGATTTACATGTAACGAAGAATTTTTTTAAAACTCGTTGCGGATATAGTTATCCGTGATTTTCTTCATCAGCTTAAGAAACGTTGAAGTCAGACTTATCGGTCTGAAAGCCTTTGGCATGGTTTTGTCTTTTTTGCCAGCCTTAGGTATGAACACCACTCTTAATTTCCGCCAATTCTCCGGGATATACCCCAAAGTGAAACTGGCTCGAAAGAGGTTGATGAGCTCGGACATTATAGCACCGTCCGTTTTTTGTAAGAAAATGGGTAGAATACCATCCGGACCTGGAGATTTCATTGGTACAAAAGAGCTGAATGCCCAATTGATCGAAGCCTCCGTAAACAATCGGCTTGCAAGCAGAACCGAGTCATTTGGCACATTGTGTAACGACCCATTCCGCTGCTGCTCGCCTATGTCTTGTCCTGTGGTCACTGTCGAGCCAGTGTGTGTTTATTAAAACTTTCAGAGTTCCCTGGTGGTAACAGTAAGACTCCCATCCTCTTTTTTTTTATTACCCTAGTAGACCGTTGCAGTAGTCCTTGGACATCACTTTCTGCAGACGCTTAGCGTCTGGCAGAGTTTGTATGGTTTCGCAAAATTTAACTGGTGATTTCCCTATTGGCTTAGCGTAGCTCAGCGTTGTGTCTGGTGAGAGAAGCTCTGTATTTTTTCCAGTTAGACGTGATTTTGGCCCTATTATTGAACAAACGTCTAGCCTTCTGACGGAGATTGCTAAGCGTCTCATTCCACCAGGGCACATCACGTCAGGCTGTTCGCGTATTTACGGGACAGTTTGTGTTATACGCGTCCGTGATCCTACATTGCAGGTCACTAACGATGATATCCAGTTCAACTGAAGTTCGCTAAATGTTCCCTAAAGGAACTCCAATTGGTTTTTCTCGGATTCCTGAATTGTTCTCTCTTTAGAGGATTAGCCTCGATGTCGAAAATGTGGTTTGATAAACTTGGTTCATCAGAAACATGCCAATTTTTGACTTTTCGTTCAGTTGCTGCAGGCGACAGACCACAGACGTCCGACCCGCACTTAATGGCGGATTGAGCCTCTGAGATCTGCTATTGACTGGTGGTTGCCGCGTACGCCTCTTACGAGGTTTTCGCGGCGCCCGTCTAGTCTTTTATTGCATTGTCTTAATGGTGGCGGGGAGTTCCCAGAAGGGCGTTCCACTCGTTCCTTCCTCGACTTTGCAGCAGAGACTGTTGCGCCTGTGTTGATCAGACCTTTGCCAACTTGTCGCATGCGTGCTTTGCCAAATATATAGTTTAGCATAAAGCGCAGCTCGGCGATCTGGCTTGCCGACTTTTGGTCAACTCCATCAACAGTCCAACGGTATTTCCAAACACATTGCGACGGCGTATCTGCCACGCTTGCGTTGAAAAGCCGTCGTTTTGATTCTGGAGGAACCTCGTCCGTGGTGCCGACACTGTCCTAGGATCCTACGAAGGTATGAGCCTTTGGCAGTGTCGTAGGCCCGTAGTTGTGCCCCTTCCCACGGGACGAGAGTAGATGCCGTTTGCTCCAGCCAGGAGACTCCAGACATTAGGCTCAAGTTCAGGAGCTCCCAGTTCAAGAACGGCTACTTGATACTGGCTTGCTCTGACCAGAACACGGTCAAGTTCTGGTTAAAGCAAGCCAGTATCAAGTAGCCGTTCTTGAACTGGGAGCTCCTGAACTTGAGCCTAATGTCTGGAGTCTCCTGGTCAGCTATGTAATCCTACGATTACTCGATTTTTCATGCTAAAACATTCTTCTGAAAGGTCGGGTGCCCCAACTTTTATTTATGTTTTGGCATAAATCGCTGCTTCATATTATTTTATCAAGAATCAATTCTTAAATTATTTTTGATTTAAAGATTTTCCTCGTCGTAACTGTCATTCACGAATAACTAGCAAGTTGGCCTACCCGCGCAAACAAACGATCGTTTCGTAAGAACTGTGTCTCTATTCAACCTCCAGCGAGGCGACCAACCAAACGCCTAGCAAAGCGCAATGCTTAATAGACGACACCTCTTCTGTGGTTCTCCCATCAATCCTTTGCCTTGAGCCGCACATAAAGTGGAGCAAAACTTCCCTAAAAGGTTATATGTACGCACGTTTTCGTTCGGATTTAAGACCGGAGGGTAAACGAAACAGTAAACTACTCGGCAAACATTCGAAATCTATCCCATTAAAAGAAAATCAACACGCCCCGCTATCACACGTCACAATCTGGCTGCTGTCACGCAATGGAAAACACATTATACGCTAAATTTTCGGGGAAAAAAACTTTCCGCTATTGTTAGAATGTGTCAAATGGAATGAAATCAGAGAACACACTATACAGCACTCAAGCGTGTCTAATGCATAGGGGGGTTCACATTCCGAGACGTTTGTTAAACCTATAATTTTAAGGCTTGCATTTGCCATGCTTCATAAGGTTGTATCAAGCATGAGAGTTTAAAATCAAATATTCGCACTTTTTTCTACGATAATTATTCTATGTTTCTGTATGGAATTAATTGGTATACCCTTCTATTTTATATTGCAAGGAATACATTTTCTGTGGATCGTTCGAAAACAAATAAACGTTAATTGCGTTGATGTTTCCGAAACTCTGAATAAATTAATATCGGAGTGTGCAACCTCAGCGGCAAACACAGCAGAAATGTGGAAAGGAGCCTAAATAATCGCTATCCACAAGCTGCTTGGAAAAATTCCTTTCTCGGAAGCACTCTGAATTAAACTAAGCCAACCCGCTGGTGATACCGTAACACGAGGCATCGTTGGTCTACTTTGAACAGATATGTTGTTTGTACACATAGTTATTTAGTTTGACCTTCTCAACACAACAATTGTGTATGCAATTATCATAAGAAAATTTCACTGATCAAAGTTTCCTAAAAATTTGCTTGACAAAAATATATTGACAAAGTGTCACAAAAATTATCAATGTTACCCTGCTTTATGGTACGTTTAAATTTGCTGAAATTATTCACCTTGATTGCTATCGATGAATGACGCATGTATGCGAGGATCTCTACAGTCTGATAAGTTACACACAAGCTCAGGGTGATACAAACATAAATCTTTTTAGTTCATGAACAGAACTTTTTTGTTTGGCGCCCATTTTAGCCAATGTTTATTTTTTTTAAATCGAAATAGAAAAGAAAGACAAACAAGCGGCTGTACGCGCTCATACTTAACAGACTGTATAGCCTAATGATGCCAATTTAACTACGGCTTACCAACGGTTAGCAGCATTCTTTCATGCAACGCTACCGTAGATTCACTTCACAGTTTCACGTCACAGATAGCAATCAAGTGATAAGTGAAAACCTAGCATTACTCAAACCGACACCGAAAACAAACGCACCGGAATTAAAAATTCGTTTTCTCGTTTCAGTTGCGGATCAACTCGAAAGCAAGCCAACCGGATCCAGCACAATAAACAAGCGGTACGTGTTGATAGGTCGGTGGTACCTAAAAATTGAATTAAATTGTATGGTACAATCAGATAAACCTACATTGATGCAGCAACGTGTCTTGCTTTACCAACGCAAACCGGACAGGCTTGGTTAAAGGGTTTCCAAAATAATCATGGCAGTGTGATTGAAAGATATACCTACCAGCTCTACTTGATAGTTCTCCGTCACCTCACAGGAACATGTAATTTAACACTATACTTACCAAAGGGTCACTTTGCTTCTCTCTTCCTCAATCCCGTTGATATGCATGGGTACATGTATATAAGTTAAAATAATACGAATCTTTATTAAAAAAATAACTTATTTTGATTTCGCTTTGGTAATATTCATTTATATTTCACTAATTCTTATAGGGTATAGATTTGAATTTATAATTGTAAAAAATCACTAAATCATTTAATCTACCCAAACACACGTCGAATCGTCGCATAGTCTATCTTCTTGAAAGCATAAGAAAAAGTTGCATCGAAATGGTTGTTTCATTCGACTGGCAAACAAACAGATGCTGGCTAACTGAAGCGACACTCGATGATCACTGAAAATACGCTCCGAATGTTTTGGAATGGTAAATGCTTGCCCCAGGGCATGGTTACTTTTTTCACACCCGCCGAGTACTTGGTGAAGGTCGCAAAAGTATGTTAAGTATGTGTAATGTTGCCTGCAGAATGTAAACGTCTCCATGATAAGGAAACATTGAAAATAGAAACATTTTCCGTGGAATTTGTGAACACCGCAGTACATAGTTATCCATCCATTTGAATTCCGGGACATTTTATAACTTTAGAAAAACACTGATTTTTTTTATTTTTTTGGGTCGAAGTAAAGATACAACCTGGAGCAAGTCAGTACTAAACCTATAAAATTGAATCAAAAACAACAAAATTAAAAGAAACTTCTCAACATTTCTTAGAGAGCAAAATATTTAATTACGCCCTAACGACAAACATAGGTATGATGTCAATTGAATCTTCGACATAATTTAGCTAATCTACATCTGTAAATAAAACAACAAAATTTTATAATTGTTACAACGTTACTATTTCATAGAATTATGACACTGGCAGTTCCAACATATTGTGCGTGGCAAAACAAAAATATAATAATCGTATTTTCGAGCCATAAAAAAGAATAACCATAAATGACATCTCATCATGGTTATAAGCAGTTATCATATTCATTTCTACTGCGTAACAATACTGCCTTCTGTGTAAAGGTGCGTTTATATTGTCCACATGTGGCATGCATAGCATGGCATGTTTCCAAGCAACATGGCAACGTATCACAAACATTCAGATGGCAACAGAAGCAACATTGACCAAAAACTATAGCAACATGCCGCATACTACATGTTGCCAAAAAATTGCCCAGTTTGAACGCAACTAACTGCACAGGAATTGTGTTTTAGATTAATGTCGGAAATATTAGGTTTCGAACACTTTCACATTTACAAAGAAATTTGCCCAAGGAGTTCAAAAAGAGTAGGGGATTATCCCCTGTAGTGAAACGGCTCCGGTTGTGAAACACCCATCATTTTTGACGTTTTTATCAAACTAGCGCTACCAAGTAGTAACGCACGTAGGAGTATTTGACCCAAAAAGTTGTCCATAAGTCCGAAATATAAAATGCACGATTTTTATTTGTATACTAGCTGACCCAACAAACTTCGTATTGCCACAAATCAAACTGTGTTGTACATAAATCGTGAATCTCGGATGGCCTTTGTCACAATCTCGAGTTTTGCAAGTTTCTGGGGAGTTCAAGGGTGTTTTAATATACAAATTTCCCTCACAGTAAAGTAGACAACACATTGCTTAGCCATATAAAATAAAGCGGGTAGCATTTAAATATTCGCCATCATTACAAACCATTTCGTCAAATACCATTTTGCGAAAAACCAATTCTCGATTGACCATAACGCGGAATACAGAGTTTCGCAGAATAGCATTTCGCGAAAAACCTTACCCGGGATGTGCCATTGCATGGAAATCTTTTCGGAAAGGGCCATTTCGCAGGGTTGACCCAACTGAAGGAAAGTAGTAGAGGTCAGTAGATCTAGGAAAATAAATAAACCTAGATAGAGGTGATCTCTACGGGGGGCTGCCCTCCCGCAGTGGCCGGCGCTTCCGACGGCAGGTCGCCGGCAACAGTCGCCGTCTCGCGATGAATCATCTAATGCTACTATTGATAGTTTGTGGTGGTCTTGTTATTGACTAATGTTTTATGAAAGAATCTCAAATTTCTCGAGTTCGATTAGTTTTTGAGTTACGCCAAAATTTCTGTTTTCTTTGTATGAGGGTCTCAGACCATCATAAAAAAATTCCTGCCTCCAAAACCCCCCACATGCCAAATTTGGTTCCATTTGTTTGATTAGTTCTCGAGTTATGAGGATATTTGTATTTCATTTGTATAGGAGCCGTACCACTATTGAAGGGGGAGGGGTCATAATTCCCCTCCTAAAGAGGGGAGGGGTCTCAATTCACCATAGAAAAAAAAATTGCCTATAAAAACACCCACATGCCAAATTTGGTTTCATTTGCTTGATTCGTTCTGGAGTTATGAGGAAATTTGTATTTCATTGGTATGGGAGCCCCTCCTCCTAAAAGGTAAGGGATCCTAATTCATCATTGAAAAAATTCATGCCTCCAAAAACACCCACGAGTCAAATTTTGTTCCATTTGCTCAATTAGTTTTCGAGTTATGCAGAAATTTGTGTTTCATTTGAATGGGAGCCCCCCCTCCCTCTTAGTGGGGGAGGGGTTTCTAACTATCATAAGAACCTTCTCTGGCCCCAAAAATTCCTACATGCAAATTTTCACGCCGATCGGCTCAGTAGTTTTCGATTCTATAGGGAACTTACGGGCAGACTGACAGAAATCCATTTTTATAGGTATAGATTTGTATGGAAGCCTCTTAGTGGGGGGAGGGATCTCTAACCATCATAAGAACCTTCCCTGGCATCAAAAACCCCTACATGTAAATTTTCACTCCGATCGGTTCAGTAGTTTTCGATTCTATAAGGAACATACGGGTAGACAGAAGTATAAACTTGGAGCTATCGACTGTTGAAGATTCACGAATTTGGTTTTTTTCGGCTGGACAGTCAATTGGCAAAGCAAAACGACACTTTATTTTTCTATGGTAGACAGAAGTCCATTTTTATAGGTATAGATAGTATCTGTAAACTTAGTATAGCCTCCTAGTCACATTAGTATCATTTCGAACTGAATTCATGCTTTTCTTCATTCAGCAAGCTACCAATTAAGAAAGCCATTCGGCAATAAATTGTTTTGCTTTTGAAGTGGGTTCTACCGCTCGTTGGTGTAAAAAGTAAAAAATCTGAGTGAAATTGTGTCTATTCACCATGGGTAAGTATATACCAGTTAAAAGGAATGTTATTCAATAGTTTTCATGTATTTTATGTATTTATACATGAATGTCCTCGATACAAATAGTGATTCCGAAAATTACCCCAAAAATTGTGGTAAAATATTAATATTTTAATCAATGTTTTAGTAATCAACCGAACATGTCCCGGCAAAATTTCACTCACCATCAGATAGGTCAAACTTTATAGTATATAGTGAAAGCGAAAAATCTTCCGTCTGGTTCCGCTTTGCCATGGAATGATACACCTTTCCATGCACACATACACCTCTACATGCTCACATACATACAGGCACACGTATATACACACATCCCGACACCTCACGAATTGCACTTTACAGGGGATTAGTTGACAATTTCTTTATCTTTCTATGCAGAATTATAAGATATTAAATATCTGATCATGTTTTATCAATATCGACCGGAAAGAAGCAATTTAGAATTTTGGCCAGCTTTTTGGGTCAAATACTCCTATGTGCAACGTCTCGTCTCATTGTGTTCTAGCTTTTAAGCAAACAACAATAAAAATACAGCTGATAGAATGTTTTGTAGGAAATGTGTTCAAAAAAATGGCGAAATAACTTTTTTAGAATGTTTTGGGATTGATTTTTGCCTTTCTACTATATAAATATATAGTATAAAGGTATAGAAATCACTTGGAAAACCGAAAACGGAAAGAAGGTCCTGCGGGCCGAATGTTATATACCATTCGACTCAGTTTCGAAAACTGAGCATTTTCTGTGTGTGTGTGTATGTATGTATGTGTGTGTGTGTGTGTGTGTGTGTGTGTGTGTGTGTGTGTGTGTGTGTGTGTGTGTGTGTGTGTGTGTGTGTGTGTGTGTGTGTGTGTGTGTGTGTGTGTGTGTGTGTGTGTGTGTGTGTGTGTGTGTGTGTGTGTGTGTGTGTGTGTGTGTGTGTGTGTGTGTGTGTGTGTGTGTGTGTGTGTGTGTGTGTGTGTGTGTGTGTGTGTGTGTGTGTGTGTGTGTGTGTGTGTGTGTGTGTGTGTGTGTGTGTGTGTGTGTGTGTGTGTGTGTGTGTATGTAACGCTTTCAATCTCACTCACTTTTCTCGGAGATGGCTGGACCGATTTTAATGTTCTTAGTGTCAAATGAAAGGTCTAGGTGTCCTATTGGTCGCTATTGAATTTCATACTGATCGGACTTTTAGTTCAAAAGTTATGTATAAAAATACGAAAAATATGGGACTTCATTATCTCATAGATCCCTTAACCGATTTGAACAAAATTGATTGCATATGAAAGAGGAGCCTTACAAACCCTTAACTTCCAAATTTCATGACGATTGGACTTGTAGTTTGAAAGTTACATAAAGAAATGTGAAAAAATAGTATTTAAAACCTATTTTTGTAACATTTAAGAATTAATTCAATGAAAAACATCACACATTTTATTATTATTTGAAAATTACTGCTGAGATCTATCAAACGAAACCGAGTTATTGAAAATCGGACGGTTCATTCAAAAGTTATTCAAACTTTAACACTTAAGCACCGTATATTAAACCGTTAAAACGTGTGAAATCAAAACATATCAATCAAATGTTGATTGTATTCAATGTGTGCAATGTATGTATGTATGTATGTATGTATGTATGTATGTATGTATGTATGTATGTATGTATGTATGTATGTATGTATGTATGTATGTATGTATGTATGTATGTATGTATGTATGTATGTATGTATGTATGTATGTATGTATGTATGTATGTATGTATGTATGTATGTATGTATGTATGTATGTATGTATGTATGTATGTATGTATGTATGTATGTATGTATGTATGTATGTATGTATGTATGTATGTATGTATGTATGTATGTATGTATGTATGTATGTATGTATGTATGTATGTATGTATGTATGTATGTATGTATGTATGTATGTATGTATGTATGTATGTATGTATGTATGTATGTATGTATGTATGTATGTATGTATGTATGTATGTATGTATGTATGTATGTATGTATGGATGTATGTATGTATGTATGTATGTATGTATGTACGTATGTATGTATGCATGTATGTATGTATGTATGTATGTATGTATGTATGTATGTATGTATGTATGTATGTATGTATGTATGTATGTATGTATGTATGTATGTATGTATGTATGTATGTATGTATGTATGTATGTATGTATGTATGTATGTATGTATGTATGTATGTATGTATGTATGTATGTATGTATGTATGTATGTATGTATGTATGTATGTATGTATGTATGTATGTATGTATGTATGTATGTATGTGATGACAATTTGCTATGAAATTCAATTCAAGAAAAGTGAGAAACCTGTCAATAGTCTGAAGTTTTTGAAGCCTCTTAGTGGAATACGAACTCTGAAATAAAAGAAAAAAAAATTTTAACCTGCTAAACTACCCATGGATGCATAGTTGACGTAAAAACCAAAATGACCAAAATGTACTTTTTCGGTCCTACGCACTCTTAACTATGTTGTTCATATGCCCAATACTCAAACAACATATGTTTGTTCGAAAATATTCGAGAAATTTAAGAAAATTGAGTTACTCTGCTATTGGTTTCACGTAATGCTAATGGTTGACGTAATTTCCTGCATAATCAATCAGCATAGTAACCTATTTGTTTTTGTAGCTTTACGCCAAGTTATGGGAATAATCGTTCAAAAAACAGTCTGTTTATTCACATAAACTGGCGTTCGCATTTTTTAAACACAATAAATGAGGAATGAATCATGAAATCCCATCAGTCCTCTTTTGATTAATAAACTCTACTAAATAGACAGATTATTCGTTTGAAAAAGTTTATAGCAAAGATTATATGGCTTTATTTCACTTTAAAAATGCGTTTTCTCAACAATCATGGTGCTGGTCGTTACGTCGACTATGCATCCATGGGCAGTAAATTCCACTATTTAATATTTATTCGCGACAGATACGTATACGCTCTGAAATAAGACACTGATGAAGCCTGCACGTCGTAGGCGAACTACGTATCTGTCGCAAATAAATATTAAATAGTGGGATTCAATCGAAAAGTTTTTTCTTTTCTTTTTTAGATTTCAATTGTCATTTTCTTCACTTGCTGTTACTCACAATTGTACAAGAAAAGCAAAAAGCGGAGAAAAGCAGTTAATTTAAGTATATAAGTACATATAGTGGTGTATAGGATCAAAATACTAGTGAGTTGATTTTTCCAAATAAATTTATACAAATTTCATACAAATTTTGCGCATTAATAGATGCTCTTTTCAATCCATAGATACTAGAGCTTAGAAATGTTATATGAAAAATAGGAAGTAAACGTTGCACGGTAGTAACTTTGTAAGATTTGTTTTCGTTAATGACATTTTAAAGGACAGATGTCTTATGTCATGTATCATATTTTATTAATAAATCAAAAATGACATGCGCCGGAAATCATATTGATCATATTTCTCATTCTCAAGCATGTTTATGGCGCAGTTTTTGCACTATTTTTCGACCTCATCTTGTTTTCCTAACCCTCTAACATTGTAGAAACGATGTGATCAAGTTAATGACTATCTTTTCATGGAAGTACATTCAAAAGAAGCTTAAGTTTTGATTTTCATGCAAAAATAGTTATCTGAAGGAGCGCCAGCTAAGAAAAAAGCGAAGTATAATAATAATTTTTCTGAACTCTTGTTTTTCAAAGATGCTAACTTTTGAACGCATGGTATAAATATCAAAATATCAAAAAAATCTACCCCAAAAAACCACTAAAAAAACCACTCAAAAAAAAATATCAAAAAATCTGCTATGAACACATATTTCATATTGTCAGTTCGAAACAAGTTTCGTATGAGGCTCTGAAACCCGAAAGTTAAGGCCAACCGATTATAAAACTAAATAAGGTGTTCATCAAATAACATAAATGACGTTTAAAGTATTTACGCACCCAAGGAAAGAAAATATAATTATTCTACGCAATACGTTGTGAATTTTTCTGGCAAATAAGGATTTTGAGGAATACGGAACGGATATTTAAAACCCGATTTTATCCACCTAGTGGTGAAAGGAACCTTTGTTATACGGTCTTATTGTTATTTGAGATAGAAATCGACACGTTTTCGGAACATAATTCATCTATTGGTTAACGTTGCGTAATGCGTTGGTTTACATAAAATTTTTGAAAATTGAATAAGTTTACAAATTTTGAACAAAATAGAAATACTTTTAAATTTTGATAGATCCTTTTTTCATAAAATTGCTGAGTAAGGATAAGTAAGTTGTTATTAATTTGAGTAAGTGGAAATAAAAGTAACTTGTATGTGGAAATCTTATTATTTAACATATACATTGCCTAGTAAAGGTCCTGCAATGCCATTCTATTTGATTCACTTCAATAGAGTTTTCTTGAATAATTTTCATCAATTTTTATTAACCTTTAGTTACTCACGCTGTTGTATTTTGTACAACACGTGTAGGTTTTTCAACGTAATATTGTTATAAAGTTACAAATCGTTGATTAACTAACGTATATTCTTCATTAAACTTATTCTGAGCAAAATGTCATAATTATTCAATGCATTAATAATTTAAATTGTTGGGAAAATAGATCAGCATAAACCGCCATCACAGAAACGAAACAATCAGCATGCGAGGTGTACCGAAATTTACCCCAAGTGGAATTTTCTCTCGTTTCTTCATATGGAAAAATGGTGTCTGTATGCAGCAAAACTAGCCAATGTAAAATGTTTAAAATATATCCGTCTGCTGGTAGTCGAGAAATTTGTAGTCAAAATTAAGGTATTTTTTATAATCAATGTTCTACAGTTCCTAAACAAGCAAACATAGAGGTATACTATATTCAGCAAAGCTGTGTATTTTTATCATTTGTACAACTTTGTAATACAAGAAAAAGTCTACAACAATTACAAAAAGAGCAAAAATATAAAAACTGAGTTTACAAATTCATATACAATAAATAAGATTTTTCTATCTTAGCTGCAGAGATGGAAGGTTACTGTCTCTAGCAAAATTTCTTGTAATAATATGCTCTATAACTTTGCAGAACACATCAATGTGTTAAATTGATACTGAAGAAAAAAATTTTTTTTTATTTCACTTTTAGGGGGATTAATCAAAATTTAGATTCCACCAGACAACAGAGCTTTTAATTTCAAGAAACTATTCTAAAGGTTCGATAAACCTAAAACCAAGTTTTCCCAGTCAAACCTCTAGTGCGCACGTTTTCTTTGGTTTGGGGTTATAGTGCGCACCAGTAATTGTGTTACAAAAGTAGGCGCGAGTGTTCGAGGGTTAATATCTTTTGACCGGTACAACCAATTCTTATAAAATTTTGCATATATATTCGTAGTGTCAAAACCTCTCGTTTGATATTAAAATAATTGAAATTAGGTAAATTAGCTTGGTTAAAATCATTATATATTATTGTTAATTTTGGTGTGGTGTATACGGTTGCTCATAACTTTCAAATTAAACGTCCAATCAAAAAATCATTCAATAGTGATCTATTAGGATATATTACCTTTCATATGAGACCAATAGCGCATAAATCGGTTTGGCCATCTCTAAGAAACAGGCGATAATTATTACCTTGTCAAAACAGGTTTTTTAAGCATAACTTTTAAACTACTTGTTTGCTTTCAATTAAAAATTCCTGAATAACTTAGCTTTAATAAGGGCTTTCATTTGATACTAAGACCGTTAAAATCGGTCATGTAGTTCTAGAGAAACCCGTGTCACGTATTTTTCACATTTTTGCTTATAACTTTTAAACGAAACGTCGTGTCACGAAGCAACTCAATAGTGATCTACTAGACAATAATGCCTTTCAAACAAAAGTAATAGCGAACGATTCGGTTCAGCCATCTCTGAGAAACAGGCGATAGAAAAAATCATTACATACATACACACACACACACACACACACACAGACATTGCTCAAATCGTCGAACCTCATCGATTGGTATATGTGACTTGGTCCTCCGGGCCTCGGATCAATTTCGTGTTTTTCGACCAATTTTTAAACCTTTGTTATAGTATAACAAAGGTAAAAATATAGTAAAGTTAATCATAGATGTTCCTGAGAAATTAAATAATGATTATTGTGGCAGTAGAAAGGCTAGGTCACGCCGCTAGGTGGATTAATTCGGGTTTTTGTGTATCAAATAGAATAGAAAAAGGTAGTAAAATGCATATAACCTTAGTTTTTGAACACTATTTAATCACACAAACAAATTATAAACGAAATAAATAAAAAAATGTTATTTAAATTTTTACATACTGGCGTCCGCCCCGGTTGTGAAACATTTAAATTATCCGGTAATGTAAAATCCAGAAAATCAATTATTCAATACTTTAATGATCACAAACATTTTCAATACACTTTTCAGGCGCATGAAAGTGAAAGCCGCATATTTGATATCTCGAATTTCCTGTTTTTACATGCATTGAATACAATTTAGATTTGAATGATTAAGTTAAGAAACTGATTAATTACTTTGCATTTAAGGTGTTTTCCGTTAAATGAATGCAATATTTTATTTTTATTTTATATTTCTTTATTTTCTTCTTTATTTTTATTAATATTTTTTGTTTCAAAAAATATTATATAATGTAATATTATATTAATGTAACTAATCATGCGAAAAACTGAAATGTTGGCAACACAGTTGAGAAAAGCTTTGTTCTATACTGTATAAATGCTTTCCCGATATGCCAAGGTATTTTTACATTGCGTAAAGAATCACTGATTCAAGAAAAAGTTATTTTGCTCTTAATATTACATTAAAAATGCGGGATTGCTTGCTTTAAAAAACTGTATCTCGGGATCGGCAAAGAATACATCGGGACGATGAGTGATTCTTATGTAAAAGAATCTGCGAAATACGATGAAATTGGAATTTTTGAGATAAAATTGTCTTCATTGAAAGAAAAATTTATATTTAGTTTTCAAATTAAATTTAAAGATATTTGGCAGCACTGGTGCTCAAAACCAATATCTTTTTCGGATTCCTTGGGTAATTTCCTTTGAAAATGTGAAAATAGTGAAAATAGTAGTTTTTAAACCTAATATTTCCGGCGATATAAGCAAAAGAAAATAAGAGGTTTTGACAAAAACGGGTATTTTCCTTAAAAATGGAGGTGCTCGCATCAATCAAGGGAATGTCCGATAGGAACCAAATTTTGGATTTTAACTTTCTGACCGAAAACAAACAATCTAGCAAAATTTGGTTAAAATCCGTGAAGGTCGATTACACGGATCTCGGTCACTTCGCGCGGATTGACCCCTATGCTGTCTTCAGCAAAGGAGTACGTAAGTCTTCAATCTTTCAAATGCTTTAAAAAAATTCGAAATTGAATAATCTGATCAAAAGTTATGACCAAAAAACAAAACCTGTTTCACAACCGGGGACATTCCCTTATTACATTGAAATGGCCCTGCAGCCGAATATTTTCAACTCGATTAGAAAACTAGAGGATTTAACAAAAACGGGTCTTTTCTTTGAAAAAGGCGGTGCTTAACGGCGGCGGTGGGGCGGTTTAACTATCTGACTATTTAGCTATTCAATTCATTACCGGCATGATCGTTAACTGGGACACTTTGCGTAGGATGACCCTAATCCATTTTTGCTACGGCATTTTTGATTAATCTATTAGCGGAAACATAGCTTATGGGGGATTTTTTTAGTGGTTAATCGATGCAGTTTGCAATTTTATATTTCTCAATCAAGTTTAATCATAGTTCTTTTTTGCCCCGACAAATGATCCTTTTTTTTTTGAATACACATTCGGAGTGAGAAACTACTTACTTTACACTAATGACGACGATCCGTTACCGATCCTGCGCCGAAAGAATTCTGGTACTGTCGGTCCTTGGCTGCCATTCGAACCTTGAACATCCATCGGATGCGGGGATTAGCCTGCAATATATGGGCTCTTTTTGGTTCTCTGCTGAAAATAGTTTTGGCTACTCTTTCGTCGGGCATTCTGGCCACGTGCCCAGCCCACCACAGTCTACCACATTGTACTATCTTCACTATATCGGCACATTTGTATACCTGGTACAGCTCGTGGTTCATGCTTCTGCACCACACTCTATTTTCCATTTGGCCACCAAGTAGATCATAAACCCCAAGCACTCAACAATCAACGTCCATAGCGTCCAACATACATGTACATAAAGGTCCACCGGGAGAGTTAGTGTTCTGTAGAGCGCCAGTCTTGTGCAAGTTTGCAAAATACGGAACTTTAGCTGGCTACATAATTAATTCGTAGAATGCCCGATTCGCGGCTGCAATTCGTTGTTTTACTTCGCGGCTTACATCGTTGTCACATGTAACAGAGCGCACCATGGTATATAAATTCCTCCTCTACCTCATATTGTTCCTCCCACGACACCTGAAATACTTCGTTTTAGCGGTGTAAATGAAAAATTCCAACCTCCATGCTTTTCATTTATAAGACCTAAAGGCCTCTTCCACGGATCTACTGTTGATTTTGATGACATCGACGACATCCGTAGAACCAAAAAGCATGTGAGCTTTCGTAATGATAGTCTCGTATCTTTTCACGTTTACTCTTCGTATTGTATCTTTCAAAACAATGTTGAATAGCAGGTTAGAGAGAGCATCCTCTTGCTTCAATTCATCCAACGCCACGAAAGCGGCTGAGCTCTCGCCCGCTAACTAGTAACTAGTTTCTTCGAAGAAATATGTTCTAGCATTATCTGCCACAACTCAATTCGTTTGGGTGAATCGTACGCCGCCTTAAAGTCCACAAACGGAGAGTCTGCAAGTTGTACTCCCCGAACATGTTTAGTAATTAACGTAGGGTAAACATCTGATCTATCGTGGAGCGACGAACACCAGCTTGGTACTCGTCGACGAAGGACGAGTTCGTTTTCAGCTCACTGTTTGCATTCTTAGCCTCCTCCTGTGTTTGTGACATCACACACACAATTCACAATTCTTTTCCTGTTCCTGTTGATCTCCTTGTTTATCTCTCCATTCTACAGCGTCTGGAAGTGCTCCCTCTACCTGGTTGCTACCACCGTTTTGTAAAAAAGCAGGTTTGCCAGCACTCGTCTGGTTGGAATTTGCGGAAATCCACGGTTTCGCAAAACTCTTCGTTGTACTTGTAGTACGATATTGGTGAGCATTCCGTTCTAGTAGTAAGCACGTCAGATACGCAAATGGCACTACAACGTTGCGGCGGACAATCAGATTTACGAGTTGGCAGCGACTAACGTAGGAGGGCAGCAATCGGGAGCTACGAGCAAACAAGCCAGCTCCTACCGGTTTATGGAGAGTTCAGACATTCCAGGAGCCAAGTTTCCAATCGTTATCTATTAACCGTTTTCTTTTTCTTTGCCGGATCCTACATCGATTGATCTGTTACGTGTTTCTATTTTCGTAGCTAATGGTAAATGAGAGTTTCGATAAGAATACCGAATGATGCCGAATGAATGCGAGAAAACAGTTCCCTTCAATAACCCCATCGACGCTAGGAACAAAGGGGCCCATCGAGGAGGATGGCTCGACCAGATTGAAAGCGACTTGCGACTTTTCAGACGCCTTGGAAATTGGTGACGAATGACGCAAAATCGAGTTGAATGGAGACAACTGCTTGAAACAGCACGAGCCACCCCAGCTAACAACGACAACGAAAATTGTGCATATTATTTTTCATTTTTCGATATATTATTAAGTTTTTTGTTCATTGTAAGACCAATGTCAAAGCCTGATTTCTTACTGCATCCCATTGCTTGTGCTATTTCCCACACATGGCCCTTCATCCTTTGCACCAACAGTTTTCTCATTTTCTTTAGTTTATCCTTTACAATCGGGGCCACAACGTTACCGAGTCTGCCTTGACAAGCATGTGTTCATGTGAATCTTAGTAAAATCAGGCCTTTCCATATAAAATGACTTTCACATGGGTTTATTCTTAGGCTCCTCCACGTCCTTCCTTCACACTAAATTCCGCATTTTTTACAATGAAGAGAAAGAGATTAGTTGAAAAGCATTAAGAAGCATAAAAGAAAAAAGGGTAAAAACACCGACACACACGAATAAATAAGCAGTTCGCCCACTCTATTGCGACACTGCAAAAAGAACGAAGTGCGGAATACAGAAAAACACCTAAATGATATCAGAATAGATCAAAATACTGGTAGCAGTGATAATGTCAGTACAAAAAACTCCAGAGTACAGGCCGGATTCTATTCCTTGGAAAGCCCATTGTCATTATACCACTGTTTCATCAATACAGGAAATCAACCTCATGCTGCTTCAAAAAAGACTGCAGACTGCTTGTCAAACGAACAACTTGTTCGAGATCTTTGACTTGTTTCACATTTTGCTGTTTTTCAAGATACTCTACAAATCGAAACAAATTTTTATGATGCATATAAAATTCTTAACCAGGAAATTATCCGAAGATAGCCTTGCAGCATATTTCATTGTCCAACACAACGCCGTCGTTTTTTGTCCGCAAATTAGAGTTTCTTTGCCTCCAGATTCTGCTTCGTGTTACTCTGTTTCTCGATGACAACTTCCAGTTCCGTACAAAAAGCGGCACTACTTTCGGTTCGGAATGCTAGGACCTGCTGCTTCTATTTATGTCCCCTCTCGCTGTCTCCTGTCCCAGTCGATGATCAAACCAAAGCTCCAAAGCTTTTTAAATGTCTTCTATAATACTAAGCATTCATAAGACAATTCACTGAAATTTCGAATATTTTCACTCACATAATAAATAAATAACGGGTGGCAACTAAAATTTTGGAATTTTTTTCTCAAGCTGTCAAAAAAAGACAAAGATACATAAAGAAGATCTGATTTACCGAAATTAAAGATACATTATACATTGTTGAAAAAAATCGTAATCGGTCCGTAATCGGTTGTTCGGCGAAGCTTTCGTTTGACGTCGAAACAGCAGCGTTGTACGGCCATCATGTCAACTTTGCGAATGCATCTCTTGGTTCTACCAATCAAGTGTTTGCAATTCGTGGCTCTCCAGTTATTTTTGTACACCGAGGAACTCAAAATCCCGAAGAAATCTTCGATTGGGCGCATTGAGACAGATTTTTCGGGTCGCGGTTTTTGGGTAAAAATGGTATCGAATGGGTATTCAGGAACGATTATGTTGTTTTTGACGTAATGCGATAATGCTCTATCCGGCCAAAACACGTATTGTCCATCTGCATGATGTTTTTGTAGAAACGGGGTCAAAATTTTCTTCAAACATTCGCCTGGTGCGTCTTAATTGATAGCCAAACCAGAGGGCTTATTGTTGAAGAAACGAGAAAGAGAACGATGTCCTTCTGCGTCCATAATTTTGGTTTGTCTTCCACTACCTTGCTTGCGAATAGTTGTTGGGCATCTTAGGATATGGTAAACTGTCGAAGCCGCAACATATTTGCTTTTTAAATGTTGTACCGTATACTTTTTGCCAAGATTTCTGTTGCAGTTCGTAGAAGTGTACAACGCGCTCCTGAAATGCTTCTTGTTTCGATGCCATTTTTAGCAAAACTGGGCAAGCATATGCAAAACAAAAAATATTAACAAAAAGAGGAGTGAGAGAGCTAACACATACATATTCTCATTTCCTCTGACCTCGTTTGTTGTTGAGCATAAGGACCGCGAAAAAATTCCAAAATTTTAGTTGCCACCCGTTATATAAATGGAAGCATTTTTCGTTTAATGCGGAACTGAAAATCAACCTGTGTAGTCCTGAAAAATGACAAAATTTGATTGTTTTTAATTGCATAACATGTATAAGAACAACTCGAAATACCTTGGTTCACTGTACTAAAAACAAATTAGACCGGATTGGAAAGCAAAACCGACTACGTATCGAAATTCTTTCTTTCTGAGATGCCGCCATCTGCTGTACACCCATTATATACCTGGTAGGCGTGACAATGATGACGCAGACGGCTGAACGGTAGAACTAAGCCATTCTGTGTCAAGTGTCTCGGAGCAAGGTTGATGGGCCAAGGTAACCCGACACAAGAGCACAGATATTCTAGAAGTGTGCCCCTCAAACTGTTCTCGCAGCAAACAGACGCACCTATCTATGTGGAATTTCACTGTGGAAGGAATTCCAACAGTCATAGCTTAGTCGTATTTGAATAAGTTACGAATTAACCCGCATGCATGCCATGCATGCGTTTTTATAGAGATCCTATAAACTATAAAGCATTCATAAATGTGGCGCAACACGCGATGATGGAACTAATTATTTTTACTCTCTCGATTTGGGTGACAGCAGTTTCATCGCATTTTCATGTTGAAAATGAAGACGGAAACCTCAAAACGGTAAGACCAAGCGAAAGTTTTCATTTTATTTTTCTTTATCTGCTGTTATTTTGTTTTCCAATCATCATTTAGCCACAAATCACCACTAAATACGGCTATGAAACCGAGATCCATAAGCTGAACACCTACGGTGGATTTATCATAGAAATGCATCGAATTACGGCTTCACCGTCAACCGGTCCGTTTGATCCTCGGAAGAAACCGATATTTTTGATGCACGGATTGCTGGGTTCTTCGGGTGATTGGGTTCTGATTGGACCCAACCATGCACTTGCGTACTTGCTCTCGGATCAAGGGTACGACGTGTGGCTCGGAAATGCCAGAGGAAACCGCTACTCAAGAGAGCATAGCTATTTGACGATGGACAAGAAAGAGTTTTGGGATTTTTCTTGGCATGAAATCGGCCTTTACGACGTACCAATGATAGTTGATTTTATTTTGGAAACACGCCAAGTCGATAAACTACACTACATTGGACATTCCCAAGGAACTACGGCTTTCTTTGTGATGACATCGATGATGCCGGAATATAATGACAAGGTTACAAAACTGTACGCATTAGCCCCAGCTGTGTATTTGTATCATCTTAATAACCCTTTCTTAAGGTACCTAGCAATGCATATTCAAGCGGCTACGGTAAGAATTGCAACACAAAAGGATCAAATATCATAGAACTGTGACATTTTACAGAACATTGCGAATATGTTGGGTATTCATCAAATTGCTCCGTCTGAACCGTTTTTCAATCAGGTGGCAACGAATGTCTGTCCAAACAGTGGGCAGTACTGTGTCAATACTATGTTTCTGTTATCGGCCGGTGAGTATCGAAATTTAGATCCCGTAATAGTGGCGGTGGTCATTGGTCACATCCCTGCCGGAGCCTCGATCAAGCAGTTTATCCACTATGGGCAAGCGGTCACGTCGGGGCACTTTCGTCAGTTTGATTACGGTCCAGAAAACAACACTGCAGTCTACCGCTCACTCGAGCCTCCGGATTACAATTTAACTAATGTTCGTACTCCTGTCAGCATCTATTACGGCCTTAGTGATCAACTCACACATCCGATGGATATCCGACGCCTTGCGCAAGATCTGCCAAATTTGGCCTCCCTGTACCAAATTCCAAGTGCCTCATTTAATCATATGGACTTTCTATTGGCCGGTGATGTGAGAAATGCGGTATATAAGAGGATAGTTGACAGCATTGAGGAAGATAATTAGTTTAGATTCATATCAATTAAGATGTGCTGCAAAGACTTGTATAAAACTCAATTTATTCATATACAGTAAAGCGCAATATTTTTTGCTTTTCCCGTCGACAAAAAGTTTATTAATCCGTTGCACACAAACTCGCAGACAGTTTTGCAGTCAAATTAACTAATGAAATTGACATAAAAAAAAAACAAATACTATACGGTGTCCTGTTAAATAAGTTGCAGTTCTTGATTGACCATCGGAAGTCATTCAGTTTTTCCTCAAAACCAAGCATTGAATCTGGCAGATATGTAGTTTCAACGAGACGGCGCTACTTGGCAATAGACCTTATCTTTTACTGTAAGATGCACCATCATCCCAACAACCAAAAAAATTACGAAAAAATTTGCACCATTCAAATGATTCACCTACCTTACCATAAACTTTATTCTGAAGTTTTAATTACAGTAAACCGTACTCCTGTTTCAATTCGCATCAAACCAAATCGTAAAACGGAATCCATTGCTGTCATGCAGAGCATTGTTGTTTAGTTTTTTTTTTCTTCCTAGAAGCATAATCGGGCAAACGGTGTTTGCGTAATAAAATAGAATTTAAATTAAGAATATTCAAATTAAAAAGAAATGAAGGCACATGCACCAGTCGACCGGAGAAGTGGGTGAAACATTCAAAACAAACAGCCATGAAGACGACGGCGGCGACGAAGACGCAATGACGGTAACCACGAAAAACGGGCGCGAAGCGATCATTCGCCGTGCAACAATAACACGTAAAAATACCTAGAAAAAGTGTTAATTGTTTAACAGATGAAAGAACATCCGTTGCTGGACATGGAAATTGCCTTTAATACCCTCGACGGTCAACTTGCCGTACCGCTGCTGGTCGGTTTGCTCGGCTGGTCCCACTATCTAAAGCTGGGCCTTTTTTCACTTGAGAGAGCTCATCACGCTATAAAACATTATCGCGAATACCATCATTTTTCTTCAGTATCGCGACGAAATGCCACAAGATTCCCTCGCCCGGCCGACCGAAGCCAGTTTAATCGAAGTAAATGTGTTGAAACAGTGAGTATGACCACGGCAGGAAATAACTTACGATCCGAGAGGTTTGTAAGCAGTTGCGTTGTATTTAAGCACTCATCGTGGATCGTGGAGGGCGGAGCGACACGATTTATAGTATAGTAGCCTTAATTAGTGGCGATACAGTGGCAGATAGAAGCAAATTTTATTCCTATATTTATTCGCGCGTGCTTGTATGGTACAATCTGCTGGCCCCGGTGAACGACTCCCGGCCGAGCTGCAAGTTTTTCTTCCAGTCATTAAAATGAAAATTTAAATAAAAGCTCAATGACCGCACCCCAGGGAACTGGCGTATGATTAGAAGCCCACATGCAGCGCGTTCTCGCGTGGGGGTTCCGCGCACCGCCGAAAGAATAGTGGTGACACGATGAGATTCCGCAATCCAGCACATCCTGCACAGCACAAACAATTATCATTTGCGACAGCAGCATGAAGTCTGCAATGGACAGTTTATCGTCGTAATTGAGTTGTACTGCATATTACCGTCCTTGCGAAACAAATGATGATTCGAATGTATACCAGCTTACTGAATGCTTCTCGTATGCTGTTTCGGTCAAGGAGTTTAACAATTAATAAGAAAAAAATAATTGTTCAGAGGTCGGTTTATAGTGAATAATTAATACAAAACTGTCATAACACTAACATTATCATCAGTTGATCAGTTGGAGATCAAACTTGGATTGGATTTTTTCAAGCAATCAATGAAAATCCAGGAAAGATTTCATTTCTATCGATAGAAGGCTACTGTAACTAGAGAAGATTTGATTGGGTTACTATTCAAGCAAAGTAACTGCTTGTTTTAAGATACCTACACGGGTAGAAATTTGGTCTCCAAAATGAGCAACATGACTCATGATTCCCGGTTTCTAGCTCATGATTTATGAAAATACACCATGAATAAAAATCATGATATCACGAGCTTCTTGCAGTACAGCACAACGCAAAATCATGAACTATTATTCATGATTTTTTGCTGTCTGATATGGCAGTTCAGTCATGATTTGACATGAACTTACAATTCATGATGTTATGATTTCATTCATGGCATCGGAATCAAACTTCTTTCCGTGTATACATAAAAAGTATTACAATTACAACAAGTACAACTATTGTTACAGTACTTTACTTACTTACTTACCCTGGTGCGATGTCGTTTAGGATTTTACCTGAATTTAAATGAAATGCATCGTAATATTTCACAGCTTTTCACGATCGATAGTTTCGTAGGCGGCCTTGAAATCTAAAAATAGATGGTACATAACGACTTGGTATTCGCGACACTTTTGGATGATTTGTCGCAGCACAAAGATATGGTTCGTTGTCTATCGCCCGTCCACAGAACCAGACCCGGCCGAGATTTTTGGCACACTTATACTATATTCTATGGCGGTTCAAGCGAAGCGACTGCCAGTAGATGCCTATTTACGGAAAAAGTTACTTGTAAAAACGGTAAAATTTATGCTTCTAATCAATTTTTAAAGCAAATGAAGCAACATATGATATTTACACCTTCTAGAGAGTTACGTATTTTGATAGTATCAAAAAGTTTGTGGAACATGTCGAACCTGTTAGATAAGGTTTTGTGTACAAAAAGTTTAATAAACTGATTTTAAGGGGGTCACGACAGAAAGTCAATAATATCTCGCAAACCATATGATGCAGATACTTAGAATCTTCAGCAAAGTTTAATAAAATTCAAAGTTTTACAACTTTGCTGAACACAAGACCATACTATCTAGTTCCAATAAAAAATTATTTTTTTCAAATTTGTTATCCTCTTAATATCCAATTATATGAAAATGTCATTAGATGCAAAATACTTTTTTATGAAACTTCTCCTAAGACACCTAAGCTCGAAAACGTCAGGAAAAGCGAGAAAAGACTTTTGACCGCCTTTTTTCGGAATGGTCCCACGTCAATAGTCACTGTCCATGGGAGGCAAACGTTGCTTTCTCTGGAGCAACCTACCATATATTTGGTTTTCGACGCATTAAATTGAAACCCTATCCTCCTAGCCTCCGTTTTTAGTCTGGCGTAGATTACCTCCGCCGTCCCAAGGTTTCTAGTAAGAGATCGAGATCGTCTGCAAAGGCTAGGAGTTGGCTACTCTTGCTTCCTCTCATTTCGATGCCCGCTCGCCGGGCTCACACCATCAATAGCGATATTGAATAACATACAGGACAGCCCATCCGCTTGCCGCAACCCTCTGCGCGAGTCGAAAGGACTCGAGAGTGTCCCCGAAACGAGCACGTAGTATATCACTCGCTCCAGAGTAGCTTTGATCAGCCGCATCAGTTTGTCCGGAAAGCCGTACTCATGCATTATCCGCCATAACTGTTCTCGTTCAACTGTATCGTATGCTGCCCTGAAACTCACGAAAATATGATATGCAGGCACGTTGTACTCCCAATATTTCTGGAGCATTTGTGGGAGAGAAAAATTTGATCCGTAGTAGCACGGGCCCGCCTGATACTGCCCCACGAATTCTTTTGCTATTGGGAAAAAACGACGCAACAAAATCTGGGAGAGCTCCTTGTAAACGGCGTTGACCAACAGGTAATTACAGCAATCTAGCCGGTCACCCTTTTTGTAGATGGGACAGACTACACCTTCCATCCATTCCTCCGGTAGTTTCTCCTCCTCCCAAATCCTAGAAATTATCCAATGAAGTGCCGTTGCTAGCGGTTCTTGGCAATTTTTGTAGAACTCTGCCGGGAGTCGGTCCTTTTGTTTGCACTCAATGTTTGTGGAGTAAAGCAAAATTAACAAACACTAAATCCTGGTGAATGGCTATAACAGTGTAACCTGACCACTTTCAGTTATAGCAACTCTTATCCCTACCTCCTCGTGGTGCCAGCTGGTAATACAACCAAGTCCCGGGTAAAACCAGAAACTCCCCTCTGGTTGGACCCGTGGTTGTAAACAGACAGGGAGAGAGGGACACCTAGACCTTAAACTTCTGGTCTACCAGGTGTCTGAACGGTCCGTTGGGACCCATTGGGGCCGATTCCAGTAAGGTTTCAACCTCGTTAAACTGGCGGCTATATTATTGGACATGATTCGGACACGATATACAACACGACGTAGGACTGGCATTTACGACGAGCTCCCCTAGTAAAGTCACGTGATAGCGACTTGAAACGGCGAGGTGGCAAACGGTGCATGTGTCTCCGTCCCGTAAAACCTGGTAGGCCATCAAGTACGTTCCAAATCTATCGACCGGCGACCACCGGGGCGGGCGGGAGTAGGTTCAGATGCTTTTTCCTGATTTACGCCGATCTGGCTCTGAGGTTGCCCATAAGGCGCTGCCCCAACCTTCGCATGGTTCTCCCTGTTCCATAGATCGCCATGGGATCATTAAAGCGACTACTTCAAATGGGTTTGGATAGCGGCTTGAAGGGGACCCTTTTGAATCAAAATGAGTCTTTTAAACAAATTTACAGCAAGTGCAGATACGGTGGAAAACCCGTTCGCGAGGGGAGGCATCCAGCGTTCTCCACCAAGGGTGGAGAAAGATGCAACCCGAAGTGCTAGTGTGGGTGGCAAGGGCAGCGGTACGCCTGCCACGCCACACACAGCGATGAACGGCCCATCGCTAATCAAGGCGATGGAAAAGAATACCCAAAGTGGTATCCGCGTCACAGCAACTCGATATAATCATCGAGTTCACGTCAGGTCGCGGCAATTTCTTCAAGGACTTGAAGCAGAGCATGCTCATGCTTCGAAGAACCTTGTGTGCTGCGACGGGTAGCCCGTGGATCGAGGTCACGGCCAAGAGGAAGAAAAGAGGAAGCTCCACCAAAAAGAAAGCTTCACCTAACTCGACAGGGAAGCGAGCGAAGAAGGGCGACGCTCTTATCCTGAAAACCGACGGGTCGAAATACTCAGAGGTTCTGAAGGCCATGAGAGGAGATGCTCTACTGAAGGATCTGAGCGCGGACGTACGGAGCATCCGCCGCTCACGCACGGGCGAAATGATCCTTGAGTTGAAGAAGGACGCCACCAAGAAGAGTTCCGCATACAAGTCGATTGCGGAAGTAGTGCTCGGGGAGGGAGTGCAGGTACGTGCTCTCACACCAGAAATGCTTAAAAGCTTAAAAACCTGGATGAGATCACCGATGTGTGTGAGGTCGTACAGGCCCTCAAAGAGCAAAGTGGAGTGGTGGTGGTAACCGACGCGGTTCGCCTGCAAGGGTCCTGTCGGGACCCAGGTAGCCACCATACGACTTCCGCTGGCGGACGGAAACGAAGCCCTGAAAGCTTCTAGGCTAAAAGTGGGGTGGTCGGTATGCCCACTAAGCGTGCTGAAGCAATCGGAGGCTTGCTTCCGACGCTTCGAGCACGGGCATAAGGCCTGGAACTGCAAAGGGCCAGATAGGAGCCAATTGTGCATAGTGCTGGCCATAAAGCAAGGGACTGTGCGGAGCCTCCCCAGTGCTTGATCTGTGCCGGTTAACGGGACGCAAAGCACGTAACGGTGCCGGCTGGTGTGTCGGCGACCAAGTCACGATCATAGTACAAGTGACACAACTCAACCTGAACCACTGCAGCACGGCTCAGCAGCTGTTACACCAAGCAGTTTCCGAGTCGGCAACGGACATTGCCATCATCTCGGACCCATATCGCGTCCCTGCCGGAAACGGCAACTGGGTCTCGAATGGGTCCGGAACGGCGGCTATATGGACGACAAGCAGGTTCCCGGTTCAAGAGGTTGTGTCAACCGCAGACGAGGGATTTGCGGTTGCCAAAGAGGGTGAAGTGGCGGGAGACTTTAACGCTTGGGCGGTAGAGTGGAGAAGTCGTCGCACGAACCATAGGGGCCGGATTCTGCTTGAGGCTCTGGCAAAACTCAACGTAGATTTGGCCAACGTCGGGACTACAAGTACCTTCAATAGGAACGGTGCAGAGTCTATCATCGACGTGACATTCGGCAGTCCTGGTCTGATAGGAGACTGGAGGGTAGACAATGGCTACACTCACAGTGACCATCAGGCGGTCCGCTATGGTGTCGGTCAGATAACGAGGCGGCAGGTGGCGAGTAGAGCCAACACTCCAACCACCCGTGGATGGAAGACATCATACTTCGATCCCGAAGTATTTGTGGAAGCGATCCGGAGAGAGTGCGGTGATCGCGGTATGCCCGATCCAAACGCTGATCATTTGGTTGAGGTACTGTCGCGATCGTGTGACGCTACCATACCTAGGAAAGGTCGACCTAGGTACGGCAGGCACCGACTTACTGGTGGATAGATAAAATTGCGGAGCTCCGCGGAGCGTGCTTTCGTACGAGGAGAATTATGCAAAGAGCTCTTTCGGACGACGGCAGGGTTGAATGTCGAGTAGCACTTGTTGCTGCACGCGCAGCGCTTAAGAGTGGGATAAAAGCTAGTAAACGAGCCTGCTTTGAAAGGTTAAGTGGTAGTGCCAATGCGAACCCGTGGGGTGGTGCCCACAGGGTCGTAATGGCAAAGACCAAGGGCGTGACGGCGCCCGCAAAGCAATCGCCAGACATACTGGAGCGGATCATCGAGGGCCTCTTTCCGCGCCACGAGCCAAGTCCCTGGCCCCAGGTCGCTGAGTCGTCCCAAGGCCGACGTTCCAGTATCTCAGACCATAGCATAGGATGGTCGGCCTCCCAGCCGAACATCCAAAGTAACGTGGGCGACGGCGGTTTGGAGGTCGGGGAGGAAGTGACGGTTACGAACGAGGAGCTCATCGAGATCGCTAAAGTGAGCAAGGCACCGGGGCCAGACGGTATCCCGAATATGGCCATTAAAGCGGCTATTCTAGAGGCTCCCGAATTATTCGGGGCAGTAATGAGTAGATGCCTGGAAGATGACCACTTCCCGGACAGATGGAAGCGACAGAACCTGGTCCTATTGCCGAAGCCTGGAAAACCTCCGGGTGTCCCCTCGTCATATAGGCCGATCTGTCTGCTCGATGCTGCCGGCAAGGTACTGGAGAGGGTTATCCTTAACAGACTCGTATTGTCTCGTATGATGTCTAATAGCTCTGCGGTATATGGCAGCAAGCGAAGGCTATTAGCCAACGTGGTCTAGTTCATACTCAGGTATGGCGGGCCGGTGTAGTCGTCGACGTTAGGTACCAAAAGCTATCTAGCCAAGCTGGAAAGCACCTATCGTCTCATGTGCTTAAGAGTGGCGAGTGCGTACCGCACAGTTTCACATGACGCAATCTGCGTCTTAGCGGGTATGATGCCTATTGGTATCATCATCAGCGAGGACGTAGAGTGCTTCAACCAACGTGGAACTAGAGGCATACGGAGTACCACAAGATCGGCCTCGATGATCACATGGCAGCGGGCATGGTCTGATTCCACAAAAGGCCGGTGGATACATAGACTTATCCCGGAACTATCCGGATGGGTCAACAGGCGCCACGGCGAAGTCAACTTCCACCTGACACAAATCTGTCAGGGCATGGTTGTTTTAGACAGTATCTGCACAAGTTTGGGCAGGCGGAGTCCCCCGCGTGTCCCGAACGCGTGGACGTTGAGGAAACTGCAGAACAAGCTTTCTTCATATGCCCTCGTCTCGCGGGCGTGAGAAGCAACATGATGGCAGTGAGCGGACAGGACACTACTCCAGATGACTTAGTCCAAAGGATGTGTTCTAGCTCGGACGTCTGGGGAGCGGTCAATGCGGCTGCTACCCAGATCGTACTTGAGCTACAAAATCGCTGGAAAGCCGATCAACGGCGAATAAACAGCCTAACTACCATAGTCCAGTAGTTATCTAAGAGTGTGCGTTAAGCAAAATAGCCCCTGCCTGAAGTAATACCGATAAAGTGGTGCCAGGGGGGATTGAAGCTGGAGACTTGAGTAGGGTTTTAGTGGGTCTGGATCCTCACGCCCCAGTAGGGGGGTCGGGATACCAAACCCCACTCCCTGAGTTGTCTTCTCAGGTGCAGATTTCCCTACTCGTTAAAGAAAAAAAACACCAAATCCTCGAATCAATCAATCCAATTGTAAAAAAACTATAGATAAAAGACTTTTCTAAGATGCTTTAATAGCAATTAACAGACTACTTTTAGAAAGTTGCTTCATCTATAATTGTAGTTTAGTTATAATAAGTAACGTTCATCATACCTACGTAGATTTTTGATTTACTAAATAATAAAACTCTAGTTCTTGTGTTGTCAGTACAGGACCATCCGAACTGATTTGCTGTTCGCCACACTCCGAAGTTCTTAAAAGATGAACTTTTGGCTAAAAAACAGAGCAAATTTTTAACATTTTTTCATGTGCAACCAACAAACATTCCTCCAAGATCCAATTGATTACACTTCGCCGACAGAAACTGCTCTCACATGGCACCGAACAGATTTCATACGCAATAAATCAATGCAAATGATAGATATGGTAAGATAAAAGCACCAACAGGCAGTAACCGAAAGAAGGAATTTCAACCATGTGCAAAGAAGTGAGCACTTGTCACTTGGACTCCATCAAAGGATTATCTTTGAGCCTGTTGCAGTCGGTGGTATGTTATGGGCCACTGCACCAAAGTCACACATTGCAATCATTCTTACGATTTGATGCAGTTCTTCTGGCCAACTGCAACTGTCTCTGGAATGCAGCTATGCGAACGACTATAAAGGCACGAAGGAATGCACATGAACAGTGCGATTCGACCAATGTTAGGAATGCTGGCAGGCACATGAAATGAGTCTTTGAAGGCTTAGTCATCCCGAAAGATGCTAATGGCAGACCGCATCATTTGTCCAATGAACGGTGACCAATATTACCGGAAGGTATTCACGTGGTTTCCCAATCAACGCGATGTTTATTCATTTTTATTTCTGAAATAAACCGTTGCAATTATTATTTATGTTTTGCAAAAATTTACGTCAGCAATCCGATAATTAACAATATCTTAATGCAACAGATGCTAGTGACGGCAGTCGCACTACCGGTTAGTGATACAAAAAAAAGCTTCTCCGCTTTTGGATTAGAAATTAACCGCCTGCCGGCATGGCGAGCACTTTGTCAGTGACTTGAAAAGCCGCCAAAGGTTCACCGTCCAGCCGGAGATCCTACAATATAACAAATGATGATTATCGCTGATGCTCCATTTCACGGAACTGTTCCGCTGGTGAGCTACAAAAAACAACAAAGCTCCCAGATAGTAGCGATACGGTTCAGGCAAAATTAAGCATAGAATAACGAAAAGCATGTCGAATCGTTCAATCTGCGCTCGCCTCGACGACGGCTACTTCAAACTGAATAAAGTCCAGGTTGGATTGTATCATTTTCTGCTGTAGACTTGTTTGGATGCGCCGTATGGATGGCATCGACCGAACTGTGTTTGAACTACGGATAATAGAGATGCAACTCTCGTAAAGTAAGTTGTATTTCACCAAGCGCAACCGGGGAACCAAAACAATCGGCATTTAAAAAAACGAATTTGATTTCTACAAGGCTTTTGAAACACTTTTGGGTAATCGAACGGATCGTTTATTATATATTCAAAAGCTGTAAAGCACAATACGTTACTGTTATATGAGCCGAGCACATCAAAGAGGCATTCGTCATAACCGGAACTACTCCGTTGTTGTAAAATTTGAACAATTTTTAGAACATTACAATTTCCTTGCCGGGATCCAGATTCTCACAAACAAAGTAACGCCGTTCCTTACACTCCCGATCGTTCCAGTGCCAGTTCCAACCATGAACGGGAATATATCGAATCTCCAAACAATGCTCGACATTGTGCGCATTGTCCGGTTGTTGTTTCTTCCAGTTCGTATAGCGAACTCTTACTCCCGTGGAGTGCCAGTAAAAGTTTCCCTCCTCAGCTAAGTCACTTCCTCCGATCCAAATTTCCGTGGTTTCATTGCTGAATTTATCCGTGTTCGTAACCATCTCCGTTACCTTGTTTTGCTCCTCGGCGGAAGAAATTATAACCAGGCGCATTCCGAGGTAGTTGCAGTATTCCGTTGCTTTGAACCAGTTTGCCTTCGAAGAAAACAGACACTCAATCGAGTGGAATTTCAGTTTGTAACGCAGAATTAATTACCGTAAAATTTGGAATAAAATACTTCGATTCAGATACACATTTCACACGTTGAGCAAAAGTGTGCAGTGAAGCGAAAACAATCAGTACAAGTATCACTTTTCGCATCCTTCTTGGTTAACTGCGCTGCGTGAAATGAGCCGAAAGGCATAAGAACGTCTCAACTATAAGGTACTTTGCAGCAAGTTAGAATACGGGATAAGTGGGAACCGAGGACATAACTCATATCAACACATGGACGTAGCCACGGGAGTATCACGGTTTACGTTTTCAGGAGTTCTAACTATTAAGCAAATTAAGTTATTCTTCTTAGCCAACTAGTTTATATTCTCATCCTGTTTGCATAAATTAGCTTTAATCGTTTTACACCATAATTGCACCACAACAAAAAGGCGATGAAAGCACGACTGAAATATAAAGAAAGGCAACCCAACAAGAACAACTAAACAACGACAAAAGACGAAAAACGAAGAAAAGATGAAGAACAGACGCCAAAACAACAATAAAAAACCACCGAAAAAAGCAGTCCTAATGCCAAAAACAGACGTCAACAAACGACGAAAATATGATGGAAAGGTGGTAAAAAAAACCATGAAAAGACGACGAATACAAAGAAAAGATAACAAAGGGATGACCAAAGACGTCAAAAAGGCGAAGAAAAGACAATAATAAAATGACGCAAAGGGACAAAAGGACGACGAGCAGCAAACGTATGACCAAAAGATGACGAGGAGGAGGTGAAATATTAGAGAAAAGATGACGGAACGACAGCGAAAAAAAAACGCAAAAAAACAACGATAAGACACCGAAGAAACACCAAAGAAGCGATAAAAAATGCCAAAAAAAGACTATAAAAACGGTGAAAACGAATAGATGCAGAAAAGATGATTAATACAGCGACATGAAATGTAAAAATACACAACAAATGATGACAAAAAGACACCATCAAGAGCAAACATAAACGCCACAGAAGACGATAGTTAATAATGAAAATCAAACGCCTTAAAAAGACAAAAAGACGATGTAAAGATGCCAGAAAGGTGGATGTTTAAAAGAATGAAAAACGACTAGAAGACGTCAAAAAATAACTAAAACAGAACAAGAAGACGTCAGCAAAAGGCAACAGAGTTCACATAACAAAAATTTAAAACAAAAGACAAAAAGCAACAACCGTACAATAGTTCAATAAGCTATTCTTAAACAAAAATGTTTGTTGGGCAGGCTGGGGTACGTGCACCACCTTCTGTAACAAATTTAATGTATAACAAAATAATTTCTCATGGTGCAGAGGTCCGGAGTCATCAATTCAATAACTTCAACGGGTTAAATAATGAGCAATAAGTAAATTAATTGCGTAAAAATAGACTCAAGTCCAATTTTACCTTTAATTTCGAGTTCAATTTAAGTCTTTAAGTCGTTTAAGCTCAAATCCATTTTCATGTACAGTCACAAGTTCAGTTTCAATTTAATGTCCCATTTTAAAACCAACTTAAAATTTAATCTAGTAGAAATTTTATCTACGATTCCAGACCCTATTTTGAGTGCAATTTAAAGTCCTATTTTAGGGCCAATTTGAAGACTAAATATTTTTAAGTTCAATTGAGGTCCAGTTTCAATGTCCCATTTTAAAGCCAATTTTAAGTTCAATTTGATTCCAATTTCATCTCCGATTTCTAATCCAATTTGATGTCCCATTTCAAGTCCGATTTAAACTCTAATTTAGTTTTTCTAATTTTAGGCATAATTTCATTGCAATTGAATTAATTCCAAATTCTAGTGCAATTCGAAGTCTAATTAAGGGTCCATTTCTATGTCCCATTTTAAAACCAATTTCTAGTCTAATTTAGTTTCAATTTCACCACAGTGCAATTTAAAGTTCCATTCGGGTTCAATTTTATGCCCAATTTCAAGTCTAATTTCGAATCAAATTTTAAGTTCAAATTGAAAGTTCCTATTTAAGTCCGATTCTGAGTTCAATTTAGTTTTAATTTTACCTCCGATTTCAGGTCCAATTTCAAGTACATTTTAAGTCCGATTTTAAAGCCAATTACAAATTCAATTGCAATCTAATTACAATGTGTAATTTGAAATCCAGATGAGATATAATTTCAATGTCCCATTTTAAAGCAAACTTCTAGTCTAATTAAACTCCAATTTCAACACCGATTTCGAATGCAAATTCAGGTCCCATTGAGGTCAAATATCAAGTCCAATTTAAATCCAATTTTAAGTCCAATTCCGAGTGTAATTTAATTACTATTTCCCCTCCGATCTCATGTTTTATTTAAGTTTAATTTCAAACCCAATATAATGTCCCATTTTAAAGCAAATTTCAAGCCAAATTTAATTTCATTTTCAGCTTCGATTTAAACTTTAATTTCGAAGTGAATGTTATATTCGATATCAAGCATAATTTTAAGTCAAATTCAATTCTAATGTCAAGTCTGATTTCAAATTCAATTTCAAGTCCAACTACTGTTCAACATCAAGTCCAATTTCTCATCTAATTTAATTCCAATTTATGTTCGACTCAAAGTCCAATTACAAATTTCATTAACTTACAATTCAGCTCCAGTTTGAATCCAATTTTCAGTTCAATTTTGAGTCCAATTCTAAATAAATGGCAAACCCAAGCTCAACATCGCATTCAAATCCATATCCTAATCTTATGTCTAATGCTGGCTTAACAAGCCAGTCATCGTATGTTGAAATCTCGGTTGGGCGGTGCTACAAGAGTTAGTAGGAACGTTACACCCTTAATTTTTCTACATACTACTAGCTGACCCGACAAACTTCGTATTGCCACAAATTAAACAGTGTTGTACATAAATCGTGAATCTCGGACCTTTGTCACAATCTTGAGTTTTGCAAGCTTCTGGGGAGTTCATGGGTGTTTTAATATACAAATTTTCCTCACAGTAAAGTAGAAAACAACTCCCCCCATTGCTTAGCCTGATAAAATAAAGCGGATAGCATTTAAATATTCGCCATCATTACAAACCATTTCGCCGAATACCATTTTGCGGAGCACCAATTCTCGGTTGACCATAACGCGGAATATAAAGTTTCGCAGAATACCATTTCGCGAAAAACCTTACGCGGGATGTACCATTTCACGGAAAATCTTTTCGTAGAAAGTACCATTTCGCAGGGGTGACGCAACTGAAGGAAAGTAATAGAGGTCAGTAGATCTAGAAAAATAAATAAACCTAGATAGAGGTAATCTCTACGGAGGGCTGCCCCCCGCAGTGGCCGGCGTTTCCGACGGCAGGTCTCCGGCAACACTCGCGGCCTGTGGCCGTCTCGCGCTAAGTTATCTAATGTTACTATTGATAGTTTTTGGTGGTCTTGTTATTGATTAATGTTTTATGAAAGAGTCTAAAATTTCTCGAGTTCGATTAGTTTTTGGGTTACGCAACAATTTCTGTTTTATTTGTATGAGAGTCCTAATCCCCCTACCACAGGTGTGAGGGGTCTCAAACCATCATTAAAAAATTCCTGCCTCCAAAACCCACCACATGCCAAATATGGTTCCATTTGCTTGATTAGTTCTCGAGTTATGAGGAAACTTGTATTTCATTTGTATGGAAGCCCTCCCTCTTAAAAAGGAGAGGGGTCATTATTCCCCTCCTAAAGAGGGGAGAAAAAAAAATTGCCTACAAAAACACCCACATGCTAAATTTGGTTCCATTTACTTGATTAGTTCTCGAGTTATGAGGAAATTTGTATTTCATTTGTATGGGAGCCCCCCCTCCTAAAATGGGAGAGGAGTCTCAATTCATCATAGAAAAAATTCATGCCTCCAAAAACACCCGCATGCCAAATATGGTTCCATTTGATTAATTAGTTTTCGAGTTATGCAGAAATTTGTGTTTCATTTGTATGGCAGCCCCCCCTCTTAGTGGGGGAGGGGTCTCTCACCATCATAAGAACCTTCCCTGGCCCCAAAAACCCCTGTATGCATATTTTCACGCCGATCGGTTCAGTAGTTTTCGATTCTATAAGGAATATTCGGGCAGACAGACAGAAATCCATTTTTATAGGTATAGATTTGTATTGGAGCCCCCCCTCTTAGTTGGGGGAGGGATCTCTAACCATCATAAGAACCTTCCCTGGCACCAAACATGCGAATTTTCACTCCGATCGGTTCAGTAGTTTTCGATTCTAAAAGGAACATACGGACAGACAGCAGACAGACAGAAATCCATTTTTATAGGTATAGATAATAACCGACTGCAAAGCCTGTCGATAAAGAACGGCAGGCCAGCACTATTAGATCTATGGTGATGTTGCCCGAGATGTTTGCTATATTCTGCACTGCATTTTGGTTTTGTTATATTCACTATTGAGTAAGCAGTATGCTAATTATTATTATTCATACGTGCTTGTGTGTATAACAGAGTTTCTAACCGTTTCTTCGAAGCTTACTCTACTACCAATTTCGCCTCATTATAGATCACCCCGGGCATGGCCTTATCAGGTTTGGCTAAGTCTTCCCCAAATAGGTCTTCCATCCAGTAAACAAAGCATAAGAAGTGTTATGGTAATAATATAGATTTCAGTGCGAAGGAAAAATCACGAAAAAAACCCATGCCCAGTTGACATTAAATGACATTAAAATTCTACTAAGACTTGAACCCACGATCATTCGCTTGCCAAAGCATACCCTATAGCCGTGTAAGCCGGCGGCCAAGCAGCCCCCTAACAATACCTATAAATGAAAGGCGCTAAAGAGTGATGACACATTGAGAAGAAATGAAGCGGGGTTCATCCGAGTATCGAAATTAATTTACACTTTTCAGTTAACTAATAATTTACGGATTTTTCTTCAAAAAAGTATGGCAACGTTATTGGCAACCTTCTTACTGACAAAACAGCGGTAGTAACAGGATTAAGGGAGCATTTACAGCCGCTCTTTAAAGGAGAGGTAAATATAGAGAATAGCAGGAACAAGAGAAGAATCATGACCGATGGTCACACTGTGAAGCCATCAAAGGGAAAGTTTAGAAGGCAATTAGTGAGTTTAAGGGTGGGAAGGACTGTCTTCCGGTTGAACTTCTAAAAACAGGGAGCAAGCGGCTGTATGAAACAATCTACCGGATCATTGTCACGATCTGGGCGAAAGAGGATTGAGGTTGGACAGTCTCATTTGCAGTAAAGGACGGATCCGATTTTTACCCTGCGTTAGGTACTAGACAAGCTCCTACAACTACCTACAACTTGCAGACCCTTCATCTGTTCATTGACTTTAAGGCGGCGCACAATTCAGTCAAACGAAATGAGCTCTGGAAGATAATACTTACAACGCTGGATCGGTCAAAATCAAACTCCAGAATAGCACCTCAAACTTCAGTAGATTGCGTGACGTTGGATGGTTTAAAGCAAGAAAATGTACCACTTTAATTTGCTAATCAACATTACTTCGATACCATCTGAATAAACCGCAGGCAGTAGAAAAAATTCTTAGGGCTTTTAAATTGGAAGCAACGATGTTAATACACACCATAACACTGCTATAATAAAGTAGGTACATAGTTGCTGGTAGGAAACACGGGAGTCCAAACCGTGTAGATGCCGAGGTAGAGCTTGATGGAAACAATGTGAGGTAGTAGAGAAATTATACCTTGGTATCCTCGTGACGGTTTTTACGGATTAGCAGAAGTTCAGTAGGCTGCAAATTCGCACAAAATGGGCGCTCTCCTGGTGATCCTTTACGGTCATAAATCAAAGACACTGAAAGAAGCTGATAATCGAGTGTTTAGAGATTTGAGTGTCAAATTCTGCGATCAATACTTGGTGGCAAAATGGAAAATGGAATGTGGCACAGAAGCATGAACCCTGAACTTTATCAAGTACCAAAATATACTGATATAGCGAAAATAGTACAGTGTGGCAAGCTACGATAGGCTGGACACGTAGCTAGAATGCCCAACGAAACAAAAGCCAAAGCTATAGTTAGCATAGAACCAGTAAGTGGTCGTAGATTCCGGGACAGATCCTGCACCAGCTCGCTCAACTGGTGTTCAAAGAGAATAAAGAACGGCTGTCCAGGACACCAGTACTGTCAGGACAGGACCACAATACGTTCAGCGCAGGATCGATAACCGACCGTTACCATTAAAGTAAGTAATAAAATTTGAATTTAGATCCCAAAGATAAATGAGGCACGTGAAAGCTTTCATGTTGATTTTGAAAAGTCTTCTCTAACTGGTTTTACTTAAATCTATTTTTTGTAATTAAACCTTCAATGTGATGCTACTAGAGTTTCTATACTGCAAGAATTTTAAAATATTAAAATGTCTACATAGGGGGATTAGGGGCATAATGAGCACACGGGGCGAAATGGGCACCCCTCTTTTCTACGGAAGTACGCATTTTGTAACATTCTATGGCATGCGAAACACTGCTGTAGGTACTACAGTATCTATTTATCAAAAAATGAGTGATCTCTACTTTTAAAACACGGAGTTCTATTAAAAAACTCAACTTGGTTCTCAGACGCTGAAAAAATTATAATTTTGGTGCACTACCAAATAAGCTTTTACGACAATTTAAATATCTTAAACTATCAAGTGCACACTGCAACATGATGTATACATTGTATCTCAAATTTCACCTTCATTGAAGTTTTGATTTTATACTATAATTAGTGTAAAAACCCATTTTTACTTTAACTAATTGACTGGGGGCGAAATGGGCACCCTTAGGTGGGGTGAAATGAGCACTATGTCACATTAACTAAACTGTCAGTTTCTTTGTTTATCGCATCAATGCTTGTTTACAGTGGTGGTATGAATATGCCAAGAGAATCCGGAAGACATAATTGGTCAAAAAAGGCTTTGCAAGTGGCCTTGACCAATCTAAGGCAAGACGGAATACTTACAAAACAAGCCGCCAGGTACCATGGCATTCTGCGGCAGACGTTAGCTCGGTATATGAGGCCATACGAAAGGGCAATCTCGGGGCAGGAGGTGGACCAAATTGATTCCTTCAAAACTGTTTTCGCTCCCACTGCAGAACAAGAGCTGGTGGTCCATATTTTGTATATGGAGGTTCGATGCTACGATATTACTACCCGCGAAATCAGAACCCTCGTATACCAGCTGGTAGAGGGAAACGGAAAATCATATGTCTTCAACACTAAAACACAGCTAGCTTAAGCGTCATCCGAAACTTTTCATGTGTGCTCCAGGAGCAACCTCCACGGCTTAATTGCCTTTAAGTGGCTTGCGGTCAATAGTTTTATCGGCGTTTTGACACGTTTTATGCTTCTGTTTGTATGGGTGTGTATGTGTATGTGTATATGAGTATGTATGTGTTTATGTATGTGTATATGCATGTGTGTGAGTGTGTGTGTATGTGTGTGTGGTTGTTGTTCTTATATACACCCTTCAAGCATGTGTTTATAAGGGTGCTCATTATGCCCCAGGGGGTGCTCATTGTGCCCCACACACTGACCGATTTTTAGTTTTTGAAGCATAAGTTTAAATTGCAATTTTCGTCATCATATCAATTATTTTTCAATTTGTTAACAGTATGCCTTTAATTATCGATAGTGAATGTATGTTTTGCAATGACGGCACTTTAAAAATTCTGTCATTTTGGGTGCTTAAATCAGCCAACAAGTTGGGGTGCTCATTATGCCCCTAATGCCCCTACATATGTTAAAGTGTCTATACCTAACAATTTTAACTATGCAATTGTTAGATCCCACTGACCTCGGTGTACCTTTTATTGACTTCTTTTTGCAAAATTAAACATAGTTATGGAAAACGTCATCAGAGTTTATTCTTATCAGAGTAAATAGAAACTGTAGATAATGTTTTCGATATGTTTATTTATGTTAACATACATTTGCATCTATGTATGTGCGACGTAAAAGTAATGACAATAACTTCTTTCATATGCCGTTTTCGATCGCAGTGATAATAAATCAAATCATTCAAATTTTTACTCTTGATTCTGGCTTGAGAAACTTCTAGCAAACAGCAAATTTAATCCTCTATCGTATGATAAGATGCTTCTTTCATAATTTTATAAATGTTAAGATATATGCAGTCTTGCTCGACAGGCTGTGACTCCAACAATCCAACAATACAACAAACTCAGTCACACTACTTAACTTATAGCGAATTCATAAATGAACCTGGCTTCGTGCTAGAGCCTAGAGCAATGCTTGACAGTTCTGACCTGCGCTTCAAAATAAAGGCTGTCAGCTTATGCAGGATGAACTCTCATTTAATTTATGAACGCTTCGACAGCAGTTCGACTAAAACTGAGCCAGGTTAATTTATGAATTCGAGTTCGAATTCACAAATTCAAATTATTAGAGTGAGAATATGTAAATAATATTATTTCGCTCTATTCTTTATTCAGTTAAGCTAAAGTTTCCTTTAAAGAACGTATTTTATGTACTGACGAATTCTTTACCAATTTGATCCTCAGTCAACTCTTTTCCGGAAAATCCAATAGAACTATGAGAGCTTTAAACTTTGCTCCATTTACGCATCTCTGCGGAGTTTATATTTTTTTTTATTTAAATCATCCAAAATAGTTTCCTAACCCCCAAATCAGCCATTTGAATAATCGACAAACCATCGAAATGACCATTCTTTATACTTTCCCAGACGCTCCCACCGCTAGTGCAACTATACGGCAAAAAACGTGATACTCGCAATTCACTTTGCATTCCCTCAAGTCTAACTTTATTCGTTTGAATATTATTATGTAAACAAACAAGAAGGATTTCTCCGTGTTCTGGTCCACTCTACTCGCTCGTCTGCTGCTACCGCGGTACATTTGATCCCAGGCGAAGTAAACTAGGTATGTACTGCGAGGATGGGAAACAACTTTCCGGAACAAAAGACAAACTTCCTTCACCAAGCGACCGCTTTGCACCGGAAGCACACATACGTCGCCTGTCCTAGAAAATTATATCGTCGAAGGTCCAAACCGACCGACTGCAGCTACCGGTCGATGGGTTCCTGATGCCGTGTAAGCTTCCTCGACTGCGCGAAAGGACGGAAAAGGACGCGGCAAAGTGGTAACAAAATAAAAACATCAAGAAATCGCCCACACAAAAGCGCAGTTAGCACATGCATAGTGCACATACATACATACATACATACATACATACATACAAGAGCTTCTACATATTCCATCCATTCACAGTCTGTTGCAGAAATGTCGAAAAAATCGCTCTTTCGCTTCAACCAGCGGATGGTTTACCATAAATTTTACAAAGCTTTGTTTCTATTTTTGCTCCCCCGCCGCCGCCAAACTTCGTTCTATACTTCGTCAGTACTATCAAACTGCTTGCACTTAGCCAAAACCACACATACGGATCAACCGGATCGGGCACTTTACCAACTTCCTCTTTGTGAAAATGCAGTGCATATTGCTTACGACGCTTCATGCCAAATGTGGCGATTATTTTCGTCGTTAAGTTAATTTGTCCTACTAGCAGTGGAAGGCAAATAATTAAGGAAAAGTGTTTCGATAAAACTAATTTTAATGACAGATAAAATGTTAGAAAATGTTTATTGCAACTAATCAGTAAAAAATTAATTACGAATTATGGTGAAATTTCCCAAGAAACAAAAGTTGCTCAAAAAACCAGCAACATGTTGAAACACTGATTACCCAAACATTCCTCAAGTAAATGACAATAATAATCCCAATTGAGGAATCTCACCGTTGGCGTTTGAAAAATTCGAAGCAAAAAGATTCCTTTATAGCGGTAGACAGTACACTCAATCAGGAGAAAACTTTCATTACCTAATAATTGAGGTACTAATTGAATTACTCCAATTATGCCCATCGGCGGAACTAGCGTTTATTTCAAAGGCTAAGGGCTATGGCCTCAGCATTTTTCGACCCTTTTTTATTATCAGCATATTAAAATTTAATGCAGATTATTGCATGGAATCTCATTGAAGCGATGCAAATAAAAGTTGCACTCGAGTTACTGCTAGGTTTAACAGGATAATTACAGTTTTTACGAAGCTTTAAAAGCTGTGCCGTTTTTCCAACGGCGGAAGGTAGTTTTCACCGTGCCCAGCCGGCCTGAAGCTCATCGCTAATAATTATTTCTACAAAGAAAACTATTCGTGTAAGCATTTCGCTTGGCATTACATTGCTCAATGCTGCCAATAAGGTATCCTATTCAGACCGTTTGCGGAGTCCTTCATCAGCGAGTATCAAGCAGGTTAGCGTGAGGGTCGCTCCACGATGGATCAGATGTTTTCTCTGCTTCAGTTACTAGACAAGTTCCGGGAGTACAACTTGTAGACTTATCAACTGTTTGTGAACTATAAGGCGGCGTATTGTTCAGTCAAACGAAAGCAGCCGTGGTAGATAATGCTACACACTTAAAAAACTCGGCAAAATTTGCCAAGATTTGGACAGCCGAGTGTTCGGTGAAAATTTCGATGGTGCGAGTTCGGTGCTTTTTTAAGTGTGTAGAACATGGTTTTCCGGCAAAACTAGTTACGCAGATTAGTGCAACGCTTGGCGGGTCCAAATCATGTGTCAAAATACCGTGAGAGACCTCATCTGCTTGCGTGACGTGAAATAAACTGAAGCAAGGGGATGCGCTCTCTAACCTGGTATTTAACAATTGCCTTGGAAGGTATTGAAGAGCAAACGTGGAGAGCAACGGGACTATCATTCCGAAATTGCACATGCTTCTTGGTTTTGCGGATGACGTCGATTAGGTCGGATTAGGCCTTTTAAATGGGAAGCAGCGAGACTGGGAGTTACCATTAACCATTAAAAACGCATGATTGCTTTCAGGAAACGTGGGAGTTCAAACAGTGTTGATGCCAAGGTGGAGCTGGATGGGGAAGTAGTGGAGAAATTCATATACCTTGGTAAGCTGATGTAACAACGATGTAAATCACTAAATAAAACAACGGATTGCAGCTGCGAATCGGGCTTTCTACAGACTGCGGGGGCAGCTGAAGTCCCGTAGTTTGCAAATTCGCACAAAACTGGTGCTCTACAAAACTAGATTCCTTCCGGTGGCCTTCTAGGGACTTGAATCATGGACTCCGTAAACAAGGACTCCATAAATTTGAGCATTTGAAAGTCTGTTTCCAGTACAATTATAATTAAAATTAGTTTAAACCGATTCCGTGTTGTGCAACGATTTTACAGGTAGTGAAATTATTTCCGAATAAATGAAGGAAAATGATCACAACATTTTAATTCGCGGCTGCTTATGTATTTCATGCATGGCCCAAAATGGATCAGTCATTTAGCTCGAATGCCCTGTTGTAATTTGTGACACACAATGTACCCCGTAGAACTATATGAGGGGTGTTCAAGGTCGATTGAAATTGCGGTTTTCGAAGCTGGAGAATATGGTTTTCTTTTCGTTTTTCCATAGGCGGCTTGTCTTAATTAAGTATGTGTATGAGCTTGGGCAATGGCGGCCGCTGGCTGTGCGTATTTGCAGTAAACTACCTAGTAGCACAGAAAACAGACTGACAGGTTCGAAGAAATTAATCGATGTTTTGTGTGAAACTGTGCTGATGGTGCCCACCAGAAATAATTTGCCAAAACCCTCAAAAAATATGTGTGTACCTTTACCAATATTACTTTGTGCTGGAGTTACATATAGTAGCGATGGCAGCGACATCAAGTTTTCCTTTGCCACTTATTGCTCGAGAGGCGCTCCAACGAAGGAATGCTCATTGATTCTATAAATTTCTTTTACATACTTCTCCTCTATTACCTGTTAGTCTGTTCTCTGTGCTAGAATGGGTTACATTGCATCCACCTTATTACGAGCCGTAATGGCGGAAAGCATTATCCGTGTTGGTATTATTTTAGCAACCTTTTTGACATTTCTGTTTACATCGCACATTTTCTATCCGCACGTTCCTTTCGTTTTGCCGTGAGAACGTGAAGAAAGGAAACGGGCAATGTATACAGAATTGTCAAAAATACTGTTCAAATATTACGAACACGAATTATGCTGTCCGCTATTATGGCTCGTAAAAAGCTGGATAGTAAACATAAATAGCATCGTTTTATTGTGTACAAACTTTGTTGGTAGGAAATGTAGATCACCGCTCGAGCGCGCTCGTGCATTTAGTCCAACCTCATGTTTTTATTTTGAGCTTTTCATGAGGCCAGACGTAGTACGATGGGGGTCTAACAAGCTAGTCGTCGTATGTTCGAATCTCGGCTAGGCGGTGCTTACTAGTTAGAGTCAATAGGATCGTTGCACTGGCCCCGTAATTTTCCTGTACTCTAACAGCCGGCTGCGAAGTCTGTCGATAAAGAAGGGTAATGTCTAAAGACGGTATAAACCCATGGCTTTGCTTTATGAGACCAGACATATAATTTATTTTTTATAACTGTTTTTTTACAATTGAGAGAATGGCGTTAGAAGAAAGTAATGAAACAAAGGTATTGATAGTGTCCAAACAGAACGGGACAAGGCATGAAGGGGAATGAACGGAAAATTAGATTAGTAAGGGTCATTGAAGCAACGCTTAAGAAGTTGTGTACCGATAGGATAGAATTAGGGCTGTCGGTATTAGGCGCTTTTGGTGAAAACCGGTATATCGGTATTAGTGTAGAAAATACCGGTAACACCGGTAAAATGCCGGTATTGGCAGATTATTCAGAATCATTAAAAATGTTGATGTTTTTCGGTAAACGTTTTTATTTTCAAACTTTAGCTTTAGTATTGTTGCTTAACAAAGTAGAATTTAAGCAGATAGAATACGATGAGCGGTTTATTTCCCTTGCTTGAACGGATTTTGTTGCCAACGCTTCTAACAATCGAAAAAACTTCCATTTTCATCGAAGTCTGACGAACGGCTCTAAGTGTATCAGAAATTTTACTTTCATTTCTTCGAATTTATGGTAGGAAAACACGTTTTCAACTGCTTCTAGCATAATGAATGCCCTGGTCTCCTACGGCCTCTTCGCGAATTTTTCCTCTATCTCCAAACTGAACCCTTGCATAGCGCCATTTTCTTTATCATCGTGCACAGTTACCTTCTCTTCTTTGTTATCAATCCCACTATTTGCATATAGTAGTTTCGAGGTTTCATCTGCTTGTTTAATCAATATATCACTCTGAAGACAGGAAATATATTCCAAGTCCTCTCCTAGCAAATACTTTGATAGCAAGAAAACGCCAAGATCCCCGTATTCTTATTAGGGCCCGGCATCGTCGAAACAAATGAATGAAGCTGACTTTCTCTTACCTTCGCTTCATACAGTTCACGTTTCAAACAAGCTTCAGCTGAACTTAGTGACCATTTCAAACGACGACGACTGACAGTCAAACACGATTTGTCGATGTTGAGTAGGTTATTCGTAATATCCGTTAAATTGTAGGAAATGTTTCTTAAATTACTGGCTACTGGCCTTTTACTGAATATTTGATAGAAAAATACAAACAAAACTTTAAAACCAGTCGTCATGGTAAAGTGAACACCGTCTCATTGACGCTGATTGAAGCCAGTTTTAAAATAAAGCGGCGCTGCTTCAGTTGAGACTGCAGCTTTATTGCTTCATTTGTTGAGTGACGATTTACTAGTGTAAATAGCGTTGCCGGGCTCTAATTCCTATATTCGTTATTTGAGTGCTTTGAATAATTTGGTGGGTTTTAAATATCAAGTTGTTCAAAAATAAATTGAAATGTGATGTCTGGGTCATACAATGAAGCATTTTTTACAGCAAAGATGCTCTACTCTGCCTTAAACCGGTCCAAGGTCTATAATTATTTGACCCACAGTTTCACTCTCTTCTTGCTAGTAGTCGAAGAATCTCGTCAGCATTAACACCAAATTGTTTTTCTATGAATTTTACAATCTTCTATCAAACGTTGTTCCAAGAAGGAAGGAGGAATTTAAAAGAAACTAGGACTTTAGAAAACACCGGAAATATCGGTTATTTACCTTTACAAAACCGGTATTTCGGTAACAAAAATATTACTGGTTACTACCGGTACTACCGGTTAAACAGCCCTAGATAGAATAGAACAGGATAGGATAGGATTGGATAAAATAAGACAGGATAGGTAGTATAAAATATGATAGGATAGGATTGAATAGGATAAGATAAGATAAGATAGGGTAGAATAGTATAAAATATGATAGGACAGGATAGGATAGAATAGGATAGGATAGGATAAGATAGGATAGAATAGAATAGTGTAGAATAGGATAGGATAGGATAGGATATAATAGAATGCGATGACCGCCCAGTTTGCTTTGGAGTATGTTCTAATCTCGGCTGGGCTGCTGTGGAAACAGCATCGTTGCTCTAGCCTCGTAATTCTCCTGTACTCTTATAACTGGCTGCGAAGTCTGTCGATAAAGAAGGGTCAAGTTCTAAGGAGAAATGAGTCGTCATTGACTCTGTAAATTTCAAAAAGCCATTTTTTTCTGTTTGCAACAAAAATTCTGTCCATAAAAATATATGTGTTATGATTTGCAAGAAGAATCCAGTGAATATATTTCTAAAAACAGAGACCCTATTTTGGGCACAAAAACTGCTTCCGAAATTGGGTTCTCCGACACAAATTAATGACTGCTTATTTCCCCTTTATACCCACGTTTACACCCACGACGTTTATACCCATTGCTTCGCTTTTAGGATAAGATAGGTTAGAATAGGACAGGAAAGGATAGGATAGAATAGGATAGGATAAGACGAGATAAATTAAGATAAAATGTAATTAGATTACATCAGATGAAATCAGTGTTGAGAAATTCATAGCAGCAAAAACTCAATGAGATTTCAAGCACATGAAATTTCGACCTTGATTACAAGCGCCAAACTCATATTTGAATTTCTCACGCTATTTTACGCGATGTCTCTGTTGCTATGCGATGTGAACCAAATTCAGCTGTGAGCATTTTGCTTAATTTTTCCACAGCTGGCATTTCATACAACGAACCAGAGAGCGAAAAAAAATATACCGTAAGAGAAATGATCAGCAACGAAAAATGCCGCACACATTCATGAATTAAGATTAAGATTAAGATGGATTCATATTGGCAGAATTTACATTTTTCCTTCTAGGGAATCGACATTTTCTTAACTAGAAAGTAAAAAGCCTAATTATAAATAGATAAACATGTAATTTAAATGTGTGTTTTAGTTTGTTAGTTGCGATTTATTTAGAGATTCATCATGAGCATAGCTCCGGGTAGCAGTTGAAGCCAGGGCCTTAAATTATCACTGAATTTCAAACAAAACAGAAAATCTTTTTTCTCAGCATACATTGTTTTTTATGCCTTTGAGTTTCGTATGTACAACTGCACAGTGATTTTCATTATAGTATACAAGTTCAATATATCGTCAAAATACAACAGGAGAAAATGATTTTCAAAATCTTATGTCCTACAACTGAACGCAATAGATGCTAAACCACAACATAAATTTTTTTTATTAATTTTCACTGCTCAAACGTGAATATCAGTTTGTTACAATATTCTATATTCATGCACTGATATTCTATATTCTCGTGCATGAAGTTCATGCTTGCTGCATTTAGTTATTATGTACGTTTGATCAAAGCAAGCAGATTTTCAGTGCAAGTTAGACTGATAATTCAGAAGTTTAAAGGTTATGCTGATGAATATTAACAGCACTGGTTGATGCCAATCAGAATGTGATCAAGCGGGACGAAATATGTGTGAGTATTGTGCTTCTACCCATTAACTTAAAAACATTCACGCATGAGTTTTTCTGCATAGGATCAAGTTGATTTTGATTTTTCACTGGATCATCATGATTCATCACTGGATGAGATAAAATAAGATATAATAAGATAAGATTACATAAGGTAAGATAAGATGCGGATAAGATAAGATAAGTTTTTGTTACACCGCCTACTAAACTTAGAATGTTTATCAAGAGCATTTTTCTTTCAAATAAACTGAATAATGTCATAATATTGTTTATATGTTCAGAAAACGTACAAAAATATCAAATTTGAAAAATACTTGAAAAACTTTTTACGGAAACATTACACACTGCATTCATTTGACAACAATAAAACAGTTCATCGACAAAATTAAAATGTTTTTACATCGAATTGCCATTCCGAAATGCATCTAAAACAAAATACCCTATTATCACTCAGTAGTCTAAGTGATTCCAATCAATATTCAACATACCAATAGATAGTTCCAATCGAAAAATAATAAATTCTGTGAAGAGAATTACTCACCCATACAGTGGCGCATCTCCACCATTTCGATCACCTAGGAACAGGAACCTAATTCAATTATGTATTAAAGTTACGACGATGTGAAGCAGGCACCTGACACAGAGATAAAATAAATTTAAGCTCCCTGTATTACATTTACCATTTTTTATTTCTCGCCCACAAACATACCATAAAACCCAATCATGAAACAATGGCCGGAAGCAAACAAACAAAAAAAACGCATGGAAACCCTGCTTTTCTTCTTGCCACTATCCGCCGCCCGGTCGCCTCTTTCTGTCTCTGTCTCCGTAGCCCCCAACTGCAGCGACACGTATTTTCATTGCCATGGTAATGGTAACCAACTGGAAGCGATGCCGAGGTCCGCCCGTGGAGTTGCCATGTGGAGTGCACAGAAGGTTATAAATGATGTGACATTAAATTAACCTTGCCGCTTTTCAGCATTCATATAAGCCCTATCCTGATGCACTGTGCATGCCCATGTACCAACATACACGGAACACCCAAGTTTTACTGCTTCGGAATGGAAATCATGGTAGAAGGAAAAACAACCGTCACCGTAAGACCACTTAGTCCCATGCAAACTGTAGTCGTAAAAGTTGCTGGTGTGAGCTTCGACTGGGTGATGTTGCCACCTACTTCCATAAGCCTTGCTTCAACAGCCATATCGCCCAGGACACGCAGCTATACGGTGCGCATAGGACGTGTTAACACAAAATTTCATCTCGTTCTATGATGCACAATGCACATTGCATTCCTGTACCTACACTTTTATAGTGATGTACCGAGCGCCTGTTTTCTAGTAGTCGTATGAGTTTGATTTATTTAATTAGCACTGTTGTGCAGCTTTAGTTGCCGACATCGCAATGTTAATTATGATAAAGCGACTCGGTTATTAGCAATATCCCTACTGGTTAATTTGATCCGGTTTATGGCGAGGGAATAAAAATGAATACATGCTTTCAGTTAAATAGTAAATCAATGACATTCATCGGTTATCCAATATTCATAAAAGCGTATGAGGTTGATCCAATAACAAAAAAAACGCTGATATCATTTGGTTTTCCCACATGACATGACAGAAGCCGTTACTTTAAATTAAAGTGATAAATTTATGGTTGAGCTGTATTTCTGCAGCGAAAAACGGCATCAAGCGTTAATGCACTTGAAGTATCTTGGCTATCATTATCACTATCATTTGGCTATCATAAAAATACAAATCCAAATTATAGAAGGTCTATCGACGGTTTTCAATTCTACCCAAAATTCATTTACCCAAATACATATTCAGAAAAAACAATTACTTAGGCTTTCAGTTTGTAGACATCATCCAAAAATTTTGTTTTATTTAAGTAACAGATTTTCTTACTAACAAGTCAATTATTTTCTGAAAGTTTTTTCTATCATACCTGAATGTTGATAAAAAATAAGTAACAATGAACATTGCTCCTCAAATCTATAATAAGCCTCATATGCCATATGTGCCATTGTTGGTTTAAAATATTCACCATATAGAGGTTAAAATCATAGAATTGAAATTTTGTTTCCATTCAAACTAACATTATATGAAGCATGTCATGTCAGTTTATTATATCCGTCTGAGTGGAGCTTAAATTTTCCAGCTACCCCGCCTCCCGTTTATAGGTTTACGGCATGTTTCATTGTTAGTACAACTAGTTTTGTTTGAGATACACAACAATCGCGATGATTGCGCGCTTAAGCACCGGTTTTCGTCTACATAGCTATTCAATTTATTTTATTTCTCCACCTCTAGCAGGTTCTCCTCATAGGTAAACTATCCTTTTTTCACTGTCTCGAATGTGTCAGAGCAGACTGCTTCCACCACTGCCTTTTGGGAATAAAGAATAATATAATTTTTAATATCATTACAGGAGATACATACCTGAGTCCGTTAAATTTATACATAACAGCAGCTGCTTTTACTACGCTGTTAGAAAATTCCTTGCATACTGAGTGTCCGTGAATAAAGAAACACCAGCTCGCCATCCTCCCCCCAGAAGGGCGGTGCAATTGGGTGGTAGTTGCGAGCATGGAAGCATGAAGGTGAGCCACAGCCAAGTTAATGTGAAAATGCATTCACCACCATCACCGAGGACCATCAGGAGCAGCAGCAGCAGCAGCAGAAATTTCCCGACCGGTGCGAGCAGGCGGAGGGCAAAATGAACACGAAATGAAAAAGCAACTTTTCCACCACCTTCCATTGCCGATTACTTTGCACTGCACGTCTTGGCTCTGAGCGCAAGGAGCAAGCATGCGGCATCTGACACTCGGCGAGGACGTGCCTCGGGTGTCCTTGGGAGAACTTTTCGCCCGTCCTTGACGAAACGTGTGCTAAATTTACGTTCCACGCTGGAAAAGGATAGGTATATACATACACATACCAACCTGTAGTGAAATGCGATGGTTTTTCGTCTCCCTGTGATAATGTTGTGGCATACTGTACTTTGTCGAGCAGGAAATTGATTCCAGGTAGAGAAAAAGCTGCGTGATCGCGTCCAATTTAGGTAGGACTGTTGCACGAAAAAGTAAATTATTCTCGTTGGATTTGGATGTTGTTTTACAATGATGTGCACGATAGTGGCCTGTTATTTCCGTGGTGTCCTTTTTATCAGCAGCAAAACGGTTTTATGTGATAGACGTAAGATATGATGCCCCGACATTGCATAAAGAAATTAAACACACTCAATCCTAACCGAAAAAGCCAGATTTACGTCATCTTCTTATATATAAAAATGGATTTCTGTCTGTCTGTCTGTCGGGATGTTCCTTATAGAATCAAAAATTACTGAACCAATTGGCGTGAAAATTTGCATGTAGAAGTTTTTGAGGCCAGGAAAGGTTTTAGTGATGGTTAGAGACCCCTCCCCCCACTAAGAGGGGGGCTCCCATACAAATGAAACACAAATTTCTGCATAACTCGAGAACTAATCAAACAAATAGAACAAAATTTGGCATGTGGCTGTTTTTGGTGACAAGAATTTATTCTATGGTAAATTGAGACCGCTCCCCTCTTTAGAAGGGAATTATGACTCCTCTCCCCTTTAAGAGGGGAGGCTTCCATACAAATGAAATACAAATTTCCTCATAACTCGAGAGCTAATCAAGCCAATGGAACCAAATTTGGCATGTGAAGGTTTTCGAGGGCAAGAATATTTTCTATGGTGAATTAGGACCCCTCCCGTCTTTAGGAGGGGGGCTCCTATACAAATGAAAAACAAATTTCCTCTTATCTCGAGAACTAATCAAGCAAATGGATCTAAATTTGGCATGTGGGAGTTTTGTATAGTAGAAAGTTTTTCTATGGTGAATTACGACCCCTTCCCCTTTTAAGAGGTGGGCTCCCATACAAATGAAATTCAAATTTCGTTATAACTTGAGAACTAATCAAGGAAATAGAACCAAATTTGGCATGTGGAGGTTTCTGGAGACAAAAATGTTTTCTTTGGTGAATAAGGACACCTCCCAACTTTAAGACGGGGGGCTTCTACACAAATGAAATACAAATTTCCTCATAATTCGAGAACTAATCAAGCAAATGGAACCAAATTTGGCATGTGGGAGATTTTGGAGTCTTGAATTTATTTTATAAAAGTTAGAAACCTCTCATCCCAGTGGTAGGGGGATATGGACTCTCATACAAATAAAACAGAAATTTTTGCGAAACTCAAAAACTAATCGAACTCGAGAAATTCGAGACTCTTCCATAAAACATTAGTCAATAACAAGACCAGAAAAACTATCTATAGTAACACTAGATCATTCAGGACGAGACGGCCGCGAGTGTTGCCGGTGACCCGCCGTCGGAAGCGCCGCCCACTGGGGGGGGCAACTCCCCGCAGAAATCACTACTGTCTAGGTTTATTTGTTTTCCTAGGTCTACCTGAGTTTCCTGGAACGAGCGATAGCGAGTAAGGAGAGGATCGCGAAATGGTACTTTCCACAAAAAAGTTTTCTGTGAAATGGTACATTCCGCTTAAGGTGTTTCGCAAAATGATATTCGGCGAAATGTTGTACAATCATGGCGAATATTACTATCCGCTTTCTGGTTATGCAATGAAAGGACAGGGGAGTTGTTTTGTACTTTACTATGAGGAAAAATTGCAAATTTGTATATTAAACTACCCATTCCTGGTAACTAATAAGCATTAACATAAGCAGCAAATAAGCGTATCTGGCATTTTATAATGCACGTTCTTGTATATTAGCTTTTTGACTGCATAGGTGTTGTAAATTGGCATCCAAAATTGTATTCAAATTCTTCGTGTCGGTAGTTAGCTGTAAATTAGCATTGTCAGCACTATAAGAAGGTTATCAGTAAAGTAGCTGTATATTTTGCCAAAATAGCATTTAAGTAGCATTTCAGGCGACTTAAATGCTTATTGGCCTACATTTGAATAGCATTGGTGATGCTTATTGGTTACCTGGGATGCTTTCATAATTACGTAACTGCCAAAATAAATCATCTAAGGTTGAACTCCTCAGAAACTTGCAAAACTCGAGATTGTGACAAAGATCATCCGAGATTCATGATTTATGTACAACACAGGTTAATTTGTGGCAATACGAAGTTTGTCGGGTCAGCTAGTAAATATATAAACCCAAAATTTTATTATAACAAGCTTCAATCATATCTGCAGGTAATATTGTGAGTTTCACCATTCCTATTTCGAGACTTGTTCAACAATTGCTACTACAGTAATTTAAAAAAATGAAAACATTCGATTTTTAAACATGTGCCATATGCAGAAGTCCGCACAGCAATTTGAAAAGCAACCCTTACGCCCTCATTTCCATACCCGTTGATGGAGCTGCCTTGTTCAGTGCTGTTTTCAAACTTTACTGATCATACGGGTGATGAAATTTTTTAAAAATAACTGTAACGCCTCATTTGTTAGACATTAATTTAGTACAAACCACTCCGATATATAATTTTTCAATAAGACTTTATCCAAAATTTAGCGACATGAAAGTTTTAAGTTTCAAATTATCAAAATTATCTCTTTGTTTACTTGAAATAACACCTAGTAATATTTTGAACACTTTCGCTTGCGCTTCCTGGCTCCTCGCTTGTGGCTCAGTAGTTAGTGATCAGCTAGTTCTTAAACTGGAAACGTCGGGTTCGATCTTGTTTGTGATGTGTTAAATGTGTCTAATGAAGGAAAGCGAGCGATCGAATGTTACCCTTAGACCTTACGAAAAGTGGAAAATGTACCCAACAAGGAAAAAATAGACCTTATGAATATACTCTTCATTCATCATGATGCTAATTTAACGAAAATAAGTACATAATTAAAGTTCACGGGATTAGCTTTTCTAGTGAACGTCATTACAGTGAACACCTATTCGTGTTAATTTTCAATCCGCAGTTTTCGCAATATATTCCAAAATTTTCAAAATAAAATTGCAATTAACCATGAACTAAGCGGGAATGAATATTTACACATTTTGTGCAGTTTGTTAATTTAAAGTCACCACCAATAATGATCATAGGATCATCTCACCATCTATGATCGACATTCGCAAATATCAAATAGCAACATGGGTATCCCTCAAAGTAGCAAGTATTTTTTATGGGGAATTCCCCTTCTTTCGTCAAAAAGCGCCAGTTTGCCAAAACGGAGACATTCCCAACTAAGCCCAAATTTGAGTTATGTTGAGTGGGAAAACAAAAACAAACAAATCGATTGCACAACTTTTTTACGAGATTTAAACAAACTTTTGCTTTCACACACATAAAAATTACTTCACCCATTTTTGAGTAAAATCATTTTAAAAGTTGCTAATTACTTTTCGATACAGTCCTTATATGCTTTCCTTACTCGCTACCGCTCGTTCGGACTCAACTAGAGGAAAATCCCTACTAGTTAGTATACCTAGAAAATTGCATGCGCCTAAAAAGAAGTAGTTCTGCGGGGAGGGGGGCTGCCCCCCGCAGTGGCCGGCGCTTCCGACAGCAAGTCACCGGCGAACACTCGCGGCCTGCGGTCGTTTCGCCCTAAACCATCTAGGAAAACTTTGCTACTGACACACCAACTAGATGAAAAAATCTATTCAAAATTTGTAAATGCTCACAAAATAAGCAACAAAAATTTTGTTCACGCAGTTGCGCTCTTATTGAGTGCTAAATAAAGACATTCTTGAAGCATGTTTGTTTTTGTGGTAAATAGTTGCTTATGTTGTTTTTCGTTTGAATAAAGTTATTTGTTAACTACTTACTACTTAACTACTTTGTTAACTGTTAAATTCAATTCAAATTCAAATTCATGTTTTAATATTGAATAGTGATTTGGGTATTCCGCGAAAACTCGACTTTTCATGTTGAGCCTTTCAAGACTTAGCAAAATAAGGGTTCGGCAAGATATATTTTCGGCCTTCTGTGATAAACGATGAAATTCGGTCATTTGAATATCGGCTTGTCGGTACTAGCCCGTGCGAAACGGCCGCCGGCTGCGAGAGTTCACCGGTGACCCGCCATCGGAAGCGTCGGCCACTCCCCGCAACCTCCCCGCAGAAATCCCCTCTATTTAGGTGCATGCATTTTCTTAGTTATACTGTCCAGTAGGGATCAGCCCTTAGTTTAGTGCGAACAAGCGGAGGCGAGTAACGATAGCATATACCCAACATTTCATTAGATCGAAGGCCGCGAATATTCTCTATGACATTCAACTCTTCGTAACTCGGCCATGTGTATTTCGGTCATTTGTGATTCGGCCATTCGAGCTTCGTCCATTTGCGATTCGGCTATTCGTGCTTCGTCCATTTGTGATTCGGCTATTCGTGCTTCGGCCATTTGTGAATCGGCCATTAGATCTACTATACCATTTGTTATATTATTCGTTTGAATTTCGGCCATTTGTGTTTCGGTCATTCGTAAGTAATCCGTTATAACGACCATTGTAAGAAAAATTAACAATAAAATAACATAGCCTGTTATGATTTTGTTAGGTCCTTCTGATCGGGAACCGTAAAAACTTCTTATAGTCTTGCATCATCATATATATTATGTAGTAACAATCATGCTTGCATGTTTCGAAGTAATAATCGTTATGAGGCAGAGTGAAAGCAGAAAGAATAGAATGCTCAAAATTACAGGCCGTCTTGTATGTAATTCTTTTTCTAAATTTCCGCTCTATCCGCTTCACTGAGAATATAATTTCGTATTTTTTTTTTTTTTTTGAAAAAACATTTGTAGAACTATATTCGTAGGTGATAAAAATAATTTCATACCATTTAAAAACGTTCGTAGGCTTATTGTCAACCGCAAATGTTGCAATTACAAATGGTTGGTATTTTCTACGAGAGCACATTCGTAGCTGTCTTGCATCAAAACCCATTTGACGCACGGTCTGGCAGCGTTATCGACGAATACGGGTTGCGAAGATTGTATGAAACGAAAATAGACTTGTGCAATTATGACCTGCTTGGTATGCAGTAGCTGTGGTTCTGTGGTTTGCGGCGTCGTCGGCTGCTCGTAAAGAAGTATGACAAACGAGCTCAGTTCGATTCCCGATAAAATCGGTTTTTTCGGAGATAAAAGAGATTTCGCTATTTGTCGATAGGTGTCGGTAATTTAGAATACTGACACCTATCGGAAAATAGTAAAATCTAGTATTATTTTTGTCGTGAGCTTTTTCGTACATTCGTAAAATCTACGAATCATTTTGAAAAATGCAATAATTAGCTTTGTGCATATGTACGAAACATTCAGTACTGATGTTACGAATCTACTTCGTGGTAGAAAACAACGAAGGAATTCGTAAATCAAACGTTCGTTTTCGTACTATAAACCAAGTTTTATTATCAGTGTTCGTGTCTTGTCTCGCCCTGGAGATACTATGAATACCTTTATTTCATTACTTGTCTCTACAATTTCTATCGTTATGAAAAATTATTTGAAAAAATGTATTGAAAACGAATCTAAACTTAAGTCATTAAGAACATTATATATTAATGCCGGTAGACGAATATCCCAATTTTGCTCGCTACCTTCTGTAACAAATAGCACTACCGGGCCCCATACTTTCCAAGCTACTTTTTCGCCGGTTCACTGCGAGAAACAAACAATGGCCAGAGCCGGTCCGATCCGATCCGGTTTTCTTTTATCGCCATCAGCAGCGTCATCATGGCGCAACAAAGCAAGGACGCACTGGTGGATTAGTGTTAACCTTAACCGTGTCCATGAATTTTCTAATATATACTTGTGCAGGCGATCCCAGTTGGAAATGCGCTTCGGTTGCAGTGGAATTGGGTCAAGGTTTTCCTCGTGCAGCGCAATTCATTCATCCATTCATTCATGCTCCGCTGCCGGCAGCTGCAAATTCTACCGATTTTGCTTTTTCTTCAATACCTGCTTCGGTACATATTATATACCGAATCCCTATCGCTGGCTGGCGCTGCTGTCGTGACAAGTTGCCGTCAAGTGGTATCCGCTTTTTTTCTGTTAAAATCATTGTTTCGACATGAAACTGCGACTGATAGGGACGCAGTGATCCAATTTATTGCAACAAAGGTGCAACAGGAGCAGAAGTGACCTTGGCCTTGGAATTATTCAATTAGGCAAATAGGTAACAAGCAGCCTGACAGCAATATTTCTTTGTATTGCATCAGGCACAGTTCTACAGTTATTCCCTGAAAAAATAAGTTACAACAAAAATTTATGCCGTCTTTGATACAGCTAATCACTTAATAACTATCGTAACAACGCATGTCTCAGAACGCATTATCTAAATGAATATTCAAATTGAATTGAGCTCTTTAACAACGAAAAAAACGTTCGGTGGCAAACTAAAAAGCTCTGCTCCGAGCGCAGTAATTCTTGTGCAAACACGTCTGCTCCGCTCGTATAACATCAAACGGGGTGTAACAAAACAACGTATATTCAATTTCTAATAAATACTTTACAGTCCTCGCCAAGGGATAACTCGAGTATTATATTTTTCTTTGAGCAAGCGGCGAGCAACCACCCAGCATGGTAAAAACAGTAAATGCTCCGGAATGAAAAAGCCACTTACTCTCGCTTTGCTTCTGTGCTTTCCATTACACAAATTGGAAATGAAAATTCAATAGAAACGTTGCAAATCCCCACTCGGCGTACTTTTTTCTCTGGATGCCAATGGCTAGAAGAAGCAGCAGTTTGGTTAGCAGCAAATCTTTATGAATTGAAAGTATCATTTGGTTCCCAAGTAGGTAGCAGCAGCCCGCTCGAGTGTTTCAGCGGAGCTTTCTTTTTCGCCCGGGTGGGTAGTTGTTGTGGTGCACTGAATTTCATATCCATTTAATTAAGGAGAACTCGCCAGTTAAACTCAAATTGCACCGGGCGGGTGGGATTTCCATCCGAAGGGATAAAAATCGAGATGCTTTCGCCTTGCATGTTTGTACTTAAGCATGGTAATTTTTGAACTACAGACGGATAGTAAAATATGTAGCAAAAATGAACCTTCTCTGGGATTTTATACTAGTTTTTTTGGTTACAAATATGCAAATAAGCGTGTTTCATAATGGTGCACCAATTGTTAAGCCCTCTATAGAATTCCAAGCAACCTTTTTACCACCGTCAAAAATGTATTACACTCCGCTTGAAAGTGTAAGCAGATATAATCCAACAAAATCAACGATTGTGATTTAGACTTATGGCTCTATTTTCACTAACTTTTGTTCGATACCAAAAGATATGTATCTGTACTTTATCATGCTAGGTTATGATTTGTCATGTAGTGTGTTCATTATCTTTGATATTAACAGAAATCAAGCCGCAGAATCCGATAAGATTCTTAATGCGAAATAAATTAATTCTATCCTATCTTTTCTGTAATCATAGACTCAAAAGCATTCTTGATATAGGTATAGGAACCTGACAAAAATTTCTTTTCTGTGTACCCTGTGTAGCTTTACACAAAACTGCAATTTAACTTTGTGCACTAATTAATTCTGCTAAAAACTTTTCTATCCAAACACATAGGTTCGCTTATGCGCTGCTGGCTGCTGCAGTTGCAGCAAAATTTTACCTTGCTCTACTTTCGGATCTTTCACCCTCGGTAGACTTTCATCTTTTGAACCGCAACCCAGCGCACAGCGTCTTTCAGATTCGAGGGAAAAGTATTACGAAGGATATAAATGCGGTTTGAAACAGCAAAAACGGCTACCAACTTTTCTGAATTATGCTCAAACGAGCAGTACTTTTGATTTACGTGTTGCCCTCATACGAACACACGACGATGGAAGTACATCCCCATAAATATAAAGATCTCTTCACCAGAACATGTGCAAGCTGATTGAAGCGTCATCATTCTTCGTTGTGTTGTAGCTCCTCTGACACCAGATCTTTCAAAACTGCAAACACAGTGAATCTCAGTATTTGGGCTACACTCACTGGTGGTCGTGTTGGTTTAGAGATTCGCAAACGGTGCTTGCATTACTGCACCCATAGAAATTTGGACGTGCTCGAGTCTGACAGCCAGCGCGCGTTTCATGATCGCATTTAAGATGACCTAGATTTTTCATATAACGCCAACCTACCTATCACATCCCTTCCCCCCTACCCAACATGCGTCATTCGAAGAGCGGTAACGTGTTTCCTGTCCATTCGCCAGTCGGTCGGAACCATGTCTGAGCTCGTCCGTTCCAACCATGCTTTTATCCTGATACCACCCCGTGGATAAAGATTCGATGCAATTCAGTGGGAGACTTGTACATAGTCAGAATGGGAGCGCACCACTACTGCCAGTCTGCCACACACCAAAGAATCACCACATGAAGCTTCGACGGTGGATTGAGCTTCAGCCAACGTTCCGTGCCGATTGTCAGAACCCGTCTCGTCTGCAGCAGACCGAAATGTAATGTAGGTACCTACGAGTGAAGTTGTCAACTTCTTTATGTTACGCGAGACGACTTTCCATCATTTGTTTCCAATGGTGTTGAAGGTCTCCAGCTTGCACAGTCTGCAGAGATGTGAATTACTCCAATTGGACGGCAGCTTATTGTAGAATAATGATGCATTAATTACACCAAATTAGCGACGGATCTCGCAAGAAAAAACTCATCTCAGTTCAGATAATATCATGCCCATTTTCAGTTGAGCTAATCAAAAATCTATGAAGAGTAGCCTCAGTCTGGAACGAACAATATAATTTAGCATTTTGTAGATAAAAAAAATATCGTTAAACTAAATTTGTAGCTGATAAGAAAAAATTCATACAATTTAAAAATATTCGTAGGTTTACTTTGTACCGCAAAATGTTATTATTACGATTTACGAATGGTTCGTATTTGGTACGAAAACACATTCGTAGCACACTTTGCATCAGAACGCAGTTAAGGTATTGCCTGGCTTCGTCTTCGTCGAGATCAGGCAGCGAATATTAAAAAAAAACATACCTAATGGATCATTGAAAATATGAAGTGTACATTTAATCGTCCATATAGGGGAAGTTAACCTATAGTAGACGCTTTACCTCTAATGGACCCTGGGTACAATTTCGGCGTTTATTAGCTTTTAGTTCTTATTTCTGATGATGTATGACATAAAGCAGGAAGTACTAGACATAACATACATTTAAGATTATGAAAATTTAGCTACCTTTGATTAATAATGCCTTAAAGTCCACATTTTCAACAAGTAAGGGTCCATCCAAATTGCGCCACTTGTGGGTTCTCTCCATGCAAAATACACTGGAATTACTATAATGGACCTGATCGTTGCCCTATTGTGAACCACAAGGGTCCATAAAAGGAAAACGGACATTCCAATCTGTTTTGAACATGTCAAATATAGAGATTTGCAACATAAATTGATATTTTTTAAGCTTAAACGAAAGTTACTAAGTGCCATCGGTTGGGTATTTAGCTTTACAACTTTACTTAGCAGTTCATAGAAGAATTCATAGAAGAACACAACGCAAGCACTAAATCGTATAGTTATGGTGGTTTCATGGTTTACGGCATTGTCGGCTATTTTTACAGAAATATAATAAACAAGCGCAATTTCGTTTCCCGATCATGACTTCGCTATTTTCCAATAGGCGTCGGTATTATACTATTGCTATCGTGCGCTTTTTTGTACATTCGTATAACGCACGTACACTGAGAATATAATTTCGTATTATTTTTGAAAAAACATTCGTAAAACTATATTCGTAGCTGGTACAAATAATTTCATACCATTTAAAAACTTTCGTAGGCTTATTGTCTACCGCAAATGTTGTTATTACGAATGGTTCGAATTTTTTACGAGAGCACATTCGTAGCTGTCTTGCATCAAAACCCATTTGATGCACGGTTGTTGTCTGGCATCATTATCGACGAAAACGGGATGCGAAGATTGTACGAAGAGAAAATAGACTTGTGCAATTATGACCTTCTTGGTATGCAGTAGCTGTGGTTCTGTGGTTTGCGGCGTCATCGGTTGTTCGTTAAGAAGTATGACAAACGAGTTCAGTTCGATTCCCGATAAAATCAGCTTTTTTTCAGAGACAATAAAGATTTCGCTAATTTTCGATAGGCGTCGGTAATGTAGCATACTGACACCTATCGGAAAATAGTGAAATCTAGTATTATTTTTATCGACAGCCTTTTCGTGCATTCGTAAAATCTACGAACCATTTTGTAAAATGCAATAATTCGTACGAATATAGCTTTGTTACTATGTACAAAACATTCGATTGATTTTACGAATCTACTTCGTGGTAGAAAATAACGAAAGAATTCGTAAAGCAAACGCTCGTTTTCGTACTATAAACCAAGTTTTATTATCAGTGTAGCATTTTTTTAAATGCAAGATTCGAACGGATGTACCTTTGTTTACATTTATTTATTTATTTATTTATTTTTTTATTTATTTATTATACATATGGGTCATTCCATCTCAATCGTACACTTCTTCTTCTTCTTCTTCTTTTTCTTCTTCTTCTTCTTCTTTTTCTTCTTCTTCTTCAGCAGCATAAAGCCGGGGTGGCTCGTGGTGTTTCAAGCACTCGGCTCCATTCAACTCGGTCTTGGGCCACTCGTCGCCAATTTCCTAGTCGTCTCAGAAGTCGCAAATCGCTTTCGACCTGGTCGAGCCATCGAGCACGTCGGGCGCCGCTGTTCCTGGTGCCGGTGGGGTTGTTGAAGAGGACTATTTTCGTCGCACTCGTCGAATTTCGTCGCATTTTCGTCGGCCGGCTGATGCTGGATCTGGCGGTGTCGAATCGGGCGGTGGTGGCGTCTGGTGGTTCTGCAATCTGCTTGAGGTTGGGGAGGGAGGAACAAAACGGAACTATAATTTTCTGCCTTTAATTTTCCTTCACTTAAGCCAGTAATACCTGATTCTCTTAACTTTTACTCGTCCTTAACTTTTATCTTCGGTTTTTCCTTTAACTTTCTTCACTCGTATCTCTTCTTTGCCTTCGATACGCTATCTTTCCTTTTTCAATAACTACTTATAGAATTTTTCCTCTCTGTAGTCTTTGATGGTTTAGCAACGAATGGTATTACTTTTTAGGCTTCTATCGTTTCTAACCTAACTGCCCCTTCCTCCCTTTTCCAACCTCCTTTTGCACCCCTGACATCCCTCCTTCCAGTGCTCATTCCATCCAGGTGTTTCCGCTTTCCCAGATCCAGCAATATTTTGTGTTTAGTGTGTTAACAATTTTATTCCTTATTCTAATCCTAGCCTTAGATCGTAGATTATTAATTTTAGTGCCTAATTTAACCCTATCTCCTAATATACAAATATCATTTATTACAAATCATTCAAAAAACTACCAATGACGGGACCTTAGACTAATTATAGCAACATTAAATAGACGCAAATCATGCTGAATAGCAGTATACCCGTTCTCTCGCGTTGCTATTCCTGTGTGGTATATGGGGTAAAATGTGCAAACGGTAACAATTCTTATGTAAAATTTTCTGGCGAATATTTTAAGCATATTTATTTGAAAATAAAATTGGGGGTGTTTTGAGATATTCGCATTTTTCGTTTTAAATTGCAAAAAAAAGTATGATGGTGACAAATTAGACAAAAACTGATAACATCATTCGATTGCGCGGCCAAAAACCCATAGAAAAAGTATATTGGCATGTCTTCACACCAAACTGTTTCAGATAAATATCTCTGAATCAGAAAAATGACTTTTTAGAAAATCTGTAAAAAAGGAAGTAGCGCCACTGCTAGGGGGATTGATCAATCGGCGTAAAACTTCGGGAAAATGGTTGTGAGGTCGGAATGAAAAATTATGCCAACTTTGGTTGAAATTGCTGATGGTCGAATCCAAACCTTGTGTACGTTTGAGATGGAATGACCCATAGGTGACCCGACAAACTTCGTATTGCCACAAATTTAACTGTGTTGTACATAAATCGCGAATGTCGGATGACCTTTGTTACAATCTCGAATTTTGCAAGTTTCTGAGGAGTTCAACCTATAAAAATGGATTTCTGTCTGTCTGTCTGTCCGTATGTTCCTCATAGAATCGAAAACTACTGAACCGATCGGCGTGAAAATTTGCATATAGGGGTTTTTGGGGCCAGGGAAGGTTCTTATGATGGTTAGAGACCCCTCCTCCAATAAGAGAGGGGGTTACCATACAAATGAAACATAAATTTCTGCATAACTCGAGAACTAATCAAGCAAATGGAACAAAATTTTACATGTGGGTGTTTTTGGAGACAAGATTTTTTCTATGGTGAATTGAGACCCCTCCCCACTTTAGGAGGGGGGACTCTCATACAAATGAAATACAAATTTCCTCACAACTCCAGAACTAATCAAGCAAATGGAACCAAATTTAGCATGCGTATGTTTTTGTTGGCAAATTTTTTTTCTATGGTGAATTGAGACCCCACCCCTCTTTAGGAGGGGAACTATGACCCCTCTCCTTTTTAAGAGGGGGGGCTTCCATACAAATGAAATACAAATTTCCTCATAACTCGAGAACTAATGAATCAAATGGAACCATATTTGGCATGTGTGTGTTTTTGGAGGCATGATTTTTTTCTATGATGAATTAAAACCCCTCTCCCTTTTTAGGAGGGGGGGGCTCCCATACAAATGAAATACAAATTTCCTCATAACTCGAGAACTAATCAAGCAAATGGAACCAAATTTGGCATGTGGGGGGTTTCGGAGGCAGGAATTTTTTTTAATGATGGCCCCCTGTGGTAGGGGGATAAGGACTCTCATAAAAATAAAACAGAAATTTTTGCGTAACTCAAGAACTAATCGAACTCGAGAAGTTTTAGACTCTTTCATAAAACATTAGTCAATAACAAGACCACCAAAAACTATCAATAGTATCATCAGATAATTCAGCGCGAGACGGCCACAGGCCGCGAGTGTTGTCGGTGACCTGGCGTCGGAAGCGCGGCAACGGCCAACCTTGAAACCATTCCAAATGGCGGTTTTGAGTTTCCCAGCACATTCGAACTATAATATGATGAACTACATAGTTCCTCTTCATTTGGTCCAAATATGCAAACCTGGTCTTAATGGGTTACTGGCGTAGTTTAGTTTCCTTGAAAAAGGAACATAACGTTTTAAAAAACTTAATTTTACAGACTCCGCAAGTCACTGTCATTTTATTTTCATCCACTTGCCTTGATCGGATCGTTAAAAAACAAAAATCAAAATTTATAAAAAGTTTACAAAATTGAGATCCAAAATAAAAAATATTGATGAAAAAAATCGTCGGTTATGTCTCCATAAGGTATAAAGCATCTCCTTGGAATTCAAATAAAAGAGGACGCAAGGTTGTTTTTAAACATTCAGTTTTGGATATTCAAAAAAGTCATGAAATTATTGGAGAATTTTACTTGCAGATCCTTTGGTGGTTAACAAATTTCCTCTGAAATTTACGTTGTAGAGAGCAGAAAATTAACGCTACGGGAAAAGTCGTCGTTGAATAGTTGCTCAAAACAAACTGCGTTTGATGTTGTAGGGGTACCTATCAACTTCTTTTTTATCTGTTATAATGCATCACCAAGTTAAAGCTGTTTTCTTTCCGACGGATCTCAGGTTTCCTGGTGCGTCTCGTCATCGCTCTCAGCTCGTCCAGAAAGATCAAAAAATGGCGCTGCAGCTTGCTTGGTTGCCTAGCTAGGATGCACCGTTCTGCATTTGCGACCTGTCTCTTTCAGCCAATGTCAGCGGGGTGGTAAAATGATAACGGTATATAGTCTTTTTTCCTTTATCCCAAGCTCAAACGAATTGGCATCTTCCTCCCGTTGTTGGCACAGAGTCCATCCCGGCTGCATTTGTAGCGTCTCGTAAAGTTGTTATTCTTACGTGCCCAGAAAGTTTGAGAAGTATCACAGACTGCTTGCTCTGCTGTGTTCCCCAGTATCGGTACGGATCGACGGAGCGCTGGAAATGCACCAGCTGCATGTACCGTGCACTTGATGCATTATATACATAAATCGAAAAGGGGTCAAGGGGGACGTGTGTATGTACGCCAGGCATATCGTGCTTTATTGTTCTTCTTGTTTCATTCTGATTTCATCTCTTATTTTTCGTTGGTCCTTCGCCTTCATCGGAAGAGTCTGGCAATGCGTCGCTTCTGGCCCTGCCGGCCAACCCAGGGTTGCATTCATTTACTGCAGAAATCTCTAATATTCAAAACCTTTCTAAATTTATTCCTAGTACGTTCATGTTTTGATGATTTGCATAGCATAATCCATTAGCTCAAATTCGCACGTTGGTAATACACAGCAGAAAATTTCCACAAAATGAAACATTCTTGTTTAAGAACAACAAGTAATTTTGATTAAAATAGAAGTGCCAGCCGGCAAAATCCAATTAGACATACAAAGAATAAGCAACCAGCTTTCTTCCTCATTAGCTACACTAATTTTTCAACCCTAGTGAAACTTAAAATTTTCTCCTCAGTTGTTCCTGGCTGGCAGCCGAGCGTAGAGTTGCAGGCGGAAGAAGCATTTCTTTGCGCTTTTCCCTGATGCACCGTATACCCGCTTTCTGTTTTGCTATAAATTTTCCTCACTTCATAGCTGGTGTTCAGCTGCTGCACAAACTGCAGCTTCCTTGCAGCTCCGTTGCAATGTTGGCGCATGGTAAACGGCGAAGAATTTACGTGGATTTTTAAGGGAGCTTTAGCGTTCATGTTTTCCCATCATGGTACACGGTACAGTAGCATTAAGGGAAGAGAAAACCACGGCGAAGAATAAGAAAAAATTGTTTCCAGACAGCTAACTTCGCAGTGCAATGTCGACGTGGAAAATAAAGTTGGGGTTAGAAGGAGAGCATTAAATATGAGTGAAAATAGAAAACCATGAAATAGAATTATAAATATTGAATAGAAAGACCTGCTTGAATGTATGGGACGTGACGTGGTTTCGCTGTGTGGTACGTGTAATGATGTATAGGGATGGCGAAGGAACAACATGGCCCGGAAAGGAGCTCTGCTTAGCGTGTTTGACGTCTCAAGCTGAAAATTGTTAGTGCAGGGTAGGATAGGTGGACCGTTAAAGGGATAGTTGCATGTTCCTGCGTCGTCATCGGATGGATGATGGGTAACGTTGTTCGAAGTGTTTATGTGCAGGAAAAACGCCACTCACTATCGTGTGAATGTGATATTCGGAAATGTCTGAGGATCGATAAATCAGACCAATTCGAATGAATTCGTTGTGCTCGTCTAGTCTGGATAGATTTAGCTCTTATATTGTATATTGCTAATATTTTCTAATGCTGAAAATTGTAGTAAACACGAATAGAATTTGTAGCCACATTCAACATAGGTTATAACATATCAACTTACTGGCACTACTCGCATAACAGTTCCATTTTCTATGGAGTTTCTCTTCTAAATGGGACTGTTATGCGAATAGCGGCAGCATACGGTATAGTCATTTTATATCAAGTATTCCAGCTACAAAAATCTAATGTCTCGATTTTTTATGAAACTAAGTGAATTTCATGTAATCCTCTAATTCTACTACCATGTTATTGTCTAATGATGGTTACATATATCGATCACGACGTTATATTTTCTGCTGTCTACCATTTGTTGGGCTTAAATAACTAGATGGAAGATTATGAGGCATTAAGATGTTTAGCAATCGACTGTACTGATTACTGACTGACCGCAGTAACCGCGCCTGCATTGAATACCAAAACCGCACTGTTTTCTTTCAGAAAGTTGTACCCACTAACCGCCATGGAAAGCTGGATAGCATAATCATATATTTCATACGACCATTGCCTTCAAAGTGCGGCGAAGTTTTGTATTTTTCTATTTTTTGTTTCATGACTCACTTCTATGGATCAAACACACCTTCCCCCTTTATGTGAATGATGCAGCGAAACGTAGTTTTTGGCCATTTTTCAAAATCTTTTATATAAAAATGCATTTCTGTCTGTCTGTCTGTCTGTCTGTCTGTCTGTCTGTCTGTCTGTCTGTCTGTCTGTCTGTCTGTCTGTCTGTCTGTCTGTCTGTCTGTCTGTCTGTCTGTCTGTCTGTCTGTCTGTCTGTCTGTCTGTCTGTCTGTCTGTCTGTCTGTCTGTCTGTCTGTCTGTCTGTCTGTCTGTCTGTCTGTCTGTCTGTCTGTCTGTCTGTCTGTCTGTCTGTCTGTCTGTCTGTCTGTCTGTCTGTCTGTCTGTCTGTCTGTCTGTCTGTCTGTCTGTCTGTCTGTCTGTCTGTCTGTCTGTCTGTCTGTCTGTCTGTCTGTCTGTCTGTCTGTCTGTCTGTCTGTCTGTCTGTCTGTCTGTCTGTCTGTCTGTCTGTCTGTCTGTCTGTCTGTCTGTCTGTCTGTCTGTCTGTCTGTCTGTCTGTCTGTCTGTCTGTCTGTCTGTCTGTCTGTCTGTCTGTCTGTCTGTCTGTCTGTCTGTCTGTCTGTCTGTCTGTCTGTCTGTCTGTCTGTCTGTCTGTCTGTCTGTCTGTCTGTCTGTCTGTCTGTCTGTCTGTCTGTCTGTCTGTCTGTCTGTCTGTCTGTCTGTCTGTCTGTCTGTCTGTCTGTCTGTCTGTCTGTCTGTCTGTCTGTCTGTCTGTCTGTCTGTCTGTCTGTCTGTCTGTCTGTCTGTCTGTCTGTCTGTCTGTCTGTCTGTCTGTCTGTCTGTCTGTCTGTCTGTCTGTCTGTCTGTCTGTCTGTCTGTCTGTCTGTCTGTCTGTCTGTCTGTCTGTCTGTCTGTCTGTCTGTCTGTCTGTCTGTCTGTCTGTCTGTCTGTCTGTCTGTCTGTCTGTCTGTCTGTCTGTCTGTCTGTCTGTCTGTCTGTCTGTCTGTCTGTCTGTCTGTCTGTCTGTCTGTCTGTCTGTCTGTCTGTCTGTCTGTCTGTCTGTCTGTCTGTCTGTCTGTCTGTCTGTCTGTCTGTCTGTCTGTCTGTCTGTCTGTCTGTCTGTCTGTCTGTCTGTCTGTCTGTCTGTCTGTCTGTCTGTCTGTCTGTCTGTCTGTCTGTCTGTCTGTCTGTCTGTCTGTCTGTCTGTCTGTCTGTCTGTCTGTCTGTCTGTCTGTCTGTCTGTCTGTCTGTCTGTCTGTCTGTCTGTCTGTCTGTCTGTCTGTCTGTCTGTCTGTCTGTCTGTCTGTCTGTCTGTCTGTCTGTCTGTCTGTCTGTCTGTCTGTCTGTCTGTCTGTCTGTCTGTCTGTCTGTCTGTCTGTCTGTCTGTCTGTCTGTCTGTCTGTCTGTCTGTCTGTCTGTCTGTCTGTCTGTCTGTCTGTCTGTCTGTCTGTCTGTCTGTCTGTCTGTCTGTCTGTCTGTCTGTCTGTCTGTCTGTCTGTCTGTCTGTCTGTCTGTCTGTCTGTCTGTCTGTCTGTCTGTCTGTCTGTCTGTCTGTCTGTCTGTCTGTCTGTCTGTCTGTCTGTCTGTCTGTCTGTCTGTCTGTCTGTCTGTCTGTCTGTCTGTCTGTCTGTCTGTCTGTCTGTCTGTCTGTCTGTCTGTCTGTCTGTCTGTCTGTCTGTCTGTCTGTCTGTCTGTCTGTCTGTCTGTCTGTCTGTCTGTCTGTCTGTCTGTCTGTCTGTCTGTCTGTCTGTCTGTCTGTCTGTCTGTCTGTCTGTCTGTCTGTCTGTCTGTCTGTCTGTCTGTCTGTCTGTCTGTCTGTCTGTCTGTCTGTCTGTCTGTCTGTCTGTCTGTCTGTCTGTCTGTCTGTCTGTCTGTCTGTCTGTCTGTCTGTCTGTCTGTCTGTCTGTCTGTCTGTCTGTCTGTCTGTCTGTCTGTCTGTCTGTCTGTCTGTCTGTCTGTCTGTCTGTCTGTCTGTCTGTCTGTCTGTCTGTCTGTCTGTCTGTCTGTCTGTCTGTCTGTCTGTCTGTCTGTCTGTCTGTCTGTCTGTCTGTCTGTCTGTCTGTCTGTCTGTCTGTCTGTCTGTCTGTCTGTCTGTCTGTCTGTCTGTCTGTCTGTCTGTCTGTCTGTCTGTCTGTCTGTCTGTCTGTCTGTCTGTCTGTCTGTCTGTCTGTCTGTCTGTCTGTCTGTCTGTCTGTCTGTCTGTCTGTCTGTCTGTCTGTCTGTCTGTCTGTCTGTCTGTCTGTCTGTCTGTCTGTCTGTCTGTCTGTCTGTCTGTCTGTCTGTCTGTCTGTCTGTCTGTCTGTCTGTCTGTCTGTCTGTCTGTCTGTCTGTCTGTCTGTCTGTCTGTCTGTCTGTCTGTCTGTCTGTCTGTCTGTCTGTCTGTCTGTCTGTCTGTCTGTCTGTCTGTCTGTCTGTCTGTCTGTCTGTCTGTCTGTCTGTCTGTCTGTCTGTCTGTCTGTCTGTCTGTCTGTCTGTCTGTCTGTCTGTCTGTCTGTCTGTCTGTCTGTCTGTCTGTCTGTCTGTCTGTCTGTCTGTCTGTCTGTCTGTCTGTCTGTCTGTCTGTCTGTCTGTCTGTCTGTCTGTCTGTCTGTCTGTCTGTCTGTCTGTCTGTCTGTCTGTCTGTCTGTCTGTCTGTCTGTCTGTCTGTCTGTCTGTCTGTCTGTCTGTCTGTCTGTCTGTCTGTCTGTCTGTCTGTCTGTCTGTCTGTCTGTCTGTCTGTCTGTCTGTCTGTCTGTCTGTCTGTCTGTCTGTCTGTCTGTCTGTCTGTCTGTCTGTCTGTCTGTCTGTCTGTCTGTCTGTCTGTCTGTCTGTCTGTCTGTCTGTCTGTCTGTCTGTCTGTCTGTCTGTCTGTCTGTCTGTCTGTCTGTCTGTCTGTCTGTCTGTCTGTCTGTCTGTCTGTCTGTCTGTCTGTCTGTCTGTCTGTCTGTCTGTCTGTCTGTCTGTCTGTCTGTCTGTCTGTCTGTCTGTCTGTCTGTCTGTCTGTCTGTCTGTCTGTCTGTCTGTCTGTCTGTCTGTCTGTCTGTCTGTCTGTCTGTCTGTCTGTCTGTCTGTCTGTCTGTCTGTCTGTCTGTCTGTCTGTCTGTCTGTCTGTCTGTCTGTCTGTCTGTCTGTCTGTCTGTCTGTCTGTCTGTCTGTCTGTCTGTCTGTCTGTCTGTCTGTCTGTCTGTCTGTCTGTCTGTCTGTCTGTCTGTCTGTCTGTCTGTCTGTCTGTCTGTCTGTCTGTCTGTCTGTCTGTCTGTCTGTCTGTCTGTCTGTCTGTCTGTCTGTCTGTCTGTCTGTCTGTCTGTCTGTCTGTCTGTCTGTCTGTCTGTCTGTCTGTCTGTCTGTCTGTCTGTCTGTCTGTCTGTCTGTCTGTCTGTCTGTCTGTCTGTCTGTCTGTCTGTCTGTCTGTCTGTCTGTCTGTCTACGACGGGAATTAGAATTAAACCCTATGAATGTTTGAATAAAATAAATATTTAGAAAAACCGAGTTTTCGACCGTAACTCTGGGTGTTTCTCAAGGCAGCAACATTGGACCTCTCCTGTTTGTGTGGTTTTTCAACGACATTGCGGTAATACGTTCTATAGATGACTGTGTACGGCTGCAGAGGCTCTTGGGCTGGTTTGTCGATTGGTGCAGCAAAAACTGCCTTGTGATCAGCATCCCGAAATGTCAAGTAATGACTTGCCCCCCCCCCCATCACGAGTCCTGTCGTCTACAACTATGAAATAAATGAGCATGCACTCACTAGAGTCGATGAAGTTAACGACCTTAGGGTACTGCTGGATGCCAAACTCACCTTCAATTTGCATCGCACCACGGCAATATCACAAGCTTCTCGACAACAAGGTTTCACCGCTACCGTTGTTCGTGATTTTAATTATCTTCACTATTTGAAGAGGCTGAATTGTTCCTTAGTACGTCCACTAATTGAATATGCCTGCTTGGTACGGTGGTTTCTCCAGCTGGCATGGAATCTGTGCATTGAACGAGTTCTAAAACGTTTTGTGAGGCTCGCTGTAAGAGATTTGCCTTGGAACGATCGAGCAAATCTACCGCCGCACTCCGGTAGATGTCGTCTCCTGAGTTTCCAAACACTCGAGCGCCGTAGGAAGGTTCTGCAAGCATTGTGTGTGGCGAAGATATTAAATGACGAGATCGATTTACCGACAATACTGTCTGTCTTAAACTTTCGTGTGTCGTAACGCTCACTCCGATCATCCGGACTATTGCAGCCGAGATTCCACCAAACAACCTTTGGATCCCACGAACCAATAACTGCGCCTGCATTCGAACTTTATCCGCCGTTGAAATCCTGTTGGAGTTTAAAGAAACCGTCGTACAAGTTTGCACATAAATTAAACAGTGTAAGATTCGTTCAGTTGCGCAGCATCGGGCGGACGAAATCTTTATGAAGTATTTGATATGGCCTAATTATCTTTCAGGGATTATCAAGGAACACGCGTAACACTTTTTTTAATAAGAATAATTTTTCTTTCAGTGGTCATCAAATCGTTTTGTCAGAAAAGTTGATATTTTTTGAAACGATGGTTCTACGATTGATGAAGGGGCGGTAAGGGAAAGTAATGAAGAAGAGGAGTTTTTTGGGAATGGAGGGGAAAGAGTGAAAAGGGAGGGGGAGTAATAGGTAGCTACGCTTAACAAGTTTTCTTTGTGACTCCTACCTTTTGTCCAATGCAAGTATGATACGTTAAACAAAACACCATGCGTCTCCATTGCATTATTTCTTTAAAAGTTTTTGATATACTACACAGAAAATTTTCAACTTTCCGAAAAAAAATTGGAAAATAAGAATCTCTTTGGTCATCAAACGATCAGGCTTCATTTTGGGTTTTTTGCTCAGTGGATGCTCATTTGTCTACTGCGCCTCAACGATACAGAATTCGAACCAGTAGTGTAAAGGACAATTGTAGAGTCAATTATTATCTACAATATTGCTGAAGAAAGTATGGTTTTATCTTTTGTATTTGCGGCGCTATAGGGCTGCTACCCCGTTGGTAGAAAAAAGAGCACTCATTTGGCTACCAACGGGATAGCAGCCCCATAGCGCCGTAGAAACAAAAGATAAAACCATACTTACTTCAGCAATATTATAGATATTAATTGACTCTACAATTGTCCTTTACACTACTTGTTCGAATTCTGTATTGTTGAGGTGCAGTAGTCAAATGAGCATCTACTGAGCAAAAAACCCTAAATGAAACCTGCAAACGATGAAAATACGAGGCGGCGATAATTGATTAAAATTTGCGCAATTATTTGTCAGACATATACCCGCATTTAGTCGTCTGGATGGTAGCAATAGTGCCGAACATCTTGCGCCACAAAACCACCGCATAACAAAATCCTCACGAAGCCAGTTTTACTCGATACATACATCTTCCGCTGGCAGAAAGCAAATGAATCACAAACATTGTGTCGTGGTTGCGAATTTGCAATCGTCTTACAACTGCATGTCCTTGGCATATATCCTGGTTTGATCAAAGTTGGTTTGCCAGCGAGCGATACCGTCACCCAGCGCACCGGAAAGAGCACATTGGTTGTCGAAGAACGCACAGCACAGTCCTGTAAACGACACCATGCCATCGATAGTGAGGAATTGAATTATTCAGTCTGTAAGAAATCAAACAATTCTTCAAAGGAGCATTTCATGTGTGTCCCAGGTGTGCCGGATGGGGACTTAAATCGTCGGGACGACGATATCATACATAAGGATGTGTGCACGCCTGTGTTCGTGTACCCACCCGTATCCATATCGATGCCAGACATCACCATCAGCAGGAGCAGCAGAATGCAATTCGACGAGAAAGCTTTAGCTTAGGGATTCCTGTCGATCCATGCAACCTGCTGCGGTGCAGCTGATGGTGTGTGGCAAACTGAATTTAAATGTATTAATATTACAGCAGACTGGAGTATGTTTGCTTATGCATATGTGCTCCAGGCAGCAGCAGCAGCATCGGTGCAGTAGTGTGAAACACGCGGCGGCAGCGGAGTTGGCGGTGGAAAGCAGCACGAAGGATTTCACCTGGGGCTAGGTCTTCTGGAGTCATGGTTTCATCAGTAATTGCATGCATGTGCAATGGTTTCGGTCTGGTCTGGTGTGCAAACTGGCTCTCTCGCCGTGAATATTTTCGGGGTTGAAATTCCTGATTTACCTGAAATAAGACGTCTGATTGATGCTATAAAAGGATTGCGATTCGCGAGGATCAGCGATGCAAATTCGAGTGTTCACTATCTAGCTGGTTTAAAACTGGTCAAATTTTGCCTGTCCGTCCGACAGATGTGACATTCAATGCGTGGTTTCACGTAATATTCCAGTGTGCTTCATCCAATTGAAAAACTTGCAAACAGCGTTAATCTCATTTTAATAATAAGTCACAAATATAAATTTTTAACCTTCAGTTAGATACGATACCGGTCTAAAGAGCCAATCGTCGCCGTCTTGTGCGCTAAAAATCACTGTTGAGAATCAGCAGTCTAATAGAACCGGTCTTTCAATTGTGCTGTGCAGTTTGCTGAAAAATCTATCTGATGAAAAACAAGGTCATGTTCCCAAACCGGAACGCAATAATATCACAAGTACCGAGTTTCTCCAATTCATTTAAAAACTGCCAATTATTTCAGCTATGATAAATTTCTTCATCAGTCCCCCGGACAAACTACCGACTTTCACCAAAATTATTTGAAATGAACGAAGGGAAAATATAATATAACTCAATGGCTCTCGAATATCTCGTCGATATCAAGCGACCATCATCATCTGGGATAGGTTTCGGATCGGCAAATTTATATTCCACACTTCAATAATCCGGTTAAAAAGCGCCGATGCTTTCTGCTCGTGAGCAGCTTTACACGTTTTGGTTGCACCAGTGCAGTGGCAATGGCAGTGGCAGTGTCTGTCGGGGCGAAAACAGTATCCTTCAGCTACAGTGGCAGCGTTTCGGGTCAGAACCGATACGGAAAAGATTCTTTCTTAATAGCAACAGCAGCAGCAGTAGCCCCGGTGGAAAAGAACGTGCTGGGTAAAAGCATTAGGTACCAATATTATTCTCACGCTCTGTGTGCTGCATTTACTGCGCTTCCGTGAGCCAGACTGGGGCAGACATATAGAACCGACCGGTGCATTATACGTCAAGACTGGACAAAATACCTATTGAAATACTTATTGAATTGATAATGCTCAACGCAGAGTATTGCCAGATGCCATCAAATTGTTTTAAATTTGGCAGAACCGTTAGAGATTTTATCGCCTAATTTAGAAATGAAAATGTCCAAGCTAACTTATAAACTCCCCACTGTGCAGCGGACGCTGATACTCGGTCAAGAAAAACTGGAGGGAAAAGTGCTCCGAGAAAACTGACGGAAAAGGATTAGGTGCTTTTTTCCTTTGTCCAAGTGATGCAATCTGGTTCACCATCTTTGCTCAATCGCTATTAGTTCGTTAGCGATCGAATCATTTCTAACGAGCGAGCGTTGGACCCTATTGCCGGCTGCGCGAGATACGAATTAAATACCCCTCAAGGACACATTTTTAGAATTGAAAGCGTGGCTGGAAACCTTGATGACGAATGGGGATAGCGTTCCGTTATTTAGGAGTGATTTTATTTTCAATAGTCTCTGCTCCGAAAACCGCCCTCTCTTCCAGGAAACGGCAATTGACAGATTGAGATTCAGGGTTTTGTTTATCTTACAGAGAAAGTAAAATTTAACGTGTGTTCAAATATAAGAAAATTAAAGCCGTGCTTTAATATGACAGCTATGTAGGAGAGTACGTAGTATTTAGACTGTTAACTTTTTGAACCTGAACTTTCGGGAATACACCTCGAGGTATCCTAATGGAGGGTATGAAATGGGGAAGGCAAATGAGGAGCGTCCAATATAGCTCTAGCCATCCCAAGCCGCTACCTAGCGCCTCCACGTGGCCATACCTGGTAATGCTCTGTTGAGCGATGCTGGGTGGTTCCCGGCTGCTAGGTCTCAAAACCGCGGTTTTGGGCAAACGACGGAGCCACACGGCCTAGCTAATAGGTAAGCCTAATAAGTTATTTAAATTATTTTTTTCGTTTTAGCTTATCAAGTGTCTCCTGCTATATAGTAAAAACTTTGGCCAAAACGAGAACACACTAAGAAGATGTTGCGTTTCAATATCCAGCCGTTGAAGGAAGATGGTGTAGCCACAGAATACGCCAGAAAGCTTGATTATTGAATCGCAGAAACGCAGGAAGATATAAGTGCGAGAGCGGTCGTGTCGAAGACAGCGTAACAGCTGGTTTGATGAATGCGAAGAACCAGGCCAGAAATCGCATGCTCACTGCGGCTACACGCCAGACCAGAGAAAGGTATAGAAAGATTAGAGCTGCGGAAACAAGAACCCACTGTCTGAAAAACTGGAGTACGAGGAGCACGTGATCGCCGGCGCAAAGGAGCGATTCACCAACAACGACACACAGAGTTTCTGCCAAAAAGTGGCATGCAGGAAACGGCGGTAACAGCCAACAGCTAATTGGAACAAGCACTTTCAAGCGCTGTTGGGGCTAGTACCGAGTGGCCGAAACACAATTGGCCGAATAACAAATAGCCGAAATTCAAATGGCTGAATTTCAACAACTATCACAGAAGGCCGAGTTATATTTTGCTGAATCACGAAAGGCCGAACCCCTATTTGGCCGAATAACGAAAGGCCAAACCCTTAACTCCCTCGAAAGGCTCAACATAAGAAAACTAATTTTCTCGGAATGTCTAAATAATTATTCAATAAATAAAATCAGAATTTGGAAAGCAGTTAGCAAATAACTTTAAACGAATATAAAACAAAATAAGCAATGTAACTATTTACTTCAAACCAAAAAACTTGCTTCAAGGACGACTTTCTTTGACGCTTAATAAAAGCGCAACTGCGTAAACCAAATTTTTGTTGCTTCTTTTGTGAGCATTTTGATATTTTAAATAGATTTCTAATCTAGTGAATTTAAAGCAGCATACGACCAGCTATGACAGATAATGCACGAATACGGTTTTCTGGATAAGCTGACGCGACTGATTAGAGCTACATTGAATCGAGTGATGTGTTTCGTGCGCATCTCGGGAGCACTCGAGTCCCTTCGAGGCGTGGCGAGCACCTCCTCGACATCGCTATCTTGGTCTACAGAGTTTGACAGTACCCCCATTAAGTTGGACCCCTCACTATTGTACCCCAAACAACAATGGCCGTCGCATTTGATTTTCTATGAAGTGATTTCCCGCCCAGTGTTTTCAACGTTTCAGTTTCAGTCACAGAAAAATGGCGACGTGCCGGGGGGTCGGTGGCGAGGGTTGAGACAAGGTGACGGCTTATCCTGCATGCTGCTCAACATCGCTCGATCCGGAGAGCGGGCATCGAAGCGAGAGGCACGATTTCCACCATTTCTTCTATTTCCATTTCTTTGTTATCAGAGCCTGGAACTTTGCGACGACGGAGACAGTTTACGCCAGACTGAAAGCAGAGTCGAGGAGGATTGGGCTAAAAATAAATGCGTCAAAGAACAAATACAAGAAAGGGAAAGGCTTAAAGGAAACAAACACGTGCCTAGCACAGACGATAACCGTTGACGATGACGAACTAGAAGTGTTAACACTCTAACGGGCAACACGTAAAAACGATGCGATCGAGCAAATGATTACTTTATCATGAAAGTCAAACTCAAAAGAAGCTCGAGTGTTGATTTTCTTGGGAAAATAGTTATCTTGAGGACCGCTAGGTATGAAATAGTTCAATTTCTCTTTTTAGTTTTTCATGCCTAACGCTCTACCCAAATATTGTTTCAGTTCAAATATATCACAAAATTGAAGAAAAGCATGCAAACTACTCGTAAGAAAAATTTGAGATCGAACATTTTGTTGTAGATGTCCTTTTTCTTCAAACGTAAAAGAGGGAATATTCGCACAATAATTTTTTTCGGAATTTTTTGGAATTCTTGTTTTTGAAAGATGATAACTTTTGAATGCATGGTCGGAATGTTGTGATAATAGTATCAACATATCAGGAAATTTGTTCTGAACATATTTCTCATATTGTCAATTCAAGACAAATTCCATATGTGGCTCTGGAGCTCCAAAAGCGAAGGCCGTCTACAGACGGTCTTACCCTTTAGAGGGTTAAATGAGTTCGTGTATTTGGGATCGCAAGTGGCCGCGGACAACAACACTAATAAGGATATTCAGCGGTGCATTCAAGCGGGAAATCGGGTCTTCTTTGCCCTTCGCAAAATGCTATACGATCAAGAAGCATACACCGCCGTACGAAGCTGACAATGTACAAAACCCTTATTAGACCGCTAGTCCTTTATGGGATGCCGTGACGCTGCTCACGGAGAACATACGTACCCTTGCCGTGGCCGAGCGGAAGGTGCTGTAGACGATATTTAGCGGAGTACAAACTGAAAGCGGAGAATGGCGAAGGTGTATGAATTGTACATGAATTGTACATTGTACATCTGGCAAAAGTCGGTAGACTACGGTGGGCTGGACACATCGTAAGGATGCCGGACGACAATGGGACGAAAATAGTTCCCTTCAACAACCCCATCGGTACCAGGACCAGCCGGGCTCAACGTGCAGCTCAAAAGTAGAGGCGACTTCTTAGCGACAAGTGGCCCAAGATCGTGTTAAAAGGAGACGACTGTTTGAAACACCACGAGCCACCCCGGATCTATGCTTCTGACAATAACGACAACGATGGCGCTTATATAAATTTTTTGTATGAGAGTTTTCCGCTGGAACATTTTCATTTCTCTTGACATCGACGCGACGACTCGGCAATATAAAATTAATAATTTCCTAGCTACGCCAATGATTGGGTAGGCCAATTAGATTGAAATGCAGTTTGATTGTCGTTCACAGACGTTCGTCGAGTATGTTTGACAGAACATGTCTATTGTGAAGCCATCTGTGAGATTTTTCAGCTTTTTGGATGACCATTGTATTTCAGTGTCAGTAGCAAATAGTTCCTAGATGATTCGGTGTGAGACGACCACAAAGTTGACCACTGTTGCCAATTTTGCGATTCCTAACAAAATTCCAGAAACACAAAGCGTCCTGTTTAATGGATGACTGAATCCTCTGCAAATAGTTGCCCAAGTAACAATTTAAGCCTGGTCAAACGTTTTTAAAGCTGATTTTATTCAACTTGTGGCTGAACTATGGTTTAGGTTTAGAAGTAAAAACCTTTTTCAGCTCTTAAACATCTAAATCTGGTGATTTTATCAAGCTTCGAGTTTGTTAATAGCTGCTTTGAAAGCTGCAATGAAGCTTAATAGAGGATTTTGCGCATTTTTAAGCAGCCAGTTTGCACAATGCTGTCAATTCAATATGCTTTTCCAGTCGCTTAAGCAACGTCTCATCAATCTTTATGCAGCCAAAACAAATCTATTTTTAAAATTAAAAAAATGTAACGCGATATCTTTTATTTTGCCGTAAACATTGTCGAACGTGATATTTTTAATTTCGGATAACTTTAATTCGTATAAGTAAGCTAAAAATGCATGTATTTTTTCGGGAATTGAACCCGCGACCTTCTGGTCCATAAGCACTCACCGTATGATCCGCCCCATCTGCATCTGCAGAACAGACAGTGGGAATATCTTTACACCTGAAAGCAGTCGATAATATCGATAACTGACAAACTTTTGCTGTCAGCTAAATTGCGAAACTCTATGATCCAACAGTATGTGTGCTGTGAGGCGAATGAAAACTTGGTAGTAGTTTGTAAAGCCACTTTAACACCTTTAAGCAGCCTTAAAGTAGTTTAAAAGCTGTTAGCCTAATGAAAGCCTCTGCTCTACACTTTAACACCTTTAAGCAGCCTTTAAACGGTTTGATGTTTATGGCTGTTTAGAAGCGGATTGTTTATCAGAAAAATCCGCTATTAAGCCTTTTTATCAGCCTTTGAGAAAGAGCTGGTTTGAAGCACTAAAAGTAGTTTAAACATCGCTTGTTCAACCACCATTTAAGTGCTTAAGTGAAACTAGTTACGCTGATTTGTGCATCGCTGGATGGGTCAAAATCATGCGTCAGAATAGCGGGTGAGACCTCAGCCGTTTTCGTGACGGATGGACGAAAGCGGTTGGACGCGCTATCTAACTTGCTATTCAACATCAGTGTTGCAAAGCCCACTCTCGCAAAGCCCACTTACACACGCGTACTCGTTCTAACGAGCACGCCGGCATAAACGTCCCTTTCGGACTCACGCTCTCATTTATTCATGCACTGCGACGAGTTTTAGCGAATGTGTATTTAGCTAACCGGAACAGCTACGGTCGTCAACCAGAGCAACTAATACCGGTCACACGGGAGGGCTCGTACTTCCGCCCGTGAGTAGAATCAAGGGTCAAGATGAAGAAGAAAGGAAAAAGTAATGCAAAATCTGAATCCCAGTGCCTCCAACTCTCACCAGGGCTGCTGGTTGATCACGAGTTGTTTGACTCGCGAGAGGGCTATGCAGAAAGACGATATGAGTCTGTGAGTTAGCGAGTGTGTAGGGGGATTAGGGGCATACTCGGCACACGGGGCAAAACGGGCATCCCTCTTTTCTCCGAAAGTACGCATTTTGTAATGCGCATGCGAAAACACTGCTATAGGTACTATAATATCTATTTATCAAAAAATGAGTGTCTCTCCTTTTAATACACAGAGTTATACAGTGGACCCCCGTTCGTTTGAACGATCCCTCATGCAAACTAACGGGGTTCGTTTTTAATTTGAACAGCTAGCAACCCTAAATATGCTGAAACTTGTATGAACTGGCCGCCCTGCTCTTTGTTATTGCTTTGGTGGTTCGTTTAGTTGGTAGTTGCAAGCAGCGAATATGTTATTCTCCGATCGGATTTCTATCGTAATCGTTGGGAAACGAAATGTGAAACTGATTAAACTAGGATTAAACACGCTAGATCAGTAGAAAAAAATCGTGTTTATGTGCATTGTTTGCGAAGGCAAATGATGCCATGTTGAGAATGACATTTGAACCATTTTTAATTTGCACTTCGTGCAAACCAGCGGGGTTCAAATTAAAAAGTGTTCAGATTAAAAACGGTCAAACGAACGGGGGTCCACGGTATTAAAAAATTCAACTTGGTTCGAAACACTGAAAAAATTATTATTTTGGAGCACTACCAAATAAGTTTGGTCAACCAGAGCAACTAATACCGGTCACACGGGAGGGCTCGTACTTCCGCCCGTGAGTAGAATCAAGGGTCAAGATGAAGAAGAAAGGAAAAAGTAATGCAAAATCTGAATCCCAGTGCCTCCAACTCTCACCAGGGCTGCTGGTTGATCACGAGTTGTTTGACTCGCGAGAGGGCTATGCAGAAAGACGATATGAGTCTGTGAGTTAGCGAGTGTGTAGGGGGATTAGGGGCATACTCGGCACACGGGGCAAAACGGGCATCCCTCTTTTCTCCGAAAGTACGCATTTTGTAATGCGCATGCGAAAACACTGCTATAGGTACTATAATATCTATTTATCAAAAAATGAGTGTCTCTCCTTTTAATACACAGAGTTATACAGTGGACCCCCGTTCGTTTGAACGATCCCTCATGCAAACTAACGGGGTTCGTTTTTAATTTGAACAGCTAGCAACCCTAAATATGCTGAAACTTGTATGAACTGGCCGCCCTGCTCTTTGTTATTGCTTTGGTGGTTCGTTTAGTTGGTAGTTGCAAGCAGCGAATATGTTATTCTCCGATCGGATTTCTATCGTAATCGTTGGGAAACGAAATGTGAAACTGATTAAACTAGGATTAAACACGCTAGATCAGTAGAAAAAAATCGTGTTTATGTGCATTGTTTGCGAAGGCAAATGATGCCATGTTGAGAATGACATTTGAACCATTTTTAATTTGCACTTCGTGCAAACCAGCGGGGTTCAAATTAAAAAGTGTTCAGATTAAAAACGGTCAAACGAACGGGGGTCCACGGTATTAAAAAATTCAACTTGGTTCGAAACACTGAAAAAATTATTATTTTGGAGCACTACCAAATAAGTTTTTACGATCATTTAAATACCTTAAACTATCGAGTGCACACTGCAACATGATGTATACATCGTATCTCAAATTTCACCGTCATTGAAGTTTTGATTTTATATTAGTGGAAAACCCCATTTTTACTTTGACTGGGTGGTTTTCGCTCCCACTACAGAACAAGGGTTGGTGGACCATATTTTGGATTAGGTTCGATGCTACTGTATTACTACCTGCGAATTCAGAATCCTCGTATATCAGCTGGCAGAGGGAAACGGAAAAGCATATGTCTTCAACACTAAAACACTGCTAGTTTAAGCGTCATCCGACACTTTCTTTGTGTGCTCCAGAGACAACCTCCGCGGCTCAATAGGCTATAAGCGGCTAGCCGTAAATAATTTTTTCGACGTTTTGAGACGTTTTATGTGTATGTATGGGTGTATATTTGTATGTATGTGTGTATGTTTGTGTGAAGGTGTGTGTATATGTATGTGTGGGAGTGTGTGCGTATGTGCACCAAGGTGGTGGCAAAATGGCAAATGAAGTGTGGCGCATACCCATGAACCACGAGCTGTATACAAATATGCTGATGTAGTGATGGTAATAAAATGTGGTAGGGTGGGTTGGGTAAGTGGTCAGAATACCCGAGGGAAGAGTAGCCAAAACTATTTTCAGCAGAGCCAAAGACCGAAGAATTCGGGGCAAGCAGTGCGCTGTCTAGGATGATGCACGGTCAGTTGGTGTTCGAGAGGATTGGAGACCGGCTTTCCAGTATACAAAATTAATAAGCGTTTTTTCGATTACCCTCCTTAATATCTAAGTTTTCGTTCTCTCCTCCCTCTCGCCTTGTACCACTCTGTTTGGATGATACTAGAAACACCCTTGTTTTGTTACATTCTTCTACCATTCCCTCCGTTGATTGTAAAAACTGCCGTTATAAAAAATTAAGATGAACTCGTCTGATTATGTTGAAATTCTGAAACGCTAGTATTCACTCCAGTTCGTTTATAAAATCTTTGAAGGACATCCGGAAAATTCATATATTTTACAGCATCTAGGGAATCGTTTTGCGACGATTGTATGCCAACTAGCAGCAGTATTATTCTATCAGAAAGAAAATTATTTCATGGCTTCATTTCTAATACATCTAAAATCAAGTATGTCACAGCAATTTTCACAATCTCATACCTGGCTCACGAGGTAATCCTAAATTGTGTGTGCGGCTGTAAAAAATAGTCATGATGTAAAAATACATAACTTGTGCCTTAAATAAAATGCCTTAAATAATTGTTGGAAAACGAGAATGCAACGTATAAACAACATAAACTTAGTTGTTCTGTTTTTCAATAATATAACTGACAAAGTTTTTGCAATTTAAACAAGACCTTCGTGTAACCAAATTCTAGTACCAGTATCAATTTTTTTTGTGTTAAAAAAGGTTGTAACTGCTGCTTGGGATGTACTACAAACCATTGCCCTGCAAGTACTCTTGCAATCCTGTGCACTGAAATCTGTGTTATTCAAATTTTAGTCAACAACGATTGAAGTTTGCTGCTCTCCGTCATTAACTACGCAAGCAAAATCATTGAAACGTATCCAGCGGACATCTAATTTATTAAATGGTGCTTCGATTACATGCACATCCCCCTGCTGTAAAGAACGGTGGGTTCACTATATTGAGCAGAAACTTTTTCTTTCCGCTCGTTTTATTACTGTTGATCAATAAACATTTCACGGAAAACAAACTTCCGTGCTACAGGCGAGCCAAAGTTTGATCCTTCGGTCGCTTGTTATTTTCGCTGCCTGTAGTGACTGAATCTAAAAGAGGATAAAAAAAATTTCTAGTATGCTGCATCTAGCTAGCATATCATTCGACGATTGCGCTTCCAATTTCGATATTATGATGGAGCAAACTGCATGCACCGCATCGGGCACAAATTTACCGAAAATATTTCCGCACCGGCTGCAATGCGGTCGGGTAGAATCCCAGGGTAGAATTATAAACAAAACTGTAAAACTTGAATGTTTATATCCGGCATGTTTTATGTTTACTCGCAATCGAACGATAAAACTAAAACTCATCTTTTACTTTGAAATTTACATTTCACAAGGAATCGACCATTTGCTGCTGTAGAAAGTTTGAGGAAATATTTTGCATGGGAAAGTACATTCGGCAAATGACCCGAGATGGCAATCAATCTTTTTTTTGCTTCGACTCTATTGCAGCAGAATATAAGATGAGAACAGTACGCTGAGTAAAAAACCAAACCATGATTCGTTAAAAACGATTAAAGATCTAGGTGTTATAGGAGACAACTAGTGGTACAAATCCGTATTCATATGCCAACATGCAGATTTCGTTTTTCAACATTTGAAATTTTAGGGACATGTTATTTGGGTAAAATCATAGTGTTAGATGTTAATTTTAATGTATAACATCTGGTTTTGGAAAAAATGGTTTTTATTTACCCATTGGCGGAACTAGCCCTCATTTCTAGGGGGGGGGGGCTATAGCCCTCGGCATTTTTTCGACCATTTTATTTCCTTGGCATATTAAAATTAAATGTACATTGATGCATAGGAACTTTAAGTTGCGATGCATATAAAAATTACTCTCAAGTTTTTATTATGTAAAGTTATCTAACTATAGTTTTTTCTTAAATTTAAAAATCCAGCTTAATTTTTCTAGGGGGGGTTAAATGTCTTCTAGGGGAGGGGGGGGGGCTAAGCCCCCCCCCCTAGTTACGCCAATGTATTTATCTGAAAAAATAAATAAATTAGCGCATAAAAAAATCCACTCAAATTCATATTCGTACAGGATTCGAACTAACAGTTTTGATTTCGCAAATGTGGCTTATTTTCAAAGACTAGTATTTAGTACGGTATCCCTTGGCCATTGCAACTGCCTTTTAGTCGTTTTGGAATGCTGTCTACGAGTTTTTTCGTGTAAGCGGTGGGAATTTGGTCCCATTCGTCCATCAAGTGCTTTCTAAGATCGTTTTTGTTAGAAATCTGGTGGTTTCTAACTTTTTTGTCGAAATATTCCAAATGGTTTTCAATGAGATTGATGTCTGGAGATATTGTGGTGGAGGATCAATAAGTTTTGAGCAGTTGTAAAAGTACCATGTGCGTTTATTAAGTGCTTTGTGCTTTGGGTCATCGTTTCGGTAAAACTTGAACCTCTAACTAAAGCCCATTTCGTTGGCACTTGGCTTACAATTTTGCTTTAAAATATCGAAAAAGACATTTTGATCCATTATGCCATTATGTGCAGCAACAGGTACGAAATGTTAAATTCCGTCCCTACGTTTGCGCACGAGACATCAATTTTATTAAGCTTTTAATCGATCCAAGCTATCGAACATAGGGGATCATTGCATATTCAACGAACGCATTTTACGTGCATGACATCAAATTCAAAGAAAAGAATAGGGGAGTGTAGTCGTGGTTGGGCCACGTTTTGGAATTCGCCCATAACTTTCGTTTCAAAAGGAATTTTGGAAATCTAAATACATCGTTTCAAAGGTCTAAGAATAAGGTATATTTCCGGAAAGCTCTGAGCTGATTGCTTGAAAAATAAAAAAGTTATAGGCATTTATGTGAAGACAAAAAATGTTGCCATAGCCGGCCATGTTGTACAGGTTGGACCACCGCAGAAAAACTAAGACATACGTATTGAAATTCTATATAGAGACATGAAAAGAATGAATTCCTTGAACAACGGCTTATATAGGTACAAATACCCTATTTTTAATTGCATTTTTGCGAAATTTTGGCGATCTTGTAAAATCAATATTGCTACAATCGCCTTTTCCGAAGTGTACAACTACAAAGAAAAAAACAACAGAAATCTAGGTTTTTATCGCATTAATTCGGCTTTATTTCATCACATTTTACGTGACTGACATTCCCTAGCAATTATTGCGCTTCTACGCTTAAAATTATGATGGCCCAACCATGACTACTCAAGTGGTCCGATCTTAGCGCTTTTCTAGTATTTCACCTTAGCCTTCCCAAACACCCTACTGGAGGCGATTTTTCTATAGTCGTCGTGTGCAGCACAACTCACTTCATACATTTTCAAAATTTATCTCGATAATTGTATTTCATGAATCATTTCTTGAAGAAAAGTTCATTCCCAGTAAACCATTTGGTTTGTATATCTCGATTGCAACTGAGGTATACGAAATCATATCTGAACGAAAAAGTTATATTTCACGCCATATAAGAACATATATGTACCAAAGTGGAGGCGATATACGTGCGAAAATTTTGACAACTATTTGTAATTCTATTTTGCGCAGTTTTTATAACACGCAACTAAATACTCCTGAATATATGATTAAGATATAATCAAATATTGCAATTGTCTATCCTGCTTTATAATTCACAGTCATGAATTGTATATGAAGACACGCACGACTGCAAAACAACTTATTGTTCACTTCGATTTGACATACTCTAATCATTATACAATTCCAATGTGAAATTGACATGAAAACGATTTAATGTGAACTTTCTATTACGATTTTGTGTTATCTGGGTTGCGCCTGGAAAACTTTTTTTGTAAGATTTAGTCACTGAATTCAGTACGGGTGTTTTGAATACACGATTGAAACTCACAATATAGTGAAAAGTTAGGTATCACAGTAAGAAGTTTTACAATGGTTGTATCATAGATATTATGAGATATTAAAACTGTAAAGTCGTGATGGCCCGACCATAACAGTGGCCCGACGATAACGACAATACCCTATACCGTGGACCCCCGTTTGTTTGACCGTTTTTAATCTGAACACTTTTTAATTTGCACCCCGTTGGTTTGCACGACGTGCAAATTAAAAATGGTTCAAATGTCATTCTCAACATGACATCATTTGCTTATGCAGACAATGCGCATAAACGCGATTTGTTTGTACTGATCTAGCGTGTTTAATCTGTTTCACATTGTGTTTTCCCAACGATTATGATAGAAATCCGATCGGAAAATGAAATATTCGCTGCTTCCAACTTCCAACTGAATCAAACCACCAAAACAATAACAAAGAGTAGGGTGACCAGTTCACACAAGTTCCAGCATATTTAGGGTTGCCAGTTGTTCAAATTAAAAACCAACCCCGTTAGTTTGCATGAGGAATCGTTCAAACGAACGGAAGACCACTGTAGTTCGTGACTTGTTGTTGGAACAGGAAGGCCCGGTCACTATTTTCCAGAAATATAAACGAATGAAATAGTAGATATACATAGTTGTCGTCCCAGACTTGGGAAGCAAAAATGTGCTCGCACATGATTGGTTGATTGATCAATTCTCGCACGACACGTGCGGAAGGCCTGTGTGCAAAATGCGTATATTCCAATGCAATTTTTCTTCCCCAATAGTGTCGGAGCCGTGGTAGACTCCTCGGAATGGAACGAAATGACTTCCTAGCCTTGTTGCGGCATAAGCAAACATGTTTTAACAGGAACGGTGAAGGAAGCACTAGTTTCAAACTAAAACTTCTCCATTTATTTGCTTTTCAAGCTTAAACTAACACGTGGTAAAACACTGGAACAATTTGACAGTTTTTCCATGGGTTTTGGGTCAAATTTCCGCCACCTAGTAAAATCCGTATGCATTGTGTCTGGGTGTTAACTCCAAAACGCTTTGACCGATCGCCATCAAACTTGCACGCATATTCCTTGATAAAAGGGGATCAGCACTGGGAGGGTTGATAAGAAGGAGGGAGGCCATAACTCCGAAATTCCTGGACGGTTCTTCACCAAACTTGGCATACATGTTTTGACACAAGGGAATCAGCACTGAAGGGTTGACCGGAAGAAGGCAGTGGGCAGTGGGGAGGCACAACTCCGAAACACCTGTACCGTTATTTATCAAACTTGGCACACATGTTCATTAGGATAAGGGAATTAGAACTCAGGGTGTTGACAAAAGGGGGAGGGGGTTTCATAACAGGGGGGAAACCATAACTTCGAAATGCCTGGACAATTCTTCATCAAACTTGGCACACATAATTAGTGCATGCATAATTAGCTTTCCTTGACATTAGGGAATTAGCACTGGGAAGTTGACAAAAGGGGGGAATCCCTAACAAGGGGAGGAGATATCTAAATAAGTAAAAGGGGTTGCGTTTCTCTTGCACTTAAACCGATTGCAGTCATGCAACTGACTGAGAAAAGAGGGGGGTTTCTCCGAGGAGGAATATATGGTAAATAAACCTTTCACCCTTATTCTGCGAGTCACGTGACTCAATACGACAATTGTCACTCGCCGTGACTCGCCACCTGTGTCACCTAGGTAACAAACCCCTGACACCTAAGTGACAAACCGTGTCAAAATGTAAGCGTTAAGCGTTAAGCGAACAAAATGTTTTTATAGCCAGATGGCGGAAATATATACGTGGTGAAAACATATTCGTTACCCTATGCAGCCAATGCACCGACGAACCGACATGACATTCCAAACATTTTCCTTAAAAAACTTGCGTCCGAAAATTTGAATCAAAATACATTAAACAGTAACCCCATCTGCACAACGGATCGCTATTTATCTTGGAAAAGTAGAGAACAGGTTTGGCAGAATATCATTCACTAACTATGTGTGACCGACACGAAAAAATAAAACTCACTGGGAGCACAAGTGAATGCATAAAGTCCTTTGAAAAAATTATTTTATCCTTTCTTTTTGCAATACACAAAGAATTACCGGGTTATTTCCGATATTCATACAGATTTCCGGTGAAACAAACTGAATTTTGCATAAATTTGTCTCCCGTACCTCGCTTGTAAGCAAGTGGTCGTTTGCTTGCAAGATCTTGTGAGTCAAAAATGAAACGCCCGTGTACCGTCAGTTCGTCAGCGGCCAATCCCAATGTGCGATATTCAAATTCGTTAAAATCGAGTGCGGTCCCTTGTGTAAAGCGACGCTTTGAACGGATCCACCTTTGCTGCGACGCTTCACACGCGGTACCACACAAAAGTGGCAAACAGTGTTGCCGAGAGGTGTGTACATTTATTATAAATTATTTTATAAATAAATATTTAGGATTCTGATCTACTAATTCACCTTAAATCCACAACACAATGCAATCAGAAATTTCGTCAATTTATCGATTTTTATTGCGCTTGTTTTAATATTTCTGTTAGTCTCAGTTTTTAATCCTATTGGCACATTTTAACTGTTCGTTTCAAATTTACCATCGGTTTTAAACATTTGGCAACCGCTACGTTTAGCCAAAACAGAAACTTTGCACGCACACTATCGCAGCTTGACTGCCTGTCTTCAGGATGTTCGCCACTCGTCCGCCCAAAGTAGTGTCCGTTCAAACGCGCCGAGAAGTGTATGTAGGTAGAGTTGCCTCGCATACAGTAATATCGAACTGCGAAAAAAGAGGCAACCATTTTTCTCCGTCGATATCGGGTACGCGAGATTGTGCAGATTTTCCGTTTTTCATCGTTACCGTCGTAGGTTTTGTCGCCGCGAAAACGTTCTATTCGTTCGGGAAAAGTGACTGAGTGTGAATATTGCTGAGGTGGAAGAAATCGAAGACGTGAATTGGGACTGGACAGTGGAAATATTCACCAATTTACTGGTGGACCGGACGCGAAGGGTGCGCGTTTCTCTTGACCAATAGCAGAAAGCACCACTGGGAATAAAAAGTGAATAGTGATGTTTTTTTTTCTTTTCGTCTTCCGAATGTGACTGTTTTCGGATGATTGAATTACTGCCTCTTGATAAGTTTTGAATGTGGAACTAAGCATCGGCGGCTCGTTCAGACGGAACAGAACGACACGGTTCCGAACGGTAAACCATCAGTTTAACGCCAGCCATACTGGAGGAATCCGGATTGAAAGGATATCGTAAGAGTTGACAGCTTTTGAATCTATTACGTTTCATTTTAAGAGCCATGGAACAGTAGTCCGGAAGTGGAGGAATTTTCATTGCTGCTGGCGCTCGTTTTTTTTTCTCTATTTTGACGTTTTCCTACTGTTGGTTATGGGCCTGCTGTCTACTGGATCGAATCACCGAAGAGAAATTTTTTTTCAGAGCCAAGGAAACGCAAGTTAGCTCGCTGTGTGTGTAAGTTCCTGTGAAATCCGAATCAAACACACTACAAGCAGAAAAAATTAATTCATTTTCTTCTACATATGACTTTCTGGCTAATAAACTAGCTGCGGTGTTACGAAAGGGAGAATTTGCATTTGGGTTTAAGAACCAACTCCATTGATAATTGCTGCTTAAGAAGAACAAGTGGCTCGAGTGGGCGAAGCATGTGGTTAGCGCAGAGAATCGGATATTCTACCTTAAGGTAGAATGCAGACATCGACCGATTAAAGGTGTAATTAAAAATCGAACCCAAGCGAGCTGAAGCCAGAGAGTAAGAAATAGCGTTTTACTCCCGTTCGTTGAAAGTTGACAGCAACGTGAAGACTTGAAGAGAAGCTTGCATATTCGGAGCAAAGATTGAAAAATTGGCGCTGTTTTTATCTTCTACCAGAGTCGCACAGCGTAGATAGAAAAACATACTTTATTTTGATGTTGTGTCATCAGTAGGCTGTGTCGTTTCTGCGCCAGCGTTGCCAGTTCAAACGGCCAATGTTTTGGGCTTGTTAAAAAAATTTGTATGAGCACCTAATAACTTTCAGCTAACAACTACTGCCTGAATTTAATCCTTCAACGTAGGACCACGTCTTATGGCAAGGTTTGGCTAGATAGCTTAGTGGTTTCCCGACCGATTTTCAATATTTTTGCACCAATCGATCGGAACATCTTCGCGTTGGCCCAAATGAAGAACACCATTAATTCGTAAGCGTACACTGTTGAAAAATTGAAAATAATGAAGCATTGTCCAACTAGAAATCCTCGCATCCTGATTGCTTAATGAAGACGTCATCAAACACCCTTATTCTTGTTTTCGTTCGAAAGTTAAGCCGATTCGTATTCTTGTTTTCGTTCGAATCAATTCGAACGCTCCTTTCTTTTCTTCATTCGAAAATGAGAATAGTGCTTCCCGATTCGTTCGAAACAAACTATTCGTACGAATGTAGGATACGGCCGTAAACAAGAATAATGGTGAAAGTTTGAATGTGATTTTTGCAAAAAAGTGACAGGTTGGGACTTTCCGTCCCAACAGTCGAAGATTCCTTACAAAGTTTAAATCAAACCAATTTGACTGCAGTTCAATTTAATGTCTTGAAAGTAAACCGTCATAGAAAAGTGAGCTGCCATCCTTCCCGTTTGCCAAATTGCATCCATATACTGCAAGAATTTGTTCGGAATCGTCTTGCGCGAAAACATGGCTGAAGGGGTATTCGTGCATGTGACGTAACGCAGCAATTCTCAAAGCGAGGAGAATCAGCGATTGACTTATCCGAGAATAGTTTTTGAACGTTTCCTGTGCTGTTTTGCGTTATTTAATTGCTTGCAATTCTTTACTTAGTTTCAAACGTATATCTGTCAAGTAAAGAAAGGAACTGTACCTACATTCGTAGTGTCTACATTTGCGTCCCGAGACACAGACCCCCATCTTGCGCTGAATAATCTAGAAAAACCATCATTTGGTCATAAAATGATGTTTAAGGAATTATTCCAAATCAGCTTTGCATGAATCGGTTACTGATGATACTAGTTAACTAAGTGTTAAAAAAATTCTTTTTACTACATTTAAATTATGTGGCTGTAATCATCTTTACGATAAAACTGAACCTTGACGTTTAAGAATAAGGCCAGTACGGGGATCTCTGACAATTAATAGAGGCTTAGGCCTTCTGTCGACTACCGCGAACAGCCAGGTCGTGCTCCGCTCAATTTACTTTGTTGACCTATCTTGGAACAGTGCATAAATGCCAGGGGGATAAAAATGCAATTTTTTCCATGGGTCGAGCCCTGAGTTTATGATTACTGATGGACCGAGATTTGTCTTCCTATTGGTTCATTTGTGGTTGTTTGTGTTGGAAAAGTGATGGTGAGTGCACGGCTGAGGACAACCGGTTAGGCGGGGCTGGCGGCATCATCATTATATTTAAAATATGACATTCCGGCTTTTGGCGGAAAGATCTCAGAGTCAGTTCGTGAAGTCCGCGTAGGACCTGAACGCTTTCGCCTGTGGGCATAGGCTGATCGGCTATGCTTGGGGCTCTACTTGTGTTTTTGTGGGCGACATTGTCTGTCTCGGCAGGTAGAACTGGTGTTTGATGTCTCCCTAGTACTGTGACAATAAGAACACAAATGGGCCCGGCATAGAGTTTTATACGCTACTAAGCGACCATCTGGATAACCCGAAAAAAGGACAAAAAATGATTTATGTCGCCATAATAATCGGAAGAGATGGAAACTAAAGAGAGTCTCAATGTCACTTACGTCCTTTTGTACCCATACCCGAGTATCCAAGAATTAAATTTGAACCGGACGTCATGACCAAAAACTGAACCACAATAGAACCACAATAGATCAGTGGTTCTAATCTTCTTATAAAAATCGTGAAACAGTACAAGTCGGATTTATGCGTCGCTGATTTCGAAGGGAGAAATCAACCTAGAAAAGCTAAATAATAAACTACAAAGACTTGCATGTGGTTCAATAGCAGGAGCCATGCAAACCATGCCATTCTGAAAAATTGTCTCTGAAGTGAGAAGATAAACCTCCACTGCCACTAAAACTAAACTTTCATACTAAATGTTAATCTCACAACTTCCGGAATAAATAATACCTTAAAACATACGTTTACGTGACAGTTCTATAATCAATTACTTGCTTATAGCTTACAAATTTAAAGTGTTAGAAAACCCCCATAACCGGCAACACTGCTCTGTGGTTTGTTTTGCTTATAAAGTGCCAGCCAATTCGATCCGGTTCTAAAAGGAAAATTTTGCTTCGTGCTTGCAGCTTCCTTATCTCCACGATCACCAACACCACGCACTAATAGCGAGCAACGAAACACAGGAGTTTGGATATTCTCGGTGCCACAACCACGCGGGAAGCAGACGACGATAACTCCGTTAGGATACAAAGGGCATGTTTTCCACTTTCATTGGCCTAATTGGTGAGTACAACGAACTATTTTGTTCTCCCGAAAGCGTAGCTTTTAATGTAAGCTTAATTCTAAAAATCATTTTTCAATGCTTGATAGAAATCGCTGCGGAACAGTTTTATCTGAAATCCGGAGTGATTCGCGATAAGGGCGCAACTAACAAAGTGTGAACAATGAGAAATATCACTGTGATAATTTGCCCGTACATTTTCAAATCTTAATTTAAATAAAAGTTGCAAAAATCAAGTTTAAACACATAAATTGGTGTAGAATAAATCAATCTTATAATTTCACAACAATACTGCATAAAATTTGTGCATTCAAGCTCAAAATCTAAGTTTTATAGTTGAACCCCTTGGAATGAGCCTCAAAGCATTTTGACAATGAGATTCGCCCAGCCCTGTTTCGCCTTGTTTTGATTTTTTTATTTAATTTCGCCTGTTTACAATGCGCCTGTGTTTTGAAAACAACGCAGTTTCGCTCTTTACTATCGCCTGTTTACAAAACGATTTGCAAATAAGCCTGTCACTTCATAACAATGCGAGGGGCTAAACTGCAAACTGTCTTTTGTTTTGATTAAACACTTCTATCGCCCATTACTAAAAACTTGTTTTAAATAATTCTAACGATTAAAATAGAAGAAAGGATTCTTGCCAAGGATATTATCAGTCTTTTTAAGGCTGATAGTGTGATAAAACGATTTGTTTACAATTTGTAGTTGAGCCCCAATCGCGAATCACTCCGGAAATGTGCTTTTGCCGATTAAGCATTTCGATCGTTTGTTCCTTTGTTTCGCCTTCTTCATCGCATAACTTGCTTCTTTGTGGAAAAGCATAAATGAAAATATGAAAACATTACCATGCAGAAGTTTAATAATTAATGTACGACTTTTTTTATATGATTCGTCTATTTTCTGCGTATTTTGGCCCCCGATCTTTTATACCAGAGTTGTTACAAAGTTATGGTCCTACCAATAGTGCGGTGCGATCGTTCTTTTTCACTGTTTCATTTCAGAAACTTTGATACCCGTTAAAATTGTTCGTTAGAAAAATGGTTAAAGTTATAAATTCGGATTTCTTTTTTGTTTCCTGAATTTTATAGATATTCAATCATGGTGGGAGGTGCCCTGCATTGCACACTTCTGTTCGCTGTTTAGTGGCTCCTTTCAGTTACCGGATTTCGATATAGAGGTTAGTATGTCCGTTTTTTATTTCTGTCAAACGTCTAACTGTAGTTAATGTTACATATATGTAGGTATTTACTCGTCATTAGTGTTTTTTTCTGAGTTTGGTGAACGTTTTAGAAAAATTTACATTTGTTTGTGTCGATTCTCACCGAAAATGTGTTTTGGTTCAGTCGATTTAACGTACTGATTAGCTAGGTTTCTATCGTAGGACCTCGAGGAAGCGTTGCTGACCGATGCCGACGTTGAAAGTGAGGTCGATCTTAAAGTCTACAACGCACGACTGTTGTCAGATCTTATCGTTGCACTGTTAAAGGGTTGTGACGCACTCAGCCAGATTGTAGCACACATCAGTCCGAGTAATTATCAGATGTTCTTGAGACGATTATTTCGCCAAAAATGTCAGGTAATAGGCATTGACTTGTGCAATCCACAATTACCAAAATGTTCCTTTTCCTCTTCAGGAGTACAACATTGACAATCCATTTAATACTGATACTGATTTTGAGAAATTGCCACTGCGTACCAAGATTTTGATTTTGAAATACCTGTGCGATTTCCGTTTAGACTCAGCTGACGTATACAACAGTTTTGCTAATCTCGAGGCGGACAGCTTACGAGTGGAACCGCTTGGGTATGTAATTAAAGATTTCCGTTCGAAGAAAAAAGCTTTTGAATTCCTTTGTATTCTCTAGTTACGACAGTAAAGGTTCCGCTTACTGGTATTTCTTTGGCACACGACTATATCGGGAGGACTACGAAACACCATCCGGAAAGGGCAACAAATCATCGAAACGATCAATTTGGCAGGTTATTTGCTTCACCGAGGAAGACTGGCGTAATTTAGCCGGCAAGTTTCAACGCTCCAAAAACGAAAACGAGCGTTCATTGCTGCAGCAGCTCGAAGAAAACTTTTTGCCAAACATTCCAAAGATCTTCCGCGACAAAGAGCGCGAACGAAGAAACAAGTATGGTCGCGTTTTTTGCTTTTCACTAACAATTGCTAACAGTTTTCCCGTTGCAGACTTCTGGAACGTCGTACTTCATCGCGCATAAAGCACTTCGAAGAACGTCGGCTAGCTGATATCTACCGCCAGCAAGAAATCGAACAAGCCCAGAAGGCTCTGCAAAGAGTGAATCGACCACCGCCAAGGTCCGAAACACCACCACCACCACCCAAAGCAAATCCTTCCGAAGAGAGAGCCAAACGAGCCGAACGACGGTTAGAAGCCAGAGATATTAAGCTATTCTAAGAAAGCAAAAAACAAGAAATCACGCTAAAGAGAAGAGCAAAACGACAGCTTCAAAAGAGCAAAACATCTAAACGGCAATCAATCGCATTTCAACAGCGAGCTCTCCATCAAAACGCACTTTGTGTGTATCTCTCGAACAAAAAATACGTCCAAAACAATGCGAATTTTGACTACTTAAAGCAAAACCATGCCAAATCTAGTTTGTCGGAGAGCTAACTTGTGATTGAATAGATGTTATTTTGTTTCTTCTTCTATCGTTAGTTGCTGTATGTATGCATGATGTTTAAAATCATCATTTCATTATTATTTACTACAAATTTGTGTTCTCAAACTTCTTCAATTATTTATCTCATTTTCATTTCGCTTTTTATCAATAGTTTTTGTACCATAATTGCTTAATACTGCCGGTTTACTGCCTCAAGTACTAATACTCGCTGTTTTTGTCTGTTTGTCTATTTCCCGTGGCTTTTTTCAGATCACGTTCGAACTCGGTCACAAGTATAGTATCAATCTACGCAAGCTCGCCAGAACCTCTCACCAGTGATCTTATTTTTCAGCCAAAAGAAACCGAATCCCTAATCCTAAATACTACTTCTAATAAGCATTCAAGCACAAAACTTTCGATCGAAACCGCTAATCTTCATTCCCCCGCTTCCCCATCCTCTGAGTTAGGCTCTGAGCAAACCGCGAGCGCGGACATTTTAGTGTGTTCCGAACACTCCAAACGAGACTCGCAAGAAGAAGTCTACGAAGAAGAAACAAACGCAAGTGTCATTGAACAATTGATAAACAATAATTGTACTGAGGTTATTGGCTCCGGTGCCAGTGTTGCTAGCAGTGAAAGCAGCAGTAGTGGCGTTAGCAGCCGCAATCGTGAGAAAACTCCGACATCACCGTTGAAAGACGAACCACTGTCAGCGCCTTCGACACCGCCACCACCAGTAACTAAAAAGGCCAAACCAAAGCGACCTCTCAAATCGCTCAGTGCAGAAATCGAGCGCCTGTTGCAGTACAATCCCAATATGGCACCTACGACAACTAAACTGCCCGGACGGCAGACCAACAATTCTCTTTCGTCGATAACGGGTCCGGTAATTTTGCCGTTTGCCGATACTCCGCCCAAAACCTCCAGCAGTAGCTCGGGCAGCAAAAATGGAGACCCAAATGCCGCTGCTAGCGGCGGCGCCGGCGGAGGAGGAGGAGCAAGCAGCGGTGGCCGAAAAAAGAAGAGCAAAGCCGCGCAAGTGTGAGTTGTTACCCAATTTAATTGCATCTTTTCACATATTACCTTTATTATCGAATCTTATTACTTACTAGAAGCATTAACTTGTTGATTTCCGGTATTTTTATTGTTAATTTGTTAATAAAATTGTTTGTTTCTGATTTACCATGCAATCATCGCTCCTGTACATTTATTTAGAAGTCAAAATTAGCTCACTTGGTACTAGAAAGGCTTGATCTCGTAGTATTAACCAAGGCGGCAAATTATCATTGCTGTATACTGCCGCTACTCGCATAACAGTCCCATTTATATAGGAAACTCCATAGAAAATGGGACTGTTATGCGAGTAGCGGCAGTATAAAGGGTTGTTTTTGTTCAAACCCAACGGAATATTACGTCGTTCCTGTAGCATTTAGACTGGAAAAACTTTGCATGCATCATCCGTTTTCCCCTATAGCGCCATAGAACCCATAATTTGAATCGCTTTATTTTATTGGTTGTAATGTCAAATACAATGAACCATTCATACCATTGTGCATTCAAGACAAAATTTCATAGGACAAATCAAAAATGTTGATTTTTTACAATCTTTTTTAAATAAATAAGCCGTAGAAAATGAGAAGTTACAATGCTGTGCTGTGAGTGATTGCCATAAAATTGTACATTGCAAAACGCACTGCGGAACAGTATTTAATTAACTTGTTTGATTCAGTCAGTATAATTTTGTAGTTAGATAGTTTTGCATGAAACATTTAAATAGTCAGTAATACCCACTACTCAATACAATCGAATAGCCTTCCGCAATAGAAAAAGCTTTTCATGTTTATCCATGCGGTAAAAGTTCTACCTAGTACTTATTGGTAATTTTTCTTTTCCCGCTGCCTAATCAAACACATCCTTGTACACGCGTGGTTACCATATACGACTCGATATGTATATTCCGCACGACTATTGCATATATTAACAACGACCCGCTCATCATGGATGTGTGTTCTCCTGTATATATATAAAACCTCGGACCCGTAACTCCGGATAACCAATAACCCTAACCTGCACATGCATATTGTATAAAATTCATCGCACCATCACCACTCTGCCACCGGTCTGCCTGGAATCGTGTAACTAAATCGGCACAACGATCCGGTTCAAAACCAACCATCTGGCACCATCTTTTGCGTGCATACACCCATACGCCCTCGACCCTCCAATACCCGTTGGCTTCTGTACCAACCGGGAATATATTAGTTTCACTACAACTTCCACTCTGATTTCGTCGTTTAGTTTTACCGAAACCGAAGAAGTTCTACAGATCGGCATGCATAAGGTGCTCGAGTACATCAAGAACCACGACGATGCTTGGCCATTCATGGATCCGGTGGACGAGGACATTGCCCCGCGCTACTATTCCATTATTAGGCGGTAAGTTGCATAACCAGCTCCCACATACAAGCTAGAAAATGTAGTTCAACTCTGTGAATTCTTCACAGACCAATGGATCTGCAGAAAATGGAGGAAAAGCTGGACAACGGGGAATATCTATCGTTTGGTGATTTTCGCAACGATTTCAAACTGATCGTTAACAACTGTCGATTGTACAACGGACAGGCGAATGGTAAGTAACGTATTTTTAGACTTAATCTGCCGTGAATCGCATAGCTGTCCCATTTCTATAGGGAACTCCATAGAAAATGGGACTGATATGCGATTCATGGCAGTGAATAACTCTACATTTGACGAAAGACATGGTAGTAAAGTAGAAAGTTATGAAAGAAAATGGGTATAGTATTCTCAAGATGGGACAAGTCGAGAAAGTGAAAGAGTGACAGCCTATAGATAATAGCACGTTTATTTAAAGCACGCTTATTAAGTTCGTAGTACGTTGTATTTTATCAAACTATTATATAAGACTATTATATGGACTGGCAAAATAGAAAACTCGTTAGATTAAACTTCTTGCTCGTTGGTCGAATATAATATCCGAGGTTGAGTATGTCCTAAAATAATTCAGCTAGGCCAACGACGACTGAGTCGTGCGTTTATATAGCGGTCATTCTTCTTCTTCTTTTTCTTCTAGCAGCATGAATCCGAGGTAGCTCTTGCCGTATCAAGAATTCGTCCGCCCTGTACTCAATAGCCCAAGACTAGACGCCAATTCGTTGAGCGTCCCGACAACGTTCGCAAGTCGGCTTCAACCTAGTCGAACCATCTAATACGTTGGGCCCCTCTATTGCTGATGCCGGTGGGCCTCTTGAAGAGTACGAATTTCCCTGCACAGTCGTCCGGCATCCTTGCGATGTGAGTGGCCGCCTTAATCTCTCAACTTTTGTCAAATGTACAATGGAATTCTCTCCAAGTAGTTCGTAGTTCGCCTACTCCACGCTCCGCTTTCCGTTTGTTCTCGTTTGTTCTAATTTATCAACTACTTCCAGTTCTTACTTACTTTAGTGGCAACGGTCCGTTATCGATCCTGCGCCGAACGAAGTACGGTCCTCCAGAACCGTCGGTCATGGGCTGCCGTTCTCCAATTCCCACGAACACCAGCTGAACGTGCATCGTCTTAGACAGCACACACCCACCGGGTGCGGGGTCTGCCTCGGAGTCTACGGCCTCTTCCTGGCGGTCTGCTGAAAATAGTTTTGGTTACTCTTTCGTCGGGTATTCTGGCCACGTGTCCAGCCCGCCGCAGCCTGCCACATTGCACTATCTTCACTATATCAGCATATTTGTATATTCATGCGATTCATGTGATCACATATTTATGTGATTCATATTCATGTGATTCATGCGTCTGCGCCACACTCCATTTTCCATTTTGCCACCAAGTATAGATCGCAGAATTTTAAAAAACCCTACAGAGACTATAGATTACAGAGGCGCCGAGACACTCAAAATCCGCTAAATTTTGAACGAAAGCGGAGAGTACCATCATAATAAAGGTAACTCTCCGCTTTCGTTCAAAATTTAGTAGTTTTTGAGTGTCTCGGCACCTCTGTAATCTATAGTCTCTGTACAAAAACCCCAAGCACTTGCCGATCAGCTTCCTTTAGCGTCCATGATTCGTGTCCGTAAAGGGCCACCGGGAGTATTAGTGTTCTGTAGAGCGCCAGTTTTGTGCGAATTTGCAAACTACGGGACTTCAGCTGGCTACGTAATCCGTAGAAAGCCCGGTTTGCAGCTGCAACTCGTCGTTTTACTTCGCGGCTTACATCGTTGTCACATGTCACGAGTGTACCAAGGTATATAAATTCCTTCACTACTTCATATCGTTCCCCATCTAACTCCACCTCGGCACCAACACCACTTGGGCTGTCACGTTAGCTACCAGCAACCATATACTTCGTTTTGGCGGTGTTAATGGTAAGTCCCAATCTCGCCGCTTCCCTTTTAAAGGGCCTGACGATCTCTTCCACTTCTCTACGGTTGATTCCGATGATATCGACGTCATCCGCAAAACCAAGAGGCATGTGAGATTTCGTGATGATAGTTCCATTCCTTTCCACGTTTGCTCTTCATAATGCATCTTCCAAGGCAATGTTGAACAGCAGGTTAGAGAGTGCATCCCCTTGCTTCAGTTCATCCAAGGTCACGAAAGCAGCCGAGGTCTCAACCGCTATTCTAACGCATGATTTGGAACCGTCCAGCGTCGCACGTATCAGCGTAACTAATTTCGTCGGAAAATCATATTCTAGCATTATCTACCACAGCTCATTTCGTTTAACTGAATCTACCTCTCCATTCAATTCCAGTGTCTGGAAGTGCTCCTTCCACCTGGCTGCTACCGCCGTTTTGTCGGCAAGCAGGCTGCCCATCACAGGCATGGCAAAATTCCTGCATCTCACCATTTTATAGAAACTACGTGTGTCGTAGCTGGCGTATCGCTCCTCTGCGCCGCCGAGCACGTGCTCCTCGTACTCGTGTTTCTTTAGACGATGGATTCTTTTTTCCGCAACTCTAGTCTCTCTGTACCTCTCTCTGTTTTGACGCGTTGCCGCAGTGAGCATGCGACTCCTGGCCTGGTTCTTTTCGTCTGTCACTCTCTGGTATTCGGCGTCATGCCAGCTGTTACACTGTCTTCCACGCGTCGTGCCTACCACCTCTCTCGCAGCTGTTTCGATGGCACCATGGATGTTCCTCCACAACCCATTTATATCTTCTCCTTCTACCTGCTGTTCTGCGATTCGTTGGTCAAGCTTCCTGGCGTACTCCACTGCCACGCCGTCTGCCATTAAGCGCTGGATGTTGAAACGCAGCGTTCTCTCAGTGCGAGCTTTCGCCGTGTTCGACAGCTTTGCGCGAATCTGAGAGCTAGAGTCTCCATTTGGATGCCTCCAGGTGTGTTTCCGAATATTCAAACGTGGAAAGTAGGTGCTACAGATGGCCATTCCTTTGGCCGCGGCAAAATTTATGAGCCTCAGACCGTTATCATTGGTCGACAGATGAAAGCTATGTCTTCCAATAACTGGACGGAAGAAGTCCTCCCTCCTGATCTGCGCGTTTGCATCTCCAATGATGATTTTCACGTCGTGTTTTTTGGGCACTCTCAATAGGTCGTCTCAAGCCTGTCGTAAAACTCGTCCTAAGCATCAACGGATTTATCATTTGTCGGTGCGTATAAGTTGATTAGGCTATAGTTGAAGAATTTGCCATTAATCCTCAACACGCATATACGGTCAACTACGGGCCTCCATCAGAAGCAACTCGTTGCTTTTGTTTTGCCAACACTACGAAACCGACTCCATGTTCTGCTTTTTTACCGCCACTGTAGTAGATGTGGTACTTGAAAAAAGTGCCTGCAATAGGCTCTACTGCACGGAACTCCCTTTTTCCGGAATTTGGCCACCGAACTTGCTGAATAGCAGCGATCTCCACTTCAAGTTGATGCAGCTCTCGAGCAAGCAAACCAGCCCGTGCCGGTTCATGGAGAGTTCGGACATTCCAGGTACCAAGTTTCCAATCGTTATCCCTTAATCGTTTCCGTGTCCCTTGCCGTGTCCTATACCGATTGTTCCGTCCTGAATTTCTTTCTTCGTTGTTCGTGGTGATTGAGTTTTCGGTATTCTACCTCACTGGGGTCGCGATACCTATATCCCGCTTATGGGTCTGCCATCTTAGGTATAGCTTGCGGGATACAGCATTTCATATTCAGCCGCCCGTTTTGAGATAGACGCTGTGTGAGCCGCCCCTCACCTGGAGAACAGGCGCTCTAGTTCGCACCTCCTAGCTTAGCTGCTTCAGTAAGTACATGAAGCATCTCCAGGTAAGGCCATCGACCGTCATCATTTGACTTAGATATGCGTGGAGGCGCCAGGTGGGAGCTTGAGAGAGCCAGAGCTATGTTTGACGCTCCTTCCAGGTAACTCTCTCTATTTCATACCCAAGTTCATCGCCGTCAATAGTCACTGTCCGTAGGACTCAAACGTTGTTTTCTCTGGAGGCTCTTGCTACCATATGTTTGGTTTTCGACGCTTTGATATAACCCAATCCTTCTCAGTTTTTAGATGTCAACGTCGTCTGCGAAGGCTAGGAGTTTACTACTTTCGCTGAAGATCGTTCCTCTCGTTTCGATGTCCGCTTGCCGGATCACACTTTCAATAACGATGTTGAATCGCATACAACCCTTGCCCTCATCTAAGCAACGCTTGCCACTAATTCGGTAATAAGCGTGACTCGGGAATCGATTGCATGAAACTCCTGCTTTGCTTCGGATTATAGATGACTAGCTGACCCGACAAACTTCGTATTGCCACAAATTAACCTGTGTTGTACATAAATCATGAATCTCGGATGATCATTGTCACAATCTCGAGTTTTGCAAGCCCCTCAGTGGGCGGCGCTTCCGACGGCGGGTCACCGGCAACACTCGCGACCGTCTCGTCCTGAATGATCTAGTGTTACTATAGATAGTTTTTGTGGTCTTGTATTGACTAATGTTTTATGGAAGAGTCTCGAATTTGTCGAGTTCGATTAGTTTTTGAGTTTCGCAAAAATTTCTGTTTTATTTGTATGAGAGTCCATATCCCCCTACCACAGGGGTGAGAGGTCTCTAACTATCGTGAAATAAATTCAAGACTCCAAAATCTCCCACATGCCAAATTTAGTTCCATTTGCTTGATTAGTTCTAGAGTTATGAGGAAATTTGTATTTCGTTTGTATGAGAGCCCCCCCTCTTAAAAAGGTAAAAGGTCCTAATTCATCATAGAAAAAATGGTTGCCTCCAAAAACACCCACATGCCAAATATGGTTCCACTTGCTTGATTAGTTCTCGAGTTATGAGGAAATTTGAATTTCATTTGTACAGGAGCCCCCCCTCCTAAAGTGGGTAGAGGTCCCAATTCATAATAGGAAAACAATTTGTCTCCAGAAATACCCACGTGCCAAATTTGGTTCCATTTGCTTGATTAGTTCTCGAGTTATGAGGAAATTTGTATTTCGTTTGTATAGGAGCCCCCCCTCTCAAAGTTCGGAGGGGTCCTAATTCATCATAGAAAATATTCTTGCCCTCGAAAATTTTCACATGCCAAATTTGGTTTTATTTGCTTGATTAGCTCTCGAGTTATGAGGAAATTTGTATTTCATTTGTATAGGAGCCCCCCCTCTTAAAGTGAGGAGGGGTCCCAGTTCATCATAGAAAAAAATTTTGTCTCCAAAAACACCCACGTGTCAAATTTGGTTCCATTTGCTTGATTAATTCTCGAGTTATGAGGAAATTTGCATTTCATTTGTATAGGAGCCCCCCTTTCTAAAGTGGGAAGGGGTCCCAATTCATCATAGAAAAAAATCTTGTCTCCAAAAACACCCACGTGCCAAATTTTGTTCCATTTGCTTGATTAGTTCTCGAGTTATGAGGAAATTTGTATTTCGTTTGTATAGGAGCCCCCCTCTTAAAGTGGGGAGGGGTCCTCATTTACCATAGAAAATATTCTTGCCCTCGAAAACTTTCACATGCCAAATTTTGTTCCATTTGCATGATTAGTTCTTCAGTTATGAGGAAATTTGTATTTCATGTGTATAGGATCCCCCCCCTCCTAAAACGGGGAGGGGTCCCAATTCATCATAGAAAAAACTTTTGTCTTCAAAAACACCCACATGCCAAATTTGGTTCCATTTGCTTAATTACTTCTCGAGTTATGAGGAAAATTGTGTTTCTTTGGTACAGGAGCCCCCCCTCTTAAAGTGGGGAGGGGTCTTAATTTACTATAGAAAATATTCTTGCTCTCGAAAACCTTCACATGCCAAATTTGGTTCCATTTGCTTGATTAGTTCTCGAGTTATGAGGAAATTTGTGTGGAAGCCCCCCCTTTTAAAGAGGAGAGGAGTTATAATTCCCCTTATAAAGAAGGGAGGGGTCTCAATTTACCATAGAATAAATTCTTGTCACCGAAATCACCCACATGCCAAATTTTGTTCTATTTGCTTGATTAGTTGTCGAGTTATGCAGAAATTTGTGTTTCATTTATATGGGAGCCCCCCCTCTTAGTGGGGGGAGGGGTTTCTAACCATCACTAAAACCTTTCCTGGCCCCAAAAAACCTCTACATGCATATTTTCATGCCGATTGGTTCAGTAGTTTTCGATTCTATAAGGAACATACGGACAGACAGACAGACAGACAGACAGAAATCCTTCTTTATAGGTATAGATAGATAGATTTAGGGCGAGACGGGCGCAGGCCGCGAGTGTTCGCCGACGACCCGCAGCCGGTAGCGCCGGCCACTGTGGGGGACAGCCCCCACATGTGCATGTTTACATGCGAGCCTGTACGAGTCTATGTCAAAGAAATAGTTAACTGGGCTACGGTATACAGAGAGTGTATCTCTACATCGAGCGACGGCAACTCGAATTGCATGATTACTACAATTCATACCACTAACGTTTTGGTAATGCAAGCAATCATTTTACGTGTTGGAAAATTAAGCAGTACTGGACTGCAATCGAATATTGAATGAACATAATGAACTAAAATTGTTAATTGTTTTTGCGGATTTATTTAATTTTCGAAATAGATAACTATATCTGTCTGTCATGTAATGATTTATATTTTTTGTAGAATACACCGAAATGGTCAACAACCTTCAGCTGGCATTCGAGAAAGCAACCAAAAAATACTTCGACTCTAACTCTTCTGATGAGGAGCAAACGCTAGAATATCCAGTCTTCAAAGAGAAACAACCTTTTGCAGCCAGCGGCAATAGTGGAAGTGCTGGCGGAAAGAGTAACGAGTCCACCAGTAGCAGTACCAGTGGGAATAACAACAATAATAATAACAGCAAATCTTCCAAAGAGACTAAAAGTACCAAGAGTGGGGGTAAGAAAAACAGTAATAGTGGTAAAAGTAGCAGTAGTGCAAAAAACAGTAAAAGTGCTAATGCAGAGGAAACAAGACATTCAGCATCCGAGGGTGGTAACAAAAAAGAAGAAAGTATTAAGGACATCAAGAAAGTGAAAAGTGAATCCAGTGAAAATTCTGTTGCTAGAAAACTTGCTGGAAGTAGCGGGAATAGTGCAAAGAAAACGAAACCTACTGAACAAACTGAAAAACTGAAAAACAGTGCTAGTGAAGGTAAAGGTTCAAACGCAAAGGGATTGAAGCGTAAACGAAAAGAGAAAGATAAAAGCAGCAAGGGAAAAACGAAAAAGTTCAAACCCAGTGAAAGTGACGAAGAAGAGGAATGTGATGAAAATGGTGACGAACAAGAAGAGGAAAAAGTGAGCGCAAGTGTAAACAGTAGTCGCGGTGCTGAAAGAACGAAACATCGGTCTCCAACGCCCGACCGTCAAGAAGAGAAGAAGAAATCGTCCTCTAAATCAAAACGAAAAGAACAGAAAGGGAAGGAGCACAAAGGAAGGACCCGAAAGTCCGAAAAAGAGGAAAAACCAGCTACGGACAAACGCGACTCTAATAAAAAAGAGCGCCAACGGTCACGGTCTCGATCTCGATCCGGTACTAAGTCGCGATCAGTTTCCCCAGCTCCCAAACAAACCACTGTACCATCTGGGTCTTTTCTATCTCCAAAAAAAGTCGATAAGCGTAGGGAACCATCGACACCAAAGCATAGGCATGGTAAGAAGAGTCGAACGGAAGAACACCTTTCAGACCAAGACGACAGAACACTGAAAGCGGATAAAACGGTTGACTCTTCCTTGAGCTCGATATCCCCGTCTCCAGTCAAAAACAAACGGAGAAGTAAAGGTCAAACGCCGAAACATCAAGTCCACAGTGTCAGTGAAGAGTGCTCCAACTCGCGGACTAGACAGGAACACGACGATCTGAGTAATGCATCGGCGGATGCGGAGCGGTCTTCAAACGTAAAAACCGATGACGTTTTGGAGGAAAGCGTCAAGGATACACCAGCTGCAGAGAAAGAAAGTAAAAGGGATAAGAAGAGTAAGAAAAGTAACCAAAAATCTGGAAAAAATAAAGGAAAAAGCAGGGCTGAGGAGAAATCGAAGAAAGTTAAACAAAAGGGGAAAAATGGAAGGAATAAAAAATCCAAAGGCAGAAGTTTGGATGATTCCTCCTTGGTTTCCCACAGTAATGACGATGAAATTAATGACTCGATCGAAGAAGATAAGAATAAGAACCCTGCAGTAGAGAAAGAGATTATAAGTGCCTCAAAGAAACAACCGAAGGATTTTTCCAAGTACACAACACTTCCCAGGGATAGAAGTACCTCTAGAAGTTTCTCCAGGTCTCCCAGTCCGCTGCCTTCAATCAGAGATGATTATTCTTCGTTTTCAGACCATTCTATGGAGTTTGATGAAGACGTGCCAATGGGTAGTCCATCGAAAAAGCTTCCTACCCGACCAATTACACCGGACATTATAGACAAATACGATCTCATCAAACAACGGCGCCGCAATCAGACGGTATCCGTACCGCCAACCGTTGTTCCGCCGCCGGCCAATGATAAAACAGTGAAAGCAAAAAGTCACAAAACTCAAGAAGGTAGTCGAAAGAAACAAAAATCTGATCAACCACAAACCAACAGTCCAAGTGCCTCCTCAACTTTGCCGCCTATGAAAGGAACGAAAAACAAGGTAGAAGAAGAACAACCTCTCAAAGTTAAAGAAGCTGCCACCAAAGGTAAAAAGAAACGAGATCGGTCGCCTGATGCTAGCTCTCACGACCCAGTTGAGCCGGTTTCCAAATGGAACGCAGAAGCGGAGCTTCGACCTCCATCACTGGAAAAACCACGACCGTCGTATAAGGACGAAAAGGTAGAAAAGCAGCGAGAGCCGGACAAAAAAGCAGCTCCCTGCGATGAGTATGATTTTGTGGATGATTCCCCGTTGGAAACAATTGCACCAAAACAAGCAACACCCATTGCTTCGCCAATAGAAAAGATTCCAAAACCTGTCAAAAATAAGACAGATTCCAGCAGCAGAAAACAAAACCAAAAGCCCAATAAAACTCCTCACGGTAGCTCATCGCGACCTTTCCCTATCGGAGGGGCCAATAAACAACCAAAACAATCTGGAGCTAACATGGAAGCACTGGAGCTGGAAACCGAGCAAACCTTGAAAGACATCAACAAGTGGCTGGAAAATACACCTCGATTTTCAGAATACAGCTCTGCCAGTAACTCACCATCTCGGTACATCATGGACGACCTAGATGCAGTTACAGCTAAAATTGATGCTGCTGATTTCCGTAAACCAATACCGTTATCGCAGCTTCCGGAAGAATCTGACAAGCCATCTCTGATCCCCTCACCCCAGCTGTCTATTGGCCCACCACCTTTAGTAGCGCTTTCGACGCCTTCCGTTCCCAGCGTAATGTCCCCGAAAAGGGTGACGCCTCCAATTCATGGTGCAACTTCAACGAAGGAAGCTCCCAAATCTAAACTGCCAAAGGAACAATCGTCTCAAGACGTGAATCCGCTTAAAGAATCAAGCGCAAATGTACCCATTTCTTCGGCAAAACCTCAGCAGCAGCAACAGCAGCAGGCACCCCCACCAACACAGACAGTGCCAGCACATAATCTTCCAGCTCCGCCTCCGATTGAAAGACCATTACTGGGTCCTCCACCAATTATTCCTCCCCACTCGCAAAAGAAGGAACCAAAGGAACCGAAACGGAAAAGTCTCAAAGAGAAGCTAAGCCAACTTGGTTCTCGAAAGCGGGAAACCGTACAGCATCACCGCACGACCATAGATCGTCTACAACCAGGTAAATCTAAGGGTAACCTTATTAGTTCAATTCAAAATCTCAACAAACCGGAAGAGTTGTTTCCTCTAGGTGGGGGAAGTGGTGTTATCCCTGGTGCTTCCGTTGGTCTAGCCGGTACGAAATTAAAGGAAGTTAAAAATTCTTTAATTGTCAAAACGGACGAATCAAAGCCCAAACTAAGTCTGGGAACGGTGCTTAATACGGCCGAAGGTTTCGGGCTCGGTCAACAGCATGAGTTTGCGGACGAGAAGAAGGAAAATGTCGAAACAGTGGAAACTGCTACTAGTGACATGGATAAACCTTTGGATTCGTTGAGTAGTTCCAAAATTGATTCTATCAGTAGTCAGACGGATAAGCTGCTGATTCATGATGACTTGAAGGCAGCCAAAGCTGAACTTGCTAGAACCGATCCGGCAAAGGTCATGGAATCGCCGGAAAAGGTAATAAAAGCGGTAACAAAATCCGACAAACCATCAGCAACACCAAATTTGAGCGCATGGTTCAAGGCTTTCGGTGGGGCACCAAAGAAGCAGAAAAAGACGGAGGAAAGCGATGAATCTGCGAGTAAAAGTTCACCCAACGATGGGACAAAGGGTAGTGAAAATACTTCGCCATCGGACGTTCCGCAGGTTCCCAGTTTGGAAAGTCCAAGTTATCCGTCTTTGCCAGCTCCCAGGCAAAGGAAGGCAAGTACGGGCAGTACCGTTTCGGAAAGGTCTTCCTACAGTCAGGATCCTGACAGTCCTCGCATCGGAATAGATGAAAGGATTGGAGTATACCCAGCTCCTTACCCCAGTCCTATGGGTGCATCTCCTGTTATGACTTCACCGAAGCTAGATGATACCCAAAAGAGTCCGTACCCGATGAATGGAGCAATCAAAGTAGGATTCTATCAGGATACGACAACCAAAAGCAGTCCAGAGAAAAGCTGCAGTCCAAGAGATTTGCCTTCCCCGTATCCACAATACTCACAACACTTGTATACTGCTAACTCTGGCATGGCTGCAAACAGCGTATATGGGAACTATTCGTATGGGGCCAATAGCGCTGTTGCTGTGACCGCTTCGACCAATTCCTCGGAAACGTTTAAGAGCTATGACCAGTACAAACAGCCTGCTTCCCAAGAATCAGACTATAATTCATCGATGAGCCCCAGTACAAATCCAAACTCTCCTTATCATAATCAGCAATCGTCGCCTTATCAGCAGCAACCCAATTCACCGTATCAACAGCAACAGCAAGGTCAAAGTTATAATCAACAACAACCTATACCTTCGCCGGCTTCATCTGGTCCGCTGTCTCCATATAGTAACAATTCGCTCGCGCCACAATCAGTACAACAAAGTCCAGCTCAATCAGTTAGCGGCCATTCACCTTTTAATCCGTCGCCGACGTCGCCTTATCAAACGCCTCAACACCAGTCTCAGAATCAGCAGCCACCACAGCCGCAAAAGCCTAACCAGTCGCAGCAACAACCAACGCAACATTCATCGAAACCAAATACCCCAATTCACCAGAGCCCCAACTCGCCGTTCTCTCAATCGAATCACAGCTCACCATACTCACAGCAGGACCCCAATTCACCGTACTCCCAGGGTCAACTGTCTCCATTCCAGCCGATGTCACCGAAGCCTTCACCAATTTCCACTATACCTCAGGGAACAACTAATAACAGCCTAAAACTAGCCCCGCCCATCATTACCCCTCAACAAGCAGCAGCTGCCGCTGGAGTGACACTGCCGGAGTCGCCAGTAAACAATCTGTCACAGCAGCAGACCTCACCCCAGCATCAACAACAACAGCCGCAACATCCGGCTGAAACACCTGGATCTCAGCAGACTCACCAGCAGTCGCAACTCCCCAGTCAGCTTAATACTCAACAAAACCCTTGGAATCAGCAGCAACAGACGAGCTATAATCAATACTCCGATAGCTCATCCTTAACCATGGGGACAACATTGCCGGCACCTGCACACATGCACCATCACCATCAGCACCAGCCGCAGCAGTCCCAATCGCAACCTCAACAGCAACAGAAACCACAACCGGCACATCACAATGTTCAACAAATGCCACCTTCGGCTGCGCATCTGCTTTCGTCACAACAACCGCAACCACAGCAACAACAGCATCAGCAAACACCATCCTGTGGGCAACAGCAGAATCTTAACAACCTCACACCTGCTCACACGCAACCGAGCAACGGTCAACAACAGCATAGCCATTTGAGCACTCTGCTGAGCAGCAACAACCCGTACACCTCAAACTACGGTCGACAAGCGTACGAATCTGCTGCTGCTGCTGCGCAGAGTCAACCGCAACAACATGATGCTAGTAACAGCGCTAAAAATCAACCAACCAAGGTACCTGATCTGATCAATCTGGGCTACAACAGTAGCGGCAGTAACGAAATCAGTAGTAAGGCTCAACCACAACACCAGGAAGTCCCGATGAATATGGGCGCTAAAGCAGCCGATAACACAAAGGAAAAGGAAATGGCCAAGCAGCAGCAGATGTTCGAGCTTATGGGAGCTATGGGCTACGGGAACCCGATGGATATTTCCATCAGTAAGAGCAAGGCATTCGATATGTTCAACCGAGCGGCTACGATGACTTTTCCCAGAGGTTTTCCCTCGGCTAATGGTCAAACTCAACACCAGCCGCAACAGCAGCCACAGCAGCAAGATGCTACAAAAATTACCTACGGGGGATCCAATAGTGCTGCCGGATATGATCAAATGCAGACCAACACTAATAAAGCACATGACATGAGTGGAAGTCAAGCCTACGGTATGCCTCACCAGCAGTCTCAACAATCAAAATCAAACCAAAATGACATACTTTCGGCTGGCAATCTTCGAGGTAATACTGCGAATTACGATCAACGGCCAGCAGCACCGGTTACGACTGTTCCGCCACACCAGCAACATCATCCGCAGCAGCAGCAGCAACAACAAAGTAATATGGATCTTAGTACCGGGTACAAAGCATTCAGCGGTCAATCGGCATCCAGTCTAATGGATCCTGCAATACGCAATCTGGCCTCATTATCCTCTCTGTATCAGGCCGACGAACGATTACTCGCTTCGAGTTCATCAACGGCCGGATACTATGATAAAAGTATACCTCCAGCTGCGCACATGTACGGGAAAAATCTGTCATCGGACACGTCTTCCACAATCGGTTCGACAACGGCATCTTCGGCTCTGCAGCAAATGTTCAACACATCGATGGCTACAACAATGGCATACAATGCGGCAGCACGAGACCAGCAAGCAGCCTACGGAGCAAACTATCATCATCATCAGAGAAGCGATCTTCTTGGACAAGGACAGAAGGTTCCCTTGAACATCCCTTCCGTTGCAAATACAGTAACGGCAGCACCTGAGCCGACCAAACCAAAAAGGGGTCGCAAGAAAAAAGAAAATCCGGAACAATTGCAACAACAACAGCAGCAGCATCAGCAAATGCAGCATCCACAGCAAACTCACCAGCATCCATCGCAACAGCAGCAGCCCAACGCAGCTCATCAAGGCTTCCAGACATACTCTGGCCTAAAAACAACTCAACCAAGTTCTTCCAGCAACCAAACGGCCACAACTTCAAGCGTTGCAGGCAATGTTGCATCCAACACTAATTCGGAGCCTTCAGTAATTTCGTTAAAAACGGCAAATATTGTCCCGGGCAGCGCTTTCAATTTTGGACCGGGGCCTACTGGGCTAGGTCTTCCGACAAGTCTATACGGTGAAAATTCCCCATATCTGGATGAATTCCGCGCCAATCCAAACCCGTATCCATACCTCGCCTCTAGTCATCCTCGTGGTCCGACCGGGTCTTCTTCCTCGTCTGGTGGACCAGCAGCCGACGGATCAGATAAGGTGGCGAATGCCTCAGCTGCAAGCACCTCTGCTGCCGTGGCGGTAGCGGCCGTCGCTGCGGCTGCCGTTCACCAGCCACCTCCTCCGGCGGCTTCTCCATATCACCAGTTTCTCTCTCACCCGTCGTCCCGTCCGTCGCCATATCAATTCATGAATCAACTGGATCCCCTGCACCATCCCTACATGCGCCAGGAAGAATTCCGCGCCCAAATGATGCTCAACCAAAGTCTTGGTTTGGGTGCCCCCGGCGCACATGGGCCACCACCGGGAGCGTATGGACAGCCTGCAGCTTACCATCCGGCTCTGGGCATCCATAAACCTTATGATGCCATGAACTCGATGAATCGACCACCGTGGCTATAACAGCAGCAACAAGATGTCACCAACGCTGCCCCGGTGGTGGTGACGGCCAGGACCGGCTCTACTGCTGCAGCACCCGGAGGAGACATCATGGCAACAGCGAATTTGGATCGAGATTCTGCTGCTGCTGCCAGCAGCGCGAGCGCAGTCGGTCTAACGGAAGCCCGACACGAATCAGTGGTTTGGGACGCTCGTTCGCGAAATCACACCCATAATTTCTAGGACGCGTGCGCAATATGTTATATCTCTCGTGATGTTGATTTTAAACGAAGTGATTTTAAGTTTTAAAGTTTATTTTTTAAACTGCGACACATATATGTAGGTATATAGTTTTTTTTTCGGTTTTTCGAAGAAAAGGAAAACAAACTGGTAGGTTTACAAACGTAAGAGAAACGATGTGTTTTCAAAACATTAGCGGTTGCTGGTAAGATACACAGTTTGTGACGCTGAGATTGCAGGTAAAGGTTGTAGCTGCCGAAGTTTTTATTCTAGGGTTGAAATATACTATGCACGTGTTTTTAGCGCAGTGCGTATTCTGGCACAAATTCTTAACAAACTCTCTATAAATTCGGGTTACCCAACATTTCTTGGCTATTCAAACATCACCAAATTGATACCTACGCTTTTTTCGTGTAGATGTTATTCTTTCAGGCGAAATTCCGCCCGGATTTTTTAATATATCCTATCGGCAAACGTAAACAAACCGCGTGAGAGTTTGCAGATAGAATCTGTTCAAAAATCAGGTCAGACTTGTTCTTTTCCAATAAGCATTAAAAAGCGAACAAAAAATGTTTGTCCACTAGTTTGTTGTTTATATGAGCATATATCTATGTTTTCTTGAAATAAAGGTGTTTATATTTGCTAAATTTGTGCTTTAGGCTTCGCATTCATGTAACTATCACTTGAAATAATTGAGTTCTCGCTGTAAACCCTTGTCCCACGGTTTATCTTCCAGATAGGCCCAACATTTCTACTGTTGTTAAGTTGTTGCTGTTCTTAAACAGCAGTTTCGTAATGCTTCACGGTAATAACCATGCTTTGTTGACAGCAATAATCTCTGATTTAATCTATATGCTTAATACAAACGACAAAATAAAAGCACCTGCTTTATCGCCATGTATTATTTCACGTGCCGAGTGTCCGAATAGTATAACCCGTAAACTATCAATTATCAAGTGTGCAATATCCAAATAATGGTTTCTAGTTCAAACCTCATCGCACTATCTTCTTTTGTTTTGTACCATAAACACGCTTTAAAATAGTAATCGGCTACTAAAAGGTCGCAGTGCAACCTCCAGGAATGTAAAAAATGGTATTTTTAAGAAACTATTTTGGTTTTCGGTGCCAACAGTGGCGACAAAAATTAACGTTGTTATTTTGTAATATTTTGTTGAAGCTCTTTAACCCAACAGAAATTTTAGAAGGAATTGGAGTGAACAAATTCAAGCGTCGTCATTTTGTAAATGTACCCTACAGTGGGATATTCTGAAAACCGGTTCGTTTAGCCTTAGCCTTATAAATACAATAGGGAAAAAACTAGTTTAGCTCGGTGTACGCATTATAGAAGCATCAATTACGGATCTATGTTAAATATTTGTTGTCTCAAAGTTCGTACACTTGCTTCCACAAAGTGGTTCCCGCATAAAAGAGCGATCAGTGTTTTAGTAGTAAATAACAGTGATAATTTTAATTATTAGTGCTGAGTACAAGCTATATAACAAACATAGAATAGGGGTGATAGGGGCAATATGGGCCACCTAAGCAAAACGCGTCACAAAACATGTAGCGCGTAATCAAAATTCTAATAATTAACATAAACTTACGATTTGACATGTCTTTGATAAATTAACAATGTTAGAATATTGATTGACTATGAACAGCCATCAAATTTAAATGTTTAAAAAATGATACTTTTTGCTTCGTTCAAAAACCATACGGGGCGTAATGGGCCACTATACGGGGCAATATGGGCACTTTAATTAAAGTTACCATTTTAGCCAGTTTTTACTAGAAAATAACATAAAAGATTATATGATTTAAAAAAAAAGAGAAATGGTGACTATTTGCATTTCATTTAGCGATTGTTTTATGATTGTTTCTATTTACCGATTTTTTTTCAGTTGAACAACATAGGCAACATGGCGGTTCAAGTGGCAGGTAGATGAAAGACACAACTTTTGCTCTGTAACCGCTATTTTCGGGTTGATTGTTGGGTACAATTACGCAGCATTATACTTGACTGTGTCATTTTAATGTTTATATTACTTTCAAGCGTTTATTGGTTATGTACAAATACATTACCAGGTATGCTCATTATGCCCCTTACAGCTATGCTAATCAAAAATAATTATAATAATGCGATAAAACAACAAAATATCTCAATTATACAAAGTGATTGTTCATATATGGTAATAGTAGCCATATATGGAGTGGAGAAGTCCAGAACACGCAACGAAATAGCTATAGAGCTTATTTTGTGGGTTGCAATTCTTATAGTATTTTTACAATCCTGAGTCGGCTCGAGTTTTTTCTCAATATCTCAGACATGTTAACGAATTTGGATGCAGTTTTTGTTGAGGTGCTTATTAAGAACATTATCAACAAGTTCATTAATAAAATTAGCGAAATTGATTGTCCAATATGCCCAAACGAACGGTGGCCCATTTTGCCCCGTATGCTCATTATGCCCCTATTACCCCTATGTGGTCTAATCACACAGGAACACTCACACTATCACTCAGCACATTTATTGTTTGTTACATGTTGTCTTGCGCTCTGTTTTTCTTCACACATACTTGTATATTCAAAACCTAGATTCAAGAATCAACCGTCGTGGAATAACTGTAATTTGTGTACACTGTAAATTTAAACGTTGAGTTTCGTTAGGTTTAGCATAGTAGGTTTTATTTTTTGCTTCAAAACATACTACTAGATGAGATTAATCCAAAAAAAAATGAAACAAAATTAACGGTTTCATTGCATTGTTTCTAAAGCAGTGCTTGAACTAAGGTGAATCACCGCTCCATTCTCTCTTAAATAATAACGTCAAATATTCAGTTTTCGGAAAGTCGACAAAAGTGCATACTGTCTACTGACACCAATGGTCTGATGAAACAAAACAAAACGATAAACATTTCAAAAGGAGAATATTCGTTTTAATATTGAATATAACAAAAATACTATTCGCACGTAGGGGTCTTTTCATGCCTTATTTGTAAGCCCATAAATAGAAATCGCGCGACATCCGGATGCCAAACACAATGGTTTAGATTCCAACACACCTGCATCGTATAGGTACCATAAATTATACGGAAGCGTTAGTGACCTAGACCAATTGACACCGCTATTTGAATGTTGCATCTTATGCTCCTACGTATTTAGAATGCTTCAATTGTGGAGCCGCACCAACAACTCCAATATCAGTAGAGAATCACTTTTCGTAACAATGTAAATAGGACTAATTTAAGCAATTCTACTGAACAGAATCAAAATACCGTAAGTGTGTATATAGATTACATTTTAGTTTCACACATTATTTCACCCACTTGGTCTGAGATCAGCGCCGTGTTAGGAAAGTACGTGTTTTTTACAGTTATTAATCTTCTCTTAAGGTAATGAGATATCGTACAATACCTATAAAGTAATTAATATAATTGGGAACTTTAACCAAACAAATGGAAAAAGGTGGATAAACACATACAGAAATGTTTACTACATAGTAGACGATAAGGATACAAAAGAAAAAAAAACAAAAACATTCAAACACAAAATTTTATGTTTACAAACTTTGGATAACAAAAAAAACATGTTGATTAATAATATGTTTAGAGGAGTAAATAAATTAAACCGTATATATACAATAATCGATTTAGTTTTATATATATTATAAAACGTTTACTGTAAAAGTAAATCGAACATATATTATTACTGATGGAGAATACTGTTATGATATGGAATAAAGTGTGAAAGTAGTAGAAAAATATACAAATAAATTGTGAATGAGACAAGTGTAAAATGAAGAATGCCGTAAATATATTGAAAAACTATATCACTGGAGTTTTTACACGAGGTTTTGTCCGAAACAACTCCGATTCATTTGTTCGATTATAATTACTTCGTTATTCATTTATTGATTTATTTAATTTAAAAAAACATCATTGCACTCTCAGTGGTCTTCATGAGAACTAACACAAACACTGACCCGCTCTGAGCTTCTAGACCAGTGGTGGCCTCGGTAATAGCATAATGCGGGCTAAATCAGATCTCAACAGATCCGCGGTCCGAAATGACTTCTGACATTAATAAATTCAACCTATAGTTCCCGTCCATCATTCAGTAAACCAGTCCACGGGCCGCATGGACCATATTTAAGAGCCGCAGTTTAGCTATCACTGTTCTAGACTATTAGATGCCAATGCACCTGCCCTCCATAGATGACACAGAAACGCCGATTTGCTTACGACCGTAATCTTCTATGAGCTACCAGACCGAAGACAGCATATGATGTACTACCAAAATGTAGGTGGCATGAACTGTCGTCTAATCATTTCGGATCTGAATTATGACATCGTCATAACCGAGACCTGGCTCGGTACACAGTACATTCTCCAGTCAATTATTTGGCTCCGATCATCAAATTTTCCACTGTAACGAAAACCTGAAAGATAAGCTGAAAATCAATTGGAAGGGGCGTTCTGATGGCAGTACGTCAAAGATTAAGAGCGACTGCAATAGACAATAAGGATTACGACTGTTTGGAGTAGATCTGGGTTACAATTGCGCCACATGATCGTATTTTGTTTTTTCTGCATAGTGTAGTTATATCGCACCTGAACCTTGTCAAACTTGTCAATGCGCAGATTATCATAGCATCCCACCCGTCCTATTGGAATAACATCCTTGAAGATCACGACGCCGATAAATGGATAGACATGTTCCGAAAAAAGTGTACCGTTTCGAATCACGCGCTCCCTGGCAAACGAGCGAATGATGGCGAGGACTATCATTAAAAAGTCAATGTCGCATCTCAAAGCTTTCTGGAAGTTGTCTCTAACCCTACACACTTTGGGCAGTATTGTGGTAATCGACGGGAATGAGTTCGAGGTAGTCGACGAGTTCGTATACCTTGGCTCACTGGCAACAGATGACAACAATACCAGCCGTGAGATTAAAAGACGTATTATCATCGAAAGTCGGACCTACTACGGACTCCACATACACTTGCGGTCGAACAATTTAAGCCCCCGTACAAAGTGAACACTGTTCAAAACGCTAATTAGACCGGTTGTCCTCTACGGGCACGAAACCTGGACACTGCTAGAAGAGGACCTACGAGCACTCGGAGTTTTCGAACGGCGAGTGCTAAGAACGATCTTTGGCGGAGTGCAAGAGAACGGTCTATGGAGGTGAAGAATGAACCACGAGCTCTCGCGTCTCTACGGCGAACCAAGTATTCAGAAAGTGGTTAAAGCTGGACGGATACGTTGGGCAGGACATGTTGCTAGAATGCCGGACAACTATCCTGCAAAAATGGTTTTCGCATCAAATCCAGTAGATACAAGACGAAAAGAGGGGCACAGCGAGCGAGGTGCCAAGACCAGGTGGAACGAGATCTGGCGAGCAGTGGGTGCCCGCGGAACTAGAGACCAGCTGCCATGGACCGAAATAGATGGAGAAATTATACTGCGCAGGCCTTGTCGTAAAACGTTAGGCCAATTAAGTAAGAAACCCTACGAACATATGCAGCATATTCGCGGCAAAGTCTTCTAGCGTGTTCTGCAATGAAAGTTAAATGAGAGAAACGTTCCGAGATCATGAGATGATCTCCACCGCCACTACGCAACTGAAGTTCTCCTTTAATCCCGGTCCAAATGGCATTTCTTTTAGTATTCCGAATCGAAGCAACCTGTAAATTATTTGATGGTTGTAACGAGAGCAGTCAACTTCCATAATACACAATTTTCCTCGACGTGACAGGGACTGAGTCGAGACGAGTTGCTCTACGTGACTTACAAAATAGGGCCCCTAGTTTTTAGCCAACCGCCAACCGGTTCATTCAAAAAAAAATAGGTTGTGGACCCAGAAGGATCGTAACATACTTCTCACTTCTAACAGCATAGAGCCGAGGTGGCTCTTGCCGAATCAAGAATTCCTCTCCGCTGTACTCATTCCGTGTTACTCGTTGCCAATTCGGCTTCAAACCGGGTCGAGCCATATAGCACGTTGGGCCCGTCTATTTCTGGTGCCGGTGGGGTTTTGGAAGAGAACGAATTTCAGTGCACAGCCGCCCGGCATCGTTGCGACAAGGCCGGCCCACCGCGGTCTCTTAACTTTCGTCAGGTGTACGATAGGAATCTCTCCAAGCAGTGTCTGCAACTCTTGGTTCATACGCCTGCGCCACTCTCTGCTTTCTGTCTGTACTCCTCCAAAAATAGTCAACAACATCTTTCGTTCAAATGCGGCAACTTCATGTAAGTCCTCCGCAAGCAAAGTTATTGTCTTAAGTCCGTTTTGTACATCGTAAACTTTGTGCGGCGGCATATGCTGTCTTCTGCGGAGCGAAAAGTAGGCTCAACTTCCAACTTTAATGCGTCGCTTAATCTGCTTACTTGTATTATTGTCGGACGTAGATTGCCTCCGCCGTCTCAAGGTTTCTAGTAATGATATCGAGGTCATCTGCGAAGGCTGGGAGTTGGCTACTTTTACTGAAGATCATTCCTTCGTGCTTCGTAGTATAGCAACGTATCAAGATCTTTGATCAAGTCGTAAAGATTCTGGAAGGAACCATGGACGGCAGTAAGGTGTCCATTGTGAAGCTGAACAACTCCACTTATACGGTTTGGAAGTTCAAGACGAAGATGTTGCTGACCAGGGATGACCCGTGAAGGACGAGGCTCCAGAGCCGATGACGGCAGCTTGGAAAACCGGAGTCCGATAGGAACTAGTGACTATTGCTCTGCTGTAGAAGACCAGCAGCATATGTTGATTCAAGACACGAAGAACGCCATCGAATCCTTGAACACCCTCAAGAAGCACTATGAAAAAAACATATCTTTTCTCCAAGGTTGCGTCAAAGTTGTTGACGATATGCAGAATCATCTTTCGAGCTGTAAGAGCGATTGCAAAGCTATCGTGCGCTGGTCTGGACTTGGGAAAAAAGTTGATGGTTGCCCTCGTTACTATTTATGAGCTTCATACGTTGATCGTTGACGATGGCGTTGGAGAGGCTGTCCGATGTTGACCTGAAGCTGCAGCTGGTAAAGAGTTTTTGTTTTTGCTTAGGTCGTCCAACCTACATTCGCTCTAGTTCCAATCGAACGGCTGTCAAAACGTTACACTTTTTAGATGATGGGTTCGCTCTGGGTATTTTCACAGTTTCAACCCCGCTATGAGCAATATGACAACCCGAAAACATTTGTTTTGTTGTCTCGAAAATGTTTGTTTATTCAGTGGTCCGTTTGGAACGGATCCAGGTTAAAAAACAAAAACGCTATTAGGTGTTAGATGAAGTGTTAAAGGAACGAAATCCAGGATCCTCAAGTGCGGTGATGAAAGCATTTCTGCGGGCTCTGATGGCGGGTAGAAATTCGAGTCATGTAGAACGCAAAGCTTTGGGTTTAAATGTCTTTTCTAGACTTGACCCTTCTTTATCGACAGACTATTAGAGTACAGGTACAGGACATTTACGGGGCTAGTGCAACAATCCTACTGACCATATCTAGCAGCACCGCCTAGCCGAGATTCGAACATGCGACGACTGGCTTGTTAGGCCAGGGGTCATGTAGATCGGATGGTGGATTCGGTCGCATTCGCCCACATATGCCGTGATCATGAATTCTTCGAGAAAGTCCAAGAAACCCCTGTAACAGGCGGAAAACCCGTGAAGGTGGAAGGTGCTGGCGCTGAAAAAATTTCGTGCTTCCATGGAGACGGAAAACAACCGAGGTGTCGGGTGTCGCTAAAAAACGTGTTGTTTGTTCCTAGCCTGGAGATGAACCTGTTATTAACTCCGAAATCGTGAAAAAGACAGCAGCTGTGGCATTCGATGATGAAGGATGCCGGATTCTCGTCGGCGGCCAGGTAGCGGCTGTTGCATTGAAAACTAGCAGCCTTTACAAGATGAAAACGATTAGCCCGTTAGTAGTAAACGAGCACCCAAGCAGTAAACGTTGATTGGCATCACGTTGGCATAGAAGATTTGGATATCGTGATCTTAAAGTGCTCTAAGCTCTAAGTGAGATACTGATTAAAAATCTTGTGACCAAATTGAAGGCTTAGGACTGCGACAAGCTCCCGCCTCACGCCTCCACGAGTCATATGATACCAAATGCGGCGTAGCCTGGGCAATGTTGTCAATTTGACAATAGCGAAGTGAGGAGGTGCGACGCGAATACTGGCGCGGTAACCATAGCATGGCGGTAGAGGAAATGCTTCGTCAAACACGAGCGTCTGTCCACCAAGGAGGTGCGGCTCAAACAGCGTCTGTTCTCCATGTTAGGGGCGGCTGATTATTATATTCGTCCTTATGCCAGCAGGGACTCTAAACAGTGCTGTGCACGATGGTCCTCCGGCGAGACAGGGGGTTAGGGGCAGGCCCAACAAGCCGCCCTGGAAAACTAAAAGTTACCAACAACGAAGAAGAAAATAGGGATCGGAACAATCGGCGTCGACCCACGCGACGAAATAAGGACTACGATTGGAAACTCGGGACATGGAATTGCAAATCGCTCGGCTTCCCGGGTTGCGATAGGATAATATATGATGAATTACATCCCCGAAACTTCGAAGTCGTAGCACTGCAGGAACTTTGCTGGACAGGACAGAAGGTATGGAAAAGCGGGCATCGAGCGGTTACTTTCTACCAGAGCTGTGGCACCACCAACGAGCTGGGAACCGGCTTTATAGTACTGGGAAAGATGCGCCAGCGTGTGATTGGTTGGCAACCGATCAACGCAAGGATGTGCAAGTTGAGGATTAAGGGCCGTTTCTTCAATTACAGTATCATCAATGTGCATTGCCCACACGAAGGGAGACCCGATGATGAGAAGGAGGCGTTCTATGCGCAGCTGGAGCAGGTGTATGATGGCTGTCCGCGACGGGACGTGAAAATCGTCATCGGTGACATGAACGCGCAGGTAGGACGGGAAGCTATATATAGACCGGTAATCGGGCCAAACAGCCTGCATGCCGCAACGAACGACAACGGCCAACGATGCGTAAATTTTGCAGCCTCCCGCGGAATGGTAGTCCGAAGTACCTTCTTCCCCCGCAAAGATATCCACAAGGCCACCTGGAGATCACCAGACCAACGAATAGAAAACCAAATTGACCATATTCTAATCGACGGTAAATTCTTCTCTGATGTTATAAACGTTCACACTTACCGCAGTGCGAATATAGATTCGGATCATTTCCTAGTTGCAGTTTGCATGCGCTCAAAACTCTCGACGGTGCATAACACGCGTCGAAGTCGTACGCCGCGACCCAACATCGAGCAGCTACGAGTCACCGGAGTTGCCCAGGAATACGCGCGGCAGCTGGAAGCAGCGCTACCAACGGAAGAGCAACTTGGCGCAGCAACTCTTGAAGATGGTTGGAAAGGCACTAGCCGCACTAGGTACAATGAATCCGAACCGAAGAAACGATTGGTTCGACGGCGAATGCGAGCAATTAGTGCAGGAGAAGAATGCAGCACGTGCGAGGATGCTGCAACACCGTACGAGGGCGAATGTGGATCGATATAAACAAGCACGGAACAGGCAAAACTCGGTCTTCCGGAGGAAAAAGCGCCAACAGGAAGATCGGGATCGCGAGGCGATGGAAGAACTGTACCGTGCTAACGATAAACGGAGGTTCTACGAGAAGTTAAACCGCTCGCGCAAAGGCCATGTGCCGCAGGCCGATATGTGTCGAGACTCAGACGGTAATCTTCTCACGAACGAACGTGAGGTGATCGAGAGGTGGAAGCAGTATTATGACGAGCACCTTAACAGCGATGTAGCTGAACATGGAGGTGACGATATGGCAATAGATCTTGGAGCACGTGCAGAAGACGACAGAATACCAGCCCCTGACCTCCAGGAGGTAGCAGAAGAGATCGGTCGGCTGAAGAACAATAAAGCGGCTGGGGCTGATCAGCTACCCGGCGAGCTGCTGAAATACGGTGGTGACGCACTGGCTAGAGCGCTGCACTGGGTCATTGTCAAGATTTGGGAGGATGAGCTACTACCGGAGGAGTGGACGGAAGGCATCGTGTGTCCGATCTACAAAAAGGGCGACAAGTTGGATTGTTGCAACTACCGCGCAATCACACTGTTGAACGCCGCCTACAAGGTACTCTCCCAACTTTTATGTCGTCGACTATCACCATTTGCAAAGGAGTTCGTGGGGCAATATCAAGCGGGATTCATGGGTGCCCGTGCCACCACGGACCAGATTTTCGCGCTTCGGCAAGTGTTGCAGAAATGTCGCGAATACAACGTGCCCACGCATCATTTATTCATCGACTTCAAATCGGCGTACGACACGATCGATCGAGATCAGCTATGGCAGATTATGCACTACTACGGATTTCCGGATAAACTAACGCGATTGGTCAAGGCGACGATGGATCGAGTAATGTGTGTTGTTCGAGTATCAGGGGCAGTCTCGAGTCCCTTTGGATCTCGAAGAGGGTTACGGCAAGGTGATGGGCTTTCATGTTTGCTGTTTAACATCGCTTTGGAGGGTGTGATAAGAAGAGCGAGTATAGACACGAGTGGCACGATATTCACGAAGTCCGTCCAGCTTCTTGGTTTCGCTGACGACGTTGACATCATTACACGTACCTTTGAGAGGATGGCGGAAACGTACATCGGACTGAAAGCTGAAGCCAAACGGATAGGACTTGTCATTAATGTATCGAAAACAAAATACATGAAAGGAAGAGGTTCTAAAGAAGTGAATGCTGACCTCCCTCCCCGGATTCATTTAGACGGTGATGACGGTCGTGTATCTGGGCTCACTGGTTACCGCAGACAACGACACCAGCAGAGAAATACAAAGACGCATTATGGCAGGAAATCGTGCCTACTTTGGACTCCGTAGGGCGCTGCGATCGAACAAAATTCGCCACCGCACGAAGTTAACAATCTACAAGACGCTGATTAGACCGGTAGTCCTTTACGGCCATGAGACATAGACTATGCTCGTGGAGGACCAACGCGCCTTTAGTGTTTTCGAACGGAAGGTGTTGCGCACCATCTACGGCGGAGTGCAGATGGAAGACGGAACGTGGAGGAGGCGAATGAACCATGAATTGCATCAGCTGCTTAGGGAACCACCCATCGCTGCCACCGCAAAAATCGGTCGCCTGCGATGGGCTGGACATGTCGTGAGGATGTCGGACGACTGCCCGGTTAAAAAAGTTCTCAATAACGATCCGACTGGAACGAGACGGCGGGGCGCGCAGCGAGCAAGATGGATCGATTAAGTGGAAGGCGACCTGCGGACCCTACGTAGACTACGTGGCTGGCGAATTGCGGCCATGGACCGAGTAGAATGGAGACGACTTCTTCGTACAGCAGAGGAAACCACGGCCTGGAGCTGATTAAGTAAGTAAGTAAGACTGCGGCATTAAGTAAGACTGTGAAAGCTCAGATGGCGAAGCTCAGTAGAAAGCCGTTTCCATAATCGTTTGAACGAGAATCACGTGACATCCTGGATATTGTTCACACCGACGTATGTGGACCGGTGGAAAATGCATCAGTGTCTGATTATCGTTATTTCATGACCGTCTTTGATGGCTGTAGCAGGTTCTGCACTACAGCGTTATAGCAGCTTATGAATCGGAAACGAGATAAAGCAGTTTTACAGGAAGAAATCATCAAAGCGCAGTTTACTGCAACTTACGCTCTCCGCCCCTCGGCGACCACCGAGAGGAAAAATCGATTCCTGGTCGGGATAAATCGCTGCATGTTATTCGTCGCGAAGGTTCCGGAGTTCAAATGGACTGAAGTCGTAAGTACTGTTGTCTATTTACAGAGCCGGTTGTGGCACGAAGTCGATACCACGATAACCTCTACCATCGGTACACCTGGAGATCACCCAACCAGACAGAATCACAAATCGACCACGTTCTGATAGATGGTCGGCACTTTTCAGGCATTATCGACGTCAGAACCTATCCGGGCGCTAACATTGATTCGGATCACTACCTAGTGATGGTAAGGATACGTCAAAAACTATCTGTTGTGAACAACATACGATACCGCCGCCCGCCACGGTATAATCTAGCGCGACTGAAGCAACCGGAGGTCGCCGAAAACTACGCGTTATCTCTCGAAACCGCGCTGCCGGAAGAGGACCTCTTGAGGACTGTTGGAATGCCGTGAAAACAGCCATTAACAGCGTAGCGGAGAACGTCCTAGAGCCATCCGTCAGAATGTGGAGCGATACAAACAGAAGCGGAGGCAGCAAACCCGACTCTTCAAGGAGAAGAAGCGCCACGAAGAGGAGAAGGAGTGCGAAGAACTCAAACAGCTGTACCGCTTTCACGACCCACGGAAGTTCTATCAGAGACTCAACAGATCTCGCAAAGGCTTCGTGCCGCGGGCCGAAATGTGCAGAGATAAAGATGGAGGTATCTTGACTGACGACCGTGCGGTGATCGAAAGGTGGAAGCAGCATTACGATGAACACCTGAATGGCGTGCAGGCGAAAGACCATGATAGCGGAGGAAGTGACCAAATTGGTGTAGCAAGCGACGAATATGTGCCACCCTCATCGATAAGTTAAAGAAGCCATCCAGCGGCTGAAGAACAACAAAGCAGCGAGAAAAGATGGCATTGGAGCGGAACTTATTAAAATGGGCCCGGACAAGTTGGCCGGCTGTCTGCATCAACTGATTGTCAAGATTTGGGATACGGAACGACTACCGAAGGAGTGGAAAGACGGGGTTATCTGCCCTATCTACAAGAAAGGTGATAAACTGGATTGTGAGAAATACCGAGCCATCACTATCCTGAATACCGCCTACAAAGTGCTGTCCCAAGTCCTCTTCCATCGACTATCGCCAACAGCCAATAGATTTGTGGGAAGTTACCAGGCCGGCTTCGTGGAGGGTCGGTCTACAACGGACCAAATCTTCACCCTGCGGCAAATCCTCCAGAAGTGCCGCGAATTCCGAGTCCCCACGCACCACCTGTTCATCGATTTCAAAGCCGCATATGATTGCGTAAACCGACAAGAGCTATGGAAAATTTTGGACGAAAACGGCTTCCCGAGTAAGCTTACTAGACTTATCATGGCTACGATGGATGGGATCCAGTGCTGTGTGAGAATCTCGGGTGGATTGTCGGACCCATTCGAATCTCGCAGGAGACTTCGACAAGGAGATGATCTTTCCTGCCTGCTATTCAACATTGCGCTTGAAGGTGTTATAAGGCGAGCGGCGATCGAAATGCGGGGCACGATTTTCAATAAATCCAGTCAATTTATCTTTGCTGACGACGTGGATGCTGTCGGCAGAATATTTGAGGCGCTGGAAGATCAGTACACCAGTCTGAAACGCGAAGCAGAGAAGATTGGATTGAAGATAAATACGTCTAAAACGAAGTATATGCTGGCGGGCGGGATCGAGCGCGACATGGCTCGCTTGGGCAGTACCGTGGTAATCGACGGGGATGAGTTCGAGGTAGTCGACGAGTTCGTATACCTTGGCTCGCTGGCAACAGAGGACAACAATACCAGCCGTGAGATTAAAAGACGTATTATCAGCGGAAGTCGGGCCTACTACGGACTCCACAAACACTTACGGTCGAACAATTTGAGCCCCCGTACAAAGTGCACGCTGTACAAAACGCTAATTAGACCGGTTGTCCTCTACGGGCACGAAACGTGGACACTGCTAGAAGAGGACCTACGAGCACTCGGAGTTTTCGAACGGCAGGGGCTAACAACCATCTTTGGGGGAGTGCAAGAGAACGATGTATGGAGGCGAAGAATGAACCACAAGTTCGCGCGTCTCTACGGCGAACCAAGTATTCAGAAAATGGTTAAAGCTGGACGGATACGTTTGGCAGGATATTTTGCTAGAATGCCGGACAACAATCCTGCAAAAATGGTTTTCGCATCGAATCCGGAAGGAACAAGACGAAGAGGGGCACAGCGAGCGAGGTGGCAAAACCAGGTGCAGCGAGATCTGGCGAGCACTGGGTGCCCGCGGAACTGGAGATCAGTTGCCATGGACCGAAACAGATGGAGAAATTATACTGCGCATGCCTTGTCATCAGACGTTAGGCCAATTAAGTGAGTAAGTAAGTGTGACACGAAGTTGAACGTGGTACATTTGCACGCGTTCAACAGTACGACGTACGTCCATGATTCCAAGCAGAAACGCGAGAAGCTGAACCCAACCTGGACTGATGTTTGTTGGCTTCTCTTAGGACAAAAAGCCGTATCGTTTCAAAGATCGATCGACAAGACGGGTGAGCATCAGTCGCGATTCCAATTTCGTTGAGGAAAAACTGACTATGCTAGAGGCATCCAATGTGACAGATAATGTGCCATCCGAAGAGATAATCAAACTGGACATTGCAAGCAAGCTGATCAATTCTGGCGCTGAGCCTGTTGAGGAAAAAGACGACTCCGATAATGGCGATTCACTATGGGCTTCATATGTAATTGGTTGGGTCGAGCTGACTAAGTTCCCGTACAAGGTGTACCTGATTAAGACGCTCGTTAGACCCATTCCATTGAATCGAAGAGCGGCAACCCACCGAGTTAATTGGGGAAGTTCTTTTACCGTGCTGTGTCCTAACTTCGTTACTCAAACTCAGACACCACTCTTTTCAAATCTGTATATTTGCTAGGCGTTGAAGTTCCGTACAGTAGAAGTTCATTTAAATTATATTAATGATTCTTACATAGTCGTCACGAAAAGACCTATAGCCGGATGGCATAAGAATGGACAGAAAAGATAGTTAAAAGTAGATGTCCAAGGTTGCTTTACACTTCGCATACGGTGTGAAATATACAAGTGTATCTATTTACAGAATGGTGAGGGTTTGTCAAGCCTTGCAAGGAGAATACTGTAGTCAACCCGATCAAACGGAGCATTCAACGTGATTCCTATACACTACATAAATCTCCTTCGAAATTCGTAGCGACTAGCGACTAAACGTTTAGGAAAAAAAACCCATGCTGTAATGTCGACACCTATAGCGAACATAGCATCGTTCGGGATTGTTTCCATTACTTTAGAGCAGCCACGTAGCCAGAGGTGGGCGCCAGGAGTCCTATCTTGGCTCCTGATACATTATATGCATATCTTATTGGTTATAACTATAATATATTATAATACATTTAATGTATTGTGGTTCTAAACGAAAAAATATGCACATAAAATAGTTAAAATCAAAATTGGGCCCCCGGGCCCCCCCTTCTGGCTACGTGGCTGCTTTAGAGGAGGAACATAACGATGACGTAATCGCATTGATTTTACATTCTTCCGATCAAAATCGATAGCTTTTACGATTTACGATAGCTTTTTTTTCTTGAGGGAATATAGTAACTAATTCTTTCCTTTTCGTAAGAGGCTGACAATGATAGACTGAAGCATCAAACAATTGTGACACGAAATTTTGAGAATGTGGCGGAAACTTATGTAAGACTGAAGACTGAGACCAGTAGAGCTGAACTTGTCATCAATGCGATGAAGACAAAATATATACGAGAAAGCAGCGCCAGGGAGATCAGTTTGAACTGACTGGATATAAAAGATGACTTCACTTCTCGTCATGAAAAACAGCAAATCACCAGATTCGTGAATTTTATTAGCTCCAACTACGTTTATTATTAGTATGATTGTCTTAAAATTTCGTTTTCCAAAATCATACTTTATTGCAATATACAAGCCATTTTTGGCTGCCATTGTCAATGATCTTCGTTGACAACATGTACTACACAGATGACGAATGCGCAAAATCATTGTTCAGAGTCATTTCAGATCGGAATGCAGGATATGCCTAGCTAGTAGCTAGTAGGACTGTATGTACAGGATTTCTCTATTCAGTCGTTTTCCCATCAAATTGGATAGCGGCTGAATGAAGCGTTCACTCGGAATCAGCCTTTCCTTGTTCAACCGCCCGCATACGACCCGGACGACAAGCAGAACGGCGCATTTTTTTCGCTAAAGCTCGTGATTTCGAGTGTCGAAAGAGTCGCGTTTTGCAAAAATTTTCCAACTTATGAGACGTGTACGTCGGATCACCAATACAGACAATGTTAACCAACAGTTGAGTTACGTTTCCGAACTCTCGAAAACCACGTTGTGACTTCTGTCCTCGATTAATGCCGGTCCATGTGAAAAGATTCCAAAAAGATCGTGTAAATAGGCAATCGACGATTGTATAGCAAGCGTTATCACCGTCTCCGACGCACGAGTTCGGGGTGACAATTTTGGAAAAATACTTATACTGTAACATAGCAAAATAATTCATAGATAACATCTTAAAATCAACATCGTATAACTCAGAAAAACTTACGTATTTTTCACAAAGGAATTCGTCTGCCAATTCCACGTTCCACTGTGCAAGCTGCTCTTCGGTTTCTATGGGTTTTCGTGTTTCTACCGGCATGTCTAGCTGGAGAGGGCGCTTGTAAGCCTTTACCGGCCTCCACATGGGTGCCGCAAAACGGTCCCTATCAGCCTGGAAGCATTCCTCGACTGCTGTCCGGACTGCTGTCTGAATCATGATTCTTAGGTCTTCCTTCAAATAGCTTAGTTCTTTTCTTAGCTCTGCACGAGTAAGTCCATCCGATTGTTCTGTGAAGAATTTGCTTGAGAAAATTTAAATATTCAATTACTTATAATTAATTACCTATAGATCTGTTATTAGTATCGACCTCTGGGGTGGATTCACTATCGTAGGAGAATATAGATTCATCCGCTTCAAGCTTTAGAGAAGCATGTTGGACTGCCTGAGGATCTGATGGCATGTCAATCAACATATCAATGTGACTCTCTTGATCATGGTTTTGATCCATTAAAATACTATTAGTAATGTTTCTGACGATTGGGTCTAACGACGATGCTGCATTTACCGCTTCGCCGAAGGTTTCATATTGTTCACCGACAATTGCTGGAACCATTTTTGTAGGGCCATTGTAAGGATTTCCTTGGACACGCAACCTTTCTACAAAATCGTCTAACGATTCCGGCAGCATCAGCGAGTCGCCACTAATCCAGCTCAATGGCACAGTCAGAACGTGTAATTCTTGCTTATAAATGAATTGAACAACCGTAAACATCTAAAAAATAAGTTTAACAGAGTATTTTATACAAAATAAACTATAATTTTGGTTCTTACCACTTTTGTATAAACAATTTTGCACCCGATAAATAGCAGTTTTAGTTATCAAACTTCCCAGGTAACCAATAAGCATTTCCAATGCAATTTAAAAGCAAGCCAATAAGCGTTTAAGTTGCCTTAAATGCTACTTAAATGCTATTTTGGCAAAATATGCGGCTACTTTACCGCTAACCCTCTTATAGTGCTAACAATGCTTATTTGCAGCTAGTTACCGACAAGAAGAATTTAAATAGAATTGTGGATGCCAATTTACAACAGTTACGCAGTCAAAAGGCTGATAAACAGCAACCTGCAGTATAAAACGCCAAGGATGCTAATAAGCGATTGATTAACTGCTTATATTAATGCTTATTGGTTACCTGGGTTATAGCAATCATAAATCGTATATTCACAGACATGTAAGTAGAGCACTTCGCATAGAGAAATTAGTATGCTTTCTTCTCAACAAATTGTTTTGATCACTATTCCTAAAGCCACCACAACTCCGATCGAACAGCGAGACTTAACGATATACTTGCTAAAATGCTGTATTTTATTCTGGTTTTGATAATTTATTAACAATCAAATTGTTAGGTATAAAAAATTTCATCACCTAAATACAGGCCGAAATACAATACATACAAACTTAACTCCGACACAAAAGTGTGCCCAGATTGAAGTATTTTTGTTTTCGAATGTTTAGTTTTCAGAATGTCGCATAATCAACCCTTTTGTTAGGGCTTATGCGACCTACTGAAAACTAAAGTCAGAATTGATCAAGGAATCAAAACTTTGTATCAAAAGTAATGTTTTAAAACAATAATGATGTTATGTTAATAATATCTATGATCTTTATTTGATTTTCACATGACCATCCAATTTGTTCACTACCATATTACCTGATACACCTGATATATGTAGGTACAATTGTTAATTTGATTATACCTGATTTTATGTGCCATTTTCATTAAATTGCTTATGACAGACACATCATTTCATATGCAGTTGCGGAACTCCTCTTAAGTAAATGAACATTCAACAAAATTAAATGTGTATATCAACATGGGATGTACGAGACGGGGACGTAGGACTGTCCATTATTGTTTTATCAACTATCTTATTACCAGATCTTACTCGGGGCTTCTTTGTCTCTTAGACACTTGTGCCCCTTTTATTGTAACGAGAATACTCCTAATGGGGGGCTGAGAGCCCTATTTCGACTTATGATAACTTTCCAATTGTTCCAACTTCCAAATTCCTATAAAATCATATCTTAACTAACGCATAAAGCAAAATACGCGCAAGATTAGATTGAGAAATTACCGATTGCAAAATGCAAAATAATGGGAAATGAGAAATGCAAAATACTGGTGCTGCACTATGGCAAAACCGAGCAAAAAAACGGATGCAATTAACCGTTAAATTCATTTTAAATAAAAACTTACTTATCTAAAGGCGGTGAACATAATTTACTTCGGAGATGTTTTTCACTGTATTGTTTTAAAGCAACAATGCTCATTTAAGGGTTAAGACACTGACGAACTGACATGACACGAGCGTTTCATTTTTGACTCACAAGATCTTGCAAGCAAACGACCACTTGCTTACAAGCGAGCGATCACCTTTGTCAAACAGCAGAGAGATGTACAAAGGTATACGGGAGACAGATTTATGCAAAATTCAGTTTGATTCAACGGAAATCTGTATGAATATCGGAAATAACCCGGTAATTCTTTATATATTGCAAAAACAAAGGATAAAGTAATTTTTACAAAGGGCTTTATGCATTCACTTGTGCTCCTAGACCTAGTGTTTTTATTTTTTCGTGTCGGTTACACATAGTTATAACGCTTATAATGAATTTGTTTATTCAATCCGGCCCGCTTAGGCGCGTTCAGCAGAAATCAAACAAAAATCTGGCAGCGAAAAACTTTTTTTGCCAGACATTCTGTCGGATTTTTGGCCGCCGTCACCCGTGAAAACTAGCAGAAATGCAACATCCAATTCTTTCAGAAATTTCACCTTGCGGTTTTTCTGCCGGATTTCTGTTTGATTTCTGCCAGAAATTTCCAATAAAAACCGGTTTTGTACCGATTCAGCTTTCCCTCCTTTTTTGCCTTATTTTTTGTTAACAGATAGAATGTCCCAAGCAAAAAGTACGTTTGATTAAATTTATGCTTGTTTTATTGCGCTTTAGAACATGTAATTACCTTTTGCCCGAAACTGCAAAACTGATGAACGACTTTTTTCCTGCCTCAAAGTTTTCCTAGGCGGGACGTTGGCTGGTAAACGGCTGAATAATGCGTACCGTCGGTGCCTTGTGCACGTGTAGGCATAAAATAGACCCTACAGTGTTTCATAGCCTCTTATTCAGCAACTCCTATTTCTACCGCCTCGTGGTACCAGCCGGGATACGAGCAACTTTGGTGGAGATCGGGTAACCAACCCCGGTGGAAGCCAAGGTCATATGCTGACAGGAAAGGAGGGCTCTTTCGAGCTACGTTGGCCCTCCGGCGAAACAGGGGGTTGGTGTAGCAAGTTTTGCAAGCGGTCACCACGAAAGCAGAGAACGAAGAACAAATAAATTCTTACTGGAACAATCGGAATAGACCCACGCGACGAAAAAGGACTATGGATTGGAAACTCGGGACGTGGAACTGCCGATCTCTCAACTTCCAAGGGAGCACTCCAGTGCTCTCCGACGTATTGAAGAGTCGCAAGTTCGACGTCGTAGCGCTGCAGGAGGTGTGCTGGAAGAGCTCAACGGTACGTACGTTTAGAGATGGACATACCATCTACCAGAGCTGCGGCAACACACACGAGCTGGGTACAGCTTTCATAGTAATGGGCGAGATGCGGAAACGGGTGATTGGGTGGTGGCTAATCAATCCTCGAATGTGCAGGTTGAGAATCAAGGGCCGATTCTTCAATATAAGCATCATCAACGTGCACAGCCCTCACCTCAGAAGTACCGATGACGACAAGGATGAATTCTACGCACAGTTGGAGAGCGAATACGACCGCTGCCCAAAACATGATATCAAGATCGTCATCGGGGATTTCAATGGTCAGGTCGGCCAGGAGGAGGAATACAAACCGGTGATTGGAAGGTTCAGTGCACACCAACGGACCAATGAAATGGGCCTAAGACTTATCGACTTTGCCGCCTCCAAGAATATGGCCGTACGTAGTACTTTTTCCAGCACAGAATCCACCATAAGTACACCTGGAGGTCACCAAATCAGACAGAATCACAGATCGACCACGTTTTGATCGACAGTCGGCACTTCTCAGACATTATCGACGTCAGATCCTATCGAAGCGCTAACGTTGACTCGGACCACTACCTAGTGATAGTTAAGATGCGCCCAAGGCTCTCCGTTGTGAACAACGTTCGGTACCGACGCCAGCCTCGGTTAGATCTCGCGCGGCTGAAGCAGCCAGACGTCGCCGCAAACTACGCGCATTCACTCGAAGCTACACTGCCGAAAGAGGACGAGCTGGACGAAGCCCCTCTCGAGGACTGTTGGAACACTATCAAAACAGCCATCAGCAGTGTAGCGGAGAGCTCCATCGGGCATGTGGCCCGGAATCAGCGGACCGATTGGTTTGACGATGAATGTAGGAGGGTGATGGATGAGGAGAACGCTGCGCGGGCGGCCAAGATGCGCAGTGCCACACGACAGAACGTGGAAAGACACAAACAGAAGAAGATGCAGCGGAACCAAATCTTTCGGGAGAAAAAGCATTACCTAGAAGAGCAGGAATATGCAGAGTTGGAGCGGCTGCATCGTTCTCAGGAAACGCGAAAGTTCTACCAGAAACTGAACGGATCCCGCAAAGGCGCGAGCCGAAATGTGTCGGGATAAGTCGGGCAGTATTCTGACGGACGATCGTGAGGTGACCGATAGGTGGAAGCAGCACTTCGACGAACACCTGAATGGCGCCCAGGCGGAGAGCCATGGCGGCGGGGAAAGTGATTTCGACGGTGCAACAAACGGAGAAGAGGTGCCAGCCCCAACGATAGGCGAAGTTAAGGGGACCATCATGCAGCTAAAGAACAACAACAAGAAAAGATGGCATTGGAGCGGAGCTTATTAAAATGGGACCAGAAGAGCTGGCCGTTTGTCTGCACCGACTAATTGTTAGAATTTGGGATACGGAACAGCTATCGGAGGAGTGGAAAGATGGGGTTATCTGCCCGATCTACAAAAAGGGCGACAAGTTGGACTGTGAGAACTATCGAGCGATCACCGTTCTCAATGCCGCTTATAAAGTGCTGTCCCAAATCATTTTCCGCCGTCTATCACCAATTGCGAATAGATTTGTGGGAACTTATCAAGCCGGCTTCGTCGAAGGTCGGTCTACAACGGATCAAATATTTACACTGCGGCAAATCCTCCAAAAGGGCCGTGAATACAGAGTTCCCACGCATCATTTATTCGTTGACTTCAAAGCCGCATGTGATACCATTAACCGGAAAGAGCTATGGAAAATCATGTATGAGAACAGCTTCCCCAGGAAGCTCATCAAACTGATTAAATCTACGATGGATGGTACACAGTGCTGTGTTCGGATTTCGGGTGGATTGTCAAGTTCCTTCAAATCACACAGAGGGCTTCGTCAAGGTGATGGTCTTTCATGCCTGCTGTTCTACATAGCGCTACAAGGTGTTATGAACCGAGCGGATATCAACACGCGGGGCACGATATTCAACAAATCTAGTCAATTCGTCTGCTTTGCCGATGACATGGATATTATCGGCAGAACATCTGTGGCGGTGGCTGAACAGTACACCAGACTAAAGCGCGAAGCAGAAAAGATTGGGTTAAAGGTAAATACGTCTAAAACAAAGTACATGCTGGCCAGCGGAACCGAGGCCGAACGACACCGCTTGGGCAGTAGTATATTGATCGACGGCGATGAGTTTGAGGTAGTCGATGAATTTGTCTACCTTGGCTCACTGGTAACGGCGGACAATGATACCAGCCGTGAGATTCGGAGGCGTATTATTAGCGGAAGTCGTGCTTACTATGGGCTCCACAAGCAATTGCGGTCGAGCAGACTAAGTCCCCGTACAAAGTGCATCTTGTACAAGACGCTTATTAGACCGCTTGTTCTCTACGGGCATGAAACATGGACAATGCTCGAGGAGGACCTGCGAGTGCTCGGAGTTTTCGAACGATGAGTGCTAAGAACGATCTTCGGCGGCGTACAGGAAAACGGAGTATGGAGGCGGAGGATGAACCATGAACTCGCACAGCTCTATGGCGAACCCAGTATCCAGAAGGTGGCTAAAGTAAGTATGCTGTACGTTGTACGTGGTTGTGCTCAGATTTTTTCACCATACTGTCTTATAGGTAGGATGCAAATCTAATAAATAAAATAAACGTTATTCGGAAACCAGTCTTTTCAAATCTAAGCGTTAAAATTCCATACAGTAGAAGTTGATTTTAATTATATTAATGCAGTGTTGGGCACCGCTAATTCGCTAATTCGCTAACCAATACAATTTGTTCGATAATCGTGGTAATTTCGCTAATCACTAATCGCAAACTGCAAATTACCAGTTACTGTTTATTTTTGAACATATCGCAATGACTTGCATTGTAATCTATCACTGTACAAATTATTTGTAATTTACATTTATTACATGGCTTTTCTTAATTTACCTAAGATCAAAACCTATTATAATGGATAAAATGATTACAGTTTATTAATTTTTAAAATAAACAGCGGCACTTCATTTAGAATCATGGCCCAGCAGCAATTCGGCTAGTTTGAGTATAAATTATAAAGTATAACTAGCGTTTCTCGATTGGTCGGTTAGCGAATTAGCGAATTAGCGGTGCCCAACACTGTTAATGATTATTACATTATCGGCATAAAAAGACCTACAATCAGGTTACAGGAGAGCGTACAGAAAAGAGAGTTAAAAGCAGATGTCCAAGGTTGCTCTTCTGTGGTACGCCAGAGATGGGTCGGAATACCAATCTTTATACTTCGCATACGACGTAAAATATACGAGTGTATCCACTTACAGAACAGGAACATGATAGCAATCGCCTCGATTCTACGCTCCGGTCGAGCCCGTTCCGATCAAAAACCATATTCCGAATTCTGAAATTTCTGATTCGAACAGGTCCAATCGGTACGCAGAATAGAGGCGAATGCTTCGATAGCTTTGCACGTTGCATTTACTACCCTTCTTGTGTAATAAAGGGAATACAATCGATTCTTTCCATTCATTGCGTAACAGTTTTACACTGATAGATTGAAGCATCAAACAACCGTGACACGAAATTTTGAAAATATGACGGAAGCATTTATCAGACTGTAGACTGAGACCAGTAAAGCTGGACTTCAATGCGATGAAAACAAAATACATGCGAGAAAGGGGCGCTAAGCAGATTAATTTGAACTGGGTCGATATAGAAGATGAATACACTTCTCATCATAAAAAGCACAAGTATTACACAGATTCGACGAAAGTGAATTATCTCCAACTAAGTTTATTATAAGTATGATCGCCTTTAAATGTCGCCAGGCCATTTTTGACCGTTGCCAATTTTTATTTACAAAATGTATTATACAGATGTCGAATGCACCAGACCATAGCTCAGAATCATTTTTGATCGGAATGCAGAATATACATAACTAGTAGCTGGTAGGACTATATGTGTAAGATATCTCTAATCAGTTGTTTTCCCATCAAAATGGATAGCGCTAATCATGAAGTCGGAATCAGCCTTTCCTTGTTCCGCTGCTCGCGTACGACCCGGACGACAAGCAGAACGGCGCATTTTTTTCGCTAAAGCTCGCGCTTTCGAGTACCGAAACAGTCGGGTTTTGCAAAACTTTTCCAACTTATGAGACGTGTACGTCGGATCACCAATACAGACAATGTTAACCAACAGTTGAGTCACATTTCCAAACTCTCGAAAGCCACGCTTCGACTTTTCTCCTCGATTAACGCCAGTCCATGTGAAATGGTTCCAAAAGGATCGTGTAAATAGGCAATCGACGATGGTATAGCAAGCGTTATCACCTTCTCCGACGCACGAGTGTGGTCTGACGATTTTGGAAAAATACTTATACTGTAACAATATAGCAAAACAATTAATAGATACTTCAGACGACATCATATAACTTACGTATTTTTCACAAAGGAATTCGTCTGCCAATTCAACGTTCCACTGTGCAAGCTGCTCTTCGGTTTCTATAGGTTTTCGTGTTTCTACCGGCATGTCTAACTGGACAGCGCGTTTAGAAGCCTTTAACGGCCTCCATATTGGTGCCGCCAAACGGTCCTTATCAGACTGAAAGCATTCCTCGACTGCAGTCCGGACTGCTGTCTGAATCATGATTCTCAGGTCTTCCTTCAAATAGCTTAGCTCTTTTCTTAATTCTGCACGAGTAACTCCGTCCGATTGTTCTGTGGAGAATTTTTATGAGTAAATTTAAATATACAATTACGTTCCTATAATCTATTACCTAAAGATCTGTTATTAGTATTGACCTCTGTAGTGGGTTCATTGTCGTAGAATACAGGTTCATCCGCTTCAAGCTTTAGAGAAGCATGTTGGATTGGCTGAGGATCTGATGCCATGCCAGTCGACATATCAATGTCACTTTCTTGACTATCTTTATCTTGCTCTTGATACATTAAAATGCTATTAGTAATGTTTCTGACGATTGGGTCTAACGACGATGCTGCGTTTACTGCTTCACCGAAGGTTTCATATTGTTCACCGACAATTGCCGGAACCATTTTTGTAGGTCCATTGTAAGGATTTCCTTGGACACGCAGCTTTTCTACAAAATCGTCTAACGATTCAGGCAGCATCAGCGAGTCACCACTAATCCAGCTGAATGGCACAGTCAGAACGTGTAATTTTTGCTTATAAATGAATTGAACAACCGTGAACATCTAAAAAAAGAAGTTTAACATAGTATTTTATAGAAAAAAGATTATAATTATGGTGCTTACCACTTTTGTATGAAACAATTTTGCATTTGATAAACGTCGATTTTAGTTATCAAACTTATAGATAGCAATCAAAAATCGTATATTCACAGACATGTAGAGCACTTTGCATAGAGAAATATGTTTTATTCGCACCAAACTGTTTTGATCACTATTCTTGAAGCCAACACAATTCCGATCGATCCGCGGTTTCTAAAATGTTATATTTAATTCTGGTTTTGATAAACTTTTCGATCTTCAGCAATGAAATACCTACTAAATTATGGGGTATAAAAAATCTCATGACTTAATACATACAAACTTAACTCCGACACATAAGTGTGCCCAGATTGAAATATTTTCTTTTCGATAGATAATTGAACAGGGAATCAAAAGTTTGCACATTTATTGTTTTATGAAATATTTTCTAATGTTGTAAAACAAAATAATTTGATGTTAATTTGCTTTTCACATGACCATCCAATTTTTCCACTACTATTGTTCGTTCTCTTATACCTGATTTAATAAGTACCATTTTAATTGAATTAATTATTTTAGACACATAATTTATTATACGCGGTTGCGGAACTCCTCCTAAATAAATGAACATTCAGCAATATTAAAGGTGTACATCAACATGGGATGTACGAGACGTTGACGTAGGACTGTCTAGTATTATTTTAGCAACTATCTGATTACCCGATCTTACTCGGGGTAAATCAAAACCGCATAAAAATAAACCCGCGTAAAAAACAAACCGCCTTAAAGCGTAACGCAGAGAAAAACAAAAACGCACTGAAATTTGCCAATAGCTGGCATCGCTGCTGATAACATCTTTTGCGATGTGCGATGATATTTGGTGACTTGGTGTTGTTGAAAGCATAAGCAAGAGAGTTCGGTTTTTGTCGCTTTTGTTGCATAACAACCGCCTCGAGCATACTATCATATTATTGTATTATGAACTCATTCAAAGAGAATGATGTGAACGTGAAGTGAATCAGTAGCTGCCGCACCGTAGCAGGAGTGGGTAGCGTCAAAATTATCAAAGTGATTGTGCTCTAAGTGCCACTAACCGGGTCGGGTACATGTGTTTTCTTCTTCGCAGAGTGTGTTTATTTACTGCTAAATTATAGTTTGAAATGATAAGCTAATTAACCGTAACAAGTTTCTAACCAGAATCCATATCAGAGGGAATGGAACAAAGTTGTGCTTGTTAGAAGTTTAGTGTCGATCATTGGCACAACTCGAAAAATTGTTTAGAAGTTCCTAAAATGCAAAATAAAAGGTGTTCTATAAGATGACAACAAGCTTATGCAGTAGATTGTGTGGAAACTAGTCTGGATAAATAATCATAAACGAGGATTTTTTCTAAACCTATTCAAAGCCAAAAACATGGGCAATATAGAAATCAACCCGAAACTACTGCCTATGAAGGCACACTACTTCCTATTCAATGCAGGTAAATTGTTGAATTTCGCTTTAATATGACCAATTCTCGGAAATTACGCTTAATAAACATTCGCAGACAGGACAAGAACAGGTTTTTGGTTGCGGTTCTCCATAAATCATATATCAGTCCATGTAGAGGCGTTACACTTCAATGAGCGCGAAGCGATGGAATGTAATCGCTTTCTCGTTCTTAGGGAATTTGAGAATCAAGCCTTATTAGGTGTCTAAATAGCGTAATTGATTACGCTCGTATGTGATATGAGTAGATTAGAAGCTATGTGTAGTATATGTATTGGGTTTGGATGGCACTTTGTGAAAGAGAACACGAAACTGTTTTAAACATCAACATTTTTAATATTCAACTTTCAGAGCATTGTATTGCTTCTCTAGCTCGTAAGGACAATTATGTGCACCTGCAATTTCGTTTACTTCCGTTTTAGAAAAAAAAACCAACAGAATTCTCCCGTCCCAATAGGTCATGGATAATTTGTTTCGATTAAACCTAGGCTAAGTTGATGTCCTGAAAGTAAATTGCTCTGATTCTAGGTAACTTTTTCACCAAAAAAGCACAGTTAAGTTCAACCGAGTTATATTTAAAAATTTCCATGTTGGGTAACCAACATGAACATTCCTGTGAACAACACAAGACATTCCATGTGTTACATTGACATTCCGTTTTATTGACAGTGTTTGTCGTCTAATCCGATTCAGCCTTCGTAAAGGGTTATCGCAGAAGCCTCCGTCGAACATGACAAGACCCATGGAAGATTATTGACCCACTTCGCACTGCTGTCTCTCTGCACTTTTGCATGAAAGCATCTACGCGAAATGAAGGGTTCATCTGTCGTTAATCTGACGAGAAACTGTGTGTGGTTAGAAACTAAAAACAACCAAACAAGTCACTGTCGCTAGTCTGTCTATCACCATTGTGGTAGCTTGAAATATATTAAACTACGCCTTATCTGTCTGTCGGACAAAACTGACTGGTTTACGATTGTAACCATTCACTGACAAATCGAAAAATGTGATAAGATACCTTACTGGAACGTTAAATTATTTGGTGACTTAGCGCATGCATTCGAAGCAATGATTTGTATGGTGTGAAAAGAGAGTGAATGCAATATAAGATATATGAGTGTTTATCATTACGGAGTCTGTAGATTACAAAGGCGACAAAAGGTGCATTCACCTGTTTTGATGCTAAACATGAACGCTGTCGTTATAGAAACCTCTACAATCTACGTCTATAATCTGTCCAAGTAATCAGTGCATAGTACTGATAAAACACTTTTTCAGCGTTTTATTCGTCCATATGGTGCTCGTATCTTGATGTCTGAAAATTCTATATTGTACTTTGTACGATTTTCAGAAAGGCGTTGCTTTGGAAAATCATTAGACTTCTCCTAAAGATCTGGAGATTGTGCAGAATTGCAATCGGCAATCTACCAAAAATGCGATTCAGCTACTCATCCCACTTCCACATTCAATATCTCAAAGTTTTATGTAGATTGAATAACCCTCAACTGACTCCTGTTCCCTTTTCGTTTTTTATGTTTCAGTAGCTCCGGATATTTCTATCGACCATTCAGTTTATAAAGCAAACTGATGATTTTTTTCTAAATGGACATTATCACTGCGACCAGTATTTTTGATTTATTATGATACGGTCTTTTCTTCGCAGTATCGTTGTGGAGTGAACGAACTGCGGTTTATTTTCCTGCTATTTTTATATGCTTAGGTACCGGTGTTTTCACCCTCTTTTTTCTGGTATGGTATTCACTACATTTCAACCAATCTTGTACGTAAAACCAGGTAGTAGAACAAGTTATAATTTGCCCTTAGGCAAGAGGTTTTATTCGCACTTCAATCATGTACCATTGTTAATACTTGTCCTGGTAAGGGGCTTCATTGTTGGTAAATGCAGAATTCGGTAGGAAGGAGATATGTAGAGGTGCCTGAGAATAAACCCATGCTAAAGTCATGTAACTTTTTCAACTTGCCGGATGCAGCTTTGATTGTCCTCGCGGATGCAGATCGGATGTTCAATTGGCTTCTCGTGGTCGTTCAATAGCTTCAGTATCCATTGAAGTTCTTGACAAGCTTTGGCAAGTGCTTAGAACTCTGCTTCTGTGAATGATAAAGCAACATACGATTGCTTTCTTGAAGTTCAACACACGACTCAGCCACCAAGGAAAACGAGGAAGCCAGAAGTAGACTTTCTATCCCGTATTCAGTCTGCATCACAATAGACCTCCAATGCAGCGTTCCTAGCTGTACCTCAAAGGTTCGTGTGAAAAGGTACCGTAGTTCCCTTTCAGCCTTGTGCCAATCCTTGGCCATTGGTTTGCTGATGAAACGTTACAAAATTGCAGCACTAAGGGAAATATCCGGTCATGAACCCACTGCGATATACATCAAATTTTCTACCAGGCCTTGGTAAAAGTCTGTTTAACGAAATTTAGCGTGTAAGACATTTTTTAACTCAACCCTGTATTTTGGTATAAACACACCCCTACGTATGTTGGCAACAAAAATCATCAGTTATGTGAAATCTGTATCGAAGATCAGACGCAAAATAAAAAACCTTTTTTAATACAATCCACAAGTGCTTTTTCCACTGACTATCCGAAGGACAAAGTCGCTTCATGATGGTTCCATCGAATTCTCCTCTGTTTGCGGGTATCCAGGATCCACCGCAATGTTGGACTCCTTGGCATCCATCAGACCAAATTGCCTGGTGAGGTTTGTTGTTTAAGCCTGTTGATTTGAACAGCAACCGTGGATTTAGTTTCTAAGAAAAAGATGAATGTCGCCCCACAAAACCAACTTGAAGCATCCTTTCACACGTCGTTCGTCGCTGCACACGACCAGAATATCGTCAGTGTAGTTGAGAATGAACGAGCTCTGCCCATTCCTAGTGCGAAGGTAGAGGCAGGCATCTGCAGCTGACTGATGAAATCCAGCTTGCTTGAGGACGTCGTCGATGGTTTTGTTCCACATTCGTGCCGCTTGCTTCAGTCTATGCAAACTGCGCCTTGAGACGGCATTCCTTCGCATGCACCTGCAACACCGCTGGTTTAGTACCCTGGAGACCGCCTCATGTAGATTTCTTCATCCAAACTACCGTACAGGTAAGCCGTTTTTATGTCCAAGTGCTTCACCAGCACATCAAGATCAAGACGGGCTACAGGAGTGGAGATTTCATCAAAATTTTGTAACGTACTTCTGTGAAAAGTTTCGATGTACCGCTCCTTCCTGGTCAGCAACATCTCTACCTTGAACTTTTAAGTCGTATAATTAAAATTGCTCAGCTTCTTTGGTTCCTTCCGAATTTTCACGACAAATTAAGAAAAAAATTCAAACAGCTTGATTCGTTACTCTGCTACGATCCTTCCAGGTCCATAACCTATCGGATATTCGGAATGGACGAGAAAATTAAATGAACCGGTTGGTGGTTAACTAAAGGCTAAATTATATTTCTGCTCTTGTTACAATTATCAAATAATTCATGGGTTGCTTCGATTCCGAAAATTCCGAAATCTTATTTCTTTATCGTAGCCGGGGTCGTCTCCATCCAACTCGATCTTGGGCCACTCGTCGCCAGTTTCCCAAGCGGCTCAGAAGTCACAAATCACTTTCGACTTGGTCGAGTCATCTTGTACGTTGAGCCCCCCTGTTCCTGATGCCGGTGGGGTGTAGAAGAGAACCGTGTTTGTCACTGTCGTTCGGCATCCTTACGACGTGTCCAACAATCGTAGCCTGCCGACTTTCACCAGGTGTATGATGGGAATCTTTCAGAGCAGTGCCTCTAGCTCGTGATTCATACGCCTCCAGCACTCTCCGTTTTCAGTTGGTACTCCGCCAAATATCGTCCGCAGCACCTTTCGCTCGAACACGGCAAGTGCGCGTATGTCGTCAGTGAGCAGTTTCAATGGCTTCAAATCCCTAAAGAACCACCAGTTTAGTACGGGTTTTAGTTTTCGCGGGTTTTGGCTCGTCGAATCGCACCCTCAAGAGCGATGTTAAGTACCATGCAGGATAAACTGTCACTTTGCCTCAATCCTTGCCGCGTCTCGAAAGAACTCGAGTGCTGGTGAGACACACACGACACACATCACTCGATCGATTGTATCGTATGCTGCTTTGAAATCAATAAACATGTGATGCGTGGGCACGCTGACTCCCGACCAAGATCTGTTGGATAGCAAAAATTTGGTATACTATTAGGTATAGGATGTAGTTTTTCCAAACTTTTAGAAATTGCCCCGTTTTTTTCTACGTATACAAAATTGTTTTAACATTTTTATTTGTTTTCTATTCTGCAGGCACGGCTCCAGTGGTTCCTTTTATGCCAACTCTGGTTAGGCAGCTCGGATTTTCGACCGTTGTGGTCGGTACAATTTACACTGTGCTACCGATAGTAGGCATGCTGGTCAAGCCTCTGTTTGGTATTATCGCTGATCGGTTTCAGCGCCAGAAGCTGCTGTTTTTAATTTTCCAGGTTATTCCATAGATACCGATATAGCGTACCGAATTTAAAACATCTGTTTCTTTTACAGATCTTGTCGGCAATTCCATTTTTTCTAATTATGTTCATACCAGCGATACCTCAGGAATCCACCGTTTCGTTTCACTGTCACGAAGGGGCTTCCGATTTACGATACTGTCCTCCGAGCGGTAGCTACCTCGATAAGTGTCTCACCGATCGAATTGTGGAGGATCAGAACAGTAACGCAACGCTAAACTGTCAGATGGAGTGCCAAACCGAACCATGGATGTGGGACACGGTTTGCAAATATTGGCAGGTTAAAAAATATTGCGACGAAAGCAATATTCCTTCGGACAAAGTGCTAAGACTGACTGGTTTAATACCAATGAATCATATTAATTTACTGGACGACTGCTTATTCTTCTTGCTAAAAGAAGCAGAAATGGATGGAGCTCACGTACCGCTTTATTGTCCCGGAAATACCACGGATTTCCGAACTAACTGTCAAGTACAGTGTGACAACGCAGAAATCAATGAAGCAATTACGCATTCTAAAATTCCGGACAGCGAAGTGAAAGGGCTGTACCAGTTCTGGTTGCTGTTTCTGTTCCTTATCCTCAGCTGGGCCGGAATGGCCGTCGTCGTTAGTGTTGGCGATGCCATCTGCTTCGACCTACTGGGTGACCGTCCCCATTTGTACGGTAACCAGCGACTGTGGGGCTCGGTTGGGTGGGGCATTTTCTCGCTACTGGCCGGATTTCTGGTGGATCAGTTCTCGAACGGAAAAACCACAAAGGACTATACGGTGGTTTTCTATATGACTATTATTATCATCGGTTTTGATATCTTGGTCTCATCTAAACTTAAGGTAAGTTGTTTTAGGTGTTGGTTTGATTTGGATTGAATTGATTTGACTTGTAGCATACTCAAACAAGACTGTCGACCAATATTATCGGAGATATTGGAAAAATTTTCGTCTCATTTAGAGTAGTGGTATTCTTCCTGTGGTGCATACTGGTAGGGTTTGGAACGGCAATGATCTGGAACTTTCTATTCTGGCACCTGGAAGATTTGGCCAGTTTGCAGGAGGGGTAAGTAAAAAGCTTAAGAAGGGTAATGCCCATTTTTTACCTCGGATAACGTTTGCAGATGTGATCACACCGCCTGGATCAAAACGCTCGAAGGGATCGTTATGTCGATCCAATGTTTCGGGGGAGAGCTTCCCTTCTTTTTCCTGTCCGGATGGATATTGAAGAAGATCGGACATGTGCACGCTATGAGCTTGGTACTGCTGGGTTTTGGTGCACGATTTCTGCTCTATTCGCTCCTCGTAAACCCCTGGTGGGTTATTCCGATTGAGTTCATGAACGGCATCACGTTTGGACTCTTCTACGCTACAATGGCATCCTATGCAAGTATTGTAGCTCCACCCGGAACTGAAGCTACGATGCAGGTTTGTGCAGTGTCACGCTTATGAATGTGCTATGTTACATTATAATAATCTATACCGGCAGGGCCTTGTCGGAGCCATTTTCGAAGGCGTGGGTGTCTCGTTGGGCAGTTTGCTGGCCGGACATCTGTTCCAGAAAGTTGGTGGAAGTAAAACGTTCCGTTTGTTTGGCATTAGTGCGTTGGTTCTATTCGTAGCTCACGTACTGGTTCAATTCACGATGGATCGCTTCGGAAAGAGGGGTAAGCATGATGACGAAAAGGTTGCCAACGATCGTATACTAAACCACCAAACGTGTCCTCCTGGTGATGGGAATAATGACAGCGTTGAACAAAACAAATCGTCTTTTGACAAAAATGGTTCAGTTCTGTCTGATTCAACCGTGCAAGAAGAGCTTGCCTTTGAACAGCCACATGTGGATTTAGAGCAGGATATTAATGAGTTAGAAACTAAGAGCAGTGAAGGGAATAACGGACTCCAAAATATTCATTTGACGAAAAAATATTAAGTAAAATAATTTTTCATTTTTTCCAATAGTGGCAAAATCGTTTCAATTTAGGTTATGATTACATTAGTATAAACTACGGTAAAAAAAATTTAAAATTGAAACACGCCAGATGCTTGAAATTGGCTTTTTAAATTGCTGAAAAAAAGTTAACACAAATTTTGACAAAATTTCGTTAGATTCAGTTAATACGCACATCGTAGATTCAAATAAATTATAAAGTTTAGGAAAATCCCAACAGCGACAGCAGATTGTTTAGAAAACCTTAATACAATGCAATTATTCTACTATTTAAAGAATAATACGTAAAGCAAAAGTAAGTTTTTGGTCTGCGAATTGCGGCTGGTAAGGAAAACTCCCTTTTCCTTCTGATATCTATGATTAATACGGTCGTTATAACTTTTAAATACTTTCATATTTCTCGTGAAAAATTCGTTTCTTCACAAGAATACCTTCTTAGTTGCAGCTATACTTTTTATTTAAGTACAACAGAAATAATCATTATAAATGTTTTACTGTTAATTAGTCATGAACGTTTTAACATAGAAATGTAATCTTTTCAGTGATAATCTTTAATTCGATTCCGCCGCACTTATTTGAATAAATATTATTCAATATTTGAACTTTATTTCTCGTTAAATCAATAAAAATGCCCTTCGATGTTGTAACGAAGAATGATTTGAACACTGCTAACTTTTATTTTGTTCTTAGCTATTAAATAATTTTGTTCGATTTGTTTCATTTGAAGTAAATAAATGTCACTCTATGAGAAATGACTTTAGTGGCGCCGAGATCAAATAATACTGAAGAAGACACGTGCGTCATGCGATCGGTACGTAATCCCGCGTAAAAAAGCTCAAGATATATTTGCTTGCCCTGTTATAATAGTTTGCATGAAATATAGCTTAGAAACCTTTAATTATTAACTACACAATATTATTTTGAGACAAATTTTAATTTAATTTAGAAGTTGGTCGGTTTTAAACGATGGACTACTGTTGTGACCACTAACGTGCCCAGAGTAATCGTAGGATTGCGACTCTATTATTATTTATCAAAAAAAACTGCGGACTTTCGAGTGTAATTGAACTTTAAGTGTAAGTCAATGTTGAAATTAAACTATGAATTGGAACTAGACTATAAATTACAGTGGGAATCGGTATTGAATTCAGACTTGCCGTGGCACATTAAATTAAGCTGAAATTTGGACTAATTTCGGTTCGAAACTTTACCTCAAATTAGACTTAAAAGTGGATTTGAAATTGGCCATAAAGTTTTACTTGGAATTAAACATCGGACTTAAAACAGAATTTGAAGCTGTTATTTGAAATTGCACTTGAAATTTTACTAGAATTTGCATTTGAATTAGACTTGGAATTGGACTTGAAATTGAATTTGAAATATTAGTTAAGATTTGACATAAAATTGGATTTGAAATTATGCTAGAAACTGAACTTACAATTAAAATTGGATTTGAAATTGACATAAATTGGATTTCAATTTAACTTGAGATGAGACTTGGAGCTATCATTTGAAATTGGAATTCAAATTATAGGCGAAATTGGGTTTAACAAATTGACTTGAAATTGAACTTGACATTGAACTTTAGACTTGAATTTGGACTAATTTGAACTTAAAGTTTTACTTTTAAGAAACGACGTTTTTATTTGATTTCTAAGCCAGTTTTCTATATCTTTTTAGTTTTTTCTGTACCGTTTTCGGGGTTTTCGATCGCAATTTTCTTCTTTTTTCGTCCGTTTTTCCTCTTTATCTGTCGTTTTTTCTATTCGATGTTTCCTGTTTAATTCTTTCGTTTGTTTCGTTTTCTGTACTAATTTTTTATTTTCAGACTTGTTTTTCCGCTTGTTTTCACTCGTTTTTTTTTTGTTATATTCTTTTCTGTTTTTACTTTGTTTATCATTTCCAGTTTTCGTTTATTTCTAACTCTTTTTAACTTGTTTTTCAGCTTTTTGAAACCGCACTTTCCCTTCTATTTTGTTATGTTTATTCTGTTTTAACTCCCTTTTTTCTCTTTGCTCTCTAAGTTACCTTTTTTTGTTTTCCGTCTTTCGTCTTTTTCTTCGTTCGTTTTCTTTTATTGTTCTGTCCCATTTTTCCGAAAGGTTCTGTTTCTATCCCATTTTACCGTTTTTTGTCCCAACTTCTTTTATATCTCGTTTGGTTTTCTCCCATTTTCCAATCTTTTTTATAACGTTCATTCTTCCATTCTTCTTTTTTCCCGTTTTTTGTGTTTTCTCTTTCGCTTTATTCTACCACCTGTATCCTCGTTCTCTGTTCCCTTTCTTTATTTTTCTTGTCCCGTTTTTTACTCTTTTCATTCCTTATTTTTTTTTTCTTTTCTCTGTCTCGTTTTTCGTCTTTTTGTTCCAGTTTTCCTAGTTTTCAGACCCGTTTCCACTTTTTTCCTGTCCCGTTTTTTGTTATTTTCTGTCCCGTTTCGAGCTTATTCTTTGTTTTACTTTTGTTTGTCGGTTCTCGGCTTTTTTTATTCTTTCAACCTCTTTTTTATCTCGTATTTCATTTTTGTCTGTTCCGTTCTTCCTCTTACTATGTCCTAAATTTCCTCCCGGCACGTTCTGTTCTTCGTTTATCCCGTTTGTCATTTTTTTCGCTATTTGTTTGTCGAGCATTTTCTCATTTGCTATTCTTGCTCCTTCTCTTTGTATTCCATTTTTCCTCTTTTTTTTGTTCGCAGTTTCTGTGCTATTTTCCTCGTTTTCTTTATCTGTTTTCTGCAGTTTTTCTTCTTTTCTTCTCCGTTCTCCTTGTTTTCCTGTCCAGTTGCCTTTTTTGGCCTCGCTCTCACTCTTTTTGTCGCGTTTTCCTCTTTTCCACATGTTTTTATTTTACTTTTGCGTTCTTTTTATCATGCCAGTTCTGTAACATTTTTTCTTCCGTTCTCCTTATTTTCCTACCGGTTTTCCACTTTTCCCGTCTTCCATCTTAAACTTAACTTGAAACATAAAATTTAACTAGTAACCGGTGTTGAAATTGACATGAAATTAGAATTGAATTTGAACTTGAATTTCAGAAATAATTTTTACCGAAACTCGATGACGAACAACTATGTAGGTAGAACATCTTAACTTGCTTCGATGCCTATTGAGATATTTGTTAGGCTTAAACAATTTTTGCTCTTGAATTTCATGTTTCTTGGGAAACAAGTTAGGTACACATTTTGGCAAACACTATGCGCGCATCTTTGTGAGATTTTATCAGCACGCATATAATAAGCGAGTAGGTACTAGTAGAGTTTACTATTTTCTTAAGGTGATACGGTACTGAACCCCAACATGGCCGGAAAAATGGCGTCCTTGTGAGGACATAGGATATAGGATGTTCGGCCATGTTGGATTCAGTACCGTTTCACCTTAAGTTCAAGAGTTCTACACGATGATTACAAATTTTACAAGAGAGTAACGGAATAACGCAGCACACCGTTCTGGTGCACTACTCTCTAGACACTTGCTAGATGCCAACAACCAGACAAAAGTGATTATAAAGAGGACGGCTGTTGTTATCTAATGAGCCCCGATATCTTTTATTAGCCATTCATAGACGGTAAATCCCATAGAACAGTTCACAATATTTGATAGCATCACCAAGACGTTCCATTAACTACAGTCTACGACGAGAGCGAGTTAAAGTACTAGTTTTGTCGTCTGCGAATGAGTGTTTTATAGGTATAATCATCATAAGTCATGTAAGCAACGCATTCTGATTCGTTTTTGTTACAGTTGAGTGCATGTGTACTTGCTACGGTTTGTTTAATTTAGTTCAGCTGTAACTGTAGTTTGCAAGTTATCTTTCAATAGAGGCCATACCTAATAAACTTCTGTTTGATTTATTTCTGCACGGCTTTTACTCTAAGCATTTCAATCACCGAAATGTTAAAATATACTTTATTTCCAGGACCCACCGCTGGATACACATCACCCGATGATGCACTCTATCAAATGGACGACGATCAACCTATAGTACAGAGATGATAGTGACGGGCATTCATCATATGACATCGTCTATGGGTATTCTACGATGTTTAGATTTGTATACGTTTGTTGTATAGATTTTAAATTTATTGATGGTTTAATTAAAAAGATACAAAACACTTTTCATAGATTTGTTTAACTTAATGTTGATATGATATAATGTACTGTGGCAGAACAAACTATTTAAAGTTAGTTCCGTAAAAAGTGACAATAAAATCCAACAAACCCTGTTTAGTGATTTGATATCATGTTTAAATGCAAATACAATTCCAGTAGCTATCAATTATACTAAATTAAAAATCGAATTTTATATTCGCCGTGAATAAACAGACGATTGAGATTGAACAGAAAGTATATACCTACACTCTGTGGTAAATTGAGAACTTTCGGGATTTTCTAAACCCCGAAATTACTTTTTTTTTTGAGATTATGTTTTAGTCTTTTGAAAATATCTTTAGCCTTAACAAGTTTTGATTCAAGTTGTTTCCATGAATTGATTGACGATTGATCTCGAATATACGAATATATTTTAACCTACCACTAAGATTTTTTGCTCGGAGTTCGCTTGTTGTTTGCAACTAGAGATTCTTCATAGTGCAGTTGCTGTAACTTAGATGCGCATTGGTTGACTTTTAGTTCTTGCATGTCCAAGGCTTTAGCCTTCAAATAAAAAAAAACATTGGAGTAGAAAAAAAAACCTAGCAATGCGAGCAATTTAACCATCTCTGTCCCGATGTTAAACCAGTGATTTACATCTTTTGGTTATCCACAAGTTTTTAGCAACTCATGCAACTCATGTGCTACCGTTTTGACAGAGATTCAAAGATCGCTCTCATAAATAGTGCCGGCAAGATTGAAATAATTGAACTTTTGAATTACTTACTCGTAAACTTTTTGCCCGCTGATGAACTTGGTGCATTTGAGTCTTGATCCGAATAGCCTTTTCCCTGTAACATTTTATTTTGGTAACCTGCAAGTTAAACAATTCTATTATCATAAAGGTATCATGAAAAATGTATCTCTTCGAACCATTTCGTTGATTTGTTGCACATCTTGGGAATTATAAACTTTTCTTTCCTCCTCTAATGCTTTTTGCATTTGATCCTGCTTTTCTCTGAAAATTTTTGTTAATTAAGCACATAGCATTATTATTACATGACACTGAAATGGCTCTTACAGTAAATCCGCTAAATTGTGTTTAACTTCATTCAACGTAGGTTCATAGATTTGCAGCAGTCCGGACGACAGTGCTTTTACGGTATCGCTGTAAATACTAGTGTCTTCTCCCTCGACATCGCCGCTGCGTTGTTGACAAATTCCCGTCAGCAGCCGAGAAAGAGTAAAATTTAATTGAATCTTTTTCGCAATGTTTATGTATTGTTTGATAAATTAATTTAAACTTACATATCTTGTGACATTTTCGTTCTGATTTTGAGTGGTGATAAATATATTCTAGATGAAAAAGGCTTGAAAATGCACTTTATTCTGAGATTCGCTGTAACGTCGCACACGCACTCTGTTTACGTTTGTCAATTCAATGAAGCTGTATAAGCAGAGATGCCATATTTTCTAAAAAAATATCTGCAGGTGCTCGAAATCCGACGTTTGACTGATGCTCAAAACCTGGTCGTTTTTAAAAAAATCTGTAAAAATCTGCTCACATATCTATACTCATTCCGCGAAATCTGCAACAAATCCCAAAAAATTAAGTGTACATCCACATGAAATGTACGAGAAAATAATGTAGGACTGTTTACGAAATATTATATTCTATCACCTACGTTTTCACACGAGACATCAATTTGAATTAGATTCTAACAGAACATAAATGCAGACTGTGGAAGGTAAGAGTTGGGTGCAAACATTACGAACACATTTTACGTTCAGGAAATCTAATTCGTTAAGTTGACATAACGGAAATAATATGGACCTAGCTTTCATTTCATCTTTAAATTTTTAAGTTGACTCATTAATGAAGTAAGACCCAAGAGCCAGGAATAATATGTTTAATAACGACAATCGGGTAGCATGGATGGGTGTCATGGCACCTTCAACAGCAGGAGCAGCATGGAAACTGTCGACTGACGTAAAAGTTTGCCCAGATTCAAAAGATTTCAGAACCTTTATCTGAACTTCCTTGGCATTCTCAAGAATGATAAAATGAAGAGAGAGGTTCCAATTTTATTCGGAGCAGCACAGTTATTTAATTCTGGGCGTAGTTTCATTTTCAACTTACTTACTTTACTTTAGTGGCAACGGTCCGTTACCGATCCGGCGCCGAGCAAATTATGTCCTCCAGTACCGTCGGTCCTGGGATGCCGTTCTCCAATCCCCACGAACACCAGCTGAACGTGCATCGTCTTCGACAGCACACACCCACCGGGTACGGGGTCTGCCTCGAAGTTAACGGTCTCTTCCTGGTTCTCTGCTGAAAATAGTTTTGGCTATCCTTTCATCGGGCATTCTGGCCACGTGTTCAGCCCACCGCAGCCTGCCACATTGCGCTACATTCATATTCAACTAAGATGCTCTAAAAACTTCAGTTGAGTAAAATTTTTAAACAAAACTACTTTTCTCGCGAAAGTTAAAGGAATGACATGTGTAGAGCTTCCAAATGTGTAAACATATTTTGATTGCTTTAATTTCATTTTACTTTTCTTACCCACATTAAATTAAAGAAACTGAAAGTTTTAAACGTTTCTAAAACTATAAAGGCATGCTTTCTTTGCAAATTCGCTGTATACGCCTACGTTTTTTTACCATTCGCAACTAACTTTTTTTTGGATTCTAACCAAAGTACACGCAACCATACACATTAGTTCTCTATCATTTACAACCGATAGCAAATGCACATTTAGTTGGAAAGCAATTATACAACAATCCGACCCGAGTCCTAAATTTAATCACAGAACAAGCTTCTTTGTATCTGGTAATAATACGATGGTAGCAAGTCAAAATATGTGAAGATCGTGAAGATCAGCCTCTTAAAGTTTCTCTCCTAACACATGCAAACACAGGTATTGTATGGGTACATGTTCCGACAGGGGAGAGAGTTTCCCCAAGGAACAAAACGGCAGCACTTAAAAGAGCAGGTGTGGAATAAGAGTTGTGTGGTAGCATCCGGTGCTGAATAAGCGAATTTGCTGAAGTACGTGTTGTTTAAACGTCATATCCCACATTTTTCCTAGCTTCTAATCAACATCTACATGTTGTTATGTAAGTGTGGAATGAGAGTCGAACAGGCATTGTGCAAACGTATCAGCAGCACAGCTAAGAGCAGGTGTGGAATACCGGTCGCTTAAAAGCTACCGTATCAGCTAAGAGCAATTGTGGAGTAAAAGTGGAATAAGAGTGGAATAAGCATTGCGCAAACGTATCAGCAGTATTACAGAAAGCACGTGTGGAATAGTAGTGGAATAAGGATGGAATAAACGTGGCGCAAACGTATCAGCAGCATTGCTGAGAGCAAGTGCAGAATAAAAGTGGAATAAATGTTGCGCAAACGAATCAGCAGCATTGCTGAGAGCAAGTGTGGAATAGTGATGGAATAAGAGTCGAATGAAAGTTGCCCAAACGCATCAGCTGCATTGCTAAGAGAAATTGTGAAATATGTGTCGATTAATCGTCGTACAAACGTATAAGTAGCACCACCAAGAGCAGGTGTGGAATAAAAAGTGCTTGATGGCAGCCAATAACACCAACAACTTGAATGACACTTTATACTTTACACTTTATAATTTATATAAATAAATTTATATTAGGTACACTTTACTTCTTTTTTTTTCAGATTAAGAATAGAAAAAATTTGCACACATGAATCTTTGCTGGTCGTGGCAATCCTTTTATTTGTTTTTGTCTGGACGGTATGTATCTTCTCCCTCGGCGTGTCGTTATCCCTCGTCCAAGGCAACCAGCTCAGCTTGACGCTTTGCGAGTTACTCACAATAGATTTGCTCAGCGAGATGAATTGTGTCGGGCTAAAGCTGCCAGAATTGTTATGGTCGGGTGGCATAGTGGCGATACCACCAGTGCTGGTAGCGCCGTAATCGCTTGACCAGCTCCCGCTGCCGGTGTGCGAAAACCCCACTAAGTGAAGTCTTCTTCTCGTGTCATCCACTGCTGCTTTGTTTTTTGGATGAAAAAAACTAAATACGACCCGATGACAAATATACGTACACAGACAGCGAGCAGCGACTTAAAGTAGCGATAAACTCAGGAAGCAGTACTATCTGCGTAAACTAATGACGGGGTGACAAAAGTACTATTCCTCTGCGGTACTAGCACGAACCATTTCTGCTGTTAACTAATCACTGCTGCTGCTAACTAATCACATCACTACTAACTAACTGAACAATCGCACACAATGTTCGCAGCTAGCCGAAAGTTCATAATTTCCAGTTTCCAGTGAATTTCACTCAGTAGCACCGCTCACCGTCGTCAATAATCAAGAGAAAAAAAACCTTTGCGTTGTGAGTGTGTTATGTTGCTGGTCTTGCTGGTGGTACAAGCGAAATACTTTTGCACAAATAGTTTATTAAATGTTTAACATGTGCAGAATAAATACTTCTAAAGCAATCTTGTACAGCAGATGCCAAACACGATTTAAGAAACTACTCTTCAGCGCTTAAATGTATTTTAACCCATTTTTGTTCCACGCTTGACAAACTTAAACTGGTAAATCCACATCGGCCAAAAACTCGGCGCCTGTCATATGTCAGATTACTTCAGATGTGTTCGTCGATGGCTTCCGACCGTCAGGATGTAAGTTCGAATCCGGATGAATGAAAAAAGTATAATGGCAGGCTTGATAAATTTTGAGTCAACCAACGATTTCCTTACTAATAAGTTTCTCATTAAATTATAAAAATACGAATACAAAAGTGAACATGAAAATAACGAAACCCACAAAATAAAATAAAAGTACTTCCTGCCTATTTTATTCTTTTTGCTTGTCTAAATGTTGAACTGCTGTGGAATAAACGTAGCTTCAGTACCATTAGCAGCAGTTTAATAAATATATCTATGCGTACTGAATAAACGTTTTACTACACGTTGCATAACAGTCATACAAACGCATCTTCCACGCCCATATTCAGCACTGTGCTGTTTAAATTCTCCAAAACCAACTGTATAAGCATTGAACAGAGGTGTTTAGATATACTTTAAAAGCAGCTATACAGCATGTGCTGAATAAAAGCTGTCGGTGAAACGTTTAATAAGCAAAAATTGTTCCTTGGGTCGTTGGTCAATAAACCTTCGAGAGAATAGTATCGTCTTTAATCCATCTAAACGTGGAAGTTGAAAAGAAAATTTGTAAAAAATAGACGACAGGTGTCCGAAAACAGGATTTCAGCGGAATGCCCAGATATTTTTTGCCGAAATGCGTAATTCGCATTGTCCATGTCCTGATTTGACATTATAATGATGCATTCATATTCTTCATGTGTCCATAGAACTGGTAACACATGCGCTTTTCGCTGTAGTGTAGTTACGGTGCATTTCCTTTTTAGATAAATGTGTTAGTAAATACAAATGATTTGGGATATGAGCACAACGGTATCGTAGAATGGTATAGGATTGCATTTGTTGATATGTGCTAATAATGGAATCGCGTTTTTCAATAATTGTGTATATATTTACAGGAATCCCCCCAGTAAGTCGATGGGTACGCCCATCGTAATATCTCAGCTGTCCAATAACCAATAAAGTTGGTTTTTGGTCATTGACTAGTTTATTCCAGAAACTAACAATGTACCAAAAATCAAATTTGGTGATTAATGGACAACTAAGAAATCACCGTGGGCATACACCACCACTCACCGCCTTATTCGGAGGACTGCTGTCCCTCGTTTAGAAGCTTTCGACGGATGGTCGGCATCTTCAACATCAATAACAAATCGATAAATAGGGTAACCAACGTATTTTGGACCCCCTCAACAGCTGTACATAATTTGGACACTTACAGCAAAATCAAATGGAAGTGTCCAAATTATGTACAGCTGCTGAAGGGGTCCAAAATAGGTTGGTTACCCTAGTATTTCTATAACTAAACGTTAAAACATTAAAACAAGAATCCGTTTGTTGCCGTAACCACCTTCCAAATTTCTTTTTTCGTACGGTTTCTGATTGGTTTCGATGATGTCTCATTATTTCTGTTTTCGAAAAAGCTGCGGCATCCAATATTGCTAAGGCTTTGAAATTCATTGGGTATTCCGTAAAGAATTTAGGTTTATCGCGATCCTATAGGAAAACTTGTTGAGACAAGGAGGCAGTGTCGCTTTTTCTAGCGCACTTCTCTAACACAGACAATAAATCGGTCTAGGCTTATCGCGATTCTAAGAAATTTTGTTGGGACGGGAAGACTTCGTCACTTTCGTACTTCTCAAGCACAGATATCAAATTGGTCTACGTTCAATCGTTGCAAAGAATTTTCGACCTGTTGGAACATGAGAGAGGAGCCAGCTGGGATTGTTATTGTGCATCGAACTGTCTGTTAGTAGAAACCAGCTATGAACTGTCACTGCGAACAGGGCTAGCTTGATTGAAGCATGCTGACTTGATTTAAATGGTACAATTTGACTTGTCCGCATCAAATATAAGAAGAAAACGAAAACAATCAATCTGTCACTGAGTTGGCTGCTCTCTCACGTTGGAACGAAGAGATTCTGTCACTTTTTTCTCTATAAACGCGGCAAAACTTCGGTGACGTTCAACCAATTACGAAACGAGGATTTCTAGTTGGCCAATGCTTCATTACTTTCAATAGTCAATTTTTATCCACACAAAACGTAGTGTTCCAAAAATGCTATAAAAACTTGCTACTATAAATTATTAATTGATCAAGACCATAAAAGTGGGTCTCGATCAAGAAAAAGTTTATTATTTTTGTTTTGATTTGAACATATTTATCAGCACGGAATTTTCGCTAAAGAACCATGTTCCCAAGAAAAAACTGCATTACGTAATTTAAAAATTATAAATTCAACATTTTTAAATTATTCACAATCGATCTTCTAATCATACATGTGACTAAAATGATCCTGATAAACCTGGATATAGGTTTCCTTCTCCTGTGGCGTCATTTCCGCTATTAGCGTATCGTTGATTTCGTCCAAGGGATACGGTCGACCGGCTACTGTTACTGTTGGCATATCGTCATCCGAGTCGGTGTCCATAATTTCCACCGTGGGGATTTCCGTATTGTCGATATCTCTTTCATCTTCGCTGCTATCACTGCTAGCATCATTGTTCATACCCAGTCCTTTAATGGCATCGTTCGTTGCACTGCGTGAGCTTTGTTTCTCGTGCTGCAGTAGCACCGACATTATATCATCGGCTTCTCTGCGATTTCGTGCAGAGGATATTACGGTTGTACTGTTCGTAACCGCCGGAGGTTGTGTGGATGTGAAGGCAGCCTTTTCTAGAATCGACTCCACAGAGTTTTCGTCCATCTCGTTTGAAATGACAGTAGATTCAGTCATCCATACAGGGCGGTCCTTTCGCTGAGTTGTAGTCTCCACTGCATCCGAATCGCCGATTGTGACGTCCACGCGTGTTTCTTCCACTGCAAAACCACTGGTACGTGTAGCTTCCCCAGACCATTGCTCCGTTGCAATCCGATTTGTTGGTTTCGCGACACTGTAAAAAATAAGTTTGATTATTGATTTACTCACTCAACGTGATAGTTCACATCGTACCCTCTAATGGTGTCTATGTCGACAGGTTCTGGTTCCAGAATTTCTGGAGCAAGCTTAATATCTTCAACTTGTCTTAGCAGATCATATAAAGGTTGTAACTGTTCATTGAATTTGGCTAACAGCAAGCGGGAATCCTTTTTCGGTAATGCAGAACTATCCTCTTCTACTGTACTTCCACAATATGTACACCGGAATTCACCGGTAGCGAAATCGAACAGCTGATCCGCTTCCAGATCGGTGAAAGTTTTATCACAGGAAGGACACTTGAAACTGGCGCGACTAGTAGCATCACGTTCTTCTGTTTCCATACGCTTTCGCATATGATCTAGCTTATACTTGACAACATTCACGAATGTTTTATAGTTGATGAAGTAATAATTCACCTTTTGTGCTTTTCCATCGGGACCGGTCTCCATCTTTAACCGGACCTGCAAAAACTTATCATTCTTCAGAATCGAGATCCTCGCGCGCAGCATCTTTCGCTCGAATTTCAGCAGCTCGCAAATATCATCCTCCTTCATGCAGGGATTACGAACGAGCATGTCCACCACCAGTGCATCCTCGATGGTGTAGAAGCCTCGCACAACGAAACGTGCGAGCTGCTTCAAACTGCTCGGTATTTCCGTTACGTACCGTTGATCGCTCATGCTGGCTTGGTCGTTCGAAAAGTACTAGTTTAACTTAGGACGATAAAATAAGGAAATATTGTAGTGAACAACCCTGCAAAGAATATGACCAAATTAGAAACTTAAACAGTGATTAAACATGCGTGCCATGGATTTAATTCTCTAACGTACATTCTACTAGATTAGTTTGCGAATAAGCTAGTTTAATTTACGACTTTTATATTGCCTACTTGTCCGACTCGATCGAGTGTTTCGTTTATTTGTCTCTCTTGGTATGTTCAAGACTATTGTCATTATCGCCAATGGAACAAAAGATGAATATTTCGTATTTCCGGCTATCTTATATTTATTATTTAATTGTCTCTTCTACCCTTTCACATATGCTTGTTTGGACTTTCACATGTTATCAATTGTTTCTAGTCATAAGGTATATTTTTTGTATTATTACATGAACTGTATTAATCTCAAACGTATCAATGACTGCACTTTCAAATCAAATGTTATTTTAACATTATCGCAAAATATGCAACAGCACATTAGTTTAATATTAATAAGCGAGATAAATATTAACAATAATGTGATAACAAATTGTTACTGTATGGTAAAAACAAAAATTTTGGTTAAATAACTTTTCATACCGATTTTTATTTACAAAATTAAACTTACCGCCCACACACGTGTTGGGGTGCGTCCTCAGAATTTATTCGGCTTGAGACGAGACTAATTCATCCGAGCTATAGCAAGCATCTACTTCGCGGTCTTGCTTTCCTTTTCTCGCATACACCCTCGATATGCTTTAGAACCGGTTCCGCATGAACACAAACAAGCCGAAGTGTTCCCGAAGTCGATTGACAGCACAGCAGAGACTGTTGATTATCTGTCGACCAAATGAATCTTCACGCGTCTATCGTACTCTCCCGCTCTCTCACAAATTTCCACCGATGAAACGACGGTGCCTGCTTGAAGCAGTGTTGTTTTTCTTCCTCTGGAGCTAGGTTGGAGTTAATCACTGAATAACTTTACGGTTTATGGCCGCCATAGATAAAGTTCGTGTTCTGGTTGTAGGCGATTCCGGTAAAGACCACTATTATTTACCAAGCGAATAACTTTTCGATACAAATTAGGCACAGTAACCGGTCAAAAATTGTAATTTTTCTAGCTCACGAGCAAATGTCAAACACTACAGCGCTTCGCCATGTTGAAAATTCACAGAGTCGGACCCACTAGTTGGCCAGTGCTGCTAGGTTGCACAACAATTTTGAAAATAATGCTTTTCCTCTTTTTATGCTTTTTATTGAGCTTGTGGTGAAATTGGATGTTCCAAAAAAAAAAATGTTACAGTAAGGTGCTCCAATTCCGTGCGGTTAATTTTTGGCGCCTAACTTACTAAAGCTAACTTAATACCAAAATTATTGATTTGGCGTATTTGCATCAAAATTAGGCGAACTGACTAAAGAACCCTTATGCAGTACTAATACACTGAGATACACAATTGTTTTGTCAATTCATAAATAGAAGTTAAAGCAAATATTTCTATATTTTTTCCATTATCATCAAATTGTGTTAAAAAGTTAGATGTCATTCTAATATCTAATTATTTGTGCAAATTGTAGATTAGTTTTCCAAAATTAAAACTAAACATTCAATATTTTTATTTTGTATTTCAGGGGTTGGAAAAACTTCCCTTACACATCTGATTGCGAACAATGAACCACTTACGTCGCCAGGATGGACTGTGGGGTGTGCTGTAGAAGTAAAGCTTCATGAATATAAGGAAGGAACGACATCACAGAGCACATTTTTTATAGAACTGTGGGATGTGGGAGGATCGATTAGTCATAAAAATACACGGGGTGTTTTCTATAATCCAACACATGGAATCATACTGGTGCATGATTTAACCAATAAAAAGAGTCACGAAAATCTTCAACGATGGCTAATCGAAATACTGAATAAAGATGGGAAGGACGCAATGAAAGCCGGAGATGTTATTGAGATTGATCCAGAGCAGTTCCTCGGATCAACACAGGTACAGTCGACAAATAGATACAAAGAGTATTGTGGATGCGAAAATAAGTTTCAGTTTAAAAATTCTCAGATTCCCATTTTGGTGATTGGAACTAAACTCGACCTGCTGGATGATAATCATAAGAACAAGCTTCTCAACAGAACCTCTGCCGGAAGCATAGCAGAACAATGTGGCGCCGATGAGATATGCTTAAATTGCCACGAAGCAAGGAGCCTTGCAGCAGGAACAACAGATGCCGTTAAGTTGTCACGATTCTACGACAAAGTTATTGAGCGGAAATATTACAACAGAGAAACAGGACGAAAATACGCTGGAACCTACAACAGCACACCGCCCTTCAATTCTTTTGCTATGCCACCACCAAGTACGACATTCTATAACCAGTCCACGCAAGAATCAGTTCCATAAAATATACTGCAAGTACTAATTCTTTATTATTCAATTAGAAAGCACTGTTCATATCACAATAATTGAATGTTTTAACCCGGTGGCCATTTCATCTGCCGGCCTCCAAGGAAATGCAAATGTAAATGATAGACCGACTGTGCCCCGTTGCGTCCGTCATTGATAACAACACGGAATCCATCGCCTAGTCCTTGCTCAGCGCCAATCTTTTTGCCGACTAACATCAAATGGCCCAAAAGAGCTTCGTCTTCTTCAGTTGCTTTCGAAAGTTGCGCAATCGGTTTTCTGGGGATCACCAAGAAGTGAACCGGAGCCTGCGGATTTACGTCGTGAAAAGCTACGCACTGAAAAGAGAATATGCTATCACAACGAAATTTTTCTGAAATATTTATATTAGGGTTATTTTACCTTATCGTCCTCGTAGATAAAAGTGCAAGGGATTTCCTTGCGCAGAATCTTCCCGAAAATTGTATCCTCTGTGCTTGCATCGGCCGCTTGGGCCTTTGCAACTTCGTCTGCCATTTATAGATATTATTATCAGCAATTCCAATCGTGATTCAGGAATTCTTACAATCGGCTTTTTATATTGATAAAAAATAAAAAATGTCAGGGTACACGCTCGTAAAATTTTACTCAAAAATGAATGAGATTTTACTCCTTTGCGTACAGCGTCGATGTGAAAACATTTGTGCATGCATAAATTTGGGAGTCCATTACTAATGTTCCGAATGTTTAATTTTTTTTCAGTCTAATCTTTTGTATATAGGCACTTATTTGTGATAAATCCAACTGCATCAGTGACGGTGATAACGCGTTCAGAAGATAACCGCGCTTTAAGCGCAAAATTAAAATTTAGGTTTTAGGTATGGTTTGCGGATCGACAAAATAACTGTTCTCTGCAGCATCGTTTTTGATAAAAAAAACAGTTACAAATGTTATTCTTATACATTTTTCGCGTAACCAACACCAGACTTCGCCCCGGATAAGGATTAAAGCCCTATAAAGATATAGGGCATTTAAAAAGCTTTAATAAGTATGTGTTTGTAAGTAGCTCGCTCTAACTGTGAAAGTGAAAGTGAAAAACTGTGAAGTCTGTGAAAGTTTAAAGAGTTTCGAACAAAAATCTGCACCAAAACAATAAAAGGCATAAAAACTGCAAATATCTGCAAATTTATAATGATCTGCAAGACCTTTCCAAAAATCTGGAATTTGCAGACAAATCTGCAAATCTGGTATCCCTGGCTGTCACGCGCGACGCAACGCTTCACCGCTCAGTCGATATCAATAATCAACATAAACAAACAGTAATCGTCATAATTTTAGCTGATCGATCCGTTAAAGTAATTAATTATTAATAGTTACCTAAGTATTAAGCAGCAAAATTTAAATGGTTAGAACTAATTAACGTAGTTAAGCTCTCGAAGAAATCTGCCCAATACTCGAACATGAGTCGTATTCGGTGGCGCCTCAAAGAATTTCCCGTGAAATTAATGTAAGTCTAATTTGTATATTGTATCGCAAATGCAAACTAACTCTTACTTTTTCTGAAAGCAATTGTATTCGATTTCGATACCAGTATTCCATACAATGCATCCGATCACTAACATACAACCATCATATGAGTCAATCGTATGCCTCAGATGTCTGCTTGGAACCGATTTTCTGGTTTGTTGATAATTTCACTCATCTGCTCGGTCCGGTTCGTTCGTTAAATGCACAATTCGCAATGTCCATTACTAGAATTTTGTTTTCTTGTTGCAGTTTTTCGTGTTTGCAGTCGTTTGTCTTACGGCCACGGTAGTATTAATATGTTATTGGATAGGAGTGCCGTACTGGTGGAACAAAAGTCAAAATATGACTTACTTTCTACTTATAGTAGGTCATTGGCTGTTATTAAATGTAGCGTATAACTTTTATAAAGCGGCAGTAACATCGCCGGGTGTACCACCTGAGGTATGTGCACAAAAACTATGGTTAATGTTTATAATTTAATAGCATTTCTTTAATATTCCAGAGAGAACTAATAGTTGAGGCTGTAAGTATTTGTAAGAAATGTATAGCACCCAAGCCACCGCGTACTCATCACTGCTCCGTATGTAATAAATGTATTTTGAAAATGGATCATCATTGTCGTAAGTCAAAAAAAAAAAACAAGGTAAAAGACCAAATGCCTTATTTATATGCTTTTAGCTTGGCTTAACAATTGTGTTGGCTACGGAAATCACCGTTACTTCTACCTGTATATGCTATACACTACAGTAGGAGTATTATTTATAATAGTTTTCGGTTTCGAATTAGGCTATAATGTGCTTATAGTTGGAGATGGAGAAGGTTGGAATGAAGTTGAACCGCTTCACGGACATCCGGTTAGATTTAATCTTTCGGGTCACATCATTCCTGTGGTTCGTACTTTTATCACTGCAACCATTATCTGCTTACTATTTTATGATTACCAATTTTCTTCACAGACGGAGATGAATGATTATTTGAGCGATGGTTTGGAACCTGCAAAACATGACTTGCCCATACCTCAGGACTACAATAGCAATGCTATGAAACATCGCGCTATAATTTTCATGGCTCTGATAAACGTTGCCACGCTATTCGCACTTGGTGCTTTAACTGCCTGGCATAGCTCGTTGATCACCCGTGGGGAAACTAGTATTGAGGCGCACATTAATAAGTCTGAAACCAAACGGCTGCTGGCATTAGGAAAAACCTATCAAAATCCATACAATTTTGGTCCGCGGCGAAATTGGAAACTATTTCTCGGTTTAGTGCGAAAACGGACTTGGTGGAGGCACGTCTTGTGGCCATCCGGTCACAAACCGGAGGGAAATGGACTAAGTTGGTTAACAATAAATGACTTTGCTGCGATTGATGGTGAGGACGAAGATGAATGGCCCTAGTGCTAAGACCAGGTAGTCATAAAACTCGCAGTGAATTTGAGAATTATGTGGAAATTTTGAAAAGTTTGCACTAAAATAGCATGTTCACTGCTGTTTTGTGTGAACACTTCCTCAGAAAAAAATAAAGTCCCTTTGAACCATTCAAACCGTAATAACTAGTCCTTTCAATATATTAAATCTCTAAATAATTTATTCTCTTCTGAATCTAATGACTATTGGAGTACATTTTTTATGCCGAAAAATGCAAATGAGTATAACTATTATGCATTAATAAACCAGAACAGCAACGTTGACAACAAGCTATGTTCAATATTTTTTGAAACGATGGTTCTACAATTGATGAAGGGACGGTAGGGGAAAGAAATGAAAATTTTTTGGTGAAGGAGGGGGAAGAGCGGAAAGGAAGGGGGGGGGGGGTATTGGTAGCTATGCTTGACAAGTAGTCATTTTGACTCCTACTTTTTGTCCAATGCTCAAAATGACTACTTGTCAAGCATAGCTACCAATACCCCCCCCCCCCTTCCTTTCCGCTCTTCCCCCTCCTTCACCAAAAAATTTTCATTTCTTTCCCCTACCGTCCCTTCATCAATTGTAGAACCATCGTTTCAAAAAATATTAAATATATGTATGACCTCACTCCAAGGTCAAGACTAAAATCTTGAGATTAGTCTAAGCTATGTTCGACAAATGGTGTAGATCGTACAACATATGGTGTAGATTTGTTTTTGATACTTCTCTCAAGTAAACCATACGTGAAGCGATCTAATGCCACAGCTTAAAAACAGTTACAAGCGATTATGAGATTTCAACCTTTCGTATAGAAGACCCTTTTGATTTTGAACGTTCAAATGTTAACTCAGTAATTTTTAAACCAATTCGAAAAATACTATGATATATCAACAGAGCAGAAATTTTTTTTACAATTGAACAACATATACTTACTTTTTTACACGGGGGATATGTGGCGCATAACAGAAACCCGTGTAAAAACCGCATTAATTCGACAAATGTAGAACTGTACCCCAAAAATTGTAAAATATTTAAGCATGACGTTAAAAATAACAGAGATGCCAGTCTTTAATGGAAAATCCACTATTGAAAATGGCAATTACATTAATCATTGGAGCCACCGACGAACCGACATGACATCCCATACATTTTCCTTGAAAAGCTTGTGTTCGATTTGCCGTGTCGCGTCACTCGCCTCGCATAAGAAGCCCTATATTGTCACAATCAAGATTGCAGCGATCAGTTACGCTTACTTACGAACGTTCGTTTGCCAATGAAAAAATTTCAACCTTGCTACTTCGTAAACACCAAAAATAGTAAAGTACTCTATTCAGAAAGATTGTAGATTACACCCAACTGTACAAATATTACGTACATGACTTTTACTGGTTTTGCTTCTATGAGGCAGTACAGTCCAATTGGCAGGCAGTAGGATTATTGCACTACCTACGTAACTGCCCTGTACTCTGATAGCCTGCTGTGAAGTCTATCGATAAAGAAGGGTCAAGTCTTAGAAAAACGTTTAAGCCCAAGGCTTTGCTTTTTTTATTGCATCGCCGTGATAAGCGGAAGATTGGAGACACGATGAGAATTTCTCGTTGTTACTTACGTCCTTTTGTAATGCGCACATTGAAAATGCATGCGACCATAATTGCCGTTCCGTTCCGTAGATGTTAGCTGACTCCTGACGGTCAATGTGATTACAGCTTTATAAATATAAATCGTAATACCTGCATCACTGCCGACAGCTAGCACCGACTTCGTTTGAATTTCTGCCATTGTTTTTTTAACTGTTACTGGTTCGTGTAATCCTGTTGGATATTATTAAGATTTGTGGCTGTTAATGACTTAATTGTGATTTTATATTATTTCCAAATTCTTATTCCAAAGCATAATGAATGCTTCTACAGAATCTTTTCAACCAAACGAATTATCTTTGGTATCTTCTCCGAAATCCACCAGCCTGAATAGCTCTGACTCCAGTGGTATTTCTTCTGCCAATCGTTACAATCTTCGTAATCGAGGTAAAAATCATCACTTCGCGAGAGATCAATGTTGTTTATGTGTACTTTCCAGGTCCAGCGGTGTTTGCTTCACTGGCCGAGCAAGAATGTCCTATCTGTTTAGCCGAAGTATACGACAAACCGGTCGTCGTGAACTGTGGTCATACGTTCTGTGGAAAATGTATAGGTCAATCACTGAGCAAGTTTAAGAATTGTCCCATCTGCAATCAAGTATTGATAAAGTCGTTGTTCTTGTGTGATACAAGCTATACCAAACGGTTAACAATGAAAGCTAGAAGTCCAATGCGACAAAAAATCCGTACCATGGACAAATGTACCGATGTCGCATGCAACACAGCGAGAAGAATTACCGATCCTCAAAAAGTAACCGAGAAACTAACAATTTCGGATCGCAAGGTCTCCAGGAAACGCGTGAACAGTGAATCAGCGGTAAAAGATCTACGTAAAACGCGACATCAATGTTAGGCCACAGGTATGAGAAATTACAACATTCGATTTAAAAAAAACGACACATTTTTAATGTTCTCAGAATAACGGGAATCAAATATAAAAACAGCCAGCAGTTTAATTCTAGTTGTCTTTTTTACGATGTTTTATGTTTATAGACTAATCTATGTACCCTGCGTTCTGTGGACAGTGTTTGTATGCACTTGACAGTTTAAGTATGCATTTTAACTGAAATGAAGGTTTATAGCGTTTTTGGGTGGAATCTGTACTATAAAGATTAAACGGTTTATTATAATGTAAATATGGTTTTTGATACGAATAAGATTGTCACGCTTTTGACTAAGACGCAGGGAAGGTTTGCTAAATGTTTCTTACCGTAACAATCGCCAACCTTTCAAATTTGTTTTCAGTTTTGTCCTGTGGCTTGTGAACTTTTAAAAAATGCGAATCTTAATTGTAACGGAAAATTTGAATGCTTTCACTGATTGGAACTAAAGAAAATAAACAGATCGACCGTTAATTGTAACGCAACTGTTGATATTTACGGCATTGTTCAACTAATTATGTACCGGTTTTCAACTTTATAAGAGTTGTCCCACGTCCTATGGGTTCGGTTTGAAGCCAACTACCTATATGAACAATAACAATAGGAAAATGATTGGCATGGCAGCTTGAATGAAAAAAGAACATTATGAGGACAGATAGCAGCTCTTCTCTCGGTGTATTGCGCAAGTCTGTCCTGATTAGGGCTGATTATGATGATGCTGACATAATTAGGCATATTTATATAACTATCAGAACACAGGATTGACATATAGGATACGAGACCAATTTCTTTGACCAACTCTCTACTTTGGACCAGCCCTTTGTTTTTCATAGTAATAGAGAAATACTATATTTTGCCAATAGACAATGCTTTGTTTGCACGTCCGTCTTTTGTGAATTTTTGAAATACTAATGCAAAGTGGGCCGAATATTAGAATACCCTTGAATATTTCCCCCTTATGCCGTAGGTAGAAAAGAGTTATGTCAGTGCAAAGTGGGGTAAAAGTTTCGGCTTGTTAGAACCCTTCGGAAAAATAAGGCGAAGAATAGGATGGTTAGAAAATATTAGAACCACGAGGAGTCATTTGGACATAAGTTTTGCTATGCTATACAAAATTTGATCCATCCCAAAATTGTTATTCAACTTTCGAGTACTTCGCTGGTTATACTGCTTTTAAGAAAATCTGGTTCAATCTGCGATTGTTTGTATCATTCAAGGTAATTGATAAAGTAAAATCTCAATTTAGTCAGTGACGGCTCTTAATAAATAAACAATAATAATAATCGGTTGTACTTCTAATAATCGTATAATATCCTGAATTATTTACAATCTCGTTTTTTTGCATGACACTCTATTAGTGTCTTCATCCAGCTTTATCAGGATGATAGTAAAATATGCACAAACTTAGGATGATAGCTACTGTTACGGTCAGTGTCGTAACTCGGGGGTTTCCACTTCCACCGTTACTGGTTATCGCACCCTGTACTTCATCACCTGTAAAAGTAAGACCGGTAAGCGTGACGATACCGGTGTGTTATTTAAATTGCAATTCATTATTTCAGCACAAACAGTGGCCCAGTCTGTCCATACCTACCGTCTAAAATATAAACGATCGTACTGGCGCTGCCGTACAGTTCCGGTGCGCACGTGTAGTTGCCAGCGTCATCAAAATCAACGTTTTGTATCTGATGATGCAACGTGATACTGTTCGGTGGAGATTTATCCCGTTTCCGAAGTGATTCGTATGACACGATCTAGATGAAAAAGAAATGGTTAGATATATTTTCGCGAAAACAAATAAATCAAACTAGTTTTCAAACCGATTTACAGCATATGAAATATTTTCCCGTATTCATTTCGTTTATGAACTCGAAAAAAAAATGACAAAAAGATACGTACATCATTTTGATGATACCAAATCACGTGGCTGGGCCGTCGATCATAGTTATGATTCACGATGCAAGTGAGATTAAGATTTTCTCCTTTATAAGCATAAACAATGGTTCCCTCGAGGATTTGCGTCGTAGCAGCTAAGTTTAAATAATCTGAAAGTACTATTGCATTAGCTAGATACAGCAGCGCTATTGGTTTGTTGCTATACCCACCTCTATCGGCGTACATTCGATTGTAGATGTCTCCGTTCTGATTACTGACACTACTGGTTCCGTACCCATTTCCTCCGGTATGAGTTTTTATCGTCTCAGACAAACTGGGTGGTATCGGTAAATCGTATAGGATGTCGTCTTGTCTACGTACTAAATCGAACTCATCTGGAAGTGATAAATAGAAGAAGAATCAATTAGTGGTTGTTACGATAGTTTTGAGTTTTGATTTTTTTATCAGTAGTCTATTTTAAAAGAATAAAACCCGATATTATAAAAATGTGTTCATTATGTTTATTTTTAACATCAATTTTAGTTGCTTTCATTCATAGTTGCTTTCGAAAAGTGTTTAGGAAAACATTTGTTAATTTCGTCATATGAACTATAATCCCCCTTTCCAACCCCATTCTTTTTAAATGCGTGACTATAAACTGCGATGTCAACTAAAATTCGAACAACTCGTGGCAATTACCCGCTATTTGCGTTACCCAAATGGAGATTCGCCAAAAATTTAGCTCGCAGCAAAATGGTATACGGAAGTCCGCCAGGAGTTTCTTCAACCAAAAAAGATTGTGTACCACTGTCTAGATAAATTGCATACAATTTTCAGAACATTTGCCTACCGACTGGCTAAATTTGACACCCGCGCATCTATCTACATTAAGATATATGGAGATAATTCGTCTGACTTACAATTTGTCTTGGTTTGTAATGTTTTATAACAAGTTGAATCTTATGATAAGATTCTTGTCAATTTTTTCCTCTCATGGGTAGGTGGTTTGTCGAATCCTTCGACAATCGCTTAAATGTTAGTGCTGTGTGTAATACAGCCTAATTCAGCTTTTGTTGTAGCATGTAGTATTGTATATTCTGACTTTATGTGAGTATGTGTCATTTATAGTGGAATTGAGCAGGTTTGACTTCAGGTCTGGTCAGTATGAAGGCACCGGCAGAACTTCATAAATTTTCTGTGAATTGCTGGTTGTGTTTGCATTTCTTGTATTGTAGGTTTGTAGACTGGATGCACAGTACCTAAAATTGAAGTCAAATAATATCCGCTTCCCAGCTGACTTCGGGATACGAATCTAGCATGGGTCCGACTGTTAGAGTCTACACACGATTTTTCTACGACAATTTAGCTTTGCCTGTCCACCTTTCACAAACTTTTATATACATTTGTGAGTATTTGTTAACACACGGAAAGATGAAGTTATTTTGCATATTACATTACTATAATGGCAAAGCTTGTCTGTAGATCTTAACATTCGATTGGCTGGCTTTTAAAGTTAGGGAAAATGGGCTCTGTACATAAGCAATGTAATGCGAAATCTGCTGAATATGAGGATCATGTCGTCTACATAACCGCAACCGCTTGAGCGCCTGACGCCTGTTTTTCAAATGGCGGCTCAGGCAGCGTCGATTCCGGAACGACCGGTTGAATATGAAGCGCTATATCCCGCTAGCTATACCTAAGATGGCAGACCCATTAGCGGATGGTTGGTATCAGGACCCCGGTAAGTTAGTGTACCGAAACTCATTTTCCACGAACAAAGAAAATGGAAATATGGAGCAGCTCAATCGGTATAGGACACGGTAAATAACAAGAAAACGATTAATAAATTGTGATTGGAAACTTGGTAACTTGGAATACCCGAACTATTGATGAACCGGACAAGCTGGGCTACTTGCTCGAGAGCTTCGTCGGCACAGGAAGTTCGGTAGCCAATTCCGGAGAAATGGAGTTACGTGCAGCAGAACCTATCACATCTACTACCGACTATCACTAGTCGGTTTCGTAGTGCTGAGAAAGCAAGAGCAAAATGTGTTAGAATTAAGGCCAAATTCTTTAGCTACAGCCTAATCACCGCATCGAATACACCGAAAAATGATAAATGCGACGATGCTAAGGACGAGTTCTATGACAGACTCGAAAGGACCTATGGAGACCCAAAATGGCCCAAAACATGACGTAAACATCATCGTCGAAGATGCAAATGCGTAGATCGGAAACTGAGAGGATGCCGCGTTTCAACATCCAGCGTTTGACGGTAGATGGCGTGGCAACGGAATAAACGAATGCTGCTGTTCGCGTTCGGAGGTGACCGGTAAACACTATCCGGACTTCAACATAATAAAACTTATCTTTATTAGACACTAACGCTGTGCAAATGCGAGTCTCATTCTTTTAGTAAACGGAACAATAACGTGCTGTGGTCAGCACTGGCTAGCATTAATTGATGACAGTTGTCGCTATGGCCAGCGAGCTTTAGTGGCCGTAACGGTGTTAGGGTTGTTCACATCTCCAACAGCCAGAAAGTTTGATCAATTATTCAGAATAGCAGGAAAAAAGGGAAGATAATATAAGTGGGATGTGGATGTACCTCCATTAAAACAACTGCAAGAGAAGTGGGAGGTACGCGCGGAAAACAGCGTAACAGCTGGTTTGATGCAAAATGCAATAGAGTGACCGATGAGAATAACCAGGCCAGAAGTTGCGTGGTAATTACGACCACACGTCAGAGCAGAGAAAAGTATAGAGAAACTACAGCTGCCGTAATAGATCTAAATGCTGGTCGCAGTGGTCTCGTCTCCTGTAAACAAAAAAAGTGCTGCGGACATAAGAACGCATCGTTTACATAAACACGAGTACGAAGAGCACGTACTCGCCGGTACAGAGGAGCGATTCGCCAGCAACGACACATGGAGTTTCTACAAAACGGTGAGGTGCAGAAATTTTGTCATACCTGTGACGTAATATTGCTAGCAACCTGTTCACTACTGACAAAACGGTGGTAGCAGCCAGGTGGAAGGAGCACTTCCAGATGCAGTTGAATGAAGAAATAAACACGGAAATCAACAGAATTGTGAACAATGGCCAAGCTGTGGAGCCACCAACTCAGGATAAGGTCAAGAAGGTAATCAGTGAAATGAAAAAGGGGAGCGAGTGGCTGTACAAAGTAATCCACTGCATCATTGACAGGATCTAGGAGGCATAATAAATACTCGAGGAGTGGTTAGATTGCTTCATTTGCCCTATTTTTAAAAAACTCATCGACTCAAGTGTAAAAACTATCGAGGTATTACATTGCTCAATTCTGCCTATAAGGTGCTCTTCCGTATCTTGCTCTGTAGACTGAGACCGTGAGCGGATTCCTTTGTTGGCGAGTACTAAAGGGTGTCCCACACATTGCATCACAGATGAAACGCTGTAGAAAATTGCCTAATTGACCGATCCTTTTCAAACTTTCAGACAATCAAATTTAACCTATTAGTAAGCTCTTGGCATATTTATTTCATTCAACTTTAATATCATAACCGTGTGCTCGCACCTTACGATTAACTACACTCAAAAAGTTTTGTGCATCATCTGGCTGTAGCTTTTTCTGTACGGAAACCCACTTTTTCTTTATGTCTTCCTCAGATTTAATCTCCTTGGGACGCTTCCGTAGTGCCTGCTTCATAATAGGTCAGTATTTTTGGGCCTTAGTTCCGGTGCGTTGAGGGGGTTCTTGTCCTTGGGTACGAAAGTAACCCCGTTGGCTTCGTACCACTCCATGGCATCCGTTAAATAGTGGCACGAAGCTACACTCAAAATAATCCACACGTCCTTTCCACGTGAAAAATCACGTAAATTTCTCTACATGGACTACGTGACTTTCAGCTGATTGTTATTGGGAAAAATAATAACATCTATCTGATTTTCACATTAACGCATTAGTATGCGTGCGAACTACCCGAAAATCACGTAAATATTACAGGAAAAGCTGGATGGAAAATATTCACATAACTTTTCCTATGATTTCGACGTGAAATTTATTTTGAGTGTAGATCTGGCCAGAAGATCGTAGGGCCCTCGTATTGTTTCAACAGTGGAAGTAGCCTAATGTGATATACACAGGTGTGGCAATGTTGGTTAAGTGTTGTTAGTGCAATGAAGAAATTTCATCATGGTGTGAGTGAAATCGTAAATCGACCAATCACGATGAAGCGTGACGTCAAACCCCTTTGTCCGACGCGGTTTGTTTCTGTAGTTTGACGTCGTTTTCTGATTTTTCGCTACTAATACCATCAAATGTCTTCATCTGCCACACCTTTTTAAACCTCATTGCAATGCGGAAATATGGTTTAACGGGTCGTCCATAAACAAACGTCCACTGCTGAAAATACTTAAGAGTTAGAAATTTGAAATGTTTAGAAAAGTTATGTGAAATTAATCTATCTTTAATGTTTTGAAACTAAGAAATGGAAAACAAAGTTATTTAAAAAATTATTACATGAATTGTTGTTATGGTATCATCTGAATATTGGACGACCCTTTCAAAAGATGCATCATTTTTTCATTCAAAAAGTTGCCGAACACTTCATTGAGCTAGAATATTCCGTTTAGGCGCAATCATTTTTGTCCGTCTAAAATCGCTTTCTGGACCATAGTGCATTGGAAACAGACGCTTCTGTAGATACCCCTTGACGTAGATATGCCCGTTTACAGTCCCGGTAGTCACGAACGGCGCACTCTGTTTGCCACATGAGCAGATCACTGGCCCAATCATGTACAGTGAAGTACAGTAGCCCCGGAGGCTGCCAGAAGTCTGCGCTGACGTAAGTCTCATCATCCATGATGATAGATTTGAGAATTTTCCAGGTGCTTGCGTAAAATAAATTCGCGACGTTGCATTTCGGATGACGTCATTTTGTCCAATTTGCGAAAAACTGACCACGATAAAAATAGAGTAATATTTTTTGAAACGATGGTACTACAATTGATGAGGGGCGGTAGGGGAAAGAAATGAAAATTTTTTGGTGAAGGAGGGGAAGAGCGGAAAGGAAGGGGGGGGGGGGTATTGGTAGCTATGCTTGACAAGTAGTCATTTTGACTCCTACCTTTTGCCCAATGCTGGAAGGTGCATGAGTCGAACCAAGCTGTAAGCTGAGATTATAACCAGATTCGAACCCACAACACCCGCCAGGGCATGTGGTTCGCTGGTACTTGTACCTTTGAACCATAGAGGCGCTGGACTCCAGCTGGGACGCCCGGTAATAAGAACCATCTTTGGTGGCGTGCAGGAGAACGGTATACGGAGGCGAAGAATGAACCACGAGCTCGCGCGTCTCTATGGCGAACCCAGTATTCAGAAAGTGGTTAAAATTGGACAGATACGTTGGGCATGCCATGGACCGAAATATATGGAGAAATTATGCTACGCAGGCCTTGTCATAAGACGTCAGGCCAGTTAATGGAAATTAAGCAAACGGCAACGTATGGCGGAAGCTTTCTGGTATCGCGCCATGGTAGATTGCGCGAAGCATCTACCGTAGAAATTTTTTCTGTACTGCTTCGATTCTAGCGTTCCAAATTTGTTGATATGGACACCAGATCATTGATCTGAATTCCAAGTTGCTTATTGGCTCTGGAAATAACGTTGTTGTAGTGTACAGAAAGTTAGTACGCTATCCAGAACGACACCAAGATCACGTATCTGACGCGTAACAAATTTCCCACCATGTGGTAACTAAAAGCTATAGGCTTATTTTTATGGTGAAATAAGATGGCGAAGCACTTTGAGATGCTGACGGTAAGCATGTTGTTCGAATACCAATCTTCAAATTTGTCCGCAAAGTGTTGTAGTTCAATGCAGTCGGAGTTCATTTTAATTACCTTAAAGATTTTTACATCGTTGACATAAAAATACCGATAGCCTAGTGGCAAGAGAGCTGACAGTTCATTTATAACAATAGAAAAAAGGAGGGGTCTAATATTGCTCCTCTGTGGTGCACCAGAGATGTTGCTGAACGATTCGGAAAACTTTCATCCGATCTTCACACTCAGCCTACGGTGTGTTAGGTACGAGTGTAACCACTTGCCAAATGGTGCGGAAATTCCCAGCCTACACACTAAATTTTTTTTACCAAACACCGCATTTTTTGACGAAATTAGAACTGCTGAATGTTCGGTAAAAATTTCGATGATGCCAAACGTTACTAAAGGTCCGAAAACGTTGATATCCATTGCCGAAATTTTTAGCGTTCAGCAGTTCTAATTTCGTCAAAAAAATACGATGTTCGGTTAAAAATTTAAGTGTGTTACAAGGAGGATGCCATGATTCATCCGATCAAACACTGCTTTCAGGTCCGTATACACTGCATCAATTTGCTCCCCTTCATTCATGTTGTGCGGGCAGAACGAAACGAACTCGACAAGATTCGTGGAGACTGAACGTTTTGGAAAAAATCATGCTAATCTGAGGAAATGTAGTGTTGACAGCTAGCGAATAAAGCGTCATTCACAATTATCTCGAGCACTTTAGATCTGGAGCATGGCAAAATTCTTTGATAGTTTAGAACGTTGCGCCTATCATCAGCCTAAACAAGAAAACGATTTAAAGCCTGAAGTTTTTGGAGCGTCTTAGTAGAATACGAAACCTAAAAATAAAAAATAAGAAAACTTATCCAATTTAATTCTACTATGTGTATTTTATTCACGACAGATACGTATTTCGCCTACGACTTGCAGGCTTCCTCAGTGTCTGTTTTCGAACTAAACGAGTTCGAGTTCGAAAACAGACACTGAGGAAGCCTGCAAGTCGTAGGCGAAATACGTATCTGTCGTGAATAAAATACACATAGTAGAATTAAATTGGATAAGTTTTCTTATTTTTTATTTTTAGATTTAAAGCCTGCCTGAAGTGTGTAGCAAAGAGGTTGCATTTATCGCGAGCAACATTCGCTTTATGATCGTCCAGAAACAGATCAACAGGCGGGCCGTCTTCGTTTTTCTTAGTGTTGACAAATGACCAGAACTTCTTCCAATTTCTGCAAAGGTGCCCTTGCATTCGTAGAGAAGACTGTTTATACAGAAAATGGTTGTACGCTCGAAAATCGCTACAGACACGGTTAAAGTATCGCTTGGTGGCCCAGCAGCGTGATATTATTGTATACGACATATATTGGGCCCATGAATCTGGAAGCGAAACCAATTAAATTATACCACTGTTAGCTACGATAAGTTGGCCTTACTTCTGTGCCAAAATCATAATGAAGCAATTGAATCAATTACCAATTCTACCAAAACAATTTAGAAACAGTCCGTGTGCGACCGTGAAATCTAATGAAAACTCTTTGCTTTGAGCGTTAATCAAAATCAAATAATCCCACGCCTCCGGTCTCCTCCTCCTCCGCTAAGCTACTGGAAAAAGTGTACGCCAGGCTAATAAATCAATCCCGGCCGGCATCATGCCTCACTGGTTGCGTAGCAAACCGCAAGAAATGGGAAGTGTCAACACGGGTGTAAATTAACCAGTTAATAACTTAAATACCACATTTATAATGCTATGAAAGTCAAAATAAACGTCTTTTTTGAGAGCAAACATGATGCACATAACTAAAATCGCGGAGGCAACCATCGTCATCTTCATCATTTCAGATGAAATCGGGTGAAATGTGTATGTGGGGTCGGTTGGCGAAAGCGCGTTTGACCCGTTGTGACTGGAAATTAATTCGGACTACGATCGACGTGTTCAGATCCTAGCATCCGTCGAGAGGTAAGTATTATGACTTTGAAATCTGATAAATCGGGTTAACAGTATTTAGTTTTAAATGTAGTATGTGTTAGAAATCAATCCCTTTATAATTGAGCGGGAAACGCCTTCTAAAACTATAGAAGTCAACCAACAAGTCAACCAGTGCTGCTCTCGTATTTGAAAAATCGCCCACGGGTTGGAAAACGCGATGCGATTTATAAGCCGCGTGGAAAAATGAAAAATGAGATGCGTGGGAACAATGTTGCAGGTGCCGAAATGAATTTTGCATAGCGTATCGTGACTGAAATGAGATGGTTTACAGTTATTAATTTTGATTTATTCAGTAGACCTAAGATGCAGAGGATTTAGTTTCCGTGCTGATTAATGCCTTGATAAGTCTAATGAGGGTGAATTCATACCAATAAAATAAAGAACACATACTCAAGTATTTTTTACACGGTAGAATGTTCGACGTCGTTTGTAGTTGCAGTTTAATAGTTAACCTCCAACGAAGTGCAATCGCAACAAAACGGTAACAGAGCAATAAATTAGCACAACAACCTACTTGAAAATTTAATATCAAGCTAACATATGCGAGTTTCTGCGGAATGTAATTAAAACTGTATACAGCCAAGCCAAGATACTGCCAAAATACGCTTGTCCTATACGATCGAATAAAACAAGCTGTATCTTTTCAATCAAAACTATTCCGTCTTAGAGATTCATACGTATGCACAAATTATCCACTCAGGAGAACATTTTCAGATGCTTGTGTATGCGACAGGCAGGCAGTAACTCGGTCTAAGGAAAACCTAAACAAAGCCGTTATGGAACGGCTGCCCCGCCCTGTGTCGGTTGGTTGGGCGGTTGCTGAAGCATGCCATGAGAGCGTCACGATGCGTCACTGAATGTCGTTGCCAAAGGTTCACCGTGCCTACATACATACCCTGGCAAAATAAATACTGCCGAAATTTACATTGCCGCGGTGGGAAATATTTTCTCTTGCATATGTGAAAATAAACAATCATGCAAATAAGATGCCAAGTTAGTTATTCATTAAACCGGGTGGCTTCAGTTGCACAGTTGAAGCCTGGGTTATTCGAATCCCATACTAAACAGCATTATTTTGAACGTAAACAATTATAGAGCGAACATTCTCTTCGTTTTAACACAATAATTAAGGTGCCAGTGGAAGAGGATTTATTTTATACCCTCGCCGTGGCACTGACGTAACAGTTAATTTATATTAGTAGGTACACACTGTTGGAAACGAAATTTAAAGGATGATAATAATATCGCAAGCCTGTGCCGGGGGTCTAACGTACACGCGAACATCGGCCATCAAGCGGTTAGTTGAAAACATGCGAAAGTATTTTCTGGTCTACTGACGTCTTCGTTTTCTAGGTGCTGGATTATGGTGGTATGTCTTTGAAGAAATAGAGGCGACGCATGGTAGTTATTACCTTCCTTCACCAATCTTCCCCGTTCTTACGGTATTAAAATTTTCTGTGGTATCCATAAGTAGCCGTGACCCGTGAATACAAAACTTTCATGTGCATCAATTTACAATTTGTTTTCAATATTTTATATTAACCAATCTGGTGACTGTGTGTTTCATTTATGACGAGCGACACTTTGTTAAGGTCGATTTCGGTGATAAAAAAATATTTTACCAAAATTAGCGAGGGACTAGGACAAGGACATGACACAAAGATATTCCTCGGGGATACAAATGTCACAATTCGGAAGCGTTGTTTCGACCCGTTACTGGTAAAGAAGGCTTCTATTCTACTACAAACGACAATAATCTGAGTCTAGTCAACTTCGCTGCAGCCGGACTAGTGGGCTACACGAGGCTTGGGTTTATTTAACCCTTCCAAGCAGCACACTTTTTGCACTTTAAGCTGAAGAAGTTTATTTGTGATTGAAATTGGCTCTTAATCAGTTGCCACAATTACTTTATAATAAACTGTGCTAGTAGGGCTAACAGCATAGAGCCAGGATGGTTCTTGTCGTGTCAAGAATTCCTCTCCACTGTACTCGGTCAGGGGCTACTCGTCGCCAATTCGTTGAGCATCTCGACACACGCAAGTCGGCTTTTCTGCCAAAAATAGTTCGCAATACCTGTGCACGCATGTCTTCCGTAAGCATAGTTACAGTCTCAAGTCCGTCGAGGACTACCGGTCTGATTAGCGTTTTGTACATCGTCATCTTTGTGCTTGGGGGAAATCCAAGCTTTTTGGCAAGTTTTCTTAACGAGAGATCCGGATTTTCATTGCGACCGCACACAATTGCTTTTCGCACCTGCTCTTCTGTCGACGCCATTTTACGCCGAGCGCTTGTAATATAAACAAGTGTTATATTTTCAGAAAGAACAGACAAACCAAAAAAAATATGCAATATATTTCACTCATTGTTAATGTATTTCCGAAGCTGTGTGTGTTTAGGGGTGTCCAAATTTTGTCACGAACAAGCCTTAAGGCTAAAGCTGACACCAATACCAATACACAGAATGCACATGATCCGCTCTTACACAATGATGAAAAGTTGTATTCGAACTTACTGAACACCCTGTACATTGCTTCCCTAACGATCTGCGCATTCATATCCCCGATCACTATTTTGATACCCCGTGACGAATAGCTGTCCTACGTTACCTTCAGCTGCACATAGAAAATTTCCTTCTCGTCGTCGGGTTTAGTTTCGTGTGAACAATGCACGTTTAAGATGTTGTAGTTGAAGAAACGGCTTCTTATCTGTAAAATGCAAATGTCTACCCATTTTGCATGACTGAACATATGAAAGCATACCTGGAAAACCCCTAATGGAGAGGCCTGCTCTTAGATCGACCACGTTCTGGCTTCGGGTCGGCACTTTTCGGATGTCTCAGACATGCGGTCCTTCCGAGAACCAATCGTCGACTCGGTCCACTTTCTTGTAGTAAGTAAGATTCGCGCCCGGTTGTCTCACGTATTCAAATCAAATCGAGGACGCGCCCAATTAGCTCAGGGGTACGATGCTGATCTAACAAGCTAGTCGTTGTAGGTTCGAATCTCGACTGGGCGGTGTTGCTACAAAGTTAACACTAGCCCCGTAGTTTTCCTAGGCTCTAATAACCGGCTGCGAAGTCTGTCGATAAAGAAGGGCAGGGGCAGACTGGGAGCCAAAGGGCCCACCGGGCCTTTGAGATTAGGGGCTCCAGTTTGCAATATTCGCATGATAGTAAATTAACACAAAAGGCACTCACTCCGGCACTGTCGAGTGTTGAGTATCGGGAGATCGGGCAGCATAGCGGCTCGATGCTTGAAACAAAACAAACTCAGTCGTTATTAGGACCGAGTTACCAGATTTTTTGCGTGTGCGTCATATTAGCGGTTCACGGTACTTTAGTTTGGACGCATTTTTCTTCAACCCAATCTTCGTTACTTTGAGTTTTGATTTGTTCAGCCACCATCACAGATGTTGTTCTATCGACAATATCCATTTCATTGGCAAAGCAGACGAACTAACTGGATTTGCTGAAGATTGTGCCTGTGTGTTGCTCGTTTCATCACATCCTGTAACGGCATGTTCAACAGCCCACATGAGGGACCATAACGTTGATAAAGTCCCCTGCGAGGTTAGAATGGCCATGATTTTACGGTCGATGGTATCATACGCAACTTTGAAATCAATGAAATAATTGTGCGTTGAATTCTGTATTCATAGACTTTTTGGGGGATCTGCCGCAGCGTGAATATTTGATTCTTTACTGACCGTCCTTCAGCGAACCCGGAAGAGGACTTTCCACATTCTGATAACGTTTTCCTCCTCTATCACCCTTTTATATTTCTGCGGATTTTAAGTTATAGGGTTAATGACATGCAAAATTGCAAGTATCAAATAGTTAAGCTGATTTTATAAATGATAGGATGTCAACAGTTCAATATATATGAGTAGCTTACTGCGTCTACACGTCAGAACAGAACAGTTCATAGTGCAGGTGATTCCCGTGCCGAGTTATAGCTATCCTTGGAATTAAACTCTTGGATTCTCCTATAAGAATCCTGCTTCTATAAGCAAGGTATTCTGTGCGAATCCTCTGCAGAATTTCTTCACACGATTCCAATGTGAGGAATGCCCGAGACTCAGCGCGAATCTTTTTAGTTCGTCCTGGTAGAGCTGTGGAAAAAGAACCCACCGTCTAAAAACGCCAGTACGAAGAGCACGTTCTCGCCAGTCCAGAGGAGAGGTTCGCCAGTAACGACACACGGAGTTTCTACAAAACGGCCAGGTGCAAGAATTTTGCCATGTCTATGATGTGCAATGATAGTGCTGGCAACCTGCTTACTGACAAAACGACAGTAGCAGCCAGGTGGAAGAGTATTTCCAGACGCTGTTTAATAGAGAAGTAAACACGAAGATCAGCAGGTACAGGATAAGAATTTTGAGCGACGGTAAAACTGTGGAGCCATCAACACAGGAGGAGGCCAAAAGAGCAATCAGTGAGCTGAAAAACGGTAAGGTTGCTGTAAAGGATGGTATCCTGGCTGAACTTCTAAAAGCGGAGAGCGAGCAGCTGTACGAAACAATTCGGCACCTCATTGTCAGGAACAGAATATGGGAGGAAAATAAATATCGGAGGGGTGGTTGACTGGCCTCATTTCCCATAATTTTAAAGACGGACATTGATTGCTCAATTTTGCCTATAAGGTGTTCTCCCTATCCTGTGTTTTATACTGAGTCCGTTAGCTGAGTATCAAGTTGGTTTTCATGAGGGTCGCCTCACGATGGATCAGATATTTACACTGCGTCTAGTAACTGACGAGTTCCGGGAGTACAACTTGCAGACTCATCATATTTTTATGGATTTCAAGGCGGCATATGATTCAGTCAAACGAAATGAGCTGTGACAGTTAACGCTAGGACATGGTTTTCCCACAGAACTAGTTACGTTGATTCATGTAACGCTGGATGAGTAAAAATTATGAGTCAGAATAGCAGATGAGACCTCACGTGCTTTTTGATTTTGCAGATGACGTCGATATCACCGAGATCAAAAGTAGAGCAGGGAAAGACCCCTTCAGGTCATTTATTGAGAAATTGGGATTTACCATTAACACCGCCAAAACGAAGTACATGATGTGGAAATCCAAATTGTGCTGGTGCCGAAGAGGAACTGAATATATTTTGGTATCCTCGTGACAACGATGTAAGTCGCAAAATAAAACGACTAATAATTGCAGCTGCGAATTGGCCTTAACGCAGGTATTACATTTGGTAGCTGAAGTCCCGTAGCTTGCAAATTCGCATAAAACTGACGCTCTAGAGAACACTAATCCTCTCGGTGGCCCTTTACGGACATGAATCATGGACGCTAAAAGAAGCTGATCGAATGCTTGGGGTTTTAGCGTAAAATTTTGCCAAATGCAAAATGGAGTGTAGCACAGACGCATGAACCGCGATCTGTATTAAGAATGCCAATATGCCGTTATGCTGAATGCAAATATGCTGTTGAATGCAAATATGCGATATGCTCGACGAAAGAGTAGCCAAAATTATTTTAAGCAGAGAATCAAGAAGAGGCCGTAGACTTCGGAGTAGACATAGATGTGCGCTATCGAGGATGATGCACGTTCAGTTGGTGTTCGAAGGGTTTGAAGAAAGGTAGCCCAGGATTGAGTACTGGAGGACCATAACGCATTCGGCGCAGGATCGATAACGGACCGTCGCCGCTGAAGTAAACTAAGTGTGGAGTCGACAGTTCAATATTTATGAGTAATCAAATGACTGCAGATAAAATACTAATTCTACTTTTAAATACTCAGAATTGAAGCTGGTAATATTTTCGGAGCTTGGACCCCAACAGCTCTACTTCCATGATTTCATGGATCATGGGGCCCCAGCAATCGAGCGTTCGTAAGTCATAGAAAAAGTTTAATTGAAATAGAAATTTTGGTTTAAAGTTCCAGGCCCCAACAGTCCCAATTGAAGCTGAATTTTCAATCATCAAATCGGTTGATTTCATAAAGCATGGGGCCCCAGCAATTGAAGATTCGTGAGTCGTAGAAAGAGTTTAACTGGAATAAAAATTTTGGAAAATCTCATTTTGTGTAACGACGAAATTTTTACTGGGGCCCACCGGGCATTTGCCCGCAGAAAACTGATGGAAGTTGGAGACAACCTAGTAGGGGAAGCAAATCCAGGATGCGATCAGTACTACAGTGCGAGAAATGTTGGGTACTACTGCTGCAACCACTTCCAGTGAGTGGTTCGACGCAGAGTGCCAGCGAGTGACTAATGAGAAGAATCATATATCATACCAGAGCTCACATGTTGGCTGCAACTGTGGCACGCCAGAGCAGAGAGAGATACCGAGATACTAGAGCTGCCGAAAAGAGACTTCACCAAAACGCCATTGAGTCAAACGCAGCAACTGTGGCTTTTGCAGGAAATCTTCGATGGCTAATACCAGTGTGATTTTCGAGAGGGAGACTCCTCGACGGACCATATGTTCACCTTACGACAAATTGTCGATAAATTCCAGGTATTCCGTTTGCCGACTCACCATTTGTTTATATACTTAAGGCGGCGTACGATTCAGTTAAACGAAATAAGCTGTGGCGGATTATGTTTGAAGATGGTTTTCCAACAAAACTGATTAGGCTACGTGCTTACGTGCCACCCTTGATGGTTCAAAATCAAGCGTCAGAATAGCGGGTGAGACATTGGGCTTGTTACTTTAAAGCGGTTGAGAGAAGTTACGGCTGTGGTCACGTAGCCTGTTATTCTATACGAAACTCGCGCTCTTTAAGATGTAAATTCTCCCGGTGGTAAGCCACAAGCGTGGACGTTGAAAGAGAGCGACCGAAGAGGTCTTGGCGGCATATTAGAAGGAGTGTGGTGCAGGCGCATGAATCATGAAATATATCAAGTATGCAAAGATGTAGATAGATGGGCTGGCCACGTAGCAAACATGCCGGATGAGAGGCCAGCGAAAGCAATATTCAGGAGAGAACCCGACAGAGGCCGACGACTTCAAGGCAGACCCGTTAAGTGGAGTTACAGAAAAAGAAATTAACGGTGAAAAACAATTTTTGCTTTGCAGCTGTGATTTGACTCGGTATATTAAGAATAAAGCATGATTCATAGTACGAAAACGAACGTTTGCTTTACGAATTCTTTTGTTTCCTACCACGAAGTAGATTCGTAAAATCGGTCCTGAATGTTTCATGCATGTAAACAAAGCTATATTCTTACTAATCAATGTATTTTAAAAAATGATTCGTGTATTATGCAAATGTACGAAAAAGCTCACGATGAAAGTAACATAGTACCGACACCTATCGGAAAATAATCAAATCTCTTTTTTCTTCGAAAAAAATTGACATGATCGGGAATCGAAGTTGAACTTGTTTGTCATATTTCGGCACGAACGGGCGACGTCATAAACCATAGAACCACGATTACTGCATAGCAAGGAGGTCATAATTGCACGAGTCTATTTTCTTGTACATACAACCCGTTCTCGTCGATAACCATGCCGCCCAACAACCGTGTATCAAATGCACCGTGCACGATGTGCTACGAATATGCTCTCGTACAAAATACGAACCATTCGTAATAACAATATTTGCGGTAGACAATAAGCCTACAATGTTTTTGAATGGAAATTGATTGAGTAATTTGAAATTACTTTTATGAGCTACAAATATAGTTTTACGAATATTTTTTCTAATAAAAATACCAAATTATGTTCTCAATTATTTTGTAGTGAAAGAAACGTATTTTTCAAGAATCATTTGGTTAATTTTATTGTGCCGCAGTGAGTGTGGTCCCAGCTCCCAGCCAGCACCAACTTGTATATCAATGTACGAAAACTATCGTAAATATCGTAAATATCGTAAATATCTTCAGGCACAAATCTTCCACATGATTGTGAGGAACGTGCTGCTCGAGCCAAAGATGCTGATGCTGAAATATCTCTTAACAAATTCAGATTCGTAAATAAAGCCTAATAAAGCGCGCACAAGTTGATATTCTATCGTTTATAATGCTAGTAACTGACAAATATACAATTTTCAGCACAAATTCGTATAACTGCATGCTGTTGGTCGCGCTTAATCGGATCTTATCGTATTGAAATACCTATATAAGTGTATCGTTCAAAATTATTCCTCAGTGCGTATATCGCCTCCAAAATGGTACAGATAAGCGGCTTTTGTGCATCGAATACACTTTTCTTGAATACATATCAGTACGTAGCTCTTATTTGCAATCTAATTATGCATATAAAAATGCTGACTGGGGTTTTAGGTATGATTAACCCAACAAACTAAAATTGTGGAATCTTGCATTTATTAAAATTATTGTATTGTAACCTTTCATTTCCTACATTTTGATTAGTTTATGAATGGATTTTGCTACACATAAAAATGTTTTGGGTGGCCTAGAAGTTTGAATCTCCGCTGAGGTCAAACAGATCATTGCCAATCAGCAATCTCTTGGGATGCAAGGTTCAAATTTTTTGATTTCTTGTTTTCCTGTACAAAAATGAAATATTTTCTCAGGTTACAGCAATAAATTTTTAGCTGAGTAGGATTTAATAAGAACCAATCAGATCTCTTCGCATACTGTTTTTCTTTAGCATAGTGCAACCGAATAAATAGCACATCATTGCCATGCAAATGCAAGAACATAGCATAGGTGTATCGTTATTATGACAATTTATCGATAAACGTGTACGTAAGCCTAAACCAACGTTTAGGTTACATTATGCGGATAGTGAATTACAGTTAGGCGTCCATTCCCTTTCGCGAAACCCAAGTGCTATTTTAACAATCAAAGCTCGGTACTCACCCAGTACAATCAAATAGAGCGGCAGACTCTTGACCGGCAGTGTTGACACTTGGCACTCGTAAATGCCGGTGTCTTTCCGTTCGGTCCACTTAATATTCAGGATCCATTCGGCCGTTTCGTTGTTATGCAACGCCTGAAAGCGCTGATCGGCCGTATATGTGTACCGATCCACGGTCAATATGTGCAGATCATTGTGCCGGATCCAGGACACCGTATAGGAACCGAGATTTTCCACCGTGCAGCTGAGGAACACTGGATCACCTTGACGCACGGTCGCGTTTTTCGAGGCTGACGTCACGAAATACGGTTCCGGTTTGGGTTGCTGGGGTTTTGGTGTTTCTGTCGGCCATAAGTTTGGCCGGTACAAGCCGTCCGTGAAATCTGCGGAGGTAAAATAGAAGCAAAACGAGATGAAATCATTCATTAATTAATGGGAAGCATTGGCGTTGCTGCTCGGGTCCAACGGTGCCGCATACGTAACGGTGACATGTTATTACTAATGTGATACATATTGCGGGAACTGAGGTGTAAACATTCGACAGACAGGTGCTCGACCTTTAAAATGGTGTATTTTTTATTTTTGTAAAATGTGGGTGATAATATATATAACGTCAGAGCAGCTGTGTGAAACAATTTTTCGTCGCAAACGAACAATCACTTTACGTTACTAGGAATATTTATATTCTTTCGTACGACAACCTTCGAACCAAATAGTATAACACTTCTGTGATCCCGACCAGAACAATCTAACAAAAATATTATTAAATTGCGGCTTTAGTTGATATTTCTTCTAAAGTCGATATGAATAGGAGGTATCATAATAGAGTAATATAGTGTTACCGCTTAAATTTAGCTAAGCACCAATCAGAGTGTTCTCACAGACATTTTTTCTAATATGTTACTAAATAAATTCTATGTGATCAGTAGAATTTTTACATAATAGTCTGAAGCACTAATCGGACACTAGGACCTACTTCCAACAATCAAAATATGTAGTTTCTCATTGTTGTAACTTTTAGAGCGAAACATACCTAGTTCGTTCTTAAAGAGAAAGGCAAAATGCAATTTTTTATATCACATTCCATTTCACGACTAGCAGTGGTGGTATGTTTAAAGCTCTATTGCCCATTTCGATTCAGAAGTTGTCATTGGCAGTGGATGATGACTAAAATTAGGAGCTCCATGAATTATCTATTAGTACAGGGATAGTTTGTGATAATATACCGATGCTAAAAATGTTTACAAATCATGTTGGATTAGGGCAAACATAAACACATACCGCCTCCGGCGTCAGTCGTGTTTAACTATCCGACCGGATCAAAGACCCGACATAATGGCGTGCAAAATGTTACGTGTTTAGTAATTTGAAAACAAACTGAAAACCCTCTTGCACACGCGAACCGTGCCTGTTGAGCGCGTGAAAATTTGCTATCCCCAGTAGCTAGGTAGGTGGTGTACGCGGGTAATAAAATTTTTATATATTATTGAAGCTAAGCCAGGGGCCTAGTGTAAAAATGTAACCATCAAAATGTGTATTATTTGATACCCGTTTGCCGTTGGTTTTATTGGCTTTTTGTTCGAGTGAAAAAGTGTTGAATAAAAATATACATATTGCATGACATTAATGGGCACTCAGTACTGATCAGTTTTTGATCAGAGCGACAGATAACGTCATCCAATTACTGCTGACTGTTTTACCTTTCGCTGTTCAATTTCAGATGTGCTTGGAATTTAACATAGTTTTTATCATCTGTATCCATGTTGCAGCAGAGAAAAAGAATTGATTGAATCTAGCAACTTTTGATAAAAATCATGTATAATATGATGGAATAAAACAATTAATTTTTCCTTGTTTTGGCATTGTCTATTTTCTGTACTCTGCTTTAAGCCTAAAATTGATATTTGATATTATATTGAATGTCTCCACGTGAAACACTTAAACACAAAATTTCTATTTATATCAGAATCGTTGCACTTGCCCCGTAATTGTCCTCTACACTTTACACTTTGATCTTAGTTTTTAAGCCCAGAAGCGATAGTAATTGTCCACTGCTCTAACAGCCAGCTTAGCGAAGGTCACGAACCCACAACTCCCAATCTCCGATCGAGTTTCTGTTCTTATCCCAACCTTCACTAAGCCAACATTTTTAATCTAATATCAAAAACTGTTCAGTTCGTCCAAATTTTCTCTTTTCAAGTGTATTTACTCTTCACCAAGAACACGAAAAGTAAAACCTCCCACGTAACAATGAGTGTTTTTTTAACCTTTTATGATGGTTTTCATGACCAAAATTGGTCACAAATACCATCATAAGTGTGCAATAAAACTCAAATTGTTGCTTGGGCTGGCTGCAATAGAGTCAATGAAAAATAGAAAGAAATTGCCACTATCAGTTTATCAATGCTTCTATTGCTTTTTATATTCGGACCTAGATCGCTCATTATTTCCATAAAACCTGGGAGGACAAGTTGAGTTCGAATCAAATAATATAATTGGTTCCCATTATAACTTGGCTCAATCAGCGGATCCTCCAGCTTGGGTAAATTGGAACGGTACACATACTTAATGAGTGCTGCTTCAATGACCCTCCCTTACCTAAGCTTTCGCCCTTTACCCTTGACGCCTTGTCTCGCCCTAGAGACACTATCAACGCAAACTGAAACTTGCTGAAGAAATCATCATTACTTTCTTCTACCGTTCCCTCCGTCGATTGCAAAAACACTGCCGTTATAAAAAATTAATTACTCAGGTGTTTTTCACAGGAATTATATCTGCGAAATGGCTACCATAAATATTAGTTCAATTTTCCGGGTATCGATACGGGATTTTGTAGTGGACTTGGTATCAATACTAGGGTTGTCTTGGGATAGGGAAGTGGGCACTCGTGTTCGTCCTGACAGTTAAATGTTAAATGTAATGTTAAATAGCTACGCCAACCCGAGCGTCTGTTTTCACCTTACCTTACCTTCCTTAGCAAGCAAGCAACAAGCAACGGAGATGTGCCATCCCCATCGATAAGAGAGGTTAAAAAAGCCATCTAGTGGCTGAAGAACAACAAAGCAGCAGGAAAGGATGACATCGGAGCGGGACTTATTGAAATGGGCCCGGACAAGCTGGCCAGCTGTTGATTGTCAAGATTTGGTATACGGAACGACTACCGGAGGATTGGAAAGATAGTGTTATCTGCCCTATCTACAAGGATTAGCTGGACAAGGTGATTAGCTGGATTGTGAGAACTACCGAGCGATCACTATCCTGAATGCCGCCTACAAGTGCTTTCCCATGTCATCTTCCATCGATTGTCGCCAATAGCCAATAGATTCGTGGGAAGTTGTCAGGCCGAATTCTTGGTGGGTCGGTCTACAACGCAGCTGTTCATTGATTACAAAGCCGCATATGATAGTGTAAACTGACAAGAGTTATAGAAAATTCTGGACGAAAACGGCTTTCCGCGTAAGCTAGACTTATCATGGCTACGATGGATGGGATTCAGTGCTGTGTGAGAATATCGGGTGATTGTCGAACCCATTCGAATCTCGCAGGGGACTTCAACAAGGAGATGATCGTTCCTGCCTGCTATTCAACATAGCGCTTGAAGGTGTTCTAGACAAGCGGCGATCGAAATGCGGGGCACGATTTTCAATAAATACAGTCAATTTATCTGCTTTGCTGACGACGTGGGTGCTGTCGGCAGAATATTTGAGGCGGTTGAAGATCAGTACACCAGACTAAAACGAGAATCAGGGAAGATTGGGTTGAAGATAAATACATCTGAAACGAAGTATATGTTGGTGGGCGGGACCGAGCGCGACAGGGCCCGCTTAAGCAGTACCGTGGTTATCGACGGGGATGAGTTTGAGGTAGTCGACGAGTTCGTATACCTGCTCGTGTTGCTCACTGGCAACAGAGGACAACAATGTCAGCCGTGAGATTAAAAGATGTATTATCAGCGGAAGTCGGGCCTACTACGGACTCCACAAACACTTGCTGTTGAACAATCTGAGCCCTTGTACATTATAGTGCACGTTGTACAAAACGCTCCTTAGACCAGTTACGGCCATGATACGTGGACATTGCTAGTAAATGACCTACGATCACTCGGAGTTTTCTAACGGGATGCTAAGAACCATCTTTGGCAGCGTGCAAGAGAACGGTGTATGGAGGTGAAGAATGAACCAAGAGCTCGCGCGTCTCTACGGCGTACGCAGTATTCAGAAAGTGGTAATGCTGGACGGATTCGTTGGGCAAGACTTGTTGCTAGAATACCCGACAACTCTTCTGCAAAAATGGTTTTTGCATCGAATTCGGTAGGAACAAAATGAAGAGGGGTACATGGGTACATGGGGGAACTATGTAACATAGGTCTTGTCATAAGTCGTAAGGCCAACTAAGTAAGTAAACACCTTCCTCAGCAAGGGGCGGCATATAACAGCGACTACTCGAAGAGGCCGGCTGTCTTACGGAATTCTGTGTCTCGCTTTATCTATGATGGCGAACCCATCGCGAGGATAGGGAGCGTAGTGCTTGTAAGGCAGCATACACAAGAGAATCGTCGATACGGATCCAGGCAAATGATAAAAGACAATAGTTATTCGACACTTGGTACTTGAAATGTCAGGACATTACGCGAATTGGCAGTTTAGGCATCTGTTTAGGCCAAAGAGCTACAGAAAGATGAAGGCCGAGGTTTTAGGAGGCCTTTATACGCGGTCGCGGTCGTAGAGTGGAGCTGCCGACGGTGCAAAAAACATGTTCGTACGTGAGCCAGTGTGTGACTCGAACTCGATTATAATCAGCCCACGTACGTTGTATTTCTGCCCATAAGGATGGGGAAAAGTCGTCCAGAGAGACATCAGTAGGCGTGGACAGTGGGCAGTGGTTCTAAAAGACGCAAAGTGGATTTTTTTTCTACCGTTCTTTGCTTTTATTCTTGCCATACCTACAGTATCTTCAAAACTTTTGTTTGTAGGAATACCGCCCTAATTTAAATGTGTCAAAAAGTAGTCATCGCTTACTAAAATAAAAATAAAAGAAATAACTTTTGTGTTTGGAAATATAGACATAGTTTCTTCGGCAAAATTGTAAACAATGGAAAAACAAGCAACTTTACTGCAGAAATAAAATTCTACCAACATAGGCTAAGCATGAAAATCTAATCTTCGAAGAATTTCCCAAGAAAATGCTCTATAGCTCTGCACTCGATAGAGATAGAAATGTCATCTCTGTAGCAAAGTTGTTTGCCTCAATATTTTCTACAACTTTGTCGAAGAAACCATGTCTTTATCTACTCAAACAAAAAAGTGGTTGTGGTTAAAGCCTATAGCCAAACGCGAAACACATAAAACATATGCTTGCCGTACTCTCATACGGGTGGTTGAGGGCAAGCGCACCTATACCAGTTTAAAGTACTCGACCTAAGCTTTAAGGTAAAGTACTGATTTCATAAATCCACTTACCACATTTCATCCCATAGGCTCGTGAAGATATGGAGAAGTAAAACAAACTTTATGTTTTCGGCAGGACAGTTAAACGGCAACGCAAAACGACACTTATTTATTCTATGCCCGACGTTTCGATGTATTTAACATCTTTCTCAAGGAGTTCTACAACATAAAATAACATAGTTAACATCATTTCTAAGATATAACAATAGAACGTCATACAGAACCACGTATCGTATTTTGTCTGGTGGCTTCTGTAGAAGGTAGTAATACTAGCATTAACCGAGCTTAAAATATAATAATGTTGAATACAAAATTATTCTTAAATCGATTTTTGCATAAATCAACGAAAAATTCAAAACTCACTGTATGTACTGCATTTATGCTAGTATTTCTAATCAATGTGACTAGTTCAAACCTTCTACAGAAGTATAATTCAACTAACGAAGGCAAAGTATGAAAAACTAATTTTTAAAGGATTTTTAAACAAAATGCTCTATAGTTCTGCCCTCGGCAGAGATAGAAATTTTATTTCTTCTGCAAAGTTACTTGATTTTACATTGTTTACAACTTTGCCGAAGAAACTATGTTTATAACTTCTAACACAAAACAGTTACGACGCTAACGGGGTGGATTTCTTCGAAAAGGACATCAATCCAACCAACTGCCTTCAATTCCGCCCAATTGAAAAATATTGGGCAATGTCAAACAGAAGTTGCGGAAAAGTTGCTCGGGAACCGAGATGGTGGAACAAAATGGCTTCTCAGGTTAGCCAATACGGAGTCCAAAATATGAGCGGTGTTCGAAGAAAAACTCGGGATATCATTCAAACCAAATAGGAATAATTTTTGCGTTATTTTTCCTTCAAAGTGCAAGAAATTATCTTCAATTTGAGTATTCGTTCCGAGATACCTAGATTCGTTTTTTTGCATTCGGATGGTAAATGACTCAAGCTTTAGCTTTATTTAAGAAATATGATCGGATAATGTTCTAACAGACTTGTATACTACTACCGAAATGAAAAGATTGTTTCACTAGTAAAACACAGAAGCAAGTGACCAACCATGGTTCGGTATCGTTCTCTAGAATTCGAAAATAAAACCTTATCCTTGCACTTCTTACTTCCCTGCTCGGTTCGCTTTGGTCTGCGTTGTAATTATCTAAAATTGCTTACGTTCGCTTTAAAGTGAAGATAATTGATGGGCAAATAGACTACCGGTGATGTATTCGTAAATAGAACGAACACAAATGGTAGAGGTCAGACGTAGACTACTTACATTAAAATATAAAAATAGTCCAATGGTTTCGCTGTTGCCAGAGATGAAAACAGTTGTGGACGTTATCTACTTACACGTCATAAATGCCATACAATCGTCTAATGCCGCGCGTTAGTTAGAAAATTCCTTTTAAACTGGTTGAGCTCTTCTACACATACGACGTAATCTATTTCACATTACAAGTAATCTGTCATAACAATAAGAAAGATGTTGTGCAAAATTGATAGCGACTTTGCACGTCGTATCATTTATTAATAACAATCTCTTTGCTGGTTTCAGGTCTTTAACGCTAATTTATCTCGAATAAATTATCACAGACAAAATCATACACCGTTGAAAGTGAAATTCTGGGCATAAAAGGATTCTTCTCAAATTATTATTGTCAGGTAAATACTATGAAATTTATGTTATAGGCCGACTCTATTTACCGTTTGGGTATTTCATTTGAAATACAGATGATTTATTACGATTTCGAGATGAATATTTTTCCGAAGCGAACTATTTCATTTTGTCTGTTTCTCAGCATTAACCGTGACCGCATCGACAGTCGTTGTTCGTGAAACAGGGAGACAGAGTGGAAAATTATGTTTGTTTCCTCGCGTCGCGAGTTTCCACGTTGGCGGTGTTGAATTGTTCTATCCACGGGTTGTAGTTTTCACTTTCGCATTCAGTTTCAACGCACGAACCGAGAATCATATTTTTTTACAGCACAATGTTTGTCTCATAACAAAGCGGACGCGGTTTGGTGTTGCTACTAAAGTTAATGCGATTAAAACCACACTTTATATTGCTGTTGGTGGCATCAAAATAAACACGGCGGATTTCGAAGTAGCGAATAACATAATGCTAGCATAACACATTAAAGAACGCAAACATAGCAGAAATTTTTGTTTCGTACTAGTCTGTTGAAGAGTGAGTTACTAATTAGTCAAACTATGATGTCGCACGTTATGGCGTGAGAAGATGGGTACGTCATCGGCTCAGCTACGTGGAACGGCTCCAGACTCGAGTGATGTTTAAATAGATGTGTTTCTTGTACCGCACCGGTTACTCAGATATAGGCGGGAAGTAGCCCGTCCAGGAGCAGGAGGATTACCGATGAAATGCGGCGCGCTGCTCTGTCATGTTTATTTCTACTGGGAGATGGCGCCGTGACGATGTGCGAAAAGATTTATGCACCATGACGGCTATGGAAAACTGTACACATGCTCCAGGATGGTGCTCCTAATGAGGAATGCATGGGGTTGTTGATGGGTTCATGAGTTTGCGGTTTTTGGCACGGCAGCCTGTTTCGTTTTGAAATAGTTTGTTTTCAATCAAAAACCATCCCGAGCAGGAGCGAAGAGCAAAATAATATAAAAACAATATCAAACTATGTTATAATGGTATATTTTGTTATTGAATAGATATGGAGATATATTCATAACACATTTTGTTATCATATCTTATTTTGGCCTTAAAATGATATTCGATATATATCCTACAATTTTTTTTATTGATTAAAGCGATTTTAGATTTTAAATACTTTATAAAAAGATTTTTTAATATCTCATGTACTACTGCATTTGTTATTCAATTCCTTAATAATACTAAAATATGTTATTCAAATAACACAAGTAGTTATCCTTTTGGCTTTAAAGGAGTAACATTTTGATATTATTCTTTGTTATTTTACCAACTATGTCAGCCAAAACAAGACCAAATTTTGATGTTAGTTATTAGATTTCCAATAACACATTTTGATATTATTTTGCTCTTCGCTCCTGCTCGGGAAGTGTACGCGTGGGACAAGGTAGCAAACATATATGTTTGGTACCTTGTCCCACGCGTACACTTAAATAAATTAAAAATTTCTACTCGATTACATGTGATCATCGTATCTAATTATGCGCGTAAACGCTTTACTGTACTTAAGTGTAAAGTGACCATGTTATTTTTGGGTGAATGCGCAACATATTGAATAGTTTATTTGTCAAATTGGTTCTCTAGTATATAAAAAATTTATTTAGAGAGATCTTAATGGAAAAATTACATCAATTTTACAACTTAATATACCTGTTTCCCTAATTCTTTGTAAATAAATTTTCTTTGTTTAAGAAGCCGTGATTCTATCAAAAATTATTTCACTAAATTTTTCGTTCAATTACAAGATAATACATTATATAAGCGATTTATTTTTCGTTTTTTGATTTATGATGATTCAGTCCATAGATAGCATGCTCACCGCAAGACGCCTTGTTTTAGAAGTGTTCTAGGAGATTAACTATAGCATATGTTTCAATAACTATTTTTACAAATAAAATTATTAGGTTGAGAGTTTCCGTAACCTGTGCATAAATTTTCCCTTTAATTAGTTAAAAGGTTTTCTCTAGAAAATTCGACTTTTTATGCCTAAACTGTGTATAACCCCTTAAGCACTTTTAAATCAAACGGAATTCAGGTACTGCTAGAAAACCGACTATTATGACGCCGCAAAACATTCACAAGCTGAAAACTGGTTTAGCCAGGATCTGGGAAACGACATAGCTACCAGAAGAATGGAAGAAGCGGGCACGTTATGATATACAAAAAAGGCGACAAGTTGGGATGTAAGAACTACGCAGCGACCACTATTCCAAATGACACCTATATAGCACTTTTTTTCGCCGTCTATCGCCGCCAGCAAATACTATAGTTTTGTAGGAAGTCATCAAACTGGTTTGGGAACAGGCGATCGGCAGCCCAATAAAGTTTTGTGTTGTCGTCACTACGTACCACCTATTCAACGATTTTAAGGCCGCATATGATAACGTCAACCATGAAGAGCTATGGAAAATAGTGAACGAAAACGGCCTTCCCGAGAAGCTGACAAGACTGATTAAGGTCACGATGGATGGTGTACAGTTCTGTGTGAGGATATTGGGCGTATTATCAAGTCCGTTTAAACACGCTCGAGACTTCGACTGTTACACGTTTAATTGTTATGAAATAATTTAGGAGTACCCGAGTGCATTAGAGCTCGCGTAGTTAATAGTGTTCTAATCGACGGGGACTAGTTTGAGATGGTAGGCTTATTCTTGTCGGAAGTCGTACTAACTTGAATTCCACAAGACCCTAAGGTCTGGCAAACCCGTATTAAAGCGCATCATGTAAAGCAAAAACAAAGCCTAAGTGCTACATTCCGTTATCGAAATTTGACCTTCTGTTTTTATACGACAGACTTTGCAGCCAGCTGTTAGAGTACAGGACAAAGCTAAAGTGGCTAAAGCAGGAAGCGTATAATGGGCGGGACAGTGATGTTCGCCTCGAATATGGTTGGTACTAGATTTAGTAGTGCACGATAAGATAGGTGGTTAGACCCTTCACTTGGTCCTAAGCCCCAATAAGTGGGTGACATTCAAGAAACTCGAAATAGCGATGATGGACTCAACAACGAACAAACTCGTGGCAACAATGGGTTACTGCGGCTTGAACTAGTGTTTCAATTACTTGATTGACCGTTTGATAGTCTTCGTTCTTCATGTTTTCTCTGTCGCTCTGTCTCTGTGTTCTCTGTCTTCAAATTAATTAGAGTTTATTAAATAGATTCTGAAAAGTGGGTCTCTTGGTCGGAAGGAAGTTTTATCGCGGACATCAGAAGGTTCTAGTGGAGCTATAGTTTTATTAGGGGTTTTATGAAATAGGTCATGAAAACCACTAGAGGAACGTAACTGCATGAGAATACTCGTTAGTGTTGAATGTGTTTTATTTGTTAGTATTAATTTTTCTATTATTGTGCTAGTTAGCGTAGCATGATTGGTTGTTTTCTATGTCAAATACGGCTATCTTTCTATCTGATCCAATGGAAATATCTAGCATTACCCCTCTTTTATTTCCTGTCCCGACCGTCCGTTGACAAAACCCTGCGAAAAAAACCCCTGTGATGAGTCAGCCGTAAGAGTCAAGCTTTACTCGGACGGATCGGCTGGATTATGAGTTGCGCTTTTCCGGTAAAAAATGAAACACTTTTGCAAATTTCTCCTCCGACCCAATGTGCTAAAAAATTCCGTCTCTTTTCTCAAGCAAGCAAATGAAATAACTGTTTGTTAGCTCTTTACGCGAAAATATTGCATATACTTCGCATTCTACTCGCGTAGTGCAGATTGACGGTATGATCAGCACCCCTAGTCTGTCAACCAAGAACCTGTTGGGCTTTGGAATTGGTCGATTCCAATGTCCATCCGGTAAAGGTAATCTGCCTTAATTGGCAGCAGATAGGACATACAGCTAGTCTAGGATTTCAGTTACAATAAAGCGCAGGGTGACAAGTTTCTCTTTATGAGGCCTAGCTTACTTCCAATATTGATCGCAACTTTCATGATTTTGACATTACTGTTCTTGATCGAAGCGGTAGTACCAAAATCGGTCAACTATGGGATATCGAAGTACTGGTTTTGAAATGGAATTTTCGTTATTATTCAATTATCCTGTTTTTTAATCCCAAGAACTAAGTTTGATACAAGATTGCAAACCTTGCTAGAGCAACTTGGATGAGCATAGTTGGTTACTTTCCAAGAAGAACGGCACTGGAACACAGCGTGACCTTGAAAACGCAATAGATGCTGGCTAATAGAAACCGTAATGGTATTACTAGTACACGCGGTGTAGTGAAGGTAAAACACATTCAACACTAACGAGTATTCCCATGCAGTAATTTAAGTTTTATTACGTTCCTCTAGTGGTTTTCATGACCTATTTCATAATACCGCTAATAAAACTATGAGCTCCATTAGAACCTTCTGATGACCGCAATAAAACTTTCTTCCGACCAAGAGACCCACTTTTCAGAAGGTTTTTAATCCCCTTGTAGAGTCAGGCCATAAGCTCAAGTGGTAAAAAAATATCCGCAAGAATATATCATAAATTTTCAGTAGTTTCCGCAGCTGTGCAGCATAAGCGCATTAAATTTTATCGAACATATCGGAATAATAAGTGACTAAAATTCACGCGTCATCAAAATTTTGTTTTTTAAAACCAGTTATTTAATTTAATCGAATACTTTTACGGAAACTTTTCCGGCTCGGTGCATCGCAACATTTCGTCGAGTGGTTGCGTTCCTACTTAAGCGATCGAAAACTCATGTTTTTCCTCCGCATTCGTCAACAAATCGGGTGTATCTCAGGGCAGTAACCTGGACCCTTTGCTCTTCTCGTTGTACTTCAACGACGTAACCTTACTTTTGGGCGATAGATGTAAATATAATGTAAGCGGACGATTTAAAATTATTTCTCGCTATTCGGTCCATCGAAGGCTGCTTTAATTTGCAAAAACTTCTGGATATTTTCGTTAACTGGTGTCGTAAGAATCGGCTCATCGTAAGCATGGCAAAGTGTGAGGTTATGACATTCCACCGAACTGTCAGCCCAATATTGTTCAAGTACAACATTGATGGTCAGGTACTCAAGAGAGCTGATAAGGTCAACGACCTATAAAACCATGACAAATATGTTAATAAAGCAAATAAAGTTGTTCTAAATAATTTTTGACTTGTACCATCTTGGCTTTTGCGCAATACCATAATAAAACTAGAGGTATCAATGATTCATACCCCAATATTACCTTTATAAAATTCAAATAAACCTAAGCGGCTTTAGATTTGTTACTTGGGATTGGTATGGAATGATAACGAACTGGTAAACAATTGGAAATTATCAAGGATTGCCTAATCAAAAATTTACAGGCGTATTTCCCAGTAAGAATCCCGTTGCCCGTACCCAGGTAAGTAATAAGCATTTGCTATTGCTCAATACTATTGAAATGCAAGTCAATATACGGCTACTTTACTTGTTAAATTTTCTGCAGTACTGGCAATGCTTATTTGCAGCTGATTGCTGACAAGAAAATTTAGAACAGACTTTTGCATGCCAATTTTCAACCACTACATTTAACAAGCCAATATACAGCAACATGCAGTAAAAAATGCTAGAAATGCCAATAAACAGTTGATTTACTGCGTATGGTAATGCTTATCCGTTACCTGGAAGTAGTAAAAATAATCAAATTATATTGGGACGTAATGAATAAATATATTGACCAAATTTGGCTTCAATTTCCCGGAGATATTCCGGATAACATTCGTTGTATTTAATTGCCGTGCGATGAAATGAACTTTGTAGGAGTCGAGTTCACCATTGATTAGTATGGCAAAAAATATCGCCTGATGCTTATGGTCCAGGTCAATTGAACGGCATCGGTTAGCATAAGGTGGAAACGAAGATGTCGCAAAGGCAGTCGGACAATTTTTCTTTGCACACGTTCGATGCGTACATTCCAAGTAATCTGCTTGGAAAAGCAAACCACATTACAGTTCTCCAGCAGTGGACGAACTAGCGCGCAATACAAGGATCTTAAACAATGGACATCCCTGAAATCTCGTCCAATTTTAGAGATACACCCAAGCTGTCGAGATGCCTTAGCGAATAAGAAACTCACGGTAAAAATTAAATGTTAATTTTGCATCCAGCAAGACACCCAGGAACTGTGCAAATTCGTAATTCAATTGTGTAATTGAAGCGGATTGGATTTTTGATTCAGTGGAAACTAATAACTTCAGATTTTTCTATGCTCACAATGAGCCAGTTCTGTCTACATCTATCGGCAAATAATTTCAGTAAACATTGTAATCGATGGCAGTCTTCTTCATCACTAATCGCAGCATATAGTTTTAAATCAGCAGCGCACACCAACTTGCTGCCGGATTCCACCAGTACCGCAACGTTGTTGAAGAACAACAGAAGAAGCAAATGCCCCATGTTGCTACCTTGAGGTACTTCAAATTTATTGGTAAACATCGAGGAACCGCATTCATTTGTTGAGAACAGGGCCCGCCAAAGTCACCTTCAATTGCATAGTGTCACTCGATAAGCATAAGCAGTGAAGCTTCGGTTTCAACAGAAGCAGCACCGCTTCAGTTTCAAACTGGTTTCAGCCAGCGTCAGCGAAACGGGTTTCACTTCATCATGACTATCGGTTTCAACTTTTCATTTGTACTTTTCTATCAAATATTCAGAAGAAGGCCAGCAACTTTGAATGAAAATGAATTGAATTTTAGTATCATTAATCATTTCCTATAAAGCAACGCATATTAAAGTTAACTATAGTCAATGTCGACAAATCGTGCCTGACCTTTTGCCATCGTCAATTGAAACAGCCACCAACTTCAACTGAAGCTTGCTTGAAACGTGCTGTTCAACAAATGAAGCAAGTCACTTCATGTATGAACGATGCCGGGCTCTGGTTGAGAAGAACCAAACCGAGCCAGTTTCCGCAAAAGTATTCCATGGTAAATTCTATCAAAAGCCGCTTTCAGATCAGCATAGATGACATCGACTTGTTTTTTTTGTAACGTAGTAATTTACTTTTTTTTTTGATGGTTTTTCGGCTTTTCAGTCGTTTGATAGCAGCTAAAACAATGTTTTGCTTCTAATACTCCGACGTTTCGGTGATTTTATTTCACCTTTATCAAGAAAAAGACCTGTGTTTTGTTGTCATGTGTGAATCTTTCATTAAATTGTCCGCGTAGTTTGCAAATGGCGTCCAGCTAATATGGTGCATTTAACCAAATGTTTTCTATTATTTTGCTTAAAATTTGTTTCTGCCCGTATATATACTTTCACAGTCGATACGCATATATTCAACGTAATAATTTACGTAATTATTAGGTCGCATAAAATGTCGTTTTCATGTATAAAATATCTTTCATTGAATATTTTATAAGTTCCATGGTTCATTTTTCCACAAATTTATTAAATTCGTTAAAAAATATAAATTCTATTCAGTGATTCCCGTCACCCAGTACCGGACACTGAGCCGTCTCGCAATGCCGGACAGAAATGAAATGAAGATTTTGCAAAAAAGGGATTAAGAAGAAATAAAACATCACTTATACCGAACCGGTTATCTTAAATATGAAAAAAAAACAAGGAAGCCAGTTGATGATCAATTTTCCGAAGAAAACAGAAGGACTACGTTGTAGTGCGTAAAAACCATTGACTTTTATGCAAAGCAATTTTTCAAACATCTTTAGTCAACAAGTATGCAAGCAATAAGAGATTTTAAACATTTTTACATCTATTGTACAGAACTATTAACCCTGAACTGGTTTATTTTATGATTTCTATTAATTGTCCGGTACGGGGAGACACAATTTTTAAGTAATGATTTTTATCGATTTCTCATTTTTGGCTTCTAAAATGGTTCATTAGTGATGCAAGTACGTGTAACCTATTTTTATTCGAAAATAGTCTTCTAAATTACTCTTCCAGTTAATAAAAACTGAAGTAATACTAAGCGTTGGTTTTATATATGTCAAAATCCTTAGGTGTCCGGTACTGGGGGACTTCCCCCTACACGTCGAAACAAACTCCAGCAAATTAGTGCAGACGGATCGACGATGCCTGAAGCCGTGCTGAGCAGTTAACCCTCTAACGGGCAACATCGTAAAAACGATGCGATCAAGCTAAAGACTGTTTTATCATGAAAGTACACTCAAAAGAACCTTAAGTTCTAATTATCATGCAAAAATAATTACCTGGTGGAGCGCTAGGTTAGAAAAAGTCCAATTTCTCTTTTTCGTTTTTCATGTCTACCGCTCTACCCTGATATTTTTTCAATTCAAATACATTGCAAAATTGATATAAAGCATGAAATTTACTCATAGAAAAATTTTAAGGTCAATCATTTCGTTGTAGATGTGCTTTTTCATCAAAAGTAAAAAAGGAAATATTCGTGCATTAATTATTTTCGAAATTTTTCGGAATTTTTGTTTTTGAAAAATGATAACTTTTGAATGCATAGTCAGAATGTTGTGATATTAATATCAAAATGTCAAGAAATCTGTTCTGAACACATTTTGCATATTGTCAATTTAAAACAAATTTCGTATGCGGCTCTGGAGCTCCAAAAGCGAAGGCCGTCTTCAGACGGCCTTACCCGTTAGAGGGTTAAAATGTACCGGACAGTATTACACTACCTGCTAGTATTTCATAGATACCTCTGTCCTCTGACACCTTACGTTTAACTATAAGTGTGAAGCTCAAATGTTATTTGTAATAGCAAAAAATATATTTCCGGTTTATTGCATCCGTATTTTATAAATTCATATTATTATATTATTTTAGCATTGATTCGCATGCAACAGCAGGAAAAGAGATTATTTCGTTTCAACAGTATCTTAAAAGCTACAAATAAAGAGATCTTATGATACATTTTTGTCTCATTTGAGATAATTTTTTGATGCTAGCCGTAAAACAAAAAGTACTGTCGACTGATTTTGCTATTTATTCAGTTATTTATTGCACAAGTTGATATCACTCATTTATTCAGTTATTTATTGCACAAGTTGATATCACTCAGCTCAGTCTGAGAAGAGTTCGTACGATGGTTGTCCTTCAGTAATAATAACTTGTGATTTGTAAACAGATTACCAAGCACTCTTTGCACTGCACAGTTCTGAGCTGTGCGTTGGGTCATTAAGAGTCTCTGAATCACTACCACTTAATCACTGTTCGTAAGCTCGAAAGAAAAAACCAAATTGCAAGCATGATAGGCAATAAGATTTTTGGCATTATACCTTGTTTGCAGTATGCTGTGAGCCTTTCGCTCAGACGTAGAGGTGACATCTACGTCAGCTTCGAGTTTGCGTGAACATTGAATAGGGATTTGTTAAAGAAATCGCACTCGTCTACGGTAGTTTTGTGAGGCTAAAAGAGATCGTGCGGTGCCGTCATATCGAATCGACACACATTATTCTACTGTGCAGAACAAATCAGCCAAATATTAAGAAGCTTGGCCAAATTGCCATCCAAATAATAGTTAATTGATTCTGTTATATCCGGAAAATAGGAATCCATTTGTCAATGTTATGAACATTCAAACATAACTACATTAGTGACATTTCTTAATTCGAACTACGGAGTTAATTAGTTTTTAATACTGGTCTTGCAGCCTTTGGATCGGTTTCATGTTTTTCGACTGATGTGTAACACGTGTCAACAGTATTGAGTAAAACGTAATTTATAGAACACAGATTAGAGCAAGACCACTAAATATGATATTCATTTTCAAATACATCCAAAATTCATGTTTCAAATGGTTGTTTTGCATATTCTGGTCTCTCATTCAGTTTCATAATGGTCTGTACTTTATTTTGAATATATAGCATTAAAATTGACCTGATTGGTAGGTTCGCTACAGGAACACATCAAAGGTTGAAGCTACTATTTTTCTTATTGATACGGAAAAATATTTAATTGTTGTTCAAAAGTACTACCTAATATCTTTTCCTTCAATTTGGAAGGAGATTTAACCCATTTTCAACTTTGATTTTAATTTTTTTCACATTTTTGTATTTTTGGCACTATTAATCGAAAAGTTAAGTTTTTTCTTTTCACTCATGCGAAAGCTGTAACTTTTCACGGATTAACCATCACATAAGTACTGGCACAATCCCTTATATTCGCACAACAACGAGAAAACAAGCATTTTAGAGGTATGGAACGAATTTAAAATATATATATTTTCCGTCGCCGGCCATCACCCTGTTTCATTCCCCGTAAGCTGTCAAAAATATATGTCTCCGCTCATCCTCATTTTGATTCTGTACAACCGCGTCCGAGATGAGATGCCTTATTGAAACTGTTACGAGTCGTGCGTCGTGTTTTCAGTCCTGCCAGCACCATCACATGAGGTGACGGTTATTTTGCGCGAAATTGGCACACGATAGAAAGCATTTTTATGTGTTCGTTGTCAATCTTCGATCAGCGCAGATAAAGTGGTCATTATAGTGTAATTACATCCCCGGCAATGTTCGGTGGGCGGAGAATATGACAGAAACTTCCTGCGGGAGCGGGAAAAGTACCCGCCGAGAGAAGATGTTTTCGGGAAATTATGCGGTTATTGTATTGAAGGTTCGAAGTCAAACGGCATTGGAAATTGAGGCGGTAGCCGAATGTGTGAGTCTTTAGAAATTCGAAACCGAAGCTAATAGCGTGGAAAAGTGTCTGCTGATTTCTACCATCATCCCATCAGAAGCCAAATGGATTATTTCCGTAGCGTAACCACACCGTATCCTGCGTATCCAATCGGTTGTAAGACGAGACAAAATTTGCAGTCAAATAACTGGTGCAAATATTAGAAATCTAACTAGCTTGATTTATGTTTTCCCAAAGATTTATTACAACTGACCATAATATTTATATTCTCAGGTGACCTTTTTAGAGCAAAGATAATGCTAGACGCGACTGGCCAGTATTGGGCAGTTAGATGTTTACATTATTATCATTATGTGTTAAGTAGAGCAACCACCTGTTCTCTTCGATCACTGGAAAGTCATGCAAATGGCAATACGTAGCTTACCTAAAGTACTTATTAGTACCAGTAGTAGTGTCCTAGCGAGGAAACTACACCGTGATGATAGCTGGCCCGAGTAGCTGTACTTGATTGAATACATAATTTACATTCCTAGCTAATTACTGACATACAGGATATGCACATGGAGACGAAAAACCAACACAGAAACGAAACGAAAAACAAACATTATCACTTTGTAAGTGGACTTAACACTTCTTCCAACACTACTTTCATCTCATTTGGTGACACGGTTAGACAGATTCACTGGTTTATGCTCTAGCGTATATAATTAAAACACACAGGAGTACAACAGCATAAAATTGTACGCACAAATAGCAACATGAGACATTAACTCTTACACTGTCATTATTCGCCCTCATTCCTCTGCGACTCGGACGCTTAAGCGACCTTCACTAAGCATAAGCCAGACTCCTGTGGGGACACATGTATTATGTGCCGCAACTGGTAGATGATATCTCGTTGCCGAAAGCCGCATGCTACCCACTTTTCGGTATCCGCTTCGTTGAACCCACTTGTTCAGTCGGTCGGTCTGTTTGACGGTAGAATTTCGCGTACCGACACTTTTCACCGATGTGGCTCCGCCACTGCCATTGATATGTAGCGCAATTAATTAATTAAAATATAATTAGACCTTTTGCACAACAACAAAGAACTGTACGCAATGCCAGCACACACTTAACGAAGATCCGCGAATATACAATCAAACCCGTAGATTGACTAACACAAAGCTTAAATATTATTTCTAAGAATCAACGACTAAATTATTTTCGCCATCAACAATTGAACTCCCATTAATCATCTTTATTGGCACCGCAACTATTTAACCACGAGATCTGCCCTCCTCCAATTCTATGATTAACACTTTTCCATTTAGCGGTTGTCATCGCCTAGACGCATAAATTTTCCTCCCCATTACCGAACAGCCGGCCATCGGCACAGATCGGTTTTGACGGCTATTGAAGTTTAGCGCGATGATGTAGTAACACGTTTATTCACACGCGGCGGTTAGTTAGCTGGGATTCGAATAAGGGACACGAAAAAAAATAAACTGAAAAGCGCGCGCGACAACTCAAACTGCCGTGCTTCTGCGACGAGAGTTTAGCTGCAAATGACTAAAATTAGCCAGGCGCATGCAGATCGGGGTCTCGGATCAGTTTGCGTACAGACTCTCTCTCGAAGTTAGCAGTACCTTTTACTGGGGTGAGTTTAGTAGTTTGCCGTTTACTTACAGTGAACAGATTAGCCGATCATATTTGTAAAATAATATGGCAACCCAACAAACATGTACGCTGTTTGTTACCTGATGCGCAATCCTGTTCCTCAGTAGTTTTAATTACTTTTGCCAATATAGCTTGATTATAAGGGATATTTTTGTTGTTGATGAATTGATTAATCGAATCCTTCAAATATCCCAACAATTTGGATCTAGAGACGTCAAATCGGATGGCAAGGTGGCCAATAAAAGCAACCATTTCTTTGGATGAGCTATGTTATTCGAAAAAGTAAGGTTGTAAAATTCTTCTACGAGTTGATTTGTCTCGTATTTTAATCGATAAATAGTAAAAAATTGAGAATGAGCAAGAAGTACATTTTTCTCCCGATTTCCCAATTTCAAAACAGGTCTGTGACGGGTTGACGTGAAAATAATTCACACAAAGGTGACATTCCGACAAGAATATGGCATTCGCCGAAGAAAGTCTACGTTAGCCTCGCCGTGTCATTAGTTATCCCTCTTCAATCAAAGTCGAACCCCTCTAGTGGTAATCCGGTTTGGATATTGTTATTTGTAAGAAATCTGTAGAAGCTCACACTCGATTCTACTGCATCATGGTCCTGGAAGGATGGAGATCGACCAGTCATTGCGTTGCCAGGACTATAACCACGGCTAAGTCTAAGTCCAGAATTACATTCGCGTACTAATTTGAAGCCCAAGTCAAAGCCGAAGTCCAATCTCTAAGCCAGGCATGAGCCTAAGGTTGGTAAATGTTTGGATAATGCGTAAAACAGACCCCATTGTGGTCCCTAGCCTCTTATCTAGCAACTCCCACCTCTACCTCCACGTGGTACCAGCCGGAATAAGTACGAGCAATCTTAGCGGAGATCGGGTAACCAACCCCGGTGGAAACTAAGGTCGTATACCAACAGGGGAGGAGGCACAGTGTGTCTCGACACTGCAAGATGGCAGCCCCATCACGAGACTCGGTAGCGTAAGCCCTAGTACGGCTACCTATCTAAACCTAAAAAAAACTAACAAGAGTCAAGAAATATCTTCTCGGAATATTCGGCATGGACCAAGGCGACGAAATAAGGACATGAAATGGAGACTTGGTACCTGGAACTGCAGATCGCTAAATTTCGTGATGGAGACAGGGTGCTGCTCGATCAGCTAGAACCCCGAAAGTTTGGCAACGTGGCACTGCAGGAGATCTGTCGCAAAGGCGAGAAGGTGTGGAGGATCCGTGGCGGCAAAGCCCGATTTTTCGAGAGTGGTGGAGCGACCAATGAGCTGGGAACGGGCTTCGCACATCAACGAGAGGATGTGCGTATCCTCAACACGCCGTTTCTTCAACTACACCATCATAAACGTGCATTGTCCACACGAAGGTAGACCCGAAGACGAGAAGGAAGGGTTCTACGCGCAGCTGGAGGCAACGTACGACAGTTGCTCACCACGGGACATCAAGATCGTCATCGGGGATATGAACGTCCAAACCGGCAGGGAAGCAATGTTCAGGCCCCATAGCCTGCACACCGACACGAACGATAACGGCCAGCGATGCATCAACTTTGCAGCTTCCTGAGGCTGGGTGTTCAAAAGCACCTTCTTTTCCCACAAAGATATCCACAAGGCCACCTGGAGATCACCTGACCAACGAACCTCGAACCAAATCGACCATATTCTGATCGAGCGCGGTTTTTCTCGAACATTACCAACGTACGCTCCCTACGGAGTGCGGATATTGACTCGGACCACTATCTAGTAGCAGTATATGTGCGCTCAAAACTATCGACGGTTTATGCCTCGCGACAAAGTCGCCCTCCTCGGCTAAACATACGGCAACTAGACAACCCGCGAACTGCCGAAAACTACGCGCGCGTACTGGATGAAGCTCTGCCTTCCTCTGTGGAGCTAGTTGCTTCGACCCACGAAAACGGATGGAGTAGGACGAGCTCGGCCGTTAACGAGGCCGTAACCGCGGTGCTAGGTGTGGAAACCTCGAGTGCACGAAATGATTGGTTTGATGGGGAATGCCAAGAAGCGATAGAGAGGAAAAAAAAGAGCTTGGGTGAACTATCTGAGCATATCCACGAGAGAGAATTTTGCCAAGTATCGACGAGCAAGGAATGATTTGAGCACGATCCTGAGGAGGAAAAAGCGCCAGAAGGAGGACAGAGATCGTGAGGAGCTTGAACAACAATTCCGGGATAATGACACCCGCAAGTTTTACGAGAAGGTGAACCAAACTCGCAAGACCCACACACCAAAACCTGACATGTGTAGGGAAGAGGGAAGGGATCTAATCACAAACGAACGCGACGTGGTCGACAGGTGGAAGCAGTTCTTCGATGAGCACCTCAACGGCGATATAGCAGCAGGAGACGCAATGGAAGGTAACTTCGGAGTATCTACAAACGACAACAGCGTACCGGCTACCGATCTCGAAGAGATCCAACGAGAAATCGGTCTACTGAAGAATAATAGACCCGCCGGAAAGGACCGACTCTCGGCAGAACTCTACAAAAATGGCCAAGAATTCAAGGATTTCAAGGATTTGGGAAGAAGAGAAACTACCGGAGGAGTGGATGGAAGGCGTAGTCTGTCCCATCTACAAAAAGGGCGACCGGCTAGAGTGCTGTAACTACCGCGGCAATACGCTGGTCAACGTCGCCTACAAGGCCTACCAAGTTGCGTCATCTATCCCCAATAGCAAGAGAATTCGTAGGGCAGTATCAGGCGGGCTTTATGGGGGCCCAGCCTACTACGGATCAAATTTTTACTCTCCGACAAATCTTTCAGAAATGTCGAGAGTACAACATGCCCACGCATCATATTTTCGTGGATTTCAGAGCAGCATACGATACCGTTGAACACGAACAGCTATGGCAGATAATGCACGAGTACGGTTTTCCGGACAAACTGACGCGGCTGATCAAAGCTACTCTGGAACGAGTGATGTGCCAAGTGCGCGTTTCGGGGACACTATTAAGTCCTTTCGAATCGCGCAGAGGGTTACGGCAAGGAAATGGACTGTCCTGTAAGTTATTCAATATCGCTATTGAAGGTGTGATCCGGCGGGCGGGCATCGTAACGAGAGGAACGATCTTCAGCAAGAGTAGCCAACTCCTAGCCTTTGCAGACGACCTCGACTTCATTACTAGAAACCGTGGGACGACGGAGGCAATCTACGCCAGACTAAAAACGGAGGCTAGGAGGAGGTTACAAATTAATGCGTTGAAAACCAAATATATGGTTGGAAGAGGCTCCCGAGAAAGTAACGTTTGCTTCCCACGGACAGTGACTATTGACGGCGATGAACTGGAAGTGGTTGATGAGTTCGTATATTTGAAATCTCTGGTCACCGCCGACAATAATACGAGTAAGGAGATCCAACGACGCATTCAATCTGGAAATCGAGCCTACTGTTCCTTTCGCAAGACCTTTCGATCAAGGAGCATATGCCGCCGCACAAAGCTGACGATGTACAAAACGCCAAACAGATCGGTAGTCCTCTACGGACTCGAGACAGTAACTTTACTTATGGAAGACATACGTGCACTTACCGTTTTTGAACGAGAGGTGTTGCGGACTATTCTTGGCGGAGTACAAACGGAAAGCGAAGAGTGGCGGAGACGTATTAATCACGAGCTACAGACACTGCTTGGTGAGATTTCCATCGTACACCTGGCGAAAGTTGGGAGTTGGCAAGGATGCCGGACGACTGTGTAGTGAAATCCGTTCTCTTCAAGAACCCCACCGGCACCAGGAATAGAGGGGCTCAACGTGCTAGAAGATCGACTAGGTTGAAGCCGACTTGCGTGTGTCGAGACGCGCAACGAATTGGCGACGAGTAGCCCAGGACCGAGTACAATGGAGAGGAATTCTTGATACGGCAAGAGCCACCCCGGCTCGGCTGAATAAGTAAGTAAGTAAGAGCCTTAGCCCAAGCCCGAACCTAAGCCCAAGTTCATAAATGAGTTCATAATACAAGTGACAATTTTGGTTTTATAACACACTTATGACGGCTCTAATGACCAAAATCGGTCATGAAAACCGCAATAAGAATGCAATAAAACTCAAATTGTTACTTGGGATCAGGGCCTTTAATTATCACCGAATTTCAAACAAAACAGAAAATCATTTTTCTTAGCATACATTGTTTTTTATGCCTCTGAGTTTCGTATGCACAACTGCACAGTGATTTTCATCATAGTATACAAGTTCAATATATCGTGAAAATAGAACAGGAGAAAGTGATTTTTAAACCCAGAAGGTGATATTCACTTCAGGAAAAAAACAATTTTAAATGCAATAAATGAAAAGAAAAATCTTATGTAGAACAGCTGAACGCAATAGATGCTAAATAACAACATAAATTTTTTTTTATTGATTTTCACTGTTCAAACGTGAATATCAGTTTGTTACAATATCACAGGGCGCTGATATTCTATATTCTCGTGCATGAAGTTCATGCTTGCTGTATATAGTTATTATGTAGGGGAAGGGCGGTAAAGACGGACACCTTAAGGTAAAGACTCAATATCTACTCAAATATAACTGTATTGATCCCAATTTTCGTATAAACTGAATCTTTAAGTCTCTGTCTAATAAAGTTACAACGTGTGCTGGAAAATTTCATCCAAAATTTATGCATTTTTTAATATTATAAACATCATGTATAAATCAGAGTTTCTGCGCATGGGCGGGAAAGACGGACACTTGATATGGGAAAGACGGACACTCGCAAAAAGGTGTCACGCGTCGTTGAATTATCAGTACAGTTGGATTTCGAATTTGACATGGTTCGATTTTGGCATGGTTCGATTTTGGCATGCCTCGATTTTGGCAACAAAAGTATCCGTTTTTGGCAACACAAGATATTTCTCTTCCAAAAATATGCTTACATATCAATCAGTTTCCGCATACATGCTTTAAATGACGAAAAAATGATGCCCTGAGTATGTTCATGAAAAAAAGTTATGTGGTTTCGAACAATAATATTTTTATTGCCGTAGGACTACGTCTTACCGCAGGGTGTCAATAACTTATTTGCACCGGACGGATAGCTCTTGTCGGACTTTTTAAACATAAAATGGTTGCAATCGGTGATTAATGATATTGAGTCAACTTCTTAAGCATTTACATTAAATTTTTTCATATCGAAAAAGGGTCTCGACTCGATTTTGACACGGTTTCGATTTTGGCAACATAGGCGACTCGCATTTGTTGCCAAAATCGAAATCCAACTGTATTAAGAAAAATTAACATATTTCATAATGTATTTAGGAAAGAATTAGTTTGGGAAACCCCCTTCCCGATCCCCCCTTTGAGCGAGAAAATAGAATGGTTCCCTTCAACATTTTAATTGGTGACGAATTAATCGTTTCTAAAAGTTGGCTCATTCCAACTGTTATATGACTTCTGGTTACTTTTACATATATAATATGGAAGTATTTGCAATGTTAAATCGTTGTTGGGCGTTGTTGTGAACCCATTTTGTTCAAAATCTGTGTGTCCGTCTTTCCCTACCTTCGGGTGTCCGTCTTGCCCGACTTGGATACCATTTTTTCAAACTTCAATAACTTTTTACTGAATATTCAAAAATTCACTAGGTTTCCAATCGATATTCAATGAAAGATCAAACTAACGCAATGTCGTCGGTTTAGCATGAATATGTTGTTTTTTAACGATTTACCAGCTATTTTCTTCACGCACAAAATTACATCGGTTAGCGTATATACGCATTTTTTCTTTGTTTTGCTTATAAAATTGGCAGCTACGCTGCTAAAAATCGGCAGTTTATTTCAAAAGTGTTAATTCAATCTATAGAAACATTTCCCATCATTGATTTGCTTCAAAAAATTATTGTTTATGAAATATGACAAGTGTCCGTCTTTCCCGCAGTGTCCGTCTTTACCGCCCTTCCCCTACGTTTGATCAAAGCAAGCAGATTTTCAATGCAAGGCAGAGTGATAATCCAGAAGTTTGAACGTTATGCTGATAAATATTAACAGCACTGCTTGGGATGCAAGTACATGTTTAGATCCAAGTCCAAATTCAGATTCAAATCCTTGTTCAGCTCCAACTCTAGGTTCCGAAGTAAAAATCTGTCTAAAGTAGTACTACTTCAGACATAAGTTCGTGTCTAGAACACAACCCTGGGATGCGACGGGAAGCAATGTTGTCTTTTTTTGTCTTCTTTTCAGCAAACTTTCTATGCTTTTCACGCTTGCCTTGCCTAGGGGTATAAAATGAGGAAAGCAACTAGGAAAAAGCGCCCAACAGCTTTAAGGATCCCAATCTCCTGCCCACCGCCTCCACGTGGTCATACCTGGAAATACTTCAATTTGTATTATTGAGTAGCCAAGCTAGGAGGTGCGGGTCGTGTTCCTAACCTTACAACTGTAGTTTTAGGCAACCATTGAACCACACGACTTTATTTTCTGTAACTTTATTTAGTGTAACATTACTTACGGCGGCGTCTGCTCCTAGATCGAAGTGTCTTGCGGAGGGAAAAGTAAAGGGTGTCTCACATCAAATTGTATCATGGAAAAAGAACTGTAGAAAATTACCCATTAGGTATTTACTCTTAAAAATTTCGGCAGAAGTAGTTTAGAGTGTATTGTTTACGATGTATTTTTATCGCTGTCAGTTCTTCGAAAATTCGAAAAAACGGTGTCACCCGAAAAGCAACGTCGGGAATTGATTTTGCGCAAGCACCTGGAAAACCCTCAACTCTCTCATCGGGACATCAGAAAACGGTGAGTCGTGTGATTGAATGTTAACGGGAAACTAGCAGTCATTAACTTTTCGTCGGAAAGCCTAATTTCGGATGCAGTTTTTGGGCCCAAAAGTGGGGTACGGTTTATAGAAATGTAATCACTGTATTTTTCTTGCCAAACTGAACACAGCGAATATACTTTCATGAACAGAATTTTTGTTTCCAATAAAAAAACTGCTTTTGAAATTTGCAAGATCAGTGAAGACTAATTTCACCTTAATACGAAACTCTGAACATCGAATGGAAGGAGAAATGCCGTTAGAATGGATGCTCTATTAGTGATCAGGATGACAAGCGAGTCGTGAAAGCGTTTAAGCGGAATCCCAATGCCAAGATGTGGCCAAAAAGTTGAATCTTTCCAGGTCTTTTGTTCAGAGAGCCAAAAACCAAGAAAGACAGCATACGTACAAAGTGCAGAAGGTTCCAAAATCGTAGCGAACGGCAAAGTACGGTTGGAAAGTTACGGGCCCGGAAACACCCAGATGCTGACGAAGCCCCATTGTCTCATCATGGATGATGAGACGTACGTCAAGACGGACTTCCGGCAGCTTCCGGGACTACACTCGAGCCTTTTTTTACACGGGGGATACGTGCCACAAAAAAAACCGCGTTATTTCGAAAAATGTTGTAAAAAACTGTCGTAATTCGAAAAATATTGCAAAAAAAAAGGCGCTAATTCAAAAATCGTCGTAAATTCAAATTCAAAAATAACCGAAAAAGTCACTCGAACTTAAAAATCGCTGAAAAATTCATGTTAATTCGAAAAAAAAACCGCGGTAATTCAAAAATCATAAAAATAAACCGTGTAAAAAGAGACTTGAGTGTACTGTTCTTCACCGCCCAGCACAAGTTTGATGTTCCAGAGGAAGTAAGGAAGCAGAAACTTTCAAAGTTTGCCAAGAAATATATATTCGGCAAGCGATCTGCTCATGTAATAAATTAAGCCCACCCATAAAGCCCGCCCACAAGCCCGCCTGATACTGCCCTGCGAATTCTCTTGCTATTGGGGATAGATGACGCAGCAAAATCTGGGAGAGCACCTTGTAGGAGGCGTTGACCAGCGTGATGCCGCGGTAGTTACAGTAATCTAGCCGGTCGCCCTTATAAGCTGAGATTATAACCGGATTCGAACCCACAACACCCGCCAGGGCATGTGGCCTGCTGGTACCTACTTGAGGAGCTGCACCTTCCAGCATTAGACAGAAAGTAGGAGTCATAACGACAACTTGTTAAGCGTAGCTACCAAGAACACTTCCCCTCATCTTCTCGCTCTTTCCCCTCTACACCAAAAAAAATTTTCATTACTTTCCCGTACCGTCCCTCCATCAATTGTAGAACCACCGTTTCAAAAAAATATTAATGATTGTTGACATGCCACTTTGACATACTTCAAGTTGCACACAATGACATTTTAGGATTGCATAGATCAATAAGTGTGTACCTTATCTCTCAGTTATCCACTTGAGATATTGACTTGACGTTAGTAATAATTGCAGTAGACCCCGCCGTGGAATTAGTCGATGAGTGGTAGGGGAATTGTGTATAATGTGCCCCCCCCCCCCCCCTAAGAATAAATGGATATATCTCTGTTATGCTTCCCCAAATTAACGTGACAACTACGAGTATATGTTGGTATTTAAGCTGACAACCAATTGCAATTGTTTATTTCATTTAGTATTGTGAAATAAATATGATAGGAATTATTTAAAAAAAGCACCTAAATGTTGTGTTTCTCGTCTGCGCGGGGTAAAATGCCCCACCTAATAATAATAATATGCTATAATAATATGCCCGATGCGATATAATATGCCCGATGCGGTAATTTGAGTATTTCTACCAGTGACAGTGACCAACTCTATTTTGTAGAAAGTAAAACTATTTCTTTTGTTTTAAAATCTCGTATCTTTATATAAAATAAACCTAGTTTCGGCCTTCTGGTGCACTTTTTCTTTTCTGCATGGGGCACATTATACTGCAGCTGTGGCATTTTTCACCGCGTAGTTGTATTACCTGGAATTTGGACGTTGGTAATAAATTATTCCCACCACGGTTACTCTACAATGCTAATTGAATTAAATAATGGCAATTGACTTGAACTTAGATCTGTTTACCTATGTTTATAGCCACATTTGCAAGGGGGGCAAATTGCACCACCGCAAGTGGGGCATATTGGCCTGCTTTCACTTATTTGAAAAAATATTAATGCTAAAGCAAACCAAGCGTTTCATACCGTCATTTTTGGCAGAGATTCTCTTTGAAGTTCACTTTACGCAATCGAATCGCAACAACCGGTTATTTACTGATTTTGACAAGAAAATAGCTTATATAAAAGACGCCAAAAGTTACATCGGAAGCTGTTCAAAAACAAATTTATTTTTGTTTTGTTTTTACAGCATGTGACAACTGTCATACTTGCATACTAGGCTAGTTCCATCAAATACTATGGATTCTGGGTGGGTTTGCATTTTAATTTCGCTTGATTAGGGAAAAACGAAGGGGGGCACATTGGCCAGGGAGGGCACGTTATACACAATTCCCCTACGTTTATTGTACTGTATATTTACCGTATGATGCACCTTCCCAGAGATATTAGATACAACCAGAGTGGTGAGATACAACCAATCAAAAGTGTTTACACTCATTGTAGGCAATAAAGACAATGTCTGTCATATCTTTTGTGGCTACTCCGACAGCAATCTGAGAGGTTTTGAATTGCTAGAATTTTCGAGTGGTAGGGTGAACCGGGCATTGTTCAATATGAACACCCTACTGACCTTAGTATACTCAGCATTGAAAATTAGAAATTCAAGATCTACTGATAGAAAACAATTTGCGATGAAATTAACAAAAGTTAAAACCGTTAATTTAGTCATCAATCGATTAGGATGTGGCATGTGGATGTGGACATGGATATCCGAGAAAATTTCCAGTGAAATTGAAATTTTTAAACTATTGCTTATGTTCCTGCGTCTGGTCTTGTCGAAAATTTCATAAAATTCTGGGACGACCCAAACTGTACGATAAGTTTTAAAAATGTCCATATATATTTCACTTTCGACTTGTGGTTATCATGAGTTTCTCTTTTCCACTTATTTTTTCTTCTGAACTTTTTTTTTCAATTATAATTTACGATGATATTTTTTTTCAGATATTTGAAAAACTCGACTACGAAAATTGTACATGTTTCACCGTTCCTCTGGTACTACTTTTACCCTTTCTGACCACAAAAACCGGTAGAAATCATTGTCGAGGGTCCTTTCTTCTTAAATAAACTGCATTTCTTAACGTACCTAAATACAAAACTAAATCCGTTTAATTCTAACTACAGTGCTTAAGCGGACATAAACGTAACAATAAACATTAGAAAAATTGGAAAAATCATTTATCTACAGTGGAACAAACTGTAAACTTGTTCTCTCTTCTTCCACCTCTCTAATGTATCATACATATACCTATAAAACTCGCTGAATGCGAAAAAATAAATTCGTCGGTAAAGTTTTTGCAAAAGCTCTGAAATTAGAACACGCAGCTGTGCAATCAATATTAAACAAAAACCAGGCCGTCCCGCAAAGAAAAACAGATAAATATCTCTCGCACAATATTTCAAACCGTAAACCACGTGTACATGAATCCGCATCCTTCCACAAGTGGCAATTTCAACCGTGCGAGTATGAGTTTTCCATCCCACGACCACGATGTGCGGTACCGCGCTCAACAGGTTCGATTTTCGCCGCCGGTTTTCGTTTCGGGCGAAAATTCACCCCGAGGAATGAATACGGAATGTTCGAAAAAGCCGAACAGCACCGCGTGTTTTGTGTACATCCGAATGAACTCCCTGTCCATTCCAGACCCAGAATGTCAGCAGTGCCAGTGGGCGGACGACAGCGCAGTGGGGTGGCTAGTCGGTTTGGTTGGTGGAATGTTTGGATGCAAGAGAATGGCTTTCGCTTTAATTCTGACTAGCGGCTGACTGGTTCACACGAGGCTCAGCTGTTTGTTCGAATTTAGTCCTCATCGGTACGTCGGCAGTGAAGGATAACAAAAAGCCGCGCGGAACTTCGCAGTTTAGTTCAGTTCTAGTGCGGGAAGATTCTTCTCACACCGAAGTGTGCTGACCGTGGAAACTTTCTAGTGAAATATTCCAGAATTCCTTCCGGACGTATACATCCAGGTGGGGCGTAAAATGGCACTACGGTGAAGTTTACGGTTAACCTTTCGGTATAATTTCTGTGTGAAAATACTATATCTCTTGGATGAATGGTACGATTACAATCGATATTCGGATTTGTGGCGCTGTGAAACGCGACGAGCAACCTACAAAGTGGCAGACCGTTATTGTGACTATGATGTTGAGATTCTAAGTTTCATGTGGTCATCGATCGGAAGTGATTTAACGAGAAAAAGTGAATGCATAAGTAAGCGTCAGGAAAGGATAAAAATCTTTGCTAGTATTACGGAGAATCGGTGGAAGTGTGCCGGTAGGTGATTTCCATAAACATCAATCTGATGGGAAAATAAATACTGCTCTACTGTTCGGTGCTTGAAGAACCAATTTTCGTTCGTTTGATATGCGAAGGCAATTCCAAACATTTGAACGGCCTGCAGCTGGATGTTCCAGACGCGGGATTTGTAGCCGTTTGTAATAAAAACGACCTTAACGCCAGTGGGCTACCGATTCTTCCGCCAGCAATGTGGAGTGTGTGTATGTATATGTATTTGTTCGACGAGAATAAATTCTATGAGATTGAATAATTGATAAGATAAATACGCGTAGTTAGTGGACGAAGGAAGGTCGGTAGCGAGTAATAAGGTCTACGGAATTATGAATGCCATTTAGTTCTGGAAGAAAATTACTGTTCTAATATATATTCAAGACGGCAAATATTGAATTAAATGGTCCGGTTTCTGGTCCGATACTTCGTGCGTGTGTTGGATCGCTAAAAAGGTTACTGTTCTGAAAATTGTGAGAATTACATAGTTGTTGGTTGGGGAACTTTTCAACATCGGAATTCTCCTTCGGACAAATAATTAAGGTAAGCATAATTTACTTATTTTTAATTAATGCTCACTAAAACAATCAATCTTGGAATTAACTCGAAAAATAAAACCAGTCGCCGCATATCTAGTGCAGGCTCTTTTGCGTGATTCCTTTAATATGGTATACATCCTAAGAACTGAGATCCGGAAATGGAATGTAGTACAAGTGGTTCTACTTTACATACTGTAATCATATTAGTCTGACCATTTTTATGCCGTGTAAGACAAAGTCTGGGTGCTACAGTCCATTTCCGAAATTTATTTCGAGTACAAGACAATTACGGGGCTAATGCTATAATTCTATTGATAATTAAATGAGAGGTTATCGTTGAATGAAATTGATAACAAATGAAACGGAAGCCTTTCAAACCGTTGATTTTTAAATTTTATGATGATTGAATATATGGTTGGAAGATATATAGAGAAGTGTGAAGAAAGGAAGAGTGTGTAATTTGGTTGATCGAAATTTGAAAATCTAAATAACGGAATTATATACTATCATATCATATACTTAAAAATTTGAAAAACAGTAATGGGTTTTGTCCACTAGAGAGGCAAATTCACACCGCAAGGGCGACTATGCAGTCGCCGACGATGCAGTCTTTTTAATAATTTTCAGACTTTCTAAATAATTACATTTTGTCGTAGAAAAAATTGCGTTATGTCAAAGCTACTTTAAATCGAGTTTGCTTTATATCGAGGCCTTACTGTATTACAATTTCGTAAAAAGCCAGCTTGTTTATTTGAGTTCGAAATCATGGTTTATATGGGAATGTCAGTTAATGGAGGCACATGATACATAGTAATACGTACGGCCAAAACATTTTTATGGCAAAGTAAAAAGTTTACCACAGACTTACAGACGTAACACTGATGCCTCCATCTGCACTGATGATTCCATCGTCAATAAAACCGATCATTTCAAATTTTCATTTAAGCCAAGACTCAAACAACAGTCGCTGCGCGAGAACGTCACTCGCCTGCGCTGGCACTGCTGTCAGATAATTCACAAGTAATTTTATAGCATTGCTAAATTTATAGCGACCTACTCTGCGTAGCGCAAAACTACACCAGGTGATGCTAGTGTTTTTTTTCCAAGTTGTAGGGGTATCATTGAAACGATTTTTGTTAGAAAATTTGTTCGTAGTGTTACGTCTGTTAGTCTGTGAGTTTACCATACTGATTTCATTGAGCAACAAGCATTTTAAAGCCCACTTTTTATCCAGCTGAATGTGTTATTAAACGTCTTCTACTGTTATTTCTGTAATTGCGATACTTGTTCTGCTAAACAGAGTAAATTACCAATTGTTGTACGGCTAAGCACTCGACCAGAGCCATTTGATGATTTTGAACAAATGAAGTAGTTTTTTTTGGGAAAACCGCTTACTATGCTGATAGACTAATGTAAAATGTAAAATGTTCCCATAGCCATCTGTGTGAAACAAAAACCATGCAAAATACATTTTTTTGCGTAGCAAATCTCCACCCAATTATTGCACACCAAAATAACCTTTAATTCTTATTATTGCACACCTCATGCCCAATTATTGCACAGTTTTTGTTTTGACTTTTCCGCATTATTACAATTGCCAAGTTGTTTTATTTATGGTCAAAACCACTTATATATTCTTCAGGATTACCTTAGCATCCATTATGGATCGGGAAACCTTACAACAAATGGTGAAAAACGGGAAACATCGCGATATGGAAAACTACGGCTCTCGCTGCTTGCGTTGATAAACAAAAAAGCAACAACGCCGAGAAGTGAACTGAAAGAAGTGTCGATCGTTGTTCCAATTATTGAACTTACGAATTTATCAGCAATTTGTATTATAAAGACCCGATTTTCTACACATATTGAGCATAGTAAGTGTCTATCAATGCTACGAAACCCATAGAACATGTTTATTTGCATCTAACGTTCGGTTAAAGCTTATTTTGTAAATGAATTTTCTTAATAATTATGACAAAAAAATCGAGAGGTACGATCTTCAGCAAGAGTAGCCAATTCCTAGCCTTCGCAAACGATCTCCACATCATTACTAGAAACCTTAGGACGGCGGAGGCAATCTACGCCACACTAAAAACGGAGGCTAGGCGGATAGGGTTACAAATCAATGCGTCGGAAACGAAATACATGGTAAGAAGAGGCTCCAGAGAAAGCAACGTTTGCCTCCCACGGACAGTGACTATTGACGGCGATAAACTGAAAATGGTTGATGAATTCGTATATTTGGGATCTCTGGTCACCGCTGGCAATAATACGAGTAAGGAGATTCAACGACGCATTCAAGCTGGAAGTCAAGCCTATTTTTCCTTCCGCAAGACGCTTCGATCAAGGAGCATACGCCGCTGCACAAAACTGACGATGTACAAAACGCTAATCAGACAGGTAGTCCTCTACCTCTATGGACTTGAGACAGTAACTTTGCTTATGGAAGACATACGTGCACTTGCCTTATTTGAACGAAATGTGTCGTGGACTATTTTTGGTGGAGTACAAACGAATAGCGGACAGTGGCGTAGGCGGAAGGCGGACCTAACGAAAGTTGGGAGACTATGGTGGGACGGCCACGTTCCAGGAATGCCGGACGACTGTGCAGTGAAATCCATCCTCTCCAAGAACCCCACCGGCACCAGGAATAAAAGGGCATAACGTCGCTAGACCTCGCTCCATCTGGTCTAACCACCTCGCTCGCTGCGTTCCTGGTCGTCTTGTTTCTACCGGATTTGAAGGAAACACCATATTGGCAAGGTTGCTGTCCGGCATTCTTCCAACATGCCCTGCCCACTGTTTCCGTCTAACTTTAGCCACTTTTTGAATACTGCGTTGGTCCACCGACCTGCATTTACATTGTTTTAGATGTATATACCTTTAATCTAATCTTTCTTGCTTCGCACTTTAGTCTGGTGTACTATGCAGCCACCGCCACCGATTTTCTGTCGATAATATCCAAATCACCGGCATCGGTGGTATAGACGGCAAAGTAGACGAATTGACTAGCTTTGTTGAAGATCGGTTCGGTTGGTTGCGGTTGATATTCGCTCGGGTCACACAATTCCACAATCCATCCAAAATCTGAACACGGCACCATGTGCCGTCCATCGTAGATTTTATCAGTTTGACCAACTTTCTAGAGAAGCCTATGATTTTTCATAGTTTTTTCGGTACATTTTATCATATGCAGCTTTGCTGTCAATGAACAAATAGTTTATGGGAATTCTATATTCACGGCCTTTTTAGAGGATCTGCCGTACTGTAAATATTTGATCCGTTGTTGACCGTCCGTCAACGAAACAGAGAATTTGGGACAGCAGTTTGTATGCGTCCTTGAGAATGGTGACCTCGGTGATAGTTCTCACAGTCAATCTTCTCGCCGTTCTTGGGGATTGGGCAGATAACCCGATCTTTCCACCCCTGCGGTAGCTGTTCTGTATACCAAATTCTAACAATCAGCCGGTACAGACAAGTGGCCAGATTCTCCGGTCCAATTTTAATGGGCTCCGCTCCATTGCCATCTAACCCAGCCGAATTATTGTTCTTCAGTTGCCTGATATCTACCTTAACTTCGCCTATCGTTGTGGCTGGCACCTCTTCTTGGTTTTTCGTACCTTTAAAATTGCTTTTCCCACCGCCATGGTTCTCCGCCTGGACTCCATTCAGGTGGTCGTCGAAGTGCTGCGTCCACCCTCCGGTCACCTCAAGATCGTTTGTTAAAATACTACCATCGCATCACAATGCCTTTGGGGGATGCGTTCCATTTTTGGTAGAAGTTTGCGGTGACTTCTGGCTACTTCAGTCACGCGGCTGACATCGGTATAAATTGTACACATCGGAGAATTTTGGGCGCAACTTATCCATCACTGGGTAGTGGTCCGAGTCATCGTTAGCACTTCGATAGAATCTGACATCAATGATGTCTAAAAGTGACGACACTCAATCAAAGTATGGTCGATTCTGTCTGATTTGGTGACATCTAAGTGTGTAGGAGTCTATGCTGGAATAAGGTACTACATACAGAGTACAGTATGTTCTTGGAGGTCGGTTTCGTTGGTTAGCGGGTGTACGCTGAACCATTCAATCACCAATTTGTATTCCTCCTCCTGGCCGAGCTGAGCATTGGTATCTCCGATGACGATCTTGATATCATATTTTGGGCAACGGTTGTATTCACGCTCCAACTACGCGTAGAATTACTCCTTGTCGTCATCGGCATTTTGCAGGTAAGGGCCGTGCACGTTAATGATGTTTATGTTGAGGAACCGGTGCTTGATTATTAACCTGCACATTCGAGGATTGCTTGCTCATGAAAGCTGTATCCAGCCGGTGTGTGTTGCCGCAGTTCTGGTAGATGGTAGAATTTATGGGCGATCTCCCGGAATCTCGAGTTATACCCGACACCTGTATTTGGCAGAGTGGGTGTTGATTACGCAGGACGTATCATGACGCGATTGAGTAATAGAAGTTCGAAGTCATACATGGGATACGTCCTTGTCTTTGTATGTATGGTAGTGAAGGCAACACACCTAGAGCTAGAGTTAGTGTCGAAAATTTCATAGCTTTCTGTTGACATCGGAGCATTTCATAGCTGCATTCCAACGCTTCATAGGTCGGTGTGGGTTACCGAATGACGCGCATTCCGATCATGGAACATCTTTCGTAGATACGAATCATAAGCTAGCCGATCTAAACAGGCTCTTCGAGGACGAACAGCATCAACAGGAATTGGCTAAGTTCTGCTCTACCAAGGGTATACGATGGCATTTTATTCCTCCTAGAAGTCTCCACGTCGGGGGAATTTGGGAAGCGGGCGTTAAGTCGATGAAATTTCACTTCAAATGAGTTGTCGGGCGAAACAAGATTAACGTTTGAAGAAATGAGCATATTTCTGGCGCAAACTGAAGCTATACTAAACTCGTACCCATTGTACCCATTGTGGGGGTTGAGTACGCCTGGAACAGAATATCACATTGCATATTCCAGCATTCGGAGCGACCATCATACAGCTCTTGGCAGTGATGCCCTGAGCTATCATCGCCACGGATGCTTTGCGTTCGGTGCGCTATCGTGTCGGCAGTCATCGGTATCGACGGCATTCCAGCCGCGTCAATAGTGCTGATTGCTGAGCAGCGGGCAGTCGTTCGCAGCCATCCGAAGGGGTAAGTCTTGGGCGATTCCGAGTGCCAGTGTAAAATAAGACATTGCACACCCATTAGTCAGTCGTTGATCCAAATGACACTGCTGTATAGAGTCCTTCGCACTTTTTCATTGGCCGCTCAGCTGTGGCTCTTCCGGAACCATCATAGCTAAAAAGCTGAGCTAAGAAGAAGGTGGGACGATTAGCTAGATGGCAGTACATTCAGCAAATGAGGCAACATTTGTGGCAAAGGTGATCGAAGGAGTATCTCCATCATTTACGAACCAGGCAGAAGCGGCACAATGGTGTTGTAGACTACAAACTCGGTGCATTGGTATTGATGCTTGATGAAAATTTACCACCGTAGCATTGGCGTCGCGGACGAATTGGTGCGATGCACACTGATGAAGATGGAGCAGTGAGAGTATTGACAATTTTAAACGAATTTTAAACGAAGTGCAGATTTTCGACGCCTGAATGCCAGATTATACAAAAGCTATGTCTTGCGTGTGCAAACTGACATCCGCCGGAATCCGAAGCGATTTTGGAATTTTGTGAATTCCAAGCGGAAGAATTGTGCTATTCCTTCGAATGTTTGCCTCGATAGTGTTGTGGCAACATCGACATCGAACTCTTGTGAACTATTTGCAAAGTTTTTCGCTTCAGTTTTTGCCGATACTGCTGCCTCTAAGTTAGAAGCTGAGATTGCCTCAGAATCTGTACCGCTTAATTTGGTTGATCTGAGCACATTTGAAATCACGACGGATATGATCGTTCTTGCCGCAAAAAAACTAAAATCCTCGTTCTCTGCTGGTCCAGATGGAATTCCAGCAATTGTTTACCGCCGCTGCGCAGATGTTTTGGCTGAACCGTTATGTCGTATATTTAATAAATCGTTCGATCACAGAAAATTTCCGGCGATCTGGAAGCAATCTTACATGTTCCCAGTATTCAAAAGCGGTGACCGGCAAAATATCAGAAATTATCGTGGCATAACTAGCCTCTCCGCATCGTGTAAGGTTTTTGAAATAATTGTAAGCGCTGTTGTTCTTGCTCATACGAAAAGCTACATTTCATTTGATCAGCATGGATTTATGCCAGGACGATCCGTTTGCACTAATCTTTTGCATTTTACGTCGACGTGCATCTCGCTTATGGAGCAGAAATCCCAAATCGACGTAGTTTACACCGATCTGAAGGCTGCGTTTGACTGCATTGGTCATCGAATACTTTTACGGAAACTCTCCCGGCTCGGTGCATCGGAACATTTCGTGGAGTGGTTAAGTTCCTACTTAGACGATCGAACGCTACGTGTACAGCTTAACTCATGTTTTTCCTCCGCATTCGTCAACAAATCGGGTGTACCTCAGGGCAGTAACATGGGCCCTCTACTCTTCTCGTTGTACTTCAACGACGTAACCTTACTTTTGGGCGATGGATGTAAATTAATGTACGCGGACGATTTAAAATTATTTAAAAATCTCGATTTAAAATCTCGCCATTCGGTCCATCGAAGACTGCTGTAATTTGCAAAAGCTGCTGGATACTTTCGTTGACTGGTGTCGTAAGAACCGGCTCATCGTAAGCACGACAAAGTGTCAGGTTATGACATTCCACCGAACTATCAGCCCAATATTGTTTGAGTACAACATTGATGGTCATGTACTCAAGAGAGCCGATAAGGTCAATGACCTGGGCGTTGTTCTGGACCCTAAGCACAGTTTTAACGTTAATCGCTCAACTGTAATTTCCAAAGCAACCCGGCAGCTCGGTTTTATATCCAAAATTAGACGGGATTTTAAGGATCCATACTGTTTGAAAGCTCTGTATTGCTCTCTGGTGAGACCGCAACTGGAAAATGCATGCCTGGTTTAGTCTCCTTATCAACTTGCCTGGACCCTGAGAGTTGAACGAGTGCAGAAGAGATTCAATCGATTAGCACTAAGTGATCTTCCTTGGCGTGATCCTGTGAACCTTCCATCTTATCCTGATCGGTGTCGCCTCATCGGTCTTGAGAACGGCGCAGGAAAATCCAGCAGGCTGTATTTGTCGCTAAAGTGCTCAACGAAGAAATCGATTCTCCGAACATTCTTTCGATGCTTGGCTTTCGTGCCCCTCAACGTTCTCTCCGTTCCGCGGGATTACTGCAACCTCAGTCGCACCGTACTGTATTTGGATTCAACGAACCTATCGCTGCTTGTATCCGTACGTTTTCCTTGGTGGAACACTTGTTTGGATTCGGTGAATCCGCAAAAACTTTTTATAATAAGGTAGTTAACAGTAGAATTTTATAAATGACTGCAATTTGCTATATCTAGTTAATATTCAATTATTGTTATTATTATTTGACCATGGACATGTTTATTTGATACGTGATATGTAATGTGTTATTTATAATTTGAATTTGTGCATAATTAGAAGATGACGGGGTTTTTATGCCTACAAGAGGATGGCTTCTATTTGGCTTTTTCCCGTCCAAACCAATCTTCCATGGAGACCTAACAGGTCGGATGGATATGAACCAATAAATAAATAAATATATAGGCGTGTATAAACGTGCAGTAACTGAAATTGCAGTTCTACCGTCGATTGAGCCGGGGGGGGGCGGAAAAGTGAACGATTACATGAACGAGGAGAGTTAAACTTTAACACATAATACATTGGACTTTCTAACAAGTTAAATTTGGCAGCACTGTATCGAACTAAAACTACAACAATAAGACATGTTGAACACGATGGTTGTGTTTTTAATTTTCTGTCCGAAAGTTTCGCCCTGCATGCCCTTGTCGCGTATAATTTTGAGTTGTCGTAAAACGGTAACAACCATTATGAAAAATATTAGAGTTCAACACCGAAAACAAATGTTATGCGACCCGTTTGCTGTTTTCTAGCATTTTTTGGTCGCCAAACAACAATTCATCAAAGCAAACTGTGAGTTGCAGAAAGGAAGTTTTTGTTAATCGATTTTCATGTTAGAATACAATAGAAAGATTTAGTTAGAAACTAAAATTGACTAATCAAATATATTTATTTAGTTTAGACAACTGATTTTCAAAAATTGCAAAACTTTGATGACGCGTTAATTTTAGTCTCTTATCATTCCAATATACACGAATAAATTCAATGCGCATATGCTGCACAACTACGAAAACTGCTGAAAATTTATTATATATTCCTGTGCATATTATACTATGGTCGCTGACTATGGATGATCTGACAGTAAAATTTACCTTTCTGCTCACGGCTATATATTTTCAAGTAATAATAAAGCTGGCTGTGTGATTTAGTTTAGTAGCGATGGTTGCCGTCAAGCAACAAAAAGCAAAATCGCTTTCACTGCTGCTTTCAGCAGAGCATAATAAACCTACTTGAGCCTATGGTCTGACTCTTTAAGAGGTTATAAAAACCTTCCGAAGAGTGGGCCTCTTGGTCCGAAGGATGTTTTATAGCGGCCATCGGAAGGTTTTAGTGCAGCTCATAGTTTTATTAGCGGTATTTATGATACCAGTCGTGAAAACCACTAGAAGAACATAATAAAACTTAAATTGCTGCTTGATATGTTTATTATTAGAAGAGCAGGAAATCTTTCAATAATATGGTATATTTAAAAAAATCCGGCTTAAGGAAGACTCGTAATATTTCTTCACTTTGAGCCTTTCAATAAATAAGAAGGCAGAGCATTCAAATTGTTTTTCCCTGAAAAGCTATCAAAATTTCTTCATCGATCGAAAATAATATTTGTGTGAATAAAAATTGTCAGTTTGGAGACGTAGAGATAGCAATACCTAGTCGTAAAGCAAACATACCTACACCTACCGCCGATAGCAACATGAAACCTACTGACTTTAGTTCTTTCTCCACTAAAGTCAGTAGGTTTCATGTTGCTATCGGCTGCAGCAATATTACATGATTCAGCGGTAGCTAAAACAATTGAAAACAATAATGAAGAAGTAGAATTACTCAGTATTCCATTACATAGGATTTCGGTAGAATTGTTCACTGATTTCAATCCGGATGTAGGTTTCCTTTGCGAGCGCAAGCAGTCCGGAAGATACAGAGAACAACCGATGATGAAAGGTAGAGCGCTTCAAAGAAATGTCTCCTGCAATTTTTCACAATGCTTTCGAAACTTTTTCGTCGTCCGACAAGCAACGTGACGCTATACAGCTTGATTGCAACGTCGTTACACTAAATTTGATGAGAGACCCAACATGAGGCGAACACAAAAAGGTATGCCTCGAAGCTAATAATCAATTGTTAGCGGTCTTTTTAGGAGCATTATCGTGCTGCTGACCAAATGCTATGCTACTGTCAAGGAAGCAGACACCGGGGATTGGTAGTCAATGATTTCCAAAAGTTTTTCTCATTTAACAGAGTTATTTTTTCTTGGGTGCTTTTGCTGTGGGTGCTTTCAGTATAATCTTTCACAGCTGACTTGGTAGTTCTATGGACCACACATAACCACCGCAAAGTAATCAATTTTGTTAGGCTAAACATACTTACAGATTACACGGATCAACAAGGGTTTTAACAAAACTCGAAGGAGTATTGTATATTTTAAACATTTTTGGCGCATATCAGAGATTTTTAATCGATAAAGCTCCCTTTAAAAACAACCATGTCTGTTGTGAACGAATCACTACAATATTCCATCAGTGAAGTTATAATGAAAACTGCCGAGCCTAAATAAAGATGTTTAGAGAACAACACAGTTGTAAAGATGCTTTGGTTAGTTCACGGTATTTGCAGGGCCATCGGAGGTTTGTTTTCTTTAAAATTTGGATGATTTTACCATCGAAACTTAATAAACCAATTCATAAATAATATAGAATAAATTTAATAACTAGTTTATTGGCATTCACAGATGATTTGATAACTTCTATAATAAATGATCTGTGTAGGTACTTAATATATTAACTATTTATAGACATCAATTTCACCACAGTGTCGGTCTAATGAGCACTGAACAACTTCCTTTCATGCTACCGTTGCATTTACAAAGACTTCACTAGACGTCGTTTCTCGGCTTTTCATTTACCGGAATTTTTATCATCTCATCTTGTGTCGCCTTATTAGTGAGTGAAACAAGACGTAGACGGGATAGACAGCGTCCCATCAGTGTAAAATCACCCTCCAGAGGCAAAGTGTCAAGAGGTTGGATTATTTCTCGAACAGCAGCCTTTTTGTGAAACAAAGGGGCTTATAATGGATCTTACTCAATTCAAAGTGACCGTACGAAAAGCGCAGTCACGTGTAACAAGATTCAGGGTTCAGGGTGAACATATATGTATACTGATTCGTAATGGTTTTCCCAAACCAACAAACCAAACATGGCTACCGTTCGAACTGCAATTGAATATTTCTTTACGACGGGTTCTGTTCTGTTAGAACCCAAAATTATTTAACCCTGCCACAGCAGTACAGGCCAAGTTGTAAGAACAAAACCGATACGATATGCCTTTTCACACAGGTGGAAAAACCACCTGCTCAAGTTGCTCGAGTTTGGATGTGGGAAACACCCATTTTCTGGGAAAACCTCTTGTTTTTATTTGCCGTCTGCATAGGACTGATGATGGTATACGCAGACCTACAGATTAAAAGTTGTAGCTGGTGGGATTAGAAGAATGTTCAAAAAATTATTCACACCCTTCTTGTTTCGCTTGCCCCGATTTACGTTCGTTGGAATTGATGCCATATTTAATAATGACTGGCATGAACAAGGAGATACGTATTGGATTAGACCTGTCAGAATTAATTTTCTTTTATTCGATTTATCTCGCTTGATCATTCGTCCGAACCATATACATAGTTTTTTGAATAAAATTTGGCAAAACGTTTTATTTTATACTCTCAGTTCACAATCATGGGTCACACACAGTTCTGGGTTATTTTAACTTTAACTGCCGATTAATGCTGAATGTTATACTAATTGATTGACAAAATTGTTACTCAAGTAGCTCTAATAATCTTACAACTAGCATTTCTTCTAGCACTTTGCTTAACACCAAGAAAGTTGAAATTGGTCGATAGTTATTAACGTCCAGCTTGCTGTCACCTTTATGAATAGTGATTACCCTAGCAATCTTTAAACTATCCGGAACACGTCCAGTAACTTTAGGATTAGGTATCAAAAATAGGCATCTGTTTTAAACACACAGAAGGATGTATTTTTCCAACACGAGTTTCATTACCTTTTTAAAAAGCGAGCGAGTTTAACGTCCATTAAACTCCACAAATAATTAAATTTAGATGTAATAGAATCTTGAAAAAGTCACTACATAAAGAGAAAAGTAATGCAACAGCTCAAGGAAAAATACTACAAATAAATAATTTGGATTTTCAGCAAAGATAAATCATCAAACCTATCGTTGCTAATCATTATTATCATGATTCTTGAGGACCCTAATTTGAAAATTATGCGTGGAGTAGTTATCTGAAAAATGTAATTTTTTTTTTGTCATGGTAGTTTTTTTTTGAGAAATAAAGAAAGAAATACAAATAAAAGTTAAACTTGCGTATCATGTATTTATTTACAAAATTTGTTACGTATTTTTCGGCATGGTGATGGTCGATGCTAAGCACAAAATAATTCCATAAATTTCCTGAGCTGATAACGCTTTGGTAATTGTTGATTTTTACACTACCAATTCTATCTAAATATGCCATCAAAGAAACACTATAACTATGAAAATAAATGACACAGGATTATGATGGTAGAAAGACTATAGTGTTGACAACCTTTTGCATAGATATACTCTTTCTCACTCTATTGGTATCGGTGTCGGGTCAGATGGAACCGTAGAATACTACAGAAAATCAACATTGTTTCTATGCATTAATAATAACATCCTGCACTGTCCACATCTCACGCTGCTGTTTAACCGCAAAGGGTATTCATGGGAAAATGCTTTCGGCTTCGGCTTTCAGCCCGTCAGAAAGCAGTAAACCTGCATAAACCAGTGACGGTCCATAGTTTTACGATGGACCGGACTAGACTGGACTCTTGGCTCAGACGCAATTACGCGCTACAAACTGCTGTTAATATGCAAATGAATTTTCCCCGTTGCGGCTCATTTGGGTTGATTTAGCAATTCCACTATAATAGGATACATTCTTGCGCAAATTAGTTTAATCTAAAGAGCAAGTTTATGTTGATGATATCTACTTTTAGATTATTATTGTTAAAATACTATTTCGATGCACCATAAACTTTGTATTTATTTTAGCTCACCACTGTCGGCAACTGCAATCACAAAAAAATACCAGCAAACTATACAATTCATGTAATATACATAGATAGATCCCCCTTAGATCCCACGAGAAAATCTATGAGCTCTGTTTGGCACCGTTCAGAGAATATTGACACAAGTTAAATTGAATTACAACGAGTTAGTTTTCACTACGCTAGAGTTATCTCTGGTGGGACTTTACATGTTTATTTTTTCTTTCTTTGTGCGAAACTCTTGTCATCCCACTGACAAAATCCAAAAGACACAAAACTACAGAATATTTGCTCTACGCTGGTATCGTTCCCCGAAGCGGAGATTGAACCGGGCGAACGTCTTACATTTCCGAGCAATTTTACACGGAAAGCTTGCTATATGAAGCATAGAGAAGTTGTAAAATTAACTTAGTTTTTGAGCAGCTCGGCTATCCGGTCAGCCAGTTTGAGCTAGAAACCAGAACCGGAAAAAATCCCAACACCAAACAAGCCAGGTTTTGACTTTCAATTTGAGCTTTCGACTGAACAAGAAGATCCAACAACTGTACTGGATATAAAAAGAGTGATATAAAGAAAAATAAATTGAGTTTGCAAGTTGTTTTCCATTGCTTGTGCATGGAAACATCAATTTCACCTATAAACTCCTTGAATGGTTCATATGATTGTATTCTCCAGCTATTAGAAATGAGATGAAAAACTTTGAGCGGTTATATGGCTATGAAGTTTGCTGGTTTGTTATACTGTTTCATAAGAAGCACCCTAAATGCGATTTGTAATCAATGCTTTGAAAACCGATATAGTTTCATACTGCATTAACCAACATCATCTCTTTACGACCGGTTAATGGCAATCACATTTGTCAGTTGACAATGGCGTTGTACGTTTAGCATTTTAACCCTTTATAAGGCCGTGGCAATAAAATTGCCACCAACGAAAAATATTTGTTTTGCGTCTATAATGACATCAATATAATTATAGAAGCAAAATAAAAAAATTTTGTTGGTGGCAATATAGTTGCCACTGCCTTATAAAGGGTTAAATGTTTATTATCCTTCATGGTTTTCAACATCAAGCCAAATTAGGCCATGGGAAATAGTAGGAAATACGATGGACGACATTTATCGATGACTAACTGAGTTCCCGATCTTACTCGGGGAGCCTTTGTCTCACAGCCACTTGTACATCGGTTATTGTAATCGAAATGCTTATAATGCAAAAATACAACGCTTGTTTCTCTTTCGGAAGATCCTCCACATTTGTCAGCTCCCCCTCGTTTATCTACCCGGGCACCTGCACACCTGTTTTCTTTACGGAAATCCCTATAAAACCCTATAAAAAAAGAAAAACAAAGCCATTTTTCCTATTTGCACCTTCCACTTTCAACAATGGCCACCCCACCCATAGGAAATGAATAGTTCAGTGCATAATTACACTTGACAAACCTACAGCTGCGAGCATTGCAGTTTAGTGTTTCGTATTTTGATTTTTTCTGTTGTACGGATAAATTGTTTCAGTCATGTGGACGAAACCCCCCCTTTCTCGTCAGCAACCTCCGGTCATCAGCTCCTCCTTCTGTCCTGTCCTTATGGGAGAACCGTCTAAACATTTCGGTCCCCCTGTTTTCAACCCCTTCAATGCTGATTCTCTTATGTCAAGGAACATGTGTGCCAAGTTTGATGAAGAACGGTCAAGCCGTTTCGCAGTTATGGCCTCCCCCCTATTAGAGACCCTCCCCCACCTATTACGGAACCTTCCCCCCTTTTTGTTGACCACCCGGTGCTGATTCACTTATGTCAAGGAACATGTGTGCCAAGTTTGATGAAGAACGGTCAAGCCGTTTCGGAGTTATGGCCTCCCCCTCTATTAGGGACCCTCCCCCACCTATTAAGGAACCTCTCACCCCCCATTTTTGTAGAACCCTCAGTTCTGATTCCCTTATGTCAAGGAACATGTGTACCAAGTTTGATGAAGAACGGTCAAGGCGTTTCAGAGTTATGGCCTCCCCCTATTAGGGAACCTCCCCCCTTTTTGTTGACCCCCCAGTGCTGATTCTCTTATGTCAAGGAACATGTGTGCCAAGTTTGATGGAGATCGGTCAAGACGTTCTGGAGTTATGGTGAAACATACAAACATATAAACAAACATACTCACGCTTACTTTTATATATATAGATAATAAAATAGCGTTAGTTTTGTGGGCACCATTATTGATAGTGTTGCAACACGGCACTCCCCTGGCTAAGGAGGCTGGCTGACAGACCCCTGGCCTGATGTTCGCAATGTGAGCAGGCTGACAGACCCTTGGTCTGACGTTTAATATCGTGTACGGTGGAAGAAAAAATGTAAACAAACTTACAGAAAAATTAAGAGGAAGAACCGGTGAGAAATAAAACTAAAGCGAGAAGAAATTAGTGATATATAAAAATAAACAGATTGCTGAGGTGCGGTTTAGTGTTTACAGTAGGGAGAAGATTGACCTGTAAGTAAGAAAATGAAATAGACGATAAATGATGCTGATTAAAGTTATACTTACCTGCAGAACGCGATTCCCATGAAGTTAGAGGTTAGCCGGAAGAAAACGTACTCACCTGTTAAACCTGTTAAATTGTAAGTTGCTGAAAAAGAGGATCATAGATTTAGAAAATACTTACCATATTACCTACCGTGTTTATCTGCAGAACCTGGAAATCAAATAAGTCAGCTAGAGTTAGTTAATTGATCGTTATAGCGTGAAGCAGGAGTGGAAAGCGAAAGATTAAAGGAGGCATTAGAACCACTTCTTGTAAGTAAACGAAAAGAATGAAAATAATGGTTAAACTTTATCAATAAAATTATTGTAGTTTGAGCGACACAAAATAAAGGTCTGCTACAAAAAGGGTTTCTTTCGAAACAGATAGCATCAGCGTTAGTATCCCGACATTGCCCGGTGCAAGAGAAACACATTCGTAGGCATTATAGTGGCATTACTGTCAATCATGTGGCACGTAAGTGGCATTACTGTCATGATTGTGGACTGACAGTATAAAAAATATTGAGAATCAGCGCTTGTTTGTGTCTTTTTCTTGTGGTTCATGATCATGAACAATTAAACCCTAAATTAATCAACCTTGATACACCCTTTTCATATTACATGATCTGATATCGTTATATTCCTTTTGCATTAATGTCAAAGTATCTACTCGTTATCTAGACAAATTTATGCAAATTCAATCGTTTATATGCGAACCGTCAGAGATTTTTTTCAGTTTTTAATGGGGAAAGTTTAATACTCCGTCTTTAACCATCCGGCTACAGGTGTACCCACTCAATAATTTTATGATAAAAAGTGCTTCAAAAAAAAAAAGCAAAAGCCTTGGGGTTAAACGTTTTTCTAAGACTTGACCCTTCTTTATCGATAGAATTCACAGCCGGCTATTAAAGTACAGGACAGTTACGGGGTTAGTGCAACAATCCTCCTAACTCTATCTAGCAGCACCGCCTAGCCGAGATTCGAACATACGAAAACTGGTTTGTTAGACCAGCATCGTACCTCGAAACCGACTAAGCGGATAAAAAAAGTGCTCTAATGTTGTTCAAAATTCCTGTCCTGAAAATTTTAGGTTTGTATTTTTTATTTTGTATTTAGGGCATGGGCCTAATGAGTTAGGGTGGTTCTAGTTTGTACTGCCTACCTTCTAGCAATGTGCATGTTATCGGTAGAGCAGATAAGAGTTGCTGGAGATCTTGCGTAACACGTTGATGTCCGTCAAGAGAGTTCATCGCCTTGACAAAGTCCCTTGTGGAATAAACTAGATAATCAACCCGAAGTCCGCGCACAGCACTGTTTACCAGCTATCGCAGCTTTTATCAGTTGGATCAACTTCCCGAAAAGTCACTCTTATCCATTATTTTCTACTGCTCTTTGCGATCGATAGTATCATATACAGCTTTAAAATCGATGAAAATATGATGCGGAAATGCTCTGTACTCACGTCCTTTTTGAAGGATCTGCCGCAGTGTTAAGATTTGGTCCGGCTTTGACGCCCTTCACTGAAGTCGGCCCAATAACTTCGCACAAAGTTATTTGTCTTACAATCAGCCAGTGCAGACAAATGGCCAGCTTTTCCAGGTTCATCCTAATAAACTTCACTCCGACGCCATCCTCCCAGCGGTTTAATTGTTCCTCACCTGATTTGTAGCGTCCTTAACCTTTCGTTACTCGCGCTAACCTAACAGAATTCACTCGAATTCTAATGCCACTTGGTGAAAAACTTATAAAACTTTTTCCACCGTTTGAAAGATCTTGGTCTGCGGATCAACTTTGCTGAAAACAGTAATTTTCTTTATTGCTGGAATCCCGAGATATACCGAGACAAAGTTAACGGTTCGCAGGTGTTGTACAAAATACAACAGCGCGAGTAACGGAGGGTTAACTTCGTCCATCGTCGAATCTGACACCTTAACCATATTTATGCTGCTGACGAAATTGCTTTTCCTCCGCCAAGGAGCAATTCTGCTGTTCTTCGAAGTATTGTCTTGTCTCCAACTTTTGTTCAACTCACGATTGTCCAAGATATTGCTATTCTTATGCTGACATGTTTCGGTCTACAAAGCCTTAGTGGAATGCGTTGAGTTTCTGATAGAACTTACACTGCTGAAACTGATTCAACTCTGCTTATTTATCGTCCTCCAGGTAGCGGTTTTTCACTTGGAAGATTTAGATTCACTGCAGCTTTTCATTTGTCTGTGTCTTTCCACCTTCTAACGAGTGGTATTGCGCATCTTTTCCACAAAATCGACAAGTCAGAAAACCCATTTCGTTGACCAGCTGATATGTGCTGAGAGTCCCAGTCACCGGCATTTTTCTGGCCGATCTGAGTGTTTAAAAACCTTTGCGATGATCTAGATGTCATATTTCGGAAAAGGGTCATAGTCACCCTCAAACTACGCATCATCATCTGAACTTTCGAAGTAAGAGCTGTGCATGTTGATGATGCTTATGATGAAGAACCGACGATTATCAATCAACGCATTCCAATTAAGTTTCCGGCTGTCGCCCATCATGATTGTTGAGAGCTGCATCAACGTACGTGTCATTGAGCAACTCCAGTATATCTTCTGTAGCACTGCAACGTCGAACTTGTGGCTCTTCAATACGTCGGAGAGTACTCTAGTGCTTGGAAGTTGAGAGATCGGCAGTTCCAAATTCCGAGTTTCCAATCCATAGCTTTCGTCGCGTTGGACTATACTAATTGGTCCGGTCACAATTCTTATTCTTTGTTTATTGCGTATTGATTTTTTGAGGCACCAACTGTTTAAAATCTCACACTAACTACAATTGGCCACCCCCAACATGGAGATAAGGCACTGTTTTGCGCCGCTACTAACATGAAGAATGGACGGTTGGTAGCTCGAAAGAATACCTCTTCCAAGTCTGTACACGACCAAGCTCCCAGGGTTTGTTATCTGATCTGAATCCAGCATTTGTGGCTCAAGCAGCTCGATCCTTACAATCATGTGGAAAATTTGTGCCTCTCTGGGTTACTCATTTGATACCGTGTGGAGGTAGGGAAAGGAATAACACCATGTAAACGAAAAACAAAAGTCCATAGACAAACAGACACCCAGGCTGGGATACAGTGACGTACGTGCTCCACCTTCACTGTAAAATTTATTGTAAATTATTCGTGTAACCTGGTAGCCCACGGTCAATTCCAATTTCGAATTCAGTTTCAAAGTTAGTTATACCCGCCCGAAGAGCTTCGAGGTACGATGCTGGTCTAACAAACCAGTCGTCGTATGTTCAAATCTCTAAGTACTAGGCAATGCTGTTCGAGTCATTGCGGTCGTTGCAGTAGCCACGCCATTGTCCTGTACTCTAATAAACGGCTGCGAAGTCTGTCGATAGAGAAGCGTCAAGTTTTAAATACGTCGTATCAACAGGAAACAATTTCCGAAAATTTATTCTCCAACCGGAATAAAAAAAATGCGGATTCCGATTATTACAAGATTACAGGATTCCGCCGTTTAATTTAAATTGCTTCTCTCTTTTAAAACTCACGTTTAGTTTGTTTCGTTGGATCCATGAGTGAAGTTTAGACAGTGTATGTTTACTACCAACTTAGAAGTTGATTCTAATACTGTAAGTCTATACTGTAAGTTGTCTCTGTAATCGGCAGCGCACACATTTCCCAAGTAGCACACTATAGGTCCATTTTGTTGAAGCAACCGAAATACGACTGAAATTAGTCATTATTTGGTTACCACAACAATTTTATTACAACTGTGCTAGTAGGGTTCTTAACTGTTTCATCTAGTGTTCCTCGGGGATCAGTTCTAGGTCCACTTCTTTTCAGTTTCTACATTGTCGATTTGCTGATGATTTACAGATTTATGGTTGTAATAATGTGTTAACGTGAAACTAGCAGTCTTTAACTTTTCGTCGGAAAGCCCAATTTCGGAAGCAGTTTTTCGGCCCAAAAGTGGGATTCTGTCTATAAAAATGTAAATACTGCATTCTTCTTGCCAATTTGAACACAGCGCATATATTTTCATAAACAGAATTTTTGTTTCAAACAAAAAAATGCTTTTGTAATTGGCAGAATCGATGACGACTAATTTAACCTTAAGTGCAGGGTGAGACAGTAATAACTGTCAGTGTTTCTTGGACGACTTTAATTAAAAATGGGTTAATCACAGATATACTCATATTTTTCGTTTAAGGAGGTTTAAATGTCAACACAGCGTGCAAGTTTGTATTGAATTTTCATTCGTTTAAGAGTCGTGATAATCATGGACGCAAAAAGGGAACTTGTGATAAATTTGTTTTTGCGATACAAGAAAGGGAACCGATACTTAGGAAATACTCCCCAAACTAGGTAGTAAATGAACTCTAGGGACATCGTACCGGAAGAGATCAAACGAGTAAGAGAGCGAATTCGACGGAAACCAGATCAGTCTGGACGTAAGATGGTCAAGGAACTGGAGATTTCACATGAAGAATGATTTGATTTCACCATGAAGAACGATTTGAAAGATGATCTAAGATTGGTTCCATACAAAAAACAACAGTTGGCTGAAAAGCAGAAGATTGCAAGAGTCGAAAGATGTAGGCTGTCGCTCAAGCGGCACGGTGGTTGTAAAATTCTGTTTTCAGACGAAAAAATGTTCCTGCTACAAGATCACCACAACCAACAAAATGATCGGATATATGTAGCACATTTTTTTGATATTTCTTGGGATAAACTGGGCATTCAAAGGCTCCAGAATGCTTCCAGGGTGATGGTATGGAGATGTCTTTCCAAAATTTGAAGATTCCTTTGATTGACCGTGGATACTTTTTTTTTGTTAGATTGCGTTAGATAGTCATTTTAACAGCTTGGGTCATTCGTAGCTTCTGCGGCGTTGGGATTTGAGTCCGGGTCCTCGGTGTGAATGCTAACCACTATGCCGGGACTGACCCCTCTGTGGATACTTTCAAACAACGTTTGGAGAAAATTTAGGGCAAAATGCCTCAGGATATCGTGCGTGCCAGCTGTAACGCTTTTCAATGAAGAAAGATTTGAATTGGACTAATTTAGGATAAATTTTATGATTATACTTTACACGAAATACACTCAATATTGAAATTTATACAGGCGTCTTAATTTTGTGGCCATTTACTTTACTGACAGTTATTGCTACTTACCTTGAACTGTGCCGACTGCTTTAAATATATGTAAAATCTGAAAAATTCGATTATAAGGACGTTTATTGAAATCTTACAATCTTTAATTTCTAACAACATGGAAATAAATCACCGGAAAAGGTCAAAAAGTGAAGTTATCTTGTTTCATGCAATGATCTATACTGAGAATAGCGTGCCGCTTTACTACTATTCCCTGCAGAGACTCTAGATTACAGACCCGACAAGGCACTCAAAAACCGCTAAATTTTGAATTGAAACGGGGAGTGCCATCATAAGTAAAGGTATCTTTCCGTTTTGATTCAAAATTTAGCAGTTTGAGTACTTTGTCGGATCTGTAGCCTATATTCTCTGTACTGTTAGTTAGTCACATTGATGCTTTTGCTTCTACGTAATTGCGTAAGTGCCAGTCCAGGAATCCCGACGGATTTAAGCACGCTATAATGTGCACTGCATCAGAGTAAAAGCTCTTTATTTAATCGTTTATAAAATTAACCTCTTGAAAATAATGATCGTTTACCATAAACATTTTTCGAATAGGCTTAAATTATAACAGAATTAAATGCACAATAATTCTGAATAATTTGATCTCAATGCCTACCTCTATAAAATATGAATTGCGTTCATATTTTTCGTCTAAAAGCTAAACAAGCAGCAATCCTATCCGGCCCGGATCCGGCCACTATAAAGAGGTCACTTTCCTCAATATGAAATGTTCATACGAATTATTTCGATCCCCATTAATTCCAATTGAACAATTTCATTCGACTTAAAACCACTAGATGGGTTACGAATCGAAATAAAAACATTATTTTAACATTCAGCACAGTAGACAAGAAAATCTTGTGGATGGAATTCTTTTCTCGGTCCATTACAACAGTGCAAAACTGGGTCAAGATTCAAGGAAGTAAGATTAGTGTAAGGGTTGCAGGGATGATTTTTTCAGCTTGCGCATTGCTTTAGCAATAATGCTTTAACAGTGCTTCATGCCACTGGGAACAATAAAAAGATTCATTTTACAAATGAATTATAGATCGGGGGAAATAAAGCCTACGTTACAAACATCGAACGAAGACCATTAGTATCCCGTTTGAGTCGTCTCGCTGGGCTGAAAAGTGCAGCCGACGCGACGCGTTTGATTTATGGTAAAAAATCTGACGATTCTTCGGGGATTGCGAATAGTTTTTTTTCAGCTGTCTCGCACACTGCACCACCATTCGTAAGTTCCCAGAAAGCTTTTTGTTAAGTTTGTTTTGTTATTTTTATAATTCAAAAGTTTCCCATTTGGCTCCCAGCTGGGCGAGTGTCAATCAATTCAAATGGCAGAGCAGGATAGCGCCAATATAAAATGAAATTTCGCTTGAAATGCTTCTTGTGTTGGGAGTGCATTAGGAAGTCGGTTTTTACAATAAAATAAACTGTTCGAAAATATAGTCGAAAGTGCGCTTCATCAGTTCTTTCCTCGGTGACCTTTACCTAGAATTTTTTTAAATACAAAACGTAGCGTTGATTTACCCATTGACAGTTTAGTCCAGAGCGGAGTGGATTCAATGTCGCTCAAAAGGACATATTTCAAGAACATTTAATATAAAATGCACTCCCTATCACTGCTTCTAATTTTATTTTTTCTACCATTGTGTAAACGGCGTGGCCAACAGATATTGAATCCAGGCTTCACCCGCACAAACAGAAGGAGGAGCTAGAATTATGTTGACAGCTTTTGCTTTTTTTTCTTTTCAAATAAAATGACTTACAACTGACAGTGCGGCTTTGTCGGGAGCCATGAAATGTGGGTAAAATTTCCGAAAACAACTTTCATGCTTTGACGAAGCTTCTGCTTTCCTGTTTAGCTAGCTGATGACGACGGGGTGGGATCGCACGCGTTTACAGCATAATTCAAATTAGGCTCGTTTGCATTCAATTCAATTTGCTGGATGAATGTGGCATTTTATCACTTTCGGTTTTTTTTATATATTGAGCCGCTTCGTACTGTACATATTCTGAGGATTACATTACACAATAAAGAAAAGCTCAATGGACATATAAGATCCTTAATATGATTTGTTCCAGAATATGTTCATTTTTATTCATTTATTTATTTATGCGCCTGTATCCTGTTTTAGGTAGTATATAAAAATAGTCTTCCACGTTCATACTGACAGAGATGGAGTTCTAATTACATTGAGATAAGCAAAAGTCATTTCAAGTAGCTTCTTCAAACCTCCAAACGTGGCGGACCTCCTATGTGCAATTGAATTGATAGCTTGCCTCGTTATATCGTAATTTATGACATCTTTATTGACAAAGCATGATGCAAACTGTATACAATACTTCATTGGTTTATACAATGCAGCTGCTGTAAAAATGCCTAAGAAGATTTGAATTACGGCTAAACAATACACAATGGAATATTGCTGCAAGAAAAAGAGAGCAAACCATTCTTCTGCCGTTTATAACTGTCATTATATTAAAATAGAAAGCCAAAGATATCATTCGTGCTTTACTTCCCGGTTCCTCGAGGAGGCCTGTTGTGTGTGAAACGTGAGATCGTGATGATGCCATCCGCATCACAATGTTTACATATTAGTGCATAGATGTTTGGTTTCAATTCGCAAACTATTCTCACTGGAAATTGGCTAAATCGGAATTGCAAACGTTAATTTTAAGACTTATTTATTGAACACTTGTCGGTGTCGAGGATGTGTAGCGAATGTTTACGTAAACGTCTCCAGCCAGCAGAATTGGAAATTGTTTATATGCAATGTTGATGTCGAGAAAATTAACCCGATTTAAATAAATATTAATACTGCAAATGATTTATAATCAATAGTTGAGATCGTTTTATTTTAAGCTGCATGATGTAGAATATGTCACGTAATTTGCTTTTGATTTTGATCAGTCAATTCAATTCCTAGTGTAAAACTTATAGCTGATTACTATCTTGTTATGTTGTATAAACCAGTAGAAAAACACAATGTGAAGGAATCAATTGACTAACAAACATTTTCCCAATGCGATAGTTTTCCAAGTGCGGTGTTGGGTGGTTCTACACACCCTTGGCAATTTGCCAGTTTCTTTCATATCAATTTCGCTGATTTTTTGATTTTTGTCAAGCTTATGATAGGTTCTAACAATATACTAAAAATCAGCTTTATTAGTTTCTGAATAGCTGAGAAAAAGCACTGCTCCATCCATCACCTTTTTCGTTGATTTGCTGTAACACTTTTCCTAGCTTACTTGGAAAATTTGCTTACACCTTCGTAAAAAATGTTCGGTCTATGATCGCAATATTTGAAACATCAGTCGTCAGCAGCATAGATCCAGGGTAGCTCGTGCTGTTTCAAGCAGACGTCTCCAATCAACTCGATCTTAGGCCACTCGTCGCCAATTTCCCAGTCGTCTCAGGAGTCGCAAATCACTTTCAACCTGGTCGAGCAAGCTTGCACTTTGAGTCCCTCTGTTCCAGGTGCCGTTGGGGATGTTGAAAAGAGCTGTCTTTGGCCAGATGTACGATGTGAATCTATTCAAGCAGTGCCTGTAGCTTGAGATTCATACGCCTCCGCCACTCTCCGCTTTCGGTTTGTACTCTACCAAATATTGTCCGCAGCCCCTTTCGCTCGAACATGGCTTATGTCCTTCGTAAGCAGCGTCAAGACTTCAAGTCCATAAAAAACTACCGGTCTAATAATAGTTTTGTACATTATCAGTTTCGTACGGCGGTCTATGCTACTTGAACTACCACTTCTCTAGTAAATCGCCGCCAACGGTTACCGTCCGTGGGAGGCACGTGGTTCTTTCCTTTGAGCCTCTTGGTTTCATATATCTGGTCACCGACGCATATTTTTTGTCCAATCCTCCTAGATTCTGCTTTCAGTGTAACGTAGATTGCCTCCGCCGACGCAAAGTTCTTGGCAATGATATCAAAATCATCTGCAAATCCTAGGAGTTGCTTTCCCTTGGTGAAAGTCGTCCCTCTCGTTTCGACGCCCGCTCGTCGGATCACGCCCTCAACAGCGATGATGAACAACAAGCAGAATAAGCCGTCACCTTGTCTCAACCCTCACCCTATCCCAAACCTTGCCGTAAGACGTAGTCCTACGTCAAGAGTGTGAGAGAGAGCATTTAAAATTATATTAGTCTGTTTTTCTAAGGTCCAAAGCTGCTAACTACGTCACTATTAATTCAGTAAGCCATGTCAGGTAGTAATTGGAACCTCCTTGATTAACAGGCAATACTGTGCCATAATGGCCCTTCACACCTAATTAATACAGCAAACATAGAAGCAATAGAATAAATTTGGAATATGCCGCTCGCTGGGACTGACGAAAGTCAAACAGTTTTGGCAACATTGAACGATATATGCCGCTTGAAGGTTAGTTTGATATACAATTCAAACAGTAATGGTCCCAGATGACTGCCTCGCGTAGTCCCGGAAGTACAGAGATCTTGTCACTGATTTTTACGCTTACGGTGTACAAGTGCGTGGAATGTGACTTTTGTATTTACGGCGCTATGGGGCTGCTACCTCATTGGTAGCCAAATGAGCTAGATTCCCCCCTCTTTTTGTCTTGACCTTGAAATGAGGTCAGGCATGTATAATTAATATTTTTTGACACGGTAGTTCTTTTACAATTGACGAAGGGACGGTAGAAGAAAATAATGGAATTTTAGAGTGAAGAGCAAGAGCGGAAAGGTGAGAGAGGGGGGAGGGCTACGCTTAACAAGTAGTCGCTGTGACTCGTACCTTTTGTCCAATGCTGGAAGGTGCATAGGTCGAACCAAGCTATAATCTCAGATTATAACCGGATTCGAACCAACAACACCCGCCAAGGCCTGTGGCTTGCTGGTACTAATGTACCTTTGAACCATAGAGGCGCTGGACAAAAGGAGACGTCACAACCCCCTTATTAAGCGAGCGACGTAAGGGGGCTGTGCAGTCTCCTTTTGTCCAGCGCCTCTCTCACCTTTCTGCTCTTTCGCCTTACTCTAAAATTTTATTACTTTCTTCTACGCGCTCTTTTTGCTACCAACAGAGTAGCCGCCCCATAGCGCCGTAAATGCAAAAGATAAAATTGTACTTTCTTCAGCAATATTGTAGATAATAATTAACTCTACAATTGCCCTTCACATTACTTTTTCGAATTCTGTTTTGTTGAGGCGATGTAGTCAAGTGAGCATTTACTAAGCAAAAAACCGAAAATGAAGCCTGTAATTATATATAAACACAACACTTACAATAGTTGAAAAAATATGCGATTTCTATTCGGTTGCCGTTTTTCATGTTTCATATGCATGTATATGCAAATATGCATTAATCCTTTTTTCAGTACAAATATAGAACGATCCGGAACAAACAATATATGCACATACCTATACAACAGCAGTATGAGACTGTTTTCTAACGATGAAGGTAAATATGACAAATATAAATTTTAATAACGTAAGTAGTATTGCAATCGGTGGCATTTAATGACATAAATGGACACATTGCATGAGACAATGGCAAACTAATCAAAATACATCACGACAATAATGAAGCCATATTATGTCCATTCAATTGCCTGCCAAGCTAGGCCAGAGGCCACTTCCATAGCTGAACAGAATATCAAAACCTATCGAGGAGGTTGTCAACTGCAACTGTGTCATGGCCAGATTATAGTGCTATCAAGCTCAGCAGCAGATCATTTGTTTTAAAAGCTTGTCAAATGCATGGTCTGTATCGCAGGATTATAATGTCAAAATAACGCCGACACGCACGACCAGCAAGTCCGGTATTAGTTTTAACAGTTTGTTATGTTTGACTCATTCATATACAGGAATCCCCCGAATAACGCGATGGGTGGTGTTGTACACCCATTACGATATCTCTGTGGTCCATTCACCAATAAAGTTCATTTTTGGTAGTTGACTAGGTTGTACCACATACTAACAATGTACCAAAAATCACCTTTATTAGTTAATGGACCACTAAGAAATCGCCATGGGCGTACACTACCACCCACCGCGTTATTCGGGGGACTGCTGTAACTTTCAAATTCGGTCCGGATTTAAAAGCTTAGGAAAAGCATGAATAAGTATAGAATTTATCATGTTTTCTAAACCGACCGAAACATAGCGGAGTGCGGTATTTAGAATCGCTTGGTGGCTTTTGAAATATCCCTTTTTGAAGCGATACAAATGGTGATACGATAATTAAAAATGACAAATTCACTCGCAGTGTTTCAGTAATTTAGGGAGCATAGAAATTTTGCTCCCATGTTTCCTTATTTCAATTTTTTCTCAATTATGAAAGATGATTTCATCCGAGTTTATTTCATTATGTCCTTCCTGTTTGACCAATCCTTTTTCAAACGCTGAGAAGTTAATCAAAATGGCAAATATTCATACATAGAAATTAGTTTTCAGTTTAATAAATTATTTTTAATCTTTTCTAATATACACAAATAATGAGATATTTGGGAAATATATTAAACAGTAGAGAATTTTTCACTTCAACGAGCTTTCGAACATATTCTATGTTGAAATTTGAAAGGCACTGATAGGAGTATATAAAGTTATGTGATTTTATTACACAGCACGTGGCCACGTGGCACGAATTCTGAAAAACCCATTTCCATCCTCTTAGAACAATAAAAATATCTTTATCAAAATAAAGCTTGTTATTTGTCAAAAGCTCGGTCGACTGCTTGTTTCATTAAAAAAATCCTTACTCATAGTGTTTTACGGTTTGAAAGCTCCGCGCCACCTCTCCAGAATGCTAATGAACGTCGGTTTAGCTTACTTCTGTGGTTTTCTCACGTTCCGTCATCATGTCGTTGTTTGTTAGCCACAGGGAACGTGACGTTTCGTGCAAACCAGCAAAAATGACTATATGCAACAGTTTGTCACACGGAACGGCAATGGGATAAAAGACAAAGTGAATTAAAACTTAACAGGAAATGAAAATTGCACCGCACCGGACAGGACTGGGAATTCAAAAATAGTGCCAAAAGAGTCGACTATCTGTGTCCTGGCGTACTAAAAAATTAAGTTTTAATAAATAATTATGTGCTGCTAAATTACTGTAAACTTTATGATTCAATTTACTAATTGTGAGAATCCGTTTTCGGACAATCACGGGCGGTATCCCATGCTTATGCTTATGCTTATGAATCAGTTTTCGGACAACATTTTTCAATGTTATTGTAATGACCTTGGCCTGGTTGTAATAATTTTATATCTCCCCATGAAACGCCAAAAATAAATCACTTTGCTGCTGATGTTTTGTTATCTTTCTGATTGTAGAATTATGCTGACAGTGAAGCGAAAGCTGTAATCAAATCTATTCCATTTCTTCTCTTTCTAGTTGGGCGCGTTTTCGCTGGATCGGATTGTATCCTTCGTCAGCATGCATAATCATGCGGTTATCTTTTCTTCTGCGCGGGAAACATAATATCAAACAAAAACACGCTTCCGGTTGTCTGCTTTCGCTGCCATCTCAGTACAGTACAACCAGGACCATGTCGCTGGGCCTCGACGTTCACTTGAATATTGTGCGGGGAGCTTGAAATAGGGTGAAGGGTAAATTCTGCAATGGGTTCGCGCAATGTGAATATTTGTGAATGACACAAGCGAATTTGGCGTTAAAATATACCGTGAGTAGAAAAAAAAAACTGGAGCGTGTAAACAATTCAATATTTCCTTAGGGAATTATAAGCGAAAAAGATTGTCTCAAAAGGAATCAAATCGACGCTAGTACACAACAGTAGATGGCATGGCATAGATGCCACGACAAGGAAGAAAAAATGATAAATTTGTGACAGAACAGTGTTTCCTTTTCTATTTTTGTGTCAGATATTCTTTTTCTTGAGAGCTTGGTAAGCTATAGGAAATGCAAATAAAACAAGTCTTGCTAACAGTCAACGAACCTGCTAATGATGGGGAGTGGAATATGTGTGAGGAGAGCAGTTGTCGCCGTTAGAGAGATTGTGAATTTTTGTCAGGATAATAGGACAATTTTCCTGCAATCGACTATTCACCAACGAAGTAACAATAAGGTAGGAAAACTATTGATAAAACAATATTTGTAAGCCCGCGTGAATTGCTAACTAATACATTTCAAAATTTAGTAGACATTTCAAACTGATCTTGAACTATTAAAAAAATGTTCGTAATCTTAAAAAAAGTGTACTGGATGGTACCTGAATTGTGTATTAATGTGCTGTTCTACACAGGTAGAAATTTGCTCTCCAAAATGAGCAAAAGGACTCATGATTCCCGGTTTCTAGCTCATGATTTATCAAAATACACCATGAATAAAAATCATGATATCACGAGCTTCTTGCAGTACAACACAACACAAAATCATGAACTATTATTCATGATTTTGTGCTGTCTGATATGGCAGTTCAGTCATGATTTGACATGAACTCACATTTCATGATTTTATGATTTCATTCATGGCATCGGAATCAATTTTCTTTCCGTGTACTGCATGTAGTTGTTTAATTATTTTTTGTCACCATTTTTAAATTACGTTTAATTTTTATCTTATGTTCTGGCTTATTAAATTAATCGTGTATATTTACTGATTTTCTCTGAAACTGCCTCCAAGTCTAATCGATTTTATTATATCAACAAATATGATACCCCACAATAACGAGTACATAGTTGATTATGGGGACGCCTGGTTATTGATTCCGTAACATTCAAGGAAGACGTTTCTCGTGTTATAAAACAGCAATTGATTGTAATTTATTGGACGATTATCCTTTCAACTGAGCTGCACTTAAACTGCTCAATTCTTGAAACACTCGACGGTGCACAGTGGGCCAAAATGGAGACTCAAGACACGTACAGAATGGTTAAAATTCATTTTAGTTTATTACAATTTTTTAGTTACCATGTGATTTCGTTGTTTTTATCATTAAAATTAACATTTTGCAAGAGAATTGACGTTGATAAAAAATATCCTTACCGAAAAAATAGCTTGGATTACGCATCATCCTTGGGGCGCGACAAACTGCGACAGTGTTCCAGCTGAATGCGAACGATGCACTCTCTTTGGTCGCGCGTTAATCTAATGTCTTGCACTCGTGTCATATTGCGATACCACATGAGGTTGCTCCCGTTCGCTCCCGCTAGTTTATTTAACTGAATAAATATTGTGTGTTAGCGTGCATGCGTTCGTTCGGTCAGGGGGAGGGAAAACCGGAACAGCCAGAGTCAGACGATTAAGCTGGCGTCAGTTTGTCCCAGTATGATCTTATGCTCGTACGAAACGGATATGAGTATGAGCTTTTTTTTTTGTTGTCGTTCGGTTGTATGAGAAACCACTGGAGTGAATCTTTGTTTCCCGGTTACCGACGATCGAGCAGCGATTGAATCCTTTTCGATGGTGCCAATGTGAAGAAAGATTCGCTGAAAAGTAAACATTTTTGTGAAGCGCGAAAAAAATACTGAGAATTCAGAGAGAAAAAACGGATTTGGTCTGACGCCAAAATTGTCTGCTGAGGAAATGTATTGTTTCATATTTTTAGGATTAAAACGGGGATATTGAGCAAATCTCAATCACCAGCGTCAGAGCAGTATAAATTAAATCTTATTCGCATTGTGCGGGAGAGTTACAGTTGATGCAGTACAAGATTTCACAGTGCTTGTAGCTGATGTGGGTTTTTAATGGAAACATATTTCCTGTTATTACTTACATTCCAGAGCAATCATGTGTCTTGTGTTGTGCCCACATGCATTTGTTTGTCTGTCCAGGAAAAAAAACATATCCTTGTGCAGACGTTTTTATAAAGACACATCTATGTTTTACCCTCGTTTAATATACAATGTGAACAATGTTTACATAATGTCGACACACGGCCTGTACGTTTGTGAAGGCATGTGTTTTCAGGGTATTTGATACGGCATCAGTAAAGTAGATTATTGAGAGGGTTACATAGCGCCGCCATTCAGCTGACACATATCCTACAGCATAATGATACCACTAGTAATGGCGTAGTTTACATGCTTCGCTAGAGCTTTGGTTAGTAGTTCGCATTCAAAAGTCAACAATAACCGAACAAAAGCATTTCTGCGTGTCTGTCTAGACAAAAGGAACACCAGTAATTATTTCTTTTATTCTATCGACGTTTGCATTCGTATTGTTGGAGCGATATGAATACTAAATATTATTTGTGGATGCTTTTTGTTTAAGATGAAATTATATGCTCAGTCGATGAAATGGAAAAAGCAATGTTTTCTTCAATCTTGTAAAATTCTCCATTGTTTGCATATTTAAACACTTACCTCACCAGATATCTCTATAAGAAGCAAGATTTTTTATATTATTTTCATGCAGCACGGTAAGTCCAAGACATAGTTCTTTCCACCTCTCAAATGAGCAATATTTTTCTCCCAAATTTGCACATAAATCATCTTTTCTCATATCACAGTTACAACATCGATTCCGGAATTAACTCATGTATGCAGTCGTTTTGACAGATTATAGAGAAAGCTCACGTGGATGCTTTGATGTTAGTGTCTGCTTTTCGATACACGCGCGTACCGTATCGACGAACATCGAAAGGCGTAAAATATACTGCGTAGATTTGTTCCGCTGTGCACATTCAAGAGGATATTATTGTCAACCGTAAGAACGTGCCGCTCTCGAAACATGCGATGATACGTGATTCAGTGACTCAGCTTACACGGTTTGTTACCTATGTGCAAAAAGAAAAGCACGGCGTTAGGTGTAGGCACGTTAGGCATAAAGGCCTGTTAGGCATAAAGATGATAGTCATAATGGAAGGCATAACTCAACTTACAATACAACCAGTACAATTTAAAACCCATGGCCCATGGAAAATAGTAATGTGTCAACACCTGATCCCCAGGCAGTCAAACGAGAAATTGAGTTGCTGAAGTGTCTTTAGTTAAGTCCAATAAGGCCGCTGAAACAGACCGCCCATCGGCAGAGTTTTATACACATGGACAAAAAACGCTGGCAACGACGCTGCACCGAGCTATTTCCAAAATTTAGGAGGAGTAGAAGCTATCGGAGGAATGGATTGAAGGAGTGGTTTGGACCGTCTTCAAAAAGGGTGATCGGGTCGACTGCTGCAACTATCGTGGAATAATGCTGGTAAACGCCGCCTACAAGATACTTTCCCAGATCCTTTTACGCCAGCTGTCACCGATAGCACAGGGTTTCGTAGGCAATTACCAGGCGGGATTCATGGCGGCTCGCGCAGCTACGGACCAGATTTTTACCATTACATTAGACAAATTCTGCAGAAATGTCGGGAGTACAACTTGCCCACGCATCACATTTCTATTGATTTCAAAGCAGCATATGACACAGTTGTTCGAGATTAGCTATGGCAGATAATGCACGAATACGAATACGAATACGCGACTGGTCAGAGCTACATTGAATCGAGTGATGTCTTTCATGCGCATCTCAGGGACACTCTCGAGTCCGATTGAGACGCGGCGAGGGTTGAGACAAGGTGACGGCATATTCTGCATGCTGTTCAACATCGCTCTTGAGAAGGTGATTCGGCGAGCGGGCATCAAAACGAGAGGCACGATTTTCACCATGGGTAGCCAACTATTAGGCTTTGCAAAAAATTTTAATATCATATTAATATTTTTTGAAACGATGGTTCTACAATTGATAAAGGGACGGTAGGGAAAGAAATGAAAATTTTTGGTGAAGGTGGGGAAGAGCGGAAAGGAAGGGGGGGGGGGGGTATTGGTAGCTATGCTTGACAAGTAGTCATTTTGACTCCTACCTTTTGTCCAATACTGGAAGGTGCATGAGTCGAACCAAGCTGTAATCTGAGATTACAACCGGATTCGAACCCACAACACCCGCCAGGGCATGTGGTTCGCTGGTACTTGTACCTTTGAACCATAGAGGCGCTGGACAAAAGGAGACCGCAAAATCCACTTCTCAAGGATAGCGACGCGTTAGGTTGGGTTATCGACACATGTTGTGCCGCTTCCTACATCAATTGCAGATTACCACCGAGAAGTTTTTAATCTAACTACTGTTTACTTTCAGGACGACGATGTAGGAAGCGGCACAATATGTGTCCCAACCCCACCTAACGATAACCCAACCTAACGCGTCGCTATCCTTGAGAAGTGGATTTTGCGGTCTCCTTTTGTCCAGCGCCTCTATGGTTCAAAGGTACAAGTACCAGCGAACCACATGCCCTGGCGGGTGTTGTGGGTTCGAATCCGGTTGTAATCTCAGATTACAGCTTGGTTCGACTCATGCACCTTCCAGTATTGGACAAAAGGTAGGAGTCAAAATGACTACTTGTCAAGCATAGCTACCAATTCCCCCCCCCCCCCTTCCTTTCCGCTCTTCCCCACCTTCACCAAAATTTTTCATTTCTTTCTCTACCCTCCCTTCATCAATTGTAGAACCATCGTTTCAAAAAATATTAATATATATGTATGACCGCATTTCAAGGTCAAGACTAAAAACTTGAGATTAGTCTATTTAATATCATAGCCTGAAAATTTGTGCCGATGGAGGCAATCTACGCCAAACTGAAAGCGGAGTCTAGGAGGATTGGACTAAAAATATATGCATCGAAGACCAAATACATGAAGGGAAGAGGCTCAAAGGAAACAAACGTTGGTACCTGAATGTTTTACTTACAAAACTGCTGCCTCCAGTTTTTTTTCGGTAGTCTTATACCTAGTTTTGTTTTGTTCTCCAATTCTATCATTCTATATTCGCACCATAACGGGCGGCAGTAGTTTAGTTAGTAAAACATTCGGGTACCAACCGAAAGAGTGTGGATGCGAGCTCCACCTGCCGTTGTACAATATTTATTATAATATTTTTGGTCTATATCGAAATTTTCCAGTTGACCTCATTATTAATTCTTCGCATCACACACTTCCTCCCTTTTCAAAAAAGAGTTTACGTCATGACCGCTTATAAAGTCATCTACAAGTAAACAAAAAGAGGTGATTTACTGCTTATGTTAATGCTTATTGGTTGCCCGGGAAGCTTTAACTTTGTTCTCTTCTCTCTTAATGAGGATCAGCGTGATTGTAAAGTAAAAATTAATCACTGCTCATAAACGAACAAAAACTGTCCTGAGCTTGCTTCATTACTTCTTAATAAATTCATTCATGTTCTGCTCCTATTTGTTGCATTATGCTATGAGACTTTTCCTGAAAAAAAAAACAAATATGTATCGTTGGTTTGAAAAATACAAAGTAGTGTTGTTATAAACGTAGTCTTTCCAATAGTAGAAGAACGTAATGCATCAAAGGTGTTTTATAGAATCTTTAGAGTATTGGGACAATACCTAAAGTGGAAACAATGGAAAATTAAGTAAGGGAAGGGTCATTAAAGCAGCATTTACTAGGTTCGTAGAACGTTATTTTTTATCAAGCTAGAAGATCCGCTGGTTGCAGCAGATGTTAACGGGATGTGTCTCGACTCGAACACATTTTTTCCGTTGGCCTCCACTGCGTAACAACAGGCATAATTTCATTGTCCTAGTTCAATTGCATTTCTCATAACGTTGTCATTAAAAAGCTCCGACAATTGGGTTTCTCTTGGCAGCTTCGTGCATGGTTGGATTTCTATCTTGAAAGCTCCGACCCTTACAAGTCAAAGTTGGTACTACTGCTCCGGAGTTTCACAAGGCAGCACCCTTGGACCTATCTTGTTTGCACGCTGACGTGTTGGCCATACTGGCCTTTCCAAACCATCCGTCAATCATATTGCTCGCTATACCACCTGTCCAAGTTATATACCGTAAGATGACGGTAATCGATTAGTCATCGAAGGAGTCAGCAGCTTTGGTAAACAACTTGTGAAGGCAGAAAGTGATAAACTGTGTACCGAGCTGGGATACCAAATTTCAATGAAAATAATACTAAACTTAAATTTGGGAAAACTTTACACTACACAATTAAATAAAAGCACCGAGCTCGGCAAAATTTTGCCGAAATCTCAACTGCCGACCGTTCGGTAAAAATGTGAATGGTGTATATCGACGTGCTCGGTGCTATTTTTTAAGTATGTAGTACTTAAAACTAACGTCAGGGAATTATTGCTAAAGTGATTGGTTAATCAATGCTTAATAAGAATGTGGAAGATTTGTGCCTTCCATCCATCGTAGATTGAATTAGCTTGGTCGACTTCTTGGTGAAGCTGTTTTTGTCCATTATTTTCCGTATTTCGGTTAACGGTATCGCATGCAGCTTTGAAATCAATGAAAAAATGATGCATGAGAATTCTGTATTCACGGCCTTTTTGGAGGATCTGCCGCAGTGTAAATATTGAATCTGTTGTTGACCGTCCTTCAACGAAGCCGGTTTGATAAATTCCTACAAATCTGTTCGCAATTGGTGATAGTCGGCGGAAAATGATTGGGAGCAGCACTTTGTAGACGGCATTGAGAACAATCGCACGATAGTTCCTACAGTCCAACTTGTCGCCCTTTTTGTAGCTCGAGTAGATAACCCCATCTTTCCAATCCTCCGGTAGCTGTTTTGTATCCCAAATTCTAACAATCAGCCGATGTAGGCAAGTGGCCAGTTTTTCTGGTCCCATGAGCTCCGCTCCGATGCCATCTTTTTCAGCCGATTTATTGCTCTTCAGCTGCATGATGGACCATTCGGTCACCTCACGATCGTCCGTCAAAATACAGCCACTCTTATCCCGTCACACCCGTCGACTCGTGGCACAAAGCCTTTGCGGGATCCGTTTAGCTTCTGCAAATTTTTTTGGATTTTTGCGTTTGTGTTCCAACAGTCGTCAAGAGAAGCTTCATACAACTCGTCTTCTAACAGCAGCGCAGTTTGGAATGAGCGTACGGTTACTGCTGCTTCAGTCGCGCTTTAACTGAGGATGGCGCGGGTACCGACGCCATTGCGACGTTGTTCACAATGGAGAGTTTTGGCCGCATCTAAACCATCACTGAAAGTGGTCCCAGTCTAACGTCAATGAACGTCGTAGAATTCGTTCTTGTCGTCATGGGTACCTCTGAGGTAAGAGCTGTGCACGTTGATGATGGTTATATTGAAGAACTGGCCATTATTTCTCAACCTGCAGATTCGAGGATTGATTGACCACGACCCGTTTCCGCATCTCACCCATCACTATGAAAGCTATACCCAGTTCGTGTGTTGCGGCAGCTCTAGTAGATGTGACCTCGAAATGTACATACCGTTGAGTCTTTCCAGCACACTTTCTGTAGCGCTACTTGTGGCTCTTCAATACGTCGGAGACCACTCGAGAGCTCCTTTGGAAGATGAGTGATCGGCAGTTCCACGTTTGGGTTTCAAATCCATAGTCCTTTTTCCTTCCATGAGTCTATTCCGAATGCCCCAGTCCGTATTTCTTTGTTTCTGGTTCATAGCTTATTAGTTGGCGGCTTGCAAGATCAAACCTCTGTCTGACCGGAAGACCAACAAAGCTCAAAAGAGCTCTCTTTCCCTGTATACAACATCCTACGATGTATTTAAATTTCCAGTTTTAAATATTTTTGACACAATGAGTAAACAGTAAGTCTTTCCCTGTCAGCACATGACCTAGATTTCCATTGGGGTTGGTTACCCGATCTCCACCAAAGTTGCACCGGTTGGTACCACGAGAAGGTAGGGATATGAGTTGCTGTGATACACTGTCTATTTTATGCCTACTGGCGTTGCGACGGTCCGCTTTATTCACCCGTTTATCAACCTTTTTAATATCTAACGTGTTTGTTTTCAATGACTTAATATGCCACATGACATTATATGCTTAACACCCACTATACTTAACAGTCATATACCTAGCGAAGCAGACTCATGTAATGGATGAGTTGTATTGTATAATATTGCTACGCACTGAATAAAATCAGTGCGAAATGTCTCAAATTTTTTTTTGATAATTCATTTTTCTTTTCTGGGTAAAAGACATTCCTTGTTATAGTAGTCGTTGGTGTAAAAAATAACCTGAAACGACGCAACATTCCAATGTGCTTGTTATAGTCGCAGACAGCATAAATTATTCAAGTCCAATCTTTTACCTGATCAACAAAGCAAGCCAGCCTTTGACACATATGCTTTTATGTAACATTTTAAAAAGGAATTGAAAATTGGGAATACAATTTAAATTCGTGTTGTTCTTTTATTGTCAATGGCTTTGAAGTAAATCTTAAGAGACGAAAGCAAAAAGTACTAACTATGTGATGATGGTCGATATGAAATTGGCTCTACCCGGAATCTTTAAATTTAGCATGCTTATTGCAGAGCGTTGAACTTTAAATTGTTTTAAAGCTCGGTTCACTATTCAGTCTATTTTATTCCATTATACTAACATAAAAACGTACTTAACCATAATGGGTAGTCGATTATTTTCGATCTGTGCTGAATCGATAAAATCCCGCAATTACAGGAGCCTGCATTAACACCAGGCTAGGTGGAGATTGACTCAATGGTTCAACCGTTCAACGGACCATACCGAAACGTTGCGGAAACTACAGGCTCGAGAGGAACGTACGGACGGAAAAAGCTCTCGCTCTCGAGTAGGACTGCTTTCGACAGGTCGTTAAGCTGGATCGAATTGGAGGCAAAGGCTTTTCTTCTTGTCTTGAATTATGGGCAAATTTGTACCGCTCATGGGTATGCCCCCATTGCTGTGAGCAGCGGAAGGCGAAGCAAAAGAATAAATTCGATGAATCATCTTAACTTTGGAAATTTATGCAAGTCAAGCCAATAGATCTCGATTAAATATTGATAGGATATTCGAAGAGAGTGTGTTAAATTACGCTTGACTATTTTTGTATTAAATCCAGCATAATTTATGAATTTCAAAGTTTTTATAGGAAAAAGGAATGTTGACTAACATTATGTACTAAAAATCTTATTACCCTATATAAAGCGTTTGCAGGGACTCTGAAACTGAAAACCTCAAATAGTTGCAACTGTTGACACACTCTGTTCACTACGGAACGGCTAATTACGTACAAACAACCCCTTTCTTAATATATGGCCCAACGGAGACATAAATTGTCTCGCCAGCCAAAACGTCCTATAGACACAAGAAAGCCATAATGCTAATAAAACAACTGTGAATAAAACATCACATCTGCTTGTATATTAATGGCTCTTTATACACCAGTAGCAACGATGGAACTCTACATATACACAGTTATAGAGTTCGATGATCCACAGTGGCCTTTTTCCTTTCTCTCTGTCTCGAATGTCATAGGACGAGTAAAACAGTCTGCCTGCTGCTACTGTATGGAAATGTAAATAGAAAACAGCCTCTTGAAATTCGGAACCAGACAATATATGGTCACGGGTCACCGCACGTTTGGCAAACGTGATTTTAAGCAATGTGAAACGACGTGACTTTATTACCCAGTGAGTCTAAAGCGTATCGCTAGAATACTCTAAATTTTATGCCATCAACGAGAAGGATTCCCTTAATAGCTCCGATTCTCGATGGGACGGTTTTCCGAAGGGTGTTTAACAATTGATGGTCTTTCTCGGAACCATGTTGATGGTCAACATGGAACCGCAAATGTGATTTTCATTGCGAGTTGTTAGTTTGTGGAGATAGTAATTTCAAAGCCTTGATGTTAACATTTTCCCTTCGGAGGATAGTCTTGTGTTTCGGTAACTAGCATAATGAATAACCTTTTTGCACCAGGTATAACTTTGTCTTAGAATTTGTATTAGATGATATAAAATACCATGCCAACGTAGCGACGATGGAAACTGGTGGAATCCAATGAAAACTGTCAAACTGTCAAACAAAAAAAGAAATATGGGAGTAAGGTGTGTTCGAAGTTTATGAATTTTCTCATAAAGCATATTTTTCTTCGCGGTTTTTTTTGTAGGAAGATTAGGACCATTGCGGAGATTATTTTGCTTTATTCTGGTAATTCGGCGGTTACTGGGAGAACAGTATTTAGTAGAGCAACTTTCCTGCCTGGTTCAGTCCTGGCAAACGACGCTCCAGAAGTTGATGGGACAGAAGAGCCGGATAATTTTCCGTTAATTCGCTAGCGTTGGCATCTCCGTGGTGTGATGGCAAACAATGTTCCAAGATTTGATGTAGAAAAGGATTTCGAGAAGCCGGATATTTCTCAACAGAGTCATCGTGTTATTCGGAAAACTCTTCATCTATATGCTCACTGTCTCCCAGTTGGTCTCGAGGTATGATGATGGCCTCATAAGCCAGTTGTCGCATGTTCGAATCTCGCCTGGGAGAGGCTGTTAGAGTCAATAGGATCGCAGCAAACTGGCCGTGCAATTGTCCTGTACTCTAACAGCTGGCTGCGAAGTCTGTCGTATAAAAAGAACAGAAGGTCAAGTCTCGATAACGGAATGTAGCACCTAGGCTTTGCTTTGGTATATGCTCACTGTTACTTCACAGTAATATTGGTTGGTTAACAACAACAAAATATTCCCTACTCAGAATTCGGATGACGTTAAAGATGACACCGGACCTATAGAGATAGCCTAAACCACGACGTGAAAATCATCATCGAAGATGTGAATGTTCAGATTGGGAAGGAGAAATTCTTCCCTCCTGTCGTTGGATCACATAGTCTCCATCGGGGAGCGAATGCCTGTACACTCAAGTCTTTTTTTACACGGTTTGTTTTTTCGATTACTCAAGAACGATGTAACTTAGGGACCATTTACAAACTACGTGATGAATGTCAGGCCCCTCCCAAATGTTTTGAGAAATAAATGAATGGTCCCTAAGTTGCCCCGTTCTTCATAATCGAAAAAACAAATCGTGTAAAAAAGTACTTGAGTGTACGATGCAATCCAGTGGATCATTACATTGTCAGGATATGGGTAAAACGGTCAGGAGCTCTGTATACAAATGTCCGAGAACTCTGAAAGTTTGGCATCGTGGTACTGCAGGAAATACGTCGCAAAGGCGAGAAGGTGTGCCGGATCCGTGGCGGCAAAGCCCAATTTCACCAGAGCGGCGTAGCATGACGCTTTGTATGAGAGCAAGGACATTAGTCAAAAGTTACTTCAAGTCGGCTGAAAACAACATCTTTAACCAATTTGGGTTACTGATCTCAAATTTATTGATCAAAAATCGAAAAAAATATCGCACATTAGGATGGTTCACAAAATTTAAAAAAATAGTTTGGCTTTTAACTTGTTTTATTGTTGTTTATTTGAATGGCAAATTTTGATTTGACCTTGAAAGGATACAAAACTTGTATCATGATGCATTAGGGTGGTTCACAAACCATAAAAAACTTCTGTAAATTATAAGTCACTAATTCAATTTTGTAACACAAAATTAACAAAAAGACTTTTAGGCTGGTTCAAAATATAATAAAATTGAAATAATTTTTGAAATGTTAAGATTCCTCTCCATTGTACTCGGTCCCAGTGTTACGAAGCCCACACTCCTGTGGTCTAATTTTCTTCCACACGTGTACTCATTTTAACGAACACGTCGCCTTGAGCATTGGTTTCGGACTCCCACTCTTATTTCATGTGTTTAGCTAACAGCTACAGTCGTCCCTCGCCGTTCGTCGTTACAGCCCGATCTAAAAAAGCAAAGCCTACGGGTATAGTGTAATGACCCTATTAACTCAATAGCGGCACCGCTCAGTCGAGATTCGAACCTTCGATGACTGGCTTGATAGACCAGCATCGTACCCCGGAACTAACTGGGCGGGCTGCAGCCCGATCTGCTGATACCGATTACTCGCGATGGCTCGCACCACCGACTGTGAATAGAATCGAGGGCTAAGATGAAAAAGAAAAGAAAAAGTAATGCAAAATTTGTATCCCAATGCGCCACCAGCCTCACGTGTAGCTGATACCTCAGGGGTTTTTTGGCACGCGAGTCAGCTATGCAGGAAGACGATGTGCGTGCGCGAGTGTGTGGGTAGCAGAATGTCTGCACACAGCATCGCCGGCGGTTTCTTTTACGCCTGCGTGTGCGGTGTAAGCGTTGAATGCTATGTTTCTGTGAGTAGGCATAGTTGACTTCTCGCTCGATTCGCAACATTGCTCGGTCCTGGGCTACTCGTCGACAAGTCGTTGCGCGTTTCGACACACGCAAGTCGGCTTCAACCGGATCCAGTCATCTAGCATGTTGGGCCCCTCTATTCCTGGTGCCGACGAGGTTCTTGAAGTGAACGGAATTCACTGCACAGTCGTCCGGCATTCTTGCGACGTGGCCGGCCCACCGTAGTCTCCCAACTTTCGCCAGGTGTACGATGGGAATGTCTCCAAAAAGTGCCTGTAGTTTAGTTTAGGTTAGTTTACTTTTATTATCTGGTAGTGTAAGGTAATCCTTTTAAAATACTACCTCCATAAGTTATAAGAGTTATATACACAATTCACTTAATATTTAACTATCACTCATTTAACTATCTAATTATTATCAATTTTACATTTTACAGTACCAAAATTCGAGGCAGCCCCTCTTGAAATTTGCTTCCGAAGTCAAACGCTTGATTGTTGTTGGCATCATATTCCAGTGCCTGTAGCTCATGATTCATACGCCTCCGCTACTATCTGATTTCCGTTTGTGCTCCGTTAAAAATAGTCCGTTAAAAATAGTTAAAAATAGTAGTTAAAAACACCTTTCGTTCAAATACGGCAAGTTAACGTAGGGTGCGGCAGGTTTCTAAATTCAACCTATTTACCTTTTCTTTCGCTAATAAAAGGGAAGCATAACAGAGATACACTGAAGTCGCTTTTTACGCGGTTTGTTTTTTACGCGACTATTTTTACGCGAATTTCGGAATTTACGCGGTTTTTTTACGCGATTTTCGGAATTTACGCGGATGTGCTCAAAACGTCTATTTTTTCGCGTAGTGTTGAAATCCAAAGTTTTTTTACGCGAAATTTTGTTTTTTTTTCCGCGAATTTTGGAATTCACGCGGTTTTTTTCGCGAATTTTGCAATTTACGCGGTTTTGATTTACGCGAGACGTATCCTTCGCATAAAAAGCGACTTGAGTGTATATCCATTTATTCTTAGGAGGACACATTATACACATTTCCCCCATTTTAGTTGCGGCATTTGTTTGGCATCGAACTTGAGGTAGGTTTCATCATTCATCACAATGCACAACGATTTTGAGCGCCACTTTCAGTACAGCTACCTTGAGCGAGTTTAGGCCACCGTGTTTTGTTTGTCATTCCGGTTTGGTGCTTTGTACACTTGTAGTCCAAATCGTGCCATTATTTTAGCTTAGCTTAGCTTAGCTTAGACTGATTGCACATATCAATGGTTGCACTCAGTGATTGACCCGAACCAGTGAAATTGCACAATGAATCAAGTGAATGAGGTTGGGAGTGACCGATCATCCTCACTGTGCAAAATTCAGTGACTCGATATATAAAGGGTCAATAACTGCGCCGGCCACGTCCTTGCAATCAGATGGGATTGGGGAAGGAGTGTTAGTGTAATCTTTGCTGTTTTTGGGACCGTGTTAACCTCTGCATCCCTGCAAAGATTACAGGAAGGAGTTGCGACTTGTTAGTAAGGCAGGTTTCGTTGGATCGGGATTCACCTTGATAAGTGATGTGATCGTTATTCTTTAAATTTTTTTAGTTTTTAAAACGATTAGTAGAATTATTACATATTTAAATATTTTTAAGTCGACAGTCAAGATAAGCCTGTTTAAGATATTTTAGTTTTGCGAACAGATTTATACCAGAAATTTTTTTTTGCTTTGCTTGAAAATAGTGTAAACAACAGGCAGAGAATTGTTGGATCAAGGTACCGAGTAAAATATGTTATCATTATTGATAGCGAAATAAATTCCAAACCGCTGGTCGTAGGGAGTTTTGCTATAGGTATCCGCGATTATGATTTGTTTCTGTAAATAGAAGTTTTTTGAGGACATCGCGCGTATGAGTTATGGTGTATACATTAATCGTTTCGTTTACTACAGAGAATGAGCATGATCCGCGTGTTTTAATAGTATATAGTCAATATGTATGAAAAAGATTGACTACTTCAACTTCAACCAGCACAAAAGGAAAAGAATGTTGGTTATCGATTACTTTGCTAATCAGTTCACTCCAAAGACTCTGCGAATAAATTAGTATACTCAATGACTTGACCACCTATCAATTGATCTACTTGAAAATTGAGCATCACTATGTCCAGCCCAACCGCTGCTTATTTCGAAGACTGAGTTCTGGAGTCTTCGCTTATATCAATGTATCGCAATCATACTCCTAAACCATTAAACAATGAATATGTTGGATGATTATAATCCCTTCTGTGGATCAAGCATTAATGCGTATGAAAACAAAAGATTCTTCACTTGAAAAAATCGAAATGGAGTATTCCGATGCAATCCGAAATGCTTCAGACTAGTCTCACATCCCCACAATCAAAAATATCTATCTTCATAAACCAAAAACCACCGTAATTTTGAACAAATAGGTACCATTGTCAACACGTCTCATTATCATAGAAAATCAACTATATATGTCAATTATATTTAATTTGAAACCAAAATCGCCTGAAAATTGAATAGCATGCATTCTTTTGCAATTCTTTTAGTCCAAATCGTGCCATTATTTTGTATACAAAATAAACCGAAAATTTTACGTTTTTGCCCCGTCTCGAATTAAAATGTTGGGTTGTTCTTGAATTGAACAACTGGCATCTTAGCATTCTCTAGCTCTGTGGTACCGCATTTTCTACTGCCGCGCTGCCATCCTTCTGCTTGATAGTCGGATATTTTTTGGACGTTCTGATCACTTGTGATATGGTTCAATGCGCGTTTCCGAGCTCCCTACTCATACGATCGATGAAAATTATTCGATTTTTCAAAATAGGTGCCCAAACTTAGAACAGTCTCAAACTTCGAACACTTCAGACTAAAATGCTCGTTAGTATCGCTCATATGATAAAATATTATGCTTATTGTACACCACCGTGTTCGTTAGAATGTCCTCTATCCGGTGAGGAATGACATTGAACTGTAGGACTCCTTGTAAGAAATCAGCAGGCGCTGGAAAAAAGTGAGAACTCAGATTTTAACTTCGTTCGCAAACTCTTAGCGTTTCATGCAAAAGTAGGGTAAAGAACTAGTTTTAGGCAGTCTAAGCGGGTCACTGATTGTTTTACCTTATTACAAGCGATGGGTTGACTAAGTAGGGGATATCAGCATACCAATCTTCTTGCTATCTTTAGTTCTTCAAGCTGTTACCATTGGAAGACACTATTGTTGAGCTAAACTTTTGATTTTTCGCTTTCAAAGTTGGAGCGGCGGAACTAATTTTGAACACACCGAACCCATTTTCACCCGCAAGGTGCTATTTTAAGCAATCCTGAAATCTGAATTTTTTTATGTCCCGTTAAAAAATCCCTCGAACTTTTCCCCCTATTCAGTAAGTTCGCGTTCCTATCCGCGACCTACTAATCGGCATCTGATGCGTAATCGGCATAGCGTATCGGTATAGATGCGTAAAATTCCATCTGTTTAAATTGTTTATCGGGGCACACACTCACCGCACCGTTCGGCAAACGGTATTCGTCGTCTCTTTTATTCTCTGGTGTTCTTATGGGAAACTACGAGTTTGACGTCTCACTCGCTGTTCATAAGGATGGTGGGAGAACAAAAGAGGTAAACATATAGCAGTACAAACGATCCGACTCAGAACAGTGTTGTCCAAGCAAATAACATTGAAACACATCGTTGCTTTATTAAATCACTGAGAAAATCTTCGAAAATTATTGAAAAAGCTGTCTTTTGTGTTGTTTTTAATAAAGAAAAATTAATTATGAACATACATTTCTCTTGAAAGTATTGAACCACGTTTTCACCATAGGAGGTTTCAGTTAATTTCAAACTTAAAATTCTTATTTCCAGAACCGAAACTGTGTCTTGGCAACACGATAGTTCATCAGTTGTGCTGCAGCTGCTGCTAGTGGTGAACAGGTTCCGTCAATTCAGAATTTGTTTTCAGTTTTATTAGAAAATAATAAACCTTTTGGCTAGTGACAAAGCCTTAGATAATAGAAAAAAAGAGACTGAATAATATGGTATGTGACAATTGAGTGCTTGACTTTCAGAGTGGTTGTAATCAGCGCTGAAAATTTGATGAATTCGTTAGTAGCGAGGTGGCGATTGCTGAAGAGCAGCTGAAAAATGTACGTTTTTGGACCACAATTTTTAATTCATCATATTTCTTGTCGGAAACCCAGTAAATCGTGTTTGTGTGAATCAAATGTATGGTTAAGTGATTTGTGAAGATGATCCTATCAAAAGATTTTGAAAATATGATTAAAAAAGTGCATTTTCGGATCATTTATGTTCAACTGATTAAAATAGGTAACACTGCTTAACTCGTTCCTTACCCTAGCTGTTTTTTCGTTTGCATTATTTTACCAATTTTAGAACTTTTACCTTCCCACTTCGGGATTATTAGGTAAGTCCAAGATATATATGGGTCATTCCATGGGAAATTTACGGTCAACATTTTTTTTCTCTTCGGAATATTTTTTTTACGTTCTTTGTTCAAAAAAAATCGACACGTATTTTTGTATTTCGAAGTTACTGTTGAAATTCGCAAGATATGATTTTTTAAAGTATTGTAATCCGAAAAAATCACTATTTTTTTAATACTGATTGTAAACATAGTTTGTAATATCAAAAAATGACTTTCTACCAGATGTGTTCACTATTCCACAAGCTTTCAAAACTGGTATTCAATACCTCCTCTCGATTGTTTTTCAATAGTTAAATAGTGCATTTTTATAAACAATTGCAATTTTTTCAAAGTTGGAACTTTTTTTTCTCGATTTTTTTTACTTTAAAATATGTGTTAATCTTTCTCGAAGAAGCATGCAAAATTTGGAAATGGAGAAATGAAAACTCTAGAAGCTATAAATTTTTATATCGAAGCGCGCACGTTAATGCAAACGAGCGGACGAACGCGTGTGCTTCAACGACACGTTACACTTAATAGCATCAAAGGCGGCCTCGTCATGAAGCTGCTCGTGGGTTAGAACATCTATTGAGCATCACCGCTCGCCCGAAAATCTCCTATTGATTAGCCAGATAAAATAAAGCGGATACCAATATTCGCCGTGATGGTATAACATTTCCCCAAATAGCATTTCACGAAAAACCTTACGCGGAATGTACCATTTCACGGAAAACCTTTTTGCGGAATGTACCATTTCGCAGGGGTGATCCTCTTCTTATTCGCTGTCGCTCGTTCGGACCCAAACAATGGAAAGTAATAGAGGTCAGCATATCTAGGAAAACAAATAAACCCAGACACTGCAGTGGTGATTTCCGAGGGGCGGCTGCCCCCCACAGTCGCCGGCGCTACCGACGGCGGGTCACACTCGCGGCCTACGCCCGTCTAACCCTGGATCATCTAGTGTTACTATAAATAGTTATTGGTCTTTGGTCTTGTTATTGACTAATGTTTTATGGAAGTCTAAAATTTCTGGAGTTCGATTAGTTTTTGAGTTACGCAAAAATTTCTGTTTTATTTGTATGAAAGTCCTTATCTCAAACCAGCATAAAATAAATTCATGCCTCCAAAAATCCCCACATACCAAATTTGATTCCATATGCTTGATTACTTCTCGAGTTATGAGGAAATTTGTATTTCATTTGTATCGGAGGCCCCCCTCCTAAAGAGGGGAGGGGTCCTAATTCACCATAGAAAAAATCTTGCATCCAAAAACCCCCTCATGCCAAATTTGGTTCCAGTTGCTTTATTACTTCTCGAAATATGCAGAAATTTGTGTTTCATTTGTATGGATGCTCCCATTCTTAGTGGGGGGAGGGGTCTCTAACCATCATAAGAACCTTCCCCGGTCTCAAAAACCCCTACATGCAAATTTTCACGTCGATCGGTTTAGTAGTTTTCGATTTTATAAGGAACATACAGGAACATAAAAGCATTTTCCAACCAACCAATATATTTCCCTAACATTTCCCTAGCGCATTTAAATCAATCTAGCAATCATTTGTTGGAACAAGCACTTGCTGAGATTTCGGTTTTATATTCTACCAAATTTAACCAATTTTCGAAATTGATCACTGGCACACCCCTTTTAGTCAGTCATCGACGACGAGAAAATAACCCACATCTCTTCTCGAACTGCCAATCGAGCATCGTCTTAAAATAAGAAAATACTTGTGCAATCATAATGATGATAAATGACTGCTCTGGAAAGCCATATACACAACGTGAGATGGCTTATTTCCTGGTCCAAGTTGCTCAACTGAGTGTGTCCACTGCCATCAGCATACACTATACTCTATTCTTTTATCTTCCCCTTTCCGTGCTGGTACTACACATGGCACCTACCGGTTCACCTTCCAGAAGAGACTGAACGTGAATGAAATTGTGTGCTAACAGGGTATAACGGGTAAGCCACAAACTATATCGTTATTGGGGGAAATTGTGGTCGATCTTGCTGGTCCCGGCCACTTAAATCACAATAATGATGATGTCGGATGATGGAACCACACAACACTGCTCTTTGTGTGCATGTAGACACTGTGTCAGTCTTCCGTTCGTAAATAACTTACAACTTCCATCGCCATCATCAGTTCAGTAGTAGATCGGAATTTGCTCGCCGCTTTTACAGCATACTGATACCATTCTACACAGAATGATACTCATTCACGTTCCGAAGCCTACATCGTCGATAGTAATGTGGCTCCTGCTGGTGGTGTTGTGGCTGGCAAAGTGACAGTAAAGCGTATTTTTCTCCCTCGGCGTACCCGAGTGGGTCGGATCACGAGTTGGCTGACGACGATGGTTTATCACATTCTGTGGAGAGGAAGAGAACGCTAAGGAAATAAAATGATAAAATGCCTTTTCCAGATCCGATAGCAAGGGTACCCAATCCACCCACTGCGCTCTGCGCTTTACATCGTCATTGGCACCAACTTATGCCATGCCACTCGTGTCGGAAAGAACGATGGAATAAATCCTTGGTCGATCATGGTAAAATAACTTTTACTGGATTCGTTAATGTTTGCAGTTGATTAATCGTAAGTTTGTCGTTCATGTCAGACTTTTGGGATTACGATGTCAAGTGCAAAGTCCGTTTTTCTTTCAATCGTTTTTAACCAGCTAAATGTAATTTGCACTAGACTGTCATTTGACATCAATTGGTTTGCTGGTAATGCTCAGAGCTATATGAAATGGCCGCTTTAAAGGCACCAAGTAATCATAATTTACATTGTAGATTAACCAATTCGTCGAATGAAAGCAATACGAAACTAGCCCTTTGTACTTATTCGCAGAGATGAACACATTTACATTTCAAAAGGATGCTTTTAGAAATTTCCAACGCCGAAAGCGAACCGTAAAATGGGTCACGAAGTAGTCAATGGATTTCAGTGCTCCGGAAAATTGGTTGAAATTAATTGAGTTGATTGTAAGTGAGTAAGTGAGTATATTTTATGAAGTGTTAAAAGCCGATCTTTTGATATTGTGTAACTTTCAAATTCAATGTGTAAGAAAAATTAAAATTTTAACAATTCCAACAAGAAAATCCTTTTGGAATACAGTGTTTCGCCCACTGATGTTACATTCTAGTTAGTGTTATATACTGAGAAACGAAAATGTACAAACCTAGAATCCATTTTTCATACTGTCAACTGAATTGTACTGAAGTACCTCCACATAAAAGCTACAATCTCCCATGTCTACTAAACGTGTCGAATGATTCCCCATCGGTTAGGTACTTGCAAAGAGTTAGCTGTAAAACTAATCGTTTCAAATGTTTCCCCACGGCATCGGTAGCCTAGCAAGAGCCAGCCAGAACTGTAAAACGTAATCACTTTAAGAGCTTTGTAGCCTATCGAGATAAAATGTTAAAATACATCATTCATTCATCCGCTTTTACCGTAACTGTGATATGGTAGGTTATCCACGCTTTCCCCTCCCGCTAGGGAAGCAAAAGTTCTTCACTATTAAAAGACGGTAGCCGCAGTGCGGTGGAAAATTGCCTCGGATTACTGCGGCAAAAGTGCCGAGAAAATCCTCTTTGAAGATCGGATTATAGCTTTCGGTGGAATGAGCTGATTGGATGGCATAAGCGATCGATCGTGCAGGATGCATTAGAAGCTGAATGCCTCATGAATGATTCGTTGAAGGTAGTAAGTATGCACACCTGGTTTTATAATTCAAAACAACTGAGCTTGATAGTTTTTACCAATATAAAAATGATATGATTTTTAATTCTTTTTTATTACATTCATTGATTTTTAAATTTTTTTATTTCAGAGGATTTCAGTTTGCGGCCGCTTCGCTGTTTTATTCATTGAGTCGTTTATATTGCCCACTTTAATATATTGAATTTTTTAAACACGCGGTACTAGCAGCTACAATTCCCCTCCCTCTTTTGAATCGATGGAGGCGCTTTGTTTATTACAGTTATGGCAGTTCCCTTTCATGTTGCGTGAAAGTGGAAGATGAATTTACCGCAGCGTTCACTTATATTATTGCTGCAATATCGTAAATCTGTGATAATGAATCAAATTAGAAAAAGAACCCTTGTTAACTAGTGCAAATGACTTGTTTAGGGATTATAAATCTGTGGTCATTTGCATTTCTGTGGTGTAATTACTAGAAAATTCCAGTGAAATGGTTTTTTAAATTATGACTCAAACCAACAAACTACTACCCATCTATGAATGAAGCATGGGTCGGAATGTCTCAGATTTGTTAAAATAGTGAGAGGTGACAGCTGACAAACATCGCGGTGGCTTGGTAAAGGTTGCGGCACGTTTCTTTTCAACGACTTGCGAGAGCTATGGCAATCGTGTTGTGTGTTGGTAAGTTGTTTCACGGTCGAAAGGGTGTTTTGTTACTGTTAAAAGCAGAAGTGAACATCCTTGTATGTATTTATCCTTACAGTTCTCCATTGGGGGTTGGAGTAGATTTTGATGTTTTGCAAATTACGTAATTACAATAATGAATGAGAACAAGAACATACCGCCCAGCACAGTGATTTTACATAGATAGATATAAAAGCTTGAATGCTCAACTAATTGTCGGCATGAGTTTGTACCTATAGAGAAATTGATTTAACCTAAACTTAATAATCGTATGTTAGTAATTAGTGCGCTTTATCTTTGTGGGATTAAAATATTGGAAGTCAATGTCTATGCATATTTGAATGGTTTTCTTCAATTTCGTATTAAAACATCAAGATACAACCATTTGCTGTGAACAAACATCCTGCCATCAGATTCCATGTAAAAATAACTTGTGGAAAAAGGAGATCCATTTTATCCAAAAGTAACCACGTAATATTACCTAATTGACTTTCACGTCTATTTATATCGAAAAGATTTGGATCCTTTGATTCAATTAAAATTGCTATAAAAAGATGGCCCCTCTTTTTCTGGTGCTGGATGTGTTCTTAAGTAGAAAAGATTTCGCTGTACTGTCGTCTCGCACCCTTGGGACGTAACCCATCGTAACCTCGCGAGAAAATTTCTCTAAGGAGCTTGTTTAAATGCGCAAATGCACGTAGTTTCCTAAGCAAAGTAACAGTTTCGAGTTCGTAAAGGAGTACCGGTTTGATTAGCCAGCAGTCTGCGTATTTCATGAATCTGTCCGGTGTTCCACAAGGCAATATGCTCGGGCCGTTGCTCTTTATGCTCTTTATTAACGACTTAACGCTTTTCTTTCCGGATATTTGCAGAATGCTTTCTGCAGATAATATTAAAGTTAATAAGATTGTCACAGATACTGCTGACTGTTTAGAGTTCCAACGTTCGGTTGACGTTTTTCTGCAGGGGTTTTCCAGTAATCTACTAACCGTCAGTATCAAGAAATGTTGTGCGATTTGAATTAATTATAAATAAATGGTTACACTCGTATTTGTGAGACAGAGTTTCACAAGTGAAACTTGGTTCGAACGTATCGTCCCCGTTCACGAATCAATGTTCGTTGGACAAGGACCGCGTGATGGACCGGAAGGCTATCAACGAGAGGACGTGTCTATTGTGGATAAAGGGTGGTTTCTTCAATCACAGCATCGTCAACGTGCATTGCTCGCATGAAGGTAGACCTGACGATGAGAAGGAAGCATTCTACGCGCAGCAGAAGTTGTACTCTACGTGGACTTCTACGCACGAAAGCTGTAACTTTATAGAACGGTGATTTATTCCCATAGACTGCACACCGACATAAACGATAACGGCCAACGATCTATAAACTTCGCAGCTTCCCGAGGCCTGATGATTAGAAGCATCTTTTTCCCACGCAAAAATATACACAACGCCACCTGGAGATCATCTGGCCAACGTACAATGAACCAAATTGATCACGATCTCTAATATGATCGGTTTTTCTCTAACATCACAAACATACGTTCCCTACGCGGTGTGGATATTAACTGTGATCATCACCTAGTAACAATATATGTGCGCTCAAAACTGTTAACCGCATACCAGACACGGCACAGCCATCCTCTTCGACTGAACATCAGGAAGCTAGATAACCCGCAATCTGCTGAGAACTAGGCGTGAATACTGGATGAGACACTGTCTTCTTCCGAGGAGTAAGGTGCTGCAAACCTCGAAGACTGTTAGGACAGAATGCGCTCGGTCACCAGAGAGCACTAGATGAAGAGTCCTTGAGCCCTTCCATTACTTTAATCCTGAAGAGTAAAAAGCGTCAAAAGCAGGAGAGATCTTGAAGATCGACTCGATTGCTGCAACTATCGCAGCATAACACCGGTAAACGCCGCTTGCAAGGTAATCTGCCAAATCTGGTTACGCCGGCTGTCACCGATAACACAAGGGTTCGTAGGGCATTATAAAGTGGTCTTCATGGGAGCTCGCGCCGCTACGAACCAAATTTTACCATCCGACAGATCTTGCAGAAATGGCGGAAATACAACGCACCCATACAAAGAAAAAATGCATAGCAAAGCCTAGGTGCTACATTCCGTCGAAACTTGACCTTCTGTTTTTATACGACAGACTTCGCAGCCAGCTGTTAGAGCGCAGGACAATTGCAGGGCCAGTTGTTCGATCCTATTGACTCCAACAGGCACTCCCAACGCACCCATACATCACATCTTAATTGACTTCAAAGCAGCATACGGTACAGTCGATCGAGACCAGCTATAACAGATTCGGAGATCGGAGTTACATTGAATGTGTTTCGTGCGCATCTCAGAGACATTCTCGAGTCCTTTCGAGGTGCGGCGGGAATGGAGTTAAAGTGACGGCTCTTTCGCATTGTGTTCAACAACGCACTTGAAGAGGTGATCCGATGAGCGGGTGTCGAAACGAGAGGTACGTTTTTCAGTAAAAATAGTTAACTTCTAGGCTTTGCAGATGACGTCGTCCAGAAACTTTGCGACGGTGAAGGCTAACCACGCCAAACTGAAATGGGGTCCGGGAGGATTGGGCCGGAAATAAATGCGTCGAAGACTACCCAAGTGACATTTTGTTGTATAATAGCTTATTATACTATTGTACAGCTAGTTACCGTGGAACAAGAGCCTAATAAGCTATTATACAACAAAAATATTACTTGGGTAAATACATGAAAGGAACAGGAATACATGATAGGAGGTAAACGCGCGCCTCTCACGGACGATAGCCGTTGATGACGATAAACTAGAAGTGGTAGATGAGTTCGTGTATTTGGAATCGCTGGTGACCGCGGACAATACTAGTAGAGAGATCCAGTGGCGCATTCCAGCGGAAAATTGAGCCTACGTTGTAGCCATCGCAAAACGCTGCAATTAAGAAGCATACGCCGGCGTAAAATGTCGGCTGACAATGTACATGTTATAAAAGTCTTTGCCAAGCTTTTACCAACAAAACAAAAAAAAGTTTGTTTCAATACGTTGTGTAGTTTCTGAGAAAAAGGTACATAAAGTTTGAAAATCGTGGTTTTACTAGAGGGGCGTTTTATTCTGGCGAAGTTCTTCCACGCCGCACTGGAATGCTTATGTGCTCGATCGTTTTTCGGCCACTTCCCGTGGTCGGATCATTACAAAATTAGTATCAAAATAAGCGGAAAAGACGGCAGAATCAAAATCTGAAATAAAAAATTTATGACTTTTTCAAAAAAAATTGTCGTTTTTGTCCCCTTAAGTGAATTTAATGAATAATCCAAAAGCTCTGCTGCTGATTTGACTCAAACATACTTACCTTCCGATTCGTGTCCTTTGAATTCACTAAAAAGCGATTAATAAAGCATTTGATTGAAATTACGCAACTGACTTTATATCTTAAATTCGTCGTACCGTTTTAAAATCCGCCCATCAAAATTTTTCATCGTTCGAACTAAAAATCACAATAATATTTACGAAGCTAGCGCGCATGTATTTGTGTAGGACTGCATGACAAATGTTATTCCGCAAAATTTCTGTTTTCCCGGCTGCAGAATAACAACAATTGAAACGATTAGTCGACATTTTCTTCTTTGTCGCACGAAAAAATGTTGGAAATTTGACTGTTAGGAATTCTTTAATGAAAAAAAGCATTTAAATAGATCTCAGCTCACTTTGATTGATCGCGTAGGAGAGGCAACAAACTAAAATATTAGGGAATAACTAATTTTGTATTGTGTGTCATAAAAATCGCTGATATTTTTAATAATTTGTGTTGGATAGGACGGGAATAGGCAACTACGACGAAGCAGCAACATGCCCTATAACGGCAAAAGCCCAGCAAAAATAGGGAATGTATGCCGAATTTAGTAGCGTGCTCGTAATGCCCTCCGGTACCCTATAATTAATATCTTATTCAACTGGTACATAACTTCCTAGCAAACCAATGCTTAATAAGACACACGACATGCTTGTTATACATATATCATCCCTATTGTCTTTACCTAATCGACAATCGTGGCTTCATGATACTTCAGGTTCCATCACGTCGCAGAAGTTGGTTCATGTATAATCAAAATGATTTATCTGGTTCACACAAACAAATTCATTGACAGTGTATTGCAAATCGGTAGCAAAGAAGATATTTTTGGCTAGCACAACATCTTTCATGTAATTACTAATTAGTCATGGGTTGGTTCCACGTACATTGCTTCCCACCAGCATAAAATCCAGAATATCATTAAAAGGCATGCTTGTGTGCTCATGCGTACAATCTGCCGGTATTCACCATTTCTGCATTTGTTTCGTACTTTCGTTCGGGAGGATCTCTGTCCCACGACCTCCCAACCATTATTGTGAAACATTACAGGAAATGAGGAAAATGCTACTGATATACACATGCAGGTCCTTACGACAAGGACTCTTGAAAAAGCATGTCCGTGTTTTGTTTATCGTCTTGTTGTAGTGCCTCGCTGGTAAAGTGAAGGGAATGCTTACGGTGCAGTACGTTTGTATGAACTGAGCGGGCGAGTTGTGACCTTAAGCAACTGTTCAACTTAACTTTTAGCAACTTGATCTTTCGCAACTGCTACACATATAATCCTTGTATTGGATGTGTATACTAAATTTTAGATTGGAACAATTCAAAATAAATTTCATTTGTGGTTAAACAATTCTGTCAGGGAAATAATAATCCAACTTTGTAGGGTTGTTACATCCGAAACAATTTATAAAATAACCTGCCCGGCAATCATGAAAAGAAACGTCTTAGGATTGTGTATCATGGAACATCATGGAAAGAATAAAGACGTTGAGTGGTCCTCTGGAGATAAAGCAAAACTCTTCATGTATACTTTCCACTGCATCGTACTTTGCTTTCCGATGAAAATTTGTGCAGTTTTTCTTTCTCTACGTTCGCCCTAATTGGATGCCGGTCATTTATTACAGCATCTCTACTCCTAAAGAACAGATCTCAACTCGACGTCAACATATCGAGCTGCTGACAATACGATGCTAAACTTGATGCGAAGTTGATGTAATTAGTTTGACCTTATTAGTTATCCTATTATTGTGTTTTTCTGCTCGACTATGTATGTGCGATTTCGATAGCATCGCCTAAATTATTTATCCTGGCGCTTCCATTTGCGAAATGCTGATGATCTTTTAACAATAGGTAACTACGAAGCAATTTGTCGTCAATCAAATAAATGCACTTTATGATTTTGACGTTGTAAAGATTAGCTCAAACACTTTTTGTAGTACTACCGGTCGGGCGGTGGCGTTAATGGGGGCCAAAATATTCTTCAGCTCATTTCCTTTAAGCAGCATGCTGGCAGACGATAGACGTGTACCGAAAAGGACAGCTTTCTTATCTACCAACCTTGCGTTCCCAAAATTTTAACCTGCACACGAGGTATAATCATATTCTAATTTCCGGAACGACAAACTGATCCGAGTAGGGTGCACTATGAAAAAGTGATTTATTTCGCAATGACTCCAACGCAAGTATAATCCCGCTTTTATATCTTAACAATTCGGAAGCTATGTATAAAAACAGTATATTTCAGTTTTGAACACGAATTTCAAGCATATAAATATTGAACACGTTTGAATAATAAGTTATTGCATGAGTAGTGCTACAATAATTTCGATTTCCTAACATAGTCACGGATACGTATTTCAGTTGTAGTTTAGTTATAGCTGTAGTCAATTATCAACTTCCATCGTATTCAATTTTTCGGTGTCTATATCATACTTCTTCTGCTCAGATTTGAGACTTATGTTTCAGGTCATATACAGAGACGGTGTCATAGTACGCACACATATTTGCTTTGCAAATTAATGACATTAAGATAAATAAAAGCTAGGTTTATTGCTTCCATTGCGTCAGTACCTTTTTGTTCTAAGTTCGATCAATATACTTCCGAGGCTTGCCGAACGATAGCAGGAAGTTTCTGCTGATGAGTATACATCACGAACCACTCACCCACTATTTACGAGTGGTAGTTTAAACGATTTAAAGAAACTCCGAAAGACATTAATGGCAACGAATGTGCCGGGTGGTCGACATCAGCTCTAAATGAGGAAATTAGTACACACAAAAAATTGTGGGGTAAATGCACAAAAGTTTATTTTATCCTCATGCTATGTCGTAAAAATGTACATAAATTAGTGCTTATCGCACGATAAAAACATTTGGATTTATATGCAGTGGATAGCTCTCGGGAAGACTTTACGAAAGCTATGTGGGATGATTTATGTTTGTTCATATTAGTGAGTGATATCTTAAGGTTACCCGAAGAATATCAATGACGATAGGCGTTTGATTTTTATTTAAATTTATGGACTTCATGGATTATATTCTTCAAGAGTTTCTTGATTAGTTTCATTGCGTTAGATTTTTATATTTAGACTAGCTGACCCGACGTGTGGTGAATAACCAACTGGATAAAACCACATAAAAAAATAGCTGACCCGACCAACTTTGTATTGCCACAAATTATATGCTGTGATGTACATAAATCGTAAATCTCGGATGACCTTAGTCCCAATCTCGAGTTTTGCAAGTTTCTGAGGAGTTCAACCTAACATAAATGATTCATTTTGGCAATTACGTAACTGAAAGCATGGGTAGTTTAATATGCGAATTTATAACTCCCCCCATTGCTTCGCCAGATAAAATAAAGCGGATAGCATTAAAATATTCGTCATGATTATATAACATTTCGCCGAATACCATTTTGCGGAACACCTTTTCTCGGTTGACCTTAACGCGGAATATAGAGTTTCGCGGAATACCATTTCGCGAAAAACCTTACGCAGGATGTAAAATTTCCCGGAAAATATTTTCGTGGAAAGTACTATTTCGCAGGGGTTATCCTCTCCTTACTCGCTGTCGCTCGTTTGGACAACTGAAGGAAAGTAACAGAGGTCAGCAGATCTAGGAAAATAAATAAACCTAATTGATAGTTTTTGGTTGTCTTGTTATTGACTAATGTTTTATGGAAGAGTCTAAAATTTCTCGAGTTCGATTAGTCCTTATCCCCCTACCACAGGGGTGAGGGAACTAAAACCCCTCCAAAACCTCCAAAACTCCCCACATGCTAAATTTGGTTCCTTTTGGTTGATTAGTTCTCTAGTTATGAGGAAATTTGTACATATTTCAGTTGTATGGGAGCGCCCCCTTTTATAGGGGGAGGGGTCATAATTTTCCTCCTGAAGAGGGGAGGGGTCTCAATGCACCATAGAAAAAGAATTTGCCTCCCAAAACACCCACATCCCAAATTTGGTTCCATTTGCTTTATTAGTTCTAGAGTTATGAGGAAATTTGTATTTCATTTGTATGGGAACACCCCCTGCTAAAGTGCGGAGGGGTCCTAATTTACCATAGAAAAAACTGTTGCCTCCAAAAACCTTCAAATGCCAAATTTGGTTCCATTTGCTTGATTAGTTCTTCAGTTATGCAGAAATTTGTATTTCATTTGTATGGGAGCCCCCCCCCCCTGTTAGTGGGGGAAGAGATCTCTACTCATCAGATGAACCTTCCCCGGCCCCAAAAGCCCCTACATGCAAATTTTCACGTCGATCGGTTCAGTAGTTTTCGATTCTATAAGGAACATACGGGCAGACAGACAGAAATCCATTTTTATAGGTATAGATTTGTATGGGAGACCCCCCCCGCCCCCTCTCAGTGGGAGGAGGGGTCTCTAACCATCATAAGAACGTCCCCTGGCCCCAAGAACCCCTACGTGCAAATTTTCACGCCGATCGGCTCAGTAGTTTTCGATTCTATAAGGAACATAGGGATAAACAGACAGACAGACAGAAATCCATTTTTATAGGTATAGATAAGAGATAAAATCAGCATTATGTACAGATATACATGCTAATAAATCGTATTTGATGCGCAAAACTGGCATATCCGTACTATTTTGGAGGCGATATACGTAATTAGGAATAATTGTAAGTGTCACGACTATATAAATAATCATATACGATAATTTCCGATTAGGCGCGACTCGCTTCGTACTGCTATACAATTTTGTGCTGAAAATCATTTGTGTCAGTTGTTATCATTATATGTGATACAAAATCAACTTGAGCCCCTTTTATCAAGTTACGGTTTCGAATTTGTTAAGCGATATTTACGATAATTTTTGTACATTGATATGAGTTGGCTACGGAGGGGTCTCAAAACATCATAGAAAAAAATTTCCAAAACTATTTCCAAAAAAACCCACATGCCAAATTTGGTTCCATTTGCTTGATTTGTTCTCGAATTATGAGGAAATTTATATTTCATTTGTATGGGAGCCCACCTCTTAAAAGGAGAAGGAGTCTCACTACACCATAGAAAAAAATCCTGCCTCCAAAACCCACACATGTCAAATTTGGTTCCATTTGCATGATTAGTTCTCGAGTTGTGAGTAAATCTGTATTTCATTTGAATGGGTGCTCCCTCTCTTAGAGGGGGAGGGGTCTCAATTCACCATAGAAAAAATTACTTTCTCCAAAAACCGCCACATGCCAAATTTGGTTCCATTCTATAAGGAACATACAGACACTGACAGACTGAAATTTATTTTTATAGGTTTAAATAACCAAGTCATTGTATCCAGTAAAAGTTACCATGGGTACCAAATACAAAATCTAAAATCCAAAATACAAAATAATTATGTAGTCACAGGGTCTAGAAGTGAAAAATTCGAAAAGTAAATTTAATAGTAATGCGAAAAGCGTGAAAATCAAAAGTTTAAACGTTTAAAAGTTTTAAGGCGTAAAAAGCTAGAAGTCTAAAAGTAAAAAAAAAAAACCAAAAGGCAAATAGTTAAATAATCCAAAAGCCGAAAACTTCGATAGTCAAAAACACAAAAACTCTAAAATTCACAAAGTCGTAAAGTTTAATAGCCAAATATTCAAAAAATTATAAAGCCAAAGGGTCAAGAAGTAAAAAATTCAAAAAGTCTGAAAATAAATCTAAAAGTAAGCTTAAAAATAAGTGTAAAAATATGTCTAAGAGTAAGTATCTAAATAAGTCTAAAAGTAAGTCTAACATAAGTCTTAGAGTAACTTTAAAAGTAATTCTAAAAGCGAGCCTGACAGTAAACTTAAGTGCAAGCCGGAATCAACTTTAAAAGCAAAACCAAAAAATAAATAAGCCTAGAAGAAATCCAAAAGTAAGTCTAATAGTAAATCTAAAAGTTAAGAAGCCTGAAAATATAAAAGTCTAAAAATAAAAAACTCTAAATATTTAAAAGTCTAAAAATCTAAAACTCTAAATGCCTAAAAGTATAAAAATATAAAAATCTAAACATCTAAAAGTCTAAAAATCTAAAAGCTTTAGAATCTAAACATGTTAAAGTCTAAAAATCCAAAAGCCTAAAAATCTAAAAGTCCAAAAGTGTAAAAATCTAAAAGTCCAAAAATCTAAATGTTAAATGTCAGAAATCTGTTGCTAAAAGTCTAAAAATCCAATCTAAAAACCTAACAGTTTAAAAGTCCAAAAATCTAAAAGTCTAAAAATCTGAACATCTAAAATTCTAAAAGCCTAAAAGTCTACAAGTCTAATAGTCTAAAAGTCTGAATGCTTAAAAGTTTAAAAGTTTAAAATCCGTTAATAAAAATTTATAAACCGATAAAAAGCTATAAGAATACAGAATTGAAAATGAAGAAAGAAGTATGACGAATCAAGAATTAAGTAACAAGAATTGAGAAACAAGAAACAAGAAACAAAAAACAAGAAACAAGAAACAAGAAACAAGAAACAAGAAACAAGAAACAAGAAACAAGAAACAAGAAACAAGAAACAAGAAACAAGAAACAAGAAACAAGAAACAAGAAACAAGAAACAAGAAACAAGAAACAAGAAACAAGAAACAAGAAACAAGAAACAAGAAACAAGAAACAAGAAACAAGAAACAAGAAACAAGAAACAAGAAACAAGAAACAAGAAACAAGAAACAAGAAACAAGAAACAAGAAACAAGAAACAAGAAACTAGAAACTAGAAATTAGAAACTAGAAACTAGAAACTAGAAACAAGAAGCGAGAATCGATAGTGAAGTGTGTGGTGTGAAGAACGAAGAATGAAGAATAAGGAGTAGAGTGGGTAGAGCGAAGTGAAAAGAGGGAAGAATGAATCAGTGAAGTTTAAAGAGCAAAGTGTGAAGAGCGATGAGCGAAGAGGGAATAGTGAGGAGTGCAGAAAAAATAATGAAGGGTGAAGAGCCAAGAGTGAAGAGCGATGAGGGAAAATTGAAGAGTGTAAATGAAAAGTACGTGTCTAAAGTTTTTAGAAAAAAAAAACAAGTACACACGCTGAGTACACACAAGTACGTAAATACATACAATCGAAACAATTAAATTTTAATGTACCTTTTTTCTGGAACAGCTATTATAGTAGATTGGCATATTAAAAAAGACAGGAGAGCATCTATATGAGGAATGTAACCGTTCATTTTTATTCTGGTAATAAGTAGATATTTAATGAATTTGATTTTTACATATCCGGAATATTACGTGGAACATATCCTTCGCGTAAAAAGCGACTTGAGTGTATTTGGTTAAACTGCATTTTGATTATTACAGCCACAAGAAATTCATTATGAAACTGTTTATTTTTTCTATGAGAAAGCTAAAATGGCTTTTCAAAAACCGGTTCTTGAAGATTTTTCATGTTGACCTTTGTTCAACGCTATATTCAGCTCAAAAAAATTTCCAAAACATACCTACGCATTTCTTTAGAATAATTAAGAGAGCACCGATCTTTTACGGCAAGTTTGTTTTTGACGGAAATCCATCCAATTTCGTACTAACTTATTTTGTGTTCTCCTGTTTTTATTTCATGCTAAACTCAACAGAAGCCGCTGCTTTAACTGCTAACGCCTTCTTGTACCTAACATAAAATACAGTAAACAACCCGGCAGAAAAAGGATAAAGCCTTCGGTCATGGAAATACAAGGAAAACAAAACCGGATCGGCCCGACAGCGAAGGAAAATGATTAAATCACCATCAGATGTCTGATAATCGCTTGGTTTATCGGTTACTCGATCCTAAGCTGAAGCTAGGAAATAATTGCCTTATAATAGGCTATCATTCAAATTGTCAAAGCACTCATGGAATTGTTGAAATAGTTAGCATCGAATAAAAAGTTAAATTCAAAATATCGAGAGTTTAAAGACCAAATAAAAAATCTTCAAAATAAATTTTAAAAAATATGATAAATATAATATATAATTTTTCACTGTGCCTCGTAATGTGTCTGCTCTGCCGTACCGCCAAAATTGCGTTAGCAAAATCTAGTTTCGAAAGGTAGTTTGCTAACCGAATACCGTGAGATGAGAGCAAACTTTGCGCCGGGTATGTCACGTGGCAACCGTGTACATTGCTGTACCGTACGCTACTGATGCTGCTGTAATCGACAGAGCAGTCATCTCGAATTTTCCAGGAATGTTTTGATTCGATCGAAGAAATTTGATATAGCTCCGGCCCGGGCGGAGTCGTGGGTTTGATGCGCTGTAATTCTGTATTTTCCCGCCACGACGTTTGGATGTTCGTTCGGAGAATGGAAGAAAACTTATTCGGGCGTATGAATTCCGGGAACTGTTTTCGTATCACTGTTCTCGTTTAAACTGTGAAGTTTAAAGTGGTGAATATTAACTAGAGTCTTGTTTTGGCTTGAGAGGTTATTTTCTCCTTAAATTATTTCCTTGTTTAAATGATGATGAATTTATAATCGAACGATTCTTAAGTCTGATGGTGCATGCTAAACTTTATTCACGATTCGAGAAATTTTGCAGTTCGGTTGTCATGCAGATGGCTTTATTTCGCTTATGTAGCCGTCAGTTTTAAATGGGTAATTTGCGTACATATAATAAACTATCTCAACTGGAAATGCCCGTGTTGAAAACATGTAATCTAGATTGATTTTTTTTTACAATTTTATACGAGAAACCTCTAATAGAACCACAGCTTTTGCCACACTATAATTTTCTGCTTTAATGATGGTTTTGATGTGGTATCCTTCACCATGTACAGTGAGTGAGTTTCACATAAATAATTGCAAAAAAAAATCGAGAAAGGTAAGCTCATGTTGGCAGGTTTAAAACTGAGTTTACAATTCGAAACCTTTCATGAGGTGAAACTTGATTCTTGCAACTGAGACTAAAATTAAGTTGCACAAGTTTTAATATTCATTGCGAAGAAGTAGAGAATAATTCTAATGGCGCTCGGTTTTGATAGTGATGGAAAAAATAATCAATGATCAATAATGAGATCTTTTTCTTCAAATACTCTATGGACGTTTTCTGGTACACTAACAAATCCAATCCCGTGCTGGCAAATTAGATGCTTCTGAAAAGGGAAATTAGAACATTAACATATCTCGTTTCCAAATCATCGGAGAGAAATGCGAATCATATTTTCTGAAACGAAATTACCAATGCATGACGGCGACTACTGGTCTGCCTTTGTGCATTCCATATCCGACGAAAATAATCCATTTGAATGAATTTATGCTTATGTTGACGATTGTTGCCTTCATTCTGGCTAATTTTATGTATTATTTTGGATAGCGCGCTAGTTTTATTTCTCTGGCATTACCTATACGCGGTAAAATGCTAACAGCAATTCGTTTGTGTCGTTTCTGTTATTTTCTGGAGCGTGTGTTCGGACTCTGCATTGTTATTCGTACTTAAGCTGTAAAGTTGAGCAGTTTGACGTCCACTAATGTCGCAGATTGAATAGTTGTGGCTTATAAAGCTGAGATTTATCCACCAATCAAATCAGTTTTGGCATTATAATATCTAATCTAGTTTTAGCTCACATTAGACAACTGGTACAACTGTCATGAGGATACATTTCGGGCCGATGCAGCTAACTGACGCAACTGCACACATGTCTCACGTGTTCTGTGAAAATTTTGCAATATAGAGTACAGAACCTCCTTCTCGCGAAAACAGCTCGATATTTTTCGTGTGTCATGCTTCAGAGTTTCAAATAAATGCTGATTATAAAGGTACTAGCTGATAACCCGATCTTACTCGGGCCCCCTTAGCCTCTCAGTCACTTGTTGCACATCTGTTATTGTAACGAAAATTCTCATAGTGCAAAAAACAAAACACTTTTTTCATTTTAATGAGTCTTCTCTCTTTGTCAGTTTCCCTCATGTTGTCCCCCAGCTACTTGTAAATCTGACTTCTTCCCAGTAATCCCTATAAATCGACAAAAAACCGTTTTTGAAGCTTCCCTTTGTTAATGGCCACCCTATCCCCCCTTTCAGAAATCCAGCAACTTGTACAACTGCTCTCGTTCCAATTTCAAGAGAAACGCACTCCTTTACCCATTTGAACGTTTTCTTTCCCCTTATAAGAGACCATCTCCCTCTTTTGTCAACCCCCCTGCGCTGATTCTTTTATGCCAAAATACATGTGTTTGACAAACGACGTTTAACGAAGAACAGTCCAGAAGTCCCGGAGCTATGGCGAAACTTACATACATACTCATGTTCTCAGTCAGCTCCCTCTTCTGTCACGTAGCTAATTATGCATTGGTTTGCTCTTTGAAAATCACTATAATGGAAACTAAACAAAGGTCTTTGTTACCATATATTCCTCTTCGGTGGAACCCCCTCTTTTCTCAAAGTTATTTGCACAACTGCAATCGGTTTAAATGCAAGAGAAACGCAACCCCTTTTACTTATCCCCTTGTTAGGGCCCACCCTTTTGGCAACCTCCCAGTGCTGATTCCCTTATGGCAAGTGTGCCAAGTTTGATGAAGAGCCATCCAGGCGTTTCGGAGTTAGGGCCTCCCTCACTGTTATGGACCTCTTCCATCTTTTGTCAACCCCTTAAGTTCTGAGTCCTTTATGTCAAGAAACATATGTGCCAAGTTTGATGAAGAAGCGTCCAGCGTCTTTTGGCAACTTCCCAGTGCTGATTCCCTTATGGCAAGTGTGCCAAGTTTGAAGAAGAACCATCCAGGCGTTTCGGAGTTAGGACCTCCCTCTCTACCTCCCTCCCCCCCCCGCCTGTTATGAACCCCCTTCCCTGTTGTCAACCCCTTCAATTCTGATTCCCTAATGTCAAGGAACATGTATGCCAAGTTTGATGAAGAACCGTCCAGGCATTTCGGAGTTATGGCCTCCCCCCTGTTATGAACACCAGCCCTCTTATCAACCCCCCAGTGCTGATTCCTTTAAATCAAAGAATATGTGTTCCAAATTTTGTGGAGATCGGTCAAGGCGTTCTGGAACATACAAACATACTCACGCTCACTTTTATATATGTACTAGCTGACCCGACAACAAGACAAGAACGACCTTCGGCGGCGTACAGGAGAACGGAGTATGGAGGAGGAGGATGAACCATGAACTAGCACAGCTGTATGGCGAACACAGTATCCACAGGCGGTTAAAGCTGGACGGATACGATGGGCAGGGCATGTTGCAAGAATGCCGGACAACTACCCTGCAGAGATGGTGTTCGCCTCAAATCCGGTAGCAACAAGATGACCAGGAGCGCAGCGAGCAAGATGGTTAGACCAGGTGGAGCGAAATCTGGCAGAGAATACTCGGTATCCGAGGAATTTGAGAGCGATAGCCCTCAACCGAGTTACATGGAGAAACTTTGTTCAACAGACTTTGTCTTAGGACGGCAAGCCACCTAAGTAAGTAAGTAAGCTGACCCGACAAACTTCGTATTGCCACAAATTAAACTGTGTTGTACCTACATAAATAAAGTTTAGCTAGTTTCTGAGGAGCTCAACCTTAGATGATTCATTTTGGCAGTTACGTAACTATGAAAGCATGGGTAGTTTAATATACAAATTTGCCATTTTTCCTCACAGTAAAGTAGAAAACAACTCCCCCATTGCTTAGCCAGAAAGCGGATGGCCCTATTCGCCGTGATTGTATAACATTTCACCGAATACCATTTCGCTAAAAACCTTAAGCGGAATGCACCATTTCACGGAAATTTTTTTCGTGGAAAGTACCATTTCGCAGGGGTGATCCTCTCCTTGCTCGATGTCACTCATTCGGACCCAACTGAAGGAAAGTAATAGAGCTCAGTAGACCTAGGAAAACAAAACAAACCTAGACAGAGGGGGGCTGCCCCCCGCAGTGACCGGCAACACTCGCGGCCTACGGCCGTTTCTCCCTGAATCATCTAAAGTTACTATAGATAGTTTTTGGTTGTCTTATTAGATCATTGCAAATTAATTTTAAAGGCTTTGAAATCAGCTTGAAAAATCGGAGGGCAAAAAATAATTTGTTGGGTGCAAGTTGAATTTTTTTTTAATAAAATCAATTTTCTGTGGGCTCTGCAACCTAAAGAACTCGAAAAATCAGTGTAAGGAGTGTTAACGCGTCTAACACCAAACTGAAGTGGAAATTCAAACAATAGAATTTGCAAAAATCGCCATTTTTTTTCTTTCTTTTCGTCGGTTCTTGCATGGAAAACAATAAACAATAAGAATAGACTGGTTTTCACGTTTAAACCTTAGGTAAAAATGCATTATTTTTGCTCGATTGAAAAATTCTCTGCCTAACATCACTGGAAGGACAAAAACTTTATAAAATATTTGTAATAGCCTTGTTAACTAATGTTTTATGGAAAAGTCTAAAATTCTCGAGTTCGATTAGTTTTTGAGTAATGTAAAATTTCTGTTTTATTTTCTTGAGAGTCCTTATCGCACTACCGGAGAGGTCAGGAGTCTCAAACCATCATAAAATAAATTCACGCCTCCAAAAGCCCCCACATGACAAATTTAGTTCCATTTGCTTGATTAGTTCTGGGAGCCCCCTCCCCTCTTAACCTTTCGTTACTCGCACCAACTTCGATTTATAGGCATACTAAAACCTAACAGAATTCACTCGAATACTAATGCCACTTGGTGAAAAACTTATGAAACTTTATTCACCGTTTGAAAGATCTTGGTCTGCGGATCAACTTTGCTGAAAATAGTAATTTTCTTTTTTGCTGCAATCCCGAGATATACTGAGATGAAGTTAACGGTTCACAGGCGTTGTACAAAATACAACAGCGCGAGTAACGAAGGGTTAAAGGGCAGAGGGGTCATAATTCTCTTCCTCAAGAGAGGAGTAGTAGTTTTCGATTCTAGAAGGAGCATACCGACAGACAGATCGAAATCCATTTTTATAGGTATAGATAGATTATTGCAACTCAAATTTGAGTTCTATCTTCTATATGTTAAAAATACTTTTAGATGGAACATTGATGCTTTCCTGATAATACTTTGCACACAAAAACATTCACTATTAAAATTTAATGCAATCAGAAACTTAATTCAATTAGCACCTACAATTCGTTTATAACAACTGCAGCAGAAAATTATTGATTCAATGCAGCTGCAATTAAGCGTGTTAACAATATATCTGTCCATCCCACATGTATATTACTATTAACAAATAAAACATACGTACAAGGCACAAGCCAAGCATATTATTTGCTTTACACATAATTTTCATATGTAATTCATCTCAGGCATAAATGCGTTCTTGTGGTATGGTAGGAATCCGTGGAAAACAAACACTTTCGTAGTAAGTAAGCATATGAAGTTAAAGCACACTTATCGTGCTACGTGTTCGTAAACGTTTGAAGGACCTACCTACCATCATACCATTGGCGGTCTATTTTCTTCACATCAGGCTATTGGAAGTACCACGGCGAGGCGGCATAAGCATACATTGATGTACCTACTGTAGTAAATCTTCCATGATTGCACTTGAAGGATCGAGCCAGTCGAGTGTTGCGCCGTTTGTTTTTCTTGAGCTTTCACGAAGTGGCATACTGCGTAATTATTGCAGAAGAGTTCTGTTCTGTAATCAAAATTGGGAAAATGTTCTCCCCCCCTTATCATTGTTTTCTGGATTGTTTCGGATAAAACCTATTTATTGTCTTATGAAATATGGGCTTTATTGATTACATTGTGTCTTATTACATAAAATATTTTATCACTTTTTTTTCGTAAGGTCAACTATTTTCTATAGTCTCATCTCACTTGAGTTTGAAATTCGTATTTGATTATGTTATGTCTTATGTATGCTAATTTCATTGTTATATGTATGAAAATATGCTGCGCCGACGGCAAATATTTACGCAGTGTATTTACTTTTAATGAAGCAAATTCGATTGCTTCTTCACATGTAAAAAAAAAAATATTATTTTATTTGGTTTTCATTGTTCTGCGTAATTTCGCATCTTTTTACCACCAAATAAGTTATTTAGCGCTTTAATCTAATCTAAATAATCTCAGGAATTAATCTCCTGACTTTACCAGTAATCTAAACAGTTTTTTTTCGACAAATGTGTTTGCAATAATTTAGGCAAGAGTAATTTAAAACAAATTTGGTCAAACTATAACGTTTCACTGATTATTCCATGACCTTTTTGGTCGTGTTTGCTTATTTTGATTGGAATTTTATTGCTTTTCGGTCTTCGCAGCGCGTTTTTCATTTTTCTTAATTATTTATCACAGCTTCGGGCTTGTTTTCTGCAGTAGCACAAATGCTCAAATTGCTGACTTTTTTCTTCGCGAACTTGAACAATAAGAAGGCTACATTCCCGCTTCATCGTGCAATTTTCGTATCTCTAATCTATTGTGGAGTGCTGTCATTCTAGCGCAAACATTTTGCATTTCACACGCTGCTGTACGTATTTGGAATGCAATTTCACAACATCGTTATCATTTGTCAAAGTCATTTTTTGCTTAATGCTGCAATTTCGGTCAAATAGCACCACTCACAATTCACAATGATTTGTTTTTCCAATGAAATAAAATATATCTGCAAAGCATCGGGATGCCGCAGCTCGTTGTTTAGTTGCCACCACACTCAGCTGAGTATTCCTAAGTTTTCTGCGGATAATAGAAACCAGAATTTGTGGGATCAATATCCGACCACCAAGCTGAGTTGGCTTGTTATTTAATATTGTAAACGCGTACAATTTTCACAGACTTTCACAGACATTACCGTACGCAGCAAAATTTAATTTCAAGAGAACTTCATTCGCATTTTCTTACTTTACTTTACGCCACCATTTTTCGATTCCGAAGATATTTTAATGAAAGAACAAATGTGGGTATGCGTTGCCATGAATTACATTTCTCCAAATGTACCGCCCGAGAGTACGACCCGTCTTTCCTACAACCAGGGACGAAATTAAATGTACGTCTAACTGAAATTTCGTCCTGATTTTCCGCTAGGGATAGCCGTGGCCGTTCTTTATGTACGGCAATTCGTTGGTAAATTTTGATACTCTTCGCAAGCTTTTGTGGGTGGTTGCAGGCAGGAAATGCATGACATCATTAGGTTGACCAAAAGTGTTGGGGATCGTTATTTTAACACAGTTTATAACTTACGATATGCTTAAATATTTGGATAGCATCAACATTTAAGCATTAAACATAGGAAGGAGCTTAACGAGTGGGCTGCGGGTTGCGGAGAATTTTCTCCGTCATCCTAATGAACCCACAACACACAATATATGACGTAAAAACTGTTCCTACAGGGCAACTGCTACTCTTTTATCCGCTTTCCACAGCAGGCCCTTTCGTGCGTACACAAGTCGAGGGAAACAGTCGTCGGAACCGCAATTATACTCCAGACGTTGTAAACTACAACGGCTTTATACACACAGAATGCCGGAATGCTGGCTGGTAATGCTTCTTTGAAGTCTTCTGTTTGACCGCACAATATTGTTATTAAAGCGTTATGTTGACGTAAATTGTGTACATACATTTCAATTTACGATTTTTTTTTCATGCTGATGTTTATTAAAGAAATAGTTGGTTTTTTGCTGAAGGGACCACGGGCTTGGAAAATTACCTCAAACTATTGATTTAGAGCCATCGTACAGCTCTACTGAAGCCTGTTCTATATCACAGATCGGGTATTTGCGAAATAGAAAAAAAAGTATCCGAGATGCGAGCTTTTAAAGCATCAAGTTCGTTTTATGACTAACGACGAATAAGCGTAGCGCTAGAGTTTTTCCAACAAGTCTTGAAACTACGGAAAAGTATAAATGAGTTAGACCCCGTACACTGTCCGTGCACTTGAGGGGTAAAATCCGAACCACGCATTTCGTTCGCTTCGGGTAATTACTCTTAATGAGAAATGTTTTTGCAACCCTTTTGTGATCGGTGTATAATTCGTGCTTTCTTCCAGTTGTGGAGAAAGAAAACTTTATTTCTTTTTCTTAGTGATCCCGGCTGGTTGTTTCTAGGTTTATACGCATTAATAGGTTAGTTACGATAATATTTCGTAAATGCATTTCTAAATATATATGTGTTATTATTGAAAATGTAATGTGAAATTTACCATTTTCGTAGTTTGCTACAAAGGTTACGAAGGTTATATGAGGTGTTATGATCAAAATTTGGTCAAATAATTGTCTATCATTTCAACTTTAACTCCTGCCATCAGATTCTGTACAGCTACCTTATCTACTTTGTTCGGCGCAGAGAACCAATTTGCCTTAAACTGCTTCCCGATTTCAACGTTTTTTTGGATCTTCTTCACGTTCCTTTTAATGATTGCATGATTTTTCAACGATGGCGCAGTGGCGGCATACCACTTTGGGATGGCCTTCGTTTCGTATTGATAGAATGCCAAATCCGGCCAAAACAGCACGGAACAATCGTTGCCACATGTTGACGTTCCTTGGAGAAACTAACAGCTTCATATGCTTGAAAATACCTGTCTGCCTTAGCGGAGGTTTCGTCTCAAGTTGACAGACCAACTCTTTGTTTAGCTCAATGCATGGTTGTGTATGGCATCCTCAGCTTGTTCGTGACAGTTCGGACGGAGAGGCTGTGGTTCCGCTTGAAAGTGTCGTCAACTCTTGTCATCACTGCTTCAACTTCCGGTCTTCTATTTTTCCCCAATCCAGGCTTTCAGGCCGTCGTCAAACGTTCCTGGAACCTATTCATTACGTTGGTAACAGGTAACTTAGCCACTTGGTTTGCTAGGTGATTTAGCACATAGGAGATTACAAATTGAGGACTTACAAATTGTATTATATTCAATGTTTTTAATGCACGATTAAAAAAAATGCGTCAAATTTAAGTCGACCAAATTTTGATCGTAACAGGCTTTAGCAAAAGCTTGGGCTTGAACGTTTTTCTTAGACTTGACCTTTCTTTATCAACAGACTTCGCAGCTAGCTATTTTAGTACAGGACAATTACGGAGTTAGTGCATTTTAGCAATCTTGAAAGCATAATCGGCAGTACAGAATAGATTTTCCCCTTAAAACCGAAATGAAATTAAACCAGTACGTCCCAGATCCAGAACGGTCATAAAATGTTATCTAGAAAATGAAAACCACGGATAAAAGTATATCTCAAAGGGAAATGGAAAATAAAAAAAAAAGTAAAATAAATAGTGAATATCCCTTTTTATCACTAGGAAAGTATTCAGTTCTTTTGCCGTCACATTCATCATCAAATCAACAGCTTAGTGGGTTACCACTTGGTTTAAAGCTCTCGTTTGTCATTTTTCGATAGTATCATTCTGGCGTACAATGAATGCAATGGAAAGCATTTTCTGTCTCCTTTGTTGATCCCGTGGGAAAAAGAGCACACAAGCTGCCCGGAACTATTTCAGACAGTGCGGTGCGGTGGTTTACATTTACCTGCACGGTGGACATCGTTTACAAAACATTTTATGTTTTCAATAACTATTGTAATGCAATGCTAAAATTTTTCTATTTGTATATTCTATTTTTACCTCCAATTTAGAGTATCGTATATTAAACAATAAGGTTCAACAAATATGGTTCAGCAAAAATCTGTACTGTGATGGCACTGCATAAGATTCACAATGTTTGTACTTTGTGCTTATCCACTAGAAAAAGTCTTTACTTGTTCCGTTTATTCCTTGCCTTGCCGGGATTACCATGAAGTATTACTTCTGGTGTATAATGTGTCTCGTGTACGATAAGCCGCTACCTGTCGAGACATGTCTCGATCCAGAGCTGGCGGCTATCCTCACTGGATTTCTGACTAAACACATAGTGCCACTGCGTCGTGCTTGTCTCTTTGCTTCCAATATCCTAACACAGTGGTGCCCAGGCATAGGCACAGTGCGGGCCAAATCAGATCGCCCATGAATGCCGCGGGCCACAATAATCTCTGACCATTCTTGTGCATAACAAAATGTAAAATATGCGATAGCAAAAAACATTTACTAGGAATCGGCACAAGATTTAAACCGGAAAGCATTCATATTCACAACATGCACGAGGCATTACGACTAAATTCAAGGACTCCTATGCTTCGACCGATCGTTTTTTTCTACCGCAGTCACTCCAACGCGCATTCAAGTTCACATCGTCCGTTTAGTGGTGGAATACGAACACTATGCATAACACCATTGGCAGTACCACGCAGTAGAACGAACGCGTTCTAAAGCTTTTTAGCATTTTCGTTTCGATCAAGTTGCCTTTACCTTTACCGTTTGGAGCAGCGAATGACTGCAAAACAGTCAAATGACTGGCAATCACCACGCTAACGAAAAGCAACCGCACAATCGTATGATTCAATACTACAAAAAAACAACCACTACATGTGCATGGAAGAAGTCGGTCAGACTTCGTCCAATACAAACGAATATTTTGTTTGCGTCGGACCGACGTCCGGGTGATAAACTATTACTATGAGTAGCTGATTTGGAGACAAAAAGAGAAACGAAAAAATACGTCACCGTATGCTTCCAGTCAGTTTGCAGTTTATATTCTCAAAGCGCAAAGCAAAACGGGAGATTGACTGTTTGCTTTTGATGAGATGCCGCATAAATTGTAAAACGGCAGCAGCGCAAGCGGCAGATTGACTGGATTCAAAAAACAGTCAACCGATCGTTCAAAAAGCGGAGTTTGAATGCGGAAAGTTCGCATTCACGGCAGTCACATTCAACTTGCGATCCTTTTTCAAGCCCTGCTCCTATGTCATCAAAAAATTTTTTCATAAGTCCACCATCTCTCAGATCAGTCCGCGGGCCGCATGGATCATCTCGAAGGGCCACATGCGGCCCGCGAGCCGCGGTTTGGCCATCACTGTCCCAACACATTAGTTATAGCTATAGAACAGTTCCATGTCAAATCGTCCAAAAAAAGCTGAAATCTGAAATGAAACTATCTGATTTAAATGAAACTTTACAAACGTGTTTGATAGGACAAAATATGCACCTTCCACAGGTTTTGGCGCCATTTGACTTCAAGACTCATTTTTAAAAAGGGTTTATTTATCGTTACGTAAAAGAATTGAAAGATTGTATCTCGAAAACTATTGATTTTACAAAAATTATGTCTAAGCCAAAGTTGTAGAAAATTGATTTCTAAACATGACAAAAATATGCACTGAAAAAAATATTGTACCAATTTTTCCAAATTTTTAAAATAAAACTTTAAATCAAGATATCAAAAATATACCATTTTTGAAAACATTCCGATATAAACAACATACTTTCAACTATTTTTAGTCAAAATTTCTGTTATGTTTACTCACGCGGTAAAAAGTTACTAACTAATCAGCGTGTCCAGTTTTTTCGAATACAGTTTTCAAATTACCCAAACTCAAAAGCGAAAGGTTGAATCAATAAAGTGAATTCGGATAAGTTGTAGGAAATTATATGTAGTTATTAGAAATTTTATAGAAACAGTGAAGCAACTGGTGCACCGTATGAAAAAAACGTGTTTAACATAAAAAATTAAAATATTTTCAACTTTTGACCCGAATATCTCGAAAACGGCTGCATTTAGAAAAATAATTATTAGGACCAATCTTGTTGTAAATGACACAAAGAATTGCTATTTGCATTACAAATTCCTATATTACTTGAAAATCACAAGTTGGAAGAAAATCATGAAAGTCGTTGTGCTACGAAGTCCGTCCATGAAAGTTGCTCCATCTCAAAATAACTTTTAAATCAAAATAACTCTTATTTAAATAACAGAATAACTATTTTTTCCAAAAAAATTTAAAAATTTTCAGAAATGGTATATTTTTGATATTTTGATATTAGGTGTTCTTTTAAAATTTTTGAAAAATTGGTACAGTATTTTTTTCAGTGCATATTTTTTTCATGTTCAGAAATCAATTTTCTACAACTTTTGCTTAGACATAATTTTTCTTTCAAACAGAATACACATGACGATAAAGGCGCCCTTCTAAAAAATGAGTCTTGAATAAAAATGGCGCCAAAACCTGTGGAACGTGCATATTTACTCCTATCAAACAAGTTTGTAAAGTTTCGTCTAAATCAGAAAGGTTCAAATTTTGTCATTTACCTATTTCATGTGGAACTGCTCTATAACATATTATGCATTGTTACTTACGCTGCTGGCAGAGTTTCAGGTACTCTCCTTTTGACACATTTCGTCATCACATTGTAAATCTTGGATATTCGAAGACCTCGTGCTCCGGTATTTTTTCTGCTTGCCGCATTTCACACAGACAGCTGCATATCCGAGTCGCTACAGGTTACTCGACAGAACTAAACTAAAACAACTAAAAGTTGACTTCTCCGTACTTCGGCGTGTCATCGTTTAGTCAGCAACTCTTCTCTCATTGGCTTCACAGTTCCTCTGAAGTTTTTTTTTCCGAAACACTTGTTTGCACGGATGATGTCGATTGGGATTATTTCTGCAATAACACAAACTGCTTTGTTCTGTGACTCACTTGTGATTCTCTACCACTGCTCTACCTCTCCACTACTGGGACAACTAAACCCATGGCAATTCAGCTTGATTCTGGCTACAACATTCTAGTCGCTTTCTCACAAGCGTAGTTGACGTAGCTGATTTTTTGCTCAGGACCTTAGTCGTCGACATTTTCACTTCTTCTGGTGTCTTACTAATCACATCCACAAAGCCCACCATCATCACACCACGGTTCTTCGAATGAACCCGAAGGCAACATGGAGTTTGGTTTGTGAACTCTCCCGAGGTATTCAGCATTGCATGTTCAACAGACCGTTTACACCCTGCGTATTAGGGCACTAACCTGTTAGGGATGATCCTTTCCAGAAGTTTACCATATGTATTTAGAAAACATCTTAATCTATGTGATGCTGAATTCTCTGGAAGCTTCCATGGCTTCTGCAACAATAGTAGCTTCTGAATTTTTCATCTATCCGAGAAGGTCGATACGGTAGGTAGGTCTTTCAGGGCTTTCGGCAACACTGTCCTGTCAGTCATTTCTGTGAACATTCTGGCACACGATTGAATTGCCGACTTTCGGAGCCACATTGGTAATTCCATCCGGATCGGGTGTCTGCTTAACTTTTAGTCGTCGAACTATTGGTACTGGTGATATTGAATTGGTGGCGTCAACGTGTCAAAATAGAGAGATGTACAGAGAGACTAAAGCTATGGAAAAAGAACAAATCGGCTAAGAACACGCGAGTACAAGGAGTACATGCTCGCACGGAGTTTCTACGAAACGGTGAGATGAAGGGATTTTGCCATGCCTGTGATGTGCAATGATAATGCTGGCGACCTGCTTACTGACAAAATGGCGGTAACAGCCAGGTGGAAGGAGTACTTCCAGACACTGTTGAATGGAGATGTAAACGCGGAGATCAGAAGGTACAGGATAAGAATTATAAGCGATGGCCAAGCTGTGGAACCACCAACACAGGGGGAGCTTAAGAAGGCAATCAATGAGCTGAAAAACGGTAAAGCTGCTGAGAAGGACAGTATCCCGGCTGAACTTCTAAAAGCGGGGAGCGAGTGGCTGTACGAAGCAATTCACCAGGTCATTGTTAGGATCTGGGAGGAAGAAAAAATGCCAGAGGGGTGGTTGGATGGTCTCATTTGCCTAATTTTTAAAAAGGGGCATCGACACAAGGGTAAAAACTATGGAGGAATCGCATTGCTCAATTCTACCTATAAGGTGCTATCCCGTATCCTGTTCTGTAGACTGAGACCGTTAGCGGAGTCCTTCATCGGCGAGTACTAAGCTGGTTTCGCTCCACGACGGATCAGACGTTTATCCTGCGCCAGTTACTAGACAAGTTCCGAGAGTACAACTTGCAGAAACATCATATGCTTGTGAACTTTAAGGCGGCGTACGATTCTGTCAAACGAAATGAGCTGTCACAGATAATGCTAGAACATGGTTTGCTGACGAAACTAGTTACGCTGATTCGTGCGACGCTGGCTGGGTCCAAATCATGCGTGAGAATAGCTGGTGAGACCTCAGCCTATAAATTGACTTGTGTATTATCTGATAACAGCGCCAGTGCAGGCGAGCGACATTCTCGCGCAGCGACTGTTGTTTGAGTCTTGGCTTAAGCGAAAATTTAAAATGATCGGTTTTATTGACGATGGAATAAGACTTCAAAGTTACGTCTGTTAGTCTGTGATATTAGTATTGAGCTGTACCTATTAAAAGCTTTTAATTAAAAAATAAGGTGTGGTTGAAACACTCCTATACTATTTACTTTAGTAGAAATAGATTCGTCTTTCCAGCTTGGGATAATATTGATAAAAACCTACATTCACTGTTAAGTGGAAGCTGGGGCATTTAAAAAAACCCGAACCGCTTTGCAGGAAACTAATGAACTAATTATTTGCAGCATTTCAATCTGATGTGTACCTAATGTTTCTTACGTTTACAAGTGCCGAGAGAAATAGCCCTACGTAGAGTGTAGAAGCTGGTTCACAAGCTGGTTAATGAATAAGAAGATGCGAAACATAAATTGTATGGTATTTAGCAAAATGTAGCATAAGCCTTTCATGTGCCTGTATGCTAAAAAGTCACCCAGTCACTTACCGTACGGGTGGTGCCAATATGGGAACCAAAGCGAGAAACTATCGTTGCTTTATATGATGTGTTCCAGTTGCTTTGGTTCAGGACCAACGTCGCATGGGTGACTTGTCGCCTCTTTACTCTTCGAGCATCTTTACGTGTGCTGTGTTATATGACTTACTTGAGGTGTTATTTCAATAATGAGGCTTGGTTGTTGTCGTCACCAGTTCTGCTTCGAGGGGGTACTCTACTCGGTGTATGTGTGTGTATATGCTGAAGGTGCCAACATAGCCCATGATTAAGTGGGATTTGCTGTATGACTTTGACTGTATGTATTTTGCTGTAAAAGTTTCGTTTCAACGGAGAGAAAGCATCCTGAAACTAGATTCCGCCTTTAGTGGCTTCGCCATCCTAGGGTACAATAATGTTGCTTCGCAGCGTCACAGATGTTGTTATATTAATGAATTCTGTTTTGCGTTTGCATTTTCTTCAAGGTTCTTGAATGGAGCCATTTCTGTTGTATGCAAATCGTAAGATTTCTGGAGACTGATTTTGCAAGAGGAAAGATTTCTGGAGACTGCGCTTGCAAGTGGAATACACTAGCGAGAAAGATTGATGCGTACTAAGCAGTTGCTCTTTTTTCAAATTGGGTTTTTTCGCTCGTCTGAACGCTTCGGTTTATTTTAAATGCACAATAGCTTCTTTCGCTATCAACTAAACGTTTTGATTTTTTTTGCAGTGCTAATGGTAATGGTAGATTTTTTTCTTATTGGATGGAAATGATGCAATGGAATGGAATGAATACTCTTGAAAGATATTCGACTTGAAAAATCTAAAGCACAATAGATCAAAGTTGAAGATATATTTACAGCATGTTTCCTGTGAACTTTCACTATTCTGATAATTTTCTAAAGTCCACATTAGGTATAGACTAATTTGATTGGCAGATATCTTCCGAAAAAAAATCCGCCAAACATTTGTCGCTTATGAAACAGCAAATGGAGCGGTAGTTGCTCATGCAACTGCGATGCTAAACGCCTCATTTCCCACCGTACGATGTAAACCTGCTAGAATCGGTTTAACACGTTTGCGTAATAAGGTTATGCTTGCTAGGACAGCCCCCAGCCGGTATCAGAAATGCACAGCTGTTTTCCACATGTACCTGTAGTTAACGTCAGAAAAACACATCACAGGATGTGCTTTCATCATCATCATCAGCTGAACATGTGCGATGGACCGAGCACTTTCCTAGCTTTCGAGATGGCTCGTTTATTATGGCAGAAGGTACGCTCACTGACGGCTGCCCGATGCAATATGTAGGTACTATCATAGCACCAGTCACTACCGGCGCACGGTTAAAGGAAGACCGTAGCACATTATAATACGTAAGCCGCGGGATATGCTGCAGGCAAACTGCAAGGTGAAATGAACGCATTGTACGGATATATGACAGCGAAAGCGGCAAAGCGAGCGCGTGAATTCGCCGAACTGCACAGCAGCTGCATCGGTTTCTATTGGCTGTTATGTTTTGCGCGACATTTAATGGAAAACATTGCTTTCAATAATGTCATACAAATGGCATACGGCTCGAACATGGTTTCACTTGAAATTGAAAACAACATATGGGTGATTCAATATTTACGCAGTGAAAGTGTTTGTTTCTGTGTATTTACCTATAATTGGGAAACAGGCCCGGTGACATTATACGTATCGCACCAATTAAGCAATGATGAAAATGAGAACTTTTATTGAAAGCACATTATTTTGTTTATTCAGAGATGGTTCGTGAAACCTGTAATTATTTTTCAGTTTTGCATTAATTAAATCAGTGGCGTAATTTTCAAAAAAAAACTCTGTTTTTATATTTTTACTTTTTAATTTTAAGTGGAATTCCAAATCCTATTAAATCGGACTGTGCATGTGTGATCACAATTATCGACGTCCCCATTAAAACTACAGCCGTTTTCCTTGGCTAAACATTTGGCAATTAGACAACCCACAAGCCTAGAACTAATCGTACTCGCTGGATAGAGCACTACTTTCTTCAGTTCTTTAATCCTTGTAGAAGGTGAAGAAACGTCAAGTAAGTGAAACGGCTGGTAACGGGGAACGCCAGCAAGCGATAGGATGAAAAAAAATCTAAATGTTACCATACCAGGACAACGAATTTTTACCAAGTATCGATAAATATTTCGACGGAATGTGTTGACTATGATTATGAGGTCAGAACAACAGAACAACTATTCTAAGCAGACGATTCGCCCAAACTCAATGAAAAGGTGGGCAATAGGGTAGCGTTTTCTCGATGGGAATGCGCTAAAAATTTAGCAAAATAGTATACGGAATTCGACCAGGTGGCTCACGATCCAAAAATGGTTGAGAACCACTGCTGGAAAGGATACACACCGAAACCTGACGATTGCAGAGACGATGAGAGAAATCATAGAAAGAGCGTGAGGTTTGCGTGCGATTTAGCGGAAGGAGGTGAACCGCACATTAACCTGGGAATGCCAAAAAAATAGTAGCTTCCGCAATCAAGAAGATTTGACAAGAGAAAAAAAGAAAATTCCCAAAAGTTTCTGAACCTGAGTTTAAGAGAAAATAATAAAAGTGCAAACTGAGTTTTAAATATACCTACAAAACAATTCTTATTCATAGAAGTCGAAAAACGGAAAATATCTAAAAGCGTGTCCAACCTAGTAGTAGTTGCGGTTGTTACAAAGTAGTTGTGGTAACAGAATTATGATTAATTTCAGTCGTAATCCGGTTGCTTCAACTCAATGGACCTAAAGTGTGCTACTTGAGCATCCGCCCGCTATACCCAAGATGTTTAACAGCATTATTTATAATCATGCGTATACGTGGATCGAATCTCTATTCCTAATGTAAACGACGTCCGTTTCGAATTCCGGCCAATTTGCACTCTTGACCCACAACTTCCCGGACTAACTTCCCGATATTAAACCGACGGAACAGACACCTTCCTGGCTTTTCGGATAGCCGCGAAGAAAAGATGATACACGATTGCTTGCTCATTTAAGACTGACTTTTTAGATTCGCATATAGTTTTTATATAAGAAAAATTGATAGTGACTTCAATGTTACGTGTTACGACAAACCTATGCGAGTTCACATCCTTTTGCCTTCGTAACATTGGACAAGGGCGACAAATTGATTCGATCTATACCGATCTCAAATCAGCATTCGACAAAGTAGACCATTCGATACTGTTAGAAAAATTAAACAAAATCGGATGCTCTCCTGCGTTTATTGGTTGGCTTCGTTCTTATTTGAGCAGAAGACAAATAAGCGGTAAAGATTGGTGGGTCCGTTTTACGCTGGTTTACTAAGACAGCCACAAGGTAGCAACTTAGGCCCACTCCTGTTTTCGCTATTCATTAACGATGCAATCAGTTGTCTTGGAAATAGCTCCTGTTTAGTCTATGCTGACGACTTAAAGGTGTTCAAAGTTATTGACAACAATGATGATTGTCATTTCCTCCAAACTTTACTTGACAAATTTGCTGAGTGGTGTAGAGTCAATGGAATGCAAATTAGTATCGCTAAGTGTTGCACAATTAGCTTCCATCGTAAAAAGAGCATCTTATCATTTGACTATACTATTAACGGAGAACAATTGAACAGAGTACAAACTGTTCGAGATCTTGGAGTGACTCTAGACACTGGTCTTGCGTTTAGAAATCACTACGAAAGTATTATTGAAAAAGCGCGCCGTCAACTCGGATTTATTAGCAAAGTTGCCAGAGAATTCAAGGACCCGTATACACTGAAATGTCTATATGTTAGTCTTGTTCGACCGTTACTGGAAAGTGCTTCAGTAATATGGGATCCTTATCACAGCTCCACTACCGCGCGAATTGAAGCCGTTCAAAAAAGGTTCGTGAGGTTCGCCCTGAGAAACTTACCATGAAATAATGCCCTGATTTTGCCACCATACGAAAATCGATGTGCATTGATTGGGATGGAAACTCTAAAACAGCGAAGAAAATGGGCTAAGACCATCTTTATTGGAAAACTGTTAACTGGTGATATTGATGCACCGAAGCTTCTGGAACTCATTGATCTGAACGTTCCCGGGTACCAGCTTAGCCGTGCAGAGTTCCTGAGACTTCCGTTGGGTAGACAAGTTTATACCATAAATGAGCCTGTTCGATCGATGATGGATGTTTTTTACGATGTATCGCACCTTTTTGATTTTAATATGACAAACAATGAATTTAAAAATAGACTGTTACGATTTGTATTTAGATAATAAGATAGCTCATGAAGACAATTCGTCGGATGGAATGAATAAATAATAATAATAAATTTTTTTTCAAGCTAATGCTACCCGACTTCAATCTCGCCCGATAGCACCAGCTTTAAAAAAAATTATTTACACTAAGCTGTCAACACGGATTTGTTAAAAATGCTTAACAGTGACAACTTTAACAGAACAAGACGCGAATAACCACAGAGTGGTTAAAACGTCTCTAAGAAAAATAAAAAAAAACAAAAAAGAATTTTTATCTAGAACTGTGCAACAGATGTTGGATGGTTACCAAATTGACACTATTTTTAAGGATATGTCTAAAGCGTTTGATTTTACCACAATAGATCTAAATGCTGGTCGCAGTGGTCTAGTCTCCTATAAATAAAAAAAAAAGCGTTTGATTTGGTTAATATAGATGCAATGACTGCTGTGCTGTGAAAGTAAGGATTTGATAATGTCTGTTTAGAATGGATTAAAGTATTCATGCTTGACTAATCGTTTGCAGAATGTCTATATAAAATATCTGCCATATAGACTATATGATGTTAATTCCAGTACCGCAAGGGAGTCATTTGGGACATCTAATGTTTGTAAAAAGAACTTCCAGATATGTGAGCCGATGTAAAGCAAAGTAAAACCTAGGTGCTACATTCCGTTAACGAAACTTGACCTTCTGTTTTTTATACGACAGACTTCGCAGTCTGCTGTTAGAGTACAGGACGTACCAGTTCAAATGGTGAAACGGAAGGCAAGGAAAAAGTATATCGATCGCTTCACCACGTAGATGTTCTCACTCCCGCACTTGCGAGGGTCGTTCTTTCAAACAAAAAAACTGCTTTGGAATTGGTAGAATTGATGACGACTAATTTCACCTTAATTTCGGCATGTCTGTGATGATAGTATTGTATTGTATTGATAGCCTAACTTACTTCTCCTAGGGTGGCTCTTGCCGTATCAAGGATTTTTCTCCACTATACTCGGTCCTGGGCTACTCTTCGCCAATTCGCTGAGCGTCTTGACACACACAAGTTTTGTGTCCTACTTCGACTTTGACGTCAGCCGCAACGTGCTGAAAACCCGATTTAGAGCTCTTGCTATTAGTTTTTAAGTAGTCAGTAGGATAGAAAAATCTGTTGACTTTTAATTAATAAACAATAAACAATAAATAAGTCATCTTCAACCTGGTCGAGCCATCTAGCACGTTGGGCCCCTCTATTCTTGGTGCCGGTGGGGTTCTTGAAGAGAACGAATTTCTCTGCACAGTCGCCCGGCGTCCGTGCAACGTGTCCGGTCCACCATAGTCTCCTTTCTCCAACTTTCGCCAGATGTTCAATAGGAAACTCTCCGAGTAGTGCCTGCAACTCGTGGTTCACACGCCTACATCACTCTCAGCTATCTATGTGTCAAATACGGCCAGTATGTCTTCCGCAAGTAAAGTTACTATCTCAAGTCCGTAGAGGACTACCGGTTTGTACATCGTCAGCCTTGTGCGGCGGCATATGCTCGTTGACCGAAGCGTCTTGCGGAGCAAAAAGTAGACTCGACTTCCAGCTTGAATGCGACGTTAAACCCAAGTACTCGTGTTATTGTCGGCGGTGACTAGACATCCCAAATATACGAACTCATCAACCACTTCTAGTTCATCGCCGTTAGTAGTCACTGTCTGTGGTAGGCAAACTTTGTTTTCTCTGGAGCCTCTTCTTACCATATATTCGGTTTTCAATGGATTGATTTGTAATCTATTGACAACGGCAAATGGCGGCTATTGACAAAACGGCAGTAGAAAAGGATGGTGTCCCGGCAAAACTTTCAAATGTGAGGAGCGAGCGGGTGTACGAAGCAATCCACCGAATCATTGTCAGGATCTGAGCGAAAGAACAAATGCCGAAGGGGTGGTCGGATGATCATTTGCCCTATTTTTAAAAAACGACATCGAGGCAAGTCTCGAGTGTTGAACTATCGAGGCGTACCCAGCTAACCAATAAGCATTACCATAAGCAGTAAATCAATCGCTTATTAGCATATCTGGCATTTTATACAGCACGTTGCTGTATGTTAGCTTTTTGAGTACGTAGCTGTTGTAAATTGGCATGCAAAATTCTATTTTAAATCTTCTTGTTGGTAATGAGCAAGCATTGTCAGCATTATAAGAGTGTTAGCGGTAAAGTAACCGTAAATTTTGCCAAAGTAGCATTTAAGTAGCAATTAAGGTGACTTAAATGCTTATTGACTTGCATGTAAATAGAATTGGTAATGCTTATTGGTTACCTGGGTAATATCGCTTAAATCTGCCTTTGTCGGCGAGAGCCCAGCTGAGTTTCGTAAGGATTGACTTTAAGACTGCGTACGATTCAGTCAAACGAAGCACAGAAGCACAGAAAATCCTAGAACATGATTTTCCGTCAAAACTAGTTGAGCCGATGGCCGATGGAAAGATTCTTCTAATGCTTCGTGGCCTTGACAATCAGCTGCTTCTTCGTTTTGGTCACACAGTTATTGGAGTAGATCCTCTTTTTAAGGTTCGCCCTAAAATATTTTATGTGAATGTATTCAAATTGATCACGATCGGTGAAATATCAAAACCAGGGCTTGAAAAGGGATCGCAAGTTGAATGTGACTGCCGTGAATGCGAACTTTCCGCATTCAAACTCCGCTTTTTGAACGATCATTTGACTGTTTTTTTGAATCCAGTCAATCTCCCGCTTGCGCTGCTGCCGTCTTACAATTCATGCGGCATCTCTGCAGAAGCAAACAGTCAATCTCCCGTTTTGCTTTGCGCTTTGAGAATATAAACTGCAAACTGACTGGAAGCATACGGTGACGTATTTTTTCGTTTCTCTTTTTGTCTCCAAATCGGCTGCTCACAGTAATAGTTTGTCACCCGGACGTCGGTCCGACGCAAGCAAAATATTCGTTTGTATTGGACGGAGTCCGACCGACTTCTTCCATGCACATGTAGTGGTTGTTTTTTTGTAGTATTGAATCATACGATTGTGCGGTTGCTTTTCGTTAGCGTGGTGATTGCCAATCATTTGACTGTTTTGCAGTCATTCGCTGCTCCAAACGGTAAAGGCAACTTGATCGAAACAAAAATGTCAACAAATTTTAGAGCGCGGTCGTTCTGCTGCGTGCGATCGGCGTTTGACTGAGCAAACTGCCAGTTGTGTTATGCATAGCGTTCGTATTCCACCTCCAAACGGACGGTGTGAACTTGAATGCGCGTTGGTGTGACTGCGGTAGAAAAAAAGGATCGGTCGAAGCCCTGATCAAAACTCATTTGATTACGTTTCGGCCTACTGTCTTTTATTCAGCCTGTACTGTCTTTTATTCAGCCTGTACTGTCTTTTATTCAGCTTTTATTCAGGCTGAATAAAAGACAGTAGGCCGAAACGTAATCAAATGAGTTTTGATATTTCACCGATCGTGATCAATTTGAATACATTCACATAAGTGCACGGTGATTAAAACCAAATCATAAAATATTTTATCGGTTGCAGCTGGGAGGATTGGCGGTCTTTGGTATAACGTTGATCTTTGGCAGGTTCATCTTCTCTACTGGCATAATGGGCCAAGGCCATATAGTTGTGACAACCGATATATAACTAATTCTGGTTATAAATAAGTTTATGTAACGAAAAGTGTTAAAACTGTGCCCAACGCCCAAGTAGTTCACCACCTACCTCGAAGGAAAGAACTGCGGTTTGGTCATTCACTTCTCGCGGATCGTCAGCCATAAAAAACCTCCTTCGAGTACTCGATGTGAGTGGTGTTATTGACGTCATCGCACTATGGCGCAAATCTGGCCAAAAGTCAAAAATCCAATTTCAAGCTTTTGCCATTATTATATTTTTATCATTTTCTGGAATACTTTGGGAGGTTAACTTGAACATTCTAGCCAGTTTGAAGTTGAAGTGAATTTTTGACAAATGTCTGAAGTTGGACATGTTGAAGAATGATATTTTATTCCTCCATACAAAATGTATGGGAAACTCAACACCAATATTCAGCGATCAAGAAAGTATGGTGGGAAACGTCAGAAAACGATCACGTTGAATGCATCTTATAGGAAGTTTTCTCTACTTTTTGGAAAATTAGGTGGCTTTCTGCGCTTTGCTGCGCTAAGGAAGTAATATCGATTTTTTGGCGGGTATATTAGAAGTGATTTCTTCTTGGTACATGAAGGAATGATTTTCTCTTCCATAGGAGAATTCCACGAAAGTCCTAATTAAAAATGCTCCGGGTTTGTTCAAATTTTGTGTAGTTGTTTCTTTGCGGAAAATTTTAGACCCCTGACTTTTTACTTGGCGCGTAGGGTGTCTTTTTCTGAATTAGGGTGGTGCCAAAAATCATCATTTTTGACCAATTTTTTTTTTTAAATTCGTAACTGTTATATAGCGAAGGTACCTTACGATGGCGCTTCGAAGAGCTAATTCTATAGTTTGAACGAGCTTAGTGAATATCGCAATTTACTGAAGTTTTTTTTGTACTAATTTTTTTTATGGTTTGTGAACCACCTTAATGCATTATGATACAAGATTTTTATGCTTTCAACGGCAAATACAAAATTTGCCATCTCACAAACAAAAACCACAGTAAAACAAGTTAAAAACGAAACTATTTTTTTAATTTTGTGAACCACCCTAATGAGCGATCATATTTTCGATTTCTGATCCCAAATTTGAATTCAGTGACCCAAAATTAGTTAAAGATGTTATATTCAGCTGATTTGAAGTAACTTTTGACTTTTGGCCAAACTTTGTATGAAGGAGCGCCACTGTGCATCGTTTCCCTCTTTGGCGGAGGACGTAAAGTACCTGGTTCTCTGCGAGTTATTGCTGTCCAGCGTGAAGTAGATTGCATCATCCATCACCGGAAAGATGTTTTTCACCAGCATCCTCTTTATGGTAGACCACCATTAAACTACAGTTGAGTTTACGGTAAGTTTCGTTCGGTTTCGTTTGATTTCGGTAAACACGAAATCTCGCACAGCCTTAATCTTTAGCTGCTTCTTCTGGGTAATAGCCAATTTTATGCTTCCGTATAAAAAGGTTCTGCTTTGACCAGGTACTGCTTTACCGTTTGATTGGTTGCTTCGACCTCCCGGCCCAAGGCGCAGAACGATGAGGCCATTTTGCTCTCGATCTTGCATTTCTGCTTCTGCTGCAATTTACGATCGCACAACATCGTCGGGAAGCCGACTCTCGTCACAGCCGACCGTTCATCACTCTCGTCTTTTTCCAAATGAACGAGGATGTACACTCCTGGGTGGAGCTGATGGCAAGAACAAAGCATCGATCTTAGTTGTTTGACTGTTTTCGCCATGGTTTCTGCAAATCAACTGATGTCAAGTTTTCACTGACACAGCAGAGTCGGTAAAACGCGATCATTAGCTATTGCGTAAAAAATGCGTGTCATTTCAAGGGTGGGGTCTTTGGTGAAGTTAAATCTATTAAATTATTAAAATATAGCGCATGTTTTTACATTATTTGGAGACCGTCAATCAGGGTGATTCAAACTTTTTTTTAAATACGTCAAAAAAATGGATGGATAATGGATCGTCGGTATTAAGTTTTTCTGGCTTTGGTTTGGAGTTTTCCGCCCTCGTGAAAAACGCTGTGGAGATTTTTTTTTATTCAGATACTAGCTGACCCGACAAACTTCGTATTGCCACAAATTAACCTGTGTTGTACATAAATCATGAATCTCGGATGATCTTTGTCACTATCTCGAGTTTTGCAAGCCCCCCAGTGGGCGGCGCTTCCGACGGCGGGTCACCGGCAACACTCGCGACCGGCTCGTCCTGAATGATCTAGTTTTTGTGGTCTTGTTATTGATTAATGTTTTATGGAAGAGTCTCGAATTTCTCGAGTTGGATTAGTTTTTGAGTTTCGCAAAAATTTGTGTTTTATTTGTATGAGAGTTCATATCCCCCTACCACAGGGGTGAGAAGTCTCTAACTATCATAAAATAAATTCAAGACTCAAAAATCTCCTACATGCTAAATTTGGTTCCATTTGCTTGATTAGTACTCAAATTATAAGGAAATTTGTATTTCATTTGTATGGGAGCCCATCCTCTTAAAAGGGAAAGGGGTCGTAATACACCACAGAAAAAAAATTCTGCCATCTAAAACTCTCACATGCCAAATTTGGTTCCATGAAGTCCTAATTCATAATGGGAAAAATGGTTGCCTCCAAAAACACCCACATGCCAAATATGGTTCCATTTGCTTGATTAGTTCTCGAATTATGAGGAAATTTGTATTTCATTTCTGTAGAAGCCCCCCTCTTGAAGTGTGGAAGGATCCTAATTCACCGTAGAAAATATTTTTGCCTCCAAAAACCTCCACATGCCGAATTTGGTTCTATTTGCTTGATTAGTTCTCGAGTTATGGGGAAATTTGTATTTCATTTGTATTGGAGCCCCCCTCCTAATGTGGGAAGAGGTCCTAATTCATCACAGAAAAAATTCTTGCCTCCAAAAACACCTACACGCCAAATTTGGTTCCATTTGCTGGATTAGTTCTCGAGTTATGAGGAAATTTGTATTTCGTTTGTATAGGACCCCCCCTCCTAAAGTGGGGAGGGGTCCCAATTCATCATTGAAAAAAAAATTGTCTCCAAAAACACACATATGCCAAATTTGGTTCAATTCGCTTGATTAGTTCTCGAGTTATGCGGAAATTTGTATTTCATTTGTACAGGAGCCCCTCCTCTTAAAGTGGGGAGGGGTCCTAATTCACCATATAAAATTTTCTTGCTCTCGAAAACCTTCACATGCCAAATTTGGTTGCATTTGCTTGATTAGTTCTCGAGTTATGAGGAAATTTGTATGGAAGCCCCCCCTCGTAAAGGGGAGAGGAGTTATAATTCCTCTTATAAAGAGGGGAGGGGTCTCAATTCACCATAGAATAAATTCTTGTCACCAAAAAAAACACCCACATGCCAAATGTTGTTCTATTTGCTTGATTAGTTCTCGAGTTAGGAGGAAATTTGTATTTCATTTGTACAGGAGCCCCCCCCTCCTAAAGTGAGGAGGGGTCCTAATTCAACATAGAAAATTTTCTTGCCCTCGAAAACTTTCACATGCCAAATTTGGTTCCATTTGCTTGATTAGTTCTCGAGTTATGAGGAAATTTGTATGGAAGCCCCCCCTCTTAAAGGGGAGAGGAGTTACAATTCCCCTTATAAAGAGGAAGGGGTCTCAATTTACCATAGAATAAATTCTTGTCACCGAAAACACCCACATGCCAAATTTGGTTCTATTTGCTTGATTAGTTCTCGAGTTATGCAGAAATTTGTGTTTCATTTGTATGGGAGCCCCCCCTCTTAGTGGGGGGAGGGGTCTCTAACCATCACTAAAACCTTTCCTGGCCCCAAAAACCTCTACATGCAAATTTTCACGCCGATTGGTTCAGTAGTTTTTGATTCTATAAGGAACACAGGACAGACAGACAGACAGACAGACAGACAGACAGACAGACAGACAGACAGACAGACAGACAGACAGACAGACAGACAGACAGACAGACAGACAGACAGACAGACAGACAGACAGACAGACAGACAGACAGACAGACAGACAGACAGACAGACAGACAGACAGACAGACAGACAGACAGACAGACAGACAGACAGACAGACAGACAGACAGACAGACAGACAGACAGACAGACAGACAGACAGACAGACAGACAGACAGACAGACAGACAGACAGACAGACAGACAGACAGACAGACAGACAGACAGACAGACAGACAGACAGACAGACAGACAGACAGACAGACAGACAGACAGACAGACAGACAGACAGACAGACAGACAGACAGACAGACAGACAGACAGACAGACAGACAGACAGACAGACAGACAGACAGACAGACAGACAGACAGACAGACAGACAGACAGACAGACAGACAGACAGACAGACAGACAGACAGACAGACAGACAGACAGACAGACAGACAGACAGACAGACAGACAGACAGACAGACAGACAGACAGACAGACAGACAGACAGACAGACAGACAGACAGACAGACAGACAGACAGACAGACAGACAGACAGACAGACAGACAGACAGACAGACAGACAGACAGACAGACAGACAGACAGACAGACAGACAGACAGACAGACAGACAGACAGACAGACAGACAGACAGACAGACAGACAGACAGACAGACAGACAGACAGACAGACAGACAGACAGACAGACAGACAGACAGACAGACAGACAGACAGACAGACAGACAGACAGACAGACAGACAGACAGACAGACAGACAGACAGACAGACAGACAGACAGACAGACAGACAGACAGACAGACAGACAGACAGACAGACAGACAGACAGACAGACAGACAGACAGACAGACAGACAGACAGACAGACAGACAGACAGACAGACAGACAGACAGACAGACAGACAGACAGACAGACAGACAGACAGACAGACAGACAGACAGACAGACAGACAGACAGACAGACAGACAGACAGACAGACAGACAGACAGACAGACAGACAGACAGACAGACAGACAGACAGACAGACAGACAGACAGACAGACAGACAGACAGACAGACAGACAGACAGACAGACAGACAGACAGACAGACAGACAGACAGACAGACAGACAGACAGACAGACAGACAGACAGACAGACAGACAGACAGACAGACAGACAGACAGACAGACAGACAGACAGACAGACAGACAGACAGACAGACAGACAGACAGACAGACAGACAGACAGACAGACAGACAGACAGACAGACAGACAGACAGACAGACAGACAGACAGACAGACAGACAGACAGACAGACAGACAGACAGACAGACAGACAGACAGACAGACAGACAGACAGACAGACAGACAGACAGACAGACAGACAGACAGACAGACAGACAGACAGACAGACAGACAGACAGACAGACAGACAGACAGACAGACAGACAGACAGACAGACAGACAGACAGACAGACAGACAGACAGACAGACAGACAGACAGACAGACAGACAGACAGACAGACAGACAGACAGACAGACAGACAGACAGACAGACAGACAGACAGACAGACAGACAGACAGACAGACAGACAGACAGACAGACAGACAGACAGACAGACAGACAGACAGACAGACAGACAGACAGACAGACAGACAGACAGACAGACAGACAGACAGACAGACAGACAGACAGACAGACAGACAGACAGACAGACAGACAGACAGACAGACAGACAGACAGACAGACAGACAGACAGACAGACAGACAGACAGACAGACAGACAGACAGACAGACAGACAGACAGACAGACAGACAGACAGACAGACAGACAGACAGACAGACAGACAGACAGACAGACAGACAGACAGACAGACAGACAGACAGACAGACAGACAGACAGACAGACAGACAGACAGACAGACAGACAGACAGACAGACAGACAGACAGACAGACAGACAGACAGACAGACAGACAGACAGACAGACAGACAGACAGACAGACAGACAGACAGACAGACAGACAGACAGACAGACAGACAGACAGACAGACAGACAGACAGACAGACAGACAGACAGACAGACAGACAGACAGACAGACAGACAGACAGACAGACAGACAGACAGACAGACAGACAGACAGACAGACAGACAGACAGACAGACAGACAGACAGACAGACAGACAGACAGACAGACAGACAGACAGACAGACAGACAGACAGACAGACAGACAGACAGACAGACAGACAGACAGACAGACAGACAGACAGACAGACAGACAGACAGACAGACAGACAGACAGACAGACAGACAGACAGACAGACAGACAGACAGACAGACAGACAGACAGACAGACAGACAGACAGACAGACAGACAGACAGACAGACAGACAGACAGACAGACAGACAGACAGACAGACAGACAGACAGACAGACAGACAGACAGACAGACAGACAGACAGACAGACAGACAGACAGACAGACAGACAGACAGACAGACAGACAGACAGACAGACAGACAGACAGACAGACAGACAGACAGACAGACAGACAGACAGACAGACAGACAGACAGACAGACAGACAGACAGACAGACAGACAGACAGACAGACAGACAGACAGACAGACAGACAGACAGACAGACAGACAGACAGACAGACAGACAGACAGACAGACAGACAGACAGACAGACAGACAGACAGACAGACAGACAGACAGACAGACAGACAGACAGACAGACAGACAGACAGACAGACAGACAGACAGACAGACAGACAGACAGACAGACAGACAGACAGACAGACAGACAGACAGACAGACAGACAGACAGACAGACAGACAGACAGACAGACAGACAGACAGACAGACAGACAGACAGACAGACAGACAGACAGACAGACAGACAGACAGACAGACAGACAGACAGACAGACAGACAGACAGACAGACAGACAGACAGACAGACAGACAGACAGACAGACAGACAGACAGACAGACAGACAGACAGACAGACAGACAGACAGACAGACAGACAGACAGACAGACAGACAGACAGACAGACAGACAGACAGACAGACAGACAGACAGACAGACAGACAGACAGACAGACAGACAGACAGACAGACAGACAGACAGACAGACAGACAGACAGACAGACAGACAGACAGACAGACAGACAGACAGACAGACAGACAGACAGACAGACAGACAGACAGACAGACAGACAGACAGACAGACAGACAGACAGACAGACAGACAGACAGACAGACAGACAGACAGACAGACAGACAGACAGACAGACAGACAGACAGACAGACAGACAGACAGACAGACAGACAGACAGACAGACAGACAGACAGACAGACAGACAGACAGACAGACAGACAGACAGACAGACAGACAGACAGACAGACAGACAGACAGACAGACAGACAGACAGACAGACAGACAGACAGACAGACAGACAGACAGACAGACAGACAGACAGACAGACAGAAATCCTTCTTTATAGGTATAGATATTTTACCTGAATTGCTGAGAAGTTTTGCTTGAACGTAGTTCTCCAGTTTAAAGTGTCATTTACTTACCTACGCTTCGAAATTGTATGACAGTAGTTAATTTAGTGTCTTTTTTTATGGGAGCCTGGACCACTGTGATTTAGTGTCTTCAGTGACAAAAGAAATTAAGTGTCTTCAGCAAAGTAGTGTCAGGCGAATTTACCAGATTTCATATCCTTTAAAGAATGGCATACAGCATCACCTGATTTAACCGATTTAACTGGCATGGGTATATGATTAGTTAGATTGACAGTACTGAAGGAAAGAATTTTGATGTAAACTAGAATCTCTTTTTATGTCCATTCATTTCGTTTTACGTCCAATTTTTTACGTCCGAAGTTTGAATTAAAGTCCTCTCGTTTGTCGTTTTGAATTAACGTAGGTACCCTTTTTTTACGACCGATTTTTTTTACCTCCCCCCAATAGTGGACGTAAAACGAGATTTGATTGTACACTAGAATCTCGTTTTACGTCCGTTCATTTTACGTGATTTCGTTTTACGTCACTTTTTTTACGTCCAAATTTTGAATTAACGTCCTCTCGTTTTACGTCCAAAATTTGAATTAACGTCCACTTTTTTTACGTCCAAAACTTGAATTAACGTCCTCTCGTTTTACTTCCGAAATTTGAATTAACGTCTTCGGGAAAGTTACTTAAATGACTGCCGCCTTCAAGATGGTATGGAAAATAATGCAGAATTGACTCACTACGTGGCGCTAGCGTATATGTAGCATTCTTATACAAGCTCTATCTTGCGCTGCTGGCTATCTAGAAAGTTACGGTCTTCGGGAAGGTTACTCAAATGACTGCCGCTTTCAAGATGGTATGGAAAATAGCGCAGAATTGACTCACTACGTGGCGCTAGCGTATATACAGTACTATTATACAAGCTTTATCTTGCGCTGCTGACTATTTAGAAAGTTGCGGTCTTCGGGAAGGTTACTCAAATGACTGCCGCCTTCAAGATGGTATGGAAAACAGCGCAGAATTGACTCACTACGTGGCGCTAGCGTATATGTAGCATTCTTATACAAGCTGTATCTTGCGCTGCTGGCTATCTAGAAAGTTGCAGTCTTCGGGAAGGTTACTTAAATAACTGCCGCCTTCAAGATAGTATGGAAAATTCAAGGTGGTATGGAACCGGCTGCACTAGTGTATGTTTTTTTGTATTTGCCATAACTCATGATCTTGGTTGTACAAGAAGTTCCTTTCTTCGGAAAGGTAGTTTAAGTTACCGAACCGTCCATTCATTTTACGTGATTTCATTTTATGTCCGATATTTGAATTAACGTCCTATCGATTTACGTCCAAAATTTGAATTAACGTGCAAGTTTTTGGGGCCGGGGAAGTTTCTTAGGATGATTGTGTATTTTTTATCCCTCGCTTTCCGGCTTGGTCAACCGTCCATAAAAATTCTACAAAATTTACACCCGTATTTTTTCAATTGGCACTTAGGGAGCCCCGTTTTGAGAAAGAGTGGTCCCAAATCCCAACTTTTGCCAAGCTTTCCTTCTTTAATAATTTATCACTTTTGAACTACTGAATTGATTTTTATTATTTTGGTACCAAATATGGAGTTAAAGCTCAAGGTTTTCATTGACTGCTCAAACATTTAAAATATTTTGACGTAGGACTACGTCTTTGTTTACTATACTGGGACTGGGTACCACTTTGTGAAAACGGAAATAGAAGTGTAACGTTTGAATGAAAGATTTCAAATGCGAATAACTACTAAACTACTGAACGAAACTGAACAATTTATATGTCGTTGGATAGATAAAATGACCAGCAATTTTAAGGGTGGAGCAATTTTAAGAAGGGCGTAAGAGGGGGAGCTTCTATACAAATGCAACACAAATTTCCTCAAAACTCGAGAACTAATCAAGCAAATGGAACCAAATTTGGCATATAAAGGTTTCAGAAGCCAAGAATTTTTTCTATTATAAATTGAGACCCCTTCCCTCTTTTGGAGGGGGGCTCCCATACAAATGAAATTCAAATTTACTCATAACTCTAGAACTAATCAAGCAAAAGGAACCAAATTTGGCATGTAAGGGGTTTTGGAGGTAAGATTTTTTTCTATAGTGAATTTAGGCCTTTGCCTTCTTTAAGAAGGGGGATCCCATACAAATGGAATATAAGTATCCTCATAACTCGAGAACTTATCAAGCAAATGGAACCAAATTTGGCTTGTGGGTGTTTTTGGAGACATGAATTTATTTTACGATGCATTGAGACCCCTTACCCCTGTGGTACGAGGATAAGGACTCTCATACAACGTAATGAGCGAATGCTGCATTATTTTCCATACTATCTTGAAGGTGGCAGTCATTTGAGTAACCTTCCCGAAGACCGTAACTTTCTAAATAGTCAGCAACGCCAAATAGAGCTTGTATAAGAATGTTACATATACGCTAGCGCCACGTAGTGAGTCAATTCTGCGCTATTTTCCATACCATTTTGAAGGCGGCAGTTATTTATGTAACCTTCCCGAAGACCGTAACTTTCTAGATAGCCAGCAGCGCCAGATAGAGCTTGTATAAGAATGCTACATATACGCTAGCGCCACGTAGTGAGTCAATTCTGCGCTGTTTTCCATACTATCTTGAAGGTGGCAGTCATTTGAGTAACCTTCCCGAAGACCGCAACTTTCTAAACAGTCAGCAGCGCAAGATAGAGCTTGTATAAGAATGCTACATATACGCTAGCGCTACGTAGTAAGTCAATTCTGCGCTATTTTCCATACCATCTTGAAGGCGGAAGTCATTTGAGTAACCATCCCGAAGACCGTAACTTTCTAAATAGTCAGCAACGCCAGATAGAGCTTGTATAAGAATGTTACATATACGCTAGCGCCACGTAGTGAGTCAATTCAGCGCTATTTTCCACACCATCTTGAAGGCGGCAGTTATTTGAGTAACCTTCCCGAAGACCGTAACTTTCTAGATAGCCAGCAGCGCCAGATAGAGCTTGTATAAGAATGCTACATATACGCTAGCGCCACGTAATGAGCGAATTCTGCATTATTTTCCATACCATCTTGAAGGTGTCAGTCATTTGAGTAAACTTCCCGAAGACCGCAACATTCTAGATAGTCAGCAGCGCAAGATATGGCCTGCATAAGAGTACTACATATACACTAGCGCCACGTAGTGAGACAATTCTATAATCCATACAATCCGACGAAAAGCCCTTGATCTGCTAAACAACTTTGTCGAAGACACCAACGTGCTATACGGTCAGGATCACGAGTTATTCCATGTTGGAACCAATTATGTCAATTCGTCCACTTTTTTTACGTCCAAAACTTGAATTAACGTCCTCTCGTTTTACGTCCAAAATTTGAATTAACGTCCTCTCGTTTTACGTCCGAAATTTGAATTAACGTCCACTTTTTTTACGACCGATTTGATTTACGTCCCCCCAATAGTGGACGTAAAACGAGATTTGAGTGTATTCAAAACTCGATTTTTGGAGAGATTTGGGACAATGTGCTACAAAATGACGTGCCTGTCAGCTGTGAAGCCTTACAAACAAAGCAAAAAGTGACCGAAAGAAGCCCTGGTAAATACAACATCATAATTTTTACCGTGTCGTGATTGCAAAAGAAATCAAGGATAAAAAAAAGAATAATATAAATTAGTAAATGATTGTCATAATTTTAACAAAGAGTGATCAACTGTCAACTTGTCAACTGACATTGTGTTTTATATAAAAATGATTATGCCGAAGATCAAAATAAAGAAATACAATTTTCGCAGAAATTTTATTTCTAGGACTCATTAAGCATAAATGTTAAAGTTCAGATTTTTATCAAAATCGACCAACACTTCCACATCACAGCCCAAAAGGGGTTAATTAAATTGAAATGCCAAATTGGTTCACGCGTTTTTTTGTTTGTTTCAGACGCAGCCATCAGAGCTCTGTTTGTCCTCCCTTGCTGGTGCTGCTGCTGCCACCGGCGCGCCGAGAAAAGGGTATAATTTCGCTTCCAATAATAAGCCTTTTAATTAAAGGTTCACACAATACAGAACCTCCGTGTGCTTGAGGTATGGGTTTGATTCGATTTAAGCCGCTGTTTGTAAACTCCGTTTAATCTATATAGAAGTGGGGATCGAGCTTCGCCCGTATTTTTTCTTTCGGAGAAGCGCGCGCTTGATTCGAAATCGCTTAGGGGTATGTCAATGTCTAGATTTTCTTCAATAGGAATAACCAAAATATCTAATAGGTTGATGTGACAATTTTCCATGACATGATTCCTGTTATTTAAGATTGAATATGTATACGAAATAAACTAAACCGCAATTTACCTTAAATAGAGCTGCAATTGGCACCATTCATAACTGGTTTTTCCAAGCAGTCCCTGCAAGCAACTTTTGCTATAAAAAACTAACAACGGAACTGATGTCAATTGCAATTATAGCGTTGTGAGGAAATTAAATTTTATTCCAGAATAACTAGCGTAACACACTCGCATAACTCTGTTTGCTGGGTAATCAGCAGTCATGGATTTAACAATTTTATGCTTCCTTCCAAGATTCCATCACGAGTTCATAGCTGCTCGTATCGATCATTTACATAAAAGCAAACGATTTCATCAAGCTCTATATCGTATCATTTACCATTTCCTTGAAAATCAACTAGCGGGTGTGGGTCGTTTAAAGGATTGCACATAGCTTTTAGATTTACCGGCAGTTTACCGTCAATTTGAGAGTAATTGTTAGTGTTTTTTTAATAATGTTTTTTATGTTTCAATTCTAAAATTACTACAGTTCTGGTTTCATAGTTTCACCATAAAAACTAATCGCTTAGCGGTATTATTCATTCTTTTTTGATTAGTTCTAAATATGTAACTAGTCGGATGGCTGTAACATTATGTTCACAATAAAATATAACTTTTATTGCTCCATCCTCGTATTTGAAATGAAGTTTTTATCGTAAATGAGTAATTTAAAATACACGAGAGATGCAATATTAATCATACCGCAGAACTAACTGATTGATTAAAATAATCTAAGCAAAAACAAATCGTAAAACAATAACCCTAATTGGAATTCATTAAGGATCAATTTCGTTCCAATCCACGGTACATACTTTTATTGAATTTATTGCTCCTGGTTCTTTACACTCACTGAGGTGCATGTTTACGAGTCCTTAAAGATGCTGGCAGTGGCAGTTTAGAAGGTTCCAGCTCAGGTGCCTTAACATCAAACAGAGCAGAAAATAATGTAATGCTCCCTTACAAGGAATAGCGGCTGATGAAGCGTACACCAACCGGTCGTTTTTTTCTTTCCTCTGCATGCCAATGATGTGAAATGCTTTCGTTGTTGGTTGGCTGTACATAGTTGGGAGAACATAGCATAGAAACTAAATATTTTATTATACTTCTCAATGTCGGTACTCAAGCTCAGGCAGGATGGTTGCGTGCACCATACTATCGAGGTAATTCTGACGAACGACACTAAAGATTTTGACGGGTCGTTACGTGGTAAAGCAATTTCAAACAAAATGTTGTCTAAAATTTTTATTATGCAGTTTTTTAAAGTTGTACAAATATTGTGGAGAGTACTAGCGTACAGAGACATAAACAAAAGGTGGGGCATCCGACCGTTGAGAAGAATGTTTTCGTCTAAAAATGGGTCTAGATTAATGGCGAATCTAGTGATAACAGATAGAATATCACAAAAATTCCGGAAAACTCTGAACTTTGGGTGCAATTGGAATTTAATTCAAAGTTGAAAATGGACTAGAAATTAGACTTGGAACTGGACTAAATATTAAAGTTGAAATTTAAAATTGTATTGGAAATTAAGCTCAAAATGGAGCTCAAATTTGGAATTGAAATTGTACTTAAAATGATAGGGTATGTTGCTGCTTCGTCGTAATTGCCTATTCCCGTCCTATCCAACACAAATAATTAAAAATATCAGCGTTTTTATGACACACAATGCAAAACTAGTTATTCCGTAATATTTTAGTTTATTGTCTATCCAAGCGTGTAGGGCGCTATATCTCTGCATATTAGCGTTGATAGGAGGAAATGCTTATCAACTTAGGAACTATATGGGCTTGTTTCATTATGCCTGATTTTTGTTTTCAGGTATAATAAATTCAAATTTGTCACGAGGTTTTCGAGTCACTTTAAATCTCGCATGTGCATAATATTTTTAGATATAAATTATCAAATTATGGTTGTATATGAGCACCAATGGCATTATATTAAATTTATTAAAAGGTATTTTTTAAAGGTATCTTAATTTTCGTAATTACTGGCTTTACCAGAAAATTTTTGAATAGTCAGGTTAGTCTCATATAACTCCCCCCATCTACTAACAACAATTCCTTTCCCGAAATACTTGTGAAGATGCAGAGGATTCCCTGGTCTTTAGTAGCAACAAGTATTGGACTAACATTCCTTCCCATCCCTCCAGGACCCGCATTCGGACGTGGCCGGCGTCGGTATTGATCAGCATGCAGGGACCTGATAAGGTTGCACAATGAGGAATAGCGTGCTGTCCCAAGTATGCTCTTTCCAGCCATCATTTTACAATTTTCATCGGTTCTGGTCAATAACGGAGTAGCAGCACACGGGCGGTATCCTATGCTTATGCTTATGCTTATGCTTAATATTTTAGTTTATTGTCTATCATACACCATCAATCAAAGTGAGCTGAAATCTATTTAAATGCTTTTTATCATTCAAGAAGTCCTACCAGCCAAATTTCCTACGTTTTTTTCGTGCGACGAAGAAGAAAATGTCGACTAATCGTTTTAATTTCCGTCATTCATAAATGAAAATAACTCACGCAAGGCATTGTCGTTATTCTACAGCCAGGAAAACTTGCCTGACCTGCAGAAATTTTCCAGAATAACATTTGTCATATCGTCCTACACAAATACATGCGCGTTAGCTTCGTAAACATTGTTGTGATTTTTAGTTCGGGCGAAGGAAAATTTTGATGGACGGATTTTAAAACGGTACGACGAATTTTAGAAATAAAGTCAGTTGCGTAGTTTCAATAATATGCTTTAATAATCGCTTTTCAGTGATTTAAAAGTTCACGGATCGGAAGGTAAGTATGTTTTAGTCAAATCAGCACAAGAACTTTTGGAGTATTCATTAAATCCATCCAACAAATGATGAAGATTAGAATGGCTTTACTTACTACGACGGGAATTGGAAATAGACCCTATATAAATTAGATCTGAGATTAAACTTGGAATTACATATGAAATTGGGCTCAATCAGAGTTTGACTTAAAATTAAACTTTAAAATTGAATTAATTTTGACTTGAAGTTCGACTTCAAACTGAATACGAAATTAGACACGAAGTTTCATTTGAAATTAGAATTGAAATTTTTCGTTTTATTCCCTTACACGTTTTGCTCTTTTCTATTCCATTTTTCTCTGCTCCATTTTCATATTTTACTTTTTGTTCCGTTTTTTCTCCTTTTCTGTACCGTTTTCTTAATTTTTGGTCTGACTTTACTACCGTTTTAACTCTTTTCTTTTAGTTTTCCCTTTTTACTATCCCGTGTTTTCTGCTTTTTTATTTCATTTCATGTTCCATTTTTTAAATTTTCATTCCTGTTTTTCCTCATTTTCTCTCTTGTTTTGTTATTTTATTTCCCACTTGCCGTCTTTTCTCTTTGATTTTTTCGTTTCCAGTTTACGTCTTTTTGTAACTCTTTTTATCTCCATTCCTTCTCGTTTTTTGTGTTTGTTCCGTTTTCCCCCTTTTCCATTCCCCGTTTTTCCGTCTTTTCTGTCACGTTTATTGTTTTTGACTCCCTTATACACTTCCCTCTCCTGTTTTCCTTTTTTATCCCTCATTTATCCTTCATTTTTCGTCCTTCATTGTTAGCTTCAAGGTGTGATGCTGGCCTAACAAACCGTTCTTTTTCTGTCCCATTTTCCATTTTTATCTCTATGCCTCGTTTGCCGTCTTTCTCTCTCTCCCGTTTTCCGGTTTTCACCCATCGTTTCCACTTTCTCTTCTCTCCTTACACATTTTCCACCCTATCACTGAGTCCGAAGTTCCCTCCGTTCCTTTTTATCGTTTTAGTCCCATTTTTGCTCTTTTTCTGTTTCGGTTTTCGTTATTTACAGTCTCGTTTCTACTTTTTCCTTTTTTTCGGTCTTGGTTGTCAGTCGTCTCCTTTTCCATCCCGGTTTTCGTTTTCGTCTGTTACATTCTTCCTCTTATTATATCCAGCTTTTCCCCCTTTTCTGTTACGATTTGTTTTCATCGCTTCTGTGTTCCGTTTTTTTCTATTTTTATTCTATTTCTGTTCCGTTTCACCTTTTTCCTGTTCTCGTTTCTCCATTTCTGATCTTGTATTTTCTCCTTTTTATTATCTCTCTTTTTTATTCCGTTTGTTCTTTTTTTACCCTTTTTCCTGTCCAGTTTATTTCCATTTTCTTTATGATTTTTTCTTCATTTCTCTCGGTTTTCTTTTTTTTCTTTGTTCGTTCTTTTTCTGTTTTCTTTCTTCTCCCATTTTCTTTTTTCCATATTTTCTTTTCTTATGTTCCGTTTTTCCTACCATACTGCTACGTTTTTTCTCTCGTTTTTCTTTTTTTTTCATGACAGTTTTTATACTTTTTCTCTCTCATGTTTTTCCTCTTTATCGTTTATCCAGTTTTTGTCACATTTTTCTCCGTGTTTTATAATATGTCCTTCAATTTCGTTTTTTCCTCTCACTGAGTCCTGATTTTCATCCGCTCCGTTTTTCGTTTTTTCTTCAGTTTTTCCTCTTGTTCTTTGTTAGTTACTGACCCGTTTCAACTTTTTTCTTATTTTCGGTCCCGGTCGTCGTTCGACTGTTCCGCTCTTTCTCTTAGTATGTCCTGCTTTTCCTTATTATTTCATTTCCCCGGAAAGTAAAAAATCGGTCCAATACATCGTCATTTTCTTTATAGTTTTCCCTTTTTCTCTCAGCTTTTGCTTCTTGTTCTTGTTCTTGTTTGCTGTTTCGCATTCCCTTTGTTGTCTCGTTTTCCCTCGTTTTTCCTTTTTTGTCCATTGTGTTCTCTTCCTCTGTGTTATTTGTCTTCTTATTCTGTCCCGTTTTTAGCCCTTTCCGTTTTTCATCTTTTTCCTTCCATTTTTCCTCGTTTTCACAATCGTTTATCCTCTTTACCTAGTTCGTTCTTTGTTATTTACTGCCCCGTTTCGACTTTCTCTTATTATGTCCTGTTTCCTTCTCTGCCTCGATCTGTTTTTATCTCTTTTGTGTTTCATTTCTCTCAATTGTTTTTCTTTTTCTTTTCCGTTTTACCTCTTATTCTGCTCGCGTTTCTCCATTTTCCAGCTCCCGTATTTTCATTTCCTCCTTTTGTTCTCTTCTTTTCTTTTCCGTTTTGCATATTTTTCTGTCCAGAGCTGTTTTTTGTCTCATTTTTCTTTTTTTCGCTCATTATCTGCTTCTGTTTTTCTTTTCTCTTTTCTTATGCCCTGTTGTCCCTTTCGTTGTACGTTACGTTATTCTTACGTTTTTGGTTTTTCAATGGTCTCGCGATTTCCTCTTTATGTTTTATTCAGTTTTTGTCTCGTTTTCCTTCGTGTTTTTTTTTAATTTTTCCTAATATCGGCCCGTTGTTTCCGTGTTCTCTGTTCCTATTTTTTTCTTTTCTTGTCCCTTTTTTCATTCTTTCACTAAGTTCTGATTTTCCTTTGCTCCGTTTTTCGTCATTTTTCTTCAATTTTTCTTCGCTTTCATGACTGCTTTCCTCTTTTTTGTCTCGTTCTTTGTTATTTACTGTCCCGTTTCGACTGTTTTCTTATTTTTCAGTCCCGGTCGTTGGTCAACTCCTGTTCGTCTGTTCCGTTCTTCTTTTTATTTTGCCCAGGTTTTCCCCCTTTTCTGTCTCCATGTGTTTTTTTGTCTTCTGTATTTCGTTTTTTCTCTTTTTTACTTTTTCTGCTTTCGTTTATCCAGTTTGCTGCTTCCATATTTTCTCCCGTTCCGCCTCGTTTTCCCTTTCATTTTACGTTACCGTATTGTTACGTTTTTTCTTTCGATTTTCTTTTTTCTTACAAGTTTTTATTCTTTTTCTGTCTCGCGATTTTCCTCTTTATCGTTTATCCACTTTTTGTCACGTTTTCATTCGTGCTCTTTTCCATTTTTTCTCCTAGTATCTCATTTTTATTTGTTGCTTATTTTTCTTAGGAGCAGCAGGACTTTAGACTACCTTAGACTTAGAATCCATGTAAATTGATTGTAAATTGCTTTTGAAATTTTATTTGAAATTAGAATTGAATTTGAACTTGAAATTACGATTAAATTGAGCTTGAAACTAAACTTGAAATTTAATTTATAACTGGACTATAACTATATTTACGCAATTACTATTCCCAATTCGCAAAATAGTGGCCGATTAAATTAAAAATTGAGGACTTCCAGGTTACAGAAATTATATTGTTTTACAATAAATTTTACAGAGAAGGTGTAGCACGTGCCTCAATGTCTGGAAACACTGATGCAGGGTAGTTACAATACTTGTGTTTCAATTAAGAATGTTAGACTAGAAAGAAATTTCTAAAAGTATTCGAGCGTAGCTACAGAAAATAAATTTTCAGTAAGGATTTTTAATCGCATAGCCGATAATTTAGATTAGCATTCTGGTCATTCTTGTACACATAAATTTACGTTAGAGTAAAAAAATTGACAAACATCATCCGTTTTAAACTACTGTACTACTGTGTAGATAACCGTGAGGCTCCATTTAATCTCGTTTGACGGAGCCGCTTTGTAAATCAATCAAATAATCTAATCAAATGAAGCTAACAACAAATTGGTACCGGATTTTCTGGTTTGGATGATAAAATGATCAAAATGATATTCGTATGATTTACATCGTATCGATGTTGTTGCTGGCAGCAACTTGCTGCACCCTTCGACTCTGCTGCAAACTTTATATCTTTTGATTGCGTCCATTATTGTCTGTCACGTCTTGGTTGAAGCGCTCACCGCAAGTTTGTGTTTCTTTAATTACGTGACACAGTAGAAGAACACGATATGCAGAAAAGCATTAAGCGATATTTTATACTTTTAAAAGCGAGAAGAGAAAATATCTTGATTTTTCCACGTTTTTACTGCAATTAAAACAATAACTTTTCCTTTCACGAAAATTCTTGTATCGCCAAGGACGATTTGGCACAGACTGAAAATAAATCAGCAAAATCCGATCGAGATTACAACCGTAAAAAACATTTGTTAAATTTTTACGATATAATTTGTAGTTAATATTTAGTAATTTCACTAGCAATTTTTTACAGCAAAACATTGTCGGAATGGTTTTTATGGATATGACCAAGAGGGCATCTTCAGCTCACGGTACTGTTATTGTTCCAATTTCATTCAACCTGCCCGTTTACTGGGTTGCGTCGTGCGGAAGAGTTTATTTTCCAATTTCCGCTCCGGTGTCATGTCCCCTGCGATGCGTTGGTGGAAATCATACAGCAAGTCGCTGACAGCATATTGCACGAGGGTATATCTGCTTGATTGAAAAGGCGCTCGGTTGTGTTGTATAAGAATGCGAGGACTCATATTAACCGGAGCTCCTGTCCGACCGCCTCCACAATGTCTGCTAGGTCTCCGATGTATTATTTGCTATTGTACATGAATTGTATCTCGCAGATAAGGTTAACTTTTGCGTTTTTCTTGTTATAAGAAAACATAGAAGTTTTTTCTTGCATGATTGGATGGTTTTGCATGTACTTGACAAATGTTTCGCATAGTATTCAAATGCGGGGGCAAGAACGTTGTCACATGACCGCTTCAAATAAAAACATTTTCCTAACGAGTTCTGACAGATGTAAAAAGTTGGGCAGCATATGTTCAAGCTCTTAAAATTGTGAATTGCCAATAAATTCCAGGGGAAATGGAAGATCAGGTTCGTCAAGTATATGGCATTGTTTTCCTTCAGCTTCCCAGAAATAATGGCTTTCGTCGACAAAAGAAAACAAAACCGACGACAAGATGTATGAAAGAAGGAAGCACGAAGCTAGATAGTATCATCGTTTGTCTCATGTCAGAAACATTTATCAGAAGAGCGCCACGATGGAAGTGACTTTTGCGAGAAACCAGCATCTTTTTTCGTTGAAATCGGAATTTCAAGAAAGTTGAATGCTTCAAAGACGATGCATCGAAAAGCTAAACGATGATACATCTGAATCAACAACACGTATCCATTATTGATTATTTTCAGTGTACCTAAACTTTACAGTCGATTCTTAACCTGTAAAACAGTTAAACGGTTTGCACTGTGATTGTTTTAGTGCTGAAAATCACACTCGAGATTCGAATATATGGTGATATCTTATTTGGCACTTGGAACCAATCTGAAGACTATTATTTCTAGGATCAATTTTATTGAATTTTATGCAATAAATTTTATAAATATAGCCAGTTATAACTCTGAGAATTTACTACAAAGTTGACATTTTTGTTTGTGATTTCTGATCATTTGTATAATATTAAAAACATGACTTTTTGTTGTTTTGGATCCTAATCCTTATCAACTTTTTTTTCATTCATATTTTGTGCTACACAATACTATTTTTCGCATTGTAATGCGGTACACACATTAAAAAGGTTGCCTGTTTGGAATTAGTCAGTCCAAAATATTTAACGTCAGGCTACACCGAAAATGTTGCCCAAAAATTAGTTTATTAGATTCAAGTTGTAAATTCACCCGGCTCAGTTTTGTCGACCGGAGCCTAACATAGTTAATAAATTTTTTTCCCATGGCGGCACTCTTCTCAGACCGTCATGACGGTCGGTGTAGAGCTACGTTCAACAATTCAGACGTTTTCGCTTCGTTGGCCCTTGGTTGGTCCCAACCGGACTTCCCACATGCCCACTTTCACAGCTCTTTCGCCAAATAGCTTGTCGTCTCGCTCTTTGTGGGAAATTAGTTTAGAATGTGTCACTATAATTAATGATGTTTCATCACACTTAAAAGCTTTCCACTTACAAAATTTCCATTCCCCCACCTTGACTTCTTCTAGCGTACATTCAGGGAACATTGCATCGGAAATGCAATTACTTACAGACACCGAAAAGCGGGATAAAAGATGCCGTATTTGATGCATCATTATGGTTTTGTTTTGTAGCCATCATTTCCCGAAAGTGAGTTTCTTCTGAAAACCCAGAAAGCAAGATGGGTATTTTTTGGTGGTGGAGTTTTACTGAGTCACAAGCAACTGCTTGTTTCTGTTTCAGAAATAAAGCTTGCTTCAATGAGAATTTGGGCAGTTTTAGAGTATTTAACTAGGTATATATTTTAATACAAATATTGATTTATGCCAAGTCAGTACTAACGGTTTTTAATGTTTTCGGAAAAAAACTTGCTAGCAGTTTGACAGTAAAGTTTATCTCAATAGGTAGAATTCGAACTTACATAACACGTCTCATCAGCTTGAAATCTCAATTGTTTGGCATAGAAATGTATCGGAAGTAATTTACGTTGTTTGTGTTGTTTTGGCAAATAAAAACGGGTTAAACAACAACGAATGATTTTTGACGCAGCACACAGAACACTGATTTTTAATCTTCTTTCGGCAACTTTTATCATGATTTGGCAACATAATCGTTCATTTAAGACTATATTTTTCGGTAAAGCGAGAGACAAGCAAAACAAATCAAAAGGATGCGGGACTTTGGTAAGCCCGTTGATACACTCCTTAATAGCAGGGTGGAGTGTGGGGGAATGAACGCGTGAGTGTTTCGGCTTGACGAAAGCGGTGGGGATTATTTGATCGTGAACGGCGTCGACCGTGGAATCGGGGTGGAAAATCCGGAAAGGGAAATATTGTAAGTAAGCAGTTCAAAATCTTGAACAGTAAGCTTTTTGTTGTGCATTAGAAAATTTAGCTTCAAAGATTCCTTTCATAACAGTAATGTTATCTAGGCAATAAATTCTGCATTAACTGGTAGATCCGACTCCTTTCGTTGATGAATTTTCAGATTTATACTCTATTCGTCTTCTGCAAAACAGGCAGTAACTTTTTCTTAGTCTTTTATAGTCATAGTTACGCTGCCGTAGATAACGTACCAAACGATGTTCATTATTTTCACACGACTTCAAGTACAGTCACTTCACAGTTATGGATCAACTAAGGCGTATTTCACGCTAAATTAAAGAATAAAAAAATTAACTTAAATGTCACCTTAGCTTTGGTAGTAAAAACATGAAGCTAATTGTATAAGCTTTCAAGATAATTATCTGTTTTGGTTGATTATTATCGTAAAGCCACAATTAAGGCAGTTATTGTACCTTTGTCCAACCCACAATTATTCCTCTAACGGGTAAGATCGTCTATAGACGGCCTTCGCTTTTGGAGCTCCAGAGCCACATACGAAATTTGTATTGAATTGACAGTATGAGAAATATGTTCAGAACAGATTTCCTGACAAGTTGATACTAATATCACAACATTCTGACCATGCGTTCAAAAGTTATCATCTTTCAAAAACAAGAATTCAGAAAATTCCCGAAAAAAATTATGGTGCCAATATTCCCTTTTTTACGTTTGAAGAAAAAGGACATCTAGAACAAAATGTTCGATATCAAATTTTTCCTATGAGTAATTTACATGCTTTTTTTTAATTTTGTGATATATTTGAACTGAAAAAATATTTGGGTAGAGCGTTAGGCATAAAAAACTAAAAAGAGAAATTGGACTATTTCATACCTAGCGGTTCTCCAGATAAATATTTTCCCATAAAAATCAACACTCGAGCTTCTTTTGAGTGTACTTTCATGATAAAATAATCATTTGCTCGATCGCATCATTTTTACGAAGTTGCCCGTTAGAGGGTTATGGATCTATGCGATGAATGGTCACAGTTATGGATAAAAGCGTTACATATTATTTTGTTCTCTGATCCAAGCACGGTACGGATTTCGAACGAATTTGTCCAGGACATAAAATGGGCCATATGGCCTCTGAGAAATGGTGAAATGATCAACAATCGCTATATTATGAAATGCTGATGATTTTTGATATACGACCTAACGTATATTACTAATGCTGAAATATCCTTCTATGGAAATCGGTTCCGAATTCTCAGTGTCTCCCCGGATCCGGATGGCGCGCACCATGGATTGTAACTGCAACAAAGTAACTGATATGACCACAGTCGATGATTTATTAAAAAAAATCAGCATGTTTCCTACAATTTTCGAATATATAGCAACGTTATATAAAAAGCCATGTCGCGATCCCCCAAGGAACATCGGAATACCTCCGGAACCATATGACATATGGCCATGATTTGGAGATATTATGAAAATAGAAAAGATTTTCGGTTCCTAAATTTGGTGAAAAAATTATTGAAAGATAAAAAAACTACGCCCATTTTAGTAAATTTTCACTTGCTAAAAATGATATAGACTTTGGAGGGGTAAAGAGTAAGAACTTCACGTTTATAAGTTCCATGCCTTGACCAAAAATAAATACGTCAGCTAACGGACAATTTTCATTACCTTTTTATGAATCATCATCAACTTCCTTTATTTAGAACATCAAATATATCACATTTTGTATAAATGTTTAGTAATATATTGGCCTTCGAAATTAATAGAGATCAATTCGGTCCAGGTCGGCCCTTTTTTTGCTGACCGTATTGAATATTTGAAGTAAAAATTATCGTTTTACTTACCAAAATCACAATTTTCATGTTAATAGAATGGCTTAAAAAGCGAAAATATGTTGCACTCACTTACTATGATGGTCACCCTAATGTCATATACACCAAAAAATTCGGAAGTTAAAATAACAAATTTACTCCGAAGATATTATATACCTAACACTAACGGTTTTAGCGTAATTACTTTTGTCCACCTAGATTTGGGTTTCATCCCACGGTGTGGCGTATTTATGGTTGTTTTTCAGAATAAATAAAAAAAAACATTTTTGTTTGCTAATGTGTGACTGTTATTATATTCTAGGGGAGGGGTCTCGAAGAATCATATAATCATAGAAACGTTTCTTGCCTCCAAAAACCTGCATATGTCAAATTTGGTTCCACTTACATGATTAGTTCTCGAATTATGCAGTAATTTGTGCTTCATTTGTATGAGAGCCCCCTCTTTCAGAGGAGGGAGGGATCTCGAACCACCATGGAAAAAAATCCTGCCTCCAAAAACCCCTGAGCCCGGAATACAAATTTCACGCTGATCGGTTCAGCAGTTTCCGAGACTCGGCTATACAATACAGACAGACAGACAGACAGAAATTCTTTTACAGGTATAGCTTTCAATAATTTTCATATTAAACGAGAGGTTGTAATATTTCGAATATGCCTGCTTTATTTAATAAAAAACATATTTACAAGTTAGAAGTTATTTAATTTATTATTTAAGATGACATTTTTGATATGAAACAACAGCAATTCTATGAAAAAAGACACTAAAATTTAAAAGTGCTCCGATTTTGCTCAAATGCTATGCGCCTATACGTTTTTAAAAAAAATTACGCCCGGTTTTTTTTCATTTGTTGCTTAGGGTATTCCTTTTTTGAGCGAGAGTGGTCCCTCAAATCGCCTATTTTGCCAACCACTCCTACAATAGCATGAACCACTAAATTCATTTGAACATTAAAACAAATAATTTTTTCGTGCTTTCACGTAGACCAAAAAGACCTACAATTTTTGTATTTTTTCTGGAAAACTGAGAACTTTTTTCATTACATAGCAACAATTCAGAAGCGTATAATTTTTAGATTTAAACAAATTAAATGGAGACGCATGATGTTTGTTTGTTTATTTTATTAAAGACACTTTACACTATTTCGGTGCATTCGTGTCTAAGAGACACATAATGTTTTGTTTTGTTTTTCTGAGATGAAATATTGACTAGGAAATATTTATTTTTTGAATATTTTTTACAAAGACGAACATTCAATTTTGTGTTTCTTTGCTTTTTTAATATACTAATCCAGAAATTTTCCTTATAAAATTTTTTCTCAGCTTTCCAATGGTGGCCTTAAACTGAAATTCGGTTGGGGGGCTCATGGTGAAAACGGCAATTTTTGATAAAATCCAATATGGCGAGCAAATCCAAGATGGCCGCCAAAAACATTGTTACTTCATTTGAGAGCCCTGTTCTTCTTCTATACAGAACCGGGCCATTTGTTAGTTATTTCATGGCAAATTTATGAAATATTACATGATAAAGATCTCAAGGTTTGCTCAAAATTCAACTCTTTTTGAAACTGTTAGGCCCCTTGGCGAACGAGGGGTTCACTATTTCGAGGTATCAAAAGTGTAATTCTTATTTTTTAGCCATTTTTAACCAATTAAGCGCAAAAGTTTCAATATTTGAAGACCTCGTGTCAGTAGTGGCCCCGTTTCAGCGAGAATTACTCAGTGCTTTGCTGCTTTGCCGTGCCGGCGAGTGAGCATCAGTTTGGTTTCATCTTTCTTTTTCTGCCGGAACGCTGCCGAATGTATGCTCTCAAGGTCACGTAGCAAATCGTTCCAGTCCATATAATTGGCTATCGCATATTCCCTTTGTGACACGGAGCGAATAGTCTCGCGTCTCCAGTGTGCGAAGAAAATATTAGCTCTGCTTGTCGTTGTGCTCCTTCCGCGCAAGATGAGTGGTCGTAAGAGAAAACAGTATTCAGGCATCGTCCGGAGGGAGAGGAAACGATTGAACAGAAAACGAAGCCACTCGATCGTTGTGAGAAGCAGATTGCTCCGCCTCTGTATGCATAAGATGAGCAAAATGAAGCCTGCCTATTCTTCAGCCTCGTCGGCAGGTCTCAAACCGGTCTTCGCTTCCTCCAATAACCAACGAATCGCTACCACGAATTCAGCGACTCATCAACCGGGCTGCAACTCCTGTTCAGCCCAGAATCGCCTCGTATCTGTCCGATGTAGGTTCTACTCCCGGTATGTCGTATGCCAACGTCGCCTCCTGTGCGCCCGCCGATGTTCCTCTCACGACAAAACAGCTCGTCCAACACATCTTGGAGGCTGTCAGGAGTTCCTCTTAGAATCTAGGCTAAGCAGTTCCAAGCTACGAGCTGCATCGTCAGCAGATAGGAACCGTGAAGCCCTCTCCATTGTTAATTGGAACGCTTGCTCTTTGAGGAGCATACATATCGGGCTGCTCGACTTTCTCAACGTGGAAGAGATCGATATTGCCGTCATAATGGAAACCCATCTCAAGCCGGAGGTTAACGTCTACCTTTCCGACTTTCGAATGCGAGACTCAATCGTACTAGTGCATGATGAGTAGCTGTTGCTATGAGGCGCAACGTTAAATGCCCCTACTGCCGAGCTCCAGACTGAAAGTAATCGAGGCCACTGGAGTTGAGGTTAGCACGTTAGTGTCCGATCAACATCATAGCGGTCTACAGTCCTAAACAAAGCGGAGCCCGGGACTGCCGTTCATTTACGGTCTGACTTGGTCAAGCTGACACGTTGGTGGGCGAAGCACATCCCGAACAGCCACTAGGCCATAGCAGTTCGACAAGGCGCTGGAATGCTTCCACTGAATAATTACTGTCGCCCGAAAAAGGGCGGTCCCCATGCATTAACGTTAGGTGCGCACCTCTCGCCAAATAAATTCTGCTTCCAAAGATCTAGTGCGGTTGCGTAATACATACTGGCACCAGCGACAGCGGACTGGCAACAGCGAAAAAGATCGTGGCAAACCGTCTTGTCTGGAGGTTCAGGTGAAGGAAATCTACTGTTCAGCGTTGCCAACCTTCCAGATTTGTCTGGATTTTCCAGACTTTTTGATGCCTAATCAGACAAAAAAAAAAGACGTTTTTCAAACGTTGTCTTCCATTAGGCCAAATGGCAGCCAGATTTTTCCAGACGTCTTTATTCTCGTTTTCCAGATTTTCGTAAAAACCGGTTGGTAACGCTGCTACTGACCACTATTTTGGAAAGGGAGCAAGTGTCTCTATTTTGGGAGGGATGCGAAATAAGATTAATTGGATGAATTGGAAAATTTCGATGTGGACCAAAATATATCGGGTTGTGTAATGATAGGTGGGGCTTTCACCCATGCTCTTTCGGTTGGCACTTGAATGTTTTACTCACTAAACTACTACCGCCCGTTATATTAGGTAGTCTAATACCTCATATTGTTTCAATCTTGCAATTCTATTCCCTGCCCTGTATGACTGCTCTTTTTTCTATCGCCGAGAAAATAGACTGTTATTTATTCGGTCAGAGCGGTAGAAACAAGCAGTCCGTTGCCGAAAGTCGCTGCGGCAAGTCTCATGATTACTGATTACTGCGATTGAAAAAGCGGACGACCCACACAAGTACTCTGTCGCTGAGGAAGTTGCCGAGGTTGATCGATCAGACAGCTTGGTACCTGAGGAGAAAAAATCACCGCGACCGAGCGGACGGACATTCGAAAGGATTGTTATAAAGCAAATAACACTGCTTTAAACTATTCTATTTTCATGGTCATATTATTTTGAACACTTTTCGGCGTCCCCGAGCATCCTGTATCCGCTTAATTGGCCACACATAATAGTCTATATTCAATTTTTGAACGAATTTCGATGTTCGCAAAGAGCTTATGTTCATGTTAAAATTCAAAGTCGATGGATGCATTATCAGTGAGGCAGGCGAATGGTGTATGTTCATGAGAGATGTTCATCTATTCAAATAATCATTTTTTCGCGAATTCTTTGCGAAACCACTGCGTAACTCTTTTGCTTTTGTTGAAAATCTGTTCAACAGATGCTGGGAGCTTGGCTACTTCCCGTCAATGTGAAAGTTAGCTAAAGCCATACCAGTGCTGAAATCGGGGAAAGATCCTTCTGTTTCCAAGAGCATTCGACCCATCAGTCTGGCAGAGAATTCCATCTATGAATCTGTTCGCAAACATTTAACATCTCTGCATGTGTACCCCAAGGAAGTATCCTGGGCCCATTCTTTATAACCTAACACATCTGAAATCCCTCTCCTCCCAGGCAATTGTCTCAGGTTGCGATCGACATAGCAATCATGTACGCGGGTCGCGTCATACTTGTCGTCACATGCAAGCTTCAGAGAGGTCTGGATGCTCTGACAGACTAACTTACGAACTGAAAAATTGTAACCATTGCGGCCGAAATCCAGGTTATCGTTTTTAGCCGTTCGAAATCACTTAAATTTATTCCGGCTGAGAAAGTAAGATTTCAGGTAGGCGATTCTATAATCCAGTGGTCCGATGAGGTCATTTACCTCGGACTAGACGGACACTAGACAGACAGCTGAACTTCAGATCTTTCAGTTCATTCGGTCTGTGTACTCGATTTTAGGACAACATTTTTTTTATTGATATCCGAAACAATGTATTCTGCAAATAATTTTTTTAATGAAACAGTTAGCTCGATGTTAGTTCACGAAATAAAACCAAACAATCGTAGGTATTTTATTTGGGTTTTCGGCTTCGGAACTCACAGGCACATGAATAAACTAGGCCGGTTTTTGCACTTCTCTCAAGCACAGAGAGCAGCTGGGGATTCATCACGAGATGAATATTTCACTCGTTGATCACCCCCGCAAATCAATGAATTGAAAGAGAGGCAGCAAGTAATTTCACTGGGGCCTAAGAAAGGAAAATTCAAGTAGGACAGTAAAGCAATTTATTAAAGTAGGTAGAGTACTTCGAGAGCTGGGTGTGCTCTCATGCTAACTCAATCTAGGCATTACATTATTCAAGTTATATTTATTAAAAACATAATTTTCGTCACTATATTAAAGTTTTAAGTATAAAATACAAAATGTTTAATAATAAGTACAATTTGTTTTTGAGCCTCTTGATAGAGTCTTATGAAAATATTTTTCGTTTAGGCAATTGTGAATTGTGATTCAATTTACTTAATCATATATTTCACTTGTTTTAAATACTAAAAGACTTTGTTTAATTTCCAAACAGTATGCAGCTATCCTGAGTGACAACGGTTTAAAGTCAAGCATGATTCATCCATTTAACATTTATTTAATTTAAATTCATTTTTATTTTATTTTATAAAATTTTAAATGGACAGATTTTAAATGTAGCATGCTTTTTGAAAATGCTCTTTCATCCATCTAGCACCATAGCTCGACGTTGGATTGTTGTATTGAGCCAGCACCATTCCTCGACGACGTTGGAGCAGGAAAAAAAAATCAAAGTGATAGATTACAACCCAAACAAAACTAACGGCTTTAGTACTGTTAGTACTGTAAAAGGCAAAATAATATTATATTTTCAAATGTCAAGCCTGTCATTGATCTAGATAGTAATTCATTTTTGCTTCTATAGCTCACTTTTGATCTAAAATTTCCTCTCATCTTCAGTATTATATCATGAAATAACAAATCGCGCTCCAACAAGAAACAAACCGGAACCAATTACTCCGCGTCAATTCAGTCGCTTACTTAACAATCTTAAATTCGAGAACAAAGTCACACTTAAAAATGAGTGATATCACCTTCACGCTTCTGTTGTGGCATTCCTTCTATTTGAGACAGTCTGGACTCGTTGCCGTGCTCGGTGCTTTCCGTCCTCGAGTTTCGTAGGCAGTATCTAACGCTGCTAATGGTGGCCGGAATGAAGTACACCAGCGCCAGCACCAGAAAGTAGCTCCCGTAGACTTTAAACTGGCCACGTGGTGTCAGCATTAGGCCCGATTCGGAGATGACCACCACGGTCAAAATGGTCTGAAAGACCAGCGCTACGAATGTGTTTATTCCGAAAATTAATCCGAAACTGTCCTCTTCCAGATATTTGGCAACTGTCGCGCTAATGGTTCCAATTTCAGGAAAAGTGCCAATTTCGACCGAAAAAAAATAGAAAGCTGCGTTAATCGAAAGCGGTAAACTTTCATCCGCTCTGGAATGCTAGCTAGGAGGTGGGTGTATCGCACACCGAAGCATATAATTTGGATAATTGGAAATGTTTTTCTAACTTTTTCGTTTGTCTTTCGGTAGTGGTGGAATGAAATGCAAACGAATCGTTCAAGCAGAAAACCGTTTTGTAATGATTGCGAATTCCAAGGAAATATTTTTTTTGATAAGTCTGCACAATGAAATAATTCTTAAACAATGATTGGAGAAGATTTATGCTTCACTAGACTGTAAGCAAACAGATGAACGGTTTGTTTACCAAAAAATATTCTTTTGATCGCAAGCTACATGAAAGTTATCCTCTTTACTGTGCTATTCAGCTTCTCGGTAAGCACTACTCGAACTATTCCTCTTTTGCACAACTTACCTTGCCATCGTTATCATGAACATGTAAAGTACACCAAACAGTATGTAAACAACATACGCTGCCCATATGTTTGTCGAGAAACCAGAATATAATATCAATCCGCCCTGCAGCGCCGAACATAGCGTCAGTATCCAGAGGGCCCACTGCTCGAAGATCCGGTTTGCCACGTAACCGGCTGCAATGGCACTGATTGCGCCGAACAGGGTCAGCAGTGCTTCCGCTCCACCATTGTACAAGTACTCCTGATCCTGGTCGATTTCGTGCCACAATAGCTGGACGTAGATTTGCACCTGAATGAACCCGGCCATCGCGAGTGACCACCAGAGACTCCACTGGACAACGGCCATGTTGTTCAGATAGGCCGCAGTGAAGTGAGTCCACAGCAAACGACCAGCTCGGTGACAGGAAAAACGGTTCTTCGAGACAGCAGCGACGATAGCAGTAGATGAAGACCGCTCATCCACTGACTCGTGACTCACAGCGGGGGCGACGGATGCTGCTCGTGCCTGGGACAAATTATCACCGGATTGGTCTGCTAGATAGCTACCGTCAGTGATGCGGCTAGATGAAACTATGAGAAGAGAGAAAAAAACAGCTGAATTAGCCGTTGGTTCTGTTTATGACATGGTAGGACGAAAAATGCCGGTCACGTAAAAAATACCTTTTTGCCAGATCGACAAAAATTAATCATTATTAATGTCGATTTTATATCAAACCTAAAAACACATTCCAACATATATCTAACTAATATACTTCTTAAAGGTGGTTCAATCGAGTTTTTTAACTTTTGCTTTTCAACAAAAAACAGCAATCGATTTTTTTTACCAACTTTACCTGGAAGAACGCTTACAACGTTCCGGTCCCTGGCCGTGTGGATGTCAGTTTTAATTTCCTCCTCGGTATCCTGCGGTTGCCAATGGACTGCCTGGCGGTCATTTTGAATTTTGGCAGCATCGTCATTGCTCGTACTTTCTTCCTTCAGTGCTGCCGGTTGGTGGTGATGATCGCTGGAGTAAAAGTAGACACTGCTTTTGACCGATGGCAAAACGAATGACCACAGCAGAGAAAATCCCTGAGCTGCATGAATTGGAGGAAAAACGAAAATTGAATGAATAACATTGAGATGCTGGATGATTCGGTGGGGCCCGGCAAAACTGGGAGGTATCAAATTTCATTAGCAGTTCGTTGCGGAAATGTAGAAGCAGCACATTTTTTTGGCACAAGGACAACTGTGACGTGAAGCATTGATGATAAATTTAGACCGTTATGACAAGAAGTAAGCGCACAATTTCTGATGCTTTTTGCTCTCTCATCGTTTGATCTCAATTTTCGCCGTCCACAGGTCCATGTTGACCTTTCGGGGGGAGGAAGTTTTGTTAAATGGGAATTTTCCCATTGGTGCACCGCCCAATTTGTGCTGTAATTACGAGTTTGCTCCGCGACCGGTAAGCTCAACAAGCGATGTAAATGTAAAACAATTATTTTTGTTTTTGAATGCTTCCGTGATTAATTACAGCGAAATGAGTAATATTCATATTACCAGGAGCCATTAATACCAGCATTATCTTTTCGTTGGTGGTAAAATTGTACCGGGGGTAAAGCACAACAAGTGCCAAAATAATACGATGTTCAATAAACAGAGTCCTTAACATAACGTTTGTGGAAATTTTTTCTTAATAATAACCAGCTTACTATAATACGCAACTTATAAACGAATCTTTGTTTACAAAAATGCCAGTAAAGGTTGAACACGAAAATATCCCAACACACTAAAATTTATTTGATAAGCATAGGTGTTTTCATTTTCATTTGCTTACACCATGGTGTCACCGAAACAACTGCATCGCGAATGGATGCGGCACGCGCGCCGTGAAAATCCCGAACTATCCGCTCATGACTTATACAATGATGAGTTCTGGAATGATTTGAAAAACGTCTGACTATCAACTGGAAACCCGGAAGCGACAGAAAAGTAAAAGTAATTGAAATCCTGAAACTTCAAAAGTGTGAAACTTTCAAAAGTGTTGGATATTTTCAAACAGAACTTGAAGTTGTCGAAAAATGCGGTGAAAATGGCAAGATTTTCGCAATCCTATGTTCAGAAAGCCAAGTAGAGTTCGAATTATAGAACTTTCAAACCGTAAGTTGTACCGGACCACAACGCGAAGAATAATATAGAAGGAAATAAAGGAAAAGGAAACTGTACAAGAATTTTCTGGTAAAATAAGTGGTAGACAGAAAAACAAAATTTTATTTTTCATTCCTAGAAATAAACGACAAACCGAAGAGAGGTAAACTAGTTATTTCCTCTCTAAAAACAAACATAGGGGGAACTGTACAGAAAGCAAAAGTGGGATAGAATGGTGCATGCCATTAATTGCCTAAAATCGCAGAAACTATTTTATGAAATTATGAACACTCTTTTGATTATGATGTAAACAAACAAGCATCCAAACGCACCAAACACACTAGGTAGTATTCAATAAAATTAAAGGATTTGCTGCGATTCGGTTCCATATGTAAATAATCATGATTTTCCCATAAGCTTTTACCACTAGCCAGTATGCAAATTTTAATAGATATTTACTTTATCTAATTGATAGACAATCATACTCCATGATATATCTCAAAAACGGCATTAGTTATTTATTTATTTATTTATTAGTTATGCACATTTTTCATGTATACAGTCTTTACTGATTTTATCTACTCCTCTAAATGTTTTCGGTAGATATATTTAGAATGCAGACAAATTAGAAAATAAACAAATTGCTCAAAAATAACAGAAATAAAAAAAAAATGTTTTTATTGATTACTAGCTGACCCGACAAACTTTGTATTGCCACAAATTAAACTGTGTTGTACATAAATCGTTAATCTCGAATGACCTTTGTCACAATCTTGAGTTTTGCAAGTTTATGGGGAGTTCATGGGTATTTTAATATACAAATTTTCCTCACAGTAAATTAGAAAACAACTCCCCCATTGCTTAGTCTGATAAAATAAAGCGGATAGCATTTAAATATTCGCCATCATTACAAACCATTTCGCCGAATACCATTTTGCGGAACACCAATTCTCGGTTGACCATAACGCGGAATATAGAATTTCGCAGAATACCATTTCGCGAAAAACCTTACGCGGGATGTACCATTTCACGGAAACCCTATCCGTAGAAAGTACCATTTCGCAGGGGTGACCAAACTGAAGGAAAGTAATCTAGAAGGAAAGTAAAGTAGATCTAGGAAAAGAAATAAACCTAGATAGAAGTGGTCTCTACGGGGGGCTGCCCCCCGCAGTGGCCGGCGCTTCCGAAGGCAGGTCCCCGACAACACTCGCGGCCTGTGGCCGTCTCGCGCTGAATTATCTAATGTTACTATTGATAGTTTTGGTGGTCTTGTTTTTGATTAATGTTTTATGAAAGAGTGTAAAATTTCTTGAGTTCGATTAGTTTTTGAGTTACGCAAAAATTTCTGATTTATTTGTGTGATAGTCCTTATCCCCCAACCACAGGGGTGAGGGGTCTCAAACCATCATTAAAAAAATCCTGCCTCCAAAACCCCCCACATGCTAAATTTGGTTCCATTTGCTTGATTACTTTTCGAGTTATGAGGAAATTTGTATTTCATTTGTATGGGAGCCCCCCCCCTTCTAAAGTGGGGAGAAATTTCTATTCACCATAGAAAAAATTCTTGTCTCCAAAAATATCCATATGTCAAATTTTGTTCCATTAGCTTGATTAGTTCTCGTGATATAAGGAAATTTGTATTTCATTTGTGTGGGAGCCCCCCTCCTAAAAAGGTAAGGGGTCTCAATTCATCATAGACAAAATTCATACTTCCAAAAACACCCACATGCCAAATATGGTTCCATTTGATTAATTAGTTTCCGAGTTATGAAGAAATTTGTATTTCATTCGTATGTGAGCCCCCCCTCCTAAAGCGGGGAGGGGTCTCAATTCGCCACAGAAAAAATTCTTGTCTCCAAAAACACCCACATGTAAAATTTTGTTCTATTTGTTTGATTAATTCTCAAGTTATGCAGAAATTTGTGTTTCATTTGTATGGGAGCCCCCCCCCCCTCTTAGTGGGAGGAGGGGTCTCTAACCATCATAAGAACCTTTTCTGGTCCCAAAAACCCCTTTATGCAAATTTTCACTCCGATCGGTTCAATAGTTTTCGATTCTATAAGGTACATAGAGCAGACAGAAATCCATTTTTATAGGTATAGATTTGTATGGGAGCCCCCCCTCTTAGTGGGGGGAGGGGTCTTTTGCTATCGAGAGAACCTTTCGTAATCCCAAAAACCCCTGCATGCAAATTTTCACGCCGATCGGTTCAGTAGTTTTCGATTCTAAAAGGAACATAGGGACAGCCAGACAGACAGAATTCCTTTTTTATAGGTATAGATTTTCTCCGACTTAATTCAAATGTATTTTCAAAATTTTCAATTTTTTTTATTTTAATTTTTCAAATTATTGCTATTTGACGCTTGGGGTTCTCCTCTTATTTTTTTAATTTCAATTACTGAACCGATTTTATTGATTTCAATACCAAGTAAAAGGTATTTTAATTAAATTGGCCTTATTTTTCCTTATTTTCAAAAAAGAACATTGACTGGAGTGTAAAAACTATCGAGCCATTGCATTGGTCAATTCTGTCTATAAGGTACTTTCCCGTATCCTATTCTGTAGACTGATGAGACCGTTAGCGGAGTCTTTCGTCGGCGAGTACCAAACTGGGTTTCATGAGAGTCGTTCCAGGATGGATTTATTTCGTGGCCTTCCGTAATATCCCACTTCTACGGTACACTAATTGGGCCGACAAAAAGGCGGTTTTCAGGCGTTTTCGGCTAGATTATCCCGCTACTTTGGACCTATAAGTATGTGTTATAAGAAAAACTGGGTATGGAAGAAAATTATTTAACGTTCAAGAGCAAATCTTTTAAACAGGGGTAAGGCATGCCCAAGGGAAATCTATTTTCACCTGCTCCACCAGCTCTCTTAAGTCAAACTTAGAAAATTGTTTGAATGAAAGAAATCTCCTACCAAACTGCTGGTGGCGATTTGTGGGCGATTTTTTTTGTATTTTTATTGAAGCTCTAGCTGATTGCCCGATTTTACTCGGGGCCCTTCTGTTTCTCAGTTACTTGTACATCTGTTATTGTAACGAAAATTCTCATAATGCAAGAAACAAAACCATTTTTCTTCATTTGAATGTTGCTACTCCCATTGCCAGTTCCTGTCTTGTTGTCCCCCAGTCACTTGTAATTCTGTCTTCTTCTCGGTAATCCCTATAAATCGACACAAAGCTTATTCACGTTTTTGAAGTCTCCCCTTGTTAATGGCCACACTATTCCCCCTTTCAGAAATCCAGCCACTTGTACAACTGCTAAAGTTCCAAATGCAAAAGATATGTACCCCTTACTCATTTGAACCTTCCTCCCCGCTTGTAAGAGACCGTCTTCCTCTTTTGTCAACCCCCCTGCGCTGATTCTTTTATGTCAAAAAACATTTGTTTAACAAACAACATTTGATGAAGAACCGTCCAGGCTCTTCGGAATTATGGCGGAACATATATTCATATTCACGTTCCTCGCCTCGCCCCCGCCTTCCCGGCTTCTTCCTAATTAGCTCTCCCTTCTGTCACGTAGCTAATTATGCATCGGTTGACTATATGACAATTTCTATAATGGAAACAAAATAAAGTTTTGTTTCATATATCCCTCCTCGGTGGAACCCCCTCTTTCTTATAGTCACTTGCACAACTGCAGTCGGACTAAATGCAAGAGAAATGCAAATCTACTTATTTGGACCTTCCCTTCTTGTTAGGGACCACCTTTCTTTTGTTAGCTGCCCTGTGCTGATTCTTTAGCGTCAAGGAGCAATGCGGCCTCACCCCCCGTTAGGGACCCCCCCTTTGTTAACCTTCCAGTGCTGATTCCCTTATACCAAGTAACATGTATGCCAAGTTTGATTAAAAACCGTCCACGCGTTTCGGAGTTATGACCCCCTCCCCCCCCCTTTTTGTTAGGGATTCCCCCTTTTGTCAACCCTTGCTAATGATTTCCTTATGTCAAGTAACATGTGTGCCAAATTTGGTGGAGAACGGTCAAGGTGTTTCGCACTTATGGCCAACTCCATCTTAACGACCCTCCTTTTGTCAACCCCCCAGTGCTGATTCTCTTATGTCAAAGAACATGTGTGTCAAGTTTGGTGGAGAATGGTTAAGGCGTTCTGCAGTTATGGCGGAACATACATACTGTTCGTTAATGTTCGCAAGACCGTTAGATTTATGTTTGAAGTAGAACAGAATGGCAGAATTCCATTTCTAGATATTGCTTAGAAAAGAACATTTGGAAAAATGGTACAATCCCTAAACTTGCCATAGCGACGTCCGGCAATAGACTGCCGGTTAGTAACGCACTAACTGAGTAGATAACAGTCTATCTTCTCGGCGGCAGAAAAACTAGCAGTCGTGCAAAAATAATTATCGTTGGCGGGGCGAGGGTATGGTGCGTTTGAATAAAGATAGAATTTGGCGAAACAAAACTATTAGATCACTTAATGTAAGGGTGTGACAGTAGTTTAGTTAGTAAAAAATTCGGGTACCAACCGAAAAAGCGTGGGTGCGAGCGCCACCCGACATTGAAGAACCCTATATATTTTTGGTTTATACTTTCCGAAAAAAAATTAAAATGAATTATATTTTTGAAAACGTCATGCTAAAGGATACAGTTACCCAATAGGTATAGAAAGTATTTACAACGCTCACTCAGATTAATGGAGATCTGTTGAATACGATGCGGTTTTTGGATATTATCTACACCAGTAGAAACAACCAACTCCAGATCAGATTGGGGTTCACTAAAAACATTTGATTTGTTAAACGGCGCAGAAGTTTACAAAATTGCTTGTAGCCACGGTGAAAAAGTTTACATTGGGCAAACTAAAAGAAATTTAGGTATCCTTTTTAAGGAACACCTCCGAACCAAACACCTCATATTACGATTGTAAATTTTTTGCTTTATCAGTTATTTATTCGAAGAAAATTACATTAATGCTGAATAGTTGAAAATTTCAACTAAAGCTTACTTTGAATACAAGTTAATGATAATTTCGGCCTTATCTTCTTATATATAAAAGAGGAGCGTAAAAGTTCGACCGCGCATCACTTGAGAACGGAGTGTCCGATTTGCGCCAGCTTTTTTTATTGTGTTCATTTTCCCCACCGCAATGTTTTTACGGCGAGAAAAATCGAAAAATTTACCTGAAAGATTAGAAAACTCAAAAAATTAGTTTTCCATATAAAAACCACAGCGCATTGCAAACGCCATGACAGTGTTTGCTGCGATCATCGTTTGATTTCTAGCAGCGCTGTTTCCGTGTTCGTCGTCTGGTAAAAAAACACGTTGTTGCCTTCAATGAAATCGCCAAATGTAACAATGCTATTAACAATTTTTATGCTCTTGCAATTTCTAAAAATAACTTATCATTAAGTTACAACTTATTGATAAACCTAAGAACAAGTTTAAAACGTCAATAAAAAAATTCACTCATTTAATTAATTCGTGTATTCATTTATCGAATTTATGAAACAAACTCAAAACTGTTATATGCCTTTTTACATCATATGCTTATCTAGAAGATCCAATACAGGTTTAAGCACTAAATTGACTAAATTTCCAGTTCCCGATCATCAAATGAAGAATACATGTCACATATGTAGTAAAATAGAGTTTCCAGCAATTCAGCACCAAATCTATTGTGAAAGTACTGATGTAAATGAAAATTTTACTACAGTTCATAATTAATTACCCGTTTTATTTCGTATTGCATCCCTCAAAAGTATACAAAATTTCACAAAATTACGCTTCTGTGTTAAATTATTTTAGAGCGTGAAATACCAAAGGAACTAAGAGAGCAAAAATGGATTTAAAGCAAATGTGTATGTACTTTTATTAGCATTTTCATATATTTGACGAGACGGTTAGAAATCAAATTAACAATTCAATTCATTTTGTGGTATAATGAAGTCATCTTGATCAGTAAATTATTACTAAAGCAATTATTTCGGCTAATTCTTACCCATCAATTTACAAATCTATTAAAAACAAGAATCATATGCCTATTGACATCGAATACATATCAGAATATTGAATTGAATTTTAAATTATCAAGGAATCCCAAATGAACCACTGATTGTGATGAAGGAAATATGCTTGAATATCAAAAAATTGTTGGTTAACTTAAGAACCAGCATACAGAATAACAAGATGATAATGGGACGAATTCCTAAAGTAAAAAAAAAATTTGAGGGCATTTAATGGAACAATGATATATTTCAGCATCAATTAAAATATAGTTGGTGGTGTAACGATTATGTTCTCAGTAAGGTTTTAACTAAACATTGTCTATAATTAGAAATTCAACTGTAGCAGACGCAATTTGGCGCTGTTTAAGCCATCGAATTCACTTTTACAAATAATAAGTTAACAATCAGTTGGGTTTATAAGACAAGACTCGACGTAACTTCTACCAACACAACCGTTGGGTATTGGGAACTGACAAACTAACTTTTACACCGACATGTTTCCAACGTGGATGATAATAATTTTTGAGATTTTGTCAAATTTTCGTTTCTTGCTAATGGCTTAATACGGTTGTTAGATATACACGTTCTCTGAAAATCCGATGTTTATCGACTACATCAAACGTTGGAATCCTCAAAAAATTACGAAATTCTACCGTTAGTACACTCCTTTTTCTTAAAACCAGCAGCTCTCGTAGTTCGTCTGAATTTTATAATCTGAAATATTCAGTCTAATTTGTGGCAGTACGAAGTTTGCCGGGTCCTCTAGTTATTTATAAATATGTTAGCTTTGAGGTACAATGCTGGTCTGACAATCCCGTCGTCGTATGTTCGAATCTGGAGTTAATAGAATCGTTGCACTAATCCGGTAATTGCCCTGTTCCAAAACAACCGGCTGCGTAGTCGCGAATAAAGAAGGGTCGAGTCTCAAAGACGTTAATATTCAAGGCTTTGTTTATTTATAAATATAAATGATGAACGCAAGTAAGCTGATATAGTATCGTATTAACTATTTTCTTCTTTCTCATTCGCAGGTAAAATATCTTCTTGGAAATACTCGGAAGTATTGGAATGCATCAATTGGGATGGACTCATATCATATGAATAGGCTTTTGTAGTTAAGGTATGATAAATATTCCTGTGATAACACTAGTGGACAAAATCAGATTAGTTGTTTTAACCAAATTTGGAAGTAACAACGATTGAATATGATCTGTATTTCAAAAAAACAACCCTCTTGCTATCATAGCAAATTTACGTTTCATGAAACTAACTCAGCCATGGGCTAAAATTATTTTTCAGAAAACTTGCCTACAAACCTAAAGAGCAACCATGAGAAACCCATTTTCGTCCGCCATTTCTAGTGTACCTTTTCTGATATGAAAAGTGTCCCTATTTCTTTCAACCGCTTCTTAAATTTTGTTTACGAAATGGTCAAAGCTTTTTCGCTATCCAGTTTTTTTAAATGCAGTAGTGATGCATTTCCTTTCAGCTTAAAATTGAAGGTGGCAGCTGTCGAGCAATTTTAATGTTGCACAAAGTTGCGAACCAGGCTAAGTATTTGACCATTCGTTATCGGATAGCTGAGTCCCACTCCATTCAGCTGTTGGCCGATTTCAATGTCTTGCAAAAACTCTTTGCATCTGTATTTGATTTATGAATAATTTATCAAATTATATTTGCATTCAATAGCAGAATTTCTACAGTTTTCTGCAATAAAAAAAGAAATATTTCGTTCCCGACAGGCAGTAAAATATTGCATTTCTACTGAAGTTCAATCTGTGCAATGATAGGTTTTTTATAGTTAACAGTTGACTGAATTTAAAAGAGAGTGAATCAGAATATAGTGAACAGCACGGCAGTAAAATCATAGAAATGTACCATATAATTTAGATTCTTCATAATGCCGGCAGCAAATGCAGTTCACTTTTCTACTGTGTTTCCACATTCTAAGAATGATATAACATTGATTGATTAAGCAAGTTTTCTGAAGAAACCGCTATTATTTATTCTTATCAATATTGAGTTAATTCGAACCAACAATATCCGGCTATAAATTTCCGCAAAACAACCTAGCCAACACGTACGAAGAGAAATTATTTCAACCATTAGCTGTTTTTCACGTTTCTCAATCTTGTGATACAGCAAGATTACAGTCGTGCGAAAATGGGTTTCCTTTTACTGTAAACAACAAATCTTTGCCGTGCCGTGGCGTCCGTCCGTTGGCGTTGGTCCATTGATTAGACCGGTGGTTGCGGTCCTCGAGGGTGTCCGCCGCAGTAAATCTCACTTACCACCCAGTGTGATGTAGTTAAGCTGCCGCAGGTCCATGGCTTCGGTTGACACCAGCGCCTGGCCGATGACGCTTGCCAAAAACCGACCGCTCAGCACCGCCGCCCGGGTATTGCCCGTCACTTGTTGATACTTGTCGCGGTCGATTTTAGCGTATATGTACGTGTAGTATGCTACCTCGGCGGCCATGTACGTTCCGTACAGCACCTGGATCACCTGTTGATGGGGTGTAATGGTGGGGAAGAAAAGTTAAATTGAAAGATAGAGTGGTTGAGAAAGGACACGGAGCAAGCAAATTTGTGAGTGCTTTCGTGATTGAACGTATGGTAGTGGTGGGTTTCTTTCTTACTTAAATGAAGTGATAACATGTAACTACGTTATTTGTCATTTAATAAACGACGTGAAAATTATCTATGTATTCGCTAAATTAAAAAGTAAATGGTGATGTATGTATAGTAAATGTGATTTACTATAAATAGATTTAACATTAACTGTGTGTGACTGCAAATAAATTATTCCTGAATATATCTTAAAATTTCAGGAAACCACATCTCAGCTGTAGGTTCCACAACCTATTCGTAAGATATTCATATTACTCTTTATGTAAAAATCCTAAGTAATAATGTAATAACATTGTGATAACTTGTAAATTTATGCTTGAATTGAAATTTTTCAATTGTGATAAGTTGAAAATTTTATTCTTAGTATCCATTATTTCATTTACTTGTTTTAAACAGAAACATTTTTCTGAAAGCTGGAAGCATCCTTCAGTGGTTTAAAATGAGTTTTTATTTAAGCGTTTAAATTTTCCCGTTTGGAGTTGGAACGGAACTAATTAATATCGAAATAAGGTATACCGGGGATATTCGAAGCGCATTTCCACATCAAACTATGAATTCAACTCTTTAAATATTTTAAATGATGGCACACAAATCGTTACCCTGCGTTAAATCTGGGTTCATGGCTCAAGACCGTTTAACTTGTGGTTTTCTAATCATGATCTAAGTTTGATAGATTTAATGCAAGCGCTGATATCAAACCATTGTCCGTCAAGTGTTAAATTAAACTGTAGCTGTCACGCAGTTTTAGTGACTAGTCTCGAAATATCGATATTTCTCTGTGAAGTTTCCAGCACTTTGCATAGTCAACATTCAATAAATAACACAAAGTTACATGTTAATTAACAAACAAGATTCGCGCTACTGGTTGAAACTGTTAACACACAAAAAAAAAATAAACCTAACTGAATGTGGTGATCATACAACCTAGCGAAATTCGTGAGTATATAGAGCACTTAAACGAACTAACTTCTCCTTCTGCCTTTCAACAAAGCAAAAATAAACGCTTTATCGTAAACCTGCAGAGCTGAGGAGAAAAGATATCAATCACTGAGTATTTACGTCTAAGAAACTCGCTGTTTACAGCCCAACAGTATCAAGAAAACAGCCTGCAGTTGATGTTGTTTTCGAATCATTGCTCATAAAGATCATAGTTGGCATAGGGCCGAAGGCGGCCCCAGCCTGCAAGCCTGACAGAATTTACCACAAAAAAAGCACTAGATTTGCTAGATTTGCAGATTGTAATCGCGCGCTTTTGAGCCTCAATGCGAACAGATATTTAAACCAAACCATAAGAAAACATCACATTGGCCCTGGTGAAAATGTGCATTTGGAAACAAGTTACAAATACAAGAACAAAACTATCTGTCCTGTTACCGTATGAGCCAAACAGAATGCTGCATTAACGAGTCGTTCAGCGTTCTTCTGAAAGTTTTCCCATCGAATAATTGTTAAATTAACGCTGACGGATGTGTTAACGCAACATTATGTTTGGTCTTTTACAGAAATCAAGTTTTGTTTTTATTTCCAACCTTTCCTCCACGTTAAACATATTTTACCAATTCGATCCTATTTTATCGGTAGCACATCGTTGCCACTACACAATACATTCTCTTTTTACTACTCTTCCAACAAAATGGCAACGTACGCATACATATAGAAACATATTACAACCGAACACTACAGCTGTGGCACTATAGTTACTATATATAGTTCGGCGGATAGAAAATCGGGAGCCAAATAAACGTCAAAAGCGGAGCCAAAAGCTTTTCAAAATCCAAAATGCAGGAGTAATGTTAAAAAATACACTTTATTTTCATAGAACTAGTCATTTTTAACACTCGCCAGTGATTATTTTTCGTAAAAACCTGCACATTTCACCATAATTTCAAATTTAATTTCATAAATCAGGGATGCCAATTCGCCTGGTTTTCTATCCGCCGAACTATATATATAGTAACTATATGTGGCACCTTTCTCCAACATAGATACCGAACTGGTCTAGGTTTAATCGTTGTACGTAAAAAATCTTCGGCCTGTTGGGTCGAGGAGGTTTTTTCACTTTTTCTGGCGTGCTTTCCAAGTAGGGTAAGAAACGAGTTAAGCAGTGTTACCTATTTTAATCAGTTGAACATAAATGATCCGAAAATGCACTTTTTTATTCATATTTTCAAAATCTTTTGATAGGATCATCTTCACAAATCACTTAACCATACATTTGATTCACACAAACACAATTTACTGGGTTTCCGACAAGAAATATGATGAATTAAAAATTGTTGTCCAAAAACGTACATTTTTCAGCTGCTCTTCAGCAATCGCCACCTCGCTACTAACGAATTTATCAAATTTTCAGCACTGATTACAACCATTCTGAAAGTCAAGCACTCAATATTTAATGAACGGGACACTACGTTGACATAAAAATAGTTTTTGTAGTCAAGCACTCAATTGTCACATACCATATTATTCAGTCCCTTTTTTTCTATTATCTAAGGCTTTGTCACTAGCCAAAAGTTTTATTATTTTCTAACAAAACTGAAAACAAATTCTGAATTGACGGAACCTGTTCACCACTAGCAGCAGCTGCAGCACAACTGATGAACTATCGTGTTGCCAAGACACTGTTTCGGTTCTGGAAATAAGAATTTTAAGTTTGAAATTAACTGAAACCTCCTATGGTGAAAACGTGGTTCAATACTTTCAAGAGAAATGTATGTTCATAATTAATTTTTCTTTATTAAAAACAACACAAAAGACAGCTTTTTCAATAATTTTCGAAGATTTTCTCAGTGATTTAATAAAGCAACGATGTGTTTCAATGTTATTTGCTTTGACAACACTGTTCTGAGTCAGATCGTTTGTACTGCTATATGTTTACCTCTTTTGTTCTCCCACCATCCTTATGAACAGCGAGTGAGACGTCAAACTCGCAGTTTCTCATAAGAACACCAGAGAATAAAAGAGACGACGAATACCGTTTGCCGAACGGTGCGGTGAGTGTATGCCCCGATAAACAATTTAGACAGATGGCATTTTACGCATCTATGCCGATACGCTATGCCGATTACGCATCAGATGCCGATTAGTAGGTCGTGGATAGGAACGCGAACTTACTGAATAGGGGGAAAAGTTCGAGGGATTTTTTAAGGGGACGTAAAAAAATTCATATTTCAGCATTGCTTAAAAAAGCACCTTGCGGATGAAAATGGGTTCGGTCTGTTCAAAATTAGTTCCGCCGCTCCAACTTTTAAAGCGAAAAATCAAAAGTTTAGCTCAACAATAGTGTCTTCCAATGGTAACAGCTTGAAGAACTAAAGATAGCAAGAAGATTGGTATGCTGATATCCCCCACTTAGTCAACCCATCGCTTGTAATAAGGTAAAACAATCAGTGACCCGCTTAGACTGCTTAAAACTAGTTCTTTATCCTACAGACTGGTCTAGGTTTATTTGTCGTATCGTAAAGAATATTCGACCTGTTGGGACGAGGAAGTTTTTCCACTTTTTTGGCGTTTTTCCAAAGCACCGACATTAACCCATTATGACCCGGGTATACCTAAATTTGGACCAAATGTAGAAACTCTGTAATCTATTATATTATGGCTCGAATGTGTCGGGAAACGCAAACTCGTCATTTGGAATGGTTTTAAGGCCAAGATATCGCCGGTTTAATATTTCATAGGCTCAGTTTCAAACAAACAAATTATAAAGTTGATTACAGATTTCTTATCGAATTTTGTGATAGACTCTACATATAAATATCAATTTACTTGTTAGGTAATGTTTCATCACGAAATGTAGACTTTTTCATGCGTTTTGGGGACAAAGTTTTTTTCGCCATTTTTTCAACTTTTTTTCCGCCATTTATCACAACTTTGCACTGTTGAAAATACAGGTTATTGACAGATTATCTCACACACACATCAGATTGATGTTTTATCTCTGTCGTAGTGATATATTAACAATGCTAACTATTGAAATTCAGCAGTAAACAGGTTTTGAAGACGAGGTATGATATATCATACGCTAGGACATAATAGGTTAAATAGGTCTGGATATAGTCTTCGTAAAGAATCTTTAACCTTTTCGGATAGGGAAACTTTGTCACTTTTTTGACGTAAGACTATGTCTCTCAGGAATGTAGCTGGTACAGGGGGTAGTTCTTAAAATCAAAAAATGCGAGCGTCAAGAAAAAATGAAAGATTTCAAACGCTAATAGCTTCTTCTTCTTCTTCTTCTTCTTCTTCTTCTTCTTCAGCATAGAGCCACCCCAAGTAGCACACGTTGTCACAATTGAGTCGCAGCGGCTGATATGCGACAAATTTAAATGTAAAACTTCGGTTACAGTAACCTAAAATATAACAGTTGTGTAACCAAAATAGCGCAACTTATGTAACTAAATATGGTTACATTAACAGTTACTCAATAACCAATATGTAGCATGTATAGTTACAAAATGGTTAATATTGAAGTTACACATAAACTGTAAATTGACTTTCAATTGGTGGCAAATTAGTTATCATGAAACTTTTCTTGCAAAGCGAAAACAATGTAGCAAGTTTATTATTTCAATTAATGGCTGTCAACGTCAAGTAGTAAATTTAACTGTTGAATATAGGAGAGTGTATAAATTTCGCTTGTTGCATGATGCATTGTTCATAGATACGGAAAAAGGTGTTTTTTAGTGATTGTTGTGAAAAGAAAGTGTTAATTTAATATCAAAGAATAGTTTCACTTTGAATAAAACAGTTTACCAGCAGTGTTAATCATAGAAGGTTACATTTCAGTTACATTCTAGTTGAACGTAACCTTAGCCTTCGACCTGGTTACACTATCGGTTACGGTAACCAATATTAAATCTGTTGTGGTCACTAATTTCTTATGTCGTCATTTCTAAGTTACACTGTAACCTATTTCCATTGCCGGTTTCGTTTCGATGTAACTTGATCGTTTTGACGTTTGAGAATAATCAAAATTTGTTTACTTAATACCAATGTTTGTACGGAGAAGATTTCAAGTACCATCAATTAAGTAAATAAACGCATTTACAAGAGCATTTTACAACCCGTGTGCCAATTGTTTATCTATACCATTAGTAAAATTCTTGAGATCTAGTTTTTGCTCCGTTGTGTTTGCAAGGAACAGTGAACAAGTGGTTGCGGAAATGTTACTAGCCGACTTTTTTTGACGTCGTAACTGCTCGTAACGGAAAATTAACTGTTTTGCGACCAGCAAGTTGATGATAGTTCGAAAAAAAGGTTTCAATTTGGTCATTTGGTAACTACCTGGTAACTTTTTGAGATTTTTGTCACTAGAAAACTAAAAAGTAACTATTTTTAATTTTATGTAACCTAACTCGTTACAAGTATCCTAAATGTAACTGCTGTGCAACCTTTTTGTATTTTTTTTATTTTTATATTAGTTACATTAGATTAGTTACAAGTGCTACTTGGGACTCTCCGCTTTCAGCTTGTACTCCAGTTTGTGAGCGGTCATCTTTTCTTTTTGCCATATTGCATCCATATACTGCAAGAATTTCTTCGGAACTCTTGTCTTGCGCGGAAAGTCTGTGTTTTGCACTCAAAGCGAGAAAAATTAGCGACTGTCTTATTCGAGAATAGTTTTTGAGCGCTTCATTTACTGCTTTGCGTCAGTAAGTTGCATGCAATTCTTGACATTATTTCATTTGTATTTCTGTTAAGTATGCATCAAGCTGTATAGTAGAGTGTCGAAAGGAACCAGTAAGATGTCGAGGACGTTAGCAAATTGATATTTTAACTGACTGTCCAGATGTTAGTTATAAGACAATTATACTTCAAATCAATCTATCACAATGAATGATGCTATCAACAATTTCGTGGAAATTGACGAATGCGAATCACTGTTGTAAATGATAAGCCAGAATAGTTGAATTTGTTTGAGAAACCCCACTGGTGTTAGACACAATTGTAGAGAATTGTTGTGATTTTCTCGAAATATTTTCAACCCCAAATAAGAGGGGTTTGTGGAAACAACCTTTTTTGCCAGACTTTGAGAGAAGATATAGGAATCCCCGAGGATTCAAAACTGACTCATGGAAATTTCTAATTCGCTTGTGAGGTTTCTCAAACAAACGACTCAGTTATTAATTTTTTCGGTTGAACCGCAGTTGTAAGCAACCTCCTTAAGTAAGCTAACTTCGTCAACTGCATAGCAGCAATACCAGTTTTAAACCGGTTACTTAAAGTTTGTTAGTGCTACAAGTCATGCAAAAAATGTCAAAATACGAAATCATACAGTAGGTCATTCCACGACATGTGTCCGTGTAATCGAAATTCTCGGATTTTTACAAAATTTGGCCAGAATGTGTTGTTTTGGGTCAAAAAGCAAAAATCCCAAGTTTGGTTCCGATTGGACTCCTCCTCCTTGCATGGGAGCCCCCCCCCCCCCTTTTATAAGCTAAAGCCTTGTTTTCGTCAAATCCGCTTATTTTCTTTTGCTTACATCTCCGGAAATATTAAGTCTAGTAAGACACTATTTTTACATTTTCAAAGAAAATTATCCAAGGAATTCAAAAAAATGCTATTTTTTAGCACCAGTGCTGCCAAATATTTTTTAATTCGCTTGGAAAACTTAATTTCTCTCAATGATCTCAAAAATTCCAACTTCATCGTATTCCACAGATTATTTTACATACGTATCACTTATCGTCCCGAGGTATTCCTTGCCGATCCAGAGATACAGCGTTATGAAGCAAGCAACCCCCAATTTCTCATGTAAAACGAAGAGCAAAATTACTTTTTCATGAAACAGTGAGTCTCAATGCAATGTAAAAATACTGTGCCCTTTGCTTTTTGACCCAAAACGAACTATTTGACCGAATTTGGCAAAAATCCGAGAAGGTCGATTACAACTACAAGTTTGTACTTATTCTCGGTCACTTGACGCGGAATGACCCGTATATAAACAGATTGGGATAAGACATGAAGGGGAAAAAGCGAAAAATTTGATAAAGGAGAGTCATTGAAGCAACGCTTATTAGGTTCGTAGTTCGCTCATCTCTACCCAAGCTCCAGTGGTATTTGGTCTTCCGAGCAGTTTCTAAATAGATTGACTGAAAAGAAACTATGGTTGCACTTAGTAGGAACATACCTTTTTTGTGGTTCATCCTTTGAGTTTGAATCACCGTAGATTCTTGGATGCAATAAAATTGGGGTCAGAGTGAACAACATAAAATTGTTGAGCAATGACTGTTCGCTAGCCTTTCTTCATGGTCATGAAAAGAATTCCTAGCATAGTTATGAAGTATAAAGAGCACGAAAAAGCAACACTTTTAAAGTATTTCGTTTGAATTTCCACATGACGTTAAATAAACAAAATCCTACCTATGTATGTACCTGTGTGTCAATTTCAAACTGCAATCACATTCAGTAACTGCAAAAACAGGTGACAGCAAAAACAGCAACCTTCTCCGCGTTCCAGGTAGCCCCGCTGTTCCTTACTCCAAACCCAGCAGCAGCAGCAGCTTGTCGTTCGCGCACAAAGAGTATAAAAACTCCGACGGGAAATGGCAAATGAATCGTGCTTGATTTTGTTTATTTGCTGGCTGGCCCTCGGCTCGCAACTTTTTTTTTCTGTGCTGTGCTCTTCGAAAGCAGATTTTTTTCAGTACCCTTGAGCGCATCACAGTACACCGAGCCTGTCAGAGTCTATGGGATAACCGGTAAACAACGAAATGGGAAAATATCCGCACTAAGTATATAGTGGAAGTAGTTTTGCGCTCCACTGCCACTAGTCACACAGTGCAGTGGCGGGAAAACTGTTGAACTATTTGCCAAAGGAGGTACACAGGATTTTCTAATGTGTTTGCCTGTCTTAATATTTCTTTTTCGCACTGGATTGAGGGATGGCTTCAGCTGGAGCTGGCACACTTTTGGGTTGCGATATAATAACTAGATAACACTGATAAAGTCATAAAAAGCGTTCCGAGTCGGAAGGAAAAGCTTGTGTGACATTCGCGAAAAACGTGATCAGCGTCACATAAACCATAAAGGATCATCGGTTTGATGACATTACTTGCGAAAGAACTTTAGTACCGAAAGCGGGTACTAAACTTTTTCGGGTTTTGTTTATTCTCTATGCTAATTCGTAAATTTTACTGTCCGAATGATGTATGTCACTGACTGCCAAGTTTGGTAGACATCATGCTACGATTATGTCTCAATTTTAATACTTTATGAATAAACAAACAAATGAGAAAGAAAATGAAAATAGTATGGAGGATTAACCACAACTATAAGCAAAGTAACAATCTAGTCAAGCTAAGTTTCTTGGAATTAGATTTTAGAGAAACGTAACATAACAGCATAAATTCAATAACACTCTTGATAATGTACAGATTTTACTTACTTTTTGCAGGTGTGCCATTCGTTATTACTTTCAAGTCACTTGCTAATACATTAAGTTTTAATGAACCGTAGTTGATGATGCACACTGCGGACAAGTTGGTGCATACCTTGCTTGTCAGTAGTTATTTTCCTTTCACTCTTTCATGCGTTCATTTGAATGAGGATAGTTATTTATGGCATTGCTGAATAAAGCAGAACCATCCAGAATAAGGAAGTTTATTTTACATAGTTTACGTCTTTTAAATTTCGATTTAGCTGCATGATCTCGAATGTGATTCACTATTAACATATTGAAATGTATCCACTGACAGGAATCAAAGCCTTATAATGTAAAAGAGCCACATTTTTCAATCTGCAAGTTATTTTAATACCGATGGTTACATTTTACATCTTTCACGGTACTAACAAGCAATTATATTCTCATTGAAATTCAGCTTTATCTTTTGATCAAATTTCAGTAGCAGTTCTGTAATGTCCAAAGTCAGGTTCTAGTAAAATTTCTTCGTTTTCTTGGAGATATAACTAAAATCTGCATTTTGTTTTAATCCCAATAAATTTTTCCCCCAGAAAAGGATTCACCGAAATATCTCTTAAATTTTATGCAGGCGGCCCTCGGTAGGTACATGATTAAGTTTTCATCGATTTTTGCTGGTCTGCCCGTTTCCACCCGTTGAAAACATTCCCCCATCCCATAGCCATTCAATTTGCCGCGCGATTGTGTCACCCTACCGTGATTGAATAAATTAAATTCGTATTAACTCGCCTCGCGTCACCTCGTTAGCTTTACTGATGAGCGAAACATTTCCGCATTTTTGCTTTCAATTTCAATCTCCAGAGACTTGCACATTTTCAATCGAAAGATGATTTTGGATTATGCTAAAATCAAAGCAAATGCTTCGTATATGCCATATTTTACTTCCAAAGTTCAAAGTTAATAGACTTCACAATTAGCTTTTATTACTTTGGAAGCCTATTTTATTTAGTAGATTAATTCAGACCCATAAAGATTAATTTCAAAATAACGAAGTGATGTCCTTCAGTATAAATTATTGATAAAACGCTATGTAAGGAACGCATCAAAAAATGCCTTTTGTTATCAGGAAATCACAAATATCCGTAGATATGGCATCTATGCGGCTGAGAGAAAGCTGAAACAAGCGATAGTCCAAATCTGCAACACTACAGTGGAAGCAAAGGTTCAAACCCTACCGACTGCGCCATTGTCGTGGCCAACCATTTTGATGGCAATTGAAGCAGTAACAAAAAGGACTTCCAGCCGTGTTAACTAAAGCCAACAGAACGATTACACGCCTTGCGGACCATCGCACAATGGCGCAAAGCTGGCCGAAAGTCAAAAATAGTATTGGCAGAAGGCATACGCAGTCGTGAGCATCTGCTTATCTGCTAACTCCAGAAAATGAAGGTTGGTTGAGGTTACATTCAGGAAGTGTGATGGCTTAAAATGGGAGAACGCAAATTTCGGGCAGTAGATCCTACTGCGGACACAACATTTATTGTGAACGGCAAAAAAGCGGAGCGTGGGATCGGTTTAGAATTAAATAGGAAACGAATGATGAATGTCCCAACAAATGAAGGTGTAGGTCCCTCACTGACCTGCGTGAGGATTAAAGGCTTATTCTTTAACAACCTTCCGCTCAATGTGTACACACCGACGATCGACAAATTCGAAGACGTGTGAGACGAGCTCCATGGTTATCAGCACCAGAAGTTAGGCTCCCAGTTGGTCTCGAGCTACAACACTAGTCATTAGTCATTAGAGTCTATAGGATTTGTGCTCTAGCCCCCAACCCTGCTAACACAGTTGTTATAAATTAGTTGTTACAACCGATATGTGACTAATTTCAGTCGTAAATAAGTTGTTGCAACCAGAAGTGCGCAAAGTGTGCTGCTTGGGAACGTTGTAAACCTTCCAGATTTGTGAAATAAAATTGCACTCATTGAGAAAAACACGCGAATGTAGTTGACTAACCAAACTATTTAACTTTGACAAACTTTAACAAAATTTAACAAACGTTTAACTATTCGAATGCCACTGAAAATTAATATTTTTTAGATTCCATGGAAAATTTCCTTCGAAAGCGTGAAAATAATTTCTTAATACTTAATAGATAAAAAACAGATATAAAAATAGAATAGAATGGAATAGAATACAATAGAGTAAGGTACAGTAAGTAAAGTAGAGTAGAGTAGAGTAGAGTAGAGTAGAGTAGAGTAGAGTAGAGTAGAGTAGAGTAGAGTAGAGTAGAGTAGAGTAGAGTAGAGTAGAGTAGAGTAGAGTAGAGTAGAGTAGAGTAGAGTAGAGTAGAGTAGAGTAGAGTAGAGTAGAGTAGAGTAGAGTAGAGTAGAGTAGAGTAGAGTAGAGTAGAGTAGAGTAGAGTAGAGTAGAGTAGAGTAGAGTAGAGTAGAGTAGAGTAGAGTAGAGTAGAGTAGAGTAGAGTAGAGTAGAGTAGAGTAGAGTAGAGTAGAGTAGAGTAGAGTAGAGTAGAGTAGAGTAGAGTAGAGTAGAGTAGAGTAGAGTAGAGTAGAGTAGAGTAGAGTAGAGTAGAGTAGAGTAGAGTAGAGTAGAGTAGAGTAGAGTAGAGTAGAGTAGAGTAGAGTAGAGTAGAGTAGAGTAGAGTAGAGTAGAGTAGAGTAGAGTAGAGTAGAGTAGAGTAGAGTAGAGTAGAGTAGAGTAGAGTAGAGTAGAGTAGAGTAGAGTAGAGTAGAGTAGAGTAGAGTAGAGTAGAGTAGAGTAGAGTAGAGTAGAGTAGAGTAGAGTAGAGTAGAGTAGAGTAGAGTAGAGTAGAGTAGAGTAGAGTAGAGTAGAGTAGAGTAGAGTAGAGTAGAGTAGAGTAGAGTAGAGTAGAGTAGAGTAGAGTAGAGTAGAGTAGAGTAGAGTAGAGTAGAGTAGAGTAGAGTAGAGTAGAGTAGAGTAGAGTAGAGTAGAGTAGAGTAGAGTAGAGTAGAGTAGAGTAGAGTAGAGTAGAGTAGAGTAGAGTAGAGTAGAGTAGAGTAGAGTAGAGTAGAGTAGAGTAGAGTAGAGTAGAGTAGAGTAGAGTAGAGTAGAGTAGAGTAGAGTAGAGTAGAGTAGAGTAGAGTAGAGTAGAGTAGAGTAGAGTAGAGTAGAGTAGAGTAGAGTAGAGTAGAGTAGAGTAGAGTAGAGTAGAGTAGAGTAGAGTAGAGTAGAGTAGAGTAGAGTAGAGTAGAGTAGAGTAGAGTAGAGTAGAGTAGAGTAGAGTAGAGTAGAGTAGAGTAGAGTAGAGTAGAGTAGAGTAGAGTAGAGTAGAGTAGAGTAGAGTAGAGTAGAGTAGAGTAGAGTAGAGTAGAGTAGAGTAGAGTAGAGTAGAGTAGAGTAGAGTAGAGTAGAGTAGAGTAGAGTAGAGTAGAGTAGAGTAGAGTAGAGTAGAGTAGAGTAGAGTAGAGTAGAGTAGAGTAGAGTAGAGTAGAGTAGAGTAGAGTAGAGTAGAGTAGAGTAGAGTAGAGTAGAGTAGAGTAGAGTAGAGTAGAGTAGAGTAGAGTAGAGTAGAGTAGAGTAGAGTAGAGTAGAGTAGAGTAGAGTAGAGTAGAGTAGAGTAGAGTAGAGTAGAGTAGAGTAGAGTAGAGTAGAGTAGAGTAGAGTAGAGTAGAGTAGAGTAGAGTAGAGTAGAGTAGAGTAGAGTAGAGTAGAGTAGAGTAGAGTAGAGTAGAGTAGAGTAGAGTAGAGTAGAGTAGAGTAGAGTAGAGTAGAGTAGAGTAGAGTAGAGTAGAGTAGAGTAGAGTAGAGTAGAGTAGAGTAGAGTAGAGTAGAGTAGAGTAGAGTAGAGTAGAGTAGAGTAGAGTAGAGTAGAGTAGAGTAGAGTAGAATAGAATAGAATAGAATAGAATAGAATAGAATAAAATAGAATAGAATAGAATGCCGGGGTCAGTCCCGGCGTAGTGGTTAGCATTGACGCCTCTCACGCCGAGGACCCGGGTTCAAATCCCAACCCCGCAGAAGTCACGAATGACCCAAAACTGGTTAAAGTGACTATAATCTAAACAAAAAAAATAGAAGCAAAAAGATGGAATATAATGTGGCAAAAACCAGTCTTGATTTTGAAATCGCATCTTTCGTGAGAAGGTTCAACTGGCACCAAAATGGAGATTTTTACTTTCTTGTCTAAAATGAACAATGTGACTAAATTTGGTTCAATTCCGAGAAAGTCAGTTACACGGGGATCGGATACTTCGCGAGAAATAAACCATACTTATTTTACAGTAAAATTCAAGCAAATTTACCGTTCAATAGGATGTCAAATGTCTTGAAAAAGGTAAGGATACAGTTTTTGTTCATCTGTTTAGTTTGAACTGTTTCTATTCAAAGCTTCATATGTTTGCAACTTTGAACAATCAGAATATACGCACCTGCAGGGCAGCCAGTGAAGTAGTCCACAGCATAAGCGACCATAATGCAACACCGACGCAGGCAGAAAATATTATTACGATCTTGTACCTGGCGAGGAAATTTAAAAAGAAGGAAGTTATATCGGGGTTTTAACAATTTTGATTATTTTACTGCTAGAACGCCGCATTTAATTGCTGTGATAGTTTGTATGCATTGAACATATTTGAACCTACTAAGTTTTCATTCTATAGATGCACAGCACGACAGGATGATGTTAAAAGCTTATAGGTAATATTAGAGCGGTTTCCCAGAGATATACTCTTGGTGAATATATGCGCCTTTATAGGAAAGGCAACAGGCAACAGACGTTATTATTGTCTGGTGCTAAAAAATTGATGAAAGCAAATGGCTGTTTTGTGCTTGTTTGTTCGGCTCTGAGGAACTTCAACTACCATAAAGTCACTGAATATGGATAATGTGTCCATTCGGGTTCGAAATTAAATTATTTGTGATGTATCATGTAGCGAAGCAATATTATATATATTTCACATGCTTATAGTACAAAGCTTTTCAAAGACTACCAAAAGTGCAGATTGTTTTCTCTATTATTTACAATACGAAATTCGATGATAGATATAAATAAAAAATCAATAATTGAATTTATCAGTATTCGTACTAGTATTTCGAAAAATCTGAGCACTTTTTACAATGTTACCAAAAAAAAATCGTAATAAATTCGTTCAGAAACTTCAACGCTCCTGGTTCATTATTCAGAGTTACAATTCTATCGTTGATGCGGTTACGCTGATGTTGGTGTTATGGAAATTTCAAATCATGAATATGTTATCCTCCGAGCAAAGGTGTGCTTCCAGCGACAAATATATGCATCATGCAACAGTTCTCTATATGCTTCCATTTAGGACACTTATATTTGCGGCAATCACACATCTGCATAGTGTGGCGCGGTGTAAAGCTCCGACTGTCGAGAATGGAACTGACGGTGCGCGAGATTCCGCAAAATTGCGGCAGAATGAAAAACTATGAATAAATCCGTCGCGTCGTTAGGACAGACATACCTATACATATAGTGTACTGGTACAAACAAATCACATCACATACACACTCGAGGCGTGGGTGTAGATTTAGCAGGATGCCGAATTTCAGATGCTTGCTGCTCAGTCATGCAAATTGAACCAGAACAAATGGTACTGAAGCAGTCATTAATGAAGTAATTTTATATGCTTGGAAGGTGGTTGGGAAATGAAAGAAGCATTGATTTGAAAATTGTTTCTGATATAAGAAAATTTATTGATGACTAGATTTACATTGAATCATGTAAATTTTATATTATCGATCTCGACTTAGGTTAGTAACAGAAAAATCTCAACAGTATGTTTAATATTTTAAACTAGCACGAGAAGATCGTACCAGTATAGATGGCGAGAAAAAAGTGCACCCAATTATTTGCCTGGCTAACGCGAACAACGTGCACGATGCTTCTTGGCGAAATGTCAGCACTTTTGCCGCTAGCCTGGAACCAAAAGTAAAGTAAAATATATCCTAACAGAATTTATACTATCTTTCCGGAACAGAATGGAGTGTCAGCCATCGAAGTAAAACGCTGACTTTATCGATGAGTACTTCCTTGCCAGCTCTGTCTGCTCTGCTTGCAATTGATGGTGTGCAGCAAGACTCGAAAATTGAGCATTTAATCAACTGCAGTGCTTGGCATCGAACTGACCAATATTGAAGATGGCATATTGCTATTGAGCTGTGGTTTGTGGATTGTTAACTCGTTCTCAATTGAGCCAAAAAACATTACGTTTAATTGGCTTATTGTTGGAAGCATAAACGTTATAGCATCTGTCGAAGAAGTCAGAATTTATTTAAACTTTTATACTGCTCATTCGACTCACTTTGATTTACCAAAAATGATTTTTTACGATTCAAGGATAAAGCGATTTAACGACGTGTGCACTATATCCTTTGTAGTGATGTTCTTACCTATTATTTTTGTGCTGGTGAAATCTTTTGATGATTGCTGATATCTTTAGCAAACAAGCTATTAACAACGAATGAGTTTATTTATGAAAAACTAGGAATATGTAAAACCGGTTATTGGTCTTTGGGAAGTCTTGAAGACTTCTTTCGAAATTTTCATACGTGCTGTTAAACTCCTTAATATTATAATTTTCGCACTTTGTTATTCGTTAACTGTCACAGTTATGTAAGCGATGACAATGAGAAAATATTTCGATTTCTTTTTCCCGAACGCAAAAGCTACGTTAACATGGATGCAGGAAATTTGCACAAGGTTCATTTAGCTTCAACCTTTTAATTTCAGCAGATCATCATAATTTCAAATGCGAACCCAACTATGACGAATAATATTCATTATTCATTCAGTTTCAAAAATGAAAGAATTTCTGATTTCCGCAGGATTTTATAGGAAAATTAACCTCTGGATAGCGGGAAAATAGCCTATCTTGGTCTTGGTAACACTGCATTTACACGCTGTTAGATGTAATGTAAATAATAGTTGCTATTAGATTTGACATACACATAATCTTATTTCTCAAATATTTTCACTACAGAAATTAGACATAGTCACAAAAGACTACCATAAGTATAAATCTTGTCGAAGAAGTCACTAGTAGACTTTTTCATTTTCAACCAACTTATTCTTCGAAAAGTAGTAAGAAGAACGCCAATAGCGACATCCCGGGATACAATCCCGTTAAAATCTTGCTGCAATTGAAAACTCGAAGCAAGGGAATCTTTCAAACTAACAGTTGATGGAAACTCACCGACAATGCACCAACTGTTGCTAATGAGTTCAATAGATTTTTTAGTACGATAAGACCTTAACTTGCTTCTACGATCAATAGCCATAAAGATATAAATAAACTTCGGACCTTATCTCCAAACAGTTCGATCTTTCTACGACTCTACACAGAGGAAGAAGCTACAGTGTTGATTCACTAGCTGAAATCCAACAAATCCAGTGGACCGGACGATATTCCATCACCTTTCATCAAAACTCATCATATGTTCCTTGCCATTCTAATGCGTGACGTCTTTAACGAGTGCCATCGAAACGGGCCATTTCCCCCACTGTCTGAAAAATGCGAGAGTAACTTTTACCTTCAAACGAGGCAATAAATTGGATGTGATTAACTACCGACCGATGTCAGTTCTTTCAGTCTTAAGCAAGATTCTACAATAGCTGTTAGTTCAAGACTTCAAAGCTTGTTACATAACAAACGAATATTATACAATTATCAATTCGGATTCCGAACAAATTTGAGTACATTGACCGCAGCAAGCGAATTAGTCGATGGAAACTACTCAGCAATGGATTCAAAGAAAATCATGAGAGTCCTCTTCTTGGATTAAAAAGAAAAGCTTTTAACACCATCGACCACGAATTACTTGTACAAAAACTTTACTGTTATGGAATACGTGGAACGGCGAATGATTTGATCAAAAGTTATTTAACTGGAAGATCTCAGTATGTACGGGCAAATGACACATTGAGTGTACCAGCACCTTTAACTGTCGGCGTGCCGCAGGGCAGCAACTTAGGACCGCTATTGTTCCTGTTGTACATTACCGATTTTTCTAAGTTACCCCAGCAGATAGTTACAAGGGCCGAGGTGGCTCGTGCTGTTTCAAGCAGTCGTCTCCATTAAACTCGATTGTGGGCTACTGATTTCCAATTACCCAGTCGCCTCAGAAGTCGCAAATTATTCCATCTTGTAAGATGGGCTCCTCTGTTCCGGGTTGTTGAAAAGAACCATTTTTGTCGCATCGTCTGGCATCCTTACGATGTGTTCGGTTTACCGTTACGATTTTCGTCAGATGCACGATGGAAATTTCTCCAAGCAGTTTCTATAGTTCATGAATCATATGACTCAGCAACTCTGCGCTCGCAGTTTGTACTTCACCAAATATCATCCCCAGCACCTTCCGTTTAAATACGGTAAGGGTGAGTCTGTTCTCCCCCTCCGTGAGCAGCGTCATAGCTTCAAATTCATAATCCGGTCCGGTCTAATAGGGGTTTTGTATATTGCATTGTCAGCGTACGGCGGCGTACGCTTCTTTATCGATTTGCGAAGAGCAAAGTAGGTCCGATTTCACGCTTGAATACGCCGCTGGACACTAGTGAGGAGCAGTGTTGTTATGCGCGGTTACCAGCAATCATGTCTGTGATGTTCGATGCATTTACTTTTAGCGCAATCGTCCTAGACTTCGCTTTCACTCTGGCGTAGATTGCCTCCGCTGTAGCAAATTTCCCGGGTATGATATCAAATCTGCAAAACCTATAAATTGGCTACCTTTTGTTTTCGTATTCGTGCAAAATCTGCCATGGCTGGTCTCGTTCGACTGTATCGTATACTGCTTTGAAATCAATAAGGTTGCGATGCGTGGACGCGTCGTACTCCCGACATTTCTGCAAGATTTGTCGGTTGGTAAAACTTTGGTCCGCAGTTGCGTGAACCCTCATAGAGCCTACCTAATAATTCCTTACGAAACCTTGTGCTGTCGGTAACTGCCTGCGTAACAGGATCTTGGCGTCGTTTATGCTAGCATTATGCTGCGATATTTGGAGCAGTCGAACCGATCACCCTTTTTGTATACAGGACAAAACATTCCTTTCATCCATATTCAATAGCTTCTCTTCTTCCCAAATCTTGGAAATAATCCAGTGTAGAGCCATTGCCAGCGTTACGCATTCATGTTTATAAAGCACTGCTGGTCCTTGCCGGCTGCTTTGGAGATCAGGCGTTGGGATTAACTTCCATGGATACTTCTAAGTTTACTTCCGTTTCGCCTTTTTCTGCCACTTCGATTCTTTTTCCCGTCCCTACACATGTCAGATTTCGATGTGTAGCCATTACTAACCTGTTTTTTTGACGTAGGACTACGTCTTTCAGGAAGGTAGCTGGTATAGGGTGTCATTCCAAAAAATCTTTCTCGAAAAGTGGTCAGGTTTTGAACGCTAATAGCTTAGTGGTTTCCCGAACGATTTTCAATATTCTTACACCAATCGACTGGAAAATCTTCTAAGAATTTCCTGAACGCAAAAGCTACGTGGGAAAAGTATGGATTCTTGATGTCGAACTATTGAAAAATTGAAAATAATGAACCTATGTTTTTAGCAGAATTCTCGCTTCGTGATTGGTTGGAAGATTCTTGCTTGAGAAGTACGCCAGAAAGAGTGACAAAGCCCCCTCGTGCCAATTTGATGTCTGTGTTAGGGAAGTGTGCCAGAAAAAATGACACAAGTTCGTTGTCCCAACAGATCGCAAATTCTTTACTGCGAGACGATTAAACCTAGGTGAATTTGATATCTGTTTTGGAAAAATGTGCTACAGCTGTAGTGTTCAGTTATAATATGATTCTGCATGACTACGCATGCTTGCCGTTTCATTCGAAGTGTAGTGAAAAGATGTGCTGTTAATAAAATAGGATTGAATTGGTAAAATCCCTTCAACGTGGGGAGCCATGTGTTTGTGTTCTTGATTTTGTTAAATTGTTTCCAAATGCACATAGAAATAACTCTGAAATCTTTTGAGGATTGAACGTATGCAATATTTGTTGCGGCTGGAAACCCTGCCTCACAGCAACGATGTTGGCCGATGAGTTCGACGCGTCGCTTCGCTTGAGGCAAAGCGTCAGCGGACAGTTGTCATCATGACAGAGCGGAAATCTGTCAGAATTGAGCAGTTACGTTAATGGTTTCGTCGGTCGCACACTTCATTATTCTACTTGATATTATCCTAAAAACTAGTTAAACATGCCTTAAAATTACAATTTATGAATCCTATTTACAGCTAAAGTAGTGAGTATTAATTAATTTAGAAATTCGCTAAAACTAACATGTAAACAACAGTTACAGTTCCGGTAAAAAATAAATCCTAAACCTAAAACATGCGGTTACATTTGTGTCACTGAAAATTGTAAGTTAACCTAAATGTTAAAATAACTTAAAACTAATTTCTAAACTTAAACTATGTTTTACAGCTTAAAGCTGCCTCCTTAGGAAATAAAGGAAAGTTGCAAAAAAAGAGTCAGTGGTCATTTTATTTGTTCCGTAACCGCCGGAACAATATTACTACTTTGATCAATGTTACATACAACACATGTTGCATATAGCATGTATACATGAAGAATCGAATGATTACAAGCATGGACACATGCTACTATCACTACAAAGAGACTTATGTAGTCCTGCGTCACCTATATATGTGGTCGTGTTTTGTACACAACCCCTCTGATTTTTTTCATATTTTATAGCTTGTACTTTTTAATTCATTATGCACCATACAATCTTCATTTTTCAATCTACAATTTTCCCTCGTCGCTCTTTACTCTTGGCTTTTCACCCTTCTTTCTTACTCTTTATTCTGTACTCTGCATTATGCACTCCTCATTGTTCCCTCTTCACTCTTCGCTAATCACATTTTGATTTTACACTTACAAATTTAGTTTATCTTCTCGTGAATCTTGTCATTAGCTCGGAATAGTGGTTTTAATTCACCACGATCTCTGTCCTCCTTCTGGTTCTTTTTACTGCTTAGAATCGCGGTTAGCTGATTCTTTGCTCGTCAGTATTGTCAGACATTCCCCATCAAATCAATCATTTCTGCCTCGTATTACGGGTTAGCTGCCTAATGTTCAGCTGAAAAGGGAGGAAGGGCGCGTACGTTGATCAAGTGATCCCCAGGTGGTTTTGTAGATATTTTTACGCAGAGTCTATAGAGTAAGGAGGGGTAAAAGTGCGATGCGGGTAAAAGTGCGGTTCAATGATTTATCGGTGCAGATTCCGAGTAAATTTTCTACATTGGCATGGATGGGTGACTACTTTGACAGCTTGACTCTAACCTAAACTTTGGTTGCTTACGAAGCATAGTTGGTGAGTTATGTGCAAATGTTATTTTAGGGCGGTTTTGATGTAGGCCGGTTTTTGATGTTTGTAATCAACAGGAAGATATTACTTATTGAAAATTTGTAGTAGCATTTTACATCACTCACATATCTGTTTTGAAAATACGGTGAAAAGAATTTACAAAATATATTTTGCTTTTCCGTAATTTAATCTAACCCTGTCAAGCGTCTAGCGGTGTGAAAGTGCGATTCATGGACGAGGCAAAAATGTATAGCTAGTTATATACAGCTTTAGGCACTATATTTCAGATACTAGAAATGGAAGATCTGCAGAAAACTGTGTGCTCTACAGATGTTGGCCGAAGAAAAACAATGTGTTTCCGCTGATGAAACAAAAAACAAACGTTTGGAAAAGTTTCGATCTAACGGAGGCTGCAATACACCAGCGCAGAATAGAAAAGGTGCAAATTGAGAATATTCCTTACCGAAACATAACGCAGATTGAAAATAATATGGTTTTGTTAGCTACTGCTGGGCTAATTCCATGGATTCTAGCTTCGAACTTTTGCCCCGCGGTATTCGCACTTTTGCCCCGCTAGTGGGGTAAAAGTGCGAATCTGCACTCGATCAGAAGAAAGAAGAATTTATTTTGCTAAGCACTATTATCGCAGATAATTTATAGTTGAATGTGAAGATATTGAGTTACTGCATCACTATAAAATATATTATGTTGTTGTCCTTCTTTATATCTCACGAAAATTGATGATGACTTCAAACATCGCACTTATGCCCCGCCCTACTCTATATTCCATACCTGTCAACTAGAGATGGTCGGGTATGAAAATTTGAATACCCGAACCCGACCCGTACCCGATTGAGAAAAAAAATTAAAAACCCGTACCCGACCCGAAACCGCAAGTTTATTATTTTTGATACCCGAACCCGACCGCAACCCGTCGGGTACGGGACGGGCCCGGGTACCCGACCATCTTTAGTGTTAAATGTGGTCAAGAGATACCCGACCCGACCCGTACCCGGTTTCAAAAACAAAAATTGCGAACCCGTACCCGACCCGAACCCGCAAATTATTTTTTTCCAATACCCGAACCCAACCCGAACCCGGCGGGTACGGGTACGGGTGCGGGTTTCGGGCAAATTTTCCGCTACCCGACCATCTCTACTGTCAACCCGAGGGTTTATATGCCCAATGATTTTGATGTCCCGTGGCGAACAGTTGTCTTACGTTCTCTCCAGCCGCGCGTAGATGCTTCCTTCTCATCTAGAGTGTACTTTCGTGCGGCAGTGCACGTTAGTGATGCTGTAATTGAAGAAACGGCCCTTTATCCTCAAAAGACTTATCCTTTGGTTGATCGCCTTCCAATCTATGACACGAACCTGCATTCTGTCCAACACTATAAACCCGTTCCCAGTTCATTGGTAGTACCATCGCTCTGGTAAAACTGATTCTTTCTGTCGCGGATTTTTCAAACCTTTTCTCTTTTGCGACAGACTTCTTGCATAGCTACGATGTCGAACTTACAAGCTGTTTGAGCAGCACCGGGTCGCCGCCTGCGAAATTCAGCGATCTGCAGTTTCATGTACTGAATTTTTTGTTCTCGTTCTTGTTTCGTCGCTTAAGTCGATGCCGAATTTGTAGTAGTTTGGTTCAGTTATGTTGCCTTACTAAAGCCACGCTACTCGTAATCGTAATGGTTTCCAGCTTAGCTTTAGTACAGCCGCCCGCTCCGGGTCAGACGTTGTCGTGAGCCGCTCCTAACGTGGTTTAGGAATCATCAAGCTATCAAGAGCGGCCTTGGCTCAATCCATCGGGATTGATACTCGATCTCCGCTAAATTTGCTTCTGCTAGTACCACGAGAAGCTAGAGATAGGAGGTATTGGATAAAAGGGTGACCGTGGGGTCTATTTTATTCCGCAGGTACGCGAGGCACCGATGCACAGTGGGACGGCTTGAAAAATAGGCGGACGTCAGCTTTTGCGGCGAAACTATTAAGTTTTCCGCATTAGTGTCTTCGCAAAAGTTTCTTGATTTTTGATGTATTTTTTTGTTAGATAAAAAAAATTACATTAAGGGGGTGGGTCAATATATAGAGAAATTGACTTTTTTTATTTTAGGTCCAAAATAAACAGTCCCTAAGGAAAAGTGGTAGAAGACGTTATTTAAAGAGTATTTGGTGAAGGAAGAAAGCTTCTATCCCTTTAGGGAAAAAAGATATTGAGCTACACAACAACAAGCCCCCTTAATATCAGTTTTCCTAATTTCACTTGCTTATTTCCATTTTTACGTAGTTTTGATGTTCAGTAAAGTTTAAGATATAGTAAAAATATATCTTTTTGCCGAAGTGGGCGAAGCTCTAACCTTATGGAATTTTGAGCTGTTGCAGTTTTCATATAATTTTATAGTCAATTTTAAGGTGATTTATTTCAAAAAGGCGCAAGTATGCGCAGCCAACCTCGGCGACTTTAAGAGTTGTGATGTAGTGCTTTTCATTTCATGTATATGTCACGGTGGAACACGGTGGAACATTTGAGCAAACTGCGACCAAAATATCACGTTTTACATCTGAAAAATTACATAAAATAACATAATAGACCAATACAAATGGTATAAACCCGTTTAAAATAAAAATAAATTTATTAATATATGATTCAAAAATTCAGTGATGCTATATTTCTAAATAACTGTTCATTTCTTCATCGTTAGCTTCGGAGGAGTCAAGCGTACCGTTTCCCGTTTGCTGCCTCAAAATGATCAAGGTGCATATTAGCCATCATATATGTTGCATTTTGTTCCTAATTGCATTCGCTTATGTTCACAGAGTATCTACAAATCATGATATATTTAACCGCTCAATGCTATCATCTGATCCAATAATTTCAACAGTGGATAAGAACACAAAACGGAAGAAAATGCCATTTAGTGAAGCAGCACTGAAGTTATTGCGTGAACTCTTCCGAAGCTAACGATGAAGAAATGAACAGTTATTTAGAAATATTGCATCATTGAATTTTTAAATCACATATTAATAAATTTATTTTTATTTTAAACGGGTTTATACCATTTGTATTGGTCTATTATGTTATTTTATGTAATTTTTCAGACGTAAAGCGTGATATTTGAGTCGCAGTTTACTCAAATGTTCCACCGTGTTCCACCGTGACGTATACATGAAAAGAAAGGCACTACATCACAACACTTAAAGTCGCTGAGGATGGCTGCGCATACTTGCGCCTTTTTGAAATAAATCACCTTAAAATTGACTATAAAATTATGTGAAAACTGCAACAGCTCAAAATCCCATAAGGTTAAAGCTTCGCTCTCTTCAGCAAAAAGATGTATTTTTACTATATCTTCAACTTTACTGAACATCAAAACTACGTAAAAATGTAAATAAGCAAGTGAAATTAGGAAAACTGATATTAAGGGGGTTTGTTATTGTGTAGCTCAATATCTTTTTTCCCTTAAGGGATAGAAGCTTTCTTCCTTCACCAAATACTCTTTAAATAACGTCTTCTACCACTTTTCCTTAGAGACTATTTATTTTGGACCTAAAATTAAAAAGTTAATTTTTCTATATATTGACCCACCCCCTTAATGTAATTTTTTTTTATCTAACGAAAAAATACATCGAAAACCAAGAAACTTTTGCGAAGACACTAATGCGGAAAACTTAATAGTTTCGCCGCAAAAGCTGATGTCCGCCTATTTGTCAAGCCGTCCCACTGTGCGATGGTATGCAAGACTTTCTTCGTATTGCCTATAGTTATTAAAGATAGCATTTTGCGATCTAATTAATTCTAGCAATATTAATCCCTCTAAGGTCTACATCATTATACACTGTTCTGGATGCCTCAGTACTTATCACAGTATGCGTAATTAATTGTTTACTGATAGTTGCTACCGCAAAAAGATTAAATTTTGGTACAAATTATGAGGTTTACTTTCCAAACGAGCCTTGGTAGCAGAGTTAGTACCTACCTTTTACTGGTTAATAATTTGTAATCTAACTCATCATACGTTCAAAATGCCACAATACATCGTCATTTATATTTAAGAGAATTTTTGTGGATAATATAAATTTCGTATAACCTGTTAACTTTACCATCACGTTTACTGCACGCATAAAACGGATCCCAGCTTTGCAGATAGGTTCCGTGCATCAATTCTTAAGCCTATAAAAACAACCCTCTCCGATGGATGTTTGTCTCCCATCATTCCTCCCTGCAAACACCGGTGATGGGTTGAAATTGAGCATTTATTTGCCTATTTAATTATGCACTGGAGCTGCTTTCCGAGCCGGAGCTTGAAGGCTGCAAGCGGTCAGCGTTAATGTTGATATATGATACCACCACGAGCAACGCGTTGTTGACGATGGTCCGCCCAAATTCGGGGGTATTCCGTACGACGAGATTGTGCTTCTTGTTTGTTTGCGCTTTTTATGAGCCATGAGTCGAAACATCGGAAAAGTAATCATCATATTAGATAGAAACGGGTACGCCCCAGATAACGTCAATGGTTGGGAAAAAATATTGCCACTTCCTGCGATAGTACGGTCCTTTGATTGGCAGCATCTGCCGAAGCAAAGTTCCTTTATGGTAAACTATAGAGTGGGAATTCGTACATCCTTTGCGAAATCATGTCTATATCCCAGAGTAAATTTGTACACAAAGAAAGATGGGATGCCGAATAACTTTTTCTATCCACTGTACATTTTATTCACTTCTATCTATGGCTTTAATATTTATGTTATAATCCTACCACTTACGTATTACGAGCTAAATTCTTTATCTGCAGAGGCAAAGAGGACTTTAGTTTCTTTGATCAACTTACTTCCGTATTCTTTAGTGATGCGGCCAGAATGGAAAAAGAGCATTCGTATTGGATGATGGGGGTAAAAAGGTTCCCGTAAAAATTATTATAGGAAGGTCAACCTGAAAAGAAGAATCACGTTGGAGGAGAACTTCGATAAAGTTATATTGCCTCTTTGGTCGAACCTTCGCCCGTTCAACAATAAAAAGTTATTCGGAGCGGTGTTGTATGCGACAGTTTTGATTGATATTTGACAATGAATTACAATTTCCGAACTTTATTGTTTGGAACTTTTTAACATTTACATCCATGTCGGAATGCTTTGGATGAGATTTGTGCTGTGCGTAGAGAAAGCATTGGGATTGGCGAGTGAAATCTTTGGGATAAGCTGCCAATAATTCAATACTAAAAAATATGTCTGGAATAAATCTGTTGAACCTATCAGCAGATTCGGTTTAGCCTTTATTATAACATTTAATATTATAAATTACAAAAGTCTCGCACTAGAAGTCCATGTTACCTTTGCATGAATAATTTCTTTACCAGTCATTCATTTCGTTTTTACCATAAGATTTTCATCATGCGCTATTTCATTTAAATATTGATGGTGGGAGCTCACTAATTTCATTGATCTTGAAAGGCATGTGATTTGGTATGAAATGAATCATTGTTTACTGGACAAACGACAACCATTTCAACGGAAACGGAATGTAGATAATTTGGTTTTCCGAAGCAAGATGCATAACATCATAATAAATCATAGATAAGTAAACAGATCACAATGGAAGTCGGAATCCACCGAAGAATGAGGAAACAGAACATCATTCTCAAAGTCTTTCCCTCACTGGTACGAAAATGATACACTTTCAGTGGCCATTCAAATTCAAATGAGTTCAAGTTTCCCAGCCGCAGCTGGGTATGTACATTCCCGGGAGACATCTCGTGCTCTCACTCTACCGGGGGGCGCTGTTTTACAACTGTTTTGAACAACGATGATGCCAACGGCATTGACGTTGCAGACTGAAGGAAGCGGAAAATTCTTCGCGAATATAGGGCAAAACTTTCTAACCGATAGGATAGGGGAACTGAATTTACATTCTGGTTCGCCGAACTGCATTCTATTTTAACTTAACCGATTTTGCCAAAGTGAACCGGAACGCATTTATGGAATAGCTGTCTTTTCTCGATCATATCTGTATGTGCAGAAAATTTTAAAAGACTGTTGACTTGTCAGCGAATGAAAGTTTGCAGCATTCCAATGGCAACATCCTGGAAATTTATTCAAATGAAATGTCAAAAAATAACTGGAGACTGCAAGCAAGGTCATCAATTAATCATGTTCAACAAATTTGAAATTAAAAGTGAATATTCAAGTGCTACATAAATAATGGATCATTTACCACTGAAACTTGCACAATTTTTAGCGAAGTTCTACAAAAAATAGAGACGTTTTGTGCATTTGTACAATCTCATAGGAGTCATGGGCATCATGGGTAGATAACTATTTGTTCGCATTCGAATATGATTTCATACAATTTGTCTCCTGTGACTTTGGTTGAATGCACCATTGTTATGAACCATTATAATGCACTCAACCGATGCAGTTTTATAAATATAAAGAAAACTGTACTCTGGTAAAACACATTTCCATCTTATAACTGTAGATGTAGTGAATCTCTACGATAGATTAAAACCCCGTTTCTGGCGGAGCACCGTAGCATTCTAGAAGCACTCTTGCGACCAGAAAACCAACCGAACCGTATGCAAGGTATTCACCAACATGAAAGATAAAATAACTTCAGAAAACTAACATAATGTTATCTCTAATATTTCCTGTGGCAACTGTGCGGCATCTAATGTTGACATTAACACAACGAAAAATACGAGTGCAATGCAGCATATAAAATCAAAAAAATTGCTGTTTTTAGACCGAAGGCAAAAGTACTGACCTTGACACGAACGAGATGGCACAGCATGAGTTAGACTACATTCCCTTGCCCTCTCACTTAAACTATAAACTAGAGAACAGATGTTGACACCTAAGAAGTAATAAAAAACTAAAGAAATTATGGTGAACTAAAAACTTTAACACTTTCAAAATTGCTGTGGGTGGATGTGAACTTGTCTGAATATTTATTCTAAAAAAATTGAGTTCAGACTATTTCCAGTCTTAAATTGCTTTTTGATTTGTTAAGCAAATATTGCCATGAATTGGGGAAAAAATTTACTGATATTGGTTATTACAGTTATTTAATGACCCACTCTAGATTAGAACGGCAGCAGGTGTTTTTAGCGAAAAAGTTGACAGCAATTGCATACAAACAAAATTTAATGTATTCTTTGACTTTGACTATTTGATCGAAAATTAAAAACTTCGTCTTCTTCTTCAACAACTCAGAGCCAGAGTGGTTTGTGCTGTACACTGTGCTTACTTATCGTCAATTCCTTGAGCATATCGCACTGGCAAATCAACTTTGATGTGCTCGAGCTGGAGAAACTAAAATAAGAGAATGACCACGTAACTTATTTAAACCAAGTGGGACTCAAAAGCTTTCGAATTGATTGCTTGCACAAACTTGCCTAGTACATATCTGTAATCAAAGTTGAACGTTAACAGGAAAATAAAAATAACTACAAACAAGCGGCGACAGGTCTCAAGATCAAGTACACCTCCATGTCACTGCTCGTGGAGGTCAAACGATGTTTTCTCTTGAACCTTTACTTTATAGTTGCTTTTAGACGCATTAATTTTGACCTAATTGTCTTAACCTCCTCATTTAGTTTAGTGTAGATTGCCTTCATCATTCAAAGCTTCTAGTAATAACGCCGTAGAGTCGTCTACGAAGCCTAGAAGTTGGCTTACTTTTACTTACTTCTACTTCGAACATCATAGAACCGGGGCGGCTTGTGCTGCATGAAGAACTTGTCTCCACTGTACACGGCTCTGGGCTAGTCGTCGCCAATTCATTGAGCGTCTCGACACATGTAAGTAAGCTTCAATCCAATCGAGTCGTCTAGCACGTTGGATTCCTCTATTCCTGATTTCGATGCCGGTGGGACTCTGCAAGAGAACCGAATTTCATGCACGGTCGTCCGGTAGCCTTGTGACATGGCCGACACACAGTAGCCTCCCGACTTTCGTCAGGTACACGATAGTGTCTGCATGTCGTGGTTCGTATGCCTCAACCCCTCCCTGCTATCTGTTTGTACTCCGTCGAAAAACCGCAAAACAGTTTTCGTTCCAACACGGCAACGGCAAGTGCACGTTTGTCTTCCTTATGTAAAATTATAATCTTGTAACGGTTCCAAGAGAAGGGAATCGACTGAATTACTACTAGCCTAGTAGCCACCCCGATCGGTATGTCTTAAAATCCGGATCACTGGAAGTGGAGGCAAGGCAAGTGTCAACAGAGTCGGAGACGAAAAGCAGAAACCACCGATCTCGATCCCATTCTATCCTATACCACACCTACGCCCATCAATAAACCCCCATCCCTTTAAACAACTGCTGGTTTAATGCTCAGCTTTTCGCCCCACAGCATAAACACATACGTCAGTTGACGATGTGAGAATATTCCCGCCATTCTAAGTAGACCCAGACGTCTTCATCGTCGAGATCTAGATATACTTAAATATACTTCACGACTCACAGTTGAGTGCACGATTCCGTGTTGTTATCCGATGTCCCGATAAGATAGTTGAGGATTTTCCAAGTGCTTGCATAAAATCGATTCGTGACGTTCCTTTTCAGGTGACGCCATTTTTTCTAATTTTCGAAAAACTGACAGCGACAAAACTACAGTGTAAACAATATCCTCTAAACTACTTCTACCCAAACTTTCATGAGAAAATAATCAATAGGTGATTTTCTACAGCGTTTCTTCCGTGGTGCAATTTGATGTGGGACACCCTTTATAACCCATCTTCATGTACGTTTCGTCGTCCATGACATTGCATTCTTAGTACTTCGCAAAAGACTCAATGTACAATTTCCGGGCACGTCTTTTGGCCACTAGATTCTGTGCCGCTTAGTTTGCTCACTGACCCGAAAAGATCGAAATCCTTCTCGCAGACGAATCCTTCTGACGGTGCTGGACAGACATTGAATTTCTTGACGATATCATAGTCCGACAGCCCTGGGTTTTCCTTAATCATTCATAATACCTTCAAATGAAGCTTCCGATCTTTAGTTCCACTGTGATATAAACTATGATCCTGCCGATCGATAATAGTAGTATGCCGCTCACGGAAATGTTAGAGAACGCTACTCACGGTCGATTTAGCCTATTTCAAAAACTTTGCGATTTTTGAACTCGACCACGTCGGATTTTCGAAGTGGGTGTCCAAAATTAATTTTCCGTTAGCAGCTTCAATCAAGTATAACTTCATTGCACCGAAATCATCATGACGAAATTTTAGCACTGAAGGATGAAACATTTCAAAACAAACTGCTGTCGAAACATTTTAGATCCGGCCACCAGGAGCCCAGCTAGCACCAACTCGTATATCAACGTACAAAAATTATCGTAAATATCTCCTAACAAATTCGAAATCGTAACTAAAGCTGGATAAAGTGGAACCAAGTTCCCAGATAACACAAGATCGTAATAGAAAGTGCACATTAAGTCGTATGCATGTCAATTTTACATTGGAATAGCATAATGATTAGAGTATGTCAAGGCGAAGTGTACAATAAGTTGTTTTGCGGTCGTGCGTGTCGTCATATACAACATATCGTCATATTGCTGTGAATTGTAAAGCAGTATAGATGACTGTAACATTTAGTTATATCTTAATCGTATATTGAGGTTTATTAAGTTGCGTGTTCCAAAAATTGTTGTATAGAATGCAAGATAGAATTATCAAAATTTTTTCACGTATATTGCCTCCATTTTGGTACTTATATGTTCTTATGTGGTGTGAAATATAACTTTTTCGTGCGGATATGATTTCGTATCTCTCAGTTGCAACCGAAATATACAAACCAAATTGTTTACTGGGTTGATTTTCTACCGTATATAAAGATAATAACTGACATACATACGATTTGCAGCACAAAATCATATAGTAGTACGGAGGGAGCGACTCGCGCTTAATCGGATATTATCGTATATAAATACCTATATAGTCGTAACGCTCAAAATTATTCGTAATCACGTATATCGCCTCCAAAATAGCACGGATATGCCAATTTTGCGCAGCAAATACGATTTATTAACATGTATATCTGTACGTAATGCTAATATTAATCTTTTTACCATTGTTATACTATAACAAAGGTTTAGAAATTGGTCGAAAAACACGAAATTGATCCGAGCCTCGGAGGGCCGAGTGTAATATACCAATCGATAGGGTTCGACGAACTGAGTTGTGTGTGTGTGTGTGTGTGTGTGTGTGTGTGTGTGTGTGTGTGTGTGTGTGTGTGTGTGTGTGTGTGTGTGTGTGTGTGTGTGTGTGTGTGTGTGTGTGTGTGTGTGTGTGTGTGTGTGTGTGTGTGTGTGTGTGTGTGTGTGTGTGTGTGTGTGTGTGTGTGTGTGTGTGTGTGTGTGTGTGTGTGTGTGTGTGTGTGTGTGTGTGTGTGTGTGTGTGTGTGTGTGTGTGTGTGTGTGTGTGTGTGTGTGTGTGTGTGTGTGTGTGTGTGTGTGTGTGTGTGTGTGTGTGTGTGTGTGTGTGTGTGTGTGTGTGTGTGTGTGTGTGTGTGTGTGTGTGTGTGTGTGTGTGTGTGTGTGACGCCTAATTTTAGTCGACTGTTTCTCGGAGATGGCTGAATCGATTCGATCGCCGTTAAGCTTGTTTGGAAGTTGTTACTGCCTTGTAGATTACTACTGTATTGTTTCGCGTTCCGACGTTTCATTTAAAAGTTATAAGCAAAAACGTAAACAATCACGTGACACGATTTCTCCGGAACCACCCAGCCAAAACATAAAGTGCATCCAAAACATAAAGTGTCTTACCAAAAGTTGTAGACCCATAGTAAAATAAGTAACTTTGCTGAGTATAGAAACTGTCTATCTCTTAGTAGTTGCGAAATATATTGATTTGTTTAAAAAAGCACTTAAGGACTCTGTAAAGTCAAAATGCAAAAATAGTGATTATTATACTGAGCGCGTGAATGCTCACTAGAAAACACTTACTTTGTGGAAATCAACGGAGTATCGGATTTGAATGATGACTTCGAAACATAAGGTGAATACCTAAATTGTTTCCTGGTGATAATTGAAAATTCGAAAAATTATCAAAATGGCGGGCTTTTTTAAAATCTATTTTTTTTTCAACTTTCCAGAGCATTCCTCCTCAAATCTCAATAACTGATCAATAACTTTGCATACAATTTTTTATTGCTTTCGTTAGAAAGATACATTTTCCATAAGCTATTCAGTATATTAAATGCATATGTATAGTATATTAAATATGCATTGATAATATATTACACAACGTTAACAAGAGTTGAATTATGTTCCGAAGACTTGTCGATTTCTAACTCAAATGACAAATAAAATGGTATAACAAAGGTTCCTTTCACAAATAAGTGGATTTAATCGGGTTTTTATACATAGGAAAATGCTAGCTGGGAGTACTGGAGTAAATTAAAAGGTGCGTCCATGTTATTAAATGACTAAAGCTTTATGACTCTCCTAAATGATAATCCCTCTAAAGCGACATAAAGTCATTTTTACGTTTTTAAACCCTTAGAGATGGTCGGGTATGAAAATTTGAATACCCGAACCCGACCCGTACCCGATCAAGAAAAAAATCAAAAACCCGTACCCGACCCGAACCCGCAAGTTTATTATTTTTGATACCCGAACCCGACCGCAACCCGACGGGTACGGGACGGGCCCGGGTACCCGACCATCTTTAGTGTTAAATGTGGTCAATAGAGATACCCGACCCGACCCGTACCCGGTTTCAAAAACAAAAATTAAGAACCCGTACCCGACCCGAACCCGCAAATTATTTTTTTTCAATACCCGAACCCGACCCGAACCCGGCGAGTACGGGTACGGGTGCGGGTTTCGGGCTACCCGACCATCTCTACTCCCCCTGACCATCCTGTTCCCCCTTTCAGAAATCCAGCCACATGTACAACTACTGAAGTTCCAAATTCAAGAGAAACGCAGCTCTTTATTCATTTGAACCTACCTACCCGCTTTGACAGACGACGTTTGATGAAGAACCGTTCAGACGTTCCGCAGTTATGGCGAAACGTTCCTCGTTCCCCTTGTTGGCTCCTTCCTAGTCAACTCCTTTTTTTGTCACGTAGCTAATTATGCTTCGATTTGCTCTATGAAAATCCCTATGACGGAAATAAAACAAAGGTTTTCTTTCCTTAGATCCCTCCTCGGTGGAAGCCCCCATTTTCTCACAGTCCCTTATACAACTGCACGGTCTAAATGCAAGAGAAAACCTTTTTACTCATTTGGACCTCACCCTCTTTTGTCAACCCCTTAGTGCTGATTCCCTTATGTCAAGGAACTTGAGTGCCAAGTTAGAAGAAGAAATCTCCAGGTGATTCGGAGTTATGGCCTCACCCCCCACTCTCCTGTTAGGGACCCCCCTTTTGACAATCCCCCAGTACTGATTCCCTTATGTCAAGGAGCATGGGTGCCAAGTTTGGTAGCGAACGGTTAAGGCATTCTGTAGTTATGGTGGAACATACAAACAAACAAACATACAAACTCACGCTCACTTTTATTTTTATAGATATCCTTGAACAACTTGCTTGCAGAAGACTTCGTAGAAGATTACTAACCCAACTTGCATTTTCATATGTATAAAAGAGATAAAAATCAGCATTACGTACAGATATATATGCCAAAAAATCGTATTTGATGCGCAAAATTGGCATATCCGTACTATTTTGAAGGCGATATACGTGATTAAGAATAATTTTTAGTGTCACGACTATATAAGTATTTATAATCGATAATAACCTATTCTGTACTATATTGTTTACTATATTGTATATCCTACTATACAAGTTTGTGCTGAAAATCGAATGCATGTCAGTTATTATCATTATACGATAGAAAATCAACTTGATCCCACTTTATCAAGCTTTAGTTATGATTTCGAATTTGTTAAGAGATATTTACGATAATTTTCGTACATTGATAGACGAGTTGTTGCTAGCTGGGTAGTCACTTTGGATGCTTACAAAACAAAGAAATGAGAAGAGAAAGTCAACAAGTGTAAAGCGAGAAATGTGAAGTGAGAAGTGTGGATTGAGTAGCGAGAAGTGAGTAGGTAGTAATCAGAAGTGAGAAGCGACAAATGAGAAATGGGTAACGAGAAGTGGGGAGTAAGCATTAAAAGTGAGATGTAAGACGCGAGAAGTGACTAGTGAACAATGAGAGTAACTCAGATATTCTATACCAATTGATCTCACATCTCTTATCGGCCTCGTTTTCATTTGGAGGCGTGTCCATTCAGTCTCCTAATGATTCAACTCGCATCCACTCGGCTTTAAGTTTATTCTATCTTTTGCCCATTAGGGCTTTTGGCAGTATGCTTTCCATGTAGTATGCCTTGCGTCACGTTCGTAAGCCTGGTGTTGCCTCCCCGTTGTATTTAGGCAGGTTACGTTACTGGCATCACGCTACCGAGTTCAGTGATGGAGGTGCCATCTTAGCACTAACATTCAATATAACGCGTTTCTTAAGACAGCCGCGTGCTCCGAGTCAGACGCTGTTGTTAGATGTTCGTAACATTGGAGCAACAACAACAACAACAACATGGAGCGCAAACACTCACTCAGATGTGTTCAGTGTTCGCACATGTGTGACACGTTTTTTTGCACTTCAGATTGGAAACGATAAGAATGAAAAGATCTCTTTTATCGACACATTTTGCATGCTGTGCAGAGGCAACTGTACTGAAATATTATTTCTCTATATGACAAATAATTGTGAAGTGAATATTCGGTATTTCAATTGTAGAAGAATTTAATGAAAATATTCTTTTTTTTTTGCTTTGCTCACACTTGCGATTCTACAGCATTGAGCAGAAATACCTAATACGTTTATCTAATTATCGCAAATTATCGCACACAAGTTCATTAGTGAGCAACGATACTCCATCAGTACATCAAAGGATTGTGCATCCGTAAATAAATGATATCATTTTCCGTCAACATTTTTCAACACAACGTACCATTGGATGACCATTTTTCAATTCATCTGCCAGCGAACAACGTCCACGGATAAATCATTTAAACGAGTAGTGGCTTTGCATGCATGATGCTTTATCGTCGCAATTGATATGTGCCGATCGATGTTCTTTTGGTGAGATAAACATCGAAATTCGTTACGAATTACAAAAAATATATATTAATTGGATTCTTATTTTTATTCACATAAATATTTCGAATGGCTGTAAAACATAAATGGCTCGTATACAAAATTTGTTTCCAATATGCTTATGTCAAAATGAAAACATTACAATTCTGCTCTCCTTTGGAAGCTTATATAGCACCCATTTTTTATTGATTTTAATTGAGGCTGTCGTTGAACGATTTAACTAAAATAAAACGAAGTCTTGAAAGCCATAAGAAAATACAAACTGAAACAAATAAATACCGGAAGAGGAATTAATTTTTCTTCGTAGAATTAATGTAATTTTCTGTAGACCTGACTATAAATGCTATAAATAAATATGGCTGACACAACTAACTGTGGAACAGAAAGCATGAAACACCCGCATAGTGAATCCTGTACATGTAGGTCAAAACAAAATATAAATTTTCTCTCAATTAATGCCAACCACACTTGCGGATGGTGTGGCACACCAATTCGTTTTACTACACACTCTAAAGCCTAACTGCATATAGTTCTCACTTTTTCCCTGCAGATCGGCTTTGCTGATGACCAGGGTACCGATAGTACCAGCCAGCCACGATACATGTTCCATTTGGCCGGAAGTTGAAAAACAGTCCAGCATCCATGGCTGAGCAGAGGCATTGCAAAGCGGTTTGAGAGCTTGCCTATGCCGTACTGAAAAGGCACTGCTGATGGTGAATTTCTGTTTATCACACAACTCGTAAGATTGTCGGCTGTCCGGAATTGGAACTCCTGTGCCGTTTTTTTTCTACGGAGTAACACATACACACACACCGAGCTATATCCGGATATTCCGAAATCATATTGTCACCATCGCAATCGCCGGCGGCGGCGGAGATCGTTCGCTGCCGTTAGGTGATTGCTGCTATTGCTGATTCTGTAGCAATTAATTCGAGAACCAAGCAGCTGTGGCCAGGAAATCACTCGATGCCATTCGCTTGATTTATTGCTCCAGGGTTTACGAGGGTGGTATCAAACATTGGCACGTAACGGGACTTGTTTAATCGAAGGTATGCTCGCCTGGGGATGGTGGAATGCGATTTTCGTTTTTTTTTCTATTTTTTTTCAGAATAGTATTATGTCAATTGAAGTTTGAATCCTCATCAAAATACCGCTTCAAGGTGGAATAAGTATGGATGCGAAACAATTCGATTGGAAAATTGAAAAATTCGTTAAAGCAATTTTAGTGAAACGGGGTAAGTGGTCCGGTTCGTGATTTTACTGCTTTCAAGGGTTGATATGCATGCTTTTAATTACAGTTTTTTACTATTATACATCTTGTACACTTTCGGTTTTTATAAGTCACAGAAAATAATATTACCTAACCCCTGTACGAAAATAGTTCATCTATAGGTATTGAAATTTCGCAGAATAGCGGAATAACTGGAAAATAAAAATTCAGTTTTGCAAAATCTCAACTAAGGTTTTGCTGAAGAATTATTCAAACAAAATTGAACGAAATCTTACTTTCCAATTAAATTCTACTATGTATATTTATTCGCGACAGATACGTATTTCGCCAACGACTTGCAGGTTTCACCAGTGTCTGTTTTCGAACAGAAAATCATAACTGTATGTCATGTAGGTATAACATAATTCCTTTTGAAAAATAGGGAGCTATTCAGTATGACATATTAAATGATTTAGTATATAAAGTTTATTATTTAATCGCCTTTTCTTTATTATGGAATGATTCGTTGCTATTTATTTTTACTAACCAAATCACTCAAGCCGTCAGAACAATATGCACTTTACTAACAAAAACGAACTACCCTCAACTAGCGTTAAACCGGCAGTTTTTTTTTCCACGCAACTGTAATAGCGCATCAGACCTTCACTATGGCACTCACCTTAGCATATCGGTAACGAGAAACACAACAATAAGCACCGCCAGATAGCTGTATGTTCCGACCGGATAGACCTCTCGGTTGAGCTGCTCCGGTGTGATGTCACGCCACTCACCCGACAAAAACTCTGTGACGAACGGTTCCGATGGACGCATCTCCCGGAAGAAACCGAACGTACACAGCATCAGGGAAATTTTCAACCATTCTTGCATACTTTGTGCTGTCCCTCGTGTCTGTTTATTTCCGCGCACTGCACAACTACGGACCGAGAAAAGTTTCAGCGCTCCTCTCGCACCCACCGCCGGTTCACCAATATTAGTTTTCTATCTTGGTACTACACTTCGATTGTTTAGCTTATTTCAGCACGTAAGAATTTAATTAATTAACGCCTAGATTGGCCGCCACTCAAAGTATGCAGAACATTCACCTATTTATTTGAGAGACTGGCAACGGAGCGGCAATCATCGGAGCGGCTGCCTATCAAACAGTCGGAATGAGTTATGAAAAGGCTTTGACCTTTAAAATAAAACAAGATTTAGTCACCGCAAAAGTCCCAATTCGCCGCTCGTTTTACGTGGCTCGTAGTTCTAAAACTGATAAGCCAGCTCTAGACTGCGAAGTCGCAACCAGACGAAAGCACTGGCCGTTTAGTTGTGCACGTGTAGCAAGGTGAGATACCCCCAATTTACATCAGCTGCTTTGTTCAACACATACACAGCTCTCTATGGCTCAATTGCAATCTAACCTTATCTTGTCATTGAGCTGCAATGAAATCTTATCACCAGACGAATTGAATGTGGGATAATTTTATGCATCATATTTCGTTGAGATAACAGCCAATCTGAAACTTGAGTGCAATTTTTAGTGAATCGAAAAGAAATGGCATGGCAACAAGGATTTGTTCAGCGAAGTGCAAATCAGAGCTTCAAAACACCAAAAAGTGAGATTTCAATTGCAAATTGTGACTATAACCGGCTGTTACTTATCACCCTAGACGATTTTAAAGGATGTATAGACCTATTTACAAGTTTTTAAATTACTATTTGAATAAAAACCAATGGAACAGTTACTGCACACTTTTAAGTGGACTGCTTTCATTCATAGACTTGAATGATGACCCGTGCCGTGGACAAGTTTATCTAATCATTTTATAATCTTCCCGTTTGAGTGGAGGGCATTGTTTTATTGGACAAGGCTGGAAATTAAATCACGTAAATTCGCATTGTTATCTATCCATCGGATATGTTTTTCACAGCAAAAAACCAGACTCATATCACCTAGATAGTCTGATGGGCATGATGCCAAATGAAACAAAGTAAAAAAGCCTGTTCTTAGCGAAGAAAGGCAGATTACCTCTTACCGTATGATAATTAATGGATTAGCAATATCCACAGTAAAATAATGACTGATTGTGTTTTAATGTCAGATCGTAAAGATTAATGCAATCAAATATGCCTATTGCAATGCTCGTGGTTTATATGTAGGGTAGCTTGGAGCATACATACACGGGCGCATATGTTGGGTTTGAAATAAACAAAATTTTGGTGGGTCATTCAGGTCAAACTAGGTGGTGAGCGTCTTTGCTATCCACTGAGCTTGCGCTTGCTCTGAGACGTATTGCAGAGTGGCAACTCTCTAGCACCCATGCGGCTGTCTACATGAACGATCATGATGCTTTTCATGCAAGCCACACGAAAATGTTCATATGTTTACAGTTTAAATAAACTTTTGTTTAATTTCAATTTTGTTGCGCGCACCCTAGGAGAAACTGATCCGCGCATTCTTAGAAACGTTTCAATATATTAGGCCGTCGTTAGTCGTTCTATTTTCTGACCAATGCGGCTACTTATGACTTGCCATGAATTGCCCGGGATTTAACCCTCTCGGTCCAGGCTAGTCGTTACACATATATTTAAGATCTGTGGTCACCGTAGACAATAATAGGAGTAAGAGAATTCAACGGAGGATTTAAGCTGGAAGTCGGGCCAACTTTTCCCATCGTAAGACGTTTCGATCAAGAAGCATATATGTATACGCTGCCGCATAAAGCTAACCATGTACAAAACGCTAATCAGACCGGTAGTCCTCTGTGGACTTTGCTCACGAAAGACAGATTCCCCTCGTAAACCTAGCAAAAGTTGGGTCACGCCGTAAGGTTGTCGGACGATTGTGCAGTCAAATGCGTTCTCTTCAAGAATCCCACGGGCATAAGGAATAGAGTAGCCCAACGTGCTGAATGTCTTGACCCGGTTGAAGCCGATTTGTGTGTGTTGACACGCTCAGCGAATCAGCTAGTCGTCCAGGACCGAGTAGAGTGGACAGGAATGCTTGTTGCGGCATTACGCTGTTAGAAGAAGAAAAAGAATCAAATGAAACGTCTTGTCATGTCAACGCATTTTGTTCAAAAGTTACATAACGGGTGGCAACTAAAATTTTGGAATTTTTTCGCGGCCCTTTTGCTCAACAACAAACGAGCTCAGAGAGAAATGAGAGAATGTATGTGTTATGTGTTTATGCTTGCCTAGTTTTGCTAAAAATGGCGTCGAAACAAGAAGCATTTCGGGAGCGCGTTGTACACTTCTACGAACTGAAACAGAAATCTCGGCAAAAAGTATACGGTACAACATTTTTAAAAAGCAAATATGTTGCGGCTACGACTGTTTACCATATCCTAAGATGCCCAACAACTATTCGCAAGCAAGGTGGTGGAAGACCAGCCAAAATCATGGACGCAGAAGGACATCGTTCTCTTTCTCGTTTCTTCAACAACAAGCCCTCTGGTTTGGCTATCAATTAAGATGCAACAGACGATCTTTTGAAGAAAATTTTGATCCCGTTTCTACAAAAACAACATGCAGATGGACAATACGTGTTTTGACTGGATATAGCATCATCGCATTACGCCAAAACAACATAATCGTTCCTGAATACCCATTCGATCCTATTTTTAACCAAAAACCACGACCCAAAAAATCTGTCTTAGTGCGCCAAATCGAAGATTTCTTCGGGATTTTGAGTTCCTTGGTGTACAAAAATAACTGGAGAGCCACGAATTGCAAACAGTTGATTGGTACAATCAAGAGATGCATTCGCAAAATTGACATGACGACCGTACAACGCTCCTGTTCCGACGTCAAATGAAAGCTTCGCCGAACAGCCGATTACGGACCGTTTTCAAGTGTACACCAATTTTTTTTCTACAATGGATAATGTATCTTTAATTTCGGTAAATCAGATCTTCTTCATGTATCTTCGTCTTTTTTGACAGCTTGAGAAAAAAATTCCAAAATTTTAGTTGCCACCCGTTAAAACGTAAGGTACATGATAACATTAACCGCTTTTTCTCCAATGCAAAATTCATCCGATCAAGATGATTTCAGTTGTCAATATGATAAATGAGTGTACCCCATTAGGCATACGGACGACAGGCATACGGATGTCAGGCATAATGGACGATAGGTATTACGTGCGGAGGCATACCCAGCTAACACCAAATCGTACATCAATGTATGAAAATTATCGTACATATCTCTTAAAATAATTCTACTTCATCTGACTAGAGTCTACGTGAATGGTTTCTATAAAACATTGGTGCTTCTTAACCTTTGTACAAATTTATGCGATGGCTCGTCGAAATTAAACAATTCTTCCACTTTAGAAAAAGTTCTAACACATGCAGTAACGGGTTCATTACATCCAAAGACGGTAGGGTGGAATGGAGTTTGCAGTAAGCCGGTGGAACGTAGAGTCCGTTGCGAAGCACGAAAGTCTAATAGTGTCTGCGGGAATCGATTTCACCGTTGATGACTTTGGCCACGAATACTGCCTGGTGCGTTTTTCGTCGATAATCTAGCGAGTCTAGATCAAGTAGTCGGCAGCGATCAGAATACGGTGGGAGTTTCTCGGGATGACGCCATGGTAGAGTCGCTGGGCAAGCCGAATGAATTTCCTTTGTACTCGTTCGATCCGCAGGTTCCATGTTAACTGCTGAGGACACCATACAATACTACAGTTTTCAAGCAGTGGCCGAACCATGCCGAACAAGGATATACAGGGGTTAGACAAAATGATCGGGACAGGCAAAATTTTGAAGAAATTCGAATGGTCATAGTTCTACAAAATGAGACATTTTTAAATGCAACCAATCCTCGTTCCTTCAATCGACTGGAAATGAAATCTGGTATTGGGATAAAATATGAATATCATTGAATTGGGGAGTTCTGGCAGCCCGGTTCAGAATTGTTGTTTTTATTTTATCGCTCCGTTGCTTTCAAAATTTTCAGTGTTAAAACTCAGTATTTATTTCTGCAGTTTGCGCGAGTGTGTTGTTTAGTGCTGATGGCTTCATAATCCCGCTGATTTACAAAGGATAAGCACGGATAAGTACATTTTCAAACTTAAAGTAGTTTCCGGTGACATGTCATAGAAACCCCATAAAAAATAATTCGAGATGCCAATTGTTTTCGATGTTTATTGACGAATATGGGTTTCGTTTGACATGTAGGTGGCGCTACGGTACAGATGATGCTGTTATGCATCAAAATTAAAATAGTTAAGCAGAGTTTTGAAATGTGTAGCTGAGCAACTGAAATGTTCTCTTCAGCTGTATTTTGATTAAAATTATAAAAGCGGATAATTTGAATGAATGAAATTTCATGTTTAATGCAATATCTCCAAAATAGAACTTAAACGGTATATGTATGGAAGAGAACTATTTCAAATCAGCTTCGCATGCTGCTTGTTTCAAATTATAACTATGATTTTGTCAAATTAAATACGCGCCAGAATAATGAAAATTATTCTGGAAGTGTGGATATGTAAAAGTATCCATGCGGGGCTTATTGTTTATGAAGGTGACTTCGGAATGTGCGTGTATATCCAGGCATTCTAGAAATGGGTCGTTGGATGAACAATAGAGCTATCACCTTCTATCGCCAGGACTAAAATTATTTGCATCTAGGAAGACAAACTTTCTAACTAAAAGATGCAAGTAATTTTTTTACATAAAAGCGCTGCCGGTCAGCGGGCGATGGATTGTATCACACACACACACACACACACACACACACACACACACACACACACACACACACACACACACACACACACACACACACACACACACACACACACACACACACACACACACACACACACACACACACACACACACACACACACACACACACACACACACACACACACACACACACACACACACACACACACACACACACACACACACACACACACACACACACACACACACACACACACACACACACACAAAATATGAATATCATTGAATTTCCATGACAGCAAAAGATATAAGCGATGAAAAAAATCAGTTTTTGATATACCCCCGACCAACCGGAATATTTCCGGTGTCCACTGACTACTACGAATCTTGACATATTTTAGAAAAACTAGAAAAAAATTGCCGTCGAATGCAATTAGTTTCATTTAAAAATGTCTTATTTTGTAGAAGTTATGACCATTCGAATTTCGTCAAAATATTGCCTGTCCCGATCATTTTGTCCAACCCCTGTGGCAGAATCATGAATGGTCGACACACCAATGGCCGAATCACAAATGACCGAATACCATAGAAAATACTTATTGGCAACCTTCGACCTGCTCAAATGATAGGTATATACTGTTCTTATCCGCTACCGTTCGTTCGGACTTAACTAAGGGACAACTAGTAAATAAACCTAGGCCAATGCATGCACCTAAATAGAGATGATTTCTGCAGGGGTGCTGGTGCAGAGACTGTGTGCGTCTGGTTGTCCTGAGACTAAGGTTCCAGTATTTTACGAAATGCTTTTTTCCTTCATTATTTTATATTTTTCTAAAACACATGAAAATATCTTTTAAATATTTTGGTAGTAGCTTAAGTAGCTGGAGATTCCCTTAAAAACATTATGTTTATCAATATTTTTCGAGAAAATAGTTTTCAACGAGATTCAACCAAGTAGCGGTTCGGCCTTTCGTGTTTCAGCCTTTTACCATTCGGTTCGGCCTTTCGTGATTCGGTCAAATACAATTTCGACCTTCTGTGATGTTTGTTGAAATTTAGCCATTTGGATCGGCTATTTGTTATTCGACCATTCGGTATCAGTCGTGGCGGTGAGTTGATGCAAGGGCTAGGGAAAACTAACAAGAGTCGGTGGATCTATAAAAGCGATTAAAGCGAATTAACGTTTTAACTTCAGAGACGAGTCGCGAAGACGGTCTTCTTTTTCTCATGCTTTGACCGTGCTTATTTTTTCTATTATGTTTGTGTTCATTTTCGAGCTGACTGTTCAAGCGCATACGTGAACTCTATATTGGACGTGATAAGTGCGTGTCTTGCAGAGACATTTTTTGCTGCTAGTTGGTCTATAGGTAGGGTACGGGAGGGTATTCCCAGCACGCTACTAATTTCGGCATACATCACCTTTTTTGGCTACACTTTTCCAAATAAAAACTTTGCGGCTATCTAACAATACTGAAACGAATTTAGCACTCATAGGCTTTAATGTGTTTTAGTGCTATTTTACAACGCAACAAATCTAAGTTTCCTTCAATTCTTATTGTTTTATAGTCTTATTGCCTATTATTATTAATTAATCAAAACCACTGTTTTTCCACTAGCACGTAACCAGGCTGAAAAAACCAGCAGCAATCGCTTACGCGTATCCGCTCTTGATGATGGTTTAGAAAACACACAATTATGATCAATTTTACTTATTCTAGAAACTAAACAGCTATGAATATGCTATCACAGAACAATTCTACTTTTTTTCATCACGGAAGAACACAAAAATTCCCCTCTGATATGAAAATGTAAATCAATTTTCATTCACTAGCCATTAGCAGCATTTTGTTTTTAATTCCAGCATATGGTGCATTATTTACACTACTACCACTATGTGAGGCCTGAAACGCCTGAAAAGCTTCTATCATGTTGACATAGCCAGCAGCAAGCTGTTGTCACTGCAAAACTAATTATCTCCAATGAACCCGGAATGTAGGCAATACCGACACGTTATCCATCGGTCTCTTTTGATCTGTTTTTGCAAAGCATCTAATCCATGTGCAGTCTATTTCGGCCGGTCGGATTTTAAAAACACAGACACCACTATAGAAAATGGGCTCAATTTAGCCGCAGTGGCTTCATAATTTCTCGCGACTATAACTCAAATTCAGCAGCGTTTCATAAAACCAAAATACACGTCGATATTCAGTAAATAATATTCTATCAATTGGTATAAAAATTGTGTCTAGAATAAATATAGTTTCAACGTAATTCCTGAATATTGTTCAGGCTACCGCCTAATGGGCTGGAAAACCCTCCTGTCATCAGCTTTTGCTAAAATACTGTATGAAACATGCGATAAATCGGAAGCGCATACTTTATTGCACGTAAAAGGACACGTTATGGGTACTATCGTGAGAAATTCAAAAGTATGTTTAGCGTAAGATATTATTAAATGTTTATTTTTGTTAGCAGGTAATTTAGAACGAAAAAAATAAGACCAATTTAATTTCTTATTTGTGTTTCCCTAAAGAACTAGCAGTCGAAAACTTGCATGAGTTACCCATACTTTTCCATTTCTGACCAATAATAACGACTGGCTGCAGTTGACAGTTCGAGCTGGCTGCATTTGACGTTGGATTTTTTCCTATCCGCGAATCTCTCTCAGGTCTTAACCAAATGAATTTATGTTAAATGGAGAGCCCCAGTTCATATTGTACTGTGATGCAGTTACGATTAACTCAAGTGCGTTCTCATAGTAAAGAGATGTTTTATAAATTTGCCTAACGTCCATTATGCCTAACATCTGTATGCCTAACGTCGTGCATATGATAAAATGCCAACGAAATACGATTGCGTGCTCATGTATAATAAAGAGCTTGTCTGTTTTCGGACAAATTTTTGAAAAATTTTATACTTTATTCATACGATTTTGCAACCTGCAACTATTCGAATTAATCAAACAGTGGTACAACGACAATAGCGTTACTGTGGTTCCCAATAGTTAAGTGGAACCCAACCCTGGAGCTAACGGCGGTTGAGGAATTCTGCTTCATTGTAAAGCACAAACTAAATAAGTCTTCGGCACTTTTTTGACGTAGGATTACGTCTTACTTTAATAGGGTGGCATGCTGCGAAAGCATATAGGATTGCGACATGAAAAAATGGAATGGTAAATAACTCTAAAAAATAACTGGTAAAAGACAAATCTGATCTCGATTCATAGTATTCTTCCAAACTATCTTTCAATATTAGTGATTCTGAATAATTAAAAGATACTCATGAAAGTACTATGTAGCGTGAGACAAGCCTAAATTATTTAATTAGGGCGCAGTTCCGACGAATTTGGCGAGTTTGATCACTTTTGACACACATCGTTCGCACTACTTCAAAATGATTTTGAAATGTATGAATAATTAGCAATCCATCGGTATAAAACTTATGGATTTCATGTACAGTGGGTTATGGGTAAAATGTACAAAATTATTGTTTCGACAACATAACCAAAAGTACTGCTGGACTGCAATGTTAGTCGATAGATGTTCGTTGTTCAAAATTTCTGGTACATGTTACTCATGCGGACAAATTTGAATGTTTGAGTGCCCCATTAATACAAATAGATTCTTCATTTTCGCTCAATTTCTTTACAAGTGTCTAGTCGTGTAAAGTATTTATCAGACTTAGTTACTGTGTTATTTCGGTTTCGATTTTTTAATCAATATGCCGAAAAACTGACATGCGATCACAAGCGACACACGGGCCGTCAAACTCTGCTATGTTATGCTTATATCCAGAAAAACAGATACGAAATAGATTTCAAAAAGAATATGTGCCCTGGAGCGCTTCATCATGAACAAGTCTGTCTTCTATACTCTTACGATCTTTACTGCAAAGTGCAGAGGAGGAATCGATTTGCTTGAGCTTTCGATTGGAATTCATAAACTTAACCAGCAATCTGATTAGAAATTGAAAAATGCTTAATATTTACGCTAACATACATTTGAAAACAACAACTCGTTGCAAGTTTATTCCCAAGAGATTTTTTATCATCAGCTCTCGGAAAACAAAGTTAGAATGTTTTTGATAAAATTTTAATGGAATGACCCGTGCAACCCCATTGGCGATTGGACGTGAAAATTTTCAGCCTGAGTGTGGCTGTGAGGCCCATCGAGAACAGTATTTGTTGGTGAATGTCATCGAGACAGTCGTACCGACCTAGTATCAAAACAAGCTATATGGATGCATTTAATATTTCATTGAAATAAAAAAAAGACTTTTCCGCAGAGGAACCGCAAAAGCCAGCATATGTCAGTGGCAAATCAAAACCAAATATTGATTTCGATTTGATGACGTACTTCAACGATGGAATGATGCCGATTTCGAGAGTTGCCATTGCCCAAGTCAGATTTGATCGAGAGGGATGCACATCAATAGTAACAAATTGTAGGTTTTCTAGTCGACTTTACTTAAATGACAGGTGGTTTGAAAGTAAAGTAGTGAAACTGGTGAAAACGTTTTATTTTTAATCATTAAATTGAATGAACCATTTAATATTGTTTTGAAATTATATATTTAATTGTGACAAAAGCTGTGCGGCTTCCCAAATTAATAGAGAAAATATTTGTATTTGGAAATTTCTAATTTCCAAGTCGTAATTTAAAATAACACTGTTAACCCTAGAGCGGTCGCGCTAGTGTACTGAGTACACGCGTTTTCGCAAAACGCGAAAAAATCATCGAAATTTTAATCAAATCACACCAGGTTTTGGTTGTATTCGAAGATCTACTCTTCCTCTTTCTAATGATGCCAAAATATAGAAAAAAGAAATAAAAAAAGTGGTCGAAAGATGCTTGTAAAAATGGTGTGTCCGCGCGCGTGTACTCAGTACACCAGCGCGACCACTAACGTAACTTTTTTGAAATGAAAAAAGTTACGCAAGCGGTCGCGTCGTGTACTGAGTACACGGCGGGCAATAACTCAAGTTTGTGAATAGATAGAAGGTTGCGACTTTCGACAAAGTTGCTTATCCAGTTAAGACACATCCCGTGATATACAACAAAATTCGGAACTGATTCGCTAGATGGCGCTAATAATGAAGCAATTAAATTCATTTAAGAATATTTTAAAACCGTAATGAGCTAAAAGGTTACTATTTACTACAAAGTTGTTTGTAAAGCCAAGACGCATTTGGTAACGAACTCTGAAGTTTGGAACTAGTCCGCTAGATGGAGTATACAGTGAAATTTAATTCATTTGGCGATATTTCCGAACCATGACGAGATAGAAGGTTGATGTTTTCGACAAAGTTGTTTATCATGTCAATATGCTTCCGATGAAGGTAAATTAAATTCGGAATGAAGTAGTAGTAGGTGGAGATGATGAGAAAATCAAATTATTTTCGGAATATTGCGGAACCATGATGGCATAGAACACTGCTGTTCGCTACAAAGTGGTTTCTGTAGTCAAAACACGTTAGATAACGTATCGTTGTCCTTTTCATCATCGATTGCGTTGTCAATTCCAGTCAATCAACAGCTATTTTTATGGTTTCCTGAAAGAAGCAATTGATACGTATTGCTTCAACTTTTATCAAAAGACAAGATGAAGAGCACAGACTGATCAAAATGCTTTTGACGAAGCAATTTCGTCGTCTACATCGTCTATATAGAAATATCACCAGAACAAGATTCCTGGAAACCCGTGCTGCGTTTCCATCACATTCTTAAAAAAATATTTTAGAGTGTTTGAGTCCCTATTCTTCCCAGGGTCGCTAATAGGTTTATTCGAAAACCTGGCAAACACGAATAAATGTCAAAATCTGGCGATCAATTTGACCGATGGGGAGGACTTTTTCGGGAAACGTCTTGCCAGTTTTGATCAACGCCGGTACAAAATGTTGTCTGAAATTAGGAGCGATGACTCCTTTGCAGAACGGAGAAACAAAAATCTGGCAAAAATCTGGGACATTACCAAATATCTGGAAGATTTAGAACTTTGTCTGGCATGCAATAAAAAATCTGGTAAAATCTAGATTTATCAGCAAAGCAAAACCATGCATGGATATAAACGTCCTTCAGAACTTGACCCTTCTTTATCGATAGATATCGCTGCCGGTTATTAGAGTACAGGAAAATCACTGGGCTAGTGCAAAGATCCTATTAACTCTGAAGCGGCACCGCCCAGTCGAGACTCGAACATACGACGAGTGGCTTGTTGGGCCAGCAACGTATCCCGGAGTTAACTTGGCAGACAGGCATAATGGCAACGTTGATGCTTGCAATTATTAACGTGTGCGTGATGATAAAACCAAAGCTATTTGTTTTGCTAACGCGACAACACGACTGAAGTGCACTCTCTTGATACTCATTTGCAAAACAGCTTGCTTTTTTCAGTGGGCTCGAATTCTTTACTCTTTCCTTGTATTACGTGTGTGTTATTTCCTGTATGATATAAGTGACCGTAATAAGAATATTATAGAATTGTTAGGAATCTAATGTACATTTTTCATTCTCATTATCATAGCAGGAAATAAAACAAACAAATGCTCGTTTTGTATTGTTTTATGGTAAGTGTCAACATAATTCTAACATTCTAATGTTTAAAGCATTACCTCAACTTACCATAGCAAGCTTCCCTAATAACATACTCATTATAAAACTGTACAACTAATTGTTATACAACTAATGTGAGTCATTAATAAATTGATTTAAATAAAAGTATCGTAAGTGTGCTACTTGGGTAAGTTGAATAAGTATCATGTATCCCTAGGTGATATGTGCATTATTCAGTTTGTCAACATTATCGATGATTCACAAACTCTGTTTTGGGAAAATCGTCAAAAGAATACTATTTACAAACATTTTGGTGTTCTTTTCCAGACCAGATAAGCCATTTTACCGTTTATTCGACATAAGCTGAGATATCGCAAAAAGAAATATGATTTTACCAACTGCGACATCTAGCGGGACAGTTCTGAATTTGACCGATCATTTTCAAATTCGTCTTGTCTAGACACACAACTTTGTCAAAAACTGCCACTTTCTATCGTATCATGGTCATGAGATATCATCATAAGATTATAATTTGACCACGCGTGCCACCTACTGAGACAGTTTCAAACTTTGTTATGAATTTCCAAATGTGTCTTGTTCGAACAAATAACTTTGTAGAACACAATAACAGTCTATCTCGTCACGACTCTGAGATATTCCAAAAAAAACTCAATATGCTCGTTATAAGCGCCATCTACCGTATCAGTTCCGAATTTTGTTATCCGCAGTCAGATTGATCTCGTCCAGATAAACAACTTTGCCAAAGACAGCAATCGTCTATCTCTTCTCAGTCCCGAGATATTAGAGATTCTAGTATCGAGATTCTAGAATCATTTGTTTTGGTCGCCATTTGCGCCATCTAGCGGATCAGTTTTCAAACTTTATTGTTCGTTTCCAGATGCGTCTTAAATTGATAAACAACTTTGTCGAAAACCGCAACCTTCTATTTCATGTCAGTCCTGAGATATAGGCAGTATTATTCGCCGTGTACTCAGTACACGACGCGACCGCTTATGTAACTTTTTTTAACGCGACCGCTCTAAGGTTAATGATAAGGCAACTTTTAGTAATTAGAATTACTTGAATTCAGCGAGAAACCGCGAGAAAACGAATGAATTGTAATGGAACTGCTTCATCAATAAAATATCCTCAGCAGGGATAGCACTGACTCTACGCTAGCATAGCTTAGGAATGCGGAATGGTACGTAAGAAATTTCACTACCAGTACACAGTATTGTGGTTCAAATGGTGTAGCTTCTCTTTGCTAGTTATGCCAAGGACTTACTCTTATACTGAAAACGCAATAGAACTATTTACTCAATTGCTTCAATATAGTTCAATAGAAGAGCACTATTAACTATACTATGCTAATGTTTGAGGTCATATTGAGATGATCGGTGCTTACATTTGAAACGAAGATTATTAAAAACTTTTTCGTGTTTTGGGAAAGATTATGCAAATTATCTTGGTGGTGCAAATTGCTTGATACTTGGTTAAGCCAGAGTTTTTATAACAGTTTTCACAATTCTATTCACAAAGCCAAAATGCAATCAACCAATAGTATACAAAAGTTCAAGTTGTTCCGGGACCATTCCTTGAAGACGAGTTTATTACACCAGGAAAATTTTAGGTGCATGGTTTTAGGTGTTGAATTCAGAACCCGCGTTTTATAACATAATCAAAAGTCTCAATACTATGAAAAGTTAGCAGCCACTGGGAGAAGATTTACAATGTTTGTCCTGCATGGATGATACGAGCTATTAAAACTGAAAAATCGCGATGACCCTACCGTCACAATGGCCCGTCTTTAACGACGTTATCCTACTATAAAAACAAAAGTTTTCATTCAAATGCTCACTGTAACATTTCTAGTGGCGCCAAAAGCCGCGAGGAAAAGTTTGAAAGTTGAAAATATTAAAATCATAATAACCGTAACACGTGCTTGCGTGACATATCGTTCTTCCTCTAATCTAGCTTCAATTCTGTCAACGCAATTGGAATTTTCATCGTTATTTTCCAGTGCCGCTGATTCTACCGTATGATACTGGCATCAGTTGCACCAGTAGTGTCATACACCTCAGTATTTTCGTTTATATTTCCGGCTAACGACAGTCGTACCGATATTGTATAGCATTTAAATCACACATCTCACCACGCGCGAATGTTACGGGTGGTTCCTCCCAAAGTCCCAACTGGAATGCTTTAAACGTACCGCGTACATCCTACGTTCATTCTTTGCTTTAAAGCTTCGCTGTTCAGCGAACCTTTAAGCACATGTGGGTGAACTTCAAGCAAAACGAATGAACCTTTACGTGCGAATAAAAGTTTCGAAAGTTCATTTAGATTCATTACGAAGTGTAAAGCTTACGAGAAAGCTTACACACAGGTGGCGCCGTGGTATTAGACTGTGCTTTATTGTCCGGCGAATCGGTACATTTTCACTAGACCGGTTGATATCTGTAAGCTTTCTTCACCGTTGGAACTGTTAGGGTGTAATCGTGGATGTTGTATAGCTGAACTGTTTGATTAGATGATTTTGGTTAATAAATAGGTTTTCGTTTAGATTTATTTTAAATGTGTTCACCGTTAGTGAAATGTTTAAGATTATAGTGAAATTACGAAGGAAACTATTCTCACGGCAATTTGGCAAAATCACTTTCAAACATAATCTTAAATTCCTAACCTTTACGTCAGAAATGTCGGAATCAAATTGGCAATAGCATGCCAAGAAGCCAAAATTTCTGAAAAATCCTCGCGAAAAATCGTCAAAAAAAGATTTCCGCGCATCTTTGACAGCTAGAGTGATACTCCACTTGATTACAAAGCGGGTAGGGTGAATCATATATTTTGGACAGGTTACGTATATTAGCAATTATTACCCGGTATTTAACATATGAAAACCTGGTCTAATTATCCAAAACGATTAGGACAACTCTAAGTCTCAAGTTTATATAACTTTTAAAGGTGAATTACTTTACAATCATTGATATTTTTTCGATACCAAAACTTGTCGCCGCTTGCTGTTACTTTTCAACGTGGATCAAGAAGAGTCGCAGTAGACCGACTTCACTTAAATTTATCATAAATTTCGATAATAACAATATTTCACAAAACTTATTGTCTTATTGACTTATCCATATAACTTAACTTCACACTTGTGTTTGTTACTAACCCTTAAAAATCATTTAAAGTTTAAAAGGGAGTATTGTCCAAAATATATTTCGAAGAAAAAGCAAACAAGTATTTTGGAAATCATCTTGGCTTTTGAGGAATGAAAAGCAGATTTGATGTCATTTAGTGACCGCAAGCAGCAGCGCGAATTATTTTGGTAAATCATCACGTGAATGCACCATAATTCTTTAAATCATTATAACGTCAATCCTCCTTGCAGTGGCACTATTGTCTTTTCAATGATTTTCAAAAAAATTTTTTACGCTCAAATATCTCTGATATAGAGAAATGTGATGTAGAGAAATGCCTACGTACCTATTTACAGGTTCTTTAGCACTAGAACTACCGAAGGAGTTTTAAGAAAAAGTGCATGATAAATTATTTACAGCAAGAAAAATTAAAAGCCGTTGGTGGCGGGGAAGTTGGTGGTTTCGATCCAAAATCACGTATACTAGCGACAGCCTTACTGGAGTCAATGTAGACTGCACGGACAACACGGCACTGTTTTCCATACCACTCGGAAGGCCTAAGTCACTTGAACAATTGTCCCGAGAACAGCATTTCTCTATATACCATCACAAGATACAGCATATTCAACAATATTACATGTACTCCAGCGCCATGCGGCGAGAAAATTCTAATCTACTGTCCTCCATCCAGACGATCTTGATATACTGGAAAACTTCGCCGAAGACACCATATTTTGCGGAATATTATTGTATGAATTGTATTCTAATGCTATATTATCATATCATAATGGTAACAAATCTCCATGGTGAGGTAGAAAAGACTGTGTAATATTCTAAAAGCGATTAACAACAAAAAATGTTAGTTTTGAATGGTGGTGGGGGTGATAAAATCAAGTCATTACTGCATTAAATAAGTCGATGCCCAAAATATCAGATCAGATCAGATGCTCAAAAGATATATGGGGCCATGTATGATGTCCAGAATATATTTTGAATCTGTGTATATCTAGAATGTTCAAAATAATGGAATTCAAAAAATCATTTTTTTGGAAATCTATCTGTATTTGTGTCTTATCGGTATACCCTCATTGGACAGAGAGGGTTGCAATCTATATACCTACCTACTGTCAAACATTTCACTTTTATGTTTATTTCAAAGAGATATTTCCTATTCTATCGAAATGATTGCTTAGCCTGTCCAAAATACATAAATCACCCTAAAGGAACTAGGAGTGATTCGTTCGAATTGTTTTCTTTATTGATGAAGGAGAAGATGACAATCCTATTCTCCACCGAAAAGCTGTTCAGCATCGATGCTGTGTCCAGGCTTCATTTTCAGTTTTTTGCTCAGGAGATGCTCATTTGACTGCAGCGCCTCAACGAAACAGAATTCGAAAAAGTAGTGTAAAAGGCGAATATAGAGCTAATTATTATCTACATTATTGTTGAAGAATGTATTTACGGCGCTATGGGGTTGCTACCCCACTAATATGTTCAGTGTTTAATAACACAATTAATTAATGCTGTCTAGTAAAACTCTAGGGGTGCCGGTCTTACCCCCAGTAAAACCTAATTAAAGCGATTAAAACTAATTCAAAGACAGGGAAATCAACTCGAACAGCACCAGTTCATTCGAAAGGCATCAGGAGAGTTGAATGTCATCGATTTAGTACCGTGATGAATTCACAATCCGTCTGTTCTGCCTGATTCTCTCTTAGATCTACAAAAACACGTTCATTTGCTATTGCGTAAAAAATCGTAATTTTTCAACGATTGTGTCTTTAGAGAAGTTTATCAATAAAATAGAGCGCATCTTTTTAAACTATTAGGGTGATCTTATATTCATCTATCAGGGTGATACAAACTTTTGTTTTTTTTAATACGTCCAAAAAAAATGTTTTCTTCAGAAAAAATTTAAAACGCACTAAAATGAGCAACTTTACTGAATATAGTAACTATATATTTTTTAGACTAATCTCAAGTTTTTAGTCTTGACCTTGAAATGCGGTCATACATATATATGACACATTCCGCCGTGACGTTACAACGTTTTGACTTTTCTTTGCACAGTATTTATGTTTTAGCTGGGAAAATCGTTGAGAAACCCCCAAATATTATTATATATTTGGAAAGAGCATAAAATTTCCTATTAAAAGTGAACAAATTAATAGCATTTGCTTTGCCCAGATTGTTTTGGAAAGCAAATATGTAGCGTGACGTTACAACGTGCCAGAAATACGTCTTTTGGTTCTTCTGTTAAAAACCCGATTTAATCCACCTAGTGGTGAAAGGAACCTTTGTTATACGGTCTTACTTGCTATTTGAGATAGAAATCGACACGTCTTCGGAAAATAATTCATCTATTGGTTGTAGTTGCGTAGTGCGTTGGTTTACATAATATTTTTGAAAATTGAATAAGTTTACAAAATTTGAACAAAATAGGAACACTTTTAAATTTTGATGAAAAAAGGATCATGAAATTGCTGAGTAAGGATAAGTAAGTTGTTATTAATCTGAGTAAGTGCAAATAAAAGTAAGTTGTAAGAGGAAATCTTGTCCTTTAGCATATACATTGTCTAGTAAAGGTCTAGTTTATAGGTTTTTGAACTATGCATAGTTTCCTGTAATGCCATTCTATTTGAATCACATCAATAGAGTTTTCTTGAATAATTTTCATCAATTTTTATTAACTCACGCTGTTGTATTTTATACAACACGTGTAGGTTTTTCAACGCCATATTGTTATAAAATTACAAATCGTTGTTTAACTAACGTATATTCTTCAACAAACTCATTGTGAGCAAAATATCATAATTATTCAATGCATTAATAATTTAAATTGTTGGGAAAATTTATGCAGCAAAACTATCAGCAAATGTAAAATGTTTAAAATGTATCCGTCTGCTGATAGTCGAGTAATTCGGAGTCAAAATTAGGGTATTCTTTATAATCAAAGTTCTACAGTTCCTAAACAAGCAAACATACAGGTATACTATTTTCAGAAAAGTTGTGTATTTTTACTATTTGTACAATTTTGTAGTTCATGAAAAAGTCATGCAACAATTACAAAAAGAGCAATAATAGAAAAACTGATTTTACAAATTCATATACAATAAATAAGATTTTTCTCTCTTCGCTGCAGAGATAGAAGGTTACTGTCTTTAGAAAAATTTCTTGTAATAATATGCTCTATAACTTTGCAGACCACATCAATGTGTTATATTGACACTGAAGAAAAATATTTTTTTTATTTCACTTTTAGGGGGATTAATAAAAATTTAAATTCCACCAGCCGATAGAGCTTCCAATTTCAAGAAACTCTTCCAAAGATTCGATAAACCTAAAACCAAGTTTTTCCAGTCTAAACTCTAGTGCACACGTTTTCTTTGGTTTGGGGCTATTGTGCGCGCGAGTAACTGTGTTACAAAAGTTGGCGCGAGTGTTCGAGGGTTAATATCTTTTGACCGGCAAAACCAATTCTTATGAAATTTTGCATATATATTCGTAGTCTCAAAACCTCTCGTTTGATATTAAAATAATTGAAATTAGGTAATTTATCTTGGTTAAAATCATTATAAATTATTGTAAATTTTGGTGTGGTGTATACGGTTGCTCATAACTTTCAAATTAAACGTCCAATCAAAAAACCATTCAATAGTGATCTATTAGGATATATTATCTTTCAAATGAGACTAATAGCGCATTAATCGGTTTGGCCACCTCTGAGAAACAGGCGATAATTATTACCTTGTCAAAACAGGTTTTTAATGCATAACTTTTAAACTACTTATTTGTTTTCAATTAAAAATTCCTGGACAATTTAGCTTTAATAAGGGCTTTCATTTGATACTAAGATCGTTGAAATCGGTCATGTAGTTTTGAAGAAACCCGTGTCACGTATTTTTCACATTTTTGCTTATAACTTTTAAACGAAACGTCGTGTCACGAAACAACTCAATAGTGATCTACTAGACAATAATACCTTTCAAACAAAAGTAATAGCGAACCATTCGGTTCAGCCATCTCTGAGAAACAGGCGATAGAAAAAATCATTACATACATACACACACACACACACACACACACACACACACACACACACACACACACACACACACAGACATTGCTCAGTTCGTCGAGCTCTATCGATTGGTATATGTGATTCGGCCCTCCGGGCCTCGGATCAATTTCGTGTTTTTCGACCAATTTCTAAACCTTTGTTATATAGTATAACAAAGGTAAAAACATGAAAATTCTGCTCTCTTTCAAATTTTATCTAAAGATTTTCTTCTATGATTTGATAAGAGATGAATACTGAACAACTTGCCGTTTTCAGAATTCCGATAGTTAGTGAAGTTAATTTTTAAACAGCTTTTACTTTTCGTGACGTTACAACGCTCTGCTTTGCACAGAGAGGGTCGTAGCTCCGTTGTAACGTCACGAAAAATCTGTTCATTTAATATTCGTTAATTATCGCTGTTGCTGCCCTCTGTACATAAGGGATAATCCAAAAATGTGTTGTTAATTTGTCTCACTATTTCGCCTACGTAATTGTGGGGTTGTTCACAAATTACGTCGCGCTGTGGGAGGGATGCTAAGAAAGTGGGACATAAGTAATAGCATCGAAACCTTAAGACATAGCATAATAGTTGCTTCAGAAAAGTTTCTTCATTTAAAAAGCGCTTTCTAGTGGTGAAGAAATATTCGGACATTAGGGTGTCCTCAAGCAGATACAAAAAATATTTTCTCTGTTTTAAGTCAGAAATGGTTGCTGTCTACAGAAAATTTGTAGAAAAACTAATTTTAAGAAACTTTGTTGAATGGTAAAGATTTATATTTCTTACATAAAAAAAGTTATAGAGCCAAACTCTTAGGGACACCCTTAAAAAAATTTTTTTCGATCTAGCTCTTTAATAACCCTTCGTATGGCTTACAAATGTTTTAGGAAATTGGTAATCTAATTAAATTGCACATTTTTGTCGAAAATAGTAGAGCATTATCTTTTTCCCTTTAGAAACTATCACTGGCTTTTTTATTTTTATATGTACTCTTTAAGAGGGTGTGTCTCGGGGGAGAGCAGCTATGAGCAGCTAATCTCACTTGTTTTTTTTTGAGTTAATTTATGCTGTATTCCACCATGTACAACTTAGGGTAGAAGACTGTGGAAAATCTAAAAAAATATATGAAGGCAACCGTAGGTGAACATGTATAAATAAAAGAAACAAGGGATAGCTCCTTAAGGAAAAAAGATAGATTTCTGCTATCTTCGACGAAAATGTGCAATTTAACTCGATTACCAATTTCTTAGAACATCTAAAAGGCGTACGAAGCGTTATTGAAGAACTAGATCGAAAAAAAATTTTTTTTAAGGGTGTCCCTAAGAGTTTTGCTCTATAACTTTTTTCACGTTAGAAATATAAATCTTCAGTATTCAACGAAGTTTCTTGAAATTAGTTTTTTTACAAATTTTCTGTAGACAGCAATCATTTCTGAATTAAAATAGAGAAAATATTTTTTGTATCTGCTTGAGGACACCCTAATGTCCGAATATTTTTTCACCACTAGAAAGTGCTTTTTAAATGAAGAAACTTTCTTGAAGCAACTATAATGCTATGTCTTAAGGTTTCGATGCTATTACTTATGTCTCACTTGTTTTGAATACGTCCGGCTGCCCGCCGTGACGTTACAACGCGAGCTTCAATCAGTTGTAACTTAGGTTCTACTTAACTTATCATCATTCTTTAGGCACCGTTTTAAAGGTATTTTTGAGTACAAAGAGAACATGGATTATTAGATTGTTCGAATTTGTACTTTTCTGCGAAAGCTAAAAAGTACACCTTTTTCGTGACGTTACAACGCAAAAAAATGGCCCTATTTCATCCACTTGAAATACAAAATAACTGCAAAATTACATCCAAACTGTTTTTGGAATTGATTAAGCATATATTCCTTTGTAAGTTGGTCGAAAACAAATGATATTATGAAATGTTTTAGCGCACTGTAGCAGTATTTTTAAAAATATCACGAAAAATCATTTATTTCTTGTAAATTTCATTTATTTTCGATACACGTTTTATGTAACTTCCGAAAATGCTAGAATATCAGTCATGGCAGTTTTGAAAGGTTCAAACATTGCCCAATCATGAAAAAATATTCAACAATGCTAAAAGCAACTTTTATAAAATGTCTGGTTGGTATACCGGCCCGCGGAATGTGTCATATTAATATTTTTTGAAACGATGGTTCTACAATTGATGAAGGGACGGTAGGGAAAGAAATGAAAATTTTTGACTACTTGTCAAGCATAACTACCCATACCCCCCCCCCCCTTCCTTTCCGCTCTCCCCCACCTTCACCAAAAAATTTTCATTTCTTTCCCTACCGTCCCTTCATCAATTGTAGAACCATCGTTTCAAAAAATATTAATATATATTTTTTAATAGATGCGAGATATAATAATTTGCTTAAAAAGTACACTTAAAAATCAATTCTGCACAATAACTTTGCATCCAATTTATTTATTGCTTTCAACTATTCTCCAAAGTTATTCAGTATTATAAAATAGACATTTTTTCTGAAGACTGTTTTCGCCTTTGAGTTAGTTTTAATCGCTTTAATTAGGTTATCTATGTATAGAGTAGGGTGGAGCAGAAGTGCGATGTTTGAAGTTGTCATCAATTTTTGTGAGATATAAAGAAGGACAACAACATTATATATTTTATAGTAATGCAGTAACTCAATGTCTTTACATTCATCTATAAATCATCTGCGGTAATAGTGTTTTGCAAAATAAATTTTTCTTCCTTCTGATCAAGTGCCGATTCGCACTTTTACCCCACTAGCGGGGCAAAAGTATGAATATAACGGGGCAAAAGTGCGAAACTCAAATCCATGAAATTAGCACAACGGTAGCTAACAAAACCATATTATCTTCAATCTGTGTTATGTTTCGGTAAGGAATATTCTCAATTTGCACCTTTTCTATTTTGCGCTGATGTATTGCAGCCTCCGTTAGATCGAAATTTTTCCAAACGTTTGTTTTTTGTTTCACCAGCGGTTTTCCTTCGGCCAACATCTGTAGAGCAGTTTCATCTGTAGACGCAGTTTTCTGCAGATCTTCCATTTATAGTATCTGCAATATAGTGCCTAAAGCTGTATATAATTAGCTATACATTTTTGCCTCGTCCATGAATCGCACTTTTGCCCCGTCCGTGAATCGCACTTTTACACCGCTAGACGCTTGACAGGGTTAGATTAAATTACGTAAAAGCAAAATATATTTTGTAAATTCTTTTCATCGTGTTTTCAAAACAGATATGTGTGATGTAAAACGCTGTTACAAATATTCAACAAGTAATATCCTCCTGTTGATATCGTATTTGCCGTATAACGGAAAATTACATCAAAACCGCCCCAAAATAACATTTTCCTGCACCGATAAATTATTGAATCGCACTTTTACCCGCATCGCACTTTTACCCCTCCTTACTATATGGGGGTGAATTGGGCAAAATGTACTATTCTTGCATTTTGCACAGTATGGAATGGATGGGATTTGTTTCTGCTGATGTTTTGACAACGTTGGGAAGCTATTTGAGTTAATTTCACTGGCGGCAAATAAGTTTTTATACTGTTTAATTAACTTTTATCATGATTTTTGAGTATAATAGGGCAAAATTGACCACTTCCCGAAGTCTGCGCAGGATGAAACAATCACCAATCGATTTCCTGCATTTTTTACATAGGAATAGCTATCTTGTAAGATTCCAAACCAGCGGCTTCTAATTCATGGGATTATGAGCTCGATTTTGCCCATCGTGCAGTGCCGGTCTTACCCGTACTACCCCTACCGGGCGACGACGTTCACCATAGCACCCTTAATTCATTTATCAGGTAGCGCGAATCATAGGTTGCTGATTTCAGAGCTGGTTCATTTTGGCGCATTTTAACAGTATGATTGCGAACTTTTGAAGCTCTGGCAGAATGTATTAATTTTCGAACTTATGGCAGAATAGCTTTCATCATTTCATTCACAATAAGTAATAGTATCAACCGTATTTTTTGCACTATTTCTTCAAATCAGATGGAATTTTGATTATGTTGCAACAATTGTTCAATTTACGTTTATTATTTCCTAAAATTTTGAACAATTTGTACAATTTCTGCTTATACCACTCTATGAAATCCCGGTTGCAATGGAACCTGACTGAGTTGTGTAAGAATTTTACGGGACTTTCGTGTAATTGATTGAATTTACCAATATTTTCTTCCTTGTTAATTCTAATAACACAAAATTTGAAAGTGCTCAACCATACTGAGTAAAGATCTTAACCAATAAAATTTTAATTTACCGTATTCATATATCCAATATCATTTTAAAATTACTACCGAATCCGTCACAATAAATTACCAGAACGCCATTGAACCAATTCTCCTCCAGTGCTCAATGTCGCGAATAAAATTTCCACCGATTTGAGGTAATTTTAGTATTTAAATAACCACTAATTGGCGTGCTTATGCGCCAATTGAACCGCTCGGTACACCGTAAAACAATTACCGATGCGACTAAATTATCATCATGTTGTACAAGTGGCGATGCAAATTCCGGCTGGCCTAGTCCGATAGTACACACCACACCAATCTCAATAGCAGCACTCTAGTAAATCCGTAGCAAAACCCGATCCAGGCAGCGTAATAAAAATATATCAACTTCAATTCATATTCTGTTTTCTGGAATGTATCAAAGTCAAACATGTCACTTATAGTAAAATAACTGCAGTTGGAAAACTGCAATTAATAACAGGTTAATTTTCTTCTCGGTGATTTCCTCCTGATCGGATCGCTTATTTCTTTTCGCCGATTGCACCTCAATCAACAGGTTGAAGTGTGGTCCCAACCACTACTGCCGTGGTGACAATCTAATTGGCGCCTAAACAAGCACAACAATTAATGAGTCGATAATGAAATTCTCATCTGCGTTAAAAAGCACGTCGGTATCTACCTATCAGGGAAGTGATTCACTGGTAATTATACAATTTTTTTATATAACTAGCAGTAAGCAATTTATTTTGTGATTTAATCTCTGATTGGATTGCAAAGAATTTTCCATCGGTAATTTAGCAAAATATTAAATTGCTCCACAATACTTGTCACTTGGCAACGATTCGCGAGCTAATCGATGGTTGTCACCCGGCGGAACCGGCTTGTCTCGGTACTGTGTTTATGAGCGCACGATGACGGCAAACCGTGACGTTGGAAAAAAGGAACCTGTTTTTTCACTAGCCGGGTATGTTCATAATTCCGACCAGGGAGATGCTACCAGCCGTACCGGCATGCGATTAAATTTGACTGGAGTGGTATTTTTTTCTGCTGCGATGATCTTTTTATTTAAGGTAACCTTCGCAATCATAATCCAACAGGTCTGATCACAGCAACCCGGTTCGCCATCGTTAACAGACCGGCTCTCGTGAAAGTAACATGCGCCGTCCTAGAAGCGCGCCGCCGTGCGCCTGTCTCGAGGTTGAACGGTGCTAATGTCAATAAGAGCGAATCGATATTTATGGGATAATTAATATGCAGCAGATAATTGCACGAAATTAGGATCGTTTGCATGGATGCAGGTGGTATGATGTTTTATTCAATGACCTGTCCGGACTAGATTAACGCTTGATTTTGGCAACGTTTGAGTGAGCGCATGAATTACTCTAATGCAAAGCATGTTGCAATTGTCCCAAAATAGAAGTCACATTCCAGAGCCCTGCTTTTTTTTGCTGTTTATTACGTTGGTTTATTAGCGAAGACCGGTTCGCTTCTTGCAAATATCGTTAGCTCCAAAACTGCGGGAGACTTATTTTTCTAAACGATCTGGAAGTTGATAAATTGCTTATTTTAGAACTTATGTGTGTAACGAATAGTGATTTTGCAGCCCACAATGTTAGTGAGTAATTTATTTGACAGCTTCAGAATATTAATCTTTAGTAGGAATAAGTATTGAGAATCCATTACAATGCTGCATTGTAGAGATTTTCAATGGTTAAAGTGAGTTCTAAGTGTATACATACCGATATTTTTATGAGCATACGTTTCGTTTAATTGCTAGACTCTAAAGTATAATTTTAATACTTCACGTTGAAAGTGTGTTATACAATAAACGTCGTATTTAAATTTCATTGCACGAAAGGTAAACTTTTAAAGAAAACTGATGGGAGGCCAAATCCGGTCTTTACCAAAGGCATCAAAATGTTACGTTAGCAAGAAATTTTTTGAGAATTTTTTTTTTTGCTGCATGCAGCATACGTACACTCAAGTCTTTTTTTACACGGGGATACGTGTCGTGTAAAAAATCGTTTAAAAACCGCGTTAATTCGAAAATTGTTGTAAAAAAGACGCGTTAATTTAAAAATCGTCATAAAATAAACCGTGTTAATTCAAAAATCGACGTAAAAAAACCGCGTTAATTCAAAATCACCAAAAAAGCTGCCGCTCGAATTTAAAAATCGCTGAAAAAACCGCGTTAATTCGAAAAATGATTTAAAAAGCCGTGTTAATTCAAAAATCGTCATAAAAAAACCGCATTAATTCGAAAATCATAAAAATAAACCATGTAAAAAAAGACCTGAGTGTACATGCTACTGCTACATACATTGTATGTAACATTTATCACAGTAGTAAAATTATATATATTTAATCCATAATAGACTTCATAGTTATTTCTATGTGCATTTCGAAACAATTTAACAAAATCAAGAACACAGACTATTGCTTTCCTGTTACCTTACAGAAACTAAAAATTGTTTTTATTACCTACCAAATGTTACCCAAATTGAAGGAATTTTACCAATTCGATCCCATTTTATCACAAGCACATCTTTTTACTACAGTTCCACTGAAACTGCAAACATGTGCATCCATACAGGATTATATATTAAAACCGAACCGAGCTTTTCCAACACAAATATCAAATTCGTCCAGGTTTAATCATCTTGTAGTTCAGAATTTGCGATCTGTTAGTTCGAGCGACTTTCGTCGTTTTTTCTGGCACACTTCTCTAACACAGACATCAAATGGATCTAGGTTTATTCGCGGTCGTAAGAAATTTTATTGGGACGAGAAGACTTTTTAACTCTTTCTAGCGTACCTCCCAAGCAAAGGCATCCAGTTGGTCTAGGTTCAATCGTGATGCTAAGAAATCTTGTTGAGATAAGGAGGCTCACCTCTTTATACCTGCAATTTTATTCGTTTCCATTTTTGAAAAAAAAAGTGGTAAAGTCTTCCTATTCCAACATATCGAATTATTTACCTTATGCCAACTCAAACAAATTTTATATCCTGAACGTAAAAAGTGTTCATAAAATGTGTAACCACCCGTAATATTCAACAGTTTCATCGATATCCTAGTTTCTCGTCAATCAGTTGTTCACCGATTTTCTCAAAAAAAAAAAATCCTCACCGGCTCTCCAACTAAAACATTTTATATCTAAAAATAAAAACCCGATTTAATCCACCCAGTGGTGAAAGGAACCTTTGTTATACGGTCTTACTTGCTATTTGAGATAGAAATCGACACGTCTTCGGAACATAATTCATCTATTGGTTATCGTTGCGTAGTGCGTTGGTTTACATAAAATTTTTGAAAATTGATTAAGTTAACAATATTTGAACAAAATAGGAACACTTTTAAATTTTGATACATCCTTTTTTCATGAAATTGCTGAGTAAGGATAAGTAAGTTGTTATTAATCTGAGTTATTAGTTTATAGGTTTTTGAACTATGCATAGTTTCCTGTAATGCCATTCTATTTGAATCACATCAATAGAGTTTTCTTGAATAATTTTCATCAATTTTTATTAACTCACGCTGTTGTATTTTATACAACACGTGTAGGTTTTTCAACGCCATATTATTGTAAAGTTACAAATCGTTGTTTAACTAACGTATATTCTTCAACAAATTTATTGTGAGCAAAACGTCATAATTATTCAATGCATTAATAATTTAAATTGTTGGGAAAATGTATGCAGCAAAACTATCAGCAAATGTAAAATGTTTAAAATGTATCCGTCTGCTGGTAGTCGAGTGATTCGGAGTCAAAATTAGGGTATTCTTTATAATCAAAGTTCTACGGTTCCTAAACAAGCAAACATACAGGTATACTATTTTCAGCAAAGTTGTGTATTTTTACTATTTGTACAAATTTGTAGTACATGAAAAAGTCATACAACAATTACAAAAAGAGGAAAAATAGAAAAACTGGTTTTACAAATTCATATACAATAAATAAGATATTTCTATCTTCTCTGCAGAGATAGAAGGGTACTATCTTTACTAAAATTTCTTGTAATAATATGCTCTATAACTTTGCAGAACACATCAATGTGTTATATTGACACTGAAGAAAAATATTTTTTATATTTCATTTTTAGGGGGATTAATCAAAATTTAAATTCCACCAGACGATAGAGCTTTCAATTTCAAGAAACTCTTCCAAAGGTTCGATGAACCTAAAACCAAGTTTTCCCAGTCAAAACTCTAGTGCACACGTTTTCTTTGGTTTGGGGCAATTGTGCGCGCGAGTAACCGTGTTACAAAAGTTGGCGCGAGTGTTCGAGGGTTAATATCTTTTAACCGGTAAAACCAATTCTTATGAAAATTTGCATATATATTCGTGGTGTCAAAACCTCTCGTTTGCTATCAAAACAATTGAAATTAGGTAAATTATGTAGGTTAAAATCATTATAAATTATTGTAAATTTTGGTGTGGTGTATACGGTTGCTCATAACTTTCGAATTAAACGTCCAATCAAAAAACCATTCAATAGTGATCTATTAGGATATATTATCTTTCAAATGAGACTAATAGCTTATAAATCGGTTTGGCCATCTCTAAGAAACAGGCGATTATTATTACCTTGTCAAAACAGGTTTTTTAAGCATAACTTTTAAACTACTTGTTTGTATTCAATTGAAAATTCCTGAACAATTTAGCTTTAATAAGGGCTTTCATTTGATACTAAGATCGTTGAAATCGGTCATGTATTTCCGAAGAAACCAGTGTCACGTATTTTTCACATTTTTGCTTATAACTTTTAAACGAAATGTCGTATCACGAAACAACTCAATAGTGATCAACTAGACAATAACACCTTTCAAACAAAAGTAGTAGCGAACCGTTCGGTTCAGCCATCTCTGAGAAACAGGCGATAGAAAAAATCATTACATACATACACACACACACACACACACACACAGACATTGCTCAGTTCGTCGAACCCTGTCGATTGGTATATGTGGCTCGGCCCTCCGGGCCTCAGATCAATTTCGTGTTTTTCGACCAATTCCTAAACCTTTGTTATAGTATAACAAAGGTAAAAATAAGAAAACTTATCCAATTTAACTCTACTATGTGTATTTTATTCACGACAGATACGTATTTCGCCTACGACTTGCAGGCTTCCTCAGTGTCTGTTTTCGTATTCTACTAAGACGCTCCAAAAACTTCTGACATTGTATATTACCTTTGTTATACTATAACAAAGGTTTAAAAATTGGTCGAAAAACACGAAATTGATCCGAGGCCCGGAGGGCCGAGCCACATATACCAATCGACAGGGTTCGACGAACTGAGCAATGTCTGTGTGTGTGTGTGTGTGTGTATGTGTGTATGTATGTGCGGGGCGCAACTTTTCTATCGCCTGTTTCTCGGAGATGGCTGAACCGATTTGTTCGCTATTACTTTTGTTTGAAAGGTATTATTGCCTAGTATATCACTATTGAATTGTTTCGAGGTCCGACATTTCGTTTAAAAGTTATAAGTAAAAAAGTAAAAATTAAGTGACACGATTTTCTCCGGACCCAAATGACCGATTTCAACGATCTTGGTATCGAATGAAAGCTCTTGTTAACACTAAATTTTTCGGATAAATTTTATTGAAAACAAACAATCAGTTTAAAAGTTATGCTTAAAAAACCTGTTTTGACAAGGTAATAATTATCGCCTGTTTCTTAGAAATGACTAAACCGATTTAGACGCCATTAGTCTCATTTGACAGGTAACATAACCTAATAGATCACTATTGATTTGTTTTTTGATTGGACGTTTAATTTGAAAGTTATGATCAATTGAATACAACACATTAAAATTTACAATAAGTTATAACGATTTCATCAAACATGATTTATCTAGTTTGAATTATTTTGGCATCAAATTAGAGATTTTAACGCTACAAATATATCTGCAAAATTTCAGAAGAATCGGTTTTGCCGATCAAAAGATATTAACCCTCCAACACTCGCGCCGACTTTTGTAATTCGGTTACTCGCGCGCACAATGGCCCAAAGCCAAAAAGACATGCGCATTAGAATTTTGACTGGGAAAACTTGGTTTTAGGTTTATGGA